>NC_092876.1:364298934-365701434 GCF_028372415.1 Notamacropus eugenii | reverse complement strand
TTCTCTACTATATAAAGAGGTCTGTGTTAGACATGAGGATTTAGACACAGCTGCCTGAATGGAGACCCAGCTAGCTGGGTAACTCAACTCCTTTTCTCCTGTCTGTCTCCCCCTCCCCTTCCTTCTCCTCTCCAAAGGAAGGTAAATTTGTATGGCCAGAGGATGTCCAGTTAACTTGGGGTTTACTGGCCAGATTCCTTGCCTTGCTTTGTCTTGCCTTTTCTTTCCTTTCCTTCCCCTTCCCAAAACCTTAAACCTAATGCACTCTGAAGCCCATAGATTGGACAACACTAGCTTATTCACAGAATGGGCGTTACCTCACCGTAAGTGACTATCTGAATGGACCTTGGCCTAAAAGGGTCCTGGGCCATCTGCAATCATCCTGATGAATATCTGGTCACTGGATTCAGATGACTGCAGAGGAGAAGTGAGGCTGGTGACCTTGCACAGCTCTCTCTCACTCAAAACAAAGTCAAGTGCAAGTCATGTCATCATTTCTCTAATGGCATGGTCTTCTTTGGCAACAAAGGATGAACACAACAAGACCTGAGGACTAGAATTTACTATCATGGAACTTTCAGCCCAATAAGCAGATAGGATGAAAAATGGAGAACTAAAATACATAAATCTGATACTTTTATCAGGTGAGGGCAACAGGCCTCTGGGGACTTGAACAACCAGTGCAAGCAGTACTTGGTAGAGTAAGTCCAGACTGTGTGCTACACATGGAATGTAAAAACTAAAAATTAAAAATAAATCCTTGAGGAAGATCTCCAAGATGTTGGGATTGGTCCTATTTTGAAGAATATAAAAAAATACAAAGAATGTGGAAGTATATAGGAGTTTTGATCTATCCCTCCGTCTACCCATATAGATAATGTCAGATTTCTTTTGGCCTCCCTAAACCCTAACCCTTTAAGTTTAAGACAGTGTGTTCTGCATACAACAGACTTCAACAAATATTTTTCTCAGTAGTCTTGCTTTTTCTTGGCATCTCGACGTCTCTCTTGTGTAAGGCAAAGAATGTTGAAGTAAGAGCTAGGTGACCTAGAAGTCTTGGTTCTCCCATTAAATAGAATCATAGATCTAGAGCTAAAAGGGACATCAGAAGCCATCTAAACTAATCCCTCCTTTTATAGATGAACTCAAGTGACTTGCACAAGGGTGGCACAAGTCACAATCAGCAGAAGTGGGGTTTAAAGTGGGGTTCTTTAATTATTTTGTTTTGACTTCCCCAATTATAGTTAGTTTGAGCAATTTCCTTTCTCTCTTTGGACCTTGATATTTTTTTTTTCATTTATAAAATGATTAGACCAATGGTTCGACTTAAAAAAAAAAATCTCCATATTCTCCTCTATCTCTAAAATTTAATGGATTTCCTTTTTTTAGAAATACATATTCTTACTATTGGTCTGTAAACATTTTAGGAACTTATTAAGAAATTATCTTATCTTTTCTATAACTAGTTAGAGAAAAAGAAGTCTAAAATCCTATGATTTCTGAACCAAGATCATTCATATTCTTCTGACTTACTATGATGTAGACTATGTGACAGCCCAATGGCAGGACCTCTTTGAGGGGTAATAATTCTGTCGTGTTTATAAAAGACATTAAAAAATTCAGATGATTAACATGACACGGAGGGATAATGTTCTGATATTATTAAGAAAATTTATTTTGGCTTTACAGAAAACAGAGTTGAATAATTTTGATAGTATAAATCTGAGTCATTTTCTCCTGTTTTCTCCACCTTCTATATCAAGGCAACAGGGGACTGGTAAATGGGAGCCCAAGCCTCAAAGCATACTCAGTGTGCTCTGCCTGTTGCTAAGTCACATGGGGAGCCACATGTGGAAATGCATGATGAAACATAATGGAAGGGACCAACCTCACATTCAGAGTATGTGCAGGGTATTCTGTGATTGCTCCCCATCCATTTCCTATGTGGTGAAGAAAAGCCTTTTAATTGGCTAATGAAATGGAAATGAGTGAGAATAGACTCAAATGGGGTAGGTGGAAAGAGAGGGTGAGGAGAGGAGAGCAAAAGAGAAGGGAGAAGAGGGGAGGGGAGGAAAGGAGAGAAAGAGAGAGAGAGATTGAGATTTCACCTGGTATTAATGAAGGAAAGAACTGTCGTAAGCCTCTGGCTAGGGAGTTTAAGTAGTATCAGTTGCCATTCCCCACCCAGATCAACTTATGGCAATAAAGGCAGGGTACATCTATTTCTTTGACTTTTAGCATTTGTTCTTTCCTGCTCGTGTGTGAATGAGAGCTAAAATGGGATTGACAAGGATGTGGCTTCTGAGCTTAGAAAGGTCACATGAATGAACATATGCCCAGAAGCCAAAATCATGAAAGAACCAGTCCTGAGGAGGAACATGATTCACCCATCCCAATAGTGGATCAACCCAGCAGTCAAGACACAGTGTCCTGAAAATAAGGGAGTGACACCTTCATTCACTATACTACACCAGCATGTCAACCTAGTGGTTGAAGTGTTTTGTAATCACCACTTTGTCTTAATCTATCCTCTTTAGGGACCAAACTGGTGTGCAGAGAGATGACACTCCTTATTTTGGGGGTGGTTGTACCTTCATTCTTACTATATCTTTCTTGCACTTAGAGTACCTGAATAGGCCAGGGTCTCCCATTGCATCCTGGGTCTTCTCCAGTCATCCTGATGAATATCTGGTCACTGGATACAGATGGCTCAGGAGGGGAAAGTGAGGCTGGTAACCTTGCACAGCCCTCCCTCACTCAAAACAAAGTGCAAGTCATGTCATCATTTCTCTGATGTCATGTTCTTCTTCGAAAACTAAGAACAGACAGACAGATCTTTCTTGTAAGTATTCCTCTGTAAAGCTAATTGATATTATTTGTTTATAAGTGATATCAAGGAGACATAAATAGGTTAAATTACATTGGGGTTCTAATTACTGGTAATCATATTTTCAGTGAACATACAAGATGTTGGTTTGAATCAATAGCACTAGAAGAATCCCACTGCCCCTCAGAGTACCCTTAGAACACTTTAAAAGTAGCCAGCCATTTCCCATGTAACTGAGCTGCTAATTCTTGCATAGGTTAATAGAGTAAGCTCAGTGTCTCTCTACATCAGACAGCAATAACTCTGAGAGTCCTCCCCTAATCCAGAGGCTACTTGAAGTCTCTAACATTGGGATACCATACTTTGCTCAGCAGATTTGTCAAATATTTCACAAATAATCAGTATGACTGACAATGTTAGAAATGTACCACAAAGCCAAATATAATGGCTGGTGAAGATTCAGGGACATTCTGTTTGACTTCAGAGCCTTTATATTTATTCCTCACCATGAAGTAATAACAATTCTACCAGAATGCACTCTTAAATCAAAAGTAGAAACCCTACCTTTTTTTGCAACCTGATTTTACTCAAAAACCTTTTATCAGTGAACCATCAGATAACAAAATGTGATTGAGAATAACAGTTCGATTATCTGCATCAACTAAGGATTTAACAACCCAGATAATGGATTTTTTCTGAATAATCACTTTCATCAGATTT
This sequence comes from Notamacropus eugenii, assembly GCF_028372415.1. Lineage (NCBI taxonomy): Eukaryota > Metazoa > Chordata > Mammalia > Diprotodontia > Macropodidae > Notamacropus > Notamacropus eugenii. The sequence goes on along the minus strand of NC_092876.1, from coordinate 365,697,887 downwards.
GAGCAGATGTGTCATAAAGGGATGAGATGGGAGGTTGGTCTTGGAAATAGACTCATGGAAATAGAAGTCTGAAGGTCAAGAAGGAAAGGAAGACCTGTGTAATGATAAAAGAAAGAAGATATTCACAAGACCTGGAGGGAATGGAGACAAAAGAAAAAGTTTTTGAGTCTTCCAAATGAATAGGACTTAGTTGATAATTGGCAATATTTGATAGGGAGGGTACTTAATACAAAGCTCACAGGCTCTGGAGTTTTTACACATTATCTCATTTTTATCTTTCCAAATGTTATGAGATAAATAGTTAAAATATTACTATATCTATTTTATAGAAGAAGAAGCTGAGATGCATGGCAGCTAATTCTCTAATCAAGGAGACATATCTCGTTAAGTGCCAAAGCTGAAATCCATATCCAGATCTCCCCGCAAAAGCAGCATATTTTACATTTTCCCACACTGTATTGCAAGAAAAAAACTAGTATCATGAAAGACAAATGAAGGGGAAAAAAACTGGTTATTGAGATCATTTTATTTTGGACTTGCCTTCAAGAGCAATAGCTACTCTTTAGTGATCATAAATTTATAGGAATACATATTCATAGAGATGTATAGATTATCTTAATACTTAAAAAAATATAATCCCATGCAAAAATATAAACCATATGATAAAGGTGTAAGTCCACGCTTTATACTTACATAACAATATTTACATATCTAAATATGTATATACATATATAGTAATATTTGTAGTCCCTCCATATACATATATATGCATACACACATAAATGTATATGTGTGTATGTATGTATGTGTGTGTGTATATATATATATATATATATATATATGTATGTATGTATGTATATAATTTCCCTCCTTAATGTTCAATAGTTTTGGAAAGAGCATATCTCTTCCCTTTTCCTTCACCAAGACATCTCATCTCAAGCATTTTTAATATACACAACTCAGCTGCCCAAAGGATATAATGGTAGATTGAGAGATAATTTGAAAAGAGTAGAGTTTATCTCTCCCCCATCATCCCCTCCTCCACAGCAATCTCATCCCACCTCCTTCTCTCGAGTTTCTAGAAGAGCTGGTTCCCTGGAAGAGGAAATGATTGACTTCTGCTAAAAATTAAGAAGTACATACAACATAGACTTATATAGGCAAAACAATGAAAGAATTCTGGATAGAGAGAGACCGGTTACCTCTGGAGGAGTGACCTGAGGTATGGGATATAGAAGAAACACTATTGGACTAAAGAAGTCTAAGAGGGGAAATACCATCAGGGAACAACTTTGTCATATTATATTTTTATGGGCTTTCTATGAATTGATGTATTTGTTTCCCTTAACCTCTAAACCAGTGATGTTTAACCTCTTTTGCATGCTGGTAATGCCTATGGACCGCTTTTTCATAATAGTACTTGTAAATGTATAAAATAAAGTTTATACAATTATAAAACAAATGAATTATATTGAAGTACAGTGTTGATATTTTTTTTTTAAGTTTCCAGACTCAGGTTAAGAATCCCTGCTCTAAATAAATGTATTAATACTTCAAATTTTATGAATCTAAGATATATTAATGGAAGTTCTCATCACAGTCATCAGTGCTGAAGTTACTAACATATCTAGATAGAGGTAGAGAATAAACCAGAAAATGTGTGAAGTTTACAAAGTAAGTACATCTTAAAGTGCACTCAGGCCATGTCACCAGTGACCTCTGACGCAAAGGGAACATTGTTTATATTTGAGAATGCATACACCTGTAATTACATGCTGGTTTATATGTATGATATATATATGTATGATATATATATATATATATATATATATATATATATATATAAAATCTGAGGATGGATATAAATTAAACAGACTTACCATGCATTTCCAAGGGACTAATAAATGTTTTTTTTTGTTTTTTTTTTTTTTAATTTAACTTTTAACATTTATCTTCACAAAATTTTTGGTTACAAATTTTCTCCCCTTTTATCCCCTCCCCCCCCAAACCCCAGCATTCTAATTGCACCTGTGACCAATCTGCCCTCTCTTTTATCCTCCCTCTCTGCCCTTGTCTCCATCTTCTCTTTTGTCCTGTACGGCCAGATAGCTTTCTTTACCCCTTGACCTGTATTTCTTATTTCCTAGTGGTAAGAACATTTCAGTTGATCCTAACACTTTGAGTTCCAACTTCTTTAGCTCTCTCCCTCTCCACCCCTTCCCCTTGGAAGACAGGCAATTCAATATAGGCCAAATCTGTGTAGTTTTGCAAATGATTTCCATACTAGTTGTGTTGTATAGGACTAACTATATTTCCCTCCATCCTATCCTGTCCCCCATTACTTCTATGCTCTTATGATCCTTTCCCTCCCCATGAGTGTCGACCTCGGATTGCATTCTCCTCCCCATGCCCTCTCCTCTATCCTCCCCCCGACCCTGCTTGTGCCCTTGTCCCCCACTCTCCTGTACTGTGAGAGAGGTTTTCCTATCAAAATGAGTGTGCATTTTATTCTTTCCTTTAGTGGAATGTGATGAGAGTAGACCTCATGTTTTTCTCTCGCCTCCCCTCTTTATCCTTCCACTAATAAGTCTTTTGCTTGCCTCTTTTATGAGAGATAATTTGCCCCATTCAATTTCTCCCTTTCTCCTCCCAATATTTCTCTCTCACTGCTTGATTTCATTTTTTTTTTTTAAGATATGATCCCAGGGGGGCGGAGCCAAGATGGCGAAGTAGAAAGACGCACATACACATAGCTCCGAACCCACAAACCACAGAACGGCTAGAGGGGACTAACCCAGGGCGAATTCTGCACCCAGAGACCACGGAATATTGGAGCGAAGGAGATTTCTGTTCCGGAGAGTCCTGCAAACCTCTCGCGGGGGTCCTTCGCGCCGTGGACTGGGCGCCAGGACGGGCAGCAGAGACCAGCCCTACCGCAGCAGCGACACCATGAGGAAAAGATCCGAGAGGGCTACGGGGACGGGATCTCCAGCAGCCACGTGGGTCCCCCCACCCACAGAGGGACCTGCAAACCTCTTGCAAAAGGTCCGTCGCGCTGCAGACGCAGTGCCCAGCCCGGACCTGCGGCAGCCGCGGCTCCGAGAGGCATGGATCTGGGAGGGCTCCACAGACGGGATCTTCAGTGGCGGCACAAGCCCCCCCACCAACAGGGGGCTGACGGGGGTAGGTGAGAGAGTCCCTTTGGCGGGTTGAGAGGGGAGTGGGGTGACCCCGTGGCTCGGGCCCCCCCAGAAGATAGAAGCTGAGAGGCAGCTACAGACAGGGGCTCCCCAAACGGGTGGGAGACTCGATCCATTGTGGAAGGTTTATGCATAAACCCCCGGAGGGAACTGAGCCAGAGAGGCAGCCCTGCCCCTGACCACCTGATCTTAATTCTCACACTGAATAGCAGCCCTGCCCCCGTCAAAAACCCTAAGGCGGGAAGCAACATTTGAATCTCAGTCCCCAAACGCAGGCTGGGAGGACCAGGAGGCGAGGTGGATGTGAGGAGAACATTCAGAGGTCAGGTCACTGGTTGACAAGAATGCCAAGAAAAGGGAAAAGAAGTAAAACTATTGAAGGGTATTTTCTCGGCGAAAAAACACTTCCTCCCTTCCTTTCTGATGGGGAGGAACAATGCTTGCCATCAGACAAAGACACAGAAATCAAGGATTCTGTGTCCCAGCCGACCTAATGGGCTCAGGCCATGGAAGAGCTCAAGAGGAATTTTGAAAATCAAGTTAGAGAGGTGGAGGAAAGACTGGGAAGGGAAATGAGAGGGATGAGGGAGAAGCATGAAGAGCAGATCAGCTCCCTGCTAAAGGAGAACCAAAAAAATCTTGAGGAAATTGTCACCTTGAGAACTAGCCTAACTCAGTTGGCAAAGGAGGTGCAAGGGGCCAATGAGGAAAAGGATGCTTTCAAAAGCAGAATCAACAAAATGGAAAAGGAGATTCAAAAGCTCACTGAAGAAAATAGATCTTTCAAAACTGGAATGGTACAGATGGACGCTAAGGACTTTATGAGAAAGACAGATATCTCAGAACATACCGCGCAGATTTGAAAAATGGAAGATAATGTGAAATATCTTATTGGAAAAACAACTGACCTGGAAAATAGATTCAGGAGAGACAATGTAAAAATTCTGGGACTACCTGAAAACCATGATCAAAAGAAGAGCCTAAACATCATCTTCCATGAAATAATCAAGGAAAACTGCCCTGAGATTCTAGAACCAGAAGGCAAAATAAATATTCAAGGAATCCGCAGAACACCGCATGAAAGAGATCCAAAAAGAAAACCTCCTAGGAGCACTGTGGCCAAATTCCAGAATTCCCAGGTCAAGGAGAAAATACTGCAAGCAGCTAGAAAGAAACAATTCAAGTATTGTGGAAATACAATCAGGATAGTACAAGATCTGGCACCCTCTACATTGAGAGATAGAAGGGAATGGAATAGGATATTCCAGAAGTCAAAGGAACTAGGACTGAAGCCAAGAATCACCTACACAGCAAAACTGAGTATAATACTTCAGGAGAAAAAATGGTCTTTCAATGAAATAGAGGACTTTCAAATTTTCCTGATGAAAAGACCAGAACTGGAAAGAAAATTTGACTTTCTAACACAAGAATGAAGAGAACCATGAAAAGGTGAACAGCAAAGAGAAGTCATACGGGACTTACTAAAGTTGAACTGTTTACATTCCTACATGGAAAGATAATATTTGTAACTCTTGAAACATTTCAGTATCTGGGTACTGGGTGGGAGTACACATACACACACACACATGCACACACACACACATACATAGAGACAGAGTGCACAGAGTGAATTGAAGAGGATGGGATCATATCTTAAAAAAAAAATGAAATCAAGGAGTGAGAGACAAATATTGGGAGGAGAAAGGGAGAAGTTATATGGGGCAAATTATCTCTCATAAAAGAGGCAAGCAAAAGACTTATTAGTGGTGGGATAAAGAGGAGAGACAAGAGAAAAACATGAGGTCTACTCTCATCACATTCCAGTAAAGGAAAGAGTATAATGCACACTCATTGTGATAGGAAAACTTATCTCATAATACAGGAGAGTGGGGGACAGGGGCACAAGCAGTGTGGGGGGGAGGATAGAGGGGAGGGCATGGGGAGGAGAATGCAATACGAGGTCGACACTCATGGGGAGTGAAAGGACCATAAGAAAATAGAAGTAATGGGGGACAGGATAGGATGGAGGGAAATATAGTTAGTCCTATACAACACAACTAGTATGGAAATCATTTGCAAAACTAAACAGATATGGCCTATATTGAACTGCCTGTCTTCCAAGGGGAAGGGATGGAGAGGGAGGGAGCTAAAGAAGTTGGAACTCAAAGTGTTAGGACCAAATGTAATGTTCTTACCACTGGGTAACAAGAAATACAGGTTAAGGGGTCAAGAAAGCTATCTGGCCCTACAGGACAAAAGAGAAGACGGAGACAAGGGCAGGGAAGAAGGATAGAGGAGAGAGCAGATAGGTCACAGGGGCAATTAGAAAGCTTGGGTCTGGGGGGGGAGGGGATAAAAGGGGAGAAAATTTGTAACCCAAAATTGTGTGAAAATAAATGTTAAAAGTTAAAAAAATAAAATAATATAAAATTATTATAGAGAAAAAAAAAAGATATGATCCCATCCTCTTCAATTCACTCTGTGCACTCTGTCGCTATGTATGTGTGTGTGTGTGCATGTGTGTGTGTGTACTCCTGCCCAGTACCCAGATACTGAAATGTTTCAAGAGTTACAAATACTGTGTTTCCATGTAGGAATGTAAACAGTTCAACTTTAGTAAGTCCCTTATGACTTCTCTTTGCTGTTCACCTTTTCATGCTTCTCTTCATTCTTGTGTTTGAGAGTCAAATTCTCTTTTCAGCTCTGGTCTTTTCATCAAGAAAATTTGAAAATCCTCTATTTCATTGAAAGACCATTTTTTTCTCCTGAAGTATTATACTCAGTTTTGCTGGGTAGGTGATTCTTGGTTTTAGTCCTAGTTCCTTTGACTTCTGGAATATCCTATTCCATTCCCTTCGATCCCTTAATGTAGAGGGTGCTAGATCTTGTGTTATCCTGATTGTATTTCCACAATACTTGAATTGTTTCTTTCTAGCTGCTTGCAATATTTTCTCTTTCACCTGGGAATTCTGGAATTTGGCCACAATGTTCCTAGGAGTTTCTCTTTTTGGATCTCTTTCAAGCGGTGTTCTGTGGATTCCTTGAATATTTATTTTGCCTCTGGTTCTAGAATCTCAGGGCAGTTTTCCTTGATTATTTCATGGAAGATGATGTCTAGGCTCTTCTTTTGATCATGGTTTTCAGGTAGTCCCAGAATTTTTACATTGTCTCTCCTGAATCTATTTTCCAGGTCAGTTGTTTTTCCAATAAGATATTTCACATTACCTTCCATTTTTCCAATCTTTTCACTATGTTCTGTGATATCTTGCTTTCTCACAAAGTCCTTAGCGTCCATCTGTGCCATTCTAGTTTTGAAAGAACTATTTTCTTCAGTGAGCTTTTGAATCTCCTTTTCCATTTGGCTAATTCTGCTTTTGAAAGCATTCTTCTCCTCATTGGCTTTTTGAACCTCTTTTGCCAATTGAGTTAGGCTAGTTTTCAAGGTGTTAATTTCTTCAACATTTTTTTGGTTCTCCTTTAGCAGGGAGCTGATCTGCTTTTCATGCTTCTCTTTCATCCCTCTCATTTCTCTTCCCAGTTTTTCCTCCTCCTCTCTAACTTGATTTTCAAAATTCTTTTTGAGCTCTTCCATGGCCTGAGCCCATTGGGTGGGCTGGGACACAGAATCCTTGATTTCTGTGTCTTTGCCTGATGGTAAGCATTGTTCTTCCTCATCAGAAAGGAAGGGAGGAAATGTCTGTTCTCCAAGAAAGTAGCCTTCAATAGTTTTATTTCTTTTCCCTTTTCTGGGCATTCTCCCCAGCCAGTGACTTTACCTCTGAATATTCTCCTCACACCCACCTCTCCTCCTGGTCCTCCCAGCCAGTGTTTGGGGACTGAGACTCAAATGCTGCTTCCCTCCTTAGGGATTTTGGCGGGGGCAGGGCTGCTATTCAGTGTGAGAATTAAGTTCAGGTGGTCAGGTTGGGACAGGGCCACCTCTCAGGCTCAGTTCCCTTAGGGGGTATATGTACAGACCTTCCACAATGGATCCAGGCTCCCGCCCACTTGGGGAGCCCCTGTCTGCAGCCACCTCTCAGCTTCTATCTCCTGGGGGGGCCTGAATTATTGGGGCACCCCACTTCCCTCTTGACCTGCCAAAGAGACTCTCTCACCGACCCCAGTCACCTGTGGGTGGAGGGGCTTGTGCCGCTGCTGGAGATCCCATCCCTGAAGCCTGCTCGGATCTGTACCTCTTGGAGCCACGGCCGCTGCAGGTCTGGGCTGGGCTCCGCGTCTGCAGCACGACGGACCTTTTGCTAGAGGTTTGCAGGTCCCTCTGTGGGTGGAGGGACCCGCGTGGCCACTGGAGATCCCGTCCCCATAGCCCACTCGTATCTTTTCCTCACGGTGTCGCGGCCGCTGCAGGGCTGCCCTCTGCTCCCAGTCCCGGCGCCCAGTCCGCAGCATGAAGGACCCCCCGCGAGAGGTTTGCAGGTCTCTCCAGAACAGAAATCTCCCTCGCTCCAATATTCTGTGGCCTCTGGGTGCAGAATTCACCGTGAGTTGGTCCCCTCTAGCTGTTCTGTGGGTTGTGGGTTCAGAGCTATGTGTATGTGCGTCTTTCTACTCCACCATCTTGGCTCTGCCCCAAGGGACTAATACATGTTAAGAAAGAATAGTTTAATATTTGAATGCCCTAATAATTATTCATTTTTGTAGTTGATTATTTATAATAGTTGACATATAACATTTCACTAATTACAAAGTGCTTTCCATAAAGTATTTTATTTGATCTTCATAAACCAGTGAAGTAGGTACTATAGCTATTATTAGCTCCAATATACAAATGTTTAAACTAAAGCTGAAAGAAGTTAAGTGACATCCCCATACTAATTAATGTTGTAAGCAAGGTTCTAATTGGGGTCACACATCATAGGTCTAGCCAGAGGTTCCCAAACTTATTTAGCTTGCCCTTTTAAAAAGAATACTTAGCTCCCTTCTGCCCCTGAACTCTACTTTCTTTAACCCTTTAACAGTTTTTTTCTTGAAATTTGCATCATTTCACAAAAATAATTTTTTAAAAATAACATCTTAATTTTAATAATTTATTGTAAATTTGTGGGGGTTTTCCTCCACTGAAATTTTGATGATGAAATATTATGTCACGTAACCATATAGTATTGTATTATAAACAAATCATCACATATGTATCTTCCTATTGATGCATACTGGACTTCCCAACAATGCATGACACCCTTGACAGCCAACATTTACTTGTGAGTCAAGTCTACCTGTTAGTGAACTTGACTACTGATAGATTATAACTTGCATTTTGTGTGTTTGTTTGAAAAATAATGTAATCAGTACAACTTTAACTGTTACCAACAGATGAAACATGTACAAATGGTTTTTAAAAATTTTCTTATCTTCTTTTCTATCCATATGCTTCCACTGTCCCCTTATTTTTATTCAACACTCCTCAATTGCACCTGAGGCTACTACCACCCCTCTGGATCATTCCAGTTCTCCCCACGGGACAGTATCACCTACTTTTGGAATGTCTGAGAACTAGAAGGGACCACAGAAGACACCTAGTTCAACCCCCAAATTTAAACCTGAAGAAACTGAGAGGAAAAGAGGTTGTAACATGCTCATGTCAGAGGTGTGATTTAATCCAGGTCCTCTGAGGCTTGGTGCTTTTCATATTGTATCTTGCTTCTTCCCAAATAATTATTAAAAGGAATTGTAAAATACATGGGCAGCACTCTATTCAGGACATTAAGTATAGAGAAGATGGTCTCAAGGTCTGAGGATCTATCTCATCTTATGTTTAAGTGGTAATTTCTACTCAGAAATATAGCAAACAATCCACATGCTGGCTGCAGCCTCTTGAACCTGGAATGTGCAAAATAAGCAGTGGCTTGACTTAAGTAAACCTTTTGGTATGCTTCTGATCACCATTTAAAACATGGCATTGTGAACAAAAAGTATCTGAATAACTCATACTTCCCTCACTCCCTTTCTCATCCTGGGAAGTCATTCTTTGATTTGCTTTGTTGGCTACTATCTGTAAAAACAAATCAAACGTTTGTCATCTACCATCTGACTCAAAGCCACCTGACTGGAGTTGTGAAAGGAGTTCTTTATATGACACCTTTCCTTTAGCAACAAAGAACATCTCACTCCAAATCTCAAGCACAATGCTCACCGAACATAGTTATTTGAACACTAAATGGATTGACGACAATAGAGGAACATACAGTTACCATCAGGTTTTCCCCCAAGTTAGGTACATACAATTAGAATAATTCTCTAAGGGCAGCAACTGACTTTTCTTTCCATTTTCCAGAAACTGTGCTTTTGTTGAAGGACTGTTTTCCTATTTGATGATTTCAGAAGTGCCTTGTGTTGCTATTAACATGAAATGTTTGTCAGGGTTTCCATTTTGATTTTCATTGTGTTGAGTATATTTTTTTTTAACATTTTCAACTGTGCCAACTTAAAATACTGTGCTGCATATTTTCTCCTTAAGTGCATTTTAAAAAAAAATATTAAGTGGTCAAAATAATTTCTGTACTTTTTTTTTTTTAAGCAATGAGTTACATAGCCATATTATCTGTGTATCCACACATGAGGCTTCTCCCATACATACGTAAACTCTTGCAATGTTCTTGCATTTTCCTTAAATTTAAATCCTCACATATACTTTGTCTAAAATGAAAACTTCCTTTTAGGGGACAAAGAGGAGAGATAGTTTGCTGGTAGATCAGATAACATTCCCTTTAATATTAAGGGGAACTGAGCCATCTATCACATCATATGAACCATGAAAATGTTTGCTTAGTGACAATAAATTTTTTACTGAGAGCATGAGTCGTGAAAAAGAACCAACAAAATCTGGTGCTATAAATATTTATTAACAATTTGTTCTCTAACACAATTCATTGTCATTTAATTATTTAGGGTTTCATCAATGTTTGTGGTGGCAAGGAATGCCATGAAACCAGTACAAACCTTTCTTTTAATTATTAACCGATTCCACCTGCCCTTTTTCCTATTCTCTCCTCCACTCATTCCTCTCAACTGAAGACATATTTTCCTGGTACTAGAGAGGCTAAGTAACTTGACCAAAGTCACCCAAATGACAGAGCTTAGAATGGAATCTGGATCTTCTGACTCCAAATGCAGACTTTTTCCCACTTAATTATTTCTATAACCCATTGGGAAGAGTCCTGCATTTTAAAGTCGGAGACCTGAGGTCAAATACAGGCTCTGCTACCTCTGTGACTTTGGGAAAATCATTTAGCCTCATTAGGCATCATCTGTAAAATAAAATGGTTGTATTAAATTATGTCTAAGGTCTATTCCAAATCTAAATAGATTTCTAAAATAATTTCAATTGATACCTTTAGTTTTTGTATGAACAAAATTTCTCCTAGTTTATCTTTTTTTGTCCCAACCCCAACTATTCCATATTACAAATAATAATCTTACGATGATTTTTAAAGGAAAAGTTGGTTAAACTTTATAAAGCAAAGTATATTCATATAATCCTGAGTATCACCCATACCTCAGGGCCTCAGGAAGACTCTGGGTACATAAATATAAGGTTTGATATTGGGGGACTCCCAAGAAGGTCAAAGGTCTCCCTTAGCCAAGTTTCTCTATGTGAGAGATTATTCTAAGGAAATCTCCAAAACAATGCCAAGGTAAAGCTCATGTCTACAACATGTGTTCTTGCTCATGCATAGTTATAATATTTTTTTAATGTCTATTTTCATTTTAAAATTATCTTCCTCTTGTAAAACTCTCTCTCACCCATGGAGAAGGCAATAGATATGATACCCATTATATATATATATGAAGTCATGCATGTAAGACATATTTACACATTAGCCATATTCTAGGGTGAGGGAGGGGAAGCAAGAAAAATAAAGGAAAACATTTTTCAGTTTGCATTCTAAGTTCATCAGTTCTTTCTTTCTCTCCCTCTGGAGGTAGATAGCATTTTATATTATGAGTCCTTTGCAGTTTTAATAGATAGTTATATTGATCAGAATTACTGTCTTTCACAGCTGATTATATTTACAATATTGATGTTCTTGGGTAGAATGTTCTCCTGGTTCTATTCACTTCATTTTGCATCAGTTCATAAAAGTCTTCCCAGGTTTTCTAAAACCATTCCCTTGATCATTTCATATACCACAATAGCATTCTATCACATTCATATACCATAACTTGTTCAGCCATTCCCCAATTGATGGGCATTCCCCCCTCCATTTTCCAATTTTTTACCTCCACAAAAAGGAATGCTTTTTTTTGGTAGATGTAAGTTCTTTTTTTCTTTTTCTTTGATATCTGTGGGGTATAGACCTGGTAGCAGTGTTTCTGGGTCAAAGGATATGCATAGTTTTATAGCCCTATGGGCATAGTTCCAAATTGTTCTACACAATTGTTGAACTAATTCTCAGTTCTACCAACAGCCATGCACAGGTATTCAATGTATAATTTAGATATTGGGTATGACAGCCTTTTTTTCACCTACCACAGAAAAAGCACACAAGGCAAAGGACTTGAGGTAGCATTGTGTAGAGGTTATAATGCTGTAATTAAGGTCAGAAGGCCCTGAGTTCAAAACACATTAAAACAATAGCTGTATGGCACTGGAAAGTCACTTAATATCCCTGAGCCTCAGTTTCCTCATCTATAAGATGAATGTTTAGGATCAATAATCTCTGACTTTTTTCTCCCTCTAAATCCATCCTATGCTTCTATGTTTCATAGGAGTCTATGAACAAATAAAGGAACATAAAGCACTCAAATAGCCCATTAGATTCCACCTAGAAGTAAAGATATTTTGGGAGGACTGTTGAATCAGAGAAACTCACAATAATGGTAAGATTGACAAGGTCAAGATTTCCTGTTGATGTTTTGACTTTAGGTCTTCAACTATAGAGTTATCTGCTGCTGAAATTCTTCATTCCATTTCCAATAAGCAGGGCACTGAGAATGTCTGTCTTACTAAGAAACTCGTGCCCAAATCTCAAACTAAAGACTTCTTTATCTCTTAAAAATTCTGGAAATTTCATGGAACGTCTGTTCACAAGAATCCTATTTTGTTAGCTAGGCTGTTAAAAACAAAAATGTGTCTGGGGAGAGGAGGATAATAAGGGTAAGAAAAGCCATCAGCAACATCTTATACCCCTCTTGTACCCTTTGGTTTGGATCCAAGAGAGAGAGATAATACAAAAGTCCTTCATCCTCCTCTATATGCCTTCACCAAAACAATACAAAAACAAAAATAAACAAATACCTCAAACTATAGTTTGAGTGACCCTTGGTTAGGGAATAAAAATTTTTAAATATTCACATTTTAATATAATCAAATTTCAAATATTCACATTCACATAAAATATTCACATTCTCTTTCCTTTCACATTGTGGACCTTGAATTGTATGTACTTGGCTCCTCAGGATATATGTATACTAAAACTAAAAACAAAAACAAAACAGCAACAACAAAGGATTTGAGTATAGACACTATCCAACCTCTTGCTGCATGGCACAGTTTCATGTAAGTTCATATTTCCCTTCCCCTTATTCTTCATTCCTTATAGAATTTTGTAAATATTTTGCAATTATGTGTAAAACTCTTGGTATGATCACTGGTGTTGTCTATATCAGTTTCCCTAATGAATGATGTGGCAACCTCTTATTGGTGCCAGGCTAAATCTCTGTCAAAACTATATGTAAGTGAGTATTGAGGGGTTCTAGGTCCTCAACTAGAATGAAGATGCATTTACACAATGGCATATGTAGAGCCACACCCCCTATCCCCCAATCTCCCTTTGCTAACCTTGGAAAGAGAACAATTGGGGCCATATACTAAGACCACTTCCCATTTGCATCTCTTCTCCCATTCCCCTTCCAAACAGTAGTAAAGTTTTGTTAACTGCTTCCACAATGTGACACTACTGTTTTCCATTTCAACTCTCTTGCACTACAGATTGGTTTGAGAAGTGGAGTGAAGAGTAAAATTAACTAGCAAGCTTTTCGTAGAGAAAATTTTTAGTAAAGGGAACTACCGCAGGGATGGAAATCTTCACAATGAATCATGTACTCCAAAAAGACAAAAGAGAAGACTTAGACATGTTTAAGTTTTTTAGACATTGAAACTCAAGTTACCATAATATCGTGATGCCTACAAATGTGGGACAAGAGAATTCCCCTCAGTCAATTTAACTTATATTATGGAGAAATTATAAAGGTAGAATTGATATGGACAGTTGGTGGTGAGAGAGAGAGTGAGTTTAGGATGACACCTACATTTTAATTTCAACTAACTGGGAAAATAGTAGTTCCCTTTACAGTAATAGGAGAATTAGGGAAGAGAGAAGAGTTGGCAGGAGGAAAGTAAATAAATTCAGTCTGTTACAGGTTGAGTTTAAAATATTTACTGTACATCTAATTTGAGATGTTCAGTAGGCAGTTGGAGATGAGTGATTGGAGTTAAGGAGAGAGTTTAAGGTAGGATAAAAACTACTGAGAAGCATCTGCACAGAGATGATTATTGAATCCATAGGAGCAGATAAGATCACCAAGTGAAATAGTTTAGAGCAAGGGTGGGGAATCTGCAGTCTCCAGGCCACATGTGGCCTTCTAATTCCTCAAGGGAAGCCCTTTGCCTAACTCCAAACTTCACAGAACAAATCCCCTTTAATAAAAGGATTTGTTCTGTACTATAGAGGAAGAATTTCCAGGACAGAGTCTTAGGAGATATTCATGTTTGGTGGAGCATGAGTTGGATGAAAATCTGGCAAGGGAGACTGAGGTGTAATCAGATAAATAGGAGAAGAGCCTGGAGAGAGTGGTGTTATAAAAACCTAAAGAGAAGATGAATTTCAATAAGAATTGACAATGTCAGAGTCTGCAAGTGTTAAAAAACCAAAAATATCAAAACTGCAATGAAGATTGAGAAAAGGGCATTATATTCATCAATTAAAAGATTACTGGGAGCTGTGAGGTACAGTGCCCTGGAGTCAGGAGGACTTGAGTACAAATCCAGGCCCAGACTCTTACTAGCTAAGTGACCTTGGGCAAGTCACTTAACCTCAATTGCCTCAAAAAAAGGGTAACTTTGGAGAGGGAAGCTTCAGTTTAATAAGATTAGAAGCCATGTGTGTTTGTCCTTCATTACCGAAGAAGACCATGCCATCAGAGAAATAATGACATGACTTGCACTTGACTTTGTTTTGAGTGAGAGAAGGCTCTGCAGGTCACCAGTGTCACTTCTCCTCCAGAGCCATCTGAATCCAGTGATCAGATATTCATCAGAATGACTAGAGATGATCCAGGATAAGGCAATTGGGGTTAAGTGACTTGCCCAAGATCACACAGCTAGTGAGTGTCAAGTGTCTGAGGTGAGATTTGAACTCAGGTCCCCCTGACTCTTGCACTGGTGCTCTATCTACTGCACCACCTAGCTGTCCCAGAAGCCACACTGTAGAGAGTTAAGAAGAGAACATTGTCCTGTCTTATTTTTTTTAATACTTGTGATTCCTCCACTTTTATCCACATTTAACCTTTCAAATTAAATTTCAGGGTTGGAAAAGACCTTAATTCAATTAGTTAATTAATGAGTATTTATTGAACACCTGCTATGTGCTAGGCACTTAAGCTACAGATACAATGAATGAAAAAGAATTTCTACCAGTAAAACTAGGAATAGAGGCTAGACTCACTTTTGATTACATTAGTGTAAGAACTCCTGGTTGATTAAACTCTTTCTCCCAATGCAAATGAGCAAACTTCTCTGCAATTATCAAGAAAACTGAAAGTTTAAGTGATTTGCTTAGGGTCATATATGAAGTATATGTCAGAGGAAGGGCTTAAAATTTGGCCTTCCTGTCTTCAGTGCTATCACTTTACTCTGCTCTGGTGGCTCAAAAGACACTTACATTAAAGGTCATCTAGTCCCAATATTTTATAGAGAAAGAAACTAAAACAGGAAAATGTCAGCCATGGTAGCAACCCTAGCACAATACAGATTTTGATTTGGGCCCAAGTCTTCCACTTCCAAACCCTGTACTCTTTCCAGGACCCACCTGTCTCTTGTTCTGTCTGTATGAATCACTTTTCTTCTTTCCCCCTATCCCAGATCATTGATACCCCACATTCTAACAATTTTAATCAAAAACTGTATCTAGGCAAGCTGAACCCTAAATCCTGTGGACTTTACATTGAATATGTGGTTTAACTTACACTGCATATTCAGAGTGGATACCCCTTGGGCAGGGAAATGTGTTAAGTATTCTTTTAGCAGTCTATAAAATAGATTCATTTGACTCTTTTGTAACGTTAGTAATCTATTTACTCAAAGTAAAATGGATTAACAAATCATCTATAATTAGTGGGGCTTCTTAACTTCAGCTCCACAGAATAAGTATATATAGATTTTGGGGTAAGGAAGGTGCATGGACTTAGATGAGAAAAACATTACTTTTTTTTTTTTTACATTTATTGACTTTTAAACAGAAATTTAGCATTTTCTTCCATTATGAATGTAGGCTACAAACCATTCTGAAAAGGGATGTATAAGCTGTTATAAAGGGCAATGATACAAAAAAAATGCTAAATATCTTTGCTCTAAGCTGCACTTCTTAAACTTTGGCTCTCAAATGGAAAAAAAGTTTAAGAAGCCCTGCTCTAGAGTAATACAGAAAAATGAATTCACTTTTAAACTTAAGAATCTTTCAAATATATGAAAGGGGTTGTTATACTCTATATCACTGATACAAAACTAATGCCCATGAAGGAATGTAATCCTACAATAAGTTTTTACTTGGGTGCCATATCTTGATGATCACACTTTTATCAAATTTAGGCTCTCCCCAGCTGACTGGTTAAGTGCCTAATGTCTTAATTCTCTCTTCCCTTTCTATCAAAAGCTACTCTCAATAAAAGTTCTGACATTAAGAAGTTATAGTTTCATATGTATGGAGATTTTTGTGTTTACTTCTTTCCAGTATATTTGCATGTTAAGTATTTTCTCTAATCATTGACTGAACTGCTCTGTCATCTGTTAAATGGCTTTCCAACATTTTCAAAATGGTGAACAGATTTAGAGGGGGCAGAATGACTCTCTTTCCTGGCTTCACTCTAGGTTAAGTAAATCAAGGCTAATAAATCAGATAAACTCTGTCCTAATCTTGGTTCTAATATAGAAGTAAAAAAAAATTAGTGAGACAAATAGGACTCTACTACTTAGAATAGAAAGAAGACTCGATGTCATTATCACTAATGAATATTGATACAAATCTATTTAAATAAAATTCTAGTAAAAATACTATAATAAGATAACAAAAAATCATTCCCTATGATGAAGTTTTATTATTCTAGGGATGCAAGAATGTTTAAAATATTTGGAAAATAATTGACATAAATGATCATATTAAAAACCGATGGCAATCATTACCACATGATGATACCAATGCATGTGAGATGAGTGCTGAGGGGGTTTGGTAAAATACTCACTGATTCTTAAAATCTTACAAAATATAAGTAAAAAAATCTTTTAATAAGATTTTAACATTTTAAAATGGGAAGCATTGTGATGAGGCACATAATACACTAAACTTGGAGTCACATATCCCTGAGTTTTAGATGCTTTCTCAAATATGTACTAGCCATGCAACTCTTGGCAAGTCACATCTCCTTTCTGAGCCTCACTTTTGTTATCTGCAAAATGGTAAGGTTGGAATTGAGGTGCCTCTAAGGTTCTTTCTATAGCTATATTTCTGTTTCTGTTATTTTATTCCACCTATGACATAATTAAAAGAAATGTGTGTGTGTGTGTGTGTGTGTGTGTGTGTGTGGTATGTGTCTTGATGTTCAGCACATAGACCTGAATTCAAATCTAGCCTCAGATACTTACTAGATACTTAACCCTATTTGCCTCAGTATCCTCATCTATAAAATGAACTGGAAAAGGAAATGGCTTTTTCTTTGCCTGAAATAGGGTTTCAACTGGACAACAACAAAAACAACTATATGCATGTGTGTATACATTTTTTTAAATGAATGATCTCTGAAGGTATCCATCTATCCCCATAGCATAATCTCAACATTAGAAATTTTTCATCTAATTTTTATTGTGTTTTTTCCTCAAGTATAGATAAGCTACATTTGTTTGAGTCTCTGACTCAGGAGGTGTTACAGTGTTCTAGGATTTAATGTGCCCAGTACCATATCATTGGCCTCCAGAAGCATCTGGAAAATATCTTAATCTATGGGGAAGCCCTTTTCCATTTTGACTTTGTACTTTAACTTCTAAATGCTATTACAAATTGATTTAGTGAGTGTGTATGTGTGTGTATAGATCTGTATCTATATCTTTTTATACGTTGCTTTATAATACTTTAACCAGCAGATGACACTGTTAGGCACTCACCTGGTCATGTTCAACAGGAAATATGGCAATCTGGGAGTTCAATCTGCACCCTAGTAATTGCAATTCTTCAGCACACTTAATAAAAGAACACTGAAGAAATTCCACACTCTTTGTTTTTCAGTGAAAAGATGACCTAATTCAACTTCTCATGATCCAGTGTTTTTCCCTTTGTCATTCTATCTACTTTCAACTGCCTCTCACATTGACTAGCTTATTATCCATGGACACAGTGGAATAGAATCAATCATATTCCTGAAAAAAGGATAAATCTTCCATTGATATCTTTCTATGGTGCCCTTTCTACCTTTTGGTATGGCACCTCTATCTGTAGCTATATCTTTTCATTTGGTATTATACTCTTTCTCTGTTTTGTTTTTTTTCTCTGTTTTTCCATTCTTCTTACATCTTCTTCCACACCAGTAGCATTAATTAACCAGTGAGATTAATCCAGTGAAATTGCCCCCCTTATTTTACTATAAACAAAACACTCCATCTCTCAAACCTGGGCATTTTCTTTAGTTGTCTGTCATACCTGGAATGCTCTCCATTCTCATCTCAACCTACCTGCTTCTTTTAAGTTACATCTAGGACCCCATTTTCTATAGGAAGCCTGTTTACCTACTGCTTATCTTCGTATTTACTTACTACTTATCCTATACATAATATGTTTATATTTGTTTGTTTGTTTTCTCCATTTGACTGTAAGATCCTTGAGGACAGGGATTTTGACTCAGCATCCCCAGTGCTTTGCACAGTTCCTGTAACATAGTAGGCACTTAATAAATGTTTATTTATTGATTGTTCTGAAGTACAGTCAAAGCTCTATTGGTCTACACATTGAGGAAGTAGCAGACAAATCAAGATGGATGCTACATCACATCAGAAGGTCATTGAATATAAAAATTTTGCATAGACGAGAAAGTAGCCAAATGAGTTGATATTTTGATATGATTTTAGCACGCATGCTAGAAAAATTTGAGTTTTGTTTTTTTGTTTGTTTTCCCCTTTCATAATGTTGGTTTCTCTTTCAGGAGGTTCCAGTATGAATTTACTCTCTGTTTTGTTTATCTTGTTCAAATGATTTTCTCATCTTTGATTTCTTCAGTATTATTTCCACCTAATCAAGCAGCATATCTGGGATTGTGATGTTAGAATCAAAATGTGGTAGCTCTAGGGGAAAAAGTGTTCTATAATAACTCTTAGAGATAATTTCCACTGCTTATCAAGTCAACAAGCATTTGTTAATTGTCTACTAAGTGCTAAACACTGGATATTTTATTTTATTTATTTATTTTTTATTTAACTTTTAACATTTATTTTCACAAAATTTTGGGTTACAAATTTTCTCCCCTTTTATCACCTCCCCCCCAACCCCAAGCATTCTAATTGCCCCTGTGACCAATCTGCTCTCTCTTCTATCCTCCCTCTCTGCCCTTGTCTCTGTCTTCTCTTTTGTCCTGTAGGGCCAGATAGCTTTCTTTACCCCTTAACCTGTATTTCTTATTTCCTAGTGGTAAGAACATTACAGTTGATCCTAACACTTTGAGTTCCAACTTCTTTAGCTCCATCCCTCTCCACCCCTTCCCTTTGGAAGACAAGCAATTCAATATAGGCCAAATCTGTGTAGTTTTGCAAATGATTTCCATACTAGTTGTGTTGTATAGGACTAACTATATTTCCCTCCATCCTATCCTGTCCCCCATTACTCCTATTCTCTTATGATCCTTTCCCTCCCCATGAGTGTCGACCTCGTATTGCGTTCTCCTCCCCATGCCCTCCCCTCTATCCTCGCCCCCACCCTACTTGTGCCCTTGTACCCCACTCTCCTGTATTATGAGATAGATTTTCCTATCAAAGTGAGTGTGCATTTTATTCTTTCCTTTAGTGGAATGTGATGAGAGTAGACCTCATGTTTTTCTCTCACCTCCCCTCTTTATCCCTCCACTAATAAGTCTTTTGCTTGCCTCTTTTATGAGAGATAATTTGCCCCATTCAATTTCTCCCTTTCTCCTCCCAATATTTCTCTCTCACTGCTTGATTTCATTTTTTTTAAGATATGATCCCATCCTCTTCAATTCACTCTGTGCACTCTGTCTCTATGTATGTGTGCGTGTGCATGTGTGTGTGTGTACTCCCACCCAGTACCCAGATACTGAAATGTTTCAAGAGTTACAAATATTGTCTTTCCATGTAGGAATGTAAACAGTTCAACTTTAGTAAGTCCCTTATGACTTCTCTTTGCTGTTCACCTTTTCATGCTTCTCTTCATTCTTGTGTTTGAAAGTCAAATTTTCTTTCCAGCTCTGGTCTTTTCATCAAGAAAATTTGAAAATCCTCTATTTCATTGAAAGACCATTTTTTTCTCCTGAAGTATTATACTCAGTTTTGCTGGGTAGGTGATTCTTGGTTTTAGTCCTAGTTCCTTTGACTTCTGGAATATCCTATTCCATTCCCTTCGATCCCTTAATGTAGAGGGTGCTAGATCTTGTGTTATCCTGATTGTATTTCCACAATACTTGAATTGTTTCTTTCTAGCTGCTTGCAATATTTTCTCTTTCACCTGGGAATTCTGGAATTTGGCCCAATGTTCCTAGGAGTTTCTCTTTTTGGATTTCTTTCAAGCGGTGTTCTGTGGATTCCTTGAATATTTATTTTGCCCTCTGGTTCTAGAATCTCAGGGCAGTTTTCCTTGATTATTTCATGGAAGATGATGTCTAGGCTCTTCTTTTGATCATGGTTTTCAGTTAGTCCCAGAATTTTTACATTGTCTCTCCTGAATCTATTTTCCAGGTCAGTTGTTTTTCCAGTAAGATATTTCACATTACCTTCCATTTTTCCAATCTTTTCACTATGTTCTGTGATATCTTGCTTTCTCACAAAGTCCTTAGCGTCCATCTGTGCCATTCTAGTTTTGAAAGAACTATTTTCTGCAGTGAGCTTTTGAATCTCCTTTTCCATTTGGCTAATTCTGCTTTTGAAAGCATTCTTCTCCTCATTGGCTTTTTGAACCTCTTTTGCCAATTGAGTTAGGCTAATTCTCAAGGTGTTAATTTCTCCAACATTTTTTGGGTTCTCCTTTAGCAGGGAGCTGATCTGCTTTTCATGCTTCTCTTTCATCCCTCTCATTTCTCTTCCCAGTTTTTCCTCCACCTCTCTAACTTGATTTTCAAAATTCTTTTTGAGCTCTTCCATGGCCTGAGCCCATTGGGTGGGCTGGGACACAGAATCCTTGATTTCTGTGTCTTTGCCTGATGGTAAGCATTGTTCTTCCTCATCAGAAAGGAAGGGAGGAAATGTCTGTTCTCCAAGAAAGTAGCCTTCAATAGTTTTATTTCTTTTCCCTTTTCTGGGCATTCTCCCCAGCCAGTGACTTTACCTCTGAATATTCTCCTCACACCCACCTCTCCTCCTGGTCCTCCCAGCCAGTGTTTGGGGACTGAGACTCAAATGCTGCTTCCCTCCTTAGGGATTTTGGCGGGGGCAGGGCTGCTATTCAGTGTGAGAATTAAGTTCAGGTGGTCAGGTTGGGGCAGGGCCACCTCTCAGGCTCAGTTCCCTTAGGGGGTTTATGTACAGACCTTCCACAATGGATCCAGGCTCCCGCCCACTTGGGGAGCCCCTGTCTGCAGCCACCTCTCAGCTTCTATCTCCCGGGAGGGCCTGAATTATGGGGGCACCCCACTCCCCTCTTGACCCGCCAAAGAGACTCTCTCAGTGACCCCAGTCACCTGCTGCAGCTGGAGATCCCGTCCCTGAAGCCTGCTCGGATCTGTACCTCTTGGAGCCGCGGCCGCCGCAGGTCTTTGCTGGGCTCCGCGTCTGCAGCACGACGGACCTTTTGCGAGAGGTTTGCAGGTCCCTCTGTGGGTGGAGGGACCTGCGTGGCCTCTGGAGATCCCGTCCCCGTAGCCTACTCGGATCTTTTCCTCACGGTGTCGCAGCCGCTGCAGGGCTGCACTCAGCTCCCAGTCCCGGCGCCCAGTCCGCAGCGTGAAGGACCCCCCGCAAGAGGTTTGCAGGTCTCTCTGGAACAGAAATCTCCCTCGCTCCAATATTCTGTGTCCTCTGGGTGCAGAATCTACCGTGAGTTGGTCCCCTCTAGCCGTTCTGTGGGTTGTGGGTTCAGAGCTATGTGTATGTGCGTCTTTCTACTCTGCCATCTTGGCTCCGCCTCCCAACACTGGATATTTTAAAAAAAAAGACTGAAAACAGTTCTTGTTCTCAAGGAGCTCATAGTCTATTTTATGTATGAAGTTTGGATTCAGTCAAAGGGCTGTACTTGAAGACCTAGAGGGCCACATGTGGCCTCAAGGCTGCAGACTCCCCACCCCTGGCCAAGTGAAAAGCCAACATGCAAAGAACTATGTACTAACAAGATATATTTAGAATGTTTTCAGGGTAATTTCAAAAGGAAGGCACTAAGATTATAGAGCACAAAGAAAAAATCTTCTTACAGAAGATGGGAATATAAAGCAAGACTGGGAAGCCAGGATTTAGAAATGAGATATGAATACATTCTAGTCATGAATGAAAATAACCTGAAATGTCTAGAAAAAGGAGATTAAGTGTCTGTCTAAGGAACAGCAAGGAGAACAGTGTCACTATATGGTAGAGATCAAGAAATAAATATGGTATAAAAATTCTGAAAAAGAATGGAGGATTGA
This sequence comes from Notamacropus eugenii, assembly GCF_028372415.1. NCBI lineage: Eukaryota > Metazoa > Chordata > Mammalia > Diprotodontia > Macropodidae > Notamacropus > Notamacropus eugenii. The sequence continues at coordinate 365,675,631 of NC_092876.1, read as the reverse complement.
GGTTATGAAAGGCTTTAAAAACCAAACAGAGGATTTTTATATTTGTTCCTTGAGGTAATAGAGAGCCATTGGATTTTATTAAATGAATGAGTTGATGAGGGTAACATTGTTAGATCTATATTTTAGAAAGATCCAGTTAGCAGTTGGGTGGAGGTTAGACTAGGGCGGAAAAATACTTGAAACAGGAAGACCAGACAACAGTTATTACAATAAATGGGTAGGAGATGAGGTTTTTCTGTATTTTTGTCTTTAGAATTTCATCTTTAAATGTTGGAGGATCATATATTGTAGAGAAAAGTCTACAGGACTTGGAGCCAGAAGATAAGACTTCTGATGCTGGTTCTGGTACTTACTAGCTGCTCTGGCAAGGGTTTTCAGTGTAGGAATGAGGGATAGGGACTAAACCTATGATTTCATTTTTTTTTTTAGCAATTCTTAGCAGCATAAACTCTCTCAAGCCATGCAAAAGGACATATCCTCTATGAATTACAGTCTTAAACAATGACCTGGGGCACCTGAAAAGTTTATTGCCTTGCTTAGTATTACAAGGCCAATATGTTTCAAACGTGGGTCTTCCTTCCACATCTTCTGGCTCCCAGGGCAACTCCTTGTCTATTATCCAATCTGAGAGGTGAATTCAAGCACATTTACTTCTTGAAAGTCTTTTTTTCTGCCTTTCTGTTTCCTTTTTGATTGGAGTGAAGTGGTACAGTAGATAGAGCACTGTACTTAAAGTCAGGAAAACGTGAGTTCAAATCCAGCCTCAGACAAATATTAGTGGTGTAAACTTGGACAAGTCACTTAATCTTTGTACTTCACATTCCTAATCAGTAAAATGGGGATTATAATAACTCCTATCTCATAAGGCTATTGGGACAATCAAATGAGTTAAAAATTCTAAAGCTTAAAATGATATATAAATGCTAGTTGATTATCATCATCATCATCATTATTATATTCTGAGCATGCTTTGGAGATTTGCTCTAGTATAGATGGATGTTTGGCTTTTTTTTTTCTGCCTTGGGGATTGCCTCATACAAGAGTTTAACTGGAGAATTAGGCACCCTTCTCAGAAGGGGTAGTTTCCTGCACAGGAAATTTCTTAGTGAAAAAGAGAACTGTCATAAGTGACCTGAACACATCAACATTGTAGGCATATAGTACATAAGGAGCTCAGTATTCCAGCCAAAGGATCTTCACCTTTTAGCAGTGAGTCTAGTTATTTGAGGGTTGTTTTTATTTTTTTTGTTTTCTTTTTGTAAAATGCTCCCTATATTTGTTTAAAAGTGCTTGTGATTCCTTTATATATCTTCTGAATTTTCCGTGATTCAGAGACTAAAAAACAATTTGACATATTATACATTGAATTACATTGTGGGAGTAAGTAAACCTATTACCCACTTTGGGAAAAACCTGGAAATGAGTCATAACTAAAAATCTGTTCAGAGATTTCCCTAAAGTTTCCGGGTTATATGTATGAATCAAAGAGAGAATTTAATTCCAATAGAGTCGCTTCAATAGGAGAAGACTAGATTCTTGTGAACCTATTATCCTTGGTGATTCTTGGACTGTGGGTCACAGTTTTTATCTCTGTGAACTTCAGTTTGTTCATCTATAAAATAAATATCCTAAGAGTTACCCTATCTACATCACTGGATCATTGTGAGAAATTCTTTTATAAGTTTTAAAGTCCTTGACAGACCTCTATTATTATTATTATTAATGAAATATCTGCATCTTGGTTTTGTTTAGTTTTTTTTGTCTACCTGTCCTGGAAAGTTCAGCATTTTTTTATTAACCAAAGCTACAGTGATTGAAGTTGGCATAGGCAGCTGAGCCCTTGAAAAAGTTGCCCCATATTCTTTGATTTTATGCTATATTTTTTCACCTTCTAAGAATGTAAGATGCAATAATTCATTGAAAGAAAGGTGGAGTGAGAAGATGGGGGAGGGGGGAAGGAGAGAGAGAGAGAGAGAGAGAGAGAGAGAGAGAGAGAGAGAGAGAGAGAGAGAAACAGAGACAGAGACTGAAAGACAAGAACAGAGAAAGAAACAGTGATAGAGACAGAGAGACAGGGAAAGTTAGAGAAGCACTCAAAAGTCAAATATTTGAAAGCAACTCTATAGTGAAACCCTAACCTCAATTGTGGCCTTTGATTTCTTGTAACTAACCAATTGTAGTCCCAAGGTTTATCTCTCAAAGTACAATCACAAAATGTAAGATTCCTGAAGTAATGTTGTAGCAGGGATGGGGTACCTGCAGCCTTGAAGTCACATATAGCACTCTAGGTCTCCAACTGTGGCCCCTCTACTGAATCCAAGTTTGAGGACCTACAGGGCCACATGTGGCCTCAAGTCCTCAGGTTCCCCACCCCTCTATGTAGACTAATTGCTTTGCTCACAGGGATTACTACACATCTAGAAAATATATTTTCCCATGATACTTAACAATGGAAACGCTCATAAGCTCATGCCTGTATATTCCTGGGGCAGTGGTTACTCTCAATAAATATTATCTGACTGACTCCAGAATGAAGAATTTCAAACATTACTTTCTCTTCCTATGTCCCACCCTGCTCAAGTCATTTTTAACCAATGTTTTTAAATATCTATACTTACTGGAAGCACAGCTCTAATTCATTTTTAGGTTTTTGTTCTGAAAGCCCAGACAGAAGTTTATTAAGGTACACAACTCTCTTTGCCCTTCTATGTGTACATGACAATTAGTTTTGGTGGGCATATAAACACAATGAGAAGCGGGTAGGCAATACTTCCTGCTTGGTGTCTTGCTTTTCTGGATTCCGCTGAAATCTCTAGAACATCTCTGTCTAAATACTTGAAGTTAGGCAATGAAGATGTCAAAGCAATCATTAATCCAAAGTACAATTCTACCTGTATAAAGAACAAAGTTCCTTTTTCTCTCAAAGGATTCATTATGAGGCGATTCTATATTTGGGATAGTCATCATTTCTTGGAGAACTCAATATTATTTTTCTCCCCTAACAGTGCCAAAGAGAGCAAAGTCAGAAAGGCAAGGGGGAAGAAAAAGAATACTTTTTGAAGAGCTAAATGATGTCATCAGGACAACACAGAGATCAAAGAGCCACTGGAGAAAAGAGCTCTGGGCAGTCAAGCCTCCAGGCCTGCTACTGTCTAGCCATTTGATATTCTTCACCTTCACCCCACACCTATTGCCCTCCCACAATGCCTCTAACCAAATTCAGAAAATTGTATCACCTCTTGAAAATTGTATCACCTCTTGTATCACCTCTTGAAATGAATTCTGCTTCCCTTTGTTCATATTTTCCAAAATTATCTTTATCAGCCTTATAATTACAGAAGCCTTAAAGAGCCGTAATTCTACTCAAAGAAAAATAACCTGACCACTAGGAATTTCATGAAGATCACACAGAGTGTTTTGTCAGAACCTCTCAAATAGTCGGCAGATGCTAATAAGTAACATTCTCCATTTCCCTCCCTTCCTAAGGATCTGTAGGAGTGGGGAAGAGGGGAAATTCTGTGACCACTTTAATCTCCAAAGGAATTTACCTCACCTGGCTTCCTAAATATGAAAAGATAATATCTAGAAATTAAAGAAAGCATGCAGTTCCAGAATTTGTCTTTCACATTCTTCTTGATTCAAGAGTAAATTTGTGAACAAGGGGCATTGTGTCACATAGACAAACCAATTAGGTTAACAAAGAACGCTAGTTGAATTAGGAATGCAGTATTATAGTCACAGACTACCCTGTTCCACTACTTTGAATTGTACATAACAATTCTAATAAGATTGCACTGGGAAGATGCAAATACTAAGGATAAATCTGTATAATCCTTTTTGTTCTTGTAGAAGCAGTTGTACTTTGTGTATTTGAGCATTGACTTTCCCCCACCTACTTGATCCTAATTTAGCTAGAGTCAATGGGATTTTCAGCTTCTGGAAAGACATTTTGGCACTCTAAGTGAATTTCTGTAGGGAAAAATTAGAAGGAGGCTGTAAACACTATTTGACTAAGTATAAAACTATGCCATTTCTATACAATGACAACCAGAGATTTGAAAAATAGTCAATGAAATATTTTTGACTATCTTCACAACTAAATAAGATTGACAAGATGATCAATCAATCCATTCAGCTGTACAAAAGTCAGTTGTTAAAATGGTACAATAGCCAATATTGATGTAATACTTCACAGTTGGATATTCTATGTAAAACTGGTCTATATCAGGAATTATCTTTAGGGTTGGGAATAGATTAGAAGATGTCACATCCAAGTGCTGCCCTTTTCTGTTGCAACAGAGATTCCTAGGGATAGGCATGACTTGATTCCTTCATGTGAACCAAAAAGTTTTGCATGTCACAAATTTCCCTACTACATATTTGACTAATAAATTGATCCATTTTAAAAATTATTTACATGTTTTTCTTGTATCACCTCTTGAAATGATAAATTGTTTTATGTCATTGTTTTTCATTTCTTTCTTTTCTTAGAGTGGATGGAGAGTTAGGAGACTGAGATAATAATTGGGTGTCTAACCTTGGAATGGTTACTTCTCTTCCATATTTCTAAAATAATAATGATAGATTCATCAATGTTATAACTCCTCATAACAATATGTTGTTCTTCTTCAGTCACGTTCAAGTCTTCTTGACGCCGTTTGGGATTTTTCTTAGCAAATATACTGGAATGATTTGCCATTTCCTTCTCCACTTCATTTTACAAATGAGGAAACTGAGTCAAATAGGGCTGGGTGACTTGCCCATACTCATGTAGCTAGTAAGTCTCTGAGGTCAGATTTGAACTCAGGAAGATAAGTGAGTCTTCCTGATTACAGGCCTGGCTCTCTATCCATTGCACCACCTAGCAGCCCCAAACAATCTAATCATGTTTTATTCTCCAGTTTATTGTGTAAACAAATAAGAAGATATTGTTAAGAATTTCACAAGCATGAATGAGTTGAAATCTGTATCATTTAATGGAACTCAAAAAATGATGTGATTATGAATCCTTTCAAAGAATGCCTCTTGATATTGATATAATGAAAGCATTATTTGATAATCCAATCTATGCTTACCTTAATCATGCTATTCATGATTTTAAATAGTTTAGACACCATTAATTTCTCTCTCTCTCTCTCTCTCTCTCTCTCTCTCTCTCTCTCTCTGTTTCTCTCTCTCTCTCCCCAATGTGTTTGTCTTTCTTGTTTTTTATATTTGTCAGCACAGACCCACTGTGACATTTTTTCTAATAGTGTTGGTTTACATTTTAAACCAGGCATATGTATATATCTTGAATATTTTGATAATTATTTCAATATTATTAGCTTTTCTTATCATCCTATATATTTTATTTCATGCATTTAAAAACATCACCCTAAGAATCATCAGATTGCCAAAGGAGGTGTTAAGAATTTTTGGTTAGCAAAGTTTTTATTTTTAAATTTTCCTCAAAATTTCTAAATAAATTATTCACACATGATTTCTCTTTGTAAGAGACCATATTGCTTTTACTATTGTTACATTTTCTTAAATGTTCAGTTATGCTACACTTCCTTATGTATTCCTTCCAACTTCCCCTGTAATGGATGTAAGGCTCATTAATCTATATTTCTCCAAGTTCCCTTTGGAACCCTTAAGAGAGTGAGCTGGTCTTTTGTTTTTTAAAGGATATGCATTTTGGTAAGTGAGTAAAGCTTGTAACCTTAAGGTGCTTTAGAGCTGCATGCTTTTATTTTAGTAGTGTTTTGAAAATCTTCTACCATCTGATGAACTGAGGTTGAGAATTACCCAATGGCAATGGAGAGTTACAGCAGGGACACAGACAGACAGAAGATATAATATAAGCAAAACAGATATAAGCAAAACATCATGCAGGTGAAGTGTTATAAAAATATCAATGTAAGTGTAAATACAGAAAAAAAAGATGGACCAATCACAAAGCAACACCAGAGACCACCAATGCATACACAATATACATGTGTCTTTGGCTTCCATATAATATCAAGAGATGCTAGGAAAATTTCCCAGCAAACTGAGTGGATGGGGTTGGGAGACCTAGATTTTAGTCATGGCTCCAACAATATAACTGGTCGTCTGACCTTGTGAAAGCCACTTAAATTCTATCATCCTCAACTCTAGCAATCTAAACATATTTGAGTGCCTACTATGTTACATGGATAAAAATAATATAGGATGGACAACCAGAGATAGATTTAATCTATATGTCCAAATCAAGAAGATCAGAGATCCATTAGAATATGAGCATTTGGAAATAAATCTCAGTTTTATGAGGGAATTTAAATTCCAAGTATTGTCTCTAGCCCTGCCCTACAAGACTTTAAGTGATGCAAAAATTGTTTTGATATTCTATTGATATTTTAAATGAGCTTAGGATGATGTGTGAATTTGAGAGCAAGGTCTCTTTGGCTGTTTTTTGTTTGTTTGTTTGTTTTTGTTTTGTTTTGTTTCCCCGACACTTAATAAAATGACTGGTATATAGCAGGTGCTTAATAAATGCTTGTTGACAGATCTTGCCATTATTTTGTTGTTTTCTGCCTATAATTGCTTTCTCCAATACATGAAAAAATGGATGTTTCTTTGTGATCTTTGTTCAGTTCACCACACTACATCTACTTTTTTTCTGCTGGCACTTTCATAGGCTTCGTACTTTAAACTGGGTCCTATTTAAACATTACACATAGTACTTAGCATTAAGTTATAATTACAGTGAAATTTCTTCTAGAATCAATATTAAGTGTTCACCTGAACCACTGAATTTGATTTGATTAATGATTGCAATTGATTGATGTGAATTAGGAATGGCAGAACATTTAGAGACAGGGCAATTATCAGCTTTATTTCATTTTCACGGAATGTGCAATATCTTCAGAATTACCTCATCTAGGAATTTCTCTGTGGTCAGTGGACCTTGGACTTATTAGCAAGGTGCCTTAAGTGTTGGTCAAAACCACTAGGGCAAACTTGTTCTCTCTATGATTAAGATGTCCAAATGAATGAATCCAAATTTCATAAGAATTTGACTTATTATATGAATCTTGCAATGTACCTTTATATTTCTAACCTTTTTTTTCCCTGACGTTTCATTCCCTTATATATGATGAGGATGTGGGCCCATAAGTATGTATACATTCACCAAATGTTTGATGTAAAATATGCAATACATGTTCACTATTCTATTGCTATGAAGGATTCTAGATGCAATTTAATCCAACCCCTTTATTTTAGTGATGAGGAAACTGAGGCTCAGAGAAGTTAGATAATAAAAGTAATAATAGTCAACACTTATATAGCACCTACTGTGTGCCAACTATTTCATTTATCTTCACAACAACCCTGGGAGATAGGTGCTATTATTATCTCCATTTTACAGTTATAGAAACTGAGATAAACCCAGAGGTTAAATGAACAGAGGTTAAGACTTACCCAAGGTCACATGGGTAGCAATGTTCAGTGGCAATATTTGAATCCAGATTCTAAGAGAGTTAGCACTCTTTCTACTACTTTCCATACCCTGATGGCAGCAGGGGCTGGAAATCAGTTTTATTGCTGAGCTTCCTGTAGCTGGATTCAAAGTAATTTTTAGCTATAGACTAAAATTTCAGCATCACTTACCTTGTCTAATAAAAGCGGGACAGGGGTAAGCGGGTGTTTGCATTTTGCCTATCGCTATCCTTGAGAGCTGGCATGGCTTAGAGATATACAATTGCGTGTGTGTTTGACTTAGACAATTACATTTGGCCTTTCTTTCTCAAAGACTAGGAGAGAAGTTGGGTGCTTGATTACAATGGATAAATTAAATAGACAGGGGTTTTGATTGGAGCTTTCTTCTAAGCTGAATGGCTTTTTTTTTTCCCGAGGAAGGGGAAAAGCATAGGAAAGGAAATGCACTTTTTAGCTTAAAAAGAAGATGAACTGTAGATTTGACATATTAAAGACATAACCAACTTTACCTTTTACCTTTACAGGTACTTTTCAGGAACTGCAAACTACTCTGGTTGGGGCTGTTATGGTCCATTTTTTCTTCTGACACTCACAATGACAAAAATGGGAAATAACCTGTTGTAAAGCTCAGGTTGATTGATATACTAAATACGCAGAGGTAGTTTAAAGCAGATGCATGTACAAAAAACTGTTTTTCCAGGCCAAAATGAACAAATTTTCCATTGAACTTATGTTCACCCTGGAGCCAATGAACCATTGGGTCAAGAAGGGAAGGAGTACTATCTGATACCTGTAAAAATGTTACTAAGGTGTTCTTAGGGAATTCACTATAATGGAATTCACTCCAAACCCTACCTAGTCCAGAATTTATAGTGATTATGAAATCTGGAGTGTACTTTTTCATTATAGTCTAATCCTTTACTGAATTAAGGATCTCTCTAATTTGAACAAGTTCTCTACTGTTAAAAATGGCTACAAATACATGTATTCTTACCTTTTTTGATTCTTTCCCATGTCTTTCTATAAACCCTCCATAGAGGGTTTATATGCAATATACTGGAGCCTTCTGCTAGATATTTTGTATTATCTATGGAAAACAAAGAATTACTAATGAAATTAAGAGAGCAAACATAATAATAGGCAGCTGTGGTGTTAATTATATTAATGAGAGTTAAAGGTCTTCCCTACACATTAACGGGCCTGCTCATGAAGGGAATCTTGATTAGGGGAGATTTGTTTTGTAGGAAGGCCCACATCTTTTTCTCCTTTCTAATAAGGCACTGGTTCTCAAGGGTTGTGATGCCCTCTTGCTCTGAAAAGTGTATTTATATTCTGAGGTGAGGTTTTGTTTGGGGGCTTACTCATCAAAAGTGTTTATTTGGCCAGATGAAACTCTTAGTAGCCACTAAGAGGCCCCCCAAGTTTGAAAACCCAGATGTTGGTGCTTTTCTCTCTGGTAACTCTATGTATGTAATAGTCAGAGAGTTGGATCTGTCTGTTGATCTGCAATGTATGATTGCTTATGGACAGACAGTTGAAAGCCCTGTCTGTTGGTCTTTATTTCTCTGTTTGTATTTTCTTTGAAGTTCAGGTGCTGACTTTTTCCTCTTACCTAAGTGCATGATATATGTGCCTTATTGAAGTAGATTGATGACCCCTCAAAAGTTACTTTCCTTTTAGAAAAGCAAATCTAAGAATCTGTTCAGCAGGTCCTCCTGTGTATGCTGGGGTCCTTTCTGTTACATCACCTAACCTTTATTTGTCACTTCAAGGGAGAAAGTGAAAAACTTTTCTTTCATGACATTCTGAGAATTGTAGTACTTCCCAATTAGACAAAAGAAAGGAGTACCTGGAAATACAAACCAACTTTTCAGACCTCCATGGATACCTTGGCTATGATTCAGACTTACATAACCTAATCAAATAAAACCTATAGTTCTATTGATTTTCATAAATCTCTCATAAAGACAGATAATTATATACCTATGTATATACTTAAACATTGTTATGTTTATGCACTTGTACATATGTCTATAAATTTAGACATATAGCTATAAGTTCTCTATGGTTTGAGCATCATGTTGTAATGCGAAGAACACAATCTGAAGTCAAAGGATTTTGAAACCTGTCCTAGATATTTGCTACTTCTGTGATCTTGAGCAAGTCATTTTCAAGTTCTGGGCTTCAATTTTCAGGTTAATGGAATAAAATTTTCAGGTCTAAAATAACAAAAAGTTGTTGAATTATGTGACTGCTAACATCCCTTCCAACTTTAAAGCTTATAAGACTATGACTGCTAAGTACTATATGCCTACATAGGCATCTTTAGAGCATAGGCTAGTTGTGTCTGTGTTCTATACATACCTCTGCAAACATCAATCACATAGATACCAATATTTGCCTATTACATATACATTCAGAAAAAGCAGCTTTAAAAAAGATTTATGTAATACTTTGCATTGCTTATCTTTGGAGTAGGTAAAAAAAATGGGACTGCAGTTTTAAAGTTGAGAGTCCTGATTTTTTCAGTTCCTTACCTTTCATCAGACAGAAAAGCCTTTCTTTTTGAGTACTGAATCCTTCTTTGAAATATAGGAAATGGAAAATATGCTAAATGGGACACATATACAAGGTCAAACAACTTGATAAATATCCTTTCTTCAGAGAACCAAAGAGGCATCGTATTTGCAAGTAACTAGAAAAAGGACATGGTGACTCTACTGTGAATATGAGTATTGTCTGCTGTTAGGTGAACCATGTCCAGAGGACTGAACACTATGTTGATCTGTACTTTTTTCTACTGAGCAATGCTTTCTGCAAGACTGACAGACTATACCTATCTCTTGAATCACAGAGGGGCTTGGGGAAAAAAACTTAAGTACTTCAACATGATTTGTCTTTTCCTTCTAAAGATTTAGGAGATTAAAAAGTAGCAAGCATAATTTCCTGCTCTCACTTTCCATACCCATCTCACCAGCTTTCCATCCATTTAAGTTGGGAAAAGGTCTCTACCCTTCATAGTGATGAGGTCTCTACTTCATTTCTTCAGAGGCTCATTTTGTTTCAAGATTCAAAGCCACACAAGGTGGTTAAAAAAGATGAGTCTTTCTCTTTGGGAGAAACTTTTTTTGTATTAAGTGAGCTTTGTAATTTTCAGAAGGGAGTTCTCTTCTTCCTATTCAAACATGAACTCGTTGTGTTAACTGACTCCAGTATCTATAATATGTATATATATGTAACATATGTGACTAATGTATTTGCACATAGATATAAATGTACATACATATACATACCCTTCTGCATGTATATGTACACATATGCAGTGTAATAGACCACATAGAACTTCTTATGTATATACATAACATGTATATATGTAAGTTGTATGTATATATGTGTGTATACATATGTCATCCATCACACTGCATAGCATTGTCTTGATAACAGACATTCTTCATCCACTTAAAGTTTATGATCATCCAGAGGACAAAGAAAAGTTCAATAGTGGGCATGAACAGGTTACAACATACTAAAAACAAGGAATTATATAAAAGAAGTTGTGCAAAGCATCTTATTGAAGAAATAAATGTATGACTGAAGATTAAGATGGTCTGGGTTTTTATGGATAATGATGGATTAACCAATGAGTGAATGAGTGAAGAATGAATGAAAACAATAACATAAATAATAAAAATGTTTACAATATGCCAAATACTGTACTTCACACTGGGGATGCAAATAAAAAAGAGCAATAGAACATGCCTTCAAGGGGATAAAATATTAATGTGAAGGAGTAGTGGCTAGGGAAAGATATTTTGGTCTGGAAAGTTATAGAGCTGGTTGATGGATGGATAATCAACTTATAGCAATGATAACTTTGATTTGATAATCACTCCCAAAGTAAGTAGGGAAAAACTAGAGATGGTTGGTATCATGGGAAGATGGCTATGGTAAAACATGGTTGGGTATCAGGGGTGGTTGGATATAATAGACTCTCTATTCAGGACAGCTCAGATCAGGGTTAAGAATTCTATCAGAACCAGCCCCAAGCTACAAGAGTGGCATGGCAAGTAGATGACTAAGCCATACTTACATGGTAGCCTTCAAATAAATGAAATATAAATAAAAGTCTTAAAAAAATACTCTCATAGTTCTAGCACTCTATCATTTTAAGTTTGTCTAAAAAATGGGGTTAGGGAAGAGACTAGGACCTCCTCACACATACTCTGCCTATGGGTACATACACCTAATCCTACCCCCATGAAATTATTTGATTGCAGTGATAAGACATACACCATGTTTTCATTGGGACTGGAGTGTCGAAATTTTTATGATCCACTCTTTGGTGACAGGAAAGGCATATGCAAGAGTACCACAAAAGGAAAAAATACTGACATACCCAAGAAAAGTATTAGGAATATTCAATAAAAAGCACTTTTTGTGGTTCATAAAATCAAGATTTTAAAAAAAAAAAAACATTTTACTTTATTTTGTAAATACCAGACTTTAAGCAGGAAGGTACTTACAGAAAATATCCAAACAAGTTTCAGTACCTTCCTAATATAAAGTGAACATCAAGGGAGAGTATAGACTTTATTTTAGCTAAAATGAATAAAAGAAGGATAAGTCACACATTTCTCTTTAAATATACAAAATATTACAGCTGGCTACAAAGATGAGCAAAGAATTCAGATACACAACTATTAAACCATATTACAAAACATCCCACACCAGGAAGAAAATATTTAGACAAAGCTTGTTAAAATGAAATTTAGTCTGGATATAATGAAACAGAGCAATGTACTCTTCTACTATATTCTATGCTGTGATATTATCAGAACATACAGATTATCTGGGGAAAAGTTAAACAGCTAAATTGGTTAGCACAGAGCCTTGAACACAGTAAGTATTTTATGTAAGTGCTTGTTGACTATGAAATTGGGGGTTTCAGTAGTTTCTCATCAGAAGCAGATTGAATGCAGGAGGCTCTGCTTGGATTCTAAATAAAGGTTCATCAAGATGTGCTCCTTTAATGCCTAACAACCCACCTGTCTATACTCTTTTGGCCCCTGGCTTCCATCATTACTGTATATTGTATCATTCCCATTATCTCCCTTCTCCATTCCTGATCCAAGGCTGCTAAATGACACTGGGGAACATTGTAAAATCATGCTGATTTTATTGATTCCTTATCTCATTCTATAAAAAAGTATTTGAAATCTTTTTGCTTTCTCCCCCACTCCTGTTTATAGCTGATACTTTACCCTCCTACTCCACTTAGATGAATATGAGCTCCCTTAATTCCTCCCCTCCACCCCAATTTCATTCCTCAAAAATTCTCAGGAGCATCATTCATCTCTCTTTCCTACTTTTTGTATACAGAAAAAAGACGTATCTATATTCATAAGGAATACTCCATCTTATTTACTCCCACCCTCCTCTAGCAGTCAGCCCCCCACCCTGCCCACTAACATTTATATTTATGTGGTTCTCTCTTGGCAAGAGGGGTGTTGGGAAATGCAGTATTTCACAGATGAAAAGAACTGAAAAAAGGATCATGGAAGACTGAAGTCTGGTGGAAGAGTGGAAGCTTGAGGAAGTTTTACTTTTTCACAAAGAGGAGAGAGTCACAGAGTGAGCTGATCTCAAGGAAAGATAGTGCTCCTCTAAAGTGAATGTAACCATGGGCAGTTGTAGCCTTGTCTGGGTCATGGACTCTGCTTAAGTATAAGACAAACTAGAGAACCTATTTGTCATTCTGTGGGAAGTGATGAAAGTCACTGCTTCTACATTCTCTCTCCAGCCTCATTACTGCATAACCAACTGGAATCCCTACCCTAAAGAGTCTCATTTTTATATTTTATTTATCATTACCTTCAGATACGTGTAAACTAATTTTGTTGCATTCTGAGCAAATACTTGTCATGAAAAGTGAACTGTACTAGGTAGGAAAGGTCAAAAGAGAACCTGAGACTATCACCTTAGAGTTAATCATGAATCTGTGTTAAGTTCCTTGGATGACTTCATAAAGACAGAGTATAACTTTTTTAAGTTTTTCAAAAAATAATTCAGTTAATGTTATCTCATTTGATCGTAACAATGTCTCTATGAGGTAAATACTATGATTTGTATTTTAGAAATGATAGGACTGAGCCTCAGATAAGCTTAGTAAGTAGCCCATTGACCACTGTCAGAGGCAAGATGCAAACACAGTTGTCTCTTCAATGCCAATCCAGAACACTTTCTATCATGCTACTCTAGTTGTCATTAGCAATAAACATTCTCAGTTGTTCACAGATGGTCCTACATATTTCCAATTCTGAAGAATATTTTCCTTTAACTCTCATACAATACATTAATCATCACATGTTTTGTTTACTTTTGGTGCCAAATTAAAAAAAAGGCACCTAGACCTTACTTACTTCCCCATATATTCAGTCCTCAGGCTCTTAGAATTTGTTTTCAATGCCTATCACTCCATTGAAATTGCTCTTTCCAAGAAATAACTTCCTAATTACCAAATTTGATGGACTTGCTCCTTGCCTTACTTCAGTTGGGTTTTTTTACAACATTGACATTGTTGAATTTCCTCATTTGACTTCAGAGACATCATGCAGTTTCTCTTTTTGCCTCTCACTTTTCACAGTCTTGTTCTCTTACTGATCTCATAAAGTTAATCAAAGTTCTTTGTCAAATACTCCTCCCTCTAATCTGTATCCCTGTTAAATCTTAGTCACTCTCATAATCTCACTCATGTAGATGAATTCTAAATAATCATTCCTTATCTTTCCCTGTTCCAGCTCCTAGATATGGATCTCCTAATGCTATCCTCCACCTGCATATTGACTACTACTTCAAACTCAGCATGTCCACAATCAAGCTTATTTTCTTTCCTCTGACAACAGATTTATGACTGAGCACTTACTTCCTTTCCCAACCCTCAACTACATTTCCAGAAGACATTGCATTGTGGTTACCTAGTAGATGAATCATTGAATTATCCTCAGGAAGAGTATGAAATGCTTTTTGAGGGTGAAAGAAGGAGGAAGGATAGATAAGAAGAACCTCTCAATTTCTCAGGCTGTCTATGTAACCAACATAGAAATTTTTCATTCATCAGTTGATCTCTCTAGGTCAACTGATGAGTAAGCAAGGCAGAGAGCTAGGATTGCTATTCCTGCAGCCCTTAAAGTGACAAAAAAAAAAAAATCTATCTTCCACTCGTTGTGTGGGAGTGGCATTTCTCTCCTCTTGTGCTGAGAGCTACAACATTTAAAATCATATATTTTCCCTCTATCTTCTGACTTCGAGGTAGGGGAAAAGGAAACCAAGTCTATTCTTTTCTTGCTGTAGATTTTGGAGTACAGAATGAATGAAAGGCATGGTGCCATTCTGATATCAATACAACATTGCTTTGATATTAATGTGCTTATTTGTTCACTTTGACTTACTATTTTTCTAAAATAGTGACATGTCTAAAAGTGATTCAATGAAACATTCATAGGGCATGTAAAAGAAAGGGTGAGGCTAAGGTAGGGAACAGCAAGTTCAACGGTAGATCATTGGAAATAAAAGCACACCTCTATACAGTATAAGAGAACCTAGCATAACCCATGCAAGGGATAACCCAAGGAGGGTTTCTGGGGTGAGCTTTCTACTCTTGATGCCCAACGAACTCTTTTAAAGAACTTCCTGATAGATTTCTCACACTTTCTGCTTTTTGTAAAAAATTAGCATTGTTTAAAATATTACATGAAACCAGTTGCCCTGAGATATGGACAGAGGGAAACAAATGACTTGGTATTCAAGAATAGGCAGTGTGTTCCTTAAAGTGCAGACTCTGAGACTGAGATGTAACAAAGTATGGCTTAATTCTCTGCTTCTTCTGCTAGGTTTGGCCTAAGAATTAACACCAAGAAAATGAAGGTTTTGCACCAGCCAGCAAAACACCAGTCTATACATGGAACTATAGTTACAGCAAATGGGGAAATTTTAAATTCTGTGGATAGGTTCACTTACCTTGGCAATATGCTTTACAGGGATAACCACACAGATAATAAGGTTGACATATGCATTGCCAGAGCTAGCTCAGTGCTGGGGAGCCTCTGAAGGAAAGTGTGGGAGAAAAAATGGTATTAGGCTGCCTATCAAATTGAAGGTCTACAGAGCTGTTGTGCTAACCTCATTGTTGTATGGCCTGTGAAATCTGGACAGTATACCATGGCAGGAAACTGAATTGCTTCTATCTGAATTGTTTTGGGAAGATTCTGAAGATCACCTGGCATGATAAGGTACCAAACTTTCTCGAGCTGAACTGTCAAGCATTCAGACTGTACTGCAGAGAGACTAACCCAGATGGGCTGGCCATGTTTTTGAATGCCAAAAGTATGCTTGTTTAAAAAATTATTTTACAGAGAATACATATAAGACAAGTGCTCACATGGAGATGAGAAGAAGTGATACAAGGAAATTCTCAAGGTCTCTCTGAAGAACTTTGGGATTGATTGTGAGACATGAGAGACACTAGCACAGGACTACTGAACATGGTGTGCCCACATCAAAGAAAGCACTGTGCTGTAAGAGCAAAGCAGAATTTCAGTAGCTCAAAAGAAACATGAGATGCACAAATTTAGTTCACTTACTTATTTTTATGACTTTTTTGAAAGTCATTTAATTTCTCTGAGGCTCATATGTAAAAGGGAACAGGAATGTCTATAGTACCTGCCTCACATGGTTGTTAGGCTTAGGAAAAGATATTGAATTTACTGTGAATTTACTGATACTGGGAATTGTCAGATCAAGGAACTTCTTGTACCAATACAAGTCTAGAACACTGAGAAGTTTAATGATTTATCCAGGGGTGACTCACACAAGTCACCCCTGACCCCCATTCAATAATCTTGCCTCTCCTTACTTGCCTCGAAGATCAAATCTAAAATTGTCTATTTGGATTTCAAAGCCTTCCATAACGTGGCACTTACCCATCTTTCCAATCTTTTTATACTTTATAAGTTTTCTGTGATCCAGGGGCACTGTCATCCTTGCTGTTCCAGTCACAGGACAATCAGTTTTCAAACTCCAAGGATTTTCACTGGATATCCCCCATCCCTAAAATCCTATCCCTCCTATCCCTACTTCCTGGCTTCCCTGATTTCTTTCAAATCTCAGCTAAAGTGCCACTTTCTTCAAGAAACCCTTCCCAATTCTTTTCAATTCTAGCATGTTTCCTGTATTAATTATCTTCAATTTATCCTGTGTATATCTTTATTTCATGTTCTCTCCTCCATTAGACTGTGAGCTCCTTGGAACCAGAGATTGTCTTTTGACTTTCTTCGTATTCTCAGTTCTTAGCACAATACCTGGTAGAGGCTCATAGTAAATGTAATCAATTTATAACCAGAATGTATCAGAAACAGGACTTAAATTTTGGTTCTGATCATAAACACAAAGTTGTTTTGAGGATCAAAGGAGAGAATGATAGTAAGGTATTTCATAAGCCTGTATGTATTATATAAATGGCATTTGTTATTATAATAAACTTATGGATGGGATCATAAACTAAAAGTTGAATGATAATACAGTTATGGGGGTTTTCAGTTGACTAAATCACTGTAGCTAAGAAGACCTGATTAATAGTTCTGAAAATCTGAAAGAAGATCCTTAATAAAAAGCTGCTAAACTATCTTTGACTCTGATCTGCTCAATGTTTTTTATCAATTCTTTAAATGAAAGTAGGGAAGAGATGCCTGTCAAATCTGCAAATAAGATAGTTAAAACTTTTGATTGACATCCATTTGGGGATATTATTTAGAGTCAGATACCATGTTTAATAGCAAGGCAGACACATGGCTTGGTAATATTTTGTGTGAAAAAAAATCTGGAAATTACAATGAGCCAATGATGGGATATAAAAGTGAACAATAGCATAGGCTTCTTTGATATAAGTACAGTGGCCAGATCATAGAAAGTAAAACTCCCGATGTGTTCTATGACGGTAATGTGTTGGTTGCCATAGTGTAAAGATAATGGCATGGTGATCTATATCCAAATCAACGTAGAGGAATCTGCATAATGGAGCATCTAAAAATTTATGACGAATGTCATTCAGTCAATTAGCATTTGAAGACACTGGGTGTGTTTAGTGAGGAACAAAAGAAGGAATCTGAAGTGATGCATTATAGTTGTCTCCAAATCTGTGAAGTGACATAATATAGAAAAGAAAACTGACTTGTTCTGTTCCAAAAGTAACAAGTAAACAAGTTTCATTTCAACATGAAGAATAACTTTTTAAATAATTAGATCTTCTTAAACAATTAGATGCTCTTTGATGAGATAAAAGGCATCTAATCCCTAGGATATAATCATGACAAACATAAATATACTACTTTAAGATTCTCAAGCTTCTTTACATATAGTATTTCATTTGATCCTCAGTGTTACCCCAGTTTCAACAAGAGGAAGCTACAACACAGAGATTAAGTGACTTGATCATATAACACAGTATGCAAGTGTCTGAGAGGAAATTCAATTCCCTGTCTTTCTGACTCTGAGGCCTTTTGCAAGGCCACACAAATTTCTGCCAAAAGATCCAATAAGGACCTGATAACCATCTCTTAGTGCTCTTGTAGAGGGAATTTCTGCATTTGAGTAGATAAGCCCTAGGAACTCTGCTAAATCTTAATTCTCTTATTCTATATAACCTGATATATCAATAAATAACTGCAAAAGCATTTATGGAGTTTTTATAGTATTCAGAGGTCTGGATTAGTCACTTGGGTATATGAGTCATTTAAAAGAAAGATTGAGGTCTTTTGTATAAAGGATTTTACAGTCTCATGGGAGAGATGAACCCCTTGGCACTAAAATTTGTTTTTAAAGAATCATCATACTAAGCCTTTAAGGGGCAAAAGTAGGTTAGTGATTATCCTCTACATTGAAAGATGTATGCTATTTTGATGTGGTACATTATTAAGTGATCAAAGAAATCAAACCAACTATTTCAAATTTCAGTGCTCTTTTTCAACAATCAAGAAAAAAAAAATCTAACTGATCCTAGGTAGGATGAAAATCTGTTCCTACCAGAACTTGAAGGAACCCATATCTTAAATTAAGAGCTAGTTTCAGCTAACAACTTCACAATGTGTTCAGGAGTGGGAATAGACAGTTAGGTGTCACAATAGGTAGAGGGCCAGACCTGGAGTCAGGAAGGCTCATCTTTCTGAGTTCAAATTTGACTTCAGACACTTATTAACTTTGTAATCCTGAGAAAGTCATATTTAACCCTGTTTGCCTTATGTTCTTCATTTGTAAAATGAATTGGAGAAAGAAATGGAAAATCATTCCAGCATCTTTTACAGGAAAACTCTGACTGGAGTCACAAAAAGTCAAACATGACTGAAAATATCTGACCAACAACAAAAGGATGGATAGGCCATCTTTAAAATGTAAGCAAAACCTCGTCCTAGGAGAAACGGGGGAAAAAAATTTCCACATTGTTTTCATGGATATGTCTTTACCTACTTACTCTGAAAAGTGATGGATTTTTTATCTTAGTATTTTGAGTATTCTCTCTTCCCCCACCCCCATTCAGCTCTATAGACCACACTCTACCTATACTTTCTGATCCTGTGCAATCCTTTCTCATAACCTTTTTAAAAAATTTTTTCATAAAGGACCTTTCTAATGTAGTGGAGGCCTACCTTTTTTTTTTTTGTTCATGTTTTAATAGTACATGAATATGAATGCAACAAGTGGACTTATTCATCCATTATACTTCGATCTCACTGAGCATCCCAACTCTTCTTCAATCATACTATATAATCTAAAGATCTCCCTTAGGTCACTTCTTATGAAAGTCATATACTGTAGCATACCAGCATTCAGAGGGGGAAAAAAAAATCTTTCATTGACCTTTGGGTGAACTTCAATTTAGCATTTTTAGACATTACAGATTTTCCTCTCTCATGGTTATAGTAATAACCACAATAACAATAGCTCACATTTATGTAACACTTAAGTTTGCAAAGCTCTATAGCATCACCTTGAGCATATTTGTATTAAAAAATAGGCTTCCATAGTAGAGAAAAGTTAGAAATTGTTTAATGTACTATTAAGTTTTCCAAATCCAATCTCTCTGCCCCTTCATTAAATTCTGGGCCCAGTTCATTGTGCAAGTGCCTGTCTAAGACACATCCATTGATAGACTAAATAAAAGTGCAGGCCATTTAATTAAATGTCATAATATGACATCATAACAATAATAATAATAAACATTCTTTATCTACTTGGCTTTTCCTGGCATTACTAGGACAATTTTTATTGAGTGCTTGTAAATCTTATAAAGTAGACTGAAAATGTGCAGTTCACTGTAGTATTCTAAGGCTTGATATAATCCAGAGGTTCCCAAATTTATTTGGCCTACTGCCCCCTTTTCAAAAAAAAGAAAAAATTACTCCATTCCTCCCTGGAAATCTACTTCCTTTAACCCTTTAATTTTTTTTTTGAAATTTGTATGATTTCAAAAAATATTTAACTTTTCAATGACACATCTTATATTTAATAATTTATTGTAAATTTGTGGAGGTTTTCCTGCATTGAAATTTTGATGACACAATATTGTGTCATGTAACCATAAGTATAATACTGTAAAAAAAAATCATTATATGCGCATATCCCTGCTATTACATGATGGACTTCCCAGCAATGTGTGACATGCTTACCTCCCAACATTTGCTTTTTAAGACCTGTCAGTGGATTTGACTACTGATTGCATTTTGTGTATATATTTTGAAAATAACGTAATCACTATGACTTTAACTCTGTTACAAAACAGATGAAATATGTACAAACATTTTTTTCAAAATTTTCTTATCTCCCTCCTTTATACTTCCACTGCCCCCTTATTTTTATTCAACACCCCCAATTGCACCCAAGGTTACTACTGCCTCCCTGGATTGCTCCAGAATCCATGCTGGATCCAGCAGTATCAGCCACTTTGAGAACCTCTGAGTGAATTGATAGAATTTAAAACAAATTCAAAAAGATTTTTAAAATAATTTAGGGTCTCTTTATCTACTCAAACTTCCTCTTCCACTTTGACTTGAAACAGGACATCCTCTATGACAATATCAACCCTTTGGATAAATATATGTCCTTAGTATGTCTTCTTTAATGCTCATTTCATGTCTCTCATAGCATAGATTCATTAATAGATTAATTATTAGAATATTAACTTTTCACCCATAGCAATCCATAAAGCTTATGTACTAACTATATACAGTTGGCAATGTGCATCAGTAAAGAGAGACAACAAGATACTATGAAGAAAAAAATACTGTAGTTTGAGAGTCAGAGGATCTTGGTTCAAATTTGAACTCTCAGACTTAACATCCTTTATGGCTTTGGGCAAATCATTTTACTTCTCTGGGCCTCAGCATCTTTGTTTATAATTTGAAGGAAGGGATGAAGATGTGTTCTTTAGTGAAGGACTTCTTAACTTGGAGTGTCCGATTGGACCCATAGAAAGATTTCTGGGAATCAATGACCTTAAAGAGAAATAAAAATTCCTTTATTTTTACTAAAAGTGTCAAGAAATTTAGCATTTTTCAATTGTTTAAATCATTCTGAGAAAGAATACAGGGAATTATAACTCAAAAAAGCTTTAAGAACCTTTTTTCTAAGATCTTTTCCCAGCATTCAAGCTGTGAAATTACATATGAAAATATTACTATTGTGAGAGAAACATTCTACAAAGTTATCTCTATCATAGCACCTAAAAAAACATTTTAAATTGCTTTTACACATTCATGGGACACACTTTGTTGAAGGAAACACATTAAGTCTATATTTTGCTGTATTGAGTCAAATGCTTTTTTAGTAAATAGCAGAGGCAGAAGGCTATTTTATTTAACCTACTTCTTCTTTAGGATTAGATTATTTAGTTTCCAATTGATTTTTCCTTTATCTTTCCATGGCCTTTTACTACATATAATTTTTATTGCATTATGATCTAAGAAGGATGCATTGATTATCTCTGCCTTTTTGCACTGAATTGTGAGGTTTTTATGACCCAGTACATGGTCAATTTTTGTATATGTGCCATGTACCGCTTTCTATTCCCATTCAATTTTCTCCAGAGATCTATCATATCTACCTTATCCAGAGTTTTTTTTTTTTTTTACCTCTCTTTAACCTCTTTCTTGTTTATTTTGAGGTTAGATTTATCAAGCTCAGAAAGGGGGACGTTGAGTTCCCCCACTAGTATAGTTTTGCTGTCAATTTCTTCCTTCAACTCCCCCAGCCTCTCCTCTAAGAATGTGGATGCTCCACTACTTGGAGCATACATGTTTAGTAATGATATTGTTTCATTGTCTATTGTGCCTTTTAGCAGGATATAGTTTCCATCCTTATCTCTTTTGATTAGGTCTATTTCTCCTTTTGCTTTGTCTGAGATTAGGATTGTTACTCCTACTTTTCTTACATCAGCTGTATATTCTGCTCCAACCTTGGACCTTTATCCTGTGTGTATCCCCCCATTTCAGATGTGTTTCTTGTAAACAGCATATTGTTGGATTATGGCTTTTAATCCATTCAGCTATCCATCTCTGTTTTATGGGAGAGTTCATTCCATTCACATTCACAGTGATGATTACAATCTGTGTATTTCCCTCCATCCTCTTTCCCACCATTTGTGCTTTTAGCTCTCCCATCTCCCTTCCCTTCCTCAATAGTTTTCACTTTTCACCACCACCTCCTGCAACCTTCCCTTCCTTCTTTTAGCCCCATTCCATTTTACTCCCCTTTATCTTTACTGATTCTTCCCTCCCTTTTTGCTTTCTTCTCCTTTCTTCTGCCTTCCTCTCCTGCTACCTATATAGCTAGTTAGAATTATGTACTTAAGTTTATTGTTCCCTCCTTGAGCCAAATCAGATGAGAGTACCTCACAAACAATTCTCATTTCCCTCCCCTCTTTCCCTCTACTATAATTTTGTACTTCTTCCTGTGATATAACTTAGCATTTTCTGCTTCCTCTTTTTCACTCCTCCTGTTACAATCCCTTCACATGCTTAAATCATATTTTTAACATGACATCATTTACTTTATACCCATTTCCTCTATATACATATATCCTTTTTATATTTCATAATAGATGTACAATTCTCCAGATTAAGAGGTATCATCTTCCTTTATAGGGAGGTAAACAGTTTGACCAAATTGAGTAACAAGCTTTTTGGGGTTTTTTTTCCCCATTTACCTTTTTATGCCTCTCTTGAGACCTGAATTTCAAGATTGAATTTTCTGTTAAATTCTGGCTTTTTTTTTCAGAAAGATCTGGAAATCCCTTACTTTGTTGAATGACCATCTACTTGCCTGGAATGTTATGCTGAACTTTGCTGGGTAGTTGATCCTTGGTTGTAGTCCCAACTCCTTTATCTTATGGAATATCGGATTCCAATTCCTTCTACCTTTTAATGTAGAAGCTGCAAGGTCCTGTGTGATCCTGACTGTAGCTCCTCAATATCTGAACGGCTTATTTCTGGCTGCCTGTAGTATTTTCTCCTTCACTTAATAGTTCTGGAATTTGGCAATGATATTTCTTGGGGTTTTGAGTTTGGGATCCCTTTCAGGAGGTGAATGGTGGATTCTTTCAATGACATTTTACCCTCTGGATCTAGCACTTCTGGGCAGTTTTCCTTGACGGTTTCCTGGAAGTTATTATCCAGACTCTTTTATCCATTGTGGCTTTCTGGGAGGCCAATAATTCTTAAATTTTCTCTCCTGGATCTATTTTCCAGGTCAGTTGGTTTTCCAATTAGATATTTTACATTTTCTTTTATCTTTTCATTCTTTAGATTTTGTTTGACTGATTCTTGTTGTCTCGTAGAGTCATTAGTTTCTACTTGCCCAATTCTAATCTTTATCAATTTTTTTTCTTCAGTTAACTTTTGCGTCTCCTTTTTCATCTGTCCAGTTTTTCCTTGTAAGGAGTTATTTTCTCCAGTTAATTTTTATACTTCCTTTTCCATTTGTCCAATTGTCCTAGTTAGGTTTTGTGTTTCCTTTTCCATTTGTTCAATTTTCCTTTTTAAAGAGTTGTTCTCATCAGTGTTTTCTTTTTTCATACTTTTAAAATCATTGGCCAGTTTTTCTATTTCCTTCTTCAGCTGTTCCATGAGAGCTGTTTGTGCATGCGAGCAGTTCATAGCCCCTTCTGAAGTTGCAGATGGAAGTGCAGTCTCAGTACTGACCTCTTTGGTATTTGTGCTTTGGTCTTTATCCCCATAGAAAGATTCTATGGTTTTTACACTCTTGTCTTGCTTTTTCTTGTTCATGATGGTGATTGTGTATTGTGGCTTGTTGTTCTTTCAGTTAGAAGATACAGAACTTGGTGTTTAGGTGACTTGTCTGAAAAAGCTAAGAACAGGTGTCTTTTTATTCTTTTGTTTTGTGTTTCCCCTATCAGCCCTGGGGATAACTTGCTAAGTGTGGGGGAAAGGTGGTCTGGTCACAGGAGATCTCCTCCCCTGAACTGAGGCAAAAGCAAGCTTAGGGGATTGTGATCTCAGCTGCCTTATTTTCTTCCTGGTTCCCCTGAAGTGGTGAGGCACGCCTAGATCCTAGTGGGAGTTTCCATCCCTCCTGGGGCTCCTCTCCCAGCACTGAGGCTTGCCTGGGTCCTAGTGTGAGTTTCTACCACCCTGGAGTCCCTCTTTTTCTGGTTTGCCTCTGCCACAGTAAGAGGAATCCCCCTTACCTATTTTCCTAGCCTCAAATGTTATGAAACTACTTGCCCCCTCTGCTGTTCCCACTGATGCAGGATATTTCTGGGGAAATATTTTATGGTTCTTTTGAGGTCATCAAGGGGGAAGGAGAGAGGACTTACTGATCACTCCACCATCCTGGCTCCCAAAATTTCAAGTAGATGACTTACAGACTTTTAATCTGTGGGCTTAAAGTCTCAGCAGCTGCTGTGGCTGATATCTGGGGCTCAGCAACTGTCACTCACTCAGCTCTGTTGGTCTCTCACCCTGGGCTGCTGCTCCACCAGTTCCACCTGATGCTGTCTGAGGTTTCCCTGGGGCCCTCCCCAGAAAGCTATTTTATTCTCTATATCTCTTTGTCATCCATGTGATGATGAGGATCATAGCATCATAGATTTAGAGCTAGTGTGATCTACTGTTGAAAAAAGTATGCCTGACATATAAAAAGTGTGTCAGATTGCTTGCCCTCTTGGGGAAAAAGGAAGGAAGGAAGGAAGGAGGAAAATTTGAAACTCAAAATCATATAAAAAATGAGTATTGAAAATTGTCTTTACATGTGATAGGAAAATAATAAAATGCTACAAAAGAAAAAAAAAGTGTTCCTGAGGGACTTTTTCATTTTTATCTTTCTATTTCCAAAGACTTAGTATACCACCTCCTCTACCATCCCACCGCTGATGAAAGGTTTCCCAATCTCTGACATCCACTTGTAATCTCTTCTCTGACATCTACTTGTAAAATTGACTTGGCACTGAATTTTTTAAGCCTATGTTGATTGTATGCAGCCTTTGGTGCGTTTTGCCAAAGTAGAAGGGCTTAAAATATGTTTCTATGTTTTAGGTGTTGAAATATGGATAACCTCAAAATGTATGACTGTGTTGGGTAGTTCTGATCAAAAACATTTTTAGCATCTACTACATGTGACACACTGTGATAGTTACTAGAAAAGCAATGATTAAAAATTAGCTGTACTTTCATTCAAACAGTTTATAATCAATTTAGAGGAACACAGCATTTTCATAAATAAGCATAATGTAAAGTAGAATAAGGTAAAGGGTGAAGGCAAGGTCTAAAAGTTCTCCAGGAAAATTTCAAAAAGAAGAGAATGCTTTCATCTGAAGGGATCAAGGACCTTTACATGGAAGAGGTAGCACCAGAGCTGAGCCATGAAGATTGACAAGGTATCTGAAATAGATATCATCTACTGTCCAAAGAATAGCCTATGTAAGCATGGAGAGACTCATCTTTAGCTTGTTGGCCAATAGGTAAGCGTTTAACAATCTCCTCAGTGCCACTGAGATCTTGATCACATCTCTCACTTCTATCCCTTCCTGTCCACTCAAGTGCAAACCTTCATCACATCTCACATTATCTGGTGTAGTGACTATTACAATAGCTTCCTAACTTATCTCATTGTTTCCATTGTTCCCCCTTTCCAGTCCATCCCTCACACAACTGTCAAAAAAATTGCCTAATGCTTAGACCTTTTCATACTACTCTTCTTTTTAAAATTCTTCAGTTGTTACTAATTGCTCACATAAGAGACACAGACTCCAACCCAGAATTTAAGACTCTCTACATTTTTTTCTCCAATCTATCTCTCACAAATTAATCATCTTTGTTTTTTCTGTGTCCTAGTCATTGAATACTGCTCTTCCCACCTCCATATATTCATGTATGCTACCCCAGCACCTCATCACTGGGCTATATTTTCTGCCTTTCCTCCTTAAATTTTCCTAAAGAACTTTTGACCTTGCCTTTATTCCTTACTTTGTTTTACTTTGCATTATAATTATTTAGGAAAGTGTTCTATTCCTTTAAATTAGTTGTAAGTTCTTCAAGTAAAAATATTACTAGATTTTTAATCATTGTTTTTCTAGTAGGTTTCACAGTACCTCACATGTAGTAGGTGCTAAAAAAAATGTTTAACTAGAATCACCTTCTGTCTTTTGAAATTATCCATATTTTAATATTTAAAACACTTGATAAGCACCTACATTGTGTTAAATATCAAAAAGTTACCTGAATTTATTTTCCAAAGCATCTTATATCTGCTAGGTTACCTGGATATGGACTACTATAGTTTCATATAGAAGTTTATACAATGCCAATTAATTGCCAAAAGATCTTAACAAGTGTCTTAGTTAACAAATATTTTAATTAGTTTATGCAGAGAGATATGACAGCTAAAGGTAATGCCAGAGTAGACTACAAGCTCATTTTTAATACCTTTTGGAGGAGAATGATAGGATATCAATATTTCTTCATAAAACAGGGAAGTAGTAAAGGACAAAACCAATTTAAAGAAAGTTTTTACATCATCTTAACGGCACTTATCAATGAAAATGAAAGGATATTAGGTGAAAATTAAAAACTATCTACAAAGATTTTTATAAACATTTTTTATCATTAAGGATAGTAGAATCACTGTGCTTAGTCTATCTTCAAAGATTTTTAATAATTTTTTTTTTTTTTTTATCATTAAGGATAGTAGAATCACTGTGCTTAGTCTGTAACATCACAGTTCCAGGTCTTTTTATAGAGGAAATAGGAATGACTCTAAAAGGAAAAAAAAAAAAACAGGAAAAATAGTTGAATTATACCAAGTATACATAGAAGATATCCACATCAGAAATTATAGTAATGCAGGGATGTTGAGGGATTATTTCACATGATATCTGGGGGGAAAGAAAATTTTTCAAAACTATCATATAAAGGAAAGAACAGAACATTAGCTCTGGAGTCAGTACAATTCAAGTTGTTTCTTCAGCACTATCTGTGTAAACTTGAGCAAATGATTTCAACTCCCTGGCCCTTAGAGCATCTGAAAAAATGAAGCAAGTGGATTAGATGGTCTCCCATGTCACTTCCAGTTCTAGATCAATGATCTTAGGACCTTCTTGATACTTAGAAAAGGAGACACAGAACACTAACCTTTTAAAATGAAAGCAACTAATAGTGAATGTGCAGGCATATATGGGTGGCATCATATCAAGCCACATTTTTGCCATCACAAAATTGATTGAAAGATGGAGAAAACACAAGATTTCACTAAATTTATCTACTTGTCATCCTCAACTCCTCATTTCATCTAATTCCCCACACCCAATCTATTGCCAGGAACTATCATTTACACCTTTCTAGCATTTCTCACATGTGCCTCCTTCTGACACTAATCACCTCATACTTGCACTATTTCAATAGCCTGCTGTTTGGTCTACATGTCTCATGTCCCTTTCCATTCCGCTCCAAGTTCCACTAAGCTGCCAAATTAAACTCCCAAAAGGGAAGATCTAGCACTTTTGATTAATTCCAAGATCAAATAGAAAATCTTGCTGCCTTTTAAAATCCTTCATATCCTTACTCTTCCTACCTTTATAGGCTTCTCATACCTTAGTCCCCCACATTTTCCAGAACACTTGCCTCCTTGCTATTCTTTGCACATCATATCCCATCTCCTTTTTCTGTGCACTTTCATTGTCTATCTGGAACTTTCTCCCTCTTCATCTCCATATTTTAACTTCCCTGATTTCCCTTTTGTTCCAGCTGAAATTCCACCTACTGCAGGAAGTCTTTCCCAATCCATTTTATTGCTAGTGTCTTCCTTCTGAGATTATCTGCATAGGTCTTGTTTGTAGCACTCCCCTATTAGACTGTGAGCTCTTTGAGATCAGGGACTGTGTTTTACTTAATTGTTTGTTTTTGTTCTGCCTTTTATAGTATTCCTGTAACCTAGCACAGAGCCTGTCAAATAGTTGGTGCTATTGATTTGACTTGTTCACTTGACTTTATTGTTTGTTAATTTTTGTTTTAAACAACATTTGGCTAGGCATAGAAAACACTGCTTTAAATTCTGTTTTTCAACATATTATTTTCCCTGCACACATCAAACATTGTATTCGAGATTCCTTACAAAGGTATGAGAGGAGGCAATATTTGGCAGGCCTCTGATCATTAAAATCAAGTAGGACATAAGAGAAGAAGATGTATGCATTCAAAAATTGTTTTTCACTATCACACAGGAAAAATAACACATAGTTCAAGGAGAAAATAGTTTCCCTAAATCTAGACAATTAGGTCCTATAGATAGTCAGGTTGTCTATTCTTCTTCATAGATCAAATAATGGAGCAATGCAAAACCTCCTGGCTAACATCCATAACTACTGAAAAGAATTTATCCTAAGCAGTATAATACTAATTTAAATGGAAAAATCTTTCTCATTCATTAATAGGCCCATATGATCTGTTTCAATCACTCAGAAGTCTATGTTACATGTGGTGAGATGAGCTTGCTGAACAGGTGGAACACAAAGGGTGGTGCAGAACCAGGAGGAAGTGAGTGAGAGTGGTCCAGGCAGAGGGACAAGGACCTAGGCAGGTGCTTGACAAGGTTTAAACTCAGGAGTGTTTTCTTGTGAGAAGGCCCTGGCTGTGGGGTGTAGGGGAGGCTTGGGAATGGTTTTTGCCCCCTGTGGTGATCATGGTTATCAGCTTCTTGGTCACCATGACAGATTTGGGTTTCTGGTGTTGGAATCCGGCTTTTTGGTGTCTAAATAAATGTCTTTCTTCTGCTTTGTATAGGGAGAGTCTTATATTTTGTGATTGAGAACTATGCAGGCATATTCATAGTTACCACCAGTGTTGTGAATATTGACTTGGTGATACAAGTAGTGACAAATGAAAAATTAAACAGTTAAAGAATTATTACTGCCCATAATATGGCATGCAATTTGATGGATATCCTATAGTGCTTATCCATATACTCTTTGGTCAGATGTTACAAACGGACAAGGAACTGTTTCCAGAATTGAACAATCTCTGTTGAGTTGCTTATGGGAAGCCATAGAACTTCTCAAATTATCCCAAACTTCTCCTGGTTATGAAAGTCAATCTTTTTAATATCATAATTTTACCAGTATGGTTATTTGGGCACAAAACCCAAAAATATTTTTATCACTGTTTAAAGAGTAGAAGTTGATGGGTACAGGTATGAATCATATGATAAATTAGGAACTACGAAGAAGGGCAAGAGTAAAATGTCTTGTAAAAGAAGTGTAATGTTAATTATTGTCAATCAACAAGTATTTATTAAGTGCTTATTATGTGCCAGGTGCTCTACTAAGCTATGCAAAGTAACAGCAAAAACCAGAACCTGTCCACAAGAAACTTATATTCCAATGGAGAGAACTACATATATAAATCAAAATATAAAGAGAATGAATACAGAGTACAAGGAAAATAACCTTAGAGGGCATGGAATGGTCATAGGAATAAACAAGAACTAACTATTAGACAACCCTTTTACTTCACTCATATCCTACTAAGAACGAGAGAAAGTGAAGGTCAATAGCACTTTGGGTTAACTACCTGTGGTGAAATGCTCAGAGGATGAAGGCAAGAGTTGCACAGAATGGATAGTTGGGTAGATATTAAAGGGTTACTCTCTGCATAATTGCAGAAAACATGAATATCTATGAACTCTGCCATCTTGCCCTCCATATCTGTGAGTTCACAAATCTACTTGAGTATCTAAGGAGGTTGCATTAATCTTGGAACATGCCTTAAGTGTGCATTCTGCATTTGTATTTTGTTCAGGTTTATAATCTCACTGTATAGGTTAACCCAGTGAGGAACTTCCCTATACCAATGCTGATCAATATGTACTTATTATGATCAATATGTATTTATTATATAGTTTTAGAGGGTTTCTTTGGTTACTAAAAGATTAAATAATTTGCCCAGGTTCACAGAGCCAGTCTATATCATAGAAGAGACTTAATTCAAGGTTTTACTGACTCTTAGGATAGTATTTTATCCATTGTGCCATAATGCCTCTCACATTGTATAGGGGGAAAAAACCCAGTTACTTGAAATGTCACCATTTTAATACGGGTGAAATTCAAATGAGTTTCCTCTAAAGTACATATTATTGTAGTCCTTTCTTTATAGAAAAAAAAAAATTCTACACATTCAGTACTTAACCTCCAGGGGTATTCTTGTTGTAATCTTTGTACCAAGAATTTTGTACTAGAAATCACATAATTAGCTTTGTCATATATAACATTTATTCTAACTGCATATTCTCTTTGTACAATAGGGGCACACTGAACCTGAACAACTGTTGAGCTGAACACAGGATATAATCTCTTAACAATTGATGCACTATTATTAAATATTACAGTGGTCATTTTTTTCTGTACCCTGTGGAAACAGTTATTTTGGGTAATCATGATGCATCACAGGTTTCCTATCTATCAATTACACTGTAACCCCATGTTCTCTTTATCACAATCTTTCATTTTCACCCCAAGATACTCAAATCTAAGGAAATTTTTCCTACATTTTCTAATACCAGGCTCCAAGAAAAAATTTAAACAACTCATAATCTTGGAGGGAACATCTGCCCTCAAAAAATATTTTATGTAAGACTCCTGCTGGAATTTTTATTTCATTTTTTTTGGACTAAGAACAGAGGCAGAAAGCCTCTTTCACTCTAACATATATAACATCCCTCTAAAAAAAAATCACATAAAGGTTAATTTTTACAATCATTCTTTTAACCCAACCATCACTGAGTCTAATTCAAAGAATCTTTTTTTTATCAGTTTCTTTGCTTGAAGAACCTCAGAGTTGGAAGGAATATATAGTACATTTAATATAAAAGATATCTAACCAATTTCTTTTTTAATATCTTTTTCAGGTTCTTGTTCAGCTTTTTTTTAAGGATCCCTAAACAAGTGAAACCTACTCCCTTCTAAGGCAGTGCTTTCCAGTTTGAGATAGCTCTAATTGTTAAGAAATATTTCCTTTTATAAGGTCAAATTTTCTCTTTTAAGCTTCCAACCATCATTACTATTTTTTGTCTTCAGATGCCAATCACAATAAACTTCTCTTTTTTTTTCAAACATGATATTCTTTTAAGTAACTTGAATACAGCTTTCAGTATTCTTCTGCATTTTTTCTTCTTCAACAGATGTCTCATAGGAAAAACTCAAGGTCTTTTACATTCTACTTGTAGTTTTCTGCATATTTTCCAGCTTATCAACATCTTTACTAATTGATGCAAGCAAGATCAGAAATGAGCAAGATTCCAGATGTGTTCTATTGAGAGTGCAGACAGGGCACTATACTTCTCTAGTCATGAATACCTTCCTTTTCTTAACATAACCTAAGATAACATTAAGGTTTATTTTTTACCACCTTATCACACAGTTGACTTATATTTGAGTCTTATAAAATGTCCAGTGTTTTCTGAAAGCAGTTGTGGTCTAGCCATACCTTCATTGTCTTGAGAGGTTGATTTTTTTAACCTAAATGTAAGATGATATTTTTCCCTATTTTATTTTACCCCATTAAATCTTGATCTAACAAGTATTGAGTAGAGAACTCCAGTAGGAATTGTATGAATTTGATAGGCACTGAGGAGATACAAAAATTAAATAATATAAGTTAGGATCTTTGTCCTCAGAAACTTACAGTCTATGAGGAGAATATGAATCATTTATATGATATAGCACAAAATATAAGTGATTAACCAAGATTTAAGCAAAGACCCATGTAAGGAAGTAGAATTGTGTTACCAATTTGGGGAAACAGATGAATTTAAGTTTTTAAGGGTTTTTTTTGTTTGTTTGTTTATTTGTTTTGTTTAGTGGAATGGAGGGATGGATTTGACCTAAGTTTAAAAGTTTGGCAGAAATTCAGTAGTTTGCAGAAGATGAGAAATGTCATTCTAGATATAGTAGTGGGAATAAAGGAACAGGGACTCAAGGCATGTTCATAAAATATATGGAAGCGTATAGCATGAAATATATCTGGAAAGTTAAAAGGATGTCAGATTGAGAGCCATCTGGCAAAAGATATGAAGTTTACTTAGCAGTAGCACTAAACTTTTGAGAGATTTTGAGCAGAGGATACAGATGACCCTACGCATACATAAAGACAATTAGTCTGCCATATTATGAAGGATTGGTAGGGAGAGAAAAGAGACAAGATGTGCTAGAATACTGTTGGAATAATCTATGTGGATGATGAGGAGGGCTTGTTCCTCTTTGGTGGTGGTGGAATAGAAAGAAGTACATCAATGCAAGAGAAATTTCAAAGGTATAGTCAGCTATAAAAGCAAGCAAGGAGGGCCCCAACATACACAGAAGGGCCTGCTATCTTAGATCTGCATTTCATAGATCTGCATTTTGATCACTTTAATCAAGCACTTTAATCAAGTGTCATTCATTTAGTTCAGGGGAAAAAGTCAGCACCCTGAACTTCAGAGAAAATACAGAGAAATCAAAATCAACAGACATGTCTTCCAACTGTCTGATATAAGCAATACATAAATCATAGATCAATAGACAGATCCAACTGTCTGACCATTACATATACACGTAGTTACCAGAGAGAGAGAAGCACCAACATCTGGGTTTTCAAAGCCAGTGGGCGCTTCTTAGATGCTGACCAGAGTCTCATCTGGCCAAACAAACACTTCCAATCAGTAAGCCCCAAAATAAAAACTCACTTCAGAGTACTTATACATTTTTTAGATCCAGAGGGCATCATCACCCTTGAGAACCACTTCCTCATTAACAAAAGGTTAACTTTCCTACAAATCTTCCCAGGCTCATTAATAGGTGGGGAATATCTTCCCATTAAGAAGCAAAATTATATTAACAATAAGCAAAAATGCATTATCAATACATCAGCCTTGGCTGTAAGAGATTGGGAGATGCTGTAAAGGAAAAGTCAAAAATGACACCAAGCTTTAGACTGTTTTGTCATTGTTGAGTTGTTTCACTTGTGTCCAATGTGTTTCACTTGTCCAACTTTCCATGACCCCATTTGGAGTTTTCTTAGCATTTTTTGCCATATTCTTCTCCAGAACATTTTAACAGATGAGGAAACTCAGACAAGTAAGGTGAAGTGACTTGTCCAAGATCACAAAGCTAATAAGTATCTAAGCTGGATCACAATAATCAAGCACATGTGTCATTCACTTAGTTCAGTGAAAAAAGTTAGCACCCTGAACTTCAGAGAACATACAGAGAAATCAAAATCAACAGAGGTGGCTAAATAAAAATGAAAATGAGCCTTTACAAATCCAGTTCCACTGGGCCACCTAGCTGGCTGTAGAAGATTGAATAAATGAGTCTGTCAATGATAGAAATAGTAAAATCAGAAGAACAAATATCCTATGGGAAAAGGACAAAACACATGGTCTATGTCCAAGAAGAGATCAAAGTGATGAAGGAAAGTAAATTATAGAGGGCATGATCAATAGATCTAAGGTAAAATTCAAGTAACATGTTGTGATGTAAGAAAAGTTCAAGACATATAGTTCATGGGTAATTAATAATTTTATTAATTATGCTAGCATATAGTTAATAAAAGTGGTCAGTGGTACTCTTGAATGCCAAAGATCCCTCATGGAACCTACTCAGTGCTTATATTACCTAAAAAGAATGGGTGTTTCTGAGGGTGGCAATCAACCCTGATTAACAATTGATGAGAAGAATGAATATTATAATGAGAGATGGACCTATTCTGATGAGGGGCTAGGGGACTTGACTTTGATCACCCAAACCATCCCCAGACTCAGGCAATCTAGAATCTACCTTTCACTTGAGGCTGCCTGAGTGGAACACAATTGGTTAGAATTCACCTTATATTAAATTTTTTGTAAATTTTATCTAGTTGGGCGGGGTCTCCCACACAGGATAGGAAAGTGTGTATTCTGAGACAATCTCATCCATCAACAATATTCTTCAGAGACTGAATAATATGTAGGTTTCTGGTTTCTGAATGAGGAAATAAAAAAGGAAAATTCTGGATCTCCCCAATAATTGTTTTTTTCGTATGAGAGAAATAACCATTTCTCTCAATGTAAATTTATGTCATAACTTTTGTCCTTAAGTGCTCCATTCATCTTAGCAGAGAAAGTCTGAATATGTTACTCTCCCATTCAAGAAACCCCAGTGGCTCCCTAAAGTCTCCAGGGTCAAATATAAAATTCTCCGTTTGGCCTTTAAAGCCCTTCTAATCCATACCCTTCCTACCTTTTTGGGCTTTTTATTATTTTTTCCAATTATACATATTGTAAATTCAGTGATACCTACCTTTTTATTATTCTTGCAAGCTTCATTTCATTGGGCAACACAGTGCCATTTTTAGAATGGCCCTCAATTTCAGAAATGCTCTCTTTTCTCACCCCTCTCCCCAACTTCTCTGGCTTCCTTCAAGATTTAGCTCAAATTCCATCTTTTTCAAAAGGAATTTCCAAGTTCTTCCTCCCTCCTCTCCACCTAGCCATATACTTTTCTTAGGAAATTGCTTTCCGTTGACATCATATATATCTTGAAAATGGCTATTTCAATGTTTTCTTTCCCATTAGAAGGTGAACTCTTTGAAGGCAAGGACCAAGACCATGTTTTACCTTTCTTTGTATTCCCAACTCTTAGGACAGTGTCTGGAATATAGTAAGTGCTTAACAAATACTTGTTGACTTACTGGCTAGGGCCCAAATAGACTGTGAGTCAGTTATCAAATAGTACAGGTTTCAGTTTGTATGTGGGATGTGTCCATTTTGCTTTTAGTTATTTTAGCTAATTCCTCTGACAGATTATATTCTGGCAATGAGGCAATTCTGAGGCAATGAGGAAATTTAGAGAAAGATTTCATTGTAGAGAATCAGTGTTATGTAATAGAAATAATATGTTGGCAGCCTGGATCTGATTCCTACTTGTGTTTGTGGTGTAATAGCATGACCTCTCAGAATCTCAGTTTTTCATTGGCTAAAAATTAGAGAAAACTTTTATTTGTTTTTGTTTTGATTCTTATCTTGGTTTTTGTTTTGTACTGATTTGGGTTGTTTTGGAAAGAACTTAGTAAAAATTATGTCATTTTTGTTGTTCAGAAGCATCTGACTCTTTGTGACCCCATTTAAGATTTGCTTGGCAAAGATACTGAAGTGGTTTTCCATTTCCTTCTCATTTTACAGACTGAGTAACTGAGGCAAACAGGGTTAAGTGAATTACTTAGGGTCACACAGCTAGTCTCTGAAGACAGATTTGAACTCAGGAAGATGAGTCCTGGTGACTTCAGGCCTGGCAGTCTATCTACTGCCCTACTTAGCTGCTCCCTAGTAAAAGTTAAGGTACTATTTAAATGTATTTTCTTAGTTGACATTCTGGGTCTCCATTTAAAGGAGGAAATGGATAATATAACTTTCCATTTCAGAACATCCTCACAGTGAACTTATAGAAAAAATATAGTACCCCCAAACTACCCTCCTCTCAGTCATTAAATTGTATCTGTTTTGTGCATTTTCTTGGCCTAGGTAAGGGTAAGAACTAAATATTCTGGTTTCGTTGCATATGGAGGACATTCTCTGTCTGAAAATGAGAATAAGCAGAAACCAAAACACTCACTTTAAATTTCACTTATGGTGAAAGAAATTTACTGATGCTATCCTGGATAGCATAATATAAATTACCAGGGCTGACAAAGCCTGGAGATAGCCAAAGGCAGCTGTTCAGTCCACAGTGCCATGGAGGTGGCCTCAGGTTTCTATCAGGGAAGTTTAAGGGAGCTTTGTGCCAAACTTCATGTTCAACATTGTATTTCTTAAAAGTTAGGCTTTTCTTTCTTCCTTCCTTTCTTTCTTTCTTTCTTCCTTCCTTCCTTCCTTCCTTTCTTTCTTTCTTTCTTTCTTTCTTTCTTTCTTTCTTTCTTTCTTTCTTTCTTTCTTTCTTTCTTTCTTTCTTTCTTCCTTCCTTCCTTCCTTCCTTCCTTCCTTCCTTCCTTCCTTCCTTCCTTTTTTCTTTCTTTCTTTCTTTCTTTCTTTCTTTCTTTCTTTCTTTCTTTCTTTCTTTCTTTCTTTCCTTTTTTATAATAAAGAAATGCTACTTTTTCCTTCAAATTCACAAACAAAAGACAGCAATTATGGTACATCTTAAAGTGCCTTTATCACCTGGAAATTAAAAATGTTCTCTTTCTCTATGTGTTTCTCTCTCTTTTTCTGTAGAATTAACCACTTTGAAAATATTTGCTTCTCCATAGTAGTTAGAGCTCAATAAATGGAACTTTAATAATTGTTTACTATTTAAATGGCCTGGTTTTAAATCTGTTTTTTGCCAAATAAATATCTAGGGAAAATGTAGCAAACACAAACATAGGAATGTTAATTTGATAATTAATTAATAAATGACATTGCCAGTAGTCCTTCTTGGCAAAAGTCCAGATTGTGACTCAATAATAGAGAAAGTCTTCTTCAGTTTTACTCTTATATTTTAAAAGCAACTATATTATTTAACATTTTAAAATTAGCTTTTAAATTAGATACTGGTGGCGGAGAGAGGAAACGAAAATGCTAAACACTCTTGTTTTATTTTCCCACTTTTAAAACAAGTGAATATTTTTATGAAATCTAAAAATGTTTTTCATTACATACTTAAAAAGTCCAAGTTAAAATATCTCAACTGGTATCAGTAATTCTGCAAATAAGATTATCATTTATATCTCTAGGTATTCTAACTACTACTGTCACTGTTCTTCTCATTTAGCTTCCAAAAGAGAGAAGGGGCAGAGGGCAGTGAAAGGAAAGGCATAATCACTGACACTTGTAAAGCATATTTAGGAGCTTGCTCTTTGCCTCACTTGCCTCATTTGACAACAACCTACCTAGGATGAGACTACAGATATTTTTATTTCAGATCTGACAGATGCAAAAACCAAGGAAAGCTCAGAGACATTAAGTGTCATGGTCACATAGCAATTAAATGTCAGAAGTAGAATTCCAACTCAGGATGAGCCTTAACTTACTTGACCTCATAATGCTGAAGTGTTGTCATATTGAGAGGGGATTTCCTTGTCAGGTTTAGGAAAACTCAGGTAGGGGGTAGAAATGGATTTAAAAAAAAATAGGTTTAAGCATCATGTAGAAACAAACCAGAACCTCCCTTATTATAAAAGGGGAGGGTCATTATCAGTGTGAGGACTTCTTAACTAAAAATCCCATTAATTCATTAAAATTTCTAGGCTTAAGAAGATACTAAGGGCAAAGAGAAATTACATGCCTAGCTCATGATCAAACAGTATATCATTTGGAAAACTTTTGTATCACTAATGCTTATAACAGTGCCTGGAACATAGTAGGCACTTAATACATATGTACTGAATTTAATTGTAACTCTGGTCTCTTTTATAACTGGTCACATTGATTTTGCAAATGATTAGAGCAATCCAAAAGTGAAATAGATTGTTCAGGAAGGAAGTAGGGGATTCTCTCTCATTTCAAAGGTTGGATGATAGCTTGCGAGAAATGTTATAGTGGGAACTATTATTCATTTTGAATTAGATTAAATGGCCCCTGCAGTCCCTTTGAATTCTGATATCCTGTGATTTTGTGCTTGAGACAGTATGTGGTAATCAGCCTACCAATAAACATTGATTAAATACCCACTGTGTGTCAGTCACTGTGCTAAGCATTGGGGATACAAAGGAAAACAAAATACTGGCCCTGATCTCAAATATCTCAGTCTAATGGGAAAGAGGATATGTATGTACATACAAAAAAATACATTCAGGATAAATCTGAGATAATCAACAGAGGGATGAAGAAAAACTGCCTGAAGAAAAGGGAAAATAGAGCTGGATTTAAGTAGAGAAACTGGCTTTAGAGTCTCAGGAATTACCTTTAACTGTATGACTTTGGACAATCATTTTACCTCAATATTGACCTTAATATTTATATCCATCCACTGAGGATGGAGTATGAAGGTATGTGGCTTAGAGGACCTGGAGAAAGAACTGACTCAGCTGTTCAAATCTAGCCCTCGACTCTTCACTTGTGTGACATGGGGCACATCATTTAAACTCTTACTCAATTTCCTCATTTTTAAAGTGGAGATAATAATAACCCTAACCTCCCAGAATTATTATGAGACTTAAATGAGATAATATATGTAGAAATACTTTACAAACTTTAAAGTACTATATAATTTCTAGTTATATTGTTATTCTATAATCTAAAATTCTTTCTATTTCTGACATTTTGTGATTTCCATGATCCGTTGTATCCCTATTTAGTTGTCACTTGCTGAAGTCAATTTATCTGTCAAAGCAACTCACTGAAAAACTAACCAATACAGTATTATCTGAGCCTATGGTAAAAACCTAAGGCAACAGTAGAGAAAAGATCTTATTTTTCCAATTTATTAAACTGAGAAGCTAGTGATAGATAGTCGTAGAAATTCTTTATTGTTCTTCCCACATCAACTATATCTATTTTAATTTGAGGAACTGCCAAATATGAAGACACCAGAAGCTTACAAGAGATGT
Organism: Notamacropus eugenii; assembly: GCF_028372415.1. Lineage (NCBI taxonomy): Eukaryota > Metazoa > Chordata > Mammalia > Diprotodontia > Macropodidae > Notamacropus > Notamacropus eugenii. Next base: position 365,637,082 of record NC_092876.1, on the reverse strand, counting down.
AGAAAATAATTCTGTATTATTCAATTCAATACAATTCAATTTAACAAGAATTTAGTTATCACCTCTGTGTCAGGCTCTGGGAATACAATGCACTCTCTCACCTCTCTCCCCACCCCTTGAATTCCTGCCCTCAAGCAGCTTACATTTTACTTGGGAGAAATGAGCATGAACAAAAATAAGAAAATACAAAACATTTACATTGAAATGTGGCTTAATGGGAGGGGTGAATTCTGAAAAACAAAAGAATTAAGAATCATCTCATGAAGGAAGTGGCAGATGAGATGAGTGTTATGGTGAGTTACAGATTTCAAGAGCAGGTGGCAAGAAGAATGAGCATGATTGTCTTATGACTGTTCTACAGCTTGCCACATAGTAAGCTTCTGTCTGGAGGAAATCTGAAGGTGATAAGTAAGACATATTGTGCTCTTCCCAGAAGTACCCTATCACTTTTGAAAGAAGGCAAACTTTTCATAGCCATGACATTTTACCAAAAAGCTTGTGCTTTCCTGACATACTAGCTAAATCTCATAATGATGAGGGCTGGAAGCGGGATGTGAGACCCCCCACAAAGACTAGAGTATGAGGGGCAGGTCTCCTGGAGAATTTACAGACTCAAGCATTGTTGAGATCAAGGAAAAGATTTATTACGCTTTTCAGCGTAATACAGTTAAAGTACAAGTAAAGTTTATATAGGATATTCCACAAAGAAGCATGTGCCAAATATGCTAACTAGGTGTTTTGGGGTGGGATTAGGGAGTGATTGAGGAGTGGTCAGTTCTTAAAGGAACATGCACTTTTGGTATCTATTGAGCAGGTATTTGGAAATAGCCAAAGTGGAGGGGTGGGAGGGTGGTAACCATCTGGAGGTGTAACTTAAGGTCTGAAATCTCACTAAGTCAACTATTGGACCAGGTTGCTCTCATCAATGTCTTGTTAGACAAGATAAATGTAAGGGAGTATACGTATGTCTAAGTCTAGGATACATAAATGTCAGTGAGTGCACAGTACGTTCAGCCAGTATACAGCTGCTTCAGACTAATAAGCTCTATAGTTGCAGCTGGCTGCTGTATTAGAAAGGGAGATAACAGTTTTTTCTGGGGCAGGCTGTGTCCTTGGACTGAGGAGAAACTGCCTGGGAGAGTGTTTTGAGGCTAGGGAGAAATGTGATTTTTAAAGAGAGATGTGATTTTAGAATTGGGGCCCAAGCACGTGTACCCAAGCACCCCATCAATAATATATGTAATTTACCAAATGGATTTTTACTCATTTATAGAAATATATGAACCATGATCAGTATTAACTGATAGATTTATGCAAGGATTTGATATTCTATTAGGAGATTCATTTCATTTGAAAACAACCAGACCAGTATCTAGGCTACTTTCCCAAATTTACTGCTCTTAAAGAATTAACTAACAAGGGTATTTTGTATTTTGTTTCTGTTGTTGTTATTATTGTTGGTTGTTTGTTTTTATTTTTCAAGAGGGGCTCAAGTAATACTCTGATTTAACACTTTTTTTTTCTTTTTTTACAATTAACACAAGCTAGCTTGCATGCTTTATTTCCTTCATTTTCCTTAGCAACAGAGGAAACAACTTGACATCAAGGTGCATAAGGTAGGGATATTCATCTAAAAGCTGTAACACTTTGACATAACAGAAAAGACATTCACAAAGCACCTGGAAAAATAGTTATGCTCTCCCCATTTTGTCTCAACACCTCACTTTTGCAGGATTCCCTTTAAATCTAGGAATGCTCCAATCACAGGATACTGATCCTTATATGGTACATTGAAATGATAGGAAATCATTCCTATCATAGGTGAACTTCAAATAAGGTAAAATGAAAACTATATACTAGAGAAACCAAGACTGGAGACAATGAAAAATGAAGAAAAAAACTAGAGTGCACAAAACACAGTTGTGGCTAGAATGATCATACCTGTTGTAACTATAGACAAAGGACATTCTTTGCAATAAAGCTACTTGGGGCCTTAAGAGACAAGCAATTACAAAAAGGTGAGAGAAGAGTAAATCAGATTATTCAACAGAGTTGGAAAAAACCTGTGGCTAGATCCTATCAGTTGGTGTATAAATAGATTGTTTTTTAAAAAAATTCTTATTTTAAGAGGTTATTGCCCATCCCACAAAAGACAGTAAATGTTATTTAGAAAACTACTGCCTATTTCTTTAATTTGCTGAATGCCTCTTTGGTTAGTTATTTGGATATAGTCTTTAGTTTGAAACTTGATGCATTTTCTATCATTTTTATTGGCCAACCACCTTCCCCTCCTTTTTTTCTGAACTGTGCTACTCTGACATATTTCTGAAATGAGCTCTGTATAGTATATATCTGCACAAGAAGTCAATGTTGAGGAATATGAATATTTTGATATTTTTTGAAAAGTCACTTTGCTATTTTTCCCTTTAAATTATTACTAACAGTTTCCAAAGACATATTCATAGCAACTTGAAGCCTGTCTTCTTCAGTCATATCATCACCTGGATCAATTTCAAATGCATCTGCACTTATAGTTGGCTTTTCATGTAGATGTAGTGTCTATTCTGGCTGCTGTTGTTTTTCAAAGTAGGCTTTTCTGCTCTTTTGTAGTTCTTCTGAAGTAAGAGATATTGGTGAATTTGTACCTGTTGACTGTGGAATATCTTCTGAAATATTATTTTCTGAACCACCTTGCATACTAAGGTGAATTGTTCTATGCAGATCTGCTTCTTCAAATTCCATATCAATTTCCTGTTGACTTATTGCTAGAGCTCTTTGGAATTCTCTTCATCTTCATGTAACATTCCTGTTACATATGAATGACTTACTTCTAAACACTGCTCTAGGTCTATTTTCTGTACTCTTTGCTCTTTTAGTTGAGCTAATTCTTCTCCAGTGAGTTTTGGTCTATGCATTTGTTGTACCCCAATCATCTGCAGGAGCTGGTCAGCTTCACAGTCTGGCAGGTCACCCTTAACAACAAATATGAAATAACCTTCCTATTGTAACTGAGTCATGAAGAGTGTAGGGTAAATATCTGATGATAATTCTGGACCTGTCAAGGGAGAGTTTAGGTTAAACCACTGTTTTCCTAATTTTCAAACCATAAACCCCAATGTTCTTTATAGTTGCATATGAATGATCTTTCATTTATAGAATTGATCCTGAGCCTCTGATACTCTGGACTGTTGAAGAGGATGAGCTCTAAACCCCACACTTTCAAGGCATTGCTTATAATTTGAACAGAGAAGAAACCACTATCATCCATATTTCCTGAAAGTTACTGTAAAAATGTTTGATAGTCTTCAGTAGTGATTCTTCCCTCTGCCATCTTCATGCTCTCTCCTTCATCTAACTGATGAGCAATACAGGATAATTCCACAGGGCTAACATATTCCCCTTGCAAAAGATTATTCAGGTAATGTTGAGTACAGAGTGAGCCTTTTTGTTTCTCATCGAAGATAGACTGCATGTTTATTTGTCTTGATTTAATGAGATTATATTTGCCATTTTAAAAATTACTAGGTTTCAAATGGATGTTTCTCTCCTATCCTCTTGTTAATTCTGTTCATTGAGAAAAAATTAAAGTTAGAGTTTGAATGTAAGCATACTGATTCAAACAAATGAACTCAATAGCCATGGAGGAAGGATGCTGTTTAAAGACGTGTAGTCACAGAAAATCTCTGTCTCACTTATGTATTTTAAACAAATTCTCTGGAATGCAAAATCATAAACTTACTCTATTATACAAAATTGCAGTCACATTTCACTATAATAAGTGTATACAAAATATATACTCTCCATTTCTGCTAGAAGATTAAAATATTCCTTCATTAATTAGAATACTGAAGAGCATCTGTAAGCCCCCCTATGTCTTATTTTTAGTTTCAGAGTTAAAGCTGAATCTATTTTTAGTTAACAACTTATATTTCTCTTAATAATCACTCACTTGATTTTTGTTTACAACTTAATATTTTTAGTTATAAATTTTGGGTGATTTCTGACTACAATTATTTATGAAATAGGAGATTCTGACTTCAAAATTCTTTGAAAAAAATTACTATTTTTTAAATAAAAAGTGCACCCAAACAAGCTTATCTACAAATGGTATGCTTTAAGACTGTGCTGTTGATGTGTAAATTCTTTTCAAACTGAGTTGATTAGCCAAAATGAAAATAATCTCCCTAATCATAGTGACTTCCATTCATTAATTTAGGTACCTTCTCAAGACTTTCAATCTTTCTACAAATAATCAGTTTTCACTGGTGTTTATACAGCCTTATTTTCTAAAGAACTTCAATATATCTTAAAAACATAATAAAATAAACTCAGTATCTCCAAGGCTCAGATCACCGGTGTATTGTCCCCCAATTTACAAAAAGAAAAACAAATTTTAAGGGTAATCCCTTCAAGTCATACAGGGTGGAACCTTAGAGGAATAGGAAGTCTCTGATGTTCAACTTTTTCAGAAAGCTTCATTTTATACATGCCAGATTTTAGTGTTAACTGTGAGGCAAGGAAAAGTAGAATTCTTTGGCTCCTTGGACACTCAGATTTATTTTCTTTGTTTGTTTTGCATCTAGAAAAATGAATGCCTGAAATTAATTGTCGGCGTCACTATTGGGACACCAGAGAGAAATTGAAAAGGCTGCCAGTTTCTGTCCTTTGACACATTTTCCTTTGTCTAAGGCTGCCTGTGATTATATGTCTTTGCTAGAATTAGGGTTATAACCCTGTCTCATGATTTCCAATCTATCTGGGAGATTATAGTACACAAGGTATTATTCTATCAAATGCACACAATATGCTCTGTCCTATTAAAAATGTTATTTCTAGCCACCAGTTGGATACTGTACTTGAAATCTCTACTGTGGTGAGGGCCAAGGAGACAGCAGAGCAACAATGGGCATTTTTCAGAAACCAGGTGCAACAGAGAACTTGGAAGACTCACCAAAGCCTGGCTAGTACCTAAATGGGGCTTTTTCTCTTAGCTCCTTATTCAGTCTTCTACCATAGAACATATAGGCAGCTCTCTGGAGGACCTTCTATTTTGTTTTAGTCAAACATCATCTCAAAATATACAGTCAAAGCAAGCTGAATAGAGACTGAAGTATGACAGGAAGAAAAAAAAAAAAACAAGGGAACTTAAAAACATCTGATAGCAACAAAGGGGAAAAGTTTATAAATTAAAGTCAATGGGAAGCCAGCTATGTTTTTTGAGAAGGGGAGTAACATCATTAAAGACAAAAAGCAAAAAAGAAAAGAAAATCTAACCTAGAGAGTCCTGACTTACGAGGCATCTAGGTGGTGCAATGGATAGAGCACTGGGCTTGGAGTCAGAAAGACTTGAGTTCAAATCCAGCCTCAGATATTTACTAGCTGTATGACCCTGAGCAAGTTGCTTAAACTTGTTTGCCTCAGTTTTCTCACCTGTAAAATGAGCTGGAGAAGAAAATAGCAAACTCCTCCTTCCTTTGCTAAGAAAACTCCAAATTGGGTCAACAAAAGTCAGACATGAATGAAAAATGGCTTAAAAAAATCCTCCAAACAAACAAAAAAAACCATATATCCATTCTGTGAAAGACAGTACCAAACCTGACCTTGAATTCTCATATCTATCCTGTATTAAATCAGGAATATGGGTTCTTTCTATATATTCTGTCATGCATTTAGGAGGTCAGGTGTATCTCATAGTTTACCCTATTATCCAACATGCTAACAAGTACTGCCAAGGGAAGTTTCCAAGACTATTCAAGAAGACATAAGGCAAAGAGAATTGCGTTCTAGTCTATTATCTGTTCTATCAGTATTCTCCTTATGAACTGCTAAAACTCACTATTGCTTCAAATTTACCTATCTTCTTTCTGACATTTAAGGAGGCTTTTGAGGTACAGATGAACATTGAGGCAATTACTAATGAGAGAGAATGCACACTTGATATGGGAAACATTGGTAACCCAGAAAGAAACTTTTGAAAATATGGGAAAAAGAGAAGCAGAAAAATGAAAAGAAGGATGGGAAAACCGACACACATACACACACACACACACACACACACACACACACCATTAAAAAAATGCACAGAAACATTGATCCTGAAGGGATGTCGGAGCTCATCTCTTCTAATGCTCTTGAGTTTACACATGATAAAACTGAGTTTAAGGGAAAGTAAATGATTTTTCCAGGACACATGGATAGTAAATATCAAAAGTGAAATGTGAACCCAGATCCTCTAATGACAAGAGTCAGTTCTCTTTCTACTGTACCCTGCTATCTTCCTAGGTTACTCTGAAGCTCATAGATTGAACTACAATGGGTCTGTACCTGAGCTCCACTTAATGACTGTATTTTGGGCCCTCCTGCCTTAGAATGAATGTCAATGGTAACTATTTCTCTTTGTAACAGCAACCCTGAGGGTCTTCCTCTCCCAACTTGATTTTTTTTCTTTTTACTTTCTAATTAAAGGGCCTTGACTCACTTCTTAAAGAGTGAGTCACTCTATAAATTTAAAGAATTTTAACTTTAGAAAAATTTAAATTAAAGAAATTTAAATTTAAAGAATGCCTATTTCCTGAGTGGGCATTACCTCCCTCTAAGTGAGAACCTGAAAAGGCTGTAGCCTAAAAGGGCTGGAGTCTCCCATTACATCCTGCATCATCTCCAGTCCTCCTGATGAATATCTGGTCACTGGATCCTGATGGCTCTGGAGAAAGTGAGGCTGGTGACCTTGCACAGCCCTCCCTCACCCAAAACAAAGTCAAGTTCAAGTCATGTCATCATTCCTCTGATGTCATGGTCCTCTTCAAGAATAAAGGACAAATACAACAAATGTCTTCCTAAATAATAGTATCATTTTTTCTTGGTTTAATTTTTTGTTTGTTGTTTAACTTTGAGACCTTATCATGAAGCCTGCTACCACCAGTACCATTCAATACCCCCTGTTTGCTTAATAAGCAGACTTGAAGAGAATGAGAGAGAAAAGATATCTGGGTTCTTCTAGTTTTTAACTTTGAAAGAGAAAAATGTGAGATTTGAATCCTTTTTCATGTCCTTGAAGGGAGGAAGATTCTGAGAGGAAGCTGACGCAGAATTTCAATCATTTTCCTATTCCTATCTCTCTAGAGATTTTAGGGAATTTCCCCTTTGATGAGATCTGGGACTCTTTTGGTTTAACTTAGCAGTCTTGCTCCCAGTGAACTGTTACCTCACTTTTTCACTTTGTATTTTTTGATACATATTCTGTTATGTATAACACCTAGGTGGCTTAGTGCAAAGCTTCTCAAACTTTTCCCACTTGTGACCCCTTTAGAACTTCTTAAATTATGGGTTGGAGTCAGGTAACCTATCTTTCTGATACTTACTAGCTACGGGAATCTGGACAAGTCACTTAATCCTATTTGCCTCAGTTTCCTTATCTACAAAATTAGCTGGAGAAAGAAATGGCATATCATTCCAGTGGCATTACTCAGAAAACCCCAAATGGGGTCACAAAGAGGCAGACATGACTGAAACAACTAAACAACAACAAGCCACTATTCTATAATTACCTCAAGGCTACTCAGCTCTCATTTACAGTCAGATTTCATTTTTTTGTATCCTGGGGAACTGGCTGTCAGTAAGTTTTGCCCATGGTGCCCCAGGTGTTCTGAACCTGCTTCTAGCCATGTGAGTCCTTCTGTAGTTCCTACCCATGTACCAGCATGTGGCAACATGCTATTGAAAGTGTCAATACACCTTGAAAGTTGGCAAGCACTCTGAGAGCCATATCTAACTTTTAGATGCCGATTGGAAAAATGCTACTTCCCTAGAGGCCTCTTCAAATATCTGAACAAGCAGTTTTCTACATGCTTGTATCTTCCCTGATTGTAAACACAATCTCTGTGTCAAAAGATGAGTGTTAAATAGTTGGTATCTTTCCCTGGACAACACTTATTTGTATAGCAAAACAAATCAATGAATCCCCCAACACTGATTATATAGTGCACCATTTCCAAGGTAAACAATGATGGGATAACTCTTAGAGTCTGTATTTTCCAAATGTTAGCGAAATACTCTGCAAGATATATGTGTGGGTAGAGGAGATTATTATGAATTTCTTACTAATGGAAACCATTATTCTAATAGAGAAAAGCAACCTCAGTTATGAATGCATATTTTCACAAATGAGTAACTTTCTTAACAACCACTAGAATGATTTCACATCAGGGTCTGATTTGTCTTATCCAAAACTGAAGGCAAATCAAGGTTTATTTTCCTAGAATGTGGGAACCAAATTGACTTGGTTTCTTTCACCAATATCAATGGACAGAAATATATTCTTCAGAAAAAAAGAAAACACAATAAAGGATTTATTCCAGTTAAAATAGAATATACAGGAGCAACTGATTCAATTTGGCAGATGATATTTTACACTGATTAATAGATCCTCCTGTTATTCCCCAACCTCACTGTGGAAACTTGCACATTTACTATTTTTTAGGCTCTCTAATGACCTACATTATAGAGATGCTCGCAGGAGTGGCAAATAATTAGCTTAATCTGCCTGGAGTTCATTGTTCTCTATTTTTTCATTAAAAAAATTTAGAAAGAATGATCCACAAGTGATGCATCCTTTATTTTAGCCCAAGATCAAATGCATGTGACTATTTAACAATGTATAATTATGAACAGAGAAGAGAGTACACTATAACTTGAAGGAATTTTATTACTTGCTCCTGTAGTGGTCAAAACTTTTTATTGCTTCCAAAACAAAGAACAATTTACTCCACTTATTGAGAAAACCCAATCTTTATTAAACTGGATCTGCCCAAATAAAAGAATCTAAGAACTGGAAGGAATCTCAAAGGATTTCTAGTTCAATACGTACCTGAAGCAGAATCTTAGGTACAAGGTCATTTTACAAACACCCAGAGTGACTCCATTTCCTTCCCCACCCACTTTTTAAAAATATCTTGAAAACAGTTCAAATGACATATGTCAGGAATTTTGAAACTTAATATTCATTATGAACTAAAAATGAAAGTCTATTTACCCTTTTTTAAAGTGAGAGCTTAAAGCAGATGTGACAGTCCAATTTTTGAAATCTCTCTAAAGCTTGTTCAAGACTCATATTATTTATGAAGTCTTTCCAGAAACTCCTTTTATGTGAAGAGATGTAGATTATAGTTTACGTAGACTGTGATGTTTCTTGGTTTGTATTCCAGTGTAGCTATCTGAATTTATCTTATTTCATTGGATTATAAATCTCCTGAGGGATGAAATTCTTAATAATTCACTTGTAATGAGCATTTTCAGCTTTTTGTAATGCTCCATTATTCCTAATATAGTGTTTGGCACATAATGGATGCTCAAAATATGTTGATTGCTGACCATCTTCATGTTGCAAGATACTCCATTTACTTCTTAAGTCCATTTCCCTATTTTTCTCATGGAAATTGTCCTCCATCCATCATGAGACAGGTTTGCTAAAAATGATAGGAAAAGACTTCTTACATAACTACTCTTTTTTGATAAATACAAGTGCTCAAGCAAAACAAATTTCTGCTGCTAATTCTGTTTTCCTATTGACTGCCATTGTAAAATCATAAAGGCATCATTTCAGGGTAGAAATGACTGCGCTACCAATATTAAGAATCACAGTAAAATATAGCAGCCTTTCATAAGGTCTAAATTTTCTGAAAAAGGATAACTTTGACTTGACACATAATATTTTTAAATATTAGCAATAATACATATTTTATTTGAAATGATTTTTTAAAATGAAATTAGTCAAAGTAAAGTAAAATTTCAGATGCTTCAGTAATGTGATTTTTTTTTGCCTCAGTTTCTTATATTTCATAGTTATCACACTATTTTCATATGGGAGAAAAGAACAACACAAAAAACTAAAGAGTGAAATGTTGAATCCTTTATCTTCAGGGAGATTTAGTCACTAGCTACTGTTTAATGATGACAAGTATGGGCAATGTCTAAATTTCTATTTTTCATAATCACATACCTATTTGACTAGTAAGTTTTGCCTTGTTTTGGAGTGGCTAGTGTTAGACAATGTGAAGCAGAAGAGTTCACCAGAGTTAGAACTGAGATTGTTCTTTTGTTGTTCTTGTTGTGGTTGCTCCTTCACTCTGGAAGGGAATCAGTGATATCAGGAGGATGTCTTATTTGCACATGAATTGTATATAAGTGAGGCAGAGCTGTGCAAAGTCATCAGTCTTACTCTCTCTTCAAGAGTCATTGGAGTCCAATGGCAAAGGAAAGATCAAGAGACCTTGGTCTTTCTAAATTAAGGTCTTTCCCAGGTCTCAGTTTGTCTGAAGTCACACCTATTCAATGACTAAGGGCTAGGTAGGAGTTGAGACAAAAAGATGGCTCAATTTTAAAGGAGAAGAAGAAGAAGAAGAACAGCAATGTTCCCCGGCTTTTGCTCAAACTGGCAGATTAGGTACCCAGAGAGCAGCTACTATTATTCTCAGATAACATGGTAAAGCCAATTAATATAAAATATTAATATTACTATAAAATAAAATAAAATATAAAATGATTTACTCCTTTCCACAAATACACACAGCATCTACAGGAGTTGTAAGCTTAAACTTAGACCCATAAAAGCATGTGTAAGAAATATGTGTGACAAGTTTTAACTTGTAACATCTGCTCTGGAAGTCTTTTCCTCTGTGTAGGGATTTCATGCAGAATCCTTGCTGTTCTTGTTTGTCTTTTCTTGAAGAGGACCAATGACATCAGGAGGAGGATGTCTTGACTTGTGCATGAATTAGATATAAATTGAATGGAATAATATGAATTGGTAGACATGCTCAAAATCATCAGCCCCATGTTGTCCTCCAGAGTCATCCCCTGCCTATGATAAAGGTCTTGTGACCATAGATAAGCCTCATCATTATTGAACCTCTGCAACACATTCTCTCTTTCTAACACAACATTGCCCAGACTATGACATAGTTTTTTTTAGGTTACTATTTATCAACAACATGAAGAATAAAAACAAAAATCAAAAAGGAGAATGATATTTTTAGTGATTACCTCAAAAAATTGTACTGAGGCTCAAATAAGATAATATAGAAGAGTTTCCAAGTCCTAAAATATTTTATGAACATAGTTATCATCACCATCACCATCAGGATAGTAGGTACAAAGTGATAGTATATAGGAAGAGAGGGAAATTTGGACTCAAGTCATAAATTCTTTCAAAATGATGTTAAGTGAATCCCTGTTAAACAACTCATTGTCATATTAAAGAAAAGGCATATGTTGTGCCACTCAGACTTAAATAAACATCTTAGAGGATGTATAGAACATTTTCTGTATAATCTAAGACCATACACAAAGGTAAAGATACTTGATTTTAGACTATATTATTAAAGAATTTTAGTTTTTCTAATATATTATTTATTTATTTTCAGTTTTCAACATTAACTTACATAAGAATTTGAATTCAAAATTTTCTCCACATCTCTCCCTATGCCACATCCTAGGACATCATGCACCCCATTCACTCTTTCTTCCAGTTTGTCCTTCCCTCGATTACTTCCCCCTTATTCCATTGCTCTCCCCTCTGTTATCCTGTAGGGCAAAATACATTTCTATACATTGTCTGTACATCTTATTTCCCAGTTGCATGTAAAAGCAATTTTTAACTTTCATTATTAAATTTTTGAGTTCCACATTCTCTCCCTTCCTTCCTCTCCACCGACTCTCATTGAGGAAGTAAGCAATTCAATACAGGATATACTTCCATAATAGTTATGTTGCGAAAAACTAACCGTATTTCCCTCTATCACATCCTGCCCTCCATTTATTCCATTCTATCACTTGACCTATCCTCCCACAATAGTGTTGGTTTCTGATTATCCCTTTTCCCAGTTTGCTGTCCCTTCTATTATCTTCCCTCTCCTATCCCCTAACTCCTCTGCCTTCCTACAGGGTAAAATAGATTTCCATATCTAATTCCCTCCTTAAGACAAATCCCATAAGAGTAAGGTTGACTTATTCCTTTTCATCTTCCCACCTCTTCCCCTCCATTGCTCCATTGTGTAAGTTCCTTCTTGTCTCTTTTATGCAAGATGGTTTACTACGTTCCACTGATGTCTTTCTCATACTCCTAGTACATTCCACTCAACAACAAATTTTATTTTTTTTAGGTAGCCTTCCTTCATATTCAGCTTGCTCTGTGTCCTCTGTCTCTGTGTGTATGTGTGTGTGTGTGTGTATATATATATATATATATATGTATACATGTATATATGTATATATATACCCATATATACATACACAAATCCATATACATATACATACCTACACATATATAATATACAAATACATATATACCCTCACACACCTACATGTATACATACATATATGTGTGTGAATATATATGCACTTGTGCATGTACATATGCATATATATATACTTACATATGTGCATGTATATTCCCTCTAACTACCCTAATACTGAAAAACGTCTCATGAGCTGCAAATATCATCTTTCTATATAGGAATGTAAACAGTTTGACTTTAATAAGTCCTTATATCTTCTCTTTGCTGTTTACCTTCTCATGTTTCTCTTGATTCTTGTATTTGAAAGTCAAATTTTCTATTCAGCTCTGGTCTTTTCAACAAGAATTCTTGGAAGTCCTCTATTTCATTCAAATTCCATTTTGTGCCCTGAAGTATTATACTTAGTTTTGCTGAGCAGGTGATTCTGGGTTTTAATCCTGTCTCCTTTGACCTCTGTAATTTTATGTTCCAAGTCGCAGATCCCTTAGTGTAGAAATTGCCAAATCCTGTGTTATCCTGATTGTATTTCCACAATACAAAAATTGTTTCTTTATGCCTGCTGTAATGTTTTCTCATTGACCTGGGAACTCTGGAATTTGGCAACAATATTCCTAGGAGTTTTCATTTGAGGGTCTCTTTCAGGAGGTGATTAGTGAATTCTTTCCACTTCGATTTTACCCTATGATTCTAGAATATCAGGGCAGTTTTCCTTGATAATTTCTTGAAAGATGATGTCTGGGCTCTTTTTTTGACCACGGTTTTCAGGTAGAACAATAATTTTTAAATGATCTCTCCTGAATCTATTTTACAGGTCAGTTTTTTTTTTCAATGAGATATTTTACATTGTCTTCTATTTTTTAATTCTTTTGGTTTTATTTTATAATTTCTTGATTTCTCATAGAGTCAACTATTTCCTTCAATGAGATTTGGGACCTCCTTTTCCATTTGGCCAATCCTTCTTAATACATTCTTCTCCTCCTTGGCTTTTTGAATCTCTTTTGTCATTTGGGTTAGTCTATTTTTAAAGGTACTATTTTCTTCAGCATTTGGGGAGTCTCCTTCAGCAAGCTATTGACTCGTTTTTCACGATTTTCTTGCCTTGCTCTCATTTCTTTTCCCATTTTCTTCCACCTATGTTACTTGACTTTCAAAGTCTTTTTTGAGCTCTTCCATGGCCTGAAACCATTTCATATTTATTGGCAGGCTTTAGATATAGGAGCCTTAACCTTTCCATCTTCCACCATTTGTATCCTTTGGTCTTCCTCTGGTTGCATGCTTTCTTCTTCATCATCTGAAAGAATGGGAGAAAATACCTTTTCACCAAGAAAGTAACCTTCTAGTAGTCTTATTTTTCCCAGCCAATTAATTGACATTTAAGTCCTTTGTCAAGTGGAGGGCATACTACTTCAGGCTTCAGAGGTTTTGTGCAGCTTTTCTCTGAGATATCTCTAGAGACATATAAGTTCTTAGTTCCTCCAAAGTGGTATAGTCAAAGGAGAGGTGTTACTCCTCTCCTGACCTGCACTCTGGTCTGTGAGCAACCACAAGCACTTTTTTGTGCCCTGGATCTGCAAGCAGGATTCCCTCTCCACAGCTGCCACCAGCTCTGCCAAGTCAGTGCACCTCCTCATTCCTGGACCACCACTGAGGACTGAAACCCAGATCACCTGCTTGGTTCTCCCAGGGTCTGTAAGTCAGAGATCCAGAAGTGGCTGATGATATAGCAGTGACCGCCACACCCCTGGAGCTGGGGCTTGACCATGCTCTTCTCTCACCCAGGTGAAAATGCTTTCTCATTGACCATTGAAGCTTTCTTTGACATTTGTTGGTTGAGAAATCTGGAAACCCACAGCAACTGCCCATGATTCATTGTCCTGAAGCCTGCTCCAGTCCTGTCTGTGCCAGCATTGCGCAGGCTGGGCTGCACTCTGCACGAAGCCTAGTGCGATAGATATTTCCTGTCAACCTTTCAGGCTGTCTTGGGGTGGAAATCTGTTTCACTCTGTCATTTTGTGTCTTCTTCTGCTCTAGAATTTGTTTAGAGGCATTTTGTATGGGTATTTTATGGGCTTTGCGGGGAGAGCTCAAGCAGGTACATGCTTCTATTCCACCATCTTGACTCCATCCCAAGAATTTTAGTTTAAAGATTTGATTATTGCTGTTGACCTTTGTGATCTCTCTTGCTGAAATAATGGGGACATCAAGTGAGATAAAAAAAATGCCTTAATATAGTTCTAAACTGAGAAATCATTTGCAATCAATTATATGTTAGGGAAATCTAAAATTAAAGTCCATTTGGTAGGTTTATTTTGCCTATTACATAAATTTGTACATGATTTTATTCATTTTTCTCTGTTTAATAGCAGTCCAAAGAAGCCACTGTTTATGCCTGTTAAATGAAGCACATGATGTGAAAGGGAGAAACACTCATGATACTGCCATAAATTTCATTATGGAATATCCTGATTTCTGAGCACAAATTTCCATTTTCAATATTAAAACGCTATTATTTGTGGTAGCATATGATCAGATCTTGAAAAAAAAATCAATGAGTTAGCATTCAGATTAAGCACCCTCTATTGGACTCCTGAAGCAAACTGCCTAGTAGAAGGGGAAACAAGAAGAATGAAATACCTAACCTAGTTTTGAGACTTTACTAACAATCAAAGCTCTCTCTATCATTATCAATTGTCTGATATTAAAGGACTCTTTTATTTTCACCATGCATATAAAATTCTTTGGAAAAGGATCTGGCAAAATAGCAGTATCCCTTAAGTTCTGAGTTAAGGAAAATACTGTAATTAGAAAGCCTTGATCTCAAAGAATTTATAATCTACATTTGACCTACAGACATACACAGATATTTTAGAGACAGAAAGACAAATGAATTGACAATAAAAATACAACAAAAGAAAGGAAGAGAGGAAGGAAGCAAAAAAGGAAGGAAGGAAAGAATACCATATGTAAATAAAAGGGTTAATAATTAGTGAATGAAGTGTCATTGAAATTAAATATAAAAGTGTACATATATGTATACAAATCATGTGTGTATGTACATATGATGTATATGGAGAGATAAATATCACTTTCTCCATTCTAATTAAGAAATGTTTATTTTATAGCACTAATATTCTATCAGCCTCGTACTTATAAGGCCAAGAAGAAGCAGATGAGATTAAAGAACTCTAAATGACGATAAAAAATCATTTTGGAAAATGATAGTTTCCCAAGTTTAGAGTATTTACTATTCAATGTTCAAAGGCAACAATACAATTTTTGCAAAAAAAGGAGACCATGTATAAATTTTTCTAAGAGGAAGGAGTGAAAGCAACCTGTTGGATGATAGAAAGGTAGTGAGATATTATGGGAAATACTGGTTCAGATAGTGGGGGAAAAGAGAAATGAAGCTGGTCAATTAAATGAACAGAGGAGAAAACTTGAAGAAGCATTTCTTTTGGACTGAACTGGAGATTGAAATAATTAAAATAAGAAGTCACCAGAATTTGGAAAATGCATTATTTAATAAATGCTTTTTGCAAAAGAAAAATGTGTGTGTGTGTGTATGTGTGTATGTGTGTGTAGAGAGAGAAATAGTTGAATGTTTCAGCATCTCAAAATAAATATAACTTGAATCTTATATAAAAATAAATCCATATTAATAGATATTTTGCATATTTCTTCAATTTTGATCAATAGGTTTTTTTAATAATCTTAACAGAGAGCTATACATAAACTTAGTCACAAGATATGAACCTCAATATTCTAAGACTGTAAGGATTCCAAATAAACAATCTTCCCTTCCCTCAAAGAAAAATTATCATATGTGAGAATATGTTTTCAAGTGACTTGTTGAACTATATATAGAAACATAGTCTTTCCTGCCTCTGTGGAAAGGAGTAGAGCCAAGGGTTGTTCCTGCACCACCAAGATAGTATCTGTAGGAGGGTGGGGACTGGAGAGGGTGAAGAGAAGAGGGGAAATGTTAGTCCTAGTAGTATACATCTTTTCTTCAGTATCTGAGATGGGGTATTGAACTAGAATTATATCCCTCTGTCTCTTTCAAATATTGGCTGGCTAGGGGATGGTAGGTCCTGAACAAAAGCTCCTAATCCTTTTACTTCAAATGGGGGAAGGTAGCCCTTATCTAACACCTACCAGCTTGGTTCCTTCCCATCAAATTCTGGTTATACCAGAGATAATCACAAATAGTAATTAGAAAGTAGAAAATCTGTTTACCCAAGCTAAACAGCAAACAGAAATTAGAAAAAAACTATTCAGATTCAAATATATCAAAGAACAGACAAAAGGGAATGAACTAGAAGTGAGAGATCTTTGGTAAATCCAAGGAGAGAAAACATTTTCAAGAGAACTCTATTTTCAGCAGTATCTAGAATTTTAAACAAGTTTAAAGACATGATAGAGCTGAGCTCTTAGGCATTTCTCTATTCCCAAGTCTGCCTCTATTTCCCCTAGCTACCTGTAATGTCACCTATGTACCTATATT
This sequence comes from Notamacropus eugenii, assembly GCF_028372415.1. Classification (NCBI taxonomy): domain Eukaryota; kingdom Metazoa; phylum Chordata; class Mammalia; order Diprotodontia; family Macropodidae; genus Notamacropus; species Notamacropus eugenii. The sequence continues at coordinate 365,620,285 of NC_092876.1, read as the reverse complement.
TCTGAAGAATCACTTGAAACAACCCAAGCATTCCTCATGAGGATATGCAATGCTGCACCTAGTATTCTTTCCTTATAAGAAATCATGTCTATACACACAGTCCATAGGAGTCTCCCTCCATGTCTTAATGTTGTACATTTTTCTGGTCTCCCAGACTTCCCTCATGACCTATACTTTCTCAAAGTGAGAATGTGATAAGAACTTAGCTTAAAAAGACCATGGTCTCACATTGCATCCGGGGCCATCTCCAGTCATCCAGATTATGACTGGACCCTGAACAATCTGGAGAAGAAAGTGTTTTTGGTGACCTTACACAGCTGTCCCTCACTCAAGTCAAAGTCAACTACAAGTCATGTCATCATTTTGATGTCATGGTACTCTTTGAGAATGAAGAACAAATACAACAACACAGAAGTTCATAAGCAGCCAGTATAAAGTGACAAAAACATGAAGATTATAAAGGGGAATCTAGAAGTGATATACAGACCATCCTAAAGATCAAAAGAGTATAATTTGTCATCTGTATCACATATTAACCAAAAATCACATCCTGGTAATATGTGCTAAATCAGGGGATGTCATGTAAACTTTGCTCTCAGAGTCTTTTGATCCTGTAATATGCAAATCTCAGATAAAATCTGAGATAAGTTCCAGGCATCCACAGTAAGACTAAGAAAACCCCAAATGTTACTGATGACTTAGAGATGACGTGAACATGTTAACTTTAAAATTTTACTAACAACTTTGAATGATTTGGGAATGTTAATGAACTAACTTCAAGGAAGCACAGATAAAAGTCTTTCCTCCCAAAAGATCCTATAAAAATGAGACCTTGAACTCTTGCCTACCTCCCTCCTCCCCCCAGCAGTCTTTTATCTCCATCTGGGTTCATACTGGGTCCATTCACTTAATCAGTGGTTAAGTGAATTGTGCCTCTCCTTCTCTCCATTCTGTTGCCCAAGTTGCCTGCATTCCTCTAATACCATATCTCTGTCCCCATACTATCTGCCTATGTATCCCTCCCCCACTTTTTACCAATTTATCTGTCTCCTATATCTTCTGTGTCTTTATTAAAGCATGATTGAAGCTTCATTTCCTGCAGCCATCTTGGTCTTTACTGGTGAATACCCAACGAGTTGGGAGTGCTTGTCCCCATTTCATAATTCCATAAATTAATTACCAATTTGCTTACATTTGCAGCAGTATACAAAACTGGCTCAAACTTGTGTGGAAGCCAAGTGATAATTAGAATATTTCTATCATGTATACATTCTTCAAATATTTCCAACTTTTGTGCTACAATTTATTCAAAAAGCTTCCTTTGGCAAACATATAGACAGATATTATTTCCTTTGGTTGTTTTGGGGATAGATATTAGACCTGTGATTTTGAAGACAGTGGGCAGAAGTTCTTGAAGTATTGTACGGGGGCCACTGGAGGTCACTAATATACTTTAATAGCTCTGTGAAGTCAAAATTACTTTTTATAATAACAATGCATTTTAATTTCCAATATGCTTAAATATCAATAGATATAATCCAAATAAACAAAAGCTCTTAGTGGGAGGGGGTCCTCATTTTTTAAGAGTGCAAAAGGTATTGAGACTAAAAAGGTTAAGAACCACTGATATAGAAAGTTGGCCATAGGGAAACTCACTCTACCAGTGCAAGTCAGCATGTATTCTGCAATTTATAGTGTTAAAGATTTGTCCAAGGTACTGAGAGGTCACATGTCTTGTCTAGGATCATGCAGCCATTATGCATCACAGCCAGGATGGACCACAAGTGTTCCTGATAGTGAGAGCAACTCACTATGCTACATCAAATGCCTGTTTTGAAGCTAAGAAGATGGAGGCTTGGGATATATAAATCATTAGACTACAATGATTGGAAGGATTCAAACTCGTAGTTAAATGCTTCTAACACAGCATACTGTATTGTTTGTTTGTTTCTTAAAGGAAATTTTAAAGTTAAAACTAAAGTTCAGTTTGCTCAGCTCTTTGTTTCCAATACTGTCAGTTTTATACACAAAGCTTCATAAAGATTAACAAAAGAAAAGCTACAGTCAGTTTTTTATTATTCAAATGAGACATCTCTTGTATGAAAAACAATTTATTCAAGTCATAATCCACAAAAAATCAACTAAGTTTGTTCTTTAAGTTGTGTATTTTTGAGTCCTCAGAATACTAAACTCATAAGCCACCCTCCTCCCCTCCCATGTGGACTTCTATAATTAAATATATGGAAGTGAGTTTATTTGGATTAAAATCTAATGCTTATATAAATTTGGAAAGTTCAGCAAATTATTTCTATTTATTTGAAATGGGTGCATTGGTATTATCATTTGATCATTGATTCATTTAGTCAATCAGTCAATAAATTCAGTGTAAGGAAAAAGTAGTTACTATACCAACAATCACAAAACCTAATTCTAAATGACAACGATTTATTGTATGACCCTAGTTAGTCATTTGACCTTTCTTTGTCATCTAGGGTACATTTGTTAGATAAGAGAATAAGAAAGAAAATACCTAAGGTGACTTTCAGCTCTAACATGATCCTATAATTCTATAAATATTTACTGAGAACTACTATATTTCTATCACTACACTAATTGTTGTAGGAGAATTAAGGAAATATAAATCTAATCCTCAAGTAGCTTACATTCTGTTTGAGGCAGAGGGAAAAGATATAATATGTAGAATACTAGGTAAAAAATGATGTAAAAATGTCATATGTTTGCACCATTGAGTGCCAAGTGAATAATATAGAAAATTTGTGATAGAGAAGTACAAAGGAAAAGAGAGAACTTCATGGTGTACAGTATTTAGTCAAGGAAAACTTTATTGAGAGGGTGGGACTTGAGTAGGACCCTAAAAGATGTGAAAGATTTGGATAAGCAAAAAAGGTCAGGAAGGGGAATCCTAGACTCATACTGTTACAGCTAAAAGCAACTGTAGATGACAGTTGGTTTAACTCCTTCACCATGTAGGTAAAGGAACTGAGACCCTCATAAATTATCCAGTGAAACACAGATGATCATTGTCTGAGAAAAGATTTGAACTTGCCTTCCTGGCTCCAAGTACAGTTCCCTCTTCATTATTCCAGACCATCCTTAGTCATTATAAGTGGGTTGAATCAATGCAGGGGGTGGGGGAAGGGTGTTTGGGTGACAGAAAATAGAATAATCTTACTATCTTATTGGAATAGATTTTGTTGTTCGAGATAAGGTCAGAATGTAGGTTTCAATGTGATTGTAGATAGCCATGAATAACGGATAAGGGGTTTGAACTTTATCCTGTGGGTAATAGAAAACTATCATCGATATTTTTTGAGCAGACCAATTTACATTAGAAATATCACAACAGATAAATTGGAAGGGAGGTTGAGGTTAGAATCAGGAAGATGAATTAGCAAGCTTACTGCAACGTTGGAATTACGAAATGATAAAGATTTCAACCGGGTCAGAGTTTAGACATGGAAAGTAATGATTACATCATATAATAGTACAAGGAATGTTTATCCATTTATATCAGCAAGTATCAGTAAATACTTATTCAATATCCATGGAACACGTGGTACTTCCAAGTAGGAGAAATGCACGTCATTGTTATGTGATTTTGAAAAAAGTATATTACACAGAAAAAGTATCAATACTACTAGATTAAGATTCTAGCTTGCTGATTGCTTGCCACATTTTCGTAACTGATTTACTTTGCAATATTAGAAATATCACTTGCCCTCTGTTTCTTTCTTTTTTATGTTCTTCAGAAATAAAATGAGGTATTCTTAGGACTAGGGAATACTAACAATGTTCTAGATGTTAAACAGTTTCTAAATAGCATGTGCAGATATTGTGTGTGTGTTTTTATTTGCAGCCAGTTTCCAAAATAAGCACATTTTGTGCCTGCACAATTACTGATTTCTCTCAAATAATATTCGTATTACAAATAGATTGAACGGATAGATCTGATTATTGCACAGGACTAGCTTTGGACAAAGAAGCAGCATAGTCTGACTTTGGAATCACAAAGATTGGGTTTAAATCCATCATAGGTGATATGTTACCTATGTGTCCATGTGCAAGTCAGTTAATCTCTCAAAGACCACAAGTAACTCTTTAAGACTGTGAATTGGAAAGTCACTGATGTCCATCAGTGGATGTAATTTCTACACTGGAAGTTCCCTGCACTGGTAAAATCAGAGCTGTGGACTGAAGAAAAGAGGTTTGAATAGTTTGGCATAATACATGGAGAACTGGACGGGGAATGAGAATACCAGGGTCATAGTTCCAGGTCTGTAGCCATTAATCAGTCATAGACAATCACTTTGTCTCTCTGGCCTTACTCTCTTCTCTGTAAACTGAATGGATTATACTAGATGATCTTAATATCCTTTCAGCTTCATGTCTCTAAATCCTATAAATCAGTCAAGTAAATATTTTAAAAATGTTTCCATTAGCAAAAAGAAATTCTGATATGAGAAACTCTTCCACCAACAGATAACAAACAATCCATTGATGACTGCATTAATATGTCAAGGAAATCTAGCGTTTTCAGTACTGTCCAACTTTTCATGACTTCATGAGTGGTTTATCAATTTTTTCTCCAGTTTATTTTACATGTGAGGTAACTAAGGCAACAGAGTTAAGTGACTTGCCCAAGGTCACATAGCTAGTGAGTAATAGAAGCCAGATTTGAACTCAGGAAGAAGGGTCTTTCTGACTCTTGGCCTAGCACTTTATCCACTGTACAACCTAAGCTGCCCAGGATTGTCTTATCAGAGTCTTGTGTTTAGTCACCCTAGGTTGTAGGATTTCTGACTATATTTCTGACTCTGAGACCAGCACTCTATTTACTATTCTGTACTTCACCAAATAATAGTAAGTTGTACTTTACAATCAGGTAACATTTATATCAAGAATGCAAAATTGGTTCAATGTCAACAAATAAATAAACATAACAATAAAATAGTACAAATTACATTATTATATCAACTAGGCATACAAACAAAACATTTAACAAAAAACAAAAATGCAGTATCTAATAAAAACATTCAAAAGCATAAAACAAATATTTTTTTTGCCTAGCATGAAAATAGTGTCTATTTAAAATCTAGAGTCAGCATTGTGTGTAATGAAGACAAATGAAAAACCTTTCCAATAAAATCAGGAGTAAAGTGAAGATGTTCATTAGTGCCACTATTCTTTGACATTATGCTATAAATGCATTGACAAGAAAAAAAAATCAAAGGAATAAATATAGATAAAATAAATGTAATTCTTCTTTCTTCAATATGATATAATGATCCATATGGAGAATCTTAGTAAGTCTTTAAGAAAAACTAATGGAAACAATCACTTCAAAGTAGAAGTAGAATATAAAAAGAAAAACTGAATTAAAAAAAAACATACATAGGTGTGTATATATATATATATATATATATATATATATATACACACCTATGTATGCATTGTGTATGTGTACACACACATATTTAGAAGTACGGATACTAAGATATATAGGATATGGATGTGTGTATATATATATATATATATATATCCCATATATATCTATAAACACATTTTTAAACTATTTTTTTTACAAAAATAAAGGCAGATGCTTCAATAAATGTGTGTATAAATTATTCATGATTTAACTGTAACAATATAACAAAATGATAAACTTCCAGAATTAATTTATTCATTCAGTGTCATGCCAATCAAACTTGAAAAGAATTCCTACAGAGATACATAAAAAAAATAAAAATCATCAAGAGACATTTCCTTAAGACCATTAAGGGAAATAATGGGGGAAACCAATGAGAAGGATAAAATACCAGCAGTATTAAATCTCAAATTACACTAAAGAGTAGTAAACATCAAAAGTAATTGGTATTGCTTAAAAATATATCTCAGTGGAACAGATTAGTCACACAATATACTAAAGAAAACAAATACAATAATGTAGAGTTGGATAAGCCCAAAGTACCTTACAACTGGAGGTTTTATTCCGTCACTTTTTAGTCATGTCTGACCCTTTGTGATCCCATTTGAAGTTTTCTTGGCAAAGATACTACTAGTCATTTTCCATTTTTTCTATGACTTATTTTACAGATGAGGAAACTGAGGCAAAAAGGGTTAAGTGATTTGTCCAAGGCCACAAAGCTGGTAAGTATCTGAGGCTGCATTTTCACATGGGTCTTCCTGAATCCAGATCTAACACTATGTCCACTGTGCTATCAGACCAAAAATTACTGGAAATACTAGAAGTAACATGGCAAAAATTCAATATAGATGAAAATTCCCAAACACAAACCAAAATGAGCTTCAGCTGAATACATGAGGTTGATGTGAAAGGTCATATCATAAACAAATTGGAGAAATAAAGAAGGAAATATGCTTTGTAACTATGGAAAGGAAAAATTTTCTTGATCACACAAGGAGTAAAGAAGATCACAAATGATCATGTGAGGAATTTTGATAGCAACCAATTATTTTTTATACAAATTAAATCAATGCAGTTAAAATTCAAAGGAAAAATCAACTAGGAGAAAACTCTTTCCGGTATTTTTTTCTGACAAAAGTTGGTTATATAAAACGTATAAAGAACTGTTTGAATATATAGAAATCATATTTCTTATCCAGAAGATAGTAAAAGAATATGAACAAGAAGTTTTCAAATAGATTATTATTGTGATCTTAGAAACAATGAAAAAGCAAGATTCTGAGAAAATTTGGAAGACTCAGCAAATTGATATGTTGTTTAGCCAGGAGAACCACGAGGACCATGTCCTCAATAGCAACAACATTTTACATAAAAACAACTTTGAAACATCTAAGAACATTTATCAACACATTTATCAGTCATGACCCCAGAAGACTAATAACAAATCATGCTAGCCATGTCCTAACAAAGGGATAATGGCTCAAAATGCAGAGAGAGAAACATACTTTTTTGGACATGACATATAACTTGAATTGTTTTGCTTCACTTATTGCATACCTTTGTTAAAAAAAAAAAAAACTAAGATCAATTTATAGAGATTTGCTATTTCATGCATAATCCTCTATGTTCTATTTTGTATAATGAAATGTTTGTTTATATGTGTTAAGTTCAGAATAAAAAGAATTTTTAAATGGTAAGAAATTAATTTATATGTTTCCTAAAACAAAAAGATAACATCATTTTTGAGTTGCCATTTTTCCTTGTAACAAACATTATCATATGCAAAGTATGATGTTCAAATTTGTACTGCAATCATCTTTCTTCTGGCTCCAAACAATACCTCTTTTCTTTGATAATATTCAGTACCAGGTTTTAAGTTAATGATTTCAATCAACTAATTTATGGAATAAAGTTTAATGACAGTAAAGAAAAGGACAATATAAACAGCTACCCATACTTGATAAGTTATCCCCATGCTAATTAGTTGTCATATATTCATATCCTGAAAGTATGTATACAGGAACTTCTTGGAGCCAAGATGATGGAGTAAGCAGTAAACCACTGTAACTCTCCTATATTAATTTCCAAACAACCATAAAATAGTGACCCAGAATAAATCCTGAAACAACATAACTAGCAAAAAGGTAGAGGTGAAACAAACTTTTAGCCCAAGAAACTAGGAAGACAAGCAGAAAAGATCTATCTCACTCAAGCTAAAGGGGAGCTCAAGTTAAGGCATAAAGAGCCCAGCAAGCCAGCATCAAGACCCAACTCAGCAAACCAGTGGGAAATCTTGAGTCCAGGGGAGTGGAGCAGGCAAATGCCAACACCAGGACTTCCCATGTGCCCCAGTATAGCTAGGGAAATTAGTAGGCTGCAGCTCCAAGAACTAAAATCGGGCTGCAGTGTAGCCCTGAGGTAAACAGGCAAACTCTGATGGCAGGAACACCATATGCTTCAGTATAGCCCCAGGCAAATAGTTAGACACCAGTCTTATGGGTGCCTAAGCAAATGGGTAGCTGCCAGTGCCAGGCCCCCTCCAAATGCTTCAGTATAGTCCTGAGGAAACAGGCAGACTCCAATATAGAAATACCCCAAATGGACTCCACACACCACTGACAGCAGCATTAGGATGCTGATTTAGTATCAGGGAAGCTTCCAGGCAACCTATGGATTGCACCAGAACCAGCAAACCCTCATCCACCCTGCCCCCAAATACCGCTCCCCACCCCGCAACAGTGCAGCACTGGACAAGAATGTCCCACGTGGGATTAAGGGAAAAATGAGTACAGCACCAGGTTAACAGCCAGGACCTGAAGCATGTGGCATAAGAAGCCAAAGCAGTGCCCCTTTCACCCCAGGATGAGAGCTCAAATTTAAAAAAAGGAAAAAATAAAAAAAATAGATGAGTAAAAAGCAAAAAATAGTAATCTGCACATAGAAAGTTATTGTGGTGACAGGGAAGATCAAGACACAAGCTCAGAAGAGGACAACAATGTCAAAACACCTATAGGCAAAGCCCTAACAAAAATAGGAAGTGGTCTCAAGATCACAAAAAAACTCATGGAAGAGCTCAAAAGGAGCAAAAAATCATATTAGAGAGGTAGAATAAAAATTGGGAAAAGAAATGAGAGTGATGGAATAGAATTATGAAAAAATGATTCAATAACTTGGAAAAAGAAAACAACAGTTTAAAAAAGTGAAATTGGCCAAATGGAAAAGAAGCACAAAAGCTAACTGAGGATAACACCTCTTTAAAAGTTAGAATTGGGCAAGTGGAAGCTAAAGACTATGAGACAACAAGAATCAGTCAAACAAATCCAAACGAATGAAAAAAGATAGAAGAAAATATAAAATATATCATTAGAAAAAAAAAACTGACCTTAAAAATAGAACCAGGAAAATTCAGAATCATTGGATGACCTGAAAGCCATAATCAAAAGGAAGACCTGGACAGCATCTTTCAAGAAATTATTTAATCCAGCAATATCACTACTTAGGGTGAGGTAACGCCCATTCATTGAATAGGCCTGTTTAAGAAGTAGCCAGGCATGGCCCCTTTAATGTGGCAAAGAAAAAGAAAGACATCAGGCTGGGAGGGAAAGGAAAAGGAAAAGAGAAAGAAAAGGGAAGGGAAGTGAAGGAATCTAGTCAGTACGACCCAAGTCAACTGGGCATCTTCTGGCCATCCAAATTTACCTTCCTTTAGGGACCAACTGAGTAGGATGAGCAAAGGTGGGGGTGGGGGGCAGAGATAGGAAATTCAATGTAGGTGACAATGAGGAGATAGATACAGCAAGGACATTGACTTCTTGTTGGAGACTGGTGGGAAATAGGTGAGGTGGCATCAGACGAGAAAGAATCTTGAAAACTACTTAGGTGAGCTTAAACTGGATAGAGCAAGACAATCTGGCACCATCACAGATTCTCCATCAGGCAGATGAGAAAACAAAAGCAGTTTAAGATTAGTTATACAGGAATGGGTAGAGATTTAGAGGTATAGCCTTAGGCAGTAATTCAGGTCATTCAGAAAAGAGCTTTGTAATGATAAGGCAGTAAGGATACCAAATTTGGACTAAGGAGGAACCAGAGTACCTGCATAGACCTTGGCCTAGAGGGACCAAGGTCTCACAGTGCATCTTGGGTCATCTCCAGTCATCCTGATGAATGTCTGGTCACTGGATTCAGATGGCTCTGGAGGAGAAGTGAGTCTGGTGACCTGCACAGCCCTCTCTCATTCAAAACAAAGTCAAGTGCAAGTCATGTCATCATTTCTCTGATGGCATGGTCTTCTTCGACAATGAAGGATGAACACAACAACAACAACAACAACTAAGTCTGTATCCCAAAGTGATCATAAAAAAGGGAAAAGGACTTACATGTGCAAAAATATTTATGGCAGTTCTTTTCATGTTGACAAAATATTGGAAATTGAGGGGATGTCCATCAATTAGGGAATGGCTGAACAACTTATGATCTATTAATGTAGTTGTTCTTCATTCTGAAAGAGGACTAAAATGACATCACCATGATAAAGTCAAGTTTCAGTGTGTCCAAGTATGGCTGATCAAATCAATGTGAGCTCAGAATGTGAGCTACCACAAATTGGGCACAGATAGTCCCTGTGAATATCTGATGTGGATACTCCAAATTTGTGTGTCCTACATTTCCTTTGTGCTGTTTCAGTGCTGCTTTGCTCATAGAGCACAGCACCCTTTCTGCTGGGGGAACGCCATGCTGAGAGGTCCTGTGCCAGTGTCTCCCATGTCAAACAATCAAATCCAAAGTTCTTGAGAGAGACTTTGAAAGTCCTTGTATGGTTTCTTCTGACCACTATGGGATCACCTGCCCATGTGAATTCTCCATAAAATAGCCTTTTTGGCAAACGTGAATTTTGCATTCGAACAATGTGGCCAGCCCATCAGGGTTGCACTCTGTGAAACTTAGTTTGAATGCTTGGCAGTTCAGCTTGAGCAAGGACTTCAGTGTCTGGTACCTTATCCTGCCAGATGATCCTCAGAATCTTCCTAAGACAGTTCAAATGGAAATGATTCAGTTTCCTGGCATGGTGCTGGTAGACTGTCCATGTTTCACAGGCATACAACAATGAGGTCAGCACAAGAACACAGTAAGCCTTCTGTTTGATATTCAGTCTAATACCTCTTTTCTCCCAAACTTTTCCTTGGAGCTTCCCAAACACTGAACTAGCTCTGGCAATGAGTGCATCAACCTCATTGTCAATGTGTACATCCCTGGAAAGTATACTACCAAGGTAAGTGAACTTATCCATAGCGTTCAAAACTTCTCCATTTGTTGTAGCTGATGGTCTCACATATGGATGGTGTGGTGGTGGCTAATGGAGTACCTATGTTTTCTTGGTGTTAATTATTAGGCCAAAATTAGTACAGGCAGCAGAGAATTGATCCATACTTTGATGCATCTCAGCTTCAGATACTGCACTGAGTGTACAATCATCTGCAAACAGAAAATCATGCCCCAACACTCCCTCCACTTTGGTCTTGGCTTGTACCCTTCAAATTAAAGAATTTACCATCAACACAGTAACTGACCTTGATGCCTTGTTCATCCTCATTGAAAGCATTTGAAGACATGGCTGAAAGCATCATGCTAAAAAGCATGGGAGCAAGCACACAGCTCTGTTTCACTCCATTGGTGACTGGAAAGGCCCCAGAGCATTGTCCACTATCCAGAACCAGGGCAAGCATGCCATCAATAAACTGATGCACGATACGAATGAACTTCTCTGGAAAACCAAATTTTGACTTAATTTTCCATAAGCCCTCACAACTAACAGTGTCAAAGGCCTTGGTCATATCTCAAATGTTGTGTACAGACCTCTGTTCTGTTCCTGGCATTTTTCTTGAAGTTGTTGAGCAGCAAACACCATATTGATTGTTCCTTTCTGAAACCACACTGCCTCTCAGGTAGATGACCATCTTCCAGGTCATCTGGAATAAATCGCCCTATTAATAAGGACTATAGCAAGAATTTACCAGCAATGACTAAGAGAGAGACCCCCTTGTGATTGTCAAGCACAATCTATTCCCTTTACCTTTATAGAGATGGGCAATGGAGGCATCCTTGAACTCCTGGGGGATAACTTCCTCTTGCCATATAACCTGGAAAATTTTAGTTAGCTTTTGTATGAGTAATGGTCCCCCTACCTTGTAAATCTGAACTGGAATAGAATCAGCACCAAGTGCTTTGCCACAGGAAAGGAGCCTAATGGCACTCAAAACCTCTTCTTCAGTTGGATGTTTAGCTAAGGAGGGATTAACTTCAACCTGAGGTAAATGGTTAATGGCTCAGCATTGATTGATGGTTGTCTGCTGATAATACTATGGAAGTGTTCAGCCCATCACTCAAGGATCATGTCCCTGTGACTAATCAATGTGGCTCCATCAGCACTGAGTAGTTTTGATGCACCGTAGGTTTTTGGTCCACAAATAGCTTTCAGGGAATCATAAAAAAGCTTTTGACTTACTATCAGCATGACTGAATTTCATCTGCCTTCTTACTGAGCCTGCATCTCTCTAAGTTTTGCTTATGCTTTGCTTTTGATGGAATTAGATGCTGCTTTCTTAGAGAAGAATGAACTGTCCTTCTGGCTAATTCTGTGGAGTTCTCATTTTTCATTTAGCAATTTCTGAATTTCCCCATAATTTTCATTAAACCAGTCTTGGTGTTTGCAAGTGTTCTGACCCAGATGAGCAAATGTAGTACCGTACACCAAATTCCTGAACATCGTCCAATCCTTTTCTGCTCCACTGTTGCCAGCTGTGTGTTGGCTCAACTTTTCCCTCCTAGTTAGCAACAAACTGCTCACACTCAGAGAAGACCTCCAATTTGTTGACATTAATTCTTCTGGTAATCATTTAGCCTTGGGGGCTGCACTTTTGATAAAAGGGGATATTCAGCATGGAAAGGATAATTCTATGATTAGTCCAGCACTCTGCACCACACACTGTGTTTGTCACTCACACATCTTTTCTGTCTCTTCTCCTTACAATCATATAGTCTATTAGATGCCAATGCTTGCTGCAAGGGTACATCCATGAAGTTTTATTGCATTGAGGTAAACCAAAAACAGTGTTGGTGATGAGAATAATGCACAAGTCTTCCGCAGTAAATGACCATTGTTGTTGCTGTTTCCAATTCCAATCCTCCCTAGGACTCCATGCTAAGTCTGGTAGTTGGATCCTACTCCAGGATTAAAGTCATCCAGAATTATAAGCCTATTCTCTTTTGGCACATTGATGACAAGGGTCTCTAGATCTTCATAATTTTTTTTTTTACCTCATCAGGGTTCATCATGATGGGAACATAGGCACTGATGATGGTGGCATGATGTTTTCCTGCAAGTGGCAATCACATTGCCATGAGTCTGTCATTCATTCCTTTTGGCAGACATATCAGCTTCCTGACTAGGTCAGTTTTGATTGCAAAACATACACCAGCTTCATAGCACTTCCCTTCATTGTAGCTACTCCAGAAAAATGTGTAACCAGTTCTGACTTAAATAAGGTGGCCTTCATTTGTCAGTCTTGTTTCACTCAGGGCTGCTATCTGGGTGTGATACCTGTTGAGTTCTCTTGTAACAAGAGCAGTTCATCTTTCAGGTCTACTGGATTTTGTGTTGTCTGTCAGTGTGTGCCTGTTCCCTGTGCCAATGGTGAGTGGAATCATCTTTGCACATGTTTTTGAACATTTTGTACATTTTTTTTTTGTGTTTGCCTGCAGAGTGGAATTCCCAGCCTGCCATGGTAATCAGGTCAGGGTTAGGTAAGCAGACAATTTTTAGAGCCGCTTCCTCATACCAGGAGGTGAGCAGTGTGATCCTTAAAAGGCTGTTCAGTCATCCAGGGGACTGCTGGATCCCACTGCTGCTTCAAGTGAGAAACGACCCTATGGCCTATGCTGCCTGTGTGCAGGGCTGTGACTACAGTTCCCAGTGTATCTACATCTGCTGCTTCGTCACTTGCTTGTCACCACAGGACTTTGAGGTATAATAGTAAAATAGTGTGGGAATGTTTTTTGATTCATGCATAAATTGGATTTAAGTGAGACAGAGTTTGCATGAAGTTGTCAACCTCACTCTCTCCTCGAGAGTCATCATAGTCCAGTGGCAGGACAGAATCAAGATGACTGGTGATGACTCAGGATGCAGTGGATGACCTTGGAGTCTTCGATGTCTAACCAAGTTCTAACGGCCCCGCATTGCCTGCTTCAAGTGCCTTCATGGATGTTGGAACAAATTGTGCTCATTCTCCCAATTCACTAGGGGAAGTCTTCACATGATTGGGGTAGATACCCCACTAACTCACCAATGGGTTTGAGATTCCTTGGTTACCCTCAACCTGGTTTAGGCCATCTACCAAAAGGTTTACCCGGTGTGGCTGCTGCTTATGCTACAATTCTTGGAGCCACAAGTGAGAGTTGAAGGGAACAGGTGGACACAAAAGGTGGAAGGCAGCCCTGAAAAGAGCTCAACAGCCATCACACCAAAGATACTGGTCCTCCCTGAACACACACTACACCCCAAGTGTGTAATCGCACAGTAAGAAATAATGAGCAAGCAGATTTCAGAAAAAAAAAAAAGATTACTGCAAACTGATGCAAAATGAAACAAGAAAAACCAGGGAAATACTGTTTGTAATATCAGTTACATTGTATGGTAATCAACTATGAATGACTTAGCTCTTCTCTGCGACACAATAACCCAAGAGAAATGCAAAGAGCTCACAAAGGAAAATGCTATACATATCTAGAAAAAGAACTGATGGACTCTGCAGATTGAAGCATACTTTTTTCACTTATTTTATTCTTTTCTGTTGTGGTTTTTTTTTTGATCTCTTCTTTCACAACTGTAACTAATATGGAAATATGTTTTACATGATAACACATGTATAAATTAAAGCAAACTGTGTATCATTTTCAGAAGAGGTGAGGGCAAGGATGAAGGGAGAAAAATTTGGAACTCAAAATCTTTTAAAATGAATGCTAAAAATTGTCTTGTCACTTAATTGGGAAAAATAAAATACTATTAAAAAGAAAATTTTAAAAAATGTGTATACCTGAAATTTCATTGTTACTGGCATGGTCTGAAAGATATAACAATATTTTTGAAAGTGGGTTTTATAAAATATTTTATTTTCCCATTCTGAAGAGTTTGTAAGCTGGTTGTACTGAATCTTATATATCTAGAGTTGGAAGGGACCTTTGAAATGATCTATTCCATTATGCCACCAGACACTCATTTCACATGTAAGAAAATTCAGTTCCAGAGAGATTAATTGATTACCCAAGGTTATACATACAATAAATGGCAGAATCAAGATCCCAATTCAGGTTCCCAATGCCATCTTTTCTTTTTTTACTTTAAAATAAAATCACTGACATATTTTGTGTTTCTCCATCTCATTTATTTCCCTTACCTTTACCTCTTCCATCCTTAATGAGCTATTCCATTTAAAAAAACTTTTATTTAAATGAAAGAGTAAATGTTCAGTGCAGTCAAGTCACCCAGTAGATCAATGGAACCTGACAACATATCCTCCTGCCAGTTCATATGAGAATGGAAAGACCTGTAAATAAATAGTGTCATAATTAATGATAACTAACATTTCTAGAGCACTTTAAAGTTTGCAGAGAACTTTATATCTTTTATATTTTCTGCATCTTTACCTTGACACTGAAAATCATCTTATTATTATTCCCATTTTATAGAAGAGAAAATCAAGGCAGGCAGAAGTTAAATGACTTACCTGAGTCATAAATAAATGTTTAAAATGAGATTTGAATTCATGATTGTCTGTCTCAAAATTTAGCATTCTATTTACCAAGCCATCCACTTGCCTCTTAATTAAGTCTTCAATAGCAATTGTTTTCTGTAGAATTTTAGCCTTAAAAACCAAGGTTCCCTACATTGTTTTCTTTAAAAAAATATTTTTCCTGCCTAAAAGTGAAGGCTCATGTCCAAAATGCAGAAAAATGTAACTCTATTTGTCACCATTTTCTAAATATTCATTCAGAACAGGAAATTTAAAAAAATGTAGTTCTTTCATAGTTAAACACCTGGAGAAATCTGAAACACAATAGAGAGGAAGCCTAAATGGGCTTTTGGGAGGACATTGGTACTCTTTTTATTCCTAATTCTGTAAAGCTTTATGATCATCTTCCCATTCCCTATTGTCAGAATCACTGTATTCCTGTGCACATAGACCAAAGACGTCCTCAGTGTATTTTCATTATCGTGAACACATATCATCTGAAAGCACTTAGCACCAAATATAATTCAAAGGATTAAATATGAGACATGAAACTACTGACAAATGTATCAAAATAAATCAGAGCAATTCTTCCCATCTCCCTCCCCAATTCCAGCATTAGTTTTTACGCTAACCTCACAATAAAAAAGAAATTGAAGTAATTCAGTAAATGAGCAGACTTGTCAGGCAAGCCAATTCACTGAACACACAACCCAATTATCTAACTTTGGTTTTTGAGACCCAATGATCAGCTAATTAAATTGCCTTTGAAAGATCAACAAGAGAATTGCTTCCACTTCCTATTTCAACCAAAGCAATGCCTCATTGTCAGCAGCACTGACCCCATGAAAAGATGAGAGAACACCCCTGACAACATCCCATTTCAAAACTCCTGCACTTTTCTAACATAAGAATGATGAGCATGTCTACACGGTAAACTTAGGTCCAAGGCAAGAGGGATTTCTAAAAGGAAAGGAAGATCTACTTTAAAATCTCCATTTGAACAGTTCTTGCACAAGTATCCCCAGTCATGCTTATAAAAACTCAAAGTAAGAAACTGAAATGGTGTACCTTATCTTCAACCATGACTATTATTTTATCAGGATTCCCTCTATTTGGATTTTGAAGGGAGAAAAAAGAAAAAGAATAGAGAAATAAAAAGAATACAAAGAGACTGTAATAGCAATATTTTTATGGTGCTACAAGCACAAGCACCCAGATGTGCAAGATCAACTCAAGCCATTAGAGAATAATTTTAGTACAAATACCCCTTTCATCTTGCCTCAGAATAAAAATTGGCATGAACCAATATGAGCTTTGTACTAATCATTAACCCTGTTATTGGTCTGGATTGGGGAACTACCTGGATGTCTGCTGATGTCTTACTAAGTTCATTTCCTCACTAACAAAGCAAGCAACCAAAGCCATTGATTCTCACTTCCTTCCAAATGGGAAAAATGTGGAGTGTAATAAAACCAAGGAAAGGTTGTCTTTTCCTCATAGTTAAATTAATACTTCTATGGGTGTCTGGATACCATCATAACAGGGGGAAATGAGGGACAGCTAGATAGCTAGAATTGAAATTTCCTTGCTCTTAGGAACTTATCAATAAGAAAAGAAGCATTACAGGGGTGCAGTGGTTTGATGCATGTGAATTCTTAGGCTATTTAATGAGATAGTACATCTGCCAATTTAAAGACATTTTTAATGAGAAGTATAAATGAACTGCTGTGCTCAGAAGTCACTCATCACAAGGTGAGGAGTCTTCTTTTAGTAACTACAGAAAACAGAACACAGTGATACTATTTACAATATTTTAATGGGCATCTCTATGTCATTCTAAAGATCCTTAAAGGATGAAAACTGATGTGCTAGAGAAAAGTATATTAAGATTGCCTAGCAGGATGCATGTGCCTTGACTCTCAAAAAGAGTATTTCTTTGGATGTGATTCTCCTTTTTAACTAAGTAAGAAATACTCTCTCTATGTTCCTCCCAAAGAGGGAGATTTAAGACAGTAATTAAGACCTACTGTAGATCACACAGTGTGCTCTATAGCTCCCAGGTGATAGTTAGCAAATACAAAATTTACTTCCACAGCCCAAGATCATTCACTGAGAATATACTGAGGTATGTGAGTCTATTCAGTAGACAGAAAGACAACTACTTCCCTAAGGGCTGGATGGCCTGGACAGGAAGGGAAAGTTGGTATGGGGGGCAGGGTTTATTCTAGTCAGTGGAAGGTTTTGTGATGTAACTGTGGTTGAATCAGAGCTAATTCTCTTTAATGACTGGAGGACTTGCTGCAAATTACCAGATTTTACAGATTAGTGGCTACAAGAACAAATATAATTAAAGTAGTGAGTCCACTGCATCATGAAGCATACAAGTTTTTTGTTCATTTGCTTTGGCAAGCATAATTTAATTATAATTATTCATGATACTGCTTCATAATGAAATAGTGAAGGTCCTGAAAGGTATTACATAAAGGTAATGAACTTTCAGCAAAAGGAGGAACCCACTAATAAGAGTATTTGGTATTAAGAGAGCATCTGGCATCTACAGAACTACCTCATAAACATTAGGCCTCAGAATTTTTAGCCATTTTAAAATCTAAACCCAGGTGTCAGATTCAATGAGAAGTTTTTGCTGATCATATTTGTTACTAGCATCCCCGCCTTAGAATTATTTTGTTCTTATTTTTCTAATAAGATGGTGTAACCTCCCAGTAGGATCCTCCCAGTATCCTCCCAGTGGTATAAAACCTTGGAAGGCACAGACTATTTTTTGTTTGCTTGTTCTGTCTCATCTTATTATTCCCAGGGATCAGAAGTGTCTTGCACATAGCAACTATTTAGTAAATACTTATTTAATGAATTAATATATATCTAGGATACAGCAAATAAAGGTAAAAGTAGTGTAAATTCTTCTTACCTTCCTTCATGGGGGCCTGGACTTGAGATTTCATCGGTATAGGGAGCTTTTGATAGAACTTCCTCTACCAATGGAGATCAATCTTTGCTCTGAAATATACTTATAGAGAATTGGCTGAGTCATTGAGAGAATAAATGGCTTGCTTAGGGTACCAGCAATGATCATCTTGACCACAGTACTTTTGTGCTGACCTGCAATGATGCTGCCTATATGTTTCAGAAGTGAAAATTCAACCTGAATATTCCACACAGTAAGCCCAGTTCTCAACCACTATATAAGACTATTTCTTATATTGTATCATGCGGGGGCAGGGGGAGAGAAGGGAGGGCATTTTCAATTCTTGCAGTTGCCTGATATATGATTTTGTGCAAACAGATTAAGCTCTCTGAACCTCATCTATAAAGCAGAATTTATGGTTGGTTGGTTGGTTGGTTGTTGTCCTTCATTCTTGAAGAGGTCCAAAATGATATCATCATGGGAAAGTCAAGTTTCAATGTGTACAACTATGATCGATAAGACCGATGTGAGCTCAGAATGCTCTACCACAGATTGGGCACAGATTGTCCATGTGAACATTTGGGGTGGATACTTCAAATTTGCACATCCTATGTTTCCTTTGTTCTCTTTCAATTCTGCTTTGCTTATAGAGCATAGCCCTTTCTCTGATGTAGATATGCCATGATGAGCAGTTTTGTGCCAGTGTCTCCCATGTCACACAATCAATTCCAAAGTTCTTAAATGAGACCTCGAGAGTGTCCTTGTATGATTTCTTCTGACCACCATGTGATCACCTGTCCCATGCAAGTTCTCCATAAAATAATCTTTTTGGCAAGTGTACATTTTGCATTTGAGCAACGTGGCCAGCCCATCGGAGTTGCACTCTCTGAAGCATAGTTTGAATACTTGGTAGTTTAGTTCAAGCAATGACCTCAGTGTCTGGTACCTTATACTGCCAGGTGATCTTCAGAATGTTCTTAAGACAGTTCAAATGGAAACAATTCCATTTCCTGGCATGGTACTGGTAGAGTGTCCACGTTTCACAGGCATGCAACAATGAGGTCAGCACAAGAACTCGGTAAACCTTCAGCTTGGTAGTCAGTCTAATACCTCTTTACTCCCAAACTTTTCTTCAGATCCTCTCAAACACTGAGTTAACTCTGGCAATGTGTGCATCAACCTCAATGTCAATGTGTACATCCCTGGAAAGTGCATTACCAAGATAAATGAACTCAGCCACAGCATTCAAAACAGAATTTATGATACCTATGGTAAGTACCACATAGGATAGTTGTGATCATAAGCTCAGAGAATGCACAAGAATGTCATTTTTAAAATGATACTATGAAGCCAATTCTTATCCTTGGATTCATTTGCATGCACTATGGGAGTAAGGAAAGCCTCATCCCACTAGTCCACATATAGCTCCTATGGAATTTGTTGTTGCATTTGTCCTTCATTTTCAAAGAAGGCCATGACATTAGGGATTAGCACACACACTTAAAATCACCACAAATAAGGTATATGGGGTGGAATAGCAACTCTGGTGTGAAGGCTTACCAAACCGTTCTCAGGGCTGCTCAACCATCTTTGGTTTCCACTTCTCACCCAACTCTCACTTGTGGCTCCAAGAAGTTGTAGCAAGCACACCAGCCACATACTGGTAAAAAAAAAATCTCAACAGATGAGCTAAACCAGATTAAGGATAACCAAAAGATTTCAAAACTGTGAGTTAGGGTATATCTCATGTGAAGACTTCTGTGGGAAAAATGGGCAGATGAGAACAATGTGTTCCAACAGCCATTAAGGAAGCTGAAGCAGGTGCTGTGGGGAGGTTAGAGCTTGGTCAAACATCAAAGACCATTAAGGCCATCCAAAGCTTCCTGGGCCATGGGTAGTTATCTTGACTTTTGTCTTGCCACTGGACTTCAATGACTCTGGAAGAGAAAGTGAAGCCGATGACTTTGTGGTGCAACTTTGCCTCACTTAAATCCAATTCATGCTCATGTCAAGATTTCACCCCATGATGTCATTGGTACTCTGTGAAAATGAAGGATGCACCACAACCACTACCATCCCCAAACCTATGGTTGTTCTCCATGATGTAATGAACTATGGAATCAAATGGAAGCCATATTGAATGCATAATTGAACTGATTGAGATTACTCAACCAGAAAAGTAAGCATCTTTTGAATGGAGCTTATTTCCTCAGGATTCCACAGACAACAGGTGACTCATAATTAGCACAGACTTTTTCTGACATTTCTGGACAAGAATAGAACTTTCTAACTTCACCCCCATGGAGACCAACATATAACATATGAGCCTGAAATCAAATTATACTCTAGGAGTGAAGATCAATAAATTAAATGAATTATTGTTTGCTTCTCTGAATTGCATTGCCTAAGTTACAGGTAAGAAGTATTTTAATGGTACTAGTCTCAAAAAGATAGTCAAATAGATTAGATGTTCTCCCTTTCCTATCTCATTTCTACTTTCCTTTAGTTTAAAACAGGCTTTCCAACAACCTGTCTTTCACACCTTTCATATTTCCTATGATTAATGCTAAATTGTCCTTCATCTGAGAGATCATTTCATTTTTGACTTATTCTAATTAAACTAGGGAATAGAGGAAGAAAAAAGATCTAACTGCTACCCTCCCACTGTGAGGAAAATATCCCTGAAGAACCAATGCTGTGTCTATGAGAGTTAGAAAATATGGTATACTTTTAGAGTAATTGGACTTGAAAAATTCATGTATCATTTAAAAGGACCCTGAAATCTACTTTATTCTTGTTGAAGAATGCTCTGTATAAAATTTGAATTTCTCACAAAATCACAAATGGGAATCATGGAAATATATTATCAAAAAATTCTTCTATTTACATTAAAAATGGAAAGAATATAGATTCCATTGTATTCTAAGAGAAAAAGAGAAGCAATATGACATACAGTAGTGGATAAATGAAGAACTGGCTTCATATCCTACCCCTAAGAAACATTAATTTGACAAGGGAAAAATTTCTTAATCTTTTAGTACCCCCCCAAATCTCCTAAATTTAAATTACAGGTACATCTGTATGGATGGAAGAGATTTCCTTAGTGAGTGTATCTTGCTCAAATGAAATCACGGGTCTTGACCTCCCCAACTCCCCTTTTAAAAAAAGAAAGAAATGCATCAATCACTCAATAAACACCATGCTGCTACTATGTAGCATGCATTAAACTAAATGCTATGGTAAAAAAGAAAAAAGAAAAATAGCCTCTGCCTTCAAAAAGCTTAAAATCCAATGTGGGAAGACAACACAAAAAAGTTGAAAGGAGGGAGCATATTTGAGAAGTCCAAAAGAGTTTGATCAGAGATAACTGGTCTGGAACTACTTTTTAAATACAGATTTTAGAGTTCATAGTTCCACTCACCATTCAGAAGGGCAGAGAGTATTGATGATATCAGAATGCAAAGGTTCATTGGATCTTTCAGGATGATGAAATGTCACAGTGATGAGGTTCCTGGGACCTGATGGCATTATGGAGAAATACAAAGATTAACTAAGCAAGAAACTGAGATATGATTAGTACCCCCCTGCCCCAGAAAGGAAGGAAGGGAAAGAAGGAGAAAGAGTATTCAAATTCCACATTTATTAAGAACACCCAAGGTTCCAGTTTTAACTTTTTGTGAACAGCTTGTAAACAGAACAATCCTGTTTGGTTAATTGGTTAATTTTCTTGTGCCTTTTAGTTTAACACATGCCTGACTCTTTTCCTCTGCAGCAATTTTGCTTCTAGGGAACAGGTGATATTATAGGTGCTCTTAAATCTTAAAAAAGAAGACATGGCAGGGGGGCGGAGCCAAGATGGCGGAGTGAAAGCAACGACTCACCTAAGCTCCTGGAAAAACTCCTCTGATTATATCTGGGGGGAGAGTCTGACCAGACTTTGGAGGTGTAGAATCCAGTGGGAGACGGACTTTGACAGATTCGGAGCCCAGGCTGGACTGGAAGGTCCACGGGAGGGATCTGTTCCGCGGGGGTAAGACCCCGGCGCACAGCGCAGCGTGGTCGGCACGGCAGGGCGGAGGGGACCAGAGGAGCCCGAGAGTGGCGGGCAAGACCAGCAGAGCAGGAGATAAGCCAGGCCGAGCCGGTGAGAGCCACTGAGTGCCAGACATCAGCGCAGCAGTCCTTGAAATCTTCAGCCTGAAGACGGACTTCGGTGGGTCACTACTTGAACTTCCAGGAACTGGGATGGCAGAGTGATCAGTAAGTGCTCTCTCCTCCCCCCTGATGACCCTGAGGGAACCATAAAATTCTTCCCCAGATTAATCCTGGATCAGCAGGAACAGCAGAAGGGGGCGGGTGGTCTCATAACACCAGAGGCTGGAGAGGTGGCAAAGGGGGATTCTTCCTACCGTGGTGGAGGCTATCTGGAGGGACAGACGACCCAGGGCAGAGAAAAATTCGCACTGAGACCCAAGCAAGCCTCAGCCTGGGAGACGAGCCCCAGGAGGGGCGGGAACACGCATTAGCCTCTAGGCGTGCCCCAGCCCTCCAGGGGAAAGGGAAGACAATAGGGAAGCTGGGATCAGCATCCCCGGACCTTGCCTTTGCCTCAGGCCAGCTGAGGAGATATCCTGAGACCAGACCAGACCACACCTCCCACACACCTATCAAGCTAAACCCAGGGTTGATCTGGGAAACAAACAAAAAAAAAAAAGCCTGCTTTTAGCCTAGACAAACATCAACTCAACTTAAAAGATCTGTATCTTCTGACTGAAAGAACCAAAAGCTACAACACTCAGCCAACATCATGAATCGGAAAAAGCAGACGAAAAGTGAAAAAACCATAGAATCTTTCTATGGGGATAAGGACCAAAACACAAACACCAAAGAGGTCAGAGCTGAGACTGTACTTCCATCTGAAACCTCAGATGGGACTATGAATTTCTCGCAAGCACAACTAGATTACCTGGAACGTCTGAAGAAGGATATAAAAGAAAAACTGGCCAATGATTTTAAAACCATAAAAAAAGAATTCACTGATGAGAACATCAATCTGAAAAAGAAAATTGAAGAAATGGAAAAGGAAGTTCAAAAATTAACTGGAGAGAATAATTCCCTAAAAGGAAGAGTTAATCAAACGGAAAAGGAAACTCAAAACCTAATAGGGAAAATTGATCAGATGGAAAAGGAAACCCAAAACCTAACTGGGAAAATTGGTCGAATGGAAAAAGAAGTACAAAAATTAAATGGAGAAAATAGCTCCTTAAAGGGAAAAATTGGCCAGATGGAAAAGGAGATGCGAAAGCTAACTGAAGAAAACAATACGATCAAGATTAGAATTGGGCAAGTAGAAACTAATGACTCAATGAGGCAACAAGAATCAGTCAAACAAAATCTAAAGAACGAAAAGATAGAAGAAAATCTAAAATATTTAATTGGAAAAACAACTGACCTGGAAAATAGATCCAGGAGAGAAAATCTAAGAATTATTGGCCTGCCAGAAACCCATGATGAAGAAAAGAGTCTGGACAATATCTTCCAGGAAATCATCAAGGAAAACTGCCCAGAAGTACTAGACTCAGAGGGCAAAATAGTCATCGAAAGAATCCACCGTTCCCCACCGGAAAGGGATCCCAAACTCAAAACCCCAAGAAATATAGTTGCCAAATTCCAGAGCTATCAAGTGAAGGAGAAAATACTACAAGCAGCCAGAAAGAAACAATTTAAATATCAAGGTCACACAGTCAGGATCACACAGGACCTTGCAGCTTCTACATTAAAAGATCGAAAGAATTGGAACCCAATATTCCGTAAGGCAAAGGAGTTGGGACTCCAACCGAGGATCAACTACCCAGCAAAGTTCAGCATAACATTTCAGGCAAGGAGAAAGTCATTCAACGAAATAAGGGATTTCCAGAGCTTCCTGACCAAAACACCAGAACTCAATAGACAATTTGATCTTCAAATGCAGGTCTCCAGAGAACCATAAAAAGGTAAACAGAGGGGAAAAAACAAAAACAAAAACTTGCAACTCAATTAGGGCAATCTGTTTACCTCCCTGTAAGGGAAGATGATACCTGTTAATCTTGAGAACTGTGCAGCTA
Organism: Notamacropus eugenii; assembly: GCF_028372415.1. Classification (NCBI taxonomy): domain Eukaryota; kingdom Metazoa; phylum Chordata; class Mammalia; order Diprotodontia; family Macropodidae; genus Notamacropus; species Notamacropus eugenii. Next base: position 365,596,018 of record NC_092876.1, on the reverse strand, counting down.
TTATGATAAAAGGGATATATGTAGAGGGAACGGGCATAAAGTAAATGATGTCATGGCAAAAATATGATTTAAGTATGAGAAGGGAATGTAATAGGAGGTGTGGAAAGGGGGAAGCAGAAAATGGCAAATTATATCACATGAAGAAGTACAAAACTATAGTAGAGGGAAGGAGGGGAGGGAGATGAGCATTGTTTGAGAGGTACTCTCATCTGATTTGTTCAAAGGAGGGAACAATAATCTTAAGTAGATAAGCCTAACTAGCTCTATAGGTAGTAGGAGGGGAAGGGGGAAGAAAGGGGAGGGTGGCTAAAAGGGAGGAAAGAAGCAATAAGAGTAAAGGGGACTAAAAGGGAGGGGGGCTAAAAGAAGGAGGGGAAGGCTGCAGGAGGAGGGGGAGAAAAGTGAATACTATTGAGGAGGGGAAGGGAGACGGGAGAGTTAAAAGCACAAATGGTGGGAAAGAGGGTGGAGGGAAATACACAGATTGTAATCATAACTGTGAATGTGAATGGGATGAACTCTCCCATAAAACGGAGACGGATAGCAGAATGGATTAAAAGCCATAATCCAACAATATGCTGCTTACAAGAAACACATTTGAAACGGGGGGATACACATAGGATAAAGGTCAAAGGATGGAGCAGAATATATTGTGCTTCAGCTCATGTAAGAAAGGCAGGAGTAGCAATCCTAATCTCAGACAAAGCAAAAGCAGAAATAGATCTAATCAAAAGGGATAAGGATGGAAACTATATCCTGCTAAAAGGCACCATAGACAATGAAGCAATATCATTACTAAACATGTATGCTCCAAGTGGTATAGCATCCAGATTCTTAGAGGAGAGGTTGGGGGAGTTGAAGGAAGAAATTGATAGCAAAACTATACTAGTGGGGGACCTCAACCTCCCCCTCTCTGAACTAGATAAATCCAACCTTAAAATAAACAAGAAAGAGGTTAAGGAGGTAAATAAAACTCTGGATAAGGTAGATATGATAGATCTTTGGAGAAAAATAAATGGGAATAGAAAGGAATATACCTTTTTCTCAGCGGTACATGGAACATTTACAAAAATTGACCATGTACTAGGACATAAAAATCTCACAATCCAGTGCAGAAAGGTAGAGATAATCAATGCATCCTTTTCAGATCATAATGCATTAAAAATTACATGTAATAAAAGGCCATGGAAAGAGAAACCAAAAATCAATTGGAAACTAAATAATCTAATTCTAAAGAAGGATTGGGTTAAAGAAGAAATCATAGAAACAATCAACAACTTCATTCAAGAGAATGACAATAGTGAGACAACGTACCAAAACTTATGGGACACTGCAAAAGCAGTTATTAGGGGAAGTTTTATATCTCTGAATGCTTACATAAATAAAATAGAGAAAGAGGAGATCAATGACTTAGGCTTGCAGTTGAAAAAGCTAGAAAAAGAACAAATTGAAAATCCCCAAGTAAATACCAAATTAGAAATACTGAAAACCAAAGGAGAGATTAATAAAATTGAAATTAAGAAAACTATTGAATTAATAAATAAAACCAATAGTTGGTTTTATGAAAAAACTAATAAAATTGATAAACCTTTGGTTAATCTGATCAAAAAAAAGAAAGAAGAAAACCAAATTACTAACATTAAAAATGAAAGGGGTGAACTCACCTCCAATGAGGAGGAAATTAAAACAATAATTAGAAACTACTTTGCCCAACTTTATGCCCACAAATTCGACAATCTAAACGAGATGGATGAATATTTTAAAAAATACAAATTGCCCAGATTAACAGAAGAGGAAGTTGAATACTTAAACAACCCCATCTCAGAAAAAGAAATTGAACAAGCCATCAATGAACTCCCTAGGAAAAAATCTCCAGGGCCAGATGGATTCACAAGTGAATTCTATCAAACATTTAAAGAACAGTTAATTCCAATACTACATACACTATTCTTGAAAATTGGGGAAGAAGGAGTCCTCCCAAATTCTTTCTATGATACAAATATGGTTTTGATACCCAAACCAGGAAGAGACAAAACAGAGAAAGAAAATTATAGACCAATTTCCCTAATGAATATAGATGCAAAAATTTTAAATAAGATTTTAGCAAAACGAATACAGCATCTTATCACGAGATTAATACATTATGATCAGGTAGGATTCATACCAGGACTACAGGGCTGGTTCAATATTAGGAAAACTATTAGCATTATCGACCACATCAACAACAAAGCTAACAAAAACCACATGATTATCTCAATAGATGCAGAAAAAGCTTTTGACAAAATACAACATCCATTCCTACTAAAAACATTGGAGAACGTAGGAATAAAGGGAACTTTCCATAAAATAATAAGCAGTATCTATCTAAAACCTTCAGCAAGCATTATATGCAATGGGGATAAGCTAGATGCATTCCCAATAAGATCAGGGGTGAAACAAGGTTGTCCATTATCACCACTATTATTCAATATGGTACTAGAAATGTTAGCTGTAGCAATTAGACAAGATAAAGATATTCAAGGAATTAGAATAGCCAAAGAAGAAACTAAGTTATCACTCTTTGCAGATGATATGATGATTTACCTAGAGAATCCCAGAGATTCAAGTAAAAAATTACTTGAATTAATAAACAACTTTGGCAAAGTTGCAGGGTACAAAATAAACCCACACAAATCCTCTGCATTCCTATATATTAGCAACAAAGTTCAACAGCAAGAGATAGAAAGAGAAATCCCATTTAAAGTTAGGGTAGACAGTATAAAATACTTAGGAGTCTACCTGCCAAAACAAACCCAGGGACTATATGAACACAATTACAAGACACTTTTTGCACAAATAAAGTCAGATTTAAGTAAGTGGAAAAACATTAGTTGCTCATGGGTAGGCCGTGCTAATATAATAAAAATGACAATTCTACCCAAATTAATATACTTATTTAGTGCCATACCAATTAAACTATCAGACAATTACTTTCTAGAGCTGGATAAAATAATATCAAAATTCATTTGGAAAAACAAAAGGTCCAGAATATCAAAGGGACTAATGAAAAGAAATGCTTGGGAAGGTGGCCTAGCGCTACCAGACCTTAAACTGTACTATAAAGCAGCAATTATCAAAACCACTTGGTATTGGCTAAGAAACAGAGAGGTAGACAAGTGGAATAGACTTGGCACTCAAGATGCAGTAGGCAAGGAATATAGCAACCTTCTGTTTGATAAACCCAAGGACCCCAGCTTCTGGGATAAGAACTCATTGTTTGACAAAAATTGCTGGGAAAACTGGATAACAGTGTGGCGGAAATTAGGCATAGACCCATACCTGACACCGTACACAAGAATAAAGTCCAAATGGGTACATGATTTAGGTATAAAGATTGATACCATGAATAAACTGGAGAAGCAAGGAATAGTGTATTTATCAGATCTATGGAGAAGGGAAGAATTCTTTACTAAAGGAGAGATAGAATGCATTATGAAATGCAAAATGGATAACTTTGAGTACATTAAACTGAGAAGTTTTTGCACAACCAAACCCAATGCAACCAAAATCCGGAGGGATGTAGTAAATTGGGAAAAAATTTTCACAGCTAAGCTCGGGGATAAAGGCCTCATTTCTAGAATATATAGAGAACTGACCCAAATGTATAATCATACAAGTCATTCCCCAATTGATAAATGGTCAAAGGATATGAACAGGCAATTTTCAGAGGAAGAAATTAAAGCTATCTATAATCATATGAAAAAATGCTCTAAATCACTATTGGTTAGAGAGATGCAAATCAAAACAACTCTGAGGTACCACATCACACCTATAAGATTGGCAAACATGACAGAACAAGAAAATGATAAATGCTGGAGAGGATGTGGGAGAGTTGGAACACTAATTCATTGTTGGTGGAGCTGTGAGCGCATCCAACCATTCTGGAGAGCAATTTGGAACTATGCCCAAAGGGCTACAAAAATGTGCATACCCTTTGACCCAGCAATATCGCTACTAGGACTATATCCCCAAGAGATCATAAAAATGGGAAAGGGTCCCACATGTACAAAAATATTTATAGCAGCACTCTATGTAGTTGCCAAAAACTGGAAGTCAAGGGGATGTCCATCAATTGGGGAATGGCTGAATAAATTATGGTATATGAATGTAATGGAGTACTATTGTGCCATAAGAAATGATGAACAAGAAGACTTCAGAGAGGCCTGGAAGGACTTATATGACCTGATGCTGAGTGAAAGGAGCAGAACCAGGAGAACTTTATGCACAGCAACAACCACAGTGTGTGAGAGCTTTTTCTGGTAGACTTAGATTTTTGTAATAACACAAGAACTTCTGAAAAAAAAAAAAAATCCCAATGGTGGACCTCAAGGCAAAATGCCTTCCACACTCAGAGAGAGAAATATGGAAGTCACTCACATAATGTAGCAGATCATGTTTGTGTATGTGTATCTGTTTGTGTATCATGTTCTGATTTGTTATACGGATTCTTTCATTTATCTTAGTCTGACTACATAGCATGACTATAGTGAAAATATACTCAATAGGAAAGTATATGTAGAATCTATACAGAATTGTATGCAGTCGTGGGGAGGGAGGGAGGTAGTGGGGGGTGGGTGGGGAGGGATAAAATCGCAATTGTATGGCAGTGATTGTTAAACATTAAAAAAAATAAAAAAATATTAAAAAAAAAAAAAAGAAGACATGGCAATAGGAGGTACAGAGAACAAACAGGCATAGGGTAAGTTAAATTTAAGTTGTGGAAGAATTTCTCATAAAATATGTGTATTCAAGCTCTAAGTGAGTAAAAAACGTGGATGGAGATCTATTGCCTCTAACATGAACTCTGGGCTCTTAATGTACTCTGAAGTTTACATGACCTTAAAAGCAAAGCACACTCAAAACTCATCCTCTCTCTCTCTCTCTCTCTCTCTCTCTTAGAGATCAACAACAAAAAAATCCTCAAATGAAATGTATGATGCTACTTTATGGTTAAGACAAATATGAAAACAGCACTGTCTGACAGAACCTTATTTATCTGAGTGCAGTTATGGTGAGATACCTTTAAGGAGATGTCATCCACAACCATTCATGATCTGTTATATTATTTAGTCATCTTTCTTTTAAAAATATTATAACCATTACAAACAAGTATGGTTAAATAATCTCATAACATATATTATTTTTACACATATATACACACTTTTTGTTATTTTTAGAATTCTCTCTATAAAACATATTAAATCAGTAACAAAAGAAGAAAGGAAAATCCAATTTTCCATTACTTGTTGTTGTTCACTTATTTATTTGTTTCTGACTCTTTGTGACCTCATAGACCATAGCATACTAGGTCTTTCTGTCCTCCATGTCCTGAAATCTGTCCAAGCATATGTTCATTGCTTCCATGATACCATCTATCCATCTCATTTTCTACCATTCTCTCTTCCTTTTGTCATCAGTCTTTCCCAACATCAGTCTTTTCCTATAAGTCCTGTCTTCTCATTATGCGACCAAAGTATTTAAGTTTCAGTTTCAATAATTATCTTTTAACTGAATAGTCAGAGCTAATTTCTTTTGGTATTGACAAATTTTATCTCCTTACTGTCCACGGAACTCTCAAAAGTTTTCTCTAGCACTACAGTTAGTACAATTTAGGCTTTTGATTCATCCAGGCTGGCATTTTGTACGAGGTACTCTATAAATTAATTAAGTAACATGACAATATAGAGCCTTGCAATAATCCATTCCCAGCCTTGAACCAATTATTTGTTCCATGTTTGGTTCTGTCACTTCTTGACCTGCATATAAGTTCCTCAGGAGATAAGTGAGATGGTCCATTACTTGCATCTCTTTTATGACTTTCCACAAATTATTGCAATCCACACAGTTAAAGTGGTCAATAAAACAAAAGTGGGTGTGTTTTTTCTTCTGAAACTTTCTTGCTTTCATCATAACCCAGTAACTATTGACAATTTGGTCTCTAATTCTTCTGCCTCTTTGAAAAACACCACTTCTGATAATTCTCGGTTCACGTATTGCTGAAGCCTAGATTATAGAATCTTAAAAATAACCTTGCTCAGACATGAGATGAGTGCAATTATTCAATAGTCTGAACATTCTTTGCCACCATCCTTCATTAGGGATGAGACATAAACTGATCTTTTCCAATCTGGTGATCACTGTTATGTTTTCTAAATTTTCTGGCATATTGACTGAGAATTTTAAATAGTTCAGCGGGAATTCAATCATGTCCACTAGACTTATTGTTAGCAGTACTTCTTAAGGCCCACTTGAATTCACTCTCTAAAATGTCTGGTTCTAGTTCACTAATCATACTATCACGGTTTACAGTGATATTAAGATTTTTCTTATGTAGTTCTTCTCTGTATTATTTCCACTTCTTAAACTCTTCCACTTCTGTTAAGCACATTTTTGCATGAAACATTCCCTTGAAATCTCCTATTTTCCTGAAGAGATTTCTTTTCTTTCTTATTCTTTGTAGTGCTCACATAAGAAAATCTTCTAATCTTTCCTTGCTATTCTCTGGAATTGTGCATTCAATTAGGTATATCTTTCCCTTTCCTTCTTTCCTCAGCTATTTGTAAAATCTCATCAAATAACAACTTTGTTGGCTTGCTCTTCTTTTTCTTTAGAATATCTTTTTTGTTTTTTGCTGTCTCTTGTACAATGTTGTGAACCTTTGTCCAAAGTTCTTCAGGCTCTATCTGCCACAATTAATTCTTTAATTCTATTCCACTTCATTGTTCATAAGAGATGTTATTTAGGTCATACCTATACAGTCTGATATTTTTCCCCCTACTTTCTTCAATTTAAGTATACATTTTGTGATGAGAAGCTCATGGTCTGAGTTACTGTCACCTCCAGGTCTTGTTCAAACTGACTGTATAAAGTTTCTCCACTTTTGGTTGCAAAGTATATAATCATCTGATTTCAGTATTGACCTTCTGGTGGTGTCCATGTATGGAGTTGCCTTTTGGTTGTTGAGAAAGAATGTTTACTGTGACCAGTGAGCTAGCTTGACAAAACTCTATTAATCTCTGCCCTGCTTCATTTTGTATTCCAAAGCCAAAATTGTTTGTTATTTCAGTAATCTTTTGATTTCCTACTTTAGCATTCTAATCCCCTGTGATGAATATGACTTTTTAATTGTTATTTCTAGAAAGTGTTGTAGTTCTTCATATAACTGAGCAGCTTTGGCATCTTTAGCGTCAGCAGTTGGAGCATAGGTTTGCCTTGCTGTGATGCTGAATGGCTTTGGATGTGAAAACATATCATTTTTAAAAATGTATCCCAGTTTGCTTTTTTCTCATTTATTGAGTATGAGGGCTACTCCATTTCTTCTAAGAATTCTTGACATAGTAGTATAAGTAATGATGACCTGAATTAAATTCACCCTTTTCCCATCCATTCAAGATCATTGAAACTCAAGGTGCTGATGTTTAATCTTTTCTTACTATCTCATTTGATTGTATCGAGCTTACCTTGGTTCATAAATCTATGTTCCAGGTTCCTATGCAATATTCATCTTTACAGCATTCAACTTTTCTTTCATCACCAGACACATCCACAGACAAACCTTCCAGTTTTGGCCCAGTTGTTTTACTCTTTCTGGACCTACTTGTAGGTATCTTCCATTCTTCCTCAGTAACATGTTGGGTACTTTCCACCTGAGAGGCTTATCTTCTGATGTCATATCTTTTGGCATTTTAATATTATCCATGGGGTTTTCTGGGCAAAGATAATAGAGTGGTTTGCCATTTTCTTCTTCACTGGATCTCCTTTTGTCAAAATTCTCTACTATGATTTCTCTGTCAGATAACTCTGCGGCATAGCTCATAGTGCCATTGAGCTATGAAGTCCCTCTGCCACCACAAAGCAATGCGTTCCAGGAGAGGTTTTGTTTTTTTTTTTTTTTTTTACTTACCAAATGCCAATTGCAATGATTTATGTTTTGCCTTCAAAAGATGACGTCTTGATACTTTTTCACAAGTAATTTTAGGGTACTATTTAAATTAAATGCTATTTCTTTATTGTTTGGGAGATCTTGTTGGGCTTTTATCTGTTTTTCCTATCAAAATATAATACCAGTTAGTATATGTATACTAATTCCATATGTAATAATTATGTTTCACTGATTCAGGCATTTCAAAGCACTTACCAAACATTCCAGAAGATTAATTTCCTTTATAGGATACATATATATATATATATATAGGATACATATATATATATATATAGGAAAGCTGATGATTCCTAGATAATTGGGCACTTTTTTTCCTGAAATATTGAATATGGACTTCTGCCAGCAAGAAGAGATTGGTCTAAGAGTATTGTGTACCTATCTGTCTATTTATCCATTCATCTCTTCTACTCTCTTCTATCACATTTATATGGTTGCTCAAACTCTGGATTAGCACTCTGAGCAAGTGCCCATTAGGAAAAGGGCTATTCATACAAAGAAAGTACATCTACTTCTTCTATCTGCTCTAATAGACCAGTTCTCAAACTCCCTGAACAAATTGCTTTGTTTGTTAGCAGAGCAAAGCAATTCTCAATGTCTGTTTATCTAAAGGCATACAAGCAGCTTGAAATCAGAGTCAGGAAGGCTACAACACTTTTGGAAAACATGTCCACGGCCTCTAGCCTTCTAACTAAAGCATCATATGGAGAAGGCTTAGTTTTATTTTTCTGGAGACCTGGGACTGAATCCTAATGAAGGTCACAAATAAAGACTAGGAACAGCTAACATTGGCAGCTCCTGCTGCAAAGCAGTGCATACAAGCTTATGGGAGATAGATAAACCTCCTAAATCCAGGAGGAAAATTCAGACTCAGCTTCATTGAACTCGTCAAAAATGTTTATTCTCTGGCTTTCAATTAAAGAAAGGTTCTAAAGCCACAGTAATAGATTTCACATCTAAAAATAAGAAACAAGCCCCAGATTAACCTGTTGCCTGACTGGTAAGTTATGCATTATCATACACGTTCTCATTATGCCTTGAAAGATTGAAAGCTTGCTTATAAGGTGATTATATTTGAGGACTGAACCAATACACACATTTTTCAAAAATCCTCCAACATGGCAATTTTTAATGTTTGTATAAATCACAAATGGCACTTTGGTGGAGTGGGGGAAAGTTTTTGAAATGTATCTGATGAAAGCACAGCAAACCTTACTCCTGCATTTTTCTAAACTACTTTCTTCATTTTAAACATTTTTTTTAAATTTCACCATCCAGTTGTAAATATGAACACACTCAGACAATTTGGAACCAAGACTTTGGGCTATTTTTCTATGAGCCCATCCCCATGGGAGTGAAATATAGTCATAATTAGAAAATACCTGCTTTTTCCCCCTTTACCATATTTTCTCTATCAAAAGTCCCTTGAGGAAATAAAAACAAGGCTAATTGAAAGTCACAGGTGCCAAAATGAGGACAGGATTGATATTTGAAATCAACACCAGAAAACAAAAGGAATATCAGGTTTCATGTCTTTCAGTTATCTACCATGCTTAAGAAGATGCTAAATTCTTATCATGTCCAATTTGAATAAAGGAAGCAATTATTCAACATCAGAATGTTATTGTACAACATTGCAGGGAATATCAATGCTATAACAGTGAGAAGAAACTGGAAGAATTAGCTAGAAAGAAATCATACCTGCCAAGATTTGGAATATGCACAATGAATGGATCAAGATGTTCCTGGTATATAGCAGGTACTTATTTAACTTGACTCAAAGGTATTTCTTAGAATACTCTCAACAATTCAAATAGAGCTAATATTTATGAAAATAAAGGACATCTGACAAAGTTAATCATACTATCATCATGGACAAGGTTGAAAGATGAACACTAGGTGATAATACAGTTATTTGGTTTCAGAAATGGTTCAATTGCTTTACTTGAAGATGAGAATTAATGGTTGGCTTTTATCTTGCCAGATTTCTAGTAGAGTGTTTCAAGGATCTGTTTAGCTTATTCTACTTCATATTTTTGTCAGTGCCTTGGATAAAGGGACTCCTATATGTTTTTCAGGTGATAAAGCTGGGAGGGATAACTAACATTTTGGATGATAGAGTGAGAACTAAAAGAAACAATTTGATAGTTTTTAACATTGTGCTGAATCTAAAAAATTAAGTTTGTGTTTACACTTGAATATATTTATGATCTCACTGATATGAGTATTATTTCCAACCAATCAATCAATCAGGAATTATTTATTAAATATCTACTATGTGTTAGATGGTATGGATATAAATACAAAAAAACCCCTCTACTTTTAAAGGAATTATATTCAATCAAAGGAAAGAAAATGTACATATATGTATATATTTAATACATTTAAAGAGAGTGACCATAAAAGTAATTCAAGATAGTTAAATACAATGGACTTAGGGAGGGAGGAAATCAATACTTGTAACTACTGAGAAAAGTCTCATGAAGAAGAGAGTACTTGAATTGTAAATTGAAGAAAATGAACTGCAAGTGAGAAAGGAGATCATTCTAATCATGGGAATAACCAGTATAAAGGCACGATGATGAGAAGTTAGAGTTCTATTTGTAAAGAGAGGAAAACGGACATTTGTTCAGACCACAGAATGGGAGAAAGGGAGGAATGAATAATGAGAATGGAACAATATTTTGGGACTAGGTTATAAAGACTTAAAGATCAAATTTATATTGCAATTTATATTTTATCCTAGAGGCAATTGATCACCTTATTGAATTTGTTGGATTGTGCTGAGTAGAATAACATGATCAGTTTAAGGGAAGTGACTTTAAAAGCTGTTTGGTGCCTAAACTTGACTTGGGGAGATACCTGATTCAGGGATACCAATTAGGACATAAACCTGGCTCTAAAAGGCCAGAATTAGGAGCACAGAGTGGAAGCTGCAACCCAGCAGATTTTTAAGAGAAAGTATTTCCTAATTATTGGAGCTATCGAAAAATGTAATGGTCTGCTTTTAGGGGATAGTGAATTCACCATCATTAGACATCTTCAAGTGTAGTCTAGAAATGACAGACTTTTTGAGGACATTGTAGAGACAATTCTTCTATTAAATGACATCTAAGGTCTCTTAAAATTGTGAGATTCTATAATTTTGTGGTCACTGGTTTAGTGATAAGTACCTGAATACATTTCCAATCAAACAGGTAAAACAAAAGTTCTGCAGTGTAATGATAAAAATACTAAAAAATGTAAAAAAAAAAAATACTAATGATAAAAATACTGCAGTGTTATCACACTGTCCCTGAAAGTAGAGATAACCAAACTTGCAAATATGGATAAAATCTATTTGTGTATATAATGATGTTAAAGTGTTCTTTCAGATATTTTCCCTTAGATTTAATCTCTTCTTTTCTTATCCTAAGCATCCCACAAGGCTCCCCAGACCTATGATCTACAAAAAGAAGATATCTCCTCTCCTTGAACTTAATCATATGACTCATCTAGTCCCATTTAATCACAAAATATCTTTTCTTAATTATGCTTGCATAATATTTATAGACTATAAACTTGAGGAGGGTAAAGGGGTTTTTTTTTTGTTTGTTTTGTTTTGTTGTTCTTTTGTCTTCATATCTCTAGTGCCTAGCTTTGTACATAGTGGAAGCTGAAGAAGTTTTAATAAATACTTATTAGTTTGAATTTAAGGAACTCTTTCTCTCACTGTAGGAGTCTAAGTTCTTACCGCTGTTAATAGTGAGTATTTGAAAATCAGGGCTTAGAAGTGACTTATATGAAACCACAACCAAAAAGAAACACCAAACTACAAATCTCAAGAGTTTTTGATTTCAACAGTGGTGTTTTTTTCTTTTTATGAAAAGTCATAGTTTGATCTGTTTACATATGGTGATATTCGACTTGATAAAAGGAAAAATAAAGAAAATTTGCCCTGGGAGTTTGACTTACTTTGTTGTCAAGCAGCCATAGTTTGAGATAAAATTAAAAATAAAAACTAATGAACTTAAATGGTTATTGATACTTAAACTATATATTCTAGTTGCAAAAATGGTGACATGAATAGTAATACACACGTTTGAATTCTCAGAATGGTGGGCATCTCAAAGTGCAGAAATTAGTTATTCCTCAACATTAAAACATACATCAAAAGCTCACAAGCAGTCACCATTCATTTTTATTATTCTCATCTCCACCCTCACCCCCATGTTTGTTCTATGCTGACAAGAGACAGAGGCTCTTTTGGGGATATCCATAATGTCTGGGGTTGGGTGAGGAGGGATGAACCAGAAATTCATCAGAAAGTTTGTTTTGTAAGGCTCCAGGCCTAGTTTTACACACTTGAGAGTTTTGTTGAAGTTAAGTTTGGGCTAAGTTGTCAAACATTTTGCTTGGCTGAACTGAACTCAACATAGCCTAAGGTTTGTTCAATGCTAGTTGAAGTTTGTTTTTCTAGGGGGTAGCTTTTTAAGAGGGGAATACACGCAGGAAAATATCAATTAAATAGATGTGTAGAGTCGTTTATCTGAAGGTAGAATGCATACCATATGGCTTCTTTGTTTTGAGCAAATGAAATGTGATTGAATCATTTCCCTCTCTGGTGATATGAGCAAACTGAATGCATATACATCATTTAGCAAGCATTAGGCTTGTGGTTGGAGTGCTGTAGAGAAGAGTTGGGGGACAGGAGGGAGGAAGGGGAAACACAATGTTGATAAATCACACTTGTTTGCTTTCAGGAACCATGGTCAAAGCCCAACTTTAAATTCTAAGACAAATCAATGGAATTCTTTTAGCATCCTCCCATGTGAGTATGTATCCACATTTGAAAATTCGTCACTCTAATGAAAGTCTCTAACTGCTTTCAAACAGTTAAAGGGGTGGGGTTGGAGGTGGGGAAAGAAGGTCATTGCTAGGACATTGACTGAAAACATTTGCAAGGTTAAGGTCATTGGCCAGACATCATAGAATAAATCATAATACAGCTGGATACACCCTACGCAGTTGCTGGTAATGAATAAATGGCTTTCTTCTCTACCCCCATCTACAAGTCACGTAACAACAATGAGGGTGCAAGCAAATTTTATTTCACAGGACATGACTGATAAACTTTGGTGAATATAGGAATCATGCTACTAAATCTCTCAAGGCATATACTTATGTAGTGACAAAACAACCCTCTCCATAGAATGGGGTATAGGCAAATGTGTTTTTAAACAGAGATGCCTTCACAAGAAAGATATGTAACTGAAACCTGCTTCATTTTAATACGTAAAATTAGGTTGCAAACTTTGGGCTCCTGGAAATCCAACCAACTGGGAAGATTAGATTTTCATAGCAGTCAGCCTCTTAAGCAACAATCTAATAATGACAATGTAACTGATGCCTTAATAGCAAATGTATTTGAAAAGATAAGGACAGGGAGTGTGAAGTTAACTGATGTAGGAGTTAGAAAATGATTTGAGCAATTGAGCTATACATGTATGCTTATGGTGGGTGAGGAATCTTAAAAATCATAGCATTACAAGTTGAGCCTGAAGGAGACCAAAAATCACAGACCTTATCACTCATGTAGCCCCACATCTTCCTCTTACAAGTGAAACAACTAACTCCCAAAGTGGCTTAATAAAGCTCACGCAAATGAAAAGTAGCAGTGGTGGGCTTTAAACCCAGGCCATCTGAGTTCAAATCTAGCTTTGATTCCAGTACACTTACCTGCCTCTGATAATCCATGTGCTTTATACAGCAGAAAAAGTAACTCTGGGAACATGTGGATGCATCATAAATGCTGGATTCTCCTAATTGTTAGTGTCCCTATCTTCCTGAAATTATATTGTGTTCCTAGCTATCAGAAGCAGGCAGGTGGCACAATGGATAGTCCTGGAGTCAAGAAGCCATGAGTTTCAATTTGCCCTCAGGTACTTTTTAGCTGTGTGACCCTGGGTGAACTACTTAACTTCTGTCTGCCTCAATTTCCTTCACAGAAAATCAGGGATAATAATAGAAGTTACATCTGGTTTCACCAGATTTCCAAAGGAGTCTAGGACACAAAGAAAGATTTAGAAAATCTGTCTTAGAAGTACCTGCATCCTTCAAATTCAAACACACAAGTTCAAAATGACATAAATGATTTAGTCCAGTTCTGCTGCTTGTATCATTTGTAAGGATCAAATGAAATGATATTTTTAAAGCACTTATCAATTTTTAGCACATAGTAGACACTTAAATGCTTAGTTCTTCCTTTTAATTGCTTTTCCTGTGTATCTATTCTACCCACACCCTACCCCTAGTAGAATGTAAGCTCTTTGAGACCAGAGATACTTTCATTTTTATCTTTTATGTCCAGTGATTAGCACAATGACTGACTTATAGTCATTACTTAAAAAATACTCATTGAATGGTGGTGGTTTGGTGGGGATATTGATGACTAGGGGAAAAAAAACTTAAATCTGGAAGATTTAGTTCTTTAAATGGAGAACCCCTACAAAAGATTACAATATGGAATAGAGGAAATGTAGGAAGATACATATGTCCCAGAGGACATATAAAGAATTCACCTTCCCCTCAGGAATGTTATATATTTTAAGTGCAAAAGTTTCAGTTAGTCTCTCTCTCTCTCTCTCTCTCTCTTTCTTTCTTTTTATCTGGCAGTGGGGGAGGGAAGTTACACAAACAAATAGGTTCTCTATATAAATAGGACAAAAAAATATAAAGTTTCAATGGACAAGATATAATCGTTATACTTTGCTGTTTATATATCAAAGTGATAATAGCAAATTACCCTGATGGTTTCCCCCACATTGTTTTCTTTCACAGCTTAGAGTCTGATAAAGGAGGATGATACTCTTCTCATCTTGAACAAAATACATTGGCCTAGTATTTCTTTGGAACCTTCACAAGCCTTCTTAACATGAAGTCAATGGACTTCCAATAGGTTTGTTAAAAAACATTTTAGAGGATTTGTGATCTTGGATGGGAAAAAAGAATGCATCATTATTTCAACATATATTATGTCCTTTGTAATCCTATATATTTTATTTTATGCATTTAAAACCATTATTCTGTGAAAAAGCTCACAGGCTTCAATAGAATGCCAAAGGAGTCCAAGACATAAAAAAGATTTAGAAACCTATCTTAGAAGTACTTGTTTCCTTCAAATTTAAACACATATTCAAAATGACATTAATGCTTTAGTCTTCAGTTCTGTTTTCTGCAACATTTTGGATTAAAAATCAACCCTATTTAGAAATTCCCTCCTTTCAGCACCACTTGAAAAGTTGCTCCCTTCTTCAAACTCTTGAGATCCGGGAGATCACAGGTGATTATTTGCTTTAGGATAAAGATACTTATATGCTTTTTTTTGGTTCACCATATCTGAAAGTCATAAATTCTGGTATAGGTTATGTGAGACGCATGGCCCAGGTGGTATGATTTTAACTTCTAGGGGCATGAGCAGGAGTGCATTTCTAACACTGAAAGCTTCTTTTCCTCAACATTTACATTAACATATGGCTGCCTCATTCTGATTCCACCTTTTGAGTTAGTTATGCTGTATATAATAGTTGTGCTGGGCTTTGGTGCTTATGTAGGTGAAGGATACTGCTTCTGCCAACTTGTGTTCACAGTCCCTGTTATTCCACCATTGGATGCAATCAAAACCAGAAAAACAGTTTGAAATGCCAGCTGCTTCTAGCTTATTTATTTACTTTAATAATAATTTTTTTAAAGGGAAAGGGAGTGAGAGAGAACATGCATGCTATACCTAGTTTTCATTGCAGGTTGTCTCTGAGAAACTCAAGTCACTTTGCAAACATTAACTCTCCCAGAATTCTGCTAATGGTTCCCTTGCTTGACAGAGAGAAAAACTGACCCTGAAAACTTAAGATATGCCATGCAGCAACCAAGCCAACAGAGTTAGGGAAGGAAAAAAAAACTAGTGTGCCTTCTCTTCAATGCTCGCGAGGCTTAAGTTGTCATTGCCAAACTCCTTTAAAAACTATCCCTCTGCCCACTGGAACTATGCCTGTAGTTACAGCTACCTGAAAAGAAGAGTTCTGAAAATTATATCCACACCAAAAAAAAAAAAACAAAATCTAGCATAATCTCAAAGAATTTTGGTTTCTGAGTCCAGAGTTATAATGTGCAAATCTTTGAACAGGAAGATGACACTACCTTCCAACTGTTTGATGCTTGTGCAATTAAGGAAAACTCAAAATTTCAAGGATCATAGAAACCTACAGGATTCAGGCTCTCTGATCTTTCAGTTCATGGGCTTTTTGTTTTGTTTGGTTTTATTGTGTCTATTTACTTTAAATTATTCATCATTTTTTTTCTCAGACCCTGTCTTTTCTCAGCTGGGAGAACAAAATAAATTGTGCAAGACTGCCCTGGTTGATTCAGGCACCATAGAATCTGTGGCTGTTCTGTCTCCTGGTTATGCAATTCACTTTTTTTGCAGAAAAACCAATCCTACATGTTTGCCTCACATGCAGTCACCCAACAAGCAGGGCAGAAGATCACATAGAAAAAACTGAGAATTTTTGCTCTCTGATCATCTCTTCACAGTCAGATCGAAGAATTTCTGTTGTTCCACTCTCTGGTGTTTATCCACATTAAGACTATTCTTCAAGTCCTTCCTGTGTCTTACTACTGAAGCTTGATATTGGTAGGGGCAGTGAATGGAAAGCCAAATGCCATTATATGCCTGAAAACAGACTGTTTAAGCATCTAGCTTTACAGAAAAAAAAAAAACAGTTTTGCTGATATTAAAAATAAGGGAAATCTTGAACAAGACACTAGCACCACTGAAGCTTCTGCTACCCCCTCCCTCTGGTTCTAGCTCCATGATTTATTCAGCCTTTCATGAAATGCTGAGGGATTTTTAATTTAATTACTCCTCTCCATCAGTTGCTAGAATAAGCAGAAGGGGCCTCAGCTTAACATCTTGACTGAAAGATAATCCCACTAAAAGCCAATGCACCCCCTTACTCCTTCTGATACAGTTGTGCTTTGTCAGCATCTATTGGATGTGGAGGAAGGGGAGAGTAGGAAGATGGGCCCATTAACTAGTTAAATATTCTACTCATTGTTACCCTTCCTGTCATAAAAAATCCCTTATATCAACGAACCCCAATCATATGGCAAAAACAAAACATAGCTAGAAAATTACAAATATTACTAAAGTTCACATATATGCCCTTTATTATTTCTACTAATTTTTTTCAGAGCTTAGAAGACACAGGGATTTTTGTGGGAGTTTGTTTAATTTTATTTTTATTCTGTGTATAAGTCATTGTCTCGACTTCAGGTTTGGGTTCTAGATGAAGAGAACTCGAACTTTGAAATGAAGTTTATTAAGTCAGAGTGATTTTCCTTGCTTCATAATAGCATTAAGTGCATAACATCTGGTTAGTAAATATTGGTTCTTGAAAACAAAGCCTTATGGGGTGTGTACCAATGTTGGAATTCTTAGACTTCCTGGAACCACAGATTCAGTCTCTGTCAAGATTAACACAGCCCCATAATTTCCCAAGACAGATAATTTGCATTCCTTTCAGGGTAATTTATGTATATATTTTGCAAGGAACATTTGTTCCACTTCCATTTGCCCCCACCCCTCAAAGACTTCAAGGAACACTTAATTACTCTCCCTAGGATCATCTTCAGGAGAGGTAGCTGGTGTCATAGATAGGGAGAGCTGACCTTGGAATCAGGAAGAAAAGCTATCAAATCCTATCTCTGAAACATGTTGGTTGTGTCATCCTAAGCAAGTTATTTAGTCTCTCAGGATCCTATGACACTCTAAGATTGTAAACTGCAGAATAGCTTCAATCTGCATAAGTAGAGGGTGTTTCATCACCTGGAGTTCCCTTAAAAAATTAAATCATGGGTTTGGAAGAAAAAAAGAGGACTGTCTCTAAGCTGTGATTG
Source organism: Notamacropus eugenii (assembly GCF_028372415.1). Taxonomy (NCBI): domain Eukaryota; kingdom Metazoa; phylum Chordata; class Mammalia; order Diprotodontia; family Macropodidae; genus Notamacropus; species Notamacropus eugenii. The sequence goes on along the minus strand of NC_092876.1, from coordinate 365,578,107 downwards.
CTGAAAAAACAAATAAACAAACAAAATCTATGGAGGTGGGGTTGGGGAATCATATATACATGATTTTCCAATGCAAAATGAAAGGATCTGTGCTAGAAATTTTGAATACTGAGCAGCAAATCATTCAAGTATGGTGTGTTATGCCTTCTTTAAAAAAAAAAAAGCAATATTACAGAAAGGCTGTCTTTATGTATGGCTGCTGACAATAGCATAGCTTATTACTCAATCTAGTTAATTGGACTAGCTTTATTAAAGTCAGCATCAATCTTCCAAATAGATTCTGTGGCTACATGAATCAAGACTGCCATACAGTCTATTTCCTCTGGTTAGTATGTTGCACTCAGAATAGTTTCTCACTATGGGTATTTGAGCATTAGTGGATCTCACATGTAAAAATGGAAGAGATCATAGAGATCATTTACAGTCTTTATACTATAGAGGCCAAATCTAGTCTTCAGACTTTAAAGATCATATACAGTTGAGTTGAACTAAATTCCTTCATTTTACAGAGGTGGCAATTTAGGTCCACAGATGTGAAATTACTTGCCCATTGTATTAAATGGTTAATCCAGGATCACAGTCCAGTTTCTCTTAACCAGTGTTTCATTCTGGGTCTATTTTTCCCTCCCTGTAGGACAAATGGTATAGAACTAGAATAGAAGATCAAAATTTTCCTAGTGATGACTTTGCTACATCTTGGAGTATACCACTTTGACAACATGGTTCTGTTTTAGTTAGAAGAATTGCTTAAAAGAAAAAAAAGATGGATTCAAAAGAAGAAGGTTCCTTGAGCTCAATACTCCATTGCTGTATCTGTTGCCTATCTATCTCTTAGCACCTTAATTACAGTTCTGATTTAGTCATAAAAATAGGCACAACCTTTATGGACGAGGAAATGAAGGTCAGGAAAAGACTTAAGTGGATGTAACCCCTCATCTTAACTTCTTTCTTCCAGGAGCACACACTGATTTGATGGGAGTTAAGATTTCCATAAAGAATAATTTATTAGAGTATGATCCTGAATAATTGTTTTGCTCAAACCTGTAGAAAAGGAAATCTTTAGGAAAATGGAGAGAATGAGGTGGGGAAGTACAGGAAGTAGGAATTGGGTGTGAATAGAAAGGGTGGTTTCATTGTTGTGTTCATCCTTCCTTGTGAAAGACAACCATGCCATCAGAGAAATGATGACATGACTTGCACTTGACTTTGTTTGGAGTGAGGGAGGGATGTGCTGGTCACCAACCTCACTTCTCCTCCAGAACCATCTAAACCCAGTGACTTGATACTCCTCAGGATGACTGGAGATGACGCAGGATTCACTGGGCCCTTTAGGCCAAGGTCTTTGCAGGTACTCACTTAGAGTGAGGCAACACCCATTCATTGAATAGGACTGTTTAAGAGCCCTTTAATGAGGCAAAGAAAAGAAAGATATCAAACTGGGAGGAAAACAGGAACAGTTACTATTGATAATCACTGTAAAGCTAGGAGGGGCCACAGGAGCCGTTAGGCAGGGTTTAGGGTGAATGAGAGAGAGGTCTTGGATGAATGGGAAGAGAGGAAGTCTTATGGTAAGTTGAGAGAGAAGCTAGACCAGGACTGCATAACGTCACTTGCAGCAAACCAAAGGATTTTAGGTGACCCACGAAAAATGTAGAGGATGTAAAAGAAAGTAAAGATTCAACAAGTTCTTTGTCTATGCCCTACTTAACCCACATTCCACTAGTCACTATTGTGCCTGTCATGTCAAGTGGTTGGTGTTTTGAAACTGTATTCTCTCCTGTTTGTCACATTACCCATGGCCACCAACCATTGCCAGTCTGTCTCTAGTCTGAGAGGAGCAAGAGTCATATCTTTTTGCTGCATTTTTGGTCATTACCAGCATCAAACAGGGACAAAGTGAGTGCAGCCATGCATCAATACAGCCAATACCTGCTACGAGAGTGGCAACCACAGGAGAGTTTCTTCCCCTCGCTCACTGCATAGCTGCCCTTCAAGTTACATGAGTGTCTGGTGCTCTCTCCAAGATCTGATACGCACTTCAGTATTTCTTTGTATGTGAGCAGTTGCTATGGAGGGTTTTTGCTTCTTACATTAAAATTTTTGGGGATGACTTTGTAAAATGGTGATGAAAAGAAATAGAAGGTCAAATCAGAACATAGAGTATTTAGCCTGGAGTGGACAAATAAATATTTATTTACTTACAGGAGTGACAAAATATTGTGCCTTTTTTTTTTTTTTTTGCAGAGAAGTAACAGTCTTTCTAAAGGAATACAATCTTCCTTGCTATTTCAAATCAAAGCATCCTGACTTAAGCAAATTGGACACCAATGAAAACCAAATTAAAATATCCAAATTGTTGAGAAATCTCAATGGGGAACAATAGTTTTTCAAAGAAGCAAACTCAGAAAATGAGGTAGAAAGCAAGGTTAGTTTTCAAATTTCTAAAGTCAATTTCAAACACGATTTCATAGTAGGATAAACTAATTGCTGAAAAGAAGTGTAGCATGTCCCATTAGTTAAATGCAAACAGTAAGAAAATCTGAAAAATGTAATTAATTGATGTTGATTGAAATACTGCCTTTTAAAAACATTTATTTGCAAAAGAGTTTAATCATTAATTATACCTTTATTTAGAATGTGAGATGCTACAAACTTATATGCAACCCAAAGAAGGTTAGACTATTTTAATTTTGGCCATTACCTACTGCTAAGGTCTGTATTACACAGAAAGGACTGGGAATCTTTTGATAAGTGGAAAGCTAGGGGATTCTAGGGATGAACAGGGAAGGGATCTTTCAGTGATGGAGTACTGGAGATTGTTGGGACTGGAAGCTCAATTCCGTGTGGACAGTCTCGGGCAGGTAAAAGTGGGACTTCTAAATCTTAGAGTCTTACGAGGCCCTCCATGAACAGCGGGGGTTCGAGAAGGTCAGACTGAGCTAGCTCGGCTAGCTCGGGTATTTCCGCCTCTCCCCGGGAGATACGTGATGGGTGGAGTCTCCCTGCCCTCGAGGTCGTCCCGGATCTGGGCACACTATTGTTATCTAACAGCACGGTATTGAGATGCAAACTGTGTGGCTGAAGATTAAGTAGGATTGAGGAAGCCAGAAAGCTCTCTCTTAGCACGTGTGGAGCCAAAGAGGATAGTAGGGCTCCGCTTCTTTTCTTTCCTCTCTCCCCTCCCCCTCTCTCCCCGCTTGTACTTCTACTTCCAATCCCTTAAGCTTAGCCTCCTTAGGAAATCTCCCCCTCTTCCTCCTAAGGAAGACCTCTCCCTTGCACTTGTAACCGATTTCCTGGAATAAAGCTCAACCCCTGTTCGACTCTGGAACGTCCTTTCTCTCATATGTGCATCCGGCGTGGCCAGCCGAAGACCTGGGACAGGTAGGAAAGACTCGGGTAGCCCAGTACAGGCCTCTAGGCTTGGCAGGAGATAAATGGCAAATCTTGAATTTAAGTGATAACTATGTAAGGAAGAGTGCCATAGTGAATGTAAAGGAGGCTTATTGGGTGAAAGCACAAAAGGGGTTGTGAACAAATAGTGAACTCCCAAGATTAAGATGATAAGTTAAGAGACATATCAGAGCTACTCTAATTAAATGCCCTTATTTTACATATGAGGCAACTGAGACCCAGAAAGGTTAAATGACTTGTTCAAGGTAGTGTCAGAGCAGATTTCTTTTAATATTTAGCAACTGGCTCTCCCCCCACCAACCTCCATAAAAGTAAACAAAATACTCTAAATTATTAGCATTTCTCTATCACTTTCTTAAATTCAGACAATCAACAGAACAATAAATCAAGACCTCATTTGTAGTGTTTGTGGAGCTCTAAAGTGTAAAGACACTCATTGAAGATTTAACAATTGGTTTGCATTTGAGCTGGCTACAACCCCAACCCCTCCCCTTCCCGTATGTCAGAAGGAAGATCTGAAATTGAAACTAAATCCTCTAAACTCAAGAATCATTCCTGGACTCTCTCTTCTGCACCATGTTGTCACACAATTGTTTTGTAGAAAGCCTCCATTGGGGGGGGCGGAGCCAAGATGGCGAAGTAGAAAGACGCACATACACACAGCTCCGAACCCACAAACCACAGAACGGCTAGAGGGGACCAACCCAGGGCAAATTCTGCACCCAGAGACCCCAGAATATTGGAGTGAGGGAGATTTCTGTTCCAGAGAGACCTCCAAACCTCTCGCGGGGAGTCCTTCGCGCCGTGGACTGGGCGCCAGGACGGGGAGCAGAGGGCAGCCCTGCCGCAGCAGCGACACCGTGAGGAAAAGATCTGAGCGGGCTACGGAGACGGGATCTCCAGCAGCCACGCGGGTCCCTCCACCCACAGAGGGACCTGCAAACCTCTCGCAAAAGGTCCGTTGCGCTGCAGACGCGGAGCCCAGCCCAGACCTGTGGCGGCGGCCGCGGCTCTGAGAGGTACAGATCCGAGAAGGCTCCAGAGACGGGATCTCCAGCAACGGCACAAGCCCCCCCACCAACAGGTGACTGATGGGGGTAGGTGAGAGAGTGTCTCTGGCGGGTCGAGAGGGGAGTGGGGTGCCCCCATGGCTTGGGCCCCCCCAGGAGATAGAAGCTGAGAGGTGGCTGCAGACAGGGGCTCCCCAAACGGGCGGGAGCCTGGATTCATTGTGGAAGGTCTGTGCATAAACCCCCAGAGGGAACTGAGCCAGAGAGGCAGCCCTGCCCCTGACCACCTGAACTTAATTCTCACACTGACTAGCAGCCCTGCCCCCGCCAAAAATCCTAAGGTGGGAAGCAGCATTTGAATCTCAGTTCCCAAACACTGGCTGGGAGGACCAGGAGGCAAGGAGGGTGTGAGGAGAACATTCAGAGGTCAGGTCACTGGCTGGGGAGAATGCCCAGAAAAGGGAAAAGAGATAAAACTATTGAAGGGTACTTTCTCTGAGAAAAGACACTTCCTCCCTTCCTTTCTGATGGGGAGCAACAATGCTTGCCATCAGGCAAAGACACAGAAATCGAGGATTCTGTATCCCAGCCCACCCAATGGGCTCAGGCCATGGAAGAGCTCAACAGGAATTTTGAAAATCAAGTTAGAGAGGTGGAGGAAAGACTGGGAAGGGAAATGAGAGGGATGAGGGAGAAGCATGAAAAGCAGATCAGCTCCCTGCTAAAGGAGAACCAAAAAAATCTTGAAGAAATTGGCACCTTGAGAACTAGCCTAACTCAGCTGGCAAGGGAGGTGCAAGGGGCCAATGAGGAGAAGAATGCTTTCAAAAGCAGAATTAACCAAATGGAAAAGGAGATTCAAAAGCTCACTGAAGAAAATAGATCTTTCAAAACTGGAATGGTACAGATGGACACTAAGGACTTTATGAGAAAGACAGATATCACAGAACATAGAGTGCAGATTCAAAAAATGGAAGATAATGTGAAATATCTTATTGGAAAAACAACTGACCTGGAAAATAGAATCAGGAGAGACAATGTAAAAATTCTGGGACTACCTGAAAACCATGATCAAAAGAAGAGCCTAGACATCATCTTCCATGAAATTATCAAGGAAAACTGCCCTGAGATTCTAGAACCAGAGGGCAAAATAAATATTCAAGGAATCCGCAGAACACCGCATGAAAGAGATCCCAAAAGAGAAACTCCTAGGAGCATTGTGGCCAAATTCCAGAATTCCCAGGTGAAAGAGAAAATATTGCAAGCAGCTAGAAAGAAACAATTCAAGTATTGTGGAAATACAATCAGGATAACACAAGATCTAGCTCCCTCTACATTAAGGGATCGAAGGAAATGGAATAGGATATTCCAGAAGTCAAAGGAAGTAGGACTGAGACCAAGAATCACCTACCCAGCAAAACTGAGTATAATACTTCAGGAGAAAAAATGGTCTTTCAATGAAATAGAGGATTTTCAAATTTTCCTGATGAAAAGACCAGAGCTAGAAAGAAAATTTGACTTTCTAACACAAGAATGAAGAGAACCATGAAAAGGTGAACAGCAAAGAGAAGTCATAAGGGACTTACTAAAGTTGAACTGTTTACATTCCTACATGGAAATACAATATTTGTAACTCTTGAAACATCTCAGTATCTGGGTACTGGGTGGGAGTACACACACACACACATGCACACACGCACACATACGTAGAGACAGAGTGCACAGAGTGAATTGAAGAGGATGGGATCATATCTTAAAAAAAAATGAAATCAAGCAGTGAGAGAGAAATATTGGGAGGAGAAAGGGAGAAGTTATATGGGGCAAATTATCTCTCATAAAAGAGGCAAGCAAAAGACTTATTAGTGGTGGGATAAAGAGGGGAGGCAAGAGAAAAACATGAGGTCTACTCTCATCACATTCCACTAAAGGAAAGAATATAATGCACACTCATTTTGATAGGAAAACCTATCTCATAATACAGGAGAGTGGGGGACAGGGGCACAAGCAGGGTGGGGGGGAGGATGGAGGGAAGGGCATGGGGAGGAGAATGCAATCCGAGGTCGACACTCATGGGGAGGGAAAGGACCATAAGAAAATAGAAGTAATGGGGGACAGGATAGGATGGAGGGAAATATAGTTAGTCCTATACAACACAACTGGTATGGAAATCATTTGCAAAACTAAACAGATTTGGCCTATATTGAATTGCTTGTCTTCCAAGGGGAAGGGGTGGAGAGGGAGGGAGCTAAAGAAGTTGGAACTCAAAGTGTTAGGACCAAATGTAATGTTCTTACCACTGGGTAACAAGAAATACAGGTTAAGGGGTCAAGAAAGCTATCTGGCCCTACAGGACAAAAGAGAAGACGGAGACATGGACAGGGAGAGAGGGTAGAGGAGAGAGCAGATTGGTCACAGGGGCAATTAGAATGCTTGGGTTTGGGGCGGGGGAGGGGATAAAAGGGGAGAAAATTTGTAACCCAAAATTTTGTGAAAATAAATGTTAAAAGTTAAATTTAAAAAAAATGGAAAAAAAAAAAAAAGAAAGCCTGCATTGGAGAATTTGGTCTCAGAATCAATGAGCTGTGTCTTGGTGTGAGTATTGAGAGATTTCTTATAAATCAGAGCTAATAAGAGAGTAGTCCATATCTCATTTATTATCTAGGAACTAAATGTCCCTGACCTGTGTGAATCCAGAGCCAGATGGTAGAATAAGTCGGAAAGGGGAAGTTATTTGTCAGCTTCTACCTATTTAATCAGATGCTTGCTAGCTAAGTGACTCTGGGGAAATCATTTAACCCTGTTTGCCTCAGTTTCTTCATCTGTAAAATTAGCTGGAGAAGGAAATGTTAAACCACTCCAGTATCTTTGGCAAGAAAAACCCAAATGGAGTCATGAAGAGTCAGACATAACTAAACGGTATCTATTTACTCTATTTAGTCTGAAATGGGTGGAAGTACACCCAAGCAGACTGTTGATATACATGCTTGATATGGATATCTATCCATAGTATGTGTATCCAAGTAGAATGACTTATATTTTTTGCTATATAAAATATTCTTCCCTCAGCAGTGACTTCAGATTATAAATCATAATAGAAGAGAAGAAAGAACACTGGCTTTAGAGGCAGAGGACCTGGCTTCAAATCTCATCCTAGGGACTTACTGTCTCTTTGACCTTGAGCAAGTCACTTAAACCTCTCAATGCTTCAGTTTTCTCATGTATAAAGGAAAGGGACTAACCAAATGACCTCTGACATCCCTTTCAGCTCCAACTCTGTGATTCCATAGGTCCAGTTAATGCATTGTCCTCTGCTTTCTTAAAGAGTCTGGATGAACACACAACCCTATGCTTAGTAGAGAGGTGTATGGACTATTCCAGGTTCACACTGCTTTTTTTTATGACTACGTGAGATGATTTTAGTAATGATGCCTCTTTATTCCCCAATTGCCTCCTTCTATATCCCTAATGCCTAGAATTCCATTATCAAAGTTTTATTCATTTGACTTACTATCTTTTTCTCCAATTAAAATACAAAATCCTCAAAGATTACTTGCCTTCTAATATGATATAAGAAGAAGAGAAAATGCAGAGCAAGGGCATGGACAAGGACCAACCAAGAGTCAATTGCTTAATTCCCCACGGGTACCTTCTAGATGTGCTTGATCAGCACATCTTTCCAGATATCCTATGGATCAACAATTTGCAAGAAGGTAGAGTCTCATTCCAGACTTAGACCTAGAAGATTCAGCCAAGATAAAACAAAAGCCAAAGGTAGAATTTACAAAGAAATTATTAATATAATTACGGGGAGAATGAAACCAGGGTTAAATAGCAAAGGTCAGCTGTGTAGAGGCTGGTTAGCATGCCAACATAGTCATTAAGATGAATGTACTTGGTAGCCCTCAGGCTGTTCTCGCCTGCAGATGGCATCTCCATCTGTTGAAGCTTTTGATAACTGTTTGTGTGTGCTTCTACTACCCCTTAGGCATGTAAAAATACTGACTCCCAGAGAATTTATTGCTAGGATTTATTAAGAATAGAGCTTGAATACCTAAACCAGGAAGAGCCAAAAGAGAGAACAAAAATTATAGACCAATTTCCCTAATGACTATTGATGCAAAATTTTAAATAAAATATTGACAAAGAGATTACAGCAATTTAAAATGAGGATAATACATTATGACCTAGTGGGATTTATACCAGGAATACAGAGCTGGTTCAATATTAGGAAAACTATCAATATAAATGACTACAATAAATGCAGAAAGAGCTTTTGCCAAAACACAGTACCTAGTCGTATTAAAAACACTAGAAAGCATAAGAATAAATGGAATTTTCCTTAAGATGATAAGTAGTATATATCTAAAACTATTAGCAAGCTGGAAATTTTACCAATGAGATCTGGAGTGAAATAAGGATGACCATTATCACCACTATTATTCAAAATTATACTAAAAATGTTAGGTTTAACAGAAGAAAAAGAAATTGAAAGAATTAGAATAGGCAACGAGGAAACAAAACTATCACTCTTTGCAGATGATGTGATGATATACTTAGAGAATCAACTAAAAATTATTTGAAAGAATTAACAACTTTAGCAAAGCTGTGGGATAAAAAGTAATCCACATAAATCAGCAGCATTTCTATCTATTACCAAGAAAGCTCAACCTCAAGAGATAGAAATTTCATTTAAAAAACCATAGACAGTGTAAAATATTTAGGAGTCTGCCTGCCAAGACAAACTCAGGAACTATATGAACACCATTACAAAACACTTTTCAGACAAATAAAGTCATATTTAAGCAGTTGGAAAACTATCAATTGATCAAGTGTAGGTCAAACTAAATATAATAAAAATGACAATTTTATTTAAATTAATTTACTTATTCAGTGCCATACCAATCAAACCACCAAAAATTATTTTATGGAGCTGGAAAAAATAATAATAAAATTTATCTGGAAGAGCAAAGATCAAGAATATCAAGAGAATTAATGAAAAAAATGACAAAGAAGGTGGCCTAGCTGTAAGTAGCAATCATCAAATCTACTTGGTACTGCTTAAGAAGTAGATACGCAAACCACTGGAATAAGTTAGGTACACAAGACAGTAGTAAATGACTATAATAATCTACTGTTTGATATATCTAAAGACTCCAGCTTCTTGGATAAGAACTCACTATATTACAAAAACTGCTGGAAAAATGGGATAATAGTATGGCAGAAACTAGGCATAGACCAACATCTTATGTCGTATACCAACATAAGGTTAAAATGGGTATGTGATTTACACGTAAAGTGTGATACTAGAAACAAATTAGAAGAACAAGGGATAGTTTACCTGTCAAATCTATGGAGAAGGGAAGAATTTATGACCAAACAAGAGATAACAAACATCATGAAAAGATAATTTTGACTATGTTACATTAAAAAGGTTTTGCAAAAATGAAACAAAACAAAAAGATGCAACCAAGATTAGAAGGAAGCAGAAAGCTGAGAAACATTTTCTTTTAGCCAGTGTTTCTGATAAAGGCCTCATTTCTCAAATATGTAGAGAACTGAGTCAAATTTCAAGAATACAAGTCATTCTCCAATTGATAAATGATCAAAGGATATGAACAGACAGTTTTCTGAGGTAGAAATTGAAGCTATCTACAGTCATACGAAAAAAATGCTCTAAATCACTAGTGATTAGAGAGATGCAAATTAAATGAACTCTAAGGCACCACTTTAAAACAGTGAAATTGGTTAGTATGACAGAAGAGGAAAATGATAAATGTTGGAGGGGATATGGAAAAATTGGGACACTAATACACTGTTGGTGGAGTTGTAAACTGATCAAATCATTCTGAAAAGCAATTTGGAACTTTCCTTTAAGGTCTAGAAAACTATGCATACCTTTTGATCCAGCAATACCAGTACTTGGTCTGTATTCCAAAGAGATCGTAAAAAAAGGGAAAAGATCCACATGTACAAAAATACTTATAGCAGCTCATTTGGTGGAGGCAAAGAATTAGAGATTGTGGGATGCCCCTCAATTGGGGAATGGCTGAATAAGTTATGGTATATGGATGTTATGGAATACTATTGTGTTATGAGAAATGATGAACAGGCAGATTTCAGAAAAACCTTGAAAAAATGATGCCGAGTGAAGTGAGCAGAACCAGGAGAACATTGTACACAGTAACAGCAACATTGTGTGAGGAAGAAAGACTTGGGTCTTCTCAGTAATGCAATGATCCAAGACAATTCCCAAGGACTCTTGATAGAAAATGCTATCCACATAACAGAGAAAGAACTATGGAGTCTGAATGCAGATCAAAGCACTCTATTTTCAGTTTATTTTTCTTTCTCATGGTTTTTCCCTTTTGTTATGATTCTTCTTTCATAACATAACTAATGTGGAAATATGTTTAATATGACTGGACATGTGTAACATATCAGATTACTTGTCATATTTGAGAGGGGATAATGGAGAGGGAGAAGGGGAGGGGGAAGGCATGGATGGAGAAACATTTGGAACTCAAAATCATATATAAAACAAGTGGATGTTGAAAACTATCTCTACATGTAATTGATAAAAATAAAGTACTATTACCTGGGGGGCAGGGGAAAAGAATACAGCTTGATCTAGACTGGAGAGGTACCTGGACATTTATTTCTGATACTTCCAGGTAAATTGGGGATTTGCTTTTAGTGCTTACTGAGAATACAATATAGGAATATAATATTCAGAATACTGGAAATATAATATAGGTTGTATGATTTATATTATTTGTTGTATTATAGATTGTATAATTTATATTATTATATAAATCCAGGAAACTGGAAGCTGTTCCTTGAAGGCAAACCCAACTCTATTCTACAAATGATAGAAGGATACCAATGTTGTCATTTAGCATTTGTCAAACACCACATGCTTAATAAAGTATAAAACAGTTTGCAATGTTCTTCCAACTTTGCACATATGCTTAAATGTGGGCCCTAAAGCAGCCTAACAAGTACGCCCTTTGCCCCCTAAGTCAGTGTCTTCAATCTTTTTTTGATCCTATGTTTCTATCAATGAAAAAAAACAAAACTGAGATGCATACCTAATATGCATACCCATTTACAAATCATCTACAAGCAATACTATATTAATGTGTTAAAATATCACAAAACTAGAAATTAAAGTGGAAAAAATAAAGATTAAATAATATTATATCCTATAGACAGTTGGGGTCCACTGGAGTTTATCTAGTTGGGGAGAGAAGAATGGTCATACCTGCACTTTAAGGAAATCACTTTGGCAGCTGCAGGGAGGATTGATTAGATAAAGAAGAGATGAGGCAAGGAGATCAAGTAGATGACCATTGCAAAAGTCAAGATGAGAGGTAAGAATATGATCCTGGATAATGACTGGATGAGGAGAGAGGGAAGAGATATCGTAGCTTTAAGGATGGGAAAAAAATATCAATTGATTAGATAAGTGAGCTGATCAGATATGTGAGGGACGTAAGGAGTCAAGGAGGACACCATGCTTATGAAACTAGGTAACAGAAAAGATGTTGATAAAGGAGTTTGTGGGAGAAGTTAGTTTTGGAGAAAAGATAATGCAGATCACAACCCATTCTTTCACTCATTCTGTGAGATTCACTTTATTCCCCCAAAAACCATTAAAGTGGAAAGTAGACCCTGTCACACATATGAGGTTATCATGAGTGGGGGAAAAGGATGGATGTATGGAAGGCAGAGTTTTCAATCACACCTATGCAGATGGTGTCATAGTACCTGGTGGATCATGGCTCATAACTGCCCTGAAGAGCCAAAGCTAGGTTCAGAAGTAGAGCATCTGGGGGCTTTCACAGAGATGGGAGCAGACTGGATATAGAGAACTTTGGAGGATAAGAGCATGGGTGATTGTGCTGGAAAAAAGACCCATGATTGTCTATCATAGGGAGGGTTGTTTATGACCTGATATTCCTCTTTCTTATTGGTTGATCACATACCCCTTGAGTCAGATAATTACACTTAGTCATTAGTAATGTAAATCATTTATAACTCTACATTACTATATATAAAGTTTGCCATATATTCAAACAACAATGCTATTATTATCCTGTATGTTCAGGTTTTAATATTTCATTGATCAGTGCATCCATGATTCATTCATTTGTTTATTTGGCATCATGTATTAATCAACTACTAACTGCAACAAACTATATTTACAACTAAATAAAAACAAAAGAGGAAAAAAATCCATCCTTGCCAGCAAAGAACTCATTTTCTTCAAGGGAGATAAAACATTATCACAAGAGTATATGTAAGATTATGGGAGGAGAGACCAGCAAAAACTAGATACGTCAAGAAACACTGAATACATTGAAACATTCCATAGGAAGTGGAACCTAAGTTGAGACTTTACCAGAGCTGAAGATTCCAAGATGGATGTTGTGCTGATACATCGACCTGGGTATGTTCTCAATCTGAACATATTATTTAAATCCACAAATTTGCCTCTATTTCCCTTTCTATTAATGTATCACTGTTCTTATAATAAACCAAGTTTAAAATCACAGTGGTTTCTTTGAGTCTTCCTTCTCCTGCATTTAATCAGTAGCAAATTTTGTTGATTCTTTTTTTTTTTTTTCAGTGTTGTTCATTTGTCCATCTCCATTTGTGAGGACCTCTTATTTAAAAAAACAAACAAACGAACAAACTGGGAAACCTTCCTGAGTAAAGAAACCAACTTTTGTTAAGAGAAACAAAGGCAGGGTCTACAGTTTGTCCAGTATAGTCCCAGATAGTTTGTCCAGTGCAGTCCCAGTCACACCGCTCTTTTGTTTATCTTAATAAAGATTGGTTTCTTTGCCCAAAAAGACTTCCCAGTTTCTTCTTTTATACTATAACAGTGCAGATAGTAACATATGCTGTCTATACTAAAAATGTATGAATAAATATCATTGAATAAAAAGATATATTCCTAGCCTTTGGGAATAAATGTACCTAAAATAATCTAGCTGAAGAAAAGTGGATGAGCAGTGAAACTTTGAAGTACTAGCAAAACTTTCTGACTCAATTGTGGTCTTTGTGTAGTTCATGTAAAATTTCATCATGTTAAATCAGGTCACAAGCTTAGAGTTCCTGGTGTCTTATGAACTAGAAGAGGATTAAATTTCTAAATCGCCAAGGGGCATAAATATAATTCTAATAACAACAGTGAGGCAGCAAATGTATCATGTAGATAAAAACCAGAAGAGACTTTAGAAGTTACGCACTCTAAACTCTTCACTTTGTAGATGAGGCAGTGAATCCCCAGAGAGGTTGAGTGATTTATCCAAAATCACATCGGAGGTAAGCATAGCTGGGATTCAAACTCAGATCCTCTGACTTCAAATCTATTTCTCTGTTTCACAGCTCTGTATCCTTGTTAAAAAAGGACAAAGTCTATAAGAGAAAAGATAACAGTATAGGTACACTGGGCATAGGAGAAGAGTTTATAAGTAACTTGGAAAAACTAAACACACATGTAAGTAGAAATGACAAGAGTAGGCTGTTTTAATTAATCTGCTTTAAATAATTCCCCTAAGCCCAACTTTCAATTAGGCCTGTGGGATATGATTTTTCTATTCATTTTGCTCCCAAAACCTTGTGTTGCTGTTGGGGAAACTTATTGACATTGAATTTCCCCAAAAGGAATAATCATGTTGAGAAAATGGAACCAAATAGAAATAAAGGTTACTGGTCACCAAAGAAGTTTCAGCTGATAGTACCCATAAGGCAGAAGCTTAACTGTAAAGAAAGAAAATAAATAGGAAAAATATATTATCATTGCCCCAAATCAACCTACCAAGGTTTTTATCAGTCCCAGAGGCAGCAGGAAGATTTCAGAAACAAGGGACTTTAGCAAGAAATCACCTCATGCTCTTCGCTAAGAATTAAATATTCTTCTTCTTGTAGTGTATTCATAAAAGGAATAGAAGGAAAGAATCTTATTCTTTACTGATTTGGAAGTAGTAATTAATCAGTGAGGAAAATTCATCACTATGGCTCTAAAAGATTTTAAAAACAAAATCGGTGAATATGAAGTCTCTTTATTTTGTGAGAAATAAATAAAAATATGGCTCATTTACTTATCCTTTCATTACTCAGGAAAATTCTTTGGTGTCAGCTACTTGCTGGTTCAAGTTTAAATGACTCCAAAGAGGTTTTGTGGTTTATGGACAGCATTAGAAAGCACATGGCTTGAAATCTCTCCCAGGCTATCTGAGAGGGAAATGCTAGGTTGCAAGCATGCAGTTGATATGCTGGCACAAAGGGGCAATACTGACATTTTAGCATCTAAATCTCAGATGGATGGGCATTCTTGTAATTTCAAGAATCCCTGGGGAACATAACTCCAAGACTCTGTGGTTTAAGGACAGACATTTCTGACATAAATCAGAAACCAGTGAAAAAGTTACTATTTATGAAAGGAAGCATGATATGACACAAAAATGCACTGGAGATTAGGATGCAAGGCACACGTCTGTCACATACTAATTGTGTAACAAGGGGTGAATTACTTAACCACTTTAAACCTCAATTTGCTCATTTGTAAAATAGTCTAGATTAGGAATTTTTAAACACTTTTTGTTTGTCTTCAGTTCCTTTGGCGGCCTGGTGAAACCTATGGGCTCCTTTTCAGAATAATGATTTTTTTAATCCATAAAATATAATGAAAGAAACCATTTACATTTAAATTTAGATGTGAGAGAAAATGTTTCTGAAGTTCATAGATGCTAAGTGAAAAATCCTTGGACTAGATGATTTCTAAGGTCTCTTCCAGGACTAATCTTTGATAGAGGACCTAAAAGGACCTAACCAATGGAAGTTTTATCCTCAGAATATGAACAGCTCCCATTGGCCATACACACTCCACTCTGTCCTTCCCCATCCCCTCCCACTCTTTTGACATCTATATCTTTGGGTTCTTAATGCTACCTTGGCCTACCCATCATAAAAGTGGTAAATCGTCAAATATCCCAAGGGAAATATCAGAAAGTTATTTTTCTCATTTGTCATTTTCATCTTGGAATCTAGATTCAAAAGGATGGTTATTCAGTTAACTATAGCTTAAGATTTTTTCATGGTTGTCTTTTGTCTGAAAGTAGTAAATAATCTTCACAGTACTCTGGGAAAAAAAAAACAAAACATAATGCTAACGTTTCTTTGGCTCCATAATGAGTAGAATGCTTCTTTTCTGACAGTTTTGATGGAAGTCAGTCAGTGTCCTTTTGAACCGTTCTTTTGCCTGGGTATGACCCTATTTTTTCTCCTACTCATCTCTGGAAAATAGCTATATTCAGAGGAATTAATAAAAATTTATTAATTATTCATTCATAGAGGATTACACTTCTGGTGTGAGGACTTTGGTGCCCTTTTCAGGGCTGCTCATCCACCTTTGGTGTCCACCTCTCCAAAATGCTATAGCATTCAGGGCAGTCACACCACGGTAAAACCAAGTTGACAGATGAACTAAACCAGGGTGAGGGAAACCAACAGGTCCCAAACCCACCAGTGCGTTAGAGGGATGTCCACCCCAAACAAGTGGAGACTTCCCCTAGTGAAATGAATGGATGGAAACAATTTGTTCTAATGGCCATGAAGACACCTGAAGCAGGTACTGTGGAGTGGTTAGAGCTTGATTAGACATCAAACATGATCATCCACTGCGTCCCGATTCTTGCCAGTCATCTTGACTTCTATTTTGCTGCTAGACTTTGATGACTCAGGAAAAGAGTGTGAGGCTGACAACTTTGTTACAACTATGCCTCACTTAAATCTAATTTACAGGCAAGTCAAGGTATCATCCCATTATGCCCTTGGTTCTCTTAGAAAATGAGACAAACTACAATGACCCTACTCTTTTCCATACTCAAATTCTGAAAATGGATATTTTTCCTTAGGGAAAAATTCATGTTTGTTTTTTTTTTTTTTTTTCCCCTCAGAGGGATGAGACATTTGTATAGCTAGAATGACTTTCCTTTCAGGGCTGTTTTTTTTTTCTTCTCAAAGTGAAAGAGTGTTAACCTCTTCTGCCTCTGAAACATCTGATTCCAAACTTACTGACGTTGAAGATTGTTTTAATTAAAAATATTAAAACAAAGAAGAACATAGCAATTTCTTCCTTAGAATTTAAAATCTAAATAAGTTGATGTGTGAAAGATCTAACAGCATAATTTCACAAATAATGGGAAGTGTTAAGGAAGGTTTTTCAAAGCATTATTACAATCTAAAATAATAGACTTTCATGACACCAAGTCGCAGAATCATAGAATTTGACGGTGGGAAGAGCCCTTAGGGACCATCTGCTAATCCATTAGTGAAAGCAATACCCACAATGACCTATCTGACAAATGATCATTTATCTTGACTAATAATCCTTCATCTTAGATGACCTTCCAGCTTGTTTGTATGTATCTTATATATACTGAATTATTTACACATTGTCTCATTGATTAGAATGCATGTTCCTTAAGGTGAGAGATGTTTTTTCCCCATCACTTGTCATGAGGCTGAGAAATTACAGCATTTGAATATAATAACATAATGGAATAATATTATGCTGAAAGAAATAATGAAAAGGACATTTTCAAAGGAATGGAGGAAACTTTGTATGAACTGGTACAGAGTGAAGTGAATAGAACCAGGAGAATAATTTATACATCAGTACTGAAAATATAAAAAACTTTGAAAAACTTAAGAACTATAATCATAAGACTCATAATGAAACATGCTACCAATCTCCTGAGAGAGGTGATAGATACAGGGTTCAGAATAAAACATTTTTTATGACATGACCAATGTGGGGATTTGCTTTGCTTAACAACCTACATTTGTAGGCTTTGCTTTGTTTTTCCTTTTCTTTTTTCTTATAGTGTGCAATGAAGTAGGAGAGAGAAAAAAAGATTTTTTTTTAAAATAAATAAATATAATAAATTATTTTTTAAAGGACAGAGATGGAAGATTAGTAAAACAAACATTTATTCTTTTATTTTTTAAATAACCATTCGTTAAGTGTCAGCTATGTGCCAGTCACTGTGCTGAACCTTTTACAATGATTTGATCGTACTGTGAGGTAGATGCTGTTATATCCACATTTTACCCTTGAGGAAACTAAGACAGATAGAGGTCAAGTGATTTGCCCAGAATCACACAGCTAGTATATGTCTAAGGCCAAGTTTGAACTCAGGCAGGTCTTCGTGATTCCAGGTCTGGTACTCTATTTACTGTGCCCCTCTGTCACTACACTTCTTGCACCGATGTTGACACCATACAGATTTCCAAATACACAAGTTTGGTTGTATCTCTACATTTAGCTCTGTCAATCTCTATCTCTGCCTCTGTCCTTGTATGTATGCATCTTATATGTCTTTCTCTATTTGTGTCTATAACTCTGTCTTGCCTTTGTTGGCACTGGATTCAGATGGTTCAAGAGGGGAAGGTGAGGCTGGTGATCTGCACAGCCCTCCCTCACTTAAAACAAAGTCAAGTGCAAGTCATGTCATCATTTCTTTGATGGCATGTTCTTCTTCAGCAATGAAGGATGAACATAGACATGTGAAGTGGACAGAGCTGCCTGAATGGGGACCCAGGTAGCTGGATGACTCAGCTCATTAGCTCCCTTTTTCCCACTCCCTCTTCCTCTCCAAAGGAAGGTAAATTTGGATGATCAGAGGATGCCCAGTTGACTTGGGGTTTACTGGCAAGATTTCTTTCTCTCTCTCTCTCTCTCTCTCTCTCTCTCTCTCTCTCTCTCTCTCTCTCTCTCTCTCTCTCTCTCTCTCTCTCCCTTTCTCTCTCTTTCTCTCCCCATTTTTCTTGTCTTTCTCAAAACCTTAAACCCAGTGCACTCTGAAATTCATACATTGGACACCAATAGGTCCCTACCCAAACTCCATTTAATGGCTGTTTCCTGGACAATCCAGGCTTCAGATTGATTATCGATAGTAACTGTTGCTCTTTCCCTCTCAGCTTTTGTTCGTTAAAGGGGCCATTCCCTGATTACTTCTTGGAGAGGCTTATTCACTCACTCTGAGTACCTGAATAGACCAAGGTCTCCCATTGCATCCTGGGCCTTCTCCAATCATCTTGATAAAAATCTGGTCACCGGATCCAGATGACTCAGGAGGGGAAAGTGGGGCTGGTGGCCTTGCACATCTCTCCCTCACTCAAATCAAAGTCAAGTGCAGGTCTTGTCATCATTTCTCTGAGTCATGGCCTTCTTCAAAAATGAAGGACAAACTCAGACCTGTGGGAAGAGTGAGCTTCCTGAATAGGGACTCAGCTTATCTGCTCCCTTCTGCCCCACCCCCCTTCTCCTCTCTAGGAGACGATAAATTTGGATGGCCATAGGATCCCCAGTTAACTTGGGGTTTACTAGCTAGACTTCTTTCTCTTTCTTTCTTTCTTTCTTTCTTCCTTCCTTTCTTTCTTTCTTTCTTTCTTTCTTTCTTTCTTTCTTTCTTTCTTTCTTTCTTTCTTTCTTTCTTTCTTTCTTTCTTTCTTTCTTTCTTTCTTTCTTTCTTTCTTTCTTTCTTTCTTTCTTTCTTTCTTTCTTTCTCTCTTTCCCTCTCTGTCTCTCCCTTCCTTCCTTCCTTTCTTTCTTCCTTTATCCTTTCTTTCCTTTTCCAAAACCTTAAACCCAGTGTACTCTGAAGTCCATAGACTGCCCAAACTCCACTTAATGACTGTTTTGGGGACCCTCCTGGCTTTGGAGTGATTATCAATAGTAACTGTTGCTCTTTCCCTCCCGGATAGATGTACTTATTTTTTTTCCTTTTGCTCAATAAAGGGGCCATTCCCTGATTACTTCTTGGAGAGGTTTATTCACTCACTCTAAGTGAGTACCTGAATAGACCAAGGTCTCCCATTGCATCCTGGGCCTTCTCCAATCATTCTGATAAAAATCTGGTCACTGGATCCAGATGACTCAGGAAGGGAAAGTGGGGCTGGTGACCTTGCACAGCTCTCCCTCACTAAAAGCAGGATTAAGTGCAGGTCATGTCATCATTTCTCTGATGTTATGGTCTTCTTCAAAAATGAAGGATGAACACATACACACAGGTAAGATAGTTTGAAAAAAAGAAGTCTTTCTTATACTTTAAGAAATAAACTTTCCAGGAGAGATGTACCATGCTCCATTTTCCTTACAGGAGTGAAGCATATGAAAATGGTAATTTTTTTTTTTAAAGAATGTGAAGAGACTGTGAAATATTTTGTTTAGCCAAGAAAATACATTTCAACTGTATCTGCATGTACCCAGGTTATCCTCTTGCCATTTCTGAATTCCCTGTTGGAAGTGAATATAAACAGTTGACTTTATTAAATGAATTTCCATTTTTTAGTGAGAAAGAAACTAATGAAAAGGGAGTGACAAAATGTATGAATATAGTGACATGACTCAATTTTAATTTCTTCTCTCCTTTCTCCAATATTTATCAGTCATATACATATGAATCTATATGTATGTGTCTATCAATCAACTGGTCAACAAATACTTATTAAATGCCTACTATATGCTGGGGATGGTGCTAATTGTTGAGGATACAAAAAATGGCAAAAATTTAGTCCCTGTCCTCAAGGAGTTTACAATCTATTAATCAATCAATTCACATTTATGTATATGTAACTTTTGTGTATATATATATATATATGTATGTATGTGTGCATATATACACATACATATTTATGCCTTGTATTTGGGATGCCTATATATACATTTAAATATATAGGTATATGTGTGCATATATGTGTGCATATACATACATACATATATGTATATGTGTGTACACATACATATATGTGTGTTTATACATACATGTGTGTTTATACATACATATCTGTGTATATATGTGTGTATGCATATATATATGTATATGAGATTTTGGGGTTGAATTAATAGAATTAGTTTCCAGAAATATAGAAATATGGAGGTAATGGTCATGCTGTACTCTGGTCTGGTCACATCCCTGCTTGGACTTTATCTGGAGTATTGTATTCAGGTATGGATACCACAGTTCAGAATGAACATTGATAAACTGGAGACTATTCAGAGAAAAAGAACTGGATTAGTGAAGGACCTTGACTCCATGTGATGGGAGGACCAGTTAAAGGAAGCAGGCATGTTTAACATGAAGAAGAGTCTAAGACAGGGCATGATAGCTATCTTCAAGGATTTGAAGGGCTGTCATGTGGAAGTTAAGGACTGTTTTTGTTCTGTTTGACCCCAGGGGATAAAACCTGGAGTGACAGATGGGAGTTGAAAAGAGATAGGGCCAGAAAATCTTCCTCACACTTATTGCTGTCTGAAAGAGGAATGGGCTATTTCAAGAAGTCTGGGGTTCTATGTTCTGGAAGGTTTCCAAATAGAAGACTCACAGCTGTGTTTGAAATATAATGGGGATTCTTTTCATTTGTGGACTGGACTAATGAGCAGCAGAGGTCCCATTCTGCTCTCAAATTCAGTGATATCTGCACATAAGCATATAAATGGACACACTTAATAACATGGCTACTCTTACATTAAGAATGGTTCATATACAATTGCTACTTCCATTAGTATAGCAGGTGTGTGTGTGAATATCCTAAACATATAATTTGTACATACTTCCTAATTTAAAATTTGCAGATGGAAACCGTAAATTATTTATCTCATATCTTCTAAATAACATATTTTTCTTACAATGGAAATTCCTTTCATAATCCTAATGAGAACTCATCAAATTGGCTTATGGAGTGCACTCCCTATCTTATTCTCCATCTCATAACCTTGTTCTGCTTTTGAGACTCCTTTGAGGTAATGTGCCTACAGATTGCTTAGATCATTTTACAAAGTATTGTTAATTTATACTATCAGTTAAACATTCCTTCACAAAGATATGAGGATATGAATATGTCCTAATATACTGGAATTTCTTGTTACGAAAGGACACTGGATGCCAGAGCTCCACTGAGCATCAGAAATCTCACTGTGGAAGCCTTATGCAGTGCTTCCTGGATTGAGCCAAATAAAAAGATGGATTAGTTGCTTTTTGGGGATCTAAGTATTAATTGCATCCTTATAAAATCACCTAGTTAAACTGTCTGTTTTGTGGTACAGTTCCGTGGAGAAGGAATTTCTAAAGGCGGCCTGCTAAGTTGATTTTACTGCTAGATAATTAATTGAAATGAGGAGGGAAAAAGAAGTAAAGAATTCAGAAATGAATTTTCAGCTGTTCTTCATTACATAAAGTTGCTAAGATTAATTCCTACGCATACAAACTCTCTGTCTCTCTCTGTCTCTGTCTCTGTCTCTGTCTCTGTCTCTCTCTGTCTCTCTGTCTCTCTCTCTGTCTCTCTCTCTGTCTCTCTCTCTCTCTCTCTCTCTCTCTCTCTCTCTCTCTCTCTCTCTCTCTCTCTCTCTCTCACCAGTTTGCTCATCTACAGTAAAAATCTGTTTTTGCAGTTGCTACCTTTGTGTACCCTTTTTTCCTTTCAACATGAAAGGGATATAAAGGGTTAAAAGTCTTTATTATACTCTTAAAAATAAGATGCTACATTCATTATTTGGAAGCTTATCTATGAAAAGAAACTGTCGCTGAATTCTTTGGTGCTTTGTTTCATTTTAGATTTTTGCCACTTATGTTTAAATCATACCAGCCCCATTGCTATGTATCATCCAGAGATAATTTACCTTTGTCTTTATTTTTTTGGAAGCTAATGATTAATGGGTTATTTGTTTTTTATAAAAATGTTAATAATTCACCAGTTTTATGCCCACCATTGCTAATATTCTAATATTGATTTCATTTCTTTTTCCTCCTTGGCATTAGTTACAAATTATACCTTTCTCTTCCTTAATAATTTTAATATGATTTATTGTATCAGGGATTGATTTTACCCAAGAGCCAAGTCTTGATTAAATCTCTTAAGCATTCAGACTTTTCTGGTTTAGTTCTAGTTTTCTCTACCACCAATATGTCCTTATACTTAAAACATCGGTGATTAACATTGTGCTTTTGAGCTCACTCATATGTATGTCATGGTCCAACTGCACACAAACATATTCCATGACAAAAAACAACATATTTCTTGTCAATGGAAATGATAAATGTGACGCTTATAAATGTTGACTTGTATTATTGTTTTAATAGTTATTTTTCTTTATATCTCCCTAACCCTAACCATGGCAGCATAATGGATGAATTTGGCACAATGAAGACTTTGGTTCAAGTCCTGACTGATGAATATCATGATATCACCATGACCAATCACTTAACTCCTTAGTACCAAAAGATAATAATAACTTCAATTCCTCTTGTTCTAAATTGGCGAGGGGAATTTCCATTCCAGGACCCAGAATGAAACAAAGTAAAACAACAAAGTTCTAATGAACACAAGTGTGTATAAACAAAAAACAAAACAAAACAAAACAGTGCATTGCATACATAATAGGCATTTCAGAAATGTTTGTTGAATAAAACACTGGTTTCTTGTCATAGGATATTCCAGGAAGAAACCACATCCTATTTATACCTTTTTGGTTCAACAACCAATGAGGAAGAAGGAAAATATATGAGAAACTAAAGGAAAAGAATCCTTTTTTTGTCTGATTTTGATTCTTACCTACTCCCATCACTCTCAAAATGTATGGTATGTATGTATATATGATATGTTACTGATGAAAAATTTTTTTCAATGTAGTCAGCTCTAAAACATATTCCTTCCTTCAAATGATTGTTTCTGGTTAGAGATGCAAATATACGTGTGTGGATGCACAATATACATATGCATATACATATACATGTATATGTATGTATATATACATACATACACATGTGTGTATATGTACGCACATATACACACACACACATATATAAGCAATGTTGAAGATCTGTGTTATTGGAAATTGGGAGCATATGTTGTAAGAGTTCCACTGTTGTATAATTAGGCTAGGATTAAGTTAGGCTTTGATTATCATACCTATGCCAAGCCTACTCTTATTCTGGTAGCCAATCCTCCATCTTTTTTCAAGAAAATTTACAATTTGTTTTAATTGTCATTCCCTTGCAATTCTTATGAGTACTATTTTAAGGAATTCTTTAAAAGAACATCAAAAATTTCTATTATCTTTTCTCTTTTATTAAGATAAAACGGATTCTGAATTATAAACTTCTCAGTAATACCTATCCATATAGGAATCTAGGGTTAAATATTGCTCTGATATGTGTCAGTATTTCAAGTAATTATCTCAAAAATTCAGATGTACGAAAGACACTTTTGGAAACAAAAAACACAAAATATGCAATATTTTCCTCAAATGTCCCAACCAATTTTTACTAGTTGCGTAGTTTTAGGAAAATTTCTTATTCTCTCTGAGTCTCATATTTATCATTTTAAAAATAGAGAATAATAGGGTCATTAATCTAGAGCCAGAAGGAAACTTAGTGGTCTTCTAGTCATATATGCTTTTTTTATAGATGGGGAAACTGAGTCACAGGAAGGTCAAGGTTACATAACAAATGTAAAATCAGATTTTGTGACTCTGAACAACTTCATTTCTTTCCTCTGTATTTCACTTCCTCCTACTGAATAGAGCTGACTGTGACATCAGGAAGACCTGAGATCAACTGTTCCCTCTGATCTAATAGCATGGGCAAGTCACTGAATATCTCAATTTCTTTAGGCAACTCTTTAAGATTTACAGACAACTGATACTTTGAATCTTTCTTCTTTAAGGTAATTTTCACACTGGAAGTTCTCTACATTGAAGAAATCATTGATCTGGATGAGGAGTGATATTAACAATGACAGTAAAATAATGATGATAATTATTAGGCTACCTAAGGTTTTTATAAAAATCTTAGATGAATATGAATTATTATTATTAATATAGATTACATATGAAATTTTATTTTTTGTTTCCTTTCTCTGCCTAATTTTCAGTAGTTAAATAATAAATAATAATTTTTTAAGTCAGGAATCCAAAAACTTGTAAAACTCAGGGAAGAAAGGAAGTAGATGAATTCTAGTTATTTCTTTACACACACGGATCTTGATTATGGGCAGAAAAAAGTCACTCTTGAAATTATGTGGTGAGTTTGTGTCTGAGCTAGGAACTAGGTGCTTTAAATCCTAGTCTAGTTGTTAACCCACTAAATCATAATAAATAATGCTTGTCTGTAGACCAGTCACCAGCTTCATATTTCAAAGAGCCCAGAGCTATAAATCACTTAAAGCTTTTATTGAATTAAAATGTAAAGGGGGTATATTTTCCACACAGCCAGCTAGCCCTAAACAAGCTCATTCTGCCCAGTTTGCTTAAGAGGAAATAAATGATATAAATTCCCAAGTATATTTAATGTGGTTTTGAAAGCAAATTCCCTATTGTGTTACTCAAATAGGGAAAAAAAAAAAAAAAACATACAGTGACTCCAGCACAGAATAATAAGGCATTAGTGATCTCCACAACTGTGAGAGGTAAAAGTTAGTCAGTGATCAGGTTAAACATGACACCAGAGGCCAATCTGTTTTTGCTTCATGATATGGAAAAGATGCCCCAGGGGACTGTTTGTGGAGGTGGGTATTGAGTGGAAAGGACCAAGTTAAACTTACTAGATTCTTTACCCTTTGAACATTTTCCTTTTGACCTTCAAATCCCCACTCAGTTGAATTGTCACTTCTGTGAATTTGACTTTTTCCAAGAAGAGTGGGAAAGGCAAAACTAATTTTAACATTATATTTTAGGCTCTTTCCTAAATTTCTTGAGCAATTACAAGATTGATCTGGAGTGTCATTCATCATAACTGGAGGCAGTTATTCCTTTTTCCACAAATAACTAGGTGTTGCAGTACACTGCAGAGTTTGGATTATTTGTTTCATAACTTGTTTCATTTTTTTAGTGATAATGGCTTCCCCTGTCCTCCCCCTTACACACCAAACATTATTATTTTAAAGAAGTGTCGTTCTTCAATCTTCTGATAAGTATTTGTCCATAAAGTTTAATGTTCTCCTCAGTAGAGTTTGGTCCTGCTGTTATTACTACTATTATCACTTTTAATGATCTTTGTTTAATAATTTCAGGATTGAAATATTTTTTTTCTTCTCCAGAGTCTGGGCCCTTAGAGCTTAGAATAACTTACAGAGTTATTGTGATCCAGAGTATATGATGTTATCATAGAATAGCTTAAGAAATTAAATATGCAGATTTAAAAGGAATTGTCTGGGAGTGAACAGGGGCCTCCAAAGGAAGTAGGTGTTGAAGAGAAAGGAGGTCATTTCAAACAGAAGATGAAAAGGCACAAGTAAAAAATAACTCAAAGGAGTGTTTGGGCAACTCATATAAGAGGAATAGGATGAAAAGAAGGCCAAAGGGCAAGGAAGGGTGAGTTGATGCCCAACCTAAATTTGCATACCTTTTTTTTTTTAAAGAAGTCAATACAAAATCAACAACATCAAGAATTTCCAGTGTGGGGATTTGGTTTATCCCCTTTTCAGGTATCACTCCATCTCTCTCTAATTCAGCAGTGGGGAACCTGAGGGTTTGAGACAACATGTGGACATCTAGGTACTTGGGTGCAGCCTTTTGGTTGACTCCAAGTTCAACTGAACAAATCCTTTAAGGCTATTTGCTCTGTAAAGTTTGGATTCAGTCAAAGAGCCACACTTGAGGATCTAGAGGACCACATGTGGCCTCAAGTCCACAGGTTCCTCACCCCTATACTCAATGGAGAACAGGGAGAATAGTTGTTGTTCTCTTGAACTGTAATTTTATAGATAAATTCTGGGGAGCTAATGAGAGATTAATTTGCCCAGGATCACCCTTCTAGTAGAGAGGAGATCTGAACCTTGACCTTCTTGAATATCTATTAGGAGAAGCAGTTTAGTGTGTTTTAAAGAGCAATGGATTTGGAGTTAAGAGGAACATAGTTCAACTATCAACCTCTCTATTTGTTCCCTGTGTGACCTTGAACAAGTCACAATCACTCAGGCCTCACTTTTCTCATTTGTAAAATTAGACACTCTGAAGTACTGCCTAGCTGTGAATCTGTAATCCTACCCAGCTCCAGTAACTTTCTAATACTCTTAAGTTACAAAGAAGGTGATAATAAAGGGGATCTCCTCTTATGAGAATTTCCTATATTAATGAAATCATAAATATAGACCTTATTTCTCCCCACTAGCCTCTTCACCACGCTGGTATGAGAAGCAAAGAAGAGAGAATCTTTATTCAATCTATAAAAGAGCACAATTGGGTGATAGAATTCTGAGTGCCATGTATGAGTACATGGAATTCTTATGGAATCAAGTCCCTCATCATAGCCTTTATTCCCTGAAAAATATGTTCTATATTTTGATACTTGCCTAGCCATCAAACATCTATTACATTTCCATAACCCCAGTATATGACATAACCAAGTGTTGTGGAGACTGCAAATAGTTTCTGTTAGTGTTTGTTTAAAGGCCTCTGGATTCTTTTAGTGTAAATAAGTTATTATTTGACTTTCAACGTTGGTACACACTGTGGAGAAACCAAGAGAGGTTTAGTTTGGCAAGAGTTAATGTAGCTATAGTTCGCTTTGTAATTGAGCCATACTGCATTTGCTGATGCCTGAGGAGGCTGACACAGTGATATTAATAATCCTTCCCCTGCTCTGGGGTGCAACTAAGTCAGCATAGGTACCATAATATGCTAGTTCTATGATCATCTTGGGGGAATGATCTGGCAGTCATTGCATTTTTGCTCTCCCTTCTTCATCACTCTTCTATATTTTTAAGTCATTTGATGTTCTATGATTAAAAGTAAGACAAAGCAAAAAAAGCAAAATTCAGATGCTATAAAAAAAGAATCAGCTGTATTTCATAATCAGTTTTCTTATCTTTTCTCTTGCTCGTTTATGAATTAACAAAATGGGTTATTGTAAGTGTGTAGAATTAATGTGAAGTTTGGCGGGGGGGAGCTTTGGATAGTTTCTTAATTTTGGGGCAAGCTAATGCTCAATCTAAAATATGAGTACAAGAAACTTTTTTTAAAGGTCACTTTTTACAGTAGGTCACTTTTCCATCTCTGTGCTTCACCTTTCAGCTCTTGGACCAGGACCTGCCTAAGAGTTCAGGGAGCCTGAAAATTTGGTTGAACTGCCCCAACCAATATAATTGTCGTTATCCTGTACTCAATGCTGCAGTTCAATTTGGCTGATATCACAGAAAACGAAGTTCTAAATTTAGGAGCAACTTTGAGACTCATGCTTACTGAATCAATGATGACAGTTTCAGTTTCCTCAGGGAATTTTTGATAGACTATTTCTGGATATGTGTGTGTTCAATATCTTCCATTTTTCCCCTTCTCTCAAGAATGTTGTGCTTTCAAGAAGTTTTAGCTAGCTATATTAAAGCTTGGGTTATTCTTTTAAGGATATGGGTGATACAAAAAAGACAAAAACACTAACCACCTCAGTATAAGTATATAAATTGTGCATGTCCCTATGATTTGTCAACCATTTCATCTATTTGACCTCAAAAAAAAAATCTCCATAATCTCCTTTGAGTGTTATTCAATAACAGTAGCTGTCTTTCAGGGTACTATTTAATAATTGCAGCATGAATGGTTCATATCTACACAGCACTGCACATTTAGAGAATGTAAGCTCCTTGAGATTATGGACTATGATATTTTTGTATTTTAATCCTTGTAGCTTAGCACACAATAGGTGCTTAATAAATGATACTGGCATTAATTATCACATTTGTTCTTCATGACAAATCTATAAAATAGATACTATTACTGATTCCCTTTCCATAAGTCAGTCAGTAAACATGCATATGTTAATTAAGCACTTACTTTGTGTCAAGTACTGTGCTAGGCTTGGGAGATACAAAGAATGACAAAACACATGATCCCTGCCCTCAGGAAGCTCATCTTCTAATGGGAGAGATAACCTTCAAAGGACTATTCCCATATTAAATCTATAGAGTAGATAGAAGTTAAACTCAGATGAATGGAGGTATCAGGACATTGTTTAGAGGTAGAAATTGAGTTTTCAAGAAAATAGCTGTTGGCCAGATCCAGTGAGACACGGAGCATACATCTACCTGACCACCCACTACTTACCACCCACCACTGACCATCTACTGAGGACCCTGGCTCCTTGTGCTATGTCCAGCAGCTCCAACATTATTGCCATGAGGAAGGTGGTGCAGTAGTTCCGTCTCTAGGCCAAGCTCCACCTCATGAAGGTTTCTCAAGCTGCTACCAATCTGAAACAGTTTTGCCTGCAGAATGCGCAAAATAACACCCTGCTGACTGGGGTATCTTCCAATACTAATTCTTTCTGACCCCAGAAAGTCTGTTCATTCCTGTAGCAAGATGAACTTAAGCTACTTGGGAAGGATTTCTGAATCCAGTCTTCATATGTGGATCTGTGACATGATATGATTCTCTGTGATATGAATTGTGACTATTCAAAGGAGAAAGAATTCTGAAGCCTGCACAGAAGTTTAATGTATATGTGTGAAATAATGTGCCAAGCTAATCATCAAAATTTCAACTTGTGTCAGCCTTTCTCATCTGCCTCTCCGAATTTTCATTGATTTTTATTTTATATACTGGCAAGAATACCAAAAAATACTCAGATGAAAATCACATTTTTGTAGTTCTTTAAGAGTTAATAATGAGTTTCATAGATTCATAGGGTAAAAATAAAATATTAAATAAAAAAAAAGAATCATAGGGTTAACCTGAAAATCAAATGTGATTTATTTAGTTCAATGTACATAAACTTCATCCAGTTCATACAGGATGTCCTTTGAGTTATTTCTGTGGTGGTGAAAAGCTCTGCTAAATTATTAGATACACTATTCTGGTCCCTATCATACCAACATCATAGAATATGCTTTTGCAAGGCTATCACCTATCTAATGCATAGATGCAAAGAGATTCTTTTAATGACTTGGTGTGTGTCCAGAGAGGCACTAGAATCTTGATCTCTGGAATTCTCTTTTCAGCCATTCCACAACTATTGTTTTCTTCTATCAGGCAACAACCTGACTTAAAAAAGAAAAGATTATCCAGCTCTTATTACAAGGTAAAAGCTATAAGAAAGCATATATTAAAGAATATACTCCAACATTTGTTTATTATTATTACACAGAGCTGATAAATTCAAAGAATAATCAATCAATGAAAGGAACCTCCCTGACAAATATATGGGTGAAAAATGAAGAGGTCTCTTCAGTCAAAAATAACTAACAAAGTTCAAAACAGATGATGTACAATCCTGCTTTCTCAGTACTCCATAAATGAAATTTCCTGCAACTTATGTCCATTTCATGGGGCTAAAAGTCTAAACAAAAATTTAAAAAATGGCCTAAGTAAAACACATAGATATAAGAGTAAAAACAGCTTAAAATTGATAAAAATAATTAAATATAAATGAATT
Source organism: Notamacropus eugenii (assembly GCF_028372415.1). Lineage (NCBI taxonomy): Eukaryota > Metazoa > Chordata > Mammalia > Diprotodontia > Macropodidae > Notamacropus > Notamacropus eugenii. The sequence goes on along the minus strand of NC_092876.1, from coordinate 365,548,247 downwards.
TTAAAATGTAATCAAAATTAAAACTAATATAATCTACAGCACCTACAAAAAAAAAAGATTGTTGCTAAGGCTGCTGCATGTTACAGTGCATAGTTTGCTGCACCTGGAGTCATGAAAACCTGAATTCAAATCAAACCAAGACCTGCTATGTGAACTTGGTCCCTGGGAAATGATTTTGTTTAAACTTTATCTGCTTCCATTTTCTCATCTGTAAGATAAGTATGATAATAATATTACTTCTCTCCCAAGGTTGTGGTGAGGATAAAATGAGATCATATATGTAAAGTGCTTTATAAACTTTAAAGCTCTAAATAAATTCTACAGCTACTGCTGCTGCTGAAGGTGAAGATAATACCAGTGATGCTGACGATGGTAAAAATCAGGGAATCCTGAAGGAAGAGTTAAGGAGGGAATGCATTTTAAGCTTTGGGGAAGGTATAATCACTTTTAATAAGCTTAAAACCACATTAAGACTTTGGGGACACCTTGTATAAGAATAGTCAATCTATTAACAAACATTTATTAAGCTGCTACTAAATGCCAAGCACTGTAATAAGCACTGAAAATAAAAAGAAAGAAAAAACAGTCCTTGCCCTCAATTAGCTTACAATCTACAGGGAAGACAATAGGCAAGTAAATATATACAAACAAGTTGTATTGATGATGCATTTTTGCTTATTGTTATTGTAATTTCACTTCTTGATGGGAAGATCTTTCCCATCCATTTATAGGCCCATGTGACCTGCTTAAGTCACAAGAAACCTGAGTCACATGAATCAAGTCACATATAACAGGAAAGGGTGGGTCAGGAAGAGTGGAACAGAAAGAGGTGGAGTTAGAGTAGAGCTGAGAGGAAGTTACAGAGCAATCAGAACTGGGAAAGGCAGCAACTAGCATGAACAGGAGAGCTTGTTTCTGATTTTGTTAAAGGGAGCTGGATTGTAGGATGCCTAACAGAAGGAAGGCTTGGGGATGATATTGCCCCCTGCACTTTTATTGTATATAGATTTCTTTGTTGCTATGATGGATTTTGTTTTCTCGTGTTGGGATTCAGTTTTCTGGTGTTTAAATAAACGTTTTGGTTCTGTCTTCCATGTGGAGAATCTGTTATATTTTGTGATTCAAAAACATGCCAGTATATTCATGACCGCTGTAGGTGCTGTGAATATTGCTTGGTGCTACACAAGTCAAACGCAGGATAAATAGCAAATAAAAGAGAGAAGACTCTAGAATTAAGAAGATTTAGAAACACTTCCTATAGAAGGTGGGATTTTAATTGGGTTTTGAAGGAAGCCAGGGAAGTTTGGAGATGGAGATAAGGAAGGAAAACATCCTAGGCATGGGAGACAATGAAAAATGCCCAGAGTAGGCTTAGGGTGTAGATTGTATGAAGGACACCAAGTAGATCAATGTCACTGGAATACAAAGGATTTGGGTGGATTGGGAGTGGGGGTGGGGAAGAGATGGGGCAGAAATTGCACGGTAAGACTAAAAAGACTCAAAAGGTAAGTGGTTGGGGAACAAAGGGCTTTTAGCACTAAACAAAATTTCGTATTTGATCTTGGAGGTGATTGGGAGCCAATATACTTTATTGAGTATAGAAATGAAGTGGTTAGACCACAATGTAAAAGGGCTGATTATGTGGCTCTTAGTTCTTTTTACAGAAGTCAATAGAATGAGTATGAGAATGAAGTATGGAATAGAATGAGTATAAAGAAAATCTGCACTTCACTTGTAGTTGTTTGAGTGGTTAGAAGGGAATCTTTTGAAAGAGTTTCGTGAAGGTAGGAACAACCACACCTGGCAATAAATTAGATATATGGAGTGATTGGGAGAAAGCAATTGAGAATGATACTGAAAGAACTCAATAACTAGAAGGATGATGGTATTCATACCTGATGAAGAAAGTAAGACCCACAGAGATTGAATGACTTGCCTAGAGTCATACAGTGAGATATCATTAATACAGCATGTTAATCTTTCCAAAATGTTGATACATTGTTATGTTTAATCCATGTTATTAACATTTTCTTCATCACTTTCTTCAGTCTAGACAATGAACAAAACAATAAATCAGGTTCTGATTTATTTAGCATTTACCAGTTTCTGAGGTGCAAATGTTTACACTGAAAATAATTTTTTTCTCTTAAGCTTGCATTTACCACTAATCTAAAGCAATCATTTTCTCCTGTTGATATCTAAACACCCTGGAAAACTTACCTTTACCTATCCTGACCTACATTTGTTCAATTTTCCATGAATCTCTGCAACTTTTCTTTCTTATTTTTCATTTCAGCAGACTAATTGCAAGCAAAGCACTGAAAAATTCATTTCATAAAGGCACTGAAGCACCATTAAAAAAAGAAAAACTAGAAACATATTGCCTAGACTATTATCCTCCATGTGTATTCTAGTTATTTCCGTATGATGGTCACTGTGTCTGTTGAGTCCCTCCTTCAAAATTGAAGCCATCAAGCTTTCTGCCAATATGGTACCTTCAGGAATAGCTAATACTCATTTTTAAAAATACAAACTGAAAATTCAACACCATGAGCAACACCAAGAAAAGAAATAATGAGAGGCTTATCCTACATGAGCTCTAAGGTATTTGAAGTTCTAAAATTCTATAATTTAGGATAAACTCAAAGGACATGCTCCTGGTCTCATATATTGAAATAGTATCCTACAGGCTATACATCTTCCCTTGGTCTTCTGTCATTTCTCAAAGAAAGACTGCTTCTTGGATAATGAACAGGAGCTTATAAAATACTACTTCATAATCTCACATTAGATAATATAAGACTAAAACTGGCTCTCTTATTCACAGCAGGCAAATATTTACAATAATAGGTCAGTAGGTGAGGTTTCAGGGTAATGAGGCTACAACGTGGCTTATTTAATCTCATGAAAAGTAAATCTATTTTGGCATGTACTGCCTATGGTCAGCTCAGAGTTTCTAATAGTATTAACAGTGTTGATATGGGAAGGAATCTTAGCTATAGGTATCACAGAGGGAATGGAGCATTGCCCCCAGGAGTGTGACTATCCTCCCCTGGTGACTGCCATCCACAAGAAACTGATCTCTTTGAGATCAAAGGCTATCTTTTGCCTCCTTTTTGTATACTCCATGCTTAACATGGTCTCCAGCACATAGTGAATGTTAAATAAATGTTTATTGACTTCCTGACAGATATGCCTCTTCTTATGATCCCTCTTTGCTTCCATACTGTCTACAACATATCACCACCACTGGGTATCTTCCCCACCTCCAACTTTTATAGGGGTGAAGATCTAACTGCCTGACACACAAATTCTGAATTGTCATGTTGACTGACTGGCTCATTTTGTGGTATGGTTGAAGCTGCAGACTATCCTCTGGCTCCACCTCCTTCTTGGCCTCAATTGTTTTTGTTTCAAGTGAAATAGTGAGGTTATTTGAGTAATTATACTATTCTCCCTACTTCACGATTTCCTTCCATTTGTTTTGTTAGCTTCTATTTTTTTTCCTCTTTCACTGTATTTGTTGTTCAGTCATGCCTGACTTATCTGCAAGAAAAGCACCATCAGTATTATCATATTAGCTTGCACTACTTAGCTCATATTCTTTTCTAATAGGAGGAAGCATTTTGTAAACCTTAAAATACATAATGTCATCACTGGTTGTCTCTGCGCTGAGGGAAGGTCATGCCAATAATAAGTTATTGTCATTTTTCATTTGTTTCAGTTGCACCTGACTTTTTTTGACCCTCTTCAGGGTTTTCTTGGCACAGATGGTTTGTGCACAGATGCGCATTTTACTGATGAGGAAACTAAGACAGAGTTAAATGACTTACGCAGGGTCACACAGCTACTAAGAATCTGAGGCTGGATTTGAACACATGAAGATGAGTCTCTCTGAATCTAGGCCAGACAATCTGCCCACCGTGCCACTTAGCTGCATATTTTCATCTATATAGAATGTATAATTAATACACTGATGAATACAACTGTATATGTATATTATATACAGACAGAGAGACAATGGGGAATATCATATAGAAAGTTAGCTTTGATGCCAGAAAGACCTGGGTTCATTTTCAGCCTCTCACATCATGGCTATATGACTCTAAGTTGCTTAACCAGTCAATGCTATAAGCAACTCTCTAAATCTCCATTTTCCAGATAAAGTGTTGCTTTGCATTATTAGAAGTTTTCCTCATTGGAAATTTCTTCTACCAGTGAAATACAAATTCAGTTCCTATACTATGGCCAAAGCAAGAAAAAATGCATTCTTAAATGTTGAATAGTCAAGGCAATTTGATATTTACTCAAAATTGTGATTTGAGAAAAGTTGTTATCCTCATAAAATTCATATTGTGCTACAAATTCAAAATAGTTTTACTTGTAGTCTGGATAAGCTAATTCTCTTCCATGCCTATGACATCTAGGAACATAGCTTTCCCATGACATAGTTATTGTAGCATGGCACTTTCCTGTCATGAGGAAACAGTAGAAGCTACTCTACAACTGAAAGATTGCCCATCTGTATGCTACTGGGCAACTATTCACTGTTGCACTGTATAGATCTCCTGGAGTCAAGAAGACTCATCTTCATGTGCTCAAATCTGACACTTACTAGCTATATGACCCTGGTCAAATCACTTAATCCCATTTGCCTCAGCTTCCTTGTCTGTAAAATGAGCTGGAGAAGAAAATGGAAAACCACTTCAGTATCTCTGCCAAGAAAACCCTGAATGAGCTCATCAAAAGTCAGACGTGACTAAAACAACTGAACAGCAACAACAGTTCCCTCAGACACAGAGACAACCATTAATGACATATTGTGTTTTAAGGTTTACAAAATGCTTCCTCCCGTTAGAAAAGAATGTAATGTAAGTAGTGCAGGCTAGTATGATAATAATAATGGTGTTGAACTTATAGGTATACTAAGGTTAAGTGATTTGCTCAGGATCACATGAGTCAAGTCTCTAGTAGGTATCTGATGCCAGTAGTTATCGAAACTTGCGTTCAAACCCAAGTCATATGACCCCTCATTCAGTGCTCTTTCCACCCTACCAGCATTACAATGTGCAAGTACATGAGTGAGTGAATGCAAGGGGAAAACAGAGTCATTTTTCATATACATATATGCCAGAAAGGACAGGGAGGCTGTATGCTGCTTCATGATGGAGTCTTGTCTGCTTGCTTTTCTCACAGCAAGGTAGTTTAGTTTAGTTTATTTATCAATCAGTATCATTTCTGAGTAAAGTCTCTCTGGTTATCTTTGAGGAAATGCATTTCCATGTTGATTCCCACCAGATCTTATTTATTTGTTCATAAAGGTTACATAACACTTAATCAGACAGTTTAGAATTTATACAATTTATAATGCACAGATCAAGATAGGCTTTATCTGAAACTAGGTGAGAAAGGATTGAATAAGAATGTTTGTGGTGTAGAATAATTACATCTGTTGCAACATCAAGGGCATTTATCCTAACTTTTCCTTTGATGTTCTAAAATATTACACTCTTGTATTCTGTTTATTTTTTCTAGCCATATCAAATCTAGCATAACCACTTATGTTGATATTTATCAGGTGATTCATTTTTCTATGAAACAAAGGTTTATGCTCTCTCAAAATAGCTCTCACTTTCTTAACTTAGAGATTTTCTGAGGTCTTCGAAAGACCTTTTTGTGGACATCTGTTATTGGTCCTCAAACTATTTTGTCTTAGGACATCTTTACGATCTTAAAAATTATGGAAGATCCTAAAGAGCTTTTGTTTTGTGAGGTGTATCTGTTAATATTTACCATGTTAGAAATGGAAAAAAAAACATGTTATTATCATTGTTAAAATGGTTTTTAACTCATGGACCTCCTGAAAGAGACTCAGGGACCTGCATGGGTCCCTAGATCACACTTGGAGAATAGAAAGTAATGCAGAGAACTTTAAAGAAATGATTAACTGAGGCAGTTAGGTGGTGGTATGGATACAGCACAGCCTTGGAGTCAAGAAAATCTGAGTTCAAATCTGGCCTCAGACATTTACTAGCTATGTGACCTTGGGCAAGTCACTTAACCCTGATTGCCTCCAAAAAACAAACAAACTATTTAATTAATTATTTCAAAGTTAAAAATAATTATTCAGTTATGGTAATCTGGTATTAGAGAGACAGGGTGATCCAGTCAAAGATTATTACATAAACCATGAGCCAACTGAACTTGGAGTCAGAGGATATGAGTTTGAATCCTGCTCTCCCACTTACTGTCCATGTGACCTTAGGCATGTCACTGGACCACTTTGAGCCTTAGTTTCTTCATTTGTAAAAGAGAGGACTTTTACTCAGTGAGCTCCAAGGTTTCTTTCACCTTGAGATCTATGATCAGAAAATGTGTTTTTTCTGTACTAAAATATGTCCTATAAAATGTTGCTACTTTATTACTGTTTCCCTCAGGTAAAGGTAAGCTCCCCAAGTGTAAATTTTCTCTCCCATTTTAACAAAATTTAAATCTCTAGCATCTAGTATAGAGCCTGGCACATAGTAGGTGCCTGATGACACTTGACTGATTGTTTTTTACAACCCCACCCAAAAAAGTAGAAAATTTTGTGTTTTTTTTAAAAACAGTGATCATTCTTTTCTCCACACTATGTCCTTATACCTAGACCTTTGTTTCTCTAGAGAGAATGTGAAAATCTCTGTAGTATTCTAAGAAAAACTCTGCTCCTATGTAGCAGTAATTTCAAAAATTCAGCACAAAAATTTAAAAAGATAAATAGTGAAGGGACCTCTTCTGACACTTTCATTACATCTACCATTATCAGATTCAAGCATGTGAACATCAGCTCACATAAAGTGCTTTAAACTGGATTATAAAGCCATTGAACTGTCCCTTTCCACAGTGTACTCCATCAGTTGGACATTCTGCACAGTTTTTCAGAGAAATATTATTAAATCTGGGAACATCTGCAATAGTTGGGAACATATCTTTCCCAACATTTGACTTTAAGCTTATGGTAGATGCCAGATATATTTTTTCATATTGTCTCCTAGCTAAGTATTACTGAACCAATATCAGTTATGCTTGTCTTGAGTCATGTCTATCTGAATTGAAAAGGTACAGACCTTTTCTTTACATCATTACTAATAGACTTCTTAATCAATCTTCAGTTTCAGTCAACAGAAAACTTCTATGGTACTTTTGATATGGAATCATTTCTTCTATTTTATTTGCTTTAGGTATTATAGAATCAGGGTGTTCTTTGGCACTTAGAATTAACCAAAGTGAACAAGGAATTGAGAAACAACCTAAGGCATACTGTTCCTTAATCTTTAAACCTTCTTTCACTAATAACTTCAGTGACATCAATCAAGCAAATCATAACTACATAGTATATGAGGTCTTGTTAACTACCTAACACTGTGCCAGGATATCTTTCTTTCCATATTAATTATTTTTTATCTTTGCTCATGACTTGTTCTAATCTGATGGGTTCCTTCCTGTAATCAAGAGTTCTAAAATTCTAAAATTTATCATTCTGTGACATTTCTTGCCATATAATGTAAAATCCTTGAGAGCAGATAATGTTTCATTTTTGTCTTTTATCTCTAGTGCTTTTTTGTTCCCTATGCTCAGTACTAATCACAGTGCCTAGAACATAAGAGGTGCTTAATAAATGCTCAAATAAATGTTTATTATTTATGGTAATTTTTAAATACATATGCATTGAATTGAATTTACTGCTTACAGAGTTGAAATTGTACCTTTTTCTGGTTCTTAATGAGCGCACTTGTCTCTAGTCTCTCCACAATTAAATTAGTTATTCATTATGCCTATACTGTAAGTTAAACATAAAGTAAAAAAATGAAACACTTAAACTCAATCTCCTTTGCTTTTAGAGAAAAATATGGTAAAGGTCACTGTGAATCATTGTGAGACTAAAACACAATTTCATCTTTACAAATACAGCTTTACTTTCAAAAGGGTGACTAAGGGAAAGCATTTTTCTTCTGTCTCATATATATTTTTTAGAATGTTTTATATTTTCAGTTAATGAAACACCATCTTTTCTTCTTGCTCTCTACCGAAAAAAGAAAGAATAAAAAAGCCAATTGTAACAAATATATATGGTGAAACAAAATTTTGGCCATGTTCAAATGTATATATGTGTGTGTATGTATATACACATATGCGTATATATGTATATGTACTTCATATATATAAATATATATATACACATATTTATATTTTTATTGGTTGATTGTTTGGTTCAGTCATGTCTTACTCTTTGTGACCCATTTTGGGTTTTTCTTGGCAACGATACTTGAATGTTTTTCCATTTTTTTCTTCAGGTTATTTTATAGATGAGGAAAACTCAGGCAAACAGGATTAAGTGACTTGAAAATAGGATTAAGTGACTTGCCCAGGGTCACAGAGCTACTGGATATCTGAGCTTGGATTTGAGCTCAGGTTTTCCTGAATCCAGGCTCACACTCTATTCACTTCATGCGCACATACATCTCCCTCTCTGTTGGGAGGTGACTAGCATGTGTCAGCTCCAGTCTCAAGAATTGTAGTTGGTCATGACATTGATCAAAACTCCTCACTCTTTCATTGTTTTCTTTTTTTTATAATGTCTGCATCAGGTTTCTCTGAAATTATCTTTTTTTATCATTTCTTACCACATAATAGTACTCTATCACATTTTATATACCATTTTTTTATTCTCCAAATTTTCAGTTTTTCACCACAATCAAAAGAACTGCTATACATATTTTTCATTTATGGGTCATCTTTCTCTTCCTTTGATGTCGTTGAAGTGTAGACCTATTAGTTGCACTTCTGGGTCAATGAATTTGCACAGTTTAAACTTTGGGGGCATAGATTCAAATTGCTTTATAGAATGATTGGATCAAGTGACAGCTTTAACAATAGTGTGTTAATGTACTTGTTTTGTCATGGCCATTTCAGTGTACATCATCTTCAAAGTTTGTCAACTCTCAGTGTGATGGATCTGGAGTAGAACTTCAGAGTTATGTTAATTTGCATTTCTCTAATTATTAGTCATTTGAAGAATTTTCTCATATGGTTTTTCATACAGTTATTGATAGCTTGGATTTTTTCCACTGAAATGTATCTGTTAATATTCTTTTACCATTTGTCAATTAGTGAATGGCTCTAAATAAGATAATGCTATAAAAACTCTGATTACTTAAACACAGATTCTCAAAGATAATAGTGGGAGAAACTAAAGAAAAATATATTGTATTATTTCGTGTCTATGACATTCATTTTAAAATATAATTCAGGATTTATTGTTGATTCTCAAACCAAATGTCAGGTGTCAATAGGTAAGTTTGCCTTGGGAAAAATGTGTGTATATATATATAATTTTGGAGGTTCTAGATCTGGGATTTCATAAGCATAGAAAATGCCTACTGTGGAAATTTACTCCACTGATGCATATTGGCATCTCATGTATAATTTATAGTCATATAAACCCTATGCCAAACTTCTCTAATATAGTTTAACTGTCATTATTAATCTTTTTTCAAGTGTTCTCGTATTAACCAAACTATTTTCATGAGTTATTGTAAAATATTGATTTTTAATTTTTCCCCTATAATTTTGCTTCTTGATACTCTGGATCTCTTTCCTGATTTCAGCAGTTATTACTCCTTCTCTGTGTGCTGATATACCAGGGTTTGGATAGAAATATTATTTTTTTCTACCACTGTTTCATGCATCAAGGAAATGTTAAGATTATAATTCCTTGGATCATCAAAGGTTGAAAAGGTTGCAGCTATAATAGGGCAAGTATAGAACACTTCCTGTCCAAGGCAAATTTTGCCATTTTCAATGTTCCCTTCTCAATGGCACATAATATTTCAATTAAACTCAATAAACATTTGTTAAATGATTTCTATGTCCTAGGCATTTTGCTAAGCACTGAGGCTGTAACTAAGAGAAAAAAAAAAAGAGTCCTTGCCTTCAAGAAGTGTGTGTGTGTGTGTGTGTGTGTGTGTGTGTTGGTTGGGGAGTTGGTGGAAGGAGGTGTCATCTCATTCCAAGATCCATTTCAAACAAAGCAGAGCTGCAGATAGAAAGCAGACAAAAAGGTTTTGTTTGTTTGTTTTTATATTTGCTACTATTTAAAAAAAGAAAAAAAACTTTTATCTTCTCTTTATTGCTCTTGTTCAGTCATTTCAGTAGTGTCTAATTCCTTGTGACCACATTTGGGGTTTTCTTGGCAAAGATAATGACTTGTTTGCCATTTCCTTCTTCATCTCATTTTACAAATGAGGAAACTGAGGCAAACAAGGTTAAATGACATTCCCAGTGTCATACAGTTAGTAAAGGTCTGAGGTTGAATTTGAACTCAGGAAGATAAATCTTTCTGACTCCAGGTCCAGCACTGTGCCACCTAGTTCCTTTATCTTTAAAAAAATGTTTATTTTTTCCTTTTTGTTTAGTTTTTTCCAGTTTGTCCTCTGTCTCTGTCTTAAGCTCCTTCAGTACTGGGTATCAGGTCTCCATCTTTGATAGAATTTATGGGTCTATCTGACAATTTTCAAAGAAATATTAATTTTTAATATATTCATTTTATTTATTTTTAATGCTCTGCAATCACTACCATAAAACTTAGATTTTTTTTTTCCCCACCACCCCTCTCCCTCACCAAGATGTCATACAAGTCTATAAAGGATCTATACATACATTCCTACTGAATACATTTTCATTGTAGGCATGCTGTGTAGAAGAAGTAAAATAAATGGGAGAAATCATATAACAAACCAAAACATAATACACACACACAAACACACACACACACACACACACACACACACACACAATGATCTGCTACATTCTGCAAGTAAATTCCATAGTTCTTTCTCTGAATGTAGAAGGCATTTTGCCTTAGAAGACCACTGGGAATTTTTTTTTTTAATGTCCTTCCATTGCTATGAAGATCCAAGTCTACCAGAAAAAATTCTCACACACTGTGGTCATTGCTGTGCACAAAGTTCTCCAGTTTCTTCTCCTTTCGCTCAGCATCAGATCATATAAGTCTTTCCAGGCCTCTCTTAAGTCTTCTTGTTCATCATTTCTTATAGCACAATAGTATTCCATTATATTCATATACCATAACTTATTCAGCCATTCCCCAACTGATGGGCATCCCCTGGATTTCCAGTTTTTGGCAACTACAAAGAATGCTGCCATAAATATCTTTGTACATGTGGGACCATTTCCCATTTTTATGATCTCTTGGGGATACAGTCCTAGAAGTGATATTGCTAGGTCAAAGGGTATGCACATTATTGTAGCCCTTTGGGCATAGTTCCAAATTGCTCTCCAGAATGGTTGGATGAGCTCACAGCTCTACCAACAATGAATTAGTGTTCCAATACTCCCACATCCTCTCCAACATTTATCATTTTCCTGTTCTGTCATGTTTGCCAATCCAATCGGTGTGATGTGGTACCTCAGAGTTGTTTTGATTTACATCTCTCTAATGATAAATGATTTAGAGCAATTTTTCATATGATATAGATATCTTTAATTTCTTCCTCTGAATATTGCCTGTTCATATGCTTTGACCATTTATCAACTGGGGAATGATTTGTATTGTTGTACACTTGACTCAGTTCTCTATATATTTTTGAAATGAGGCCTTTATCCCCGAGATAAGCTATAAAAATTTTTTCCTAATATGCTACATCCCTCTGAATTTTGGTTGCATTGGGTTTGGTTGTGCAAAGACTTTTAAGTTTAATGTAATCAAAATTATCCATCTTGCACTTCATAATGCTTTCTATCTCTTCTTTAGTCAAAAATTCTACCCTTCTCCATAAATCTGATAAATACACTATCTCTTACTCCTCCAGTTTGTCCATGATATCAGTCTTTATACCTAGATTGTGTACCCATTTGGACTTTATTCTTGTGTAGGGTGTCACACATGGCTCTATGCCTAGTTTCTGCCACACTGTTATCCAGTTTTTCCAATAATTTTTGTCGAACAGTGAGTTCTTATCCCAGAAGCTGAGGTCCTTGGGTTTATCAAACAGGAGATTGCTATATTCATTGTCTACTCTGACTTGAGTACCTAGCATGTTCCACTTGTGTACTCTTCTGTTTCTTAGCCAGTACCAAGTGGTTTTGATAACTGCTGCTTTATACTACAATTTGAGATCTGGTAGAGCCAGGCCACCTTCCCTAGCATTTTTTTTCATTCTTCCCTTTGATATTCTGGACATTTTGTTCTTCCGGATGAATTTTGATATTATTTTATCCAGCTCTACAAAAATAATTATCTGATAGTTTAATTGGTATGGCACTAAATAAGTAAATTAATTTACATCGAATTGTCATTTTTATTATATTGGTTTGGCCTACCCATGAGCAAGTGACGTTTTTCCACTTACTTAGATCTGACTTAATTTGTGCAAAAAGTGTAATTTTGTTCATATAATCCCTGGGTTTGTTTTGGCAGGTAAACTCCCAAATATTTTATAGTGTCTACCCTAGCATTAAATGGGATTCTCTTTCTATCTCTTGCTGTTGGACTTTGTTATTGATGTACAGGAATGCAAAAGATTTCTGTAGATTTATTTTGAAACCTACAAATTTGCCAAAGTTGTTTATTATTTCAAGTAGTTTTTTACTTGAAGCTCTGGGATTCTCTAAGTATATCATCATATCATTTGCAAAGAGTGATAACTTAGTTTCTTCTTTGCCTATTCTTATTCCTTCAATTTCTTATCTGCTCTAATTGCTACAGCCAACATTTCTAGCACCAGACTGAATAACAGTGGTGATAATGGACATCCTTGTTTCACCCCTGATCTTATTGGAAATACATCTAGCTTATCTCCATTGCATACAATGCTTGATGATGGTTTTAGGTAGTTACTGCTTGTTATTTTATGGAAAGTTCCCTATATTCCTATGATCTCCAGTGTTTTTAATAGGAATGGGTGTTGTATTTTGTCAAAAGCTTTTTCTGCATCTATTGAGATAATCATGTGGTTTTTGTTAGTTTTGTTGTTGATATGATCAATAATGGTAATAGTTTTCCTAATATTGAACCAGCCCTACATTCCTGGTATGAATCTGACCCAATCACAATGTATTATTCTTTTTCCTAAAAGCTTATTTAAAATTTTTTCATCTATATTCATTAGACAAATTGGTCTATAATTTTCTTTCTCTGGTCTCTTCCTGGTTTAGGTATCAAAACCATATTTGTATCATAAAAAGAATTTGGGAGGACTCCTTCTTCCCCAATTTTCAAAAACAGCCTATATAGTATTGGAATTTACTGCTCTTTAAATATTTGGTAGAACTCCCTTGGAAATCCATCTGGTTTTTGCTAGGGAGTTCATCTGAGATGGGGTTGTTTAAGTATTCAACTTCCTCTTCTGTTAATGTGGCCAATTTGTATCTTTTGAAATACTCATCCATCTCATTTAGATTGTCCAATTTATGGGCATAAAGTTGGGCAAAGTATTTCTAATTATTGTTTTAATTTCCTCGTCATTGGAGGTGAGTTCACCCCTTCCATTTTTGATATTAGTAATTTGGTTTTCTTCTTTCTTTTTTTAATCAAATTGACCAAAGTTTTATCAATATTATTAGTTTTTTCATAAAACTGACTATTGGTTTAATTTATTAATTCAATAGTTTTCTTAATTTCAAATTTATTAATCTCTCCTTTGTTTTTAGTATTTCTAATTTTGTATTTTATTTTTTTAATTAACTAATTTATTTAACTTTTAACATTCATTTTCACAAAATTTTGGGTTACAAATTTTCTCCCCTTTTGCCCCCTCCCCCCACCCCAAAACACCGAGCATTCTAATTGCCCCTATCACCAATCTGCTCTCTCTTCTATCATCCCTCTCTGCCTTTGTCTCCATCTTCTCTTTTGTCCTGTAGGGCCAAATAACCTTCTATACCCCTTTACCTGTATTTCTTATTTCCTAGTGGCAAGAACACTACTCGACAGTTGTTCCTAAAACTTTGAGTTCCATCTTCTTTTCCACCCTCCCTCCCCACCCATTCCCTTTGGAAGGCAAGCAATTCAATATAGGCCAAATCTGTGTAGTTTTGCAAATGACTTCCATAATAGTCGTGTTGTGTAAGACTAACTATATTTCCCTCCATCCTATCCTGTCCCCCATTACTTCTATTCTCTCTTTGATCCTGTCCCTCCCCATGAGTGTTGACCTCAAATTGCTCCCTCTTCCCCTTGCCCTCCCTTCCATCATCCCCCCCACCCTGCTTATCCCCTTATCCCCCAGTTTCTTGTATTGTAAGATAGGTTTTCATACCAACATGAGTGTGCATTTTATTCCTTCCTTCAGTGGAATGTGATGAGAGTAAACTTCATGTTTTCATCTCACCTCCCCTCTTTATCCCTCCAGTAATAAGTCATTTGCTTGCCTCTTTTATGAGAGAGAATTTGCCCCATTCCATTTCTCCCTTTCTCCTCCCATATATTTCTGTCTCACTGCTTGATTTCATTTTTTTAAGATATGATCCCATCCTCTTCAATTCACTCTGTGCACTCTGTCTGTATGTGTGTGTGCATGTGGGTGTGCATGTGTGTGTGTGTGTAATCCCACCCAGTATCCAGATACTGAAAAATTTCAAGAGTTACAAATATTGTCTTTCCATGTAGGAATGTAAACAGTTCATCTTTTGTAAGTCTCTTATGACTTCTCTTTGCTGTTTGCCTTTTCATGCTTCTCTTCATTCTTGTGTTTGAAAGTCAAATTTTCTTTTCAGCTCTGGTCTTTTCATCAAGAATGCTTGAAAGTCCTCTATTTCATTGAAAGACCAATTTTTCCCCTGAAGTATTATACTCAGTTTTGCTGGGTAAGTGATTCTTGGTTTTAGTCCTAGTTCCTTTGACTTCTGGAATACCCGATTTCACGCCCTTTGATCCCTTAATGTAGAAGCTGCTAGATCTTGTGTTATCCTGATTATACTTCCACAATACTTGAATTGTTTCTTTCTAGCTGTTTACAATATTTTCTCCTTGACCTGGAAACTCTGAAATTTGGCCACAATGTTCCTAGGAGTATCTCTTTTTGGATCTCTTTCAGGCGGTGTTCTGTGGATTCCTTGAATACTTATTTTACCCTCTGGTTTTAGAATCTCTGGGCAGTTTTCCTTGATAATTTCATGAAAGATGATGTCTAGGCTCTTCTTTTGATCATGGCTTTCAGGTAGTCCCATAATTTTTAAATTGTCTCTCCTGGATCTATTTTCCAGGTCAGTTGTTTTTCCAATGAGATATTTCACATTATCTTCCATTTTTTCATTCTTCTGGCTTTGTTCTGTGATTTCTTGGTTTCTCATAAAGTCATTAGCCTCCATCTGTTCCATTCTACTTTTGAAAGAACTATTTTCTTCAGTGAGCTTTTGAATCTCCTTTTCCATTTGGCTAATTCTGCTTTTGAAAGCATTCTTCTCCTCATTGGGTTTTTGAAACTCTTTTGCCTGTTGAGTTAGCCTATTTTTCAAGGTGTTATTTTCTTCAGCATTTTTTGGGGTCTCCTTTAGCAGGGTGTTTAATTGTTTTTCATGCTTTGCTTGCATGTCTCTCATTTATCTTCCCAATTTTTTCCTCCACCTCTCTAACTTGATTTTCCAGATCCTTTTTGAGGTCTTCCATGGCCTGAGCCCATTGTGTGGGCTGGGATACAGAAGCCTTGACTTCTGTGTCTTTCCCTGATGGTAAACATTGTTCTTCCTCATCAGAAACAAAGGGAGGGAATACCTGTTCACCAAGAAAGTAGCCTTTTGTAGTCTTATTTTTTTTTCCCTTTTCTGGGCATTTTCCCAGCCAGTGACTTGACTTCTGAGTATTCTCTTCACACATACTTGGCCTCCAGATCTGCCCAGCCAGCTCTTGGAGTCTGAGATTCAAATGCTGCTTCCCAGCCTCAGGGTTTGGGGTGGGGGCAGGGCTGCTATTCAGTGTGAGATCAAGTTCAGCTGCTCAGGTGGGGGCAGGGCCACCTCATGGGGCTCAGTTCCCTCAGGGGGTTTATGCAGAGACCTTCAACAATGGATCCAGGCTCCTGCCTGCTTGGGGAGCCCTGGTCTGCCGCTGCCTCAGCTGCTGCCTCCTGAGGGAGCCTGAGTTATGGGGGCACCCCACTCTCCTCTCAACCTGCCAAAGAGACCCTCTCACCGACCCCCATCACCTGTGGGTGGAGGGACCCACACGGCTGCTGGAGATTCTGTCCCTGAAGCCTGCTCGGATCTGCTCCTCTCGGCGCTGTGGGCCAAGGCTCGGCTCCTGGTCCGCAGTGCGACGGACCTTTTGCGAGAGGTTTTCAGGCTCTCTGGAACAGAAATTCATCCGCTCTGTTGTTCTGTGGCTTCTGCTGCTCCAGAATTCGCCGGGGGTTCTTTTTTCAGATGTTTTATTGGCTGTGGGTCAGAGCTAGCGTATGTGTATCTTTCTACTCCACCATCTTGGCTCCGCCCCCTAATTTTGTATTTTCTTGAGGATTTTCAATTTGTTCTTTTTCTAGCTTTTTCAGCTGCATGCCCAGGTTTTTGTTTTTTGTTTTTTTTCTTTTTTAACTTAAGGCTTTCTTTTCTGGTTTGGGCCTTTGATTTCATTGCTGTGGTAATTTCCATTTATAGAAACTCATTGCATCAATGCAGATCAACAACTCATCTCTAACAAAGTCTTAGTTGTTTGGGACAAACGAGACGTTAAGCAATTTACTTGCTATATGCAGAGGCAGGCCATGTACGGGATAATCTTCCCTATTCCACACCTGCTCTCTATCTGCTGTCTGCTCTTAGGGATTTTTGAAATTTGTTCATTTGTCTATTTTGCAACGATTATCTCAGGTTTCAGAACAACAGGATGGTTCAGAGTTTTCCTGAGACATTGGCCTACTGGCTCCTCCTCACACAAGATTTTCAATCTTTTGTCTCTACAGTTTTTCACTGGTTGATGTGAATGCCTGAAATGCTTCTCAGATGCACCTATTGGCTCCCCTTGGTTTTATTCAAGACTCAGACAAAATCCTACCTTCTGTCAGACGCTTTTCCCTGCCACTGCTTGTATTTTCCCTCTGTGATTACCTAGCTAGACACATAGATGCCTACATACACATGTATATATAAGTACATATATGTGTGTACATATACATATATGTGTATATATGTATACCACACATGAGGAAGACAACATGTAAGTAGGCATGCAAAATACTTCTCTCTCAACTTATATATCTATCTGTCTTACATAATCATGGTTGTTTGCCTGTTGGCTTCCCTATTTGAAAAGAATCTTCTTCAAGGCGGGGAACATTTGGTTTTCTTAGGGGCAGGAGTGATTATCATTATTTTATTTTATTTTATGTTATTTTATTTTATTTTATTTTGTTTCTATCTTCAGCACTTAGAATAGTGCCTGACACATAGAAATCTCTAAGTAAATGCTTATTAATTGATTAATTTATTGATTGACTGGATCAGTTCTCAGTTAAGCTTGCTTGCTGCTTGTTCAATTATTGTGCAATCTATTTTCTTGCATATATCCTAAGGGTATCCAAAATTCAGTAGTATGAGTTCACCCTCCTCTATGTACAGAGATCAAAAGCTCTGCATAGCTCAATTAATGATTTACAAATTGTTGAGCAAAAGCAAAACAAAACAAAACAGACTGTAAGCCCCATAATCCTCAGCAATATTTTAATAATAATAGCCTCTGTGAATTTGGTTAAGTTCATCTTTAGGCAAGAGACACACAGTCCTCACCTACTGGATGTTCAATATCTGTGCAAATCTGTTTTGACATATTAAATTAATTATAGCCATGAGTCAACTTACACATTCGATGATTCAATATGCACATTTGAGGCACTCCTGGCTCCTGCCTATGCTGCCTCAGTAATCTCTTTTCTGATCACAGTGCTGTTAAAGTAAACTTTCTTCCTGGACCTAGATCTTTGCTCATGAAATCTTGCTTTCTGGATACTTGTTTCAGTTCTGTCTCTTTTCCTTCTGTCTTGACTTGTTTTCATCTTCTCACTTTTGCTCTTACTATCCTTCTGAGTAATCAAACAAAGCTCCAGACAGTGTGGTCTTGATGCTCAGCTCAGTAAAGGGAGAAGAAACAGCTGCTGAAATTGTGAGCGTTCCTTTCTGGCTGTCAATTCCTGTGAAACCAGACGTTTCAAGGAAGTTGTCTGCAGTTTCAGGAGGAACAGAATGGAAAAAAAAATATCTCCATAGTTGCCGAAGCTATAGAAGTCTGGCTAGGTCACACAAGCTTACAGTCTTAAAAAAAATAGGAAGCCTTTACTCTCCATCCAAGTGGGTAGCATTACATTTTCCCCCTTGGTTACATCACCTAAACTAGAGATGCCCAGGGGAAAAAATACCAGTAAATGAAAGCTATAATGCTTGGGAACTGTACAAGAAGGATTATTTTTCATAGCATCTTTCTTTAAACATTTAAGAAAAGTTCTAAATGTTCTTACTGTAAGATGTTTTCTTTCTTCTTACACTTCACTGGTAATGACCAGAAAACCCAATACTGAATAAGTTTACATTTTCATTGAAAGACCAATTTTGTTTTCCCCTGAAGTATTATACTCAGTTTTGCTGGGTAGGTGATTCTTGGTTTTAGTCCTAGTTCCTTTGACTTGGAATATCATATTCCACGCCCTTGGATCCCTTAATGTAGAAGCTGCTAGATCTTGTGTTATCCTGATTGTATTTCCACATACTTGAATTGTTTTTTTCTAGCTGCTTACAATATTTTCTCCTTGACCTGGGAACTCTGGAATTTGGCCACAATGTTCCTAGGAGTATCTGTTTTTGGATCTCTTTCAGGCGGTGATCTGTGGATTCCTTGAATACTTATTTTACCCTCTGGTTTTAGAATCTCTGGGCAGTTTTCCTTGATAATTTCATGAAAGATGATGTCTAGGCTCTTTTTTTGATCATGGCTTTCAGGTAGTCCCATAATTTTTAAATTGTCTCTCCTGGGTCTATTTTCCAGGTCTGTTGTTTTCCAATGAGATATTTCACATTATCTTCCATTTTTTCATTCTTTTGGTTTTGTTTTGTGATTTCTTGGTTTCTCATAAAGTCACTGGCCTCCATCTGTTCCATTCTAATTTTGAAAGAAATATTTTCTTCAGTGAGCTTTTGAACCTCCTTTTCCATTTGACTAATTCTGCTTTTTAAAACATTCTTCTCCTCATTGGCTTTTTGAACCTCTTTTTCCTATTGGGTTAGCCTATTTTTCAAGATGTTATTTTCTTCAGCATTTTTTTGTGTCTCCTTTAGCAAGGTGTTGACCTGCTTTTCATTCTTTTCTTGCCTCTCTCTCATTTCTCTTCCCAGTTTTACCTCCACCTCTCTAACTTGCTTTTCAAAATCCTTTTTGAGCTCTTCCATGGCCTGAGCCCATTGAATATTTATTCTGGATGTTTGGGATACAGAAGCCTTGACTTCTGTGTCTTTCCCTGATGGTAAGCATTGTTCTTCCTCATCTGAAAGGAAGGGAGGAGATATCTGTTCACCAAGAAAGTAACCTTCTATGGTCTTATTTTTTTTCCCTTTTCTGGGCATTTTCCTAGCTAGTGACTTGGCTTCTGAGTGTCCTCTCCACCCCCACCTCACCTCCAGATCTGCCCAGCCAGTGCTTGGGGTCTGAGATTCAAATGCTGCTTCCCAGCCTCAGGGCTTTCAGCAGGGCAGGGCTACTCTTGAGTGTGAGATTAAGTTCAGGTGCTGGGGTGGGGGCAGGGCTGCCTCACAGACTTGGTTCCTTCAGGGGGTTTGTGTGGAGACCTTCAACAATGGATCTGAGCTCATGCCTGCTTGGGGAGCCCCTGTCCCCTGCTGCCTCTGCTGCTGCCTCCTGAAGGGGCCTGAGTTATGGAGACACCCTGCTCCCCTCTCGGTGAGCCCAAAAGCCTCTCTTACTGATCTTTGGGCCTGTGGGTGGAGGGACCTGCCTGGCTGCTGGGGATTCTGTCCCTGAAGCCTGCTTGGATCTGCTCCTCTTGGTGCCACCTGGCGGAGACAGGGCTGGGCTCTGCTTTGTGTCTGGTGTGCGACGGACTTTTTGCATCAGTTTTTCAGGTCTGTCTGGAACAGAAATTTCCTCCACTCTGTTGTTCTGTGGCTTCTGCTGCTCCCAAATTTGTTGGGAGTTCTTTTTTACAGGTATTTTATGGGCTGTGGGTTTGGAGCTAGCATATGTGTGTCTTTCTACTCCACCATCTTGGCTCCTCCCCCAAGTTAATATTTTCCATGTAATAGTTAATGTTACCATTAATATTTTATTACCAAGTTATTATTTTCTGTTAAGTAAGTGAATTAGAACAATTTACAGTACCTGAGCTATGTCTGCAATATGTTTAAGTGTGTACTGAGGTCAAAAAACTGGATAATGTAGGTTAATAAGGCAAAGAAGATTAAATTTATAGAATTTCAATGTGTCTGCAAATGTATAGGGGCATATACATAGTACAAAATGACATGCTTTTCGATTTGTCTAGCTCAGGGGTGGGGAACCTGCAGCCTTGAGGCCACATGTAGTCCTTTAAGTCCTTCAGAGGGTTTTATCTGGCCTTGAGGCCACAGGTTCCCCACCCCTAGTCTAGCTAGCCTCGTCTTTTGTTTTGGACATGTTCAATATGGCAAAAGTTTTGTCAGGATTGCAGAAACTGAATGATCATTTCTGCTAATCATGTTTTCTCTGAAGGAAAGGGGAAAAATATTAAGAAAGAATGTCTTGAGTGTGGAGGGAGAGAGAGAGAAAGAGAGACAGAGACAGAGAGAAAGAGAGAGACAGAAAGAGAGAGAGAAGAGAGAGAGAGGAGAGAGAGAGAGAGAGAGAGAGAGAGAGAGAGAGAGAGAGAGAGAGAGAGAGAGAAATATATCACAACTAAAGTTTCTAGGACTCTAGGAATCAGGTTTGTGGTAAGTGGGGAAACTGAAAGAGCAAAGCTTTTTCCTCTATGATTTCAAGAAGTAGAAGAGGAGATGACTAAGAATTAGAGTATAAAGGACCCTGATAAAACATCAGAACAGGACAGAAGCAAAAGGAAATGGACAGAGAGGAAGCTACCTGTCGCTATGAATCGCCTCGGACACTGTAAATAAATGCTTTATTCAATGAATAAATTAGGATAAAATAATGTAAATAAAGTCAATGGTTCATACCCTAGATTGTCCTTCCTACTTATTTACACAGTATTACAGATAGAATCATTGAATCTGGATTAGATCCAGTGTGAGGCCAAGCAAAGTAGGATCTTTTGCTGTTTTTGTTTTGGTTGATTGGTTGGTTGGTTGATTTGATTGGTTGTTGTCCTTCATCTTTGAAGAGGACCAAAATGACTTCACAATTGTAAAGTGAAATTTCAGTGTGTCCAACTGGCTGTTCAGACCAATATGAGCTCAGAATGCTCTAACACAGGTTGGGCACAGATAGTTCGTATGAATATTTAGGATGGATATCCCAAATTTGCACATCCTGCATCTATTTTGTGCTGTCTCAGTTCAAACAGCACAGCACCTTTTCTTATGTGGGCACACCATGCTGAGCGGTCCTGTGCCAGTGTTTCCCATGTTGCACAGTCAAATCTGAAGTTCTTGAGAGAGACCTTGAGAGTGTCCTTGTATCATTTCTTCTGGCCACCATGTGATCGCCTGCTCCATGCAAGTTCTCCATAAAATAGTTTTTTTGACAAGCGTACATTTTGCATTCAAACAACGTTGTCAGCCTATTGGAGTTGTGCTCTCTGAAGCATAGTTTGAATACTTGGCAGTTCAGCTCAAGTTAGGACTTCATTGTCTAGTACCTTATCATGCCAGGTGATCCTCAAGTTCTTCCTAAGACAGTTGAAATGGAAGCAATTCAGTTTCCTCGGGTGGTACTGGTAGACTGTCCATGTTTCACAAGCATATAACAATGAGGTCAGCACAACAATTCTGTAGACCTTCAGTTTTGTAGTCAGTCTAATACCTCTTCCTTCCCAAACCTTTCTTTGGAGCCTCCCTAACACTGAGCTAGCTCTGGCAATGGTTGCATCAACCTCATTGTCAATGTGTACATTCCTGGAAAGCACACTACCAGGGTAAGTGAACTTATCCACAGCACTCAAAATTTCTCCATTTGTTGTAACCAATGGTTCTACATATGGATGATGTGGTGATGGCTATTAGAGCACCTGTGTATTTTTGGTGTTAATTATTAGGCCAAATTTAGGATACGCAGCAGAGAATTGATTCATACTTTGTGGCATCTCAGCTTCAGGGGCCGCATTCAGTGCACAATCATCTGTAAACAGAAAATCATACACCAACACTCCCTCCACTTTGATCTTGGCTTGTAACCTTTTCAAATTTAAGTAGTTACCATCAGTATGGTAGTTGACCTTGATGACGTGTTTATCCTCATTGAAAGCATTTGCCAATGGATGAAAACATCATGCTAAAAAGCATGGGAGCAAGCACACAGCCCTGTTTTGGTATAATCTAGAAGTATAATGACTCTGTTTGAATAATGTGATTGAGGAGGATCTTTCCCACCCATTGATGGGCTTGGGAAGATTTGTAGGAAGGCCCATACCTTTTGTTAATGAGGCACTGGTTCTCAGGGGATATGATGTCCTCTGACTCTGAAAAGTGTATAAAGACTCTGAGGTGCTGTTTTACTTTGGGGCTTAATTTTTGAAAGAAGGTTTGTGTGCCAGATGAGACTCTGGGAAGCCACTAAGCAGCTCCCCAGCTTTGAAAACCCAGATGTTGGTGCTTTCTTCTCTGGTAACTATGTATGTATGGTCAGGCAGTTGCATCTGTCTGTTGAATTGTGAGTATGTACTGCTTACTGCCAGGCAGTTTGGAGTCACTTTCTGTTGATTTAGATTTCTCTGTATTTTCTCTGAAGTTCAGGGTGCTGACTTTTTTCCCCTGAACTAAGTGAATGATACATGTGCTTGATTAAGGTGATTGTTAACCCTCAAAAGTTGCCTTTCCTTTTGTAAATGCAAATCTAAGAACTTGTAATAACAGGCCCCCCTGTATATGTTGGGGTGCTTATTGTTACATCCAGTCATCTAATTTTATAGATAAGGAAACTGAAGCCGAGGATTGATAAGGCTAAGTCTAAGGTCATTGAGCTATATAGTGGGAAAGCAATGAAATTATAGATTTCCTGACACTTAGTCTAGTGCTCTTTTCATTATCTCCTACAAAACCTCCCATTGTGTTTTCCAGATATATTACCTACTTCTAACTGAACTCTCTGCCCCCTCTGCAAAAGAAGGTAAATTTTGATGGCCAGAAGCTGCCCAGTTAACTTGGGGTTTTCTTTTTCTCTCTCTTCCTCTCTCTCTCTCTCTCTTTCTTTCCTTCTTCCTTCCTTCCTTCCTTTGTTTCCTTCCTTCCTTCCTTTCTTTCCTTCTTTCCTTCTCTCCTCCTCTCCTTTCTTTCTTTTTCTTTCTTTCTTTCCTTTTCTTTCTTTCTTTCTTTCTTTCTTTCTTTCTTTCTTTCTTTCTTTCTTTCTTTCTTTCTTTCTTTCTTTCTTTCTTCCTTTCTTTCTTCCTTTCTTTCTTCCTTTCTTCCTTCCTTTCTTTCTTCCCTTCTTTCTTTCTTTCTTTCTTTCTTTCTTTCTTTCTTTCTTTCTTTCTTTCTTTCTTTCTTTCTTTCTTTCTTCTTTCTTTCTTTCTTTCTTTCTTTCTTTCTTTTTTTCTTTCTTTCTGTTTCCTTATTTTCTTTCCCTAAAACCCAGTTCACTCTGAAGCTCATAGATTGGACCACAATGGTCCCTGCCTAAGCTCCACTTAATAACTCTATCTTGGGCCCTCTTAGCATAGAGTGAATGTCAATGGTAACTATTTTTCTTTGGAATTTAGCCATGAGGTAAATGATTAACTACCAGCTTGGGAGATGGGGGGCGGGATATACAAGCAACAAACTTTTAAGTTTAGTATTTATTTTCTCCCTCATTTTATGTCTAGATAGTCAACAAAACTCTGATTTATAGCGTTTTCTGATTTGAGGGGACCTAAATATGGACAATAAAATTTTTGCCTTCTGTTATCTAATTCAAGCTGGCTCCAGTTTACCTTGCTTCTTCACTAAATCAAACCACTGAAGCTCAAAGTTGAAAGATACGTCTCAAAGGTTATCTAGTCCAACTCCTACAAAATTCACAAATCCCTCTGCAACAACCACACTGAGTAACAAACCAGCCTCCATATGAAATAGTGAAAGAAACTAACTTTGTAATACTGGGCACGTCACTTAACAGTCTACTTCAGTTTCTTCATTTGTAAAATGGGCACAATAGTAGGACCTACTTTCCAGGGTTGTTACAAGAACCAAATGTCCAGCACTTTGCAGACCTTAAAGTTTGATAGCTTTTAAATATAATAGCTATAAATATATTATTATTAATATTATTGATATTATTATTATTGTTAAAAGAAATGTGACTATTTTATGATACACGTCATTCTATTTTTGGACCACTAATTGTCATGAACTCTTTCTTCATCTCAGAATAAAACTTGCCTCCCGTACATTCAGGTCAGTTACTACAAGATCATAGATTTACAGCTGGAAGTTACCTCAAAGCCCATCTAGACAGCTTCCCTAAGTTTACAGATAAACCACAAAATTCAAAGGCCCTGCCTTGTTTTTGTTGTTGTTTGTGTTGTGTTTGTCCTCCAGTCTCAAAGAAAGCCCTTGCCTAAGGTCACACAAGTAGTACATATCATACTTGAGATGTGAACCTAAGTCTTTTAAATGGAAAGTCACATTCCAATTTTCCATACTGCCTTAAAATGTCTAGCAAATGGTCCCAATTCTGAAGTCAAGCAAAATGATGAATGTTGTTTTTCTTCCAGAAAATGTATTAAGTATTTAGAAAATGCAAATCATGGATCCTGTGTTCATAAAGAAACAAGTATGTGTTTGTTTTATTGCACCTTCACTTGATTCCCATATAATAGAGTTTCAACTGTTCTCACCTATCTGGTCACTGTGTTTTCAATTCGCTCCAGATTAAAAATATCTTTTCTAAACTATAGTGCCCAAAATTGTACCTAGTGCATGATAAAACGAGAACTGAGTAAAATCTGTATCCCTATTCAGGATAATGTATTTGAAGTAATTCCTCCTAAATTATCATTAGCTTTGCTTGTTGCTACTTCATAATGTTGACATAATGTGTACGTGTGTATACATATATTCATATAAATGTGTGCATATATGCATGAATATATGTGTATTATATACACATACAAGCACACACACATATATGTATATGTAATATACATAATGATGTATATTGTCTTTGTTTCCACTAAAATGTTAGGTATTCAGTTGGTATGACAAAATATGGGGCACAGAAGACAGTCAGTTGTTTGTATCAGAAATTCATATATAGAAAGATAAATAGATATAGATATGTGTTTATGTGCATGAATATGTATATATAATATATAATGTATATATGTATGCATGTATATATATGCTATATGTATATATACACACTATACATATGTTTACACACACATGTATATATGTGTATGTGTGTACGTATGTGTATATATGTGTGTGTGTATATATATGTATATATATATACCCTAACATATTGTTGAACATATTGTAAAAAGTTTTATTTAATTTTAAATCTATCAACAAACAATGATTAAGTTCCTCCTATATGGTAGATGTTAGGAATACAAAGGCAAAAAATGGAACATTTGTACTCTCTAGTGTTTACAGTCTATTAGAGGAGATGTGATTGAGGAGAAAAGCAGTCCACTTCTATGGAGAGTGGGCTAGACAGCCAATGAAAGAGGAGTAGAAGGTTTGCCTTTCTCTAATGAAGGCCAGGTAGAATTGAATGAATATATAATAATAGAGGAAATGATTAGCTTGGTTTCATAACTTACTCCACTTCTTCCCAGAAGCCCGTGAGTAGAAGCAAAGAAGTCAGGTAGTTGGATTAATCCAGGGCTGGGATTTGGAAGGTTATGTGCTATGATAGGGTAAAAGCTCACTGAAGGGATTTGAGAATACAGAACAATGGGAGGTTGAAGTGATTCACTGTAAGGTCAGATTCGAGAAGAGAGTCAAATAAAGTAAGAGCTGGGATGATGGATTCAGAAAGCACTGAAAAGTGGAGGATTGGATATCATAATGAAAAGAAAGAACAGAAATGTGCATTTTCCCTTACAGTATGACTGTCATGCCACTTCCCTAGTGCCCTTACATTTCTTATGTTTCTTATGTGTTGTTTCTAGAATTTTCTCACTTTCTAGGAATTTACATTGCTCTCTAAGAAATACCTAGCATTATCCTTAATGTCTGCATTAAAACTAACTCTAAGGAGCAAACAGAAATTCCAACACAAATGGCCAAATACTTAGTACTATGAGTATTGGGAGAATGTACTGCTCCTCCATGTAATCTCCACAGAAAGAGGTCTCTATAAAAGATGGTAAAATTTTGTTAAACCCTTCTAATAGGTCTTTTGGGCTAACACCCAATCTAGAGGAGGCAGCTGTAATTAACTGTCTCATGAAAAGACTATTGATTGTTTGGGAAAAAGAAAGTCCAGAATGGCCATATTACTCAGTACTTACAATCTTCTTTATTATTTTTATTGATATTAAAAGATGACAAGTAATATCCTCTTTAATTTATTTCCTTAAATTGCACTTTTCTTACTTTTAGCAATATTTCTTCCTTTTAAAATACATGAATAGGTTAAAAGAAAATCACAATAAATTATATTATATTTTATTCCTTTTCCCAAGTGCTTCCTACATAAAATGCATGCAAAATACTTTATTTAGTTAGCACTATAATAAAACAGTCATAAAATGAGAGAGAGAAT
This sequence comes from Notamacropus eugenii, assembly GCF_028372415.1. NCBI lineage: Eukaryota > Metazoa > Chordata > Mammalia > Diprotodontia > Macropodidae > Notamacropus > Notamacropus eugenii. The sequence continues at coordinate 365,521,351 of NC_092876.1, read as the reverse complement.
ATATACATAAGTTTTAACTTTATAATTGCTAAGCTTTAAGGAGAGTCCTAAAATATGCAAGTATCATATAATCTTTAAAACTTCAATATGGTTAATACAGAACTCCAGAATATTAGAGTCTGACATTTAACTGTACCTTTAACTTGAGATACTCAGTTCTGGGACCCATATGTGACTTAATTCTTCTGCCACTGCAGATTGACTGTATAGCAGCTGTTGTAGTAGCATATATCTAAGAGCTGAGAGCATTCATAGACAAACACTAAATAGTCTCTGCTCTCAAGGAACTTGAGTCCTATTGGAGGGGAAAAATATGTTAAGTAGTAAAATAAACACAAAATAGATATAAAATAGATACAACCTAATTTTCAGAAGAGGCCACTTCAGTTAGGAGAATCAAAATAAGCCTCATGTAAGACTTGGAACTTAAGTTGAGATTTGAAGGAAACTAAGAGTTCTAAGTAGAAGTGAGGAAGAAGTATATTTCAAGTGGGAAGGGGTAGAAGGGAAACAGCATGGAGTGGGAGATGGAATGTGAAGTTCAGGGAACAATTAATCAAGCAGTTTGTCTAGAACACAGAGCGCATGATGCAGAGTATGTTAGTGAAGGGCTTTAAATCATATGCCTTCTCTATAAAAGTCACTTTCTAGAATCTGTTTGAATTTTGTATTGGTATAATAGGAATTTCATGCAAATAAATGTGAGAACCCTATTATAGCAGTACTGAAAGAGAGACAGAAAGAAAGAAAAAGAGACAGAGACATAGAGAGGCACAGAGACAGATACAGAGAGACAGAGACAGGCAGATGCAATCAGAGAGAGAATCATGGAAATCCCAATAATTATTATAATCCCTATAATTTTCATAAACTAGAAGGCAGAGATCCCAAAACACATGAATGGGCTGGAACAGAGGAGTTGAATCTTATAGTCTGAAATATAATAGAAATATAGTAGATTTCTTCACTTGGGCTCAAAATCAAATGTACAGAAACAGGATGTGAGACTAGACAGTGACTAAAATGAAAAATACTGAGCCTAATTTCATAGCAAAGAGTAAGATAAATGCCAAACATTCCTGAGAGATGTATTCAAATTCCAGAACAATTTAATGTGGAAATGATGCACATATGTGAGCATATGCTTACATATATGTATACTTGTATAAACACATGTATGCACACATGTATGTATATATTTATACACACATGTAAATAATATATCTCAGTTATACAAGTCCCTTCCTATATTCTAGGTTTTAATTTTTATTATTCTAATGTTAGTCTCATGTAAATGAATGTTGGGACCCTATTACAGAAGCACTGAAAGTTAGAGAAAGGCAGAGACAGAGACAGAGAGAGAGACAGAGACAGAAAGAGACAAAGACAAAGAACAAGACAGAGAGAAACTAGCCAACAGATATTTATGTATATGTATAAATCTAATAATTTGAGAATTATTGCTAAAAATGGTAGGATGAGATTCAAACTGAGAGATAATACATACTGCTGATCTTTCTCCTCATCCTAAGTTTCTTCCTTCCATATTTACCACACAATCAATAGTCTAACATTTGCTATCTACCTTCAACCAGGACCCTTTACTTTTATTTCCAAATGAGCTCCATGCCTGATTCATATTCTTTCTATCCCACCTCCTATCTTCCTTCTAGGAAAATTCATCATTTTGATGCTGCCCCAAACATCCTAGTTTCCTAGTTTCATATGGAGTAGTTTGCCTACTCCTTCTCTCTGATTATCTACACAGAGATTGTCATATCCTTGATGTTGTAATCATGTACTTGTGTGCCATCACCATGTGAATGAACTCTGAAATTCCTTTATCTGATCATATTTTTCTTTCTATCTATTTTCTGACCACTAAGCCTGGGTTCTTTGTTTTCATTGTGGTTTCCAATCTCTTCACACTCAGTTCTTTCTCAGATGATTATGCCTGCACTTGCTATACTTTCCTCCCCTTCCTATATTTACCTTTTGCAAAATTAGTTCAATTCAACTCCAAAATGATTCTCTACACTCTAGTCTTTTTCTCCCTTATCCTATCCCTGATCATACCTTACTAAATCCCAGCTCTGGATTACTCCTACCATCTGCCAACTTTGCTTATATATTCATGTGCTACTGAATAGAGATAGAGAAAAATTAAAAAACAACAAAACAAAACAAATCAAAAACATGCCAACAAGTTTCACCACTAATGTATATCACATAATCCCCCTGGATCCCTCATTATGGCAAGGCAGACCTTTTATACCTCCCTAATTGATTCACTGCATAACATTGCAATGACTTTTCCAAATCTTTTAATCACTCCTGGGGTTCCCCCTCCTTTCACCCACTCACCTGTCAGCTTACTGAAAAAAAAAAAGTAGGTCATCCACTAGAGCTACATCTTGTCTCCTCTTCATCTCAGGCTATACTCAGAGTTTTTTGACTCTGATCTCCTTCACCTCTGTCTCACGAATGGGCAGCTCTTCTTCTTAGGAAAATACACCTTTCTACCACAAGGGAACCTATTCTATCCCATCTTCTCCAGCATATTGCCTCCCCATTTATCATCCATACTCTCTTGCTGAGTTTCAGTCTTTTCCTATTTGCTGGGTGGTTCCCTGATACCTACAAATATGTCTATATATCTTTCATTCTACAGACAAAACAAAAATGAACCAAAAAAAAACCTTTACTGTCTACACCAGATGGTTCCACTTCCTTTCCTTTCACTCTCTTATAAACTCTCTACAGTCTGGCTTTTAACCTCATCATTCAATAAAAACTCTCTCCAAAGTTACCAGTGATCTCTTGATTGCCAAATCGAATGGCCCTTTCTTCATTCTCCTCCTTTTTGAACTCTCTCTAGCTTTTGGAATTGTAGATAACTCTTCTTCTTGATATTGTCTGTTCTTTAGGTTTTCAAGACAGTATTCTTTCTTTATTCTTTTCCTATCTGTCTGGCTATTCCCTTTTCAGTCTCCTTGTTGGATATTCATCCAGATTATACCTGATAACCATGTATGTCTTCCAAACTTCTGTCCTGGCCGCTCTTCTCTTCTTCTTTGATATTATTTTGCTTTGTGATCTCATCACCTCTATGCTTTAAACTCCTTAAACTCAACATGTCCTGAATAGAACTACTTATCTTTCAAAGCTCTCCCCTCATTCACACTTCCCTGTTATTATAGAAGGTAACATCATTCTTCTAGTCACCCAGGTACAATCTCAATGTCATTCTGAATTCCTCACTTACATTCACCCCTCCCAATCTGTTGCAATAGCCTATTATTTCTACCTTTAAAACACTGCATACACATACATACATACATATATATGTGTATATATATATATATATATATATATATACACATATATATGTGTGTATGTGTGTGTGTGTGTGTGTGTGTGTGTGTATCCCCTTACTCCTCTGTTACAACTGCTACATCGATGCAGGCTTCCATTTCATCACTAATTCATCCTTCACTTAGCAGCTGATACGATCATTAGGACCTTCTTTGATACTTGTCACTTTGTTTCTTGGTCATCTCTCAAATCTTGAGAGTAGCCCTGAGGCAATTAGTTAAAAACAAAAGATTCCGGTTGGCTTTAATTTCTTTTAACCTTTCAGTTAGCTTTGTGTAAATCTGAGGTTTCCAGTGTGGAGCTGACCCTTCTCCATTCCAACTTCATGGTATCTATACGGCTAGATCAGGGTAATCAACTGAGTTGAGTGTATGCCTCAGTCCTTGTTTGCCTTTCTCACTTTTTTAAAATTTTTTCCCCTTTACTGATCCTTGGTGAATAAATACTATCCTGAGATAGATGTGTACAAGTTTTGAGGCAACGTTATTTTTTTCCAGAGCTCCTGAGGTCCTGGGTTCTTTTGCTAAGAACTGAATGTGATCAAGGGAGAAGTCCTTAACAACTACTCCAATGATCCTGAAGAAAATGTCCCCCAACAAAAGGAATAACTTAAACTCTATCCATTTTGCCAGAAAACATTTGCCAGGACTTGTATGGATAGTGAAAAGCCAAGGTGAAGCATAAAATACCTAATCAGTAGTGCCACAAGCTGTTTTATGTGCTGACAAGGCTGAAGTATCAGCCTCCCAGAAGACTGTACCTATTAGTAGGAATAAAGTTATTGAATCTTTTATTGTTTGTTCTCATCAAATGTGTATTATTGAGGTGAGTGTTCTGTGTTTATCATTCATTCCTTTTGTATGCAGGAAATAAATGTCTTTTCCATACACAAATGATTCATATTGTATATGAAGTACCTTTCTATTCCCCATTTTAGGGAGGCCTTAGACATGAGCCAAAACTTAAGTTTTACATAATTTGTAACTGGGGTGGTAGTGTAGGGTTTAATAAGCCAAAGAATGTGAAATATGTGAACCTACTCTCCTCCCCATTAGAGATCACACTCCTTCAGAATTGAATCTTTTCTGGATCTGGTGCTATACAAGAACATATGGATCCTTTGGTGAGGAAGGGGTGGTACATTGCCCCAGGTCACTGGGCCCAGCATTGCTTCTTAATGTTCAACTAGAAAATCTGGCACTTCTTAGTGTACGTAGTCAAATATTCCTAATTTACTCACCTCCTTGGGGGAGTACTTAAATGGAAGGAGATCAGTGAAATAATAATAGCTTATACTTACATAGCATTTACTACATGTCAGGTACTGTGTAAGCTCTTTCCACTGAGACAAGTAAGAGGTACCTTATGTTGGCATAGAGAGTATTAAAGTTTCCTTTTCCTCTGTCCTTGAAGAGTCTTCTTCTGCACAATTCTCTGCCATCTCTTCCATGGGAGCAGCAGTGGAGAGGCTGCTGAGACTGAGAACACCTGGTGGGACAAGTTGGCAAAGAGCCACTTGCTTCTTGCAAATCCAGCCTCGGCAGCCAGGATGCCACAACTGCAGCCTGCAGAGCCTGGCACTGTATAAATGAGCTGAGATAGATCCCAGAGAGCTCTGGGTTCACTGTAGAGACCTAGAATTAAAAGGAGGCTAAGACATTGGGGATGGGAGATAAATTGACAACCCAAGGTCAAATGCAAGCAAGGCCAAATGGAACTTAGAAATGATTTGGAACACCAATTGTAGGGAGATCGGTTGAGAGCCCACAGCTTAAACTCTACCTCTTCTTCGCTATTTGCTTACTGAGTAAACCTCAGCAATTTCCCCAAAGTGAAATATTTTTCATTGTCCTATGTCTCCATCTACCAATTGTGAGGAAGTATGGTGGGGAGGGGGAAGGGAGGGAACAGAGTCTAGTAGGAGAATAAGTTTTTTTATGGTTTTCATATTCAAAAGCTTCTTTGCAGAATTGTTTTTGCTTTTCTATAGCTCCTTTACTGTGTTTTAATAAATCATCTGGCCACCAAAAAGTCAATTCCCGAAGTCTTATGCATGAGGTCAGTCAGCAGAGAAGAGGCAATTTCACAGATGTGGGGTTAGGGCTTAACTACATTGACGAGAGATTTCCTGTTTATTAGTAAGTTGGGAAACATAGTTTATATCTTACTTTTAGAACCCTATTGAATCAGAAAACCCCTCATTTTACATATAAGGAAACAGAGGCCCAGGCAAATGAAATAATTCATCCAAAGTCTCTAAGCTTCAGAGGCAGGATTTCAACATAGATCTTCTGAATCCAGTGCTATACTATGATAATAAAAATAGATAACACTTGCTTTTCAATTATCTCATTTTTCTTCATGATAACCCTGGAAAGTAGTTGTTATTGTTGTTCTGTGGTTTTAGTCATGTCCTACTTTTATGATGCCATTCAGGGATATCTCGGCAAAGACACCGAAGTGGTTTGACATTTCCTTCTCCAGCTTATTCTACAGATGGTGAAACTGAGGCAAACAGGGCAAAGCAACTTGCCTAGGGTCATAGAGGTTGGATTTGAACTCAAGAAGACGATTCTTCCTGATTCCAGGCCTGGCACTCTACCCACTGAGCTCCCTAACTTCCCAGTTGCTCTTAGTATTCTCAGTTTACAGAGGAATAATTTGAGTTAAATGGAGGAGTTTAAGTGATTTACCCAGGGCACCTAGAAAATAAGTCTGAAGCTGAATTGGAACTCAGATCTTACTGACCCCAGAACTGATGCTCTATGGGTATTATAGCATTTTGCAAAGCACACTGAATGTCCTCTGATGAAAGTACTCAATCTGAGACTAGATCAGCCTGGTGACTAGATTGCATATTACACTATACTATATATGTATACAGTATAGTATACATATATACTATACTGTTTAATTAATTAAATTGCTTTTTCTGTAGATTGAAGAAAAAAGGTGAATGAACCAGGCACAGACTGATAACTGCTTCTGCAACACCACAGAGTATATACCTACCTAATACATACTGACCTCATATTTTTACCACTTGTATTTATTTTGTGATAAGTTAAGTCCCATGTAAAGGGCCAAAGCTCTAGGAAGACAGTAACACAAATTCAAATCACATGTATTAAGCATTTAATATATGCTAGGGCTGGGGGTGGACAACCTGTTGTGTGGAGGCCACATGTGGCCTCAAGGTTTCAGGTTCACCATCCCTCTGCTAGGCACTGTTTTAGGTGCTGGATATACAAATAGAATGAATGAAACATGCCTCCTTGTAAAGAGTTTATTCAATTAATCAGTAAATATTTAGTAACAGACTGCTATGTACCAGGCAGTATGCTAGGCACTAGGGATACATAGAGTAAAAGACAGCTTCTACTCTCAAAAAGCTTACAATCTAATAGGGGGATAAAGCATGCAAACAAATATATACAAAGTAAGCAATATAAAGGATAAGTAGTAAATAATTAAAAATAGAAAAGCACTGGAATTAAGAGGAGTTGGTGAAGCTGAGATTTTAGTTGGGGCTTAAGGGAAGGCAGGGAGGTGACACGTTAGAGCAGAGGAGGGAGAGTGTTCCAGGAATGAGGGATAATTAGAGAAAATGCCCCGACCAGAAAGAGAGTATCTCATTTTGGGGGGTGCCAGGAAGCCAGTGTCACTGAATCAAAAAGTGCATGCTGGGGAGCTTACATTCAGAGACTCAGTTTTCCAACTTTGCCCTCGGTTCACAAATGTCCAGCCATGATTCTATTCTCAGTCCTGGGAGTTTGTAACTCCTTGGGTGCCTCAAGCAATTGCAGAATGGACAGTGAAATCTTAAAAAGAAGCCAAATTAATTGCAAAAATAATCCTCTCTCAAGTTAATTGTATTTCCTTTTACGTAAAGGCTGCAAGGCATAGTATACAGAGAGTTGGCTTTGAAGACAAGAAGAGCTGGGTTCAAGCCCTACCTTGTAGCAGCTGTCTGACTCTGGATAATTCATTTAATTACCCAGTGCTCTAGGCAATGGTCTAAGTACCTAAGTCTCAGGGATGATGATCAACTGCCTGAGCAGAGGAAGTTTTCTCCCAAGGGAGGGCAATGTACCAATGAAACCTCCATCTCTTTTCCTTTATTTAAAATGTTAAACATATGGGGGGCGGAGACAAGATGGCAGAGTGAAAGCAACGACTCACCTAAGCTCCTGGAAAAACTCCTCTGGATATCTCTGGGGGGAGAGTCTGACCAGACTTTGGAGGTGTAAAATCCAGTGGGTGACGGACTTTGATGGATTCGGAGCCCAGGCTGGACCGGAGGGTCCACGGGAGGGATCTGTTCCGAGGGGGTAAGACCCCGGCGCACAGCGCAGCGCGGTCGGTGCGGCAGGGCAGAGGGGACCAGAGGAGCCCGAGAGTGGCGGGCGAGACCAGCGGAGCAGGAGATAAGCCAGGCCGAGCCGGTGAGAGCCGCTGAGTGCCAGACATCACCGCAGCAGCCCTTGAAATATTCAGCCTGAAGACGGACTTCGGTGGGTCACTACTTGAACTTCCAGGAACTGGGATGGCAGAGTGATCAGTAAGTGCTCTCTCCTCCCCCCTGATGACCGTGAGGGAACCATAAAATTCTTCCCCAGATTAATCCTGGATCAGCGGGAACAGCAGAAGGGGGCGGGTGGTCTCATAACACCAGAGGCTGGAAAAGTGGCAAAGGGGGATTCTTCCTACTGTGGTGGAGGCGATCTGGAGGGACAGACGACCCAGGGCAGAGAAAATTCGCACTGAGACCCAGGCAAGCCTCAGAGCCAGGAGACGAGCCCCAGGAGGGGCGGGAACACGCATTAGCTTCTAGGCGTGCCCCAGCCCTCCAGGGGAAAAGGGAAGACAATAGGGAAGCTGGGATTACCATCCCCCGACCGTGCCTTTGCCTCAAGTCAGCTGAGGAGATAGCCTGAGACCAGACCACACCTCCCACACACCTAACAAGATAACCCCAGGGTTGATCGGGGAAACAAAAAACAAAAGCCTGCTTTTAGCCCAGACACACATCAGCTCAACTTAAAGATCTGTACCTTCTGATTGAAAGAACCAAAAGCTACAACACTCAGCCAACATCATGAATCGGAAAAAGCAGACGAAAAGTGAAAAAACCATAGAATCTTTCTATGGGGATAAGGACCAAAACACAAACACCAAAGAGGTTAGGGCTGAGACTGTACTTCCATCTGAAACCTCAGATGGGACTATGAATTTCTTGCAAGCACAACTAGATTACCTGGAACATCTGAAGAAGGATATAAAAGAAAAACTGGCCAATGATTTTAAAACTATAAAAAAAGAATTCACTGATGAGAACATCACCCTGAAAAAGAAAATTGAAGAAATGGAAAAGGAAGTTCAAAAATTAACTGGAGAGAATAATTCCCTAAAAGGAAGAGCTAATCAAATGGAAAAGGAAACCCAAAACCTAACTGGGAAAATTGATCAGATGGAAAAGGAAACCCAAAACCTAACTGGGAAAATTGGTCGATTGGAAAAAGAAGTACAAAAATTAAATGGAGAAAATAGCTCCCTAAAGGGAAAAATTGGTTAGATGGAAAAGGAGATGGAAAAGCTAACTGAAGAAAACACTACGATGAAGATTAGAATTGGGCAAGTAGAAACTAATGACTCAATGAGGCAACAAGAATCAGTCAAACAAAATCTAAAGAATGAAAAGATAGAAGAAAATGTAAAATATTTAATTGGAAAAACAACTGACCTGGAAAATAGATCCAGGAGAGAAAATCTAAGAATTATTGGCCTGCCAGAAACCCATGATGAAGAAAAGAGTCTGGACAATATCTTCCAGGAAATCATCAAGGAAAACTGTCCAGAAGTACTAGACTCAGAGGGCAAAATAGTCATCGAAAGAATCCACCGTTCCCCTCCCGAAAGGGATCCCAAACTCAAAACCCCAAGAAATATAGTTGCCAAATTCCAGAGCTATCAAGTGAAGGAGAAAATACTACAAGCAGCCAGAAAGAAACAATTCAAATATCAAGGACACACAGTCAGGATCACACAGGACCTTGCAGCTTCTACATTAAAAGATCGAAAGAATTGGAACCCAATATTCCGTAAGGCAAAGGAGTTGGGACTTCAACCAAGGATCAACTACCCAGCAAAGTTCAGCATAACATTTCAGGCAAGGAGAAAGTCATTCAAAGAAATAAGGGATTTCCAGAGCTTCCTGACCAAAACACCAGAACTCAATAGACAATTTGATCTTCAAATGCAGGTCTCCAGAGAATCATAAAAAGGTAAACAGAGGGGAAAAAACAAAAACAAAAACTTGCTACTCAATTAGGGCAAACTGTTTACCTCCCTATAAGGGAAGATGATACCTGTTAATCTTGAGAACTGTGCAGCTGTTATGATAAAAGGGATATATGTAGAGGGAACGGGCATAAAGTAAATGATGTCATGTCAAAAATATGATTTAAGTATGAGAAGGGAATGTAATGGGAGGTGCAGAAAGGCGGAAGCAGAAAATGGCAAATTATATCACAGGAAGAAGTACAAAACTATAGTAGAGGGAAGGAGGGGAGGGAGATGAGCATTGTTTGAGAGGCACTCTCATCTGATTTGTTTAAAGGAGGGAACAATAATCTTAAGTAGATAAGCCTAACTAGCTCTATAGGTAGTAGGAGGGGAAGGGGGAAGAAAGGGGAGGGTGGCTAAAAGGGAGGAAAGAAGCAATAAGAGTAAAGGGGAGTAAAAGGGAGGGGGGCTAAAAGAAGGAGGGGAAGGCTGCAGGAGGAGGGGGAGAAAAGTGAATACTATTGAGGAGGGGAAGGGAGACGGGAGAGCTAAAAGCACAAATGGTGGGAAAGAGGTTGGAGGGAAATACACAGATTGTAATCATAACTGTGAATGTGAATGGATTGAACTCTCCTATAAAACGGAGACGGATAGCAGAATGGATTAAAAGCCATAATCCAACAATATGCTGCTTACAAGAAACACATTTGAAACGGGGGGATACACATAGGATAAAGGTCAAAGGATGGAGCAGAATATATTGTGCTTCAGCTCATGTAAGAAAGGCAGGAGTAGCAATCCTAATCTCAGACAAAGCAAAAGCAGAAATAGATCTAATCAAAAGGGATAAGGATGGAAACTATATCCTGCTAAAAGGCACCATAGACAATGAAGCAATATCATTACTAAACATGTATGCTCCAAGTGGTATAGCATCCAGATTCTTAGAGGAGAGGTTGGGGGAGTTGAAGGAAGAAATTGATAGCAAAACTATACTAGTGGGGGACCTCAACCTCCCCCTCTCTGAACTCGATAAATCCAACCTCAAAATAAACAAGAAAGAGGTTAAGGAGGTAAATAAAACTCTGGATAAGGTAGATATGATAGATCTTTGGAGAAAATTAAATGGGAATAGAAAGGAATATACTTTTTTCTCAGCGGTACATGGAACATTTACAAAAATTGACCATGTACTAGGACATAAAAATCTCACAATCCAGTACAGAAAGGTAGAGATAATCAATGCATCCTTTTCAGATCATAATGCATTAAAAATTACATGTAATAAGAGGCCATGGAAAGAGAAACCAAAAATCAATTGGAAACTAAATAATCTAATTCTAAATAAGGGTTGGGTTAAAGAAGAAATCATAGAAACAATCAACAATTTCATTCGAGAGAATGACAATAGTGAGACAACATACCAAAACTTATGGGATACTGCAAAAGCAGTTATTAGGGGAAGTTTTATATCTCTGAATGCTTACATAAATAAAATAGAGAAAGAGGAGATCAATGACTTAGGCTTGCAGTTGAAAAAGCTAGAAAAAGAACAAATTGAAAATCCCCAAGTAAATACCAAATTAGAAATACTGAAAACCAAAGGAGAGATTAATAAAATTGAAATTAAGAAAACTATTGAATTAATAAATAAAACCAATAGTTGGTTTTATGAAAAAACTAATAAAATTGATAAACCTTTGGTCAATCTGATTAAAAAAAAGAAAGAAGAAAACCAAATTACTAATATTAAAAATGAAAGGGGTGAACTCACCTCCAATGAGGAGGAAATTAAAACAATAATTAGAAACTACTTTGCCCAACTTTATGCACACAAATTCGATAATCTAAATGAGATGGATGAATATTTTAAAAAATACAAATTGCCCAGATTAACAGAAGAGGAAGTTGAATACTTAAACAACCCCATCTCAGAAAAAGAAATTGAACAAGCCATCAATGAACTCCCTAGGAAAAAATCTCCAGGGCCAGATGGATTCACAAGTGAATTCTATCAAACATTTAAAGAACAGTTAATTCCAATACTACATACACTATTCTTGAAAATTGGGGAAGAAGGAGTCCTCCCAAATTCTTTCTATGATACAAATATGGTTTTGATACCCAAACCAGGAAGAGACAAAACAGAGAAAGAAAATTATAGACCAATTTCCCTAATGAATATAGATGCAAAAATTTTAAATAAGATTCTAGCAAAACGAATACAGCATCTTATCACGAGATTAATACATTATGATCAGGTAGGATTCATACCAGGACTACAGGGCTGGTTCAATATTAGGAAAACTATTAGCATTATCGATCACATCAACAACAAAGCTAACAAAAACCACATGATTATCTCAATAGATGCAGAAAAAGCTTTTGACAAAATACAACATCCATTCCTACTAAAAACATTGGAGAATGTGGGAATAAAGGGAACTTTCCATAAAATAATAAGCAGTATCTATCTAAAACCTTCAACAAGCATTATATGCAATGGGGATAAGCTAGATGCATTCCCAATAAGATCAGGGGTGAAATAAGGTTGTCCATTATCACCACTATTATTTAATATGGTACTAGAAATGTTATCTGTAGCAATTAGACAAGATAAAGATATCCAAGGAATTAAAATAGCCAAAGAAGAAACTAAGTTATCACTCTTTGCAGATGATATGATGATTTACCTAGAGAATCCCAGAGATTCAAGTAAAAAATTACTAGAATTAATAAACAACTTTGGCAAAGTTGCAGGGTACAAAATAAACCCACACAAGTCTTCTGCATTCCTATATATTAGCAACAAAGTCCAACAGCAAGAGATAGAAAGAGAAATCCCATTTAAAGTTAGGGTAGACAGTATAAAATACTTAGGAGTCTACCTGCCAAAACAAACCCAGGGATTATATGAACACAATTACAAGACACTTTTTGCACTAATAAAGTCAGATTTAAGTAAATGGAAAAACATTAGTTGCTCATGGGTAGGCCGGGCTAATATAATAAAAATGACAGTTCTACCCAAATTAATATACCTATTTAGTGCCATACCAATTAAACTATCAGACAATTACTTTCTAGAGCTGGACAAAATAATATCATAATTCATTTGGAAAAACAAAAGGTCCAGAATATCAAAGGGACTAATGAAAAGAAATGCTTGGGAAGGTGGCCTAGCGCTACCAGACCTCAAACTCTACTATAAAGCAGCAATTATCAAAACCACTTGGTATTGGCTAAGAAACAGAGAGGTAGACAAGTGGAATAGACTTGGCACTCAAGATGCAGTAGGCAAGGAATATAGCAACCTTCTGTTTGATAAACCCAAGGACCCCAGCTTCTGGGATAAGAACTCATTGTTTGACAAAAATTGCTGGGAAAACTGGATAACAGTGTGGCGAAAATTAGGCATAGACCCATACCTGACACCGTACACAAGAATAAAGTCCAAATGGGTACATGATTTAGGTATAAAGATTGATACCATGAATAAACTGGAGAAGCAAGGAATAGTGTATTTATCAGATCTATGGAGAAGGGAAGAATTCTTTACTAAAGGAGAGATAGAATGCATTATGAAATGCAAAATGGATAACTTTGATTACATTAAACTGAGAAGTTTTTGCACAACCAAACCCAATGCAACCAAAATCCGGAGGGATGTAGTAAATTGGGAAAGAATTTTTACAGCTAAGCTCGGGGATAAAGGCCTCATTTCTAGAATATATAGAGAACTGATCCAAATGTATAATCATACAAGTCATTCCCCAATTGATAAATGGTCAAAGGATATGAACAGGCAATTTTCAGAGGAAGAAATTAAAGCTATCTATAATCATATGAAAAAATGCTCTAAATCACTATTGATTAGAGAGATGCAAATCAAAACAACTCTGAGGTACCACATCACACCTATAAGATTGGCAAACATGACAGAACAAGAAAATGATAAATGCTGGAGAGGATGTGGGAAAGTTGGAACACTAATTCATTGTTGGTGGAGCTGCGAGCGCATCCAACCATTCTGGAGAGCAATTTGGAACTATGCCCAAAGGGCTACAAAAATGAGCATACCCTTTGACCCAGCAATATCGCTACTAGGACTATATCCCCAAGAGATCATAAAAATGAGAAAGGGTCCCACATGTACAAAAATATTTATAGCAGCACTCTATGTAGTTGCCAAAAACTGGAAGTCAAGGGGATGTCCATCAATTGGGGAATGGCTGAATAAATTATGGTATATGAATGTAATGGAGTACTATTGTGCCATAAGAAATGATGAACAAGAAGACTTCAGAGAGGCCTGGAAGGACTTATATGACCTGATGCTGAGTGAAAGGAGCAGAACCAGGAGAACTTTATGCACAGCAACAACCACAGTGTGTGAGAGTTTTTTCTGGTAGACTTAGATTTGTGTAATAACACAAGAACTTCTTACCAAAAAAAAAAAAAATCCCAATGGAGGATCTCAAGGCAAAATGCCTGCCACACTCAGAGAGAGAAATATGGAAGTCACTCACATATTGTAGCAGATCATGTTTGTGTATGTGTATGTGTTTGTGTATCATGTTCTGATTTGTTATACGATTTCTTTCATTTATCTTAGTCTGACTACATAGCATGACTATAGTGAAAATATACTCAATAGGAAAGTATATGTAGAATCTATACAGAATTGTATGCAGTCGTGGGGAGGGAGGGGGGGAGTAGGGGGTAGGTGGGGGGGATAAAATCACAATTGTATGGCAGTGATTGTTAAACATTACAAAATAAAAAAAAAAATGTTAAACATATCCCATGCCATACTTTTAGGGACAATATATTACAGCAGCTTAAAAAATAAACAAAAACAAAAACCTTGAAATCTACATCTTTCTTTTCTCTCCCTTTTTCCCTTTCTCCCTCCCTCCCTTCCTTCCTTCCTTCCTTGCTTCCTTCCTTACTTCCTTCCTTCTTCCTTCCTTCCTTCTTCCCTCCCTTCTTATCTCCTTTTTGTTTTTCTTCCTTTCTTTTTCTTCCTTCCTTCCTTCCTTCCTTCCTTCCTTCCTTCCTTCCTTCCTTCCTTTCTTTCTTTCTTTCTTTCTTCCTTCCTTCCTTCCTTCCTTCCTTCCTTCCTTCCTTCCTTCCTTCCTTCCTTCCTTCCTTTCTTTCTTTCTTTCTTCCTTCCTTCCTTTCTTCCTTCCTTTCTTTCTTTCTTCCTTTCTTGCTTTCTTCCTTCGTTCCTTTCTTTCTTCCTTTCTTTATGTTTGGGGAAGCACAATCAGGGTAAAAACTGAATGGACCCCTTTATTACTTAAAAAATAGCCAACAAATACATACACATCCAGACAATTTTGGGAGTGAAGGGCATTCCACCACCTCATATTTCCCAGGCTAAATGCCTTGTAAGAAAATAGCTTTTTGGGGAGAGTCCTTGATGGCAGATACCCAATCCAATTCTGCTGCAGGCAAAGACAATGAGCAAATATCATTCCCACAGGACAACACTAGGAAAGGAAGAAACCTAGAAGAAATTCTCCTTCCTGCTCTTTAGTAAAACCACAGGCACAAAGACCCTCTTGGGAATTTCCTTCAACAGACCAAGAGCCAAGAGTTGAAAACTAGAAAGCCCTGTTTGAAATGCATCCTTAAAGAAGGGGTCCAGTTTTAATGAAATGGGAGGTGGAAGGGGAAGAATGGAAAGCAACAATCAAAGGGCCAGGAAGACCACAGACAGACAGAAAGACAGACCGCCAAAAAAGTCTCCTGAAAACTCTTTGTTGGTGATATAGAATTTGCATAGGGAACAATGAGCCAGTTTCTGACTACTCAGCTAACTGAGCAGAGCCTTGATGGGGCAGCGAATTACTGCTGGGAGCTTGGGGCTCTTTGGAACAAAATGCATTTCCAGGTTATATTAGGCTTGGTACTTTCTGACTTTCTATTTGCTTTTAATTAAGAGGCAAGCCCCCTTTAGAAATTAATATACTTTACAAGATTTACTCACTAGAGTTAGTTACTTCTAACTAATACCTGGCATTATTTTGACAACCTTCTCATTGACATGCGATAAGGAGAAGTGGTGAAGTTTTAGGGAGAACATGGAACAAGGAGATTTAAACAGGGAAAGGATCACCCACAGGTCCACTGTTTGAGTTCCAAGAATTTCCTTTGAGTCAGTTACAGTCCTATTAAGAGGAAATCTCTTAGCCTTAGTCTCCAGAATGGTTTGTGGCTCTCCAGTGGGAATGGTTCTCTGGAGGAGAGAAGTAGGGGGGAGAGAGAATGAAGAAGTGTGAAACACTGCTGCTTTTAGAAGAAAAACGAACCTATTTTAGTCCTTCTGCCAACATGATGCTCAGTTTGGTTTCATCTGCTACTGGGAGAAAAGACATTCATGTATCTATTGCAAAACAGCCTAACAGCAAAAGGACAGAGACAGCAGAGAGATGAAGAGAGCAAGCGCTTGATTGCTGATGGGAGCTTAAATCAGCAACAAGGTCTGCTTGGCCTCTTCACTTAATGGATAATAGAAATCATCTATTCCATTTTCAGTCTCTTGAGGTTGATGCTGGGTAATGCCCTCTGACTTTCAAGAATTAGTTTACTCCTTTCTTCTGACCCCACAAGTACCCTCTGAGCCAGCTAAGATTTTTATTTTTTTTATTTTTCTTTACTGGGAGGAAGTAGCTTCTTAAACTGTCTTCTAATCAGTACACAAGGTAATAGATTCCACAATGAATGAGAAATTAAATGCTTGCTAAATACACTTTATTTTTCTTCTTAGTAACTGAAAGAAATTAAGATATTCTGTGAGGGTCGGAATCTTTTAACTCTTACTGAACATGAACACATAGAAGTTAAATGATTGCTGTAGATAAAAGGAAAAATTGGTAACAACTATGGAAAATATGGAACAATGATGTGGGGTCATAGCTTTAGAGTTGTTAAAGAGCTCAACTGCCTTGTTTTATACTTGAGGATACAGAGAGTTAGAGAGATTAAGTGATTTGTCTGACATAACTGGCAGTACTAGAATTTGAGCCCAGGTTCTCCATTTTCCAGGCCAGTCCTTTTTTTCGTGTTGTACAATACTTCCTCAAGAAGGACTTACTTAATCAGAAAAATTTGGTTGCCAGGTTATGCACTAAGAATCCAAGATACATAACCTCCTTTGATCTCTCACTAATGTTTAACAATCCTTTCCCTCCACCTTTATTGACTGCATAGAAAACATTTATTTTCTCTCCCTCCTATCTTTTCCCTACCAAGAAAAGAAAAAAGAAAAAAAAAAATCTTTGTATCCACACAGAGTTTGTTCTCAGTGAATGTTCAAAAATTTTTTCTCCTCTTCTCTCATCCTACCCTAACATAGAGTCATTCCCAACCTTTGCAATATTTCATCCATACAAGGGTCCTCAGTGACACAATATATACAGAACTCTGCCTTGAGTGATGAAGACCTGAATTTAAATCCAGTTTCACACACTGTGTGATTCTGGGCAAGTCATTTAACCACCTCAGTTTCCTCATTTGTAAAATGAGGATAATAATAACACATACCTCCCAGGTTTATAAGGCTAAAGTAATATAATATGTGAAAGCAATTTATAAGCCCTAACGCATTATATAAATTATATTTTATCATTATTATTATTATTAATTACTAACTATATGACCATGGAGAAGTTACAATCGCAATGAGTCTTAATTGATTCTTCTGTAAAATTGGTATAAGGATATTTGCTCTACCTTCCGCATAGGGGAAACAGTTTTGTAATCCTTAAAACACTTGAGGAATGGTTTTTATGAGACTTCTGATGCCCTGGGAAGATTGAGGCTGTACAACATAAAGTGTCTCAGCTCCTCCTCTGTGTTATTCTACTGGTCACACATTCTTAGGGTCATCTCTACCTTCCTTCCTTTGTGTAACAGATGTTAGGATATATCTACTACTGACTAAGGCTAATCTCTCTGCCTGTGATTTTCTTCCTGTTTTCAACTAGTTTTGCCAAGATTACTCCAGAAACTATAGTTTATCCTTCAAGCATCTTCACTCTCTTCTTCACCACAGCTCATTTCCATTCATCTATAAGCATGTATATATTCTCCTGATTTAAAAAGAAAAAAAAAAACCTTTACTTTACCCTTTACCCTTCTATTTCATCTCTTTTCTCCCCTTTATGAGCTCAACTTCTTTAAAAAAATTTTCTACATTTCCTTGTTATCTACTTTCTCAAACCTTTGACTCTGGGTTTCTCTACCCTCAATTCGATTTAAGTTGTTTCTAAGGTAGTTGGTAACCCAAACTCCAAATTCAATGACTTTTTTCCCATCTATGTCTTGATCTTCCTCTAGCTTTTAAAGCTGTTGACCTACTGTATACTTTTTTCCCTTGGATTTCAGGGAACCATAATTCCTATATTTTTTCTAACTGTTTTGTACAAGTACTCCCTCTGTTTTCTCATTTCTCTAATACTCATTCCTCTTCATCAGCTTTTAATGTAGGTCTTCCTATCTTCCCTAAGTATTAGAACTCTGTCTCTGCCTCTGTCTTGCTTTCTCTCTGTCTCGTTCTTTACTTTCTCTCCCCTCTCTTCCTCTGCTCTTTTTTCTCTCTCACCTAATGACTTCAACTGCCATTTTTATTCAGATGATTCAAAACCTCAATACCTCCAGGCTGATATTTTTTCTAAGCTCCATACATGTATCTCCTACTGTCTACCCAACATGTTCACTTAATTGCTCCCCTGGCATCTCAAATTCAACTTATCTCCAAACCATGATCATTATCTCCATGTCTAAACCAATCCCTCCTTATCCCATCATTGTTGTATGTTATACCACTATTTGCTTTGTTTTATCATGTCTGCAACCTCTTATAGCATCGGATTAGTTCCTAAGTCGCACTGATTTCAACTCTGCAACATCTCCCTTGCCCTCCCTTTTCTCTTTTGCAGTGTTCCTTACGTCTTTGTATCTCCACCTGTTCTCTTCCTGTCTATCATATATATAACTACCAGACTATGTTTATAGTCATTTGACTCCTTCCACTAGATGGCACCATCTCCACCTTTCCAACTTTTTACCTATAGTTCCCCTCCAAGTGCTCTATTGTCAATTCAAATTATATTGTTCTCTGGATCCCTCCTCCCCTGAATATTTACTGCATTCTAATACTTTTAGGGCTTTTCTTGCGCTTTTTTCTCTGCCTAAAATGTTGGCCCTCACATTTATGAATTCCAACTTGGTCTCTAATGATCTAAAAAGCTGTTTCCTTCAAGAATTCTTTCTTGATCCTTGTAATGTTTTATCATGCAAAGTTCTGTAGTATATCTTTGTTTTAGCCTTTTCTTCCCATTAGACTAAAAATTCCATGAAGGCAGGGGTTTTCTTATTTAAACTTTATATCTCTTCCAGCACATCCCACTCTTCTCTACACTCAATGTGTGCTTATTAAATATTTTTTTGCACTGCACAGGTTATGAAGTTATCCTTCCTTATTGTACTATAAAGACCAAATATAGTTATGTTTAGGATCACATGTAAATTTTCTGCTCCAATACAAAATGGAATTATATTTTTAAAAATTTTAATTACATGAAATCTTCTAGCTTTGCATTCCGTGAGTTTTTTGCTCAACTTGGATTTTTTTTTTCTTTTTTTGACAGACATCCCCTGTGAATTACTGCAGGAGCTAGAAATGGCACAAAAGTAACAGATCTTGTAGTAACAAGTGTTTGAAGAGTGATAGCTAAAATTAGAAGTAAACTACTAGCATCTACCAAAATATAATATGATGTCGACATGAATTTTCTAAACAGTGTTATTTTCAAGTGTTCATATACTTTTTAAAATTAAATTTTGTTATTGAGAATAACAGTTGGAACTATCACTACCATCATCATCATCATCATCATCATCATCATCATCATCATTATATCTAGTATTTTTGTAGCACTTTAAGGTTTACAGACTTTACATATACTAACTCATTTGATCCTCACAACAACCTGTGAAGTGGGTAGTATTGTCAGTGTTTCCATTTTACAGATGAGAAAATTGAGTTTCAGAGAGTTTAAGTGAGTTGCCTAGCATCACACAGCTTGCAGGTATTTGAGACTGGCTTTCAAATAAGGTCATCCTGACCCCAAGTCTCATGAAAAATCCATGGTGCCACCTAACTGTAAGACAGAAAAAGACTTTGAAATCTACGTTGGGCATAGCCCCTATGGTAAGACACAATGGGAATAGGAAAGGACACCAAAGGATTTGAAAGGTTACAATATCTCATCACTACTTAACCCTCCCTCTCAAACATCATGACTACAACAACCACAACTAATACCACCTTCTGCCTGACTTCCACCTATATATACATATTACATCTACCCCTGAAGAAGCAACATCATGACAAAGTAACCATTCATACTTTTATGTTACTTTAAGATTCACAAAGCAGTTGCCATAAAACTATCCTGGGAGACAGGTTGTGTGCATATATTTGTCCCCATTTTGTAAAAAGAAGAGAGGATGGTTAATTTTCTCAAGGTTATACAGAGCTGGTATGAGTGAGAGTCAGGAAAACATTGAAGTGGCATACTGGATAACTCCTGGAGTAGGGAAGACCTGAATTAAAATCCAGCCTTAGATACTTACTTACCTCTGTCTGTCTTAGTTTCTTCCACTACAACATGAGAATAATAAAGGTCTTTATATCCCTGGTTTATTGTGAAAATCAAAATGAGATAATATTTATAATTATTATATATTTATAATTAAACAAGATAATATATGTGCCTGGTACATAGCAGGAAGCTAATAAATGTTTCCTTCCACAAGAATAAAATGACTTTCCTAAGGTCAAACAGGTGGTAAATATTAAAGCCAGGATTCAAACCCCATTGTCCCCTCTCCCAGATCAGGATTCCAGCCAATACACAATACTGCCTCTCTGACCTTATGAATCATTTGAAGCTTGGGCTCTTATCACATAAAAGAACATTTAGAAAGGGTCTAACTATTAAGACGCTGATGAGGTAAGCTAATGACTGAGACGTGCACCCAGAGGCAATCCGATAAATTCTACTAGATAATAACTCTGACATGATTTGCTCTTTGAAAGACAATCAGGAAACAGGCATTTAAAATAACTTTCTAAGTTATACATTAGCTGGGAAGAAAAGGCAAGATCTTTCATTTCTACTCCATGTACTACATATACATATCTATATACATATACTACATATATATATATACACACACACATTATACACACACACATTATACACACACACATATACATATGAGAAACATTATACAGTTATCCCTTCCATATCACAGGGGTTAGGGTTTAGAGATCACCCTCATGATCTGGAAAATTGTAAGTTTTTTGACCCTCCCTTTGTGCCAGAGAAGAAGTCTGAATAATTGTGCTATTAAAATGTAAAATTTGTTGATATTATACAATTCTATAGATATATTTTATGCATTTCTGAGTCTCTAAACTTTTTCTGTGTAGTCTGCTGGCCTTCATGTGTCAACTGCAGCTTCTGCAAACTAGCCCAAAATTTCCATTTAATTTCTTTTGCTGACCTGCAACATATACAAACCATATTGGATAAAGATGGTATAGGGAAGGGATAACTGTAATTTGCCAGCCATGTTTTCTAGTTCAGAGTTTCAATCTCAGGGACTCAGGAACAAAATCACTGTGCTTATACAGACTTTACATAGAGTTCTCCTCCCTCCCATTGCTGCAATCCCAGTGGGGCCAACCAAACTGAAGCAGACCTGGAATCCCACTTGAGGATAAATAAAAATGTGCTTTTTCAGAGGAGTCCCAAAGCATTGAAGAAAAGGCATGACACATAACCTATCTATGGCTCTCTTCAGTATTCCATTTCTCAGTAGCTTTAAATCAAATTTCCTTCTCCATAACTGTGTTACTGGGGAGAAAACAGCATAGTGTTATTTTGTAATATTTGTTCCCTCCCTCTTGCTTTCTTACCCCTTCTACCTTTTTCCCTCCTGGCTTTTTGTTCCAGCTTTCAGTAATTTCCCACTTTTGAATCAACATGCTTCCTTCCACTACATAGAGGCAACTCTAGGCATGTCTTCTAACAAATGAACAAATCTCTAGGAAATAATTTCTGTCAACCTTAAAAGCACATTGCTTTAAAATTGGATAGCCCCATAAGGCTTGACACATTCAAACAGTCAGTTCTCTTTACTAAATAAGGGAAAGGGATGAATATCATCTATTACCCACCTCCAATGCAGTACCTCCCAGCCTAAAACAAATAACAGCTACAGTTTATAAAAATTTGAATAATATTTTTGATTAACTTCATATGAGGTCATTTGGAGCTAGGATTTTTGTGAAGATAGCAGAGGTACTGATAATAACTTTAGGAAAGTGCCAAGAATTAAGAAAAACTTCCAATCAATCAAAGTAGATGTCTCTGGGAAACTTTTGCAATCAACTGAGGATAAGATAGAATTGAGCTAAGTACTAACTATATACATGGACTCAGTATTAACTATATGCAAACAACTATTATGAACACTAAGTGTTCACCTCGGTGGTGGTACAAACCTCTGACCTGAGGCCCAGTCTTTTTCCTTATGAATCCCAATAACACAACATAATTTCATGAGGAGTCTTACCAATGCTCAGTTCATTCTCAGTTCAAATAGAAGGTTTTAAGTGTTTAGCTCTTGATCAAAATTTGATCACAAAGAGTCAGGATTCGAATCTGTCTCTTTATTTCAAGTCCACATCTTCACACTATTCCATATCATCATTCCCCAAAATGAAATACCACAAAACAAATATGGAAAACAGGAAAGATGTTGCTTGAAAGAATATAGGCAAAAGATCTGGTTTCCCCAAAATGAAGAGTTTCCAAACCATAGACCAGGAAACTTTCCTCTGATTCTGGGGGAGGGAAAATTATAAAGAGATTTTTTAAACTACCTGATTTGTGAGCATTTATAAGGTGAAACAATAGTCATCTTAGCAATAGCAAGACTTCATCAGCAAGAAGATATTTCATTTGGTCTTCATTTCCTTTATTGGAGGAATGACAAGAATGGTAGGTTTCTACAAAACTTTTGACGTAATCTCTTATGCTATTCTCATGGACAGTTGATGTGGAAACCTTTAAGACCAATATTTGGAAGTGGTTTAATGACTGGACTCAAAGAATAGTCACAGTATCTCAGAATTAGGGAGAAGTCAGAGATCATCCCATATTTAAACCGGACTAGAAAATATGCTTTGGTACAATATAGAGGAGAAAAAAAAAACAAACTAGATGCTTTTAGCCTATAGAAGTCTGGAATGGGGAGAAGGAAACAGGTCATAGATGTCTTTCATTATTTGAAGAGTTATCATGCCCAAGAAGGATTAGACTTGTACTGCTTACTCTCTAAAAGACAGAAATACTAACCAAGGATAAAAGTTATAGACAGGCAGATTTAGAATTAGTGTAACAAAACATTGCTTAACAAGTGATGCTAACAATGAACAGACTACCTTAAAAGGATATGGGCTACCTTTTGCTAGGGTATTCAAGTATATCTTGGGTCACCATTTGTCAAGGATGGTGTAGAGGACATTCTTATTAAGGTAATATTTGTATTAGATCACTATCAAGATACTTTCCCATTTTGAGATTGATTTTACCATTTGATTTCCTATTTTTACCACTTATGTGTAACTTAAAAATGAGATACTATGAACTACTATGTAGGAATAACAGAGAAAATATAGCTTTCCCATAGTTAAAATAACAAATGACACTGGTTGTTTCTAGAGCAGCTTCCAGGAAACTCTTTGTGCACTCATATGCTAGGAACACCTAGTAACATACCTTGTTCCCTATCACCATTTCATAAATGCTTGTTGAAGATTATCATATTTCTTTGTTGCTCTATGATCTCTATTTAATACAACCATTTTCTTTATGGATGAGGTAAAGTCACCATGCTACCATTGCCTCACCAGAATTTGCATATTTCAAACAAAATTTGCCTGATATTTGGACCCACCATTATTTTGTCATAAAAAAAAAAAAGAATCAGACTTAATTTCTAGGATTATGTCCAAGGAACAGCTTTGGTCAGACAGACATTCTTGCATTCATCAGAAAAAGGACCTTCTTGATTTTCTCATTCACATGCTATTTTATCAGTGAAGAAACCGAGATACAAAGAAATTATGTACTTGATAATTTGAAGAGAGTACTAGCAACTAGAAACATTAGAAATGGCAAACCAATGGAAGCTGGGGATTATAAAAGCAGAAACTGTAAAGGAATCTATTCTCTACCTATGCAGAAACATAAGAGTGGGAGATGGAATGCCCAGTTGAGGAAACAGTATGGAGGGCATTTTGGTTGGGCTGTTGCATGGATAAAGGGCAGACATACAGACTGGAGTCCTGTTAAAAAAGGGTTAAAGCTCCCAGCTGAGAAATATGGATTTCATCTAAGATTTAGTAGTGAACCACCAATGTTCCTTTATCAGGAAATCCCTTGGTCCTCCTTGCTTTAAAAAATATTTTGAGGAGGAGCCAAGATGGCAGAGTAAAAAGACACACACATGCTAGCTCCAAAAGCCACAGCCCATAAATTACCTGTAAAGAAGAACTCCCAACAAATTTGGGAGCAGCAGAAGCCACAGAACAACGGAGTGGAGGAGATTTCTCTTCCAGAGAGCCCTGAAAAACCTACGCTAAAGGTCCATCGCACACCAGACCCGGATCAGAGCCCAGCCCTGCCTTGGCCACACGACACAAAGAGGAGGAGATCCCAGCAGGCTTTAGGGACAGAATCTCCGGGGGCCATGCGGGTCCTTCCATCCACAGGTGCCGAAGGTTGGTGAGAGGGACTCTTTGGCTGGTCGAGAGGGGACTGGGGTGTCCCCATAACTCAGGCCCCCTTGGGAGGCAGCAGCAGAGGCAGCAGAGGAGGCAGCAGTGGAGGCAGCAGCAAAACCAGCAGAGAACAAGGGCTCCCAAAGCAGGCAGGATCTCAGATTCATTGTTGAAGGTCTCCACATAAACCCCCTGAGGGAACCAAGCCTGTGAGGTGGCCCTACCCCCACCCCAGCACCTGAACTTAATCTCACACTCAAGAGCAGCCCTGTTTCTGCCCAAAGCCCTGAGGCTGGAAAGCAGCATTTGAATCTCAGACCCCAAGCACTGGCTGGGCAGATTTAGAGGTGAGGTGGGGGTGGAGAGGACACTCAGAAGTCAAGTCACTGGCTGGGAAAATGCCCAGAAAAGGGAAAAAAATAAGACCATAGAAGGTTACTTTCTTGGTGAACAGATATCTCCTCCCTTCCTTTCAGATGAGGAGGAACAATGCTTACCATCAGGGAAAGACACAGAAGTCAAGGCTTCTGTATCCCAAACATCCAGAATAAATATTCCATGGGCTCAGGCCATGGAAGACCTCAACAAAGATTTTAAACATCAACTTAGAGAGGTGGAGGGAAAACTGGGAAGAGAAATGAGAGAGATGCAAGAAAAGCATGAAAAGCAGGTCAACACCTTGCTAAAGGAGACCCCCAAAAAAATGCTGAGGAAAATAACACCGTGAAAAATAGGCTAACTCAGTTGGCAAAAGAAGTTCAAAAAGCCAATGAGGAGAAGAATGTTTTAAAAAGGAGAATTAGTCAAATGGAAAAGGAGGTTCAAAAGCTCACTGAAGAAAATAGTTCTTTCAAAATTAGAATAGAACAGATGGAGGCCAGTGACTTTATGAGAAACCAAGAAATCACAAAACAAAACCAAAATTATGAAAAAATGGAAGACAATGTGAAATATCTCATTGGAAAACAACAGACCTGGAAAATAGATTCAGGAGAAACAATTTAAAAATTATGGGACTACCTGAAAGCCATGATCAAAAAAAGAGCCTAGACATCATCTTTTATGAAAGTATCAAGGAAAACTGCCCTGAGATTCTAGAACAAGAGGGCAAAATCAGTATCCAGGGAATCCACCAATCACCACCTGAAAGAGATCCAAAAAGAGAAAGTACTAGGAACATTGTGGCCAAATTCCAGAGTTCCCTGGTCAAAGAGAAAATATTGCAAGCATCTAGAAAGAAACAATTCAAGAATTGTGGAAATACAATCAGGATAACACAAGATCTAGCAGCTTCTATATTAAGGGATCAAAGGGCATGGAATAGGATATTCCAGAAGTCAAAGGAACTAGCACTAAAGCCAAGACTCACCTACCCAGCAAAACTGAGTATAATACTTCAGGGGTAAAAACGGTCTTTCAATGAAATCAAGGACTTTCAAGCATTCTTGATGAAAAGACCAGAGCTGAAAAGAAAACTGGACTTTCTAACACAAGAATGAAGAGAAGCATGAAAAGGTAAACAGCAAAGAGAAGCCATAAAGGACTTTACTAAAGTTGAACTGTTTACATTCCTACATGGAAAAACAATATTTGTAACACTTGAAACTTTTCAGTATCTGGGTAGTTGGTGGGATTACATACACATGCACACGCATGCACACTCACACAGAGACAAAGAGCACAGAGTGAATGGAGTAGGACAGGATCATATCTTAAAAAAAAATGAAATTAAGCAGTGAGAGAGATATATATTGGGAGGAGAAAGGGAGAAATGGAATGGGGCAGATTATCTCTCATAAAAGAGGCAAGCAAAAGCCTTCTTAGTGGAGGGAAAAAGAGGGGAGGTAAGAGAAAAACATGAAGCTTACTCTCATCACACTTGACTCAAGGAAGGAATAAAATACACTCATTTTGGTATGAAAACCTATCTTACAATACAGGAAAGTGGGGGAGAAGGGGATAAGCAGGGTGGGGGGGATGATGGAAGGGAGGGCAGTGGGAGGGGGGAGCAATCTGAAGTCATCACTCTTGGGGAGGGAGAGGATCAAAAGAGAGAATAGAAGCAATGCGGGGTAGGACAGGATGGAGGGAAATGTAGTTAGTCTTACACAACACGACTATTACGGAAGTCACTTGCAAAACTACACAGATATGTCCTATATTGAATTGTTTGCCTTCCCAAAGAGAATGGGTGGGGAGGGAGGGATGAAGAGAAGTTGGAACTCAAAGTTATAGGAACAACTGCCGAGTACTGTTCTTGCTACTAGGAAATAAGAAATACAGGTAATGGGGTATAGAAAGTTATCTGGCCCTACAGGACAAAAGAGAAGATGGGGACAAGGGAAGGGAGGGGTGATAGAAGAGAGGGTAGATTGGTGATAGGGGCAATCAGAATGCTCAGTGTTTCGGGGTGGGAGAGGGGACAAATGGGGAGAAAATGTGGAACCCAAAATTTTGTGAAAATGAATGTTAAAAGTTAAATAAATAAATTTAAAAAATATTTTGAAAGCTGTGTAGAGAGAAGAAATATTAAAAGCCTGGAGGAAAATGAAAGCGTCATTGCCATGGTCTAGACAACAGGTGGTTTGAATTGACCTTATTATTACATGAATTGAGAAAAAAAGGATGGCAGTAATAAGCAGAGAAATATTTTATCCAGTCTCTTCTAAACAAAGGGAAAAAAGGGAAAAATTTGCCGTTTGGGTATATATAGCGTCCCTGTAACTGCTGCAGTTACCTATACTCAGATTCTATAGGAATTAAAAACAATGTCTAAGTAATGGTAGTATAAAGAAAGGGGAATAACTAAAAAATGCTCCAAATAAAAACGAAATCAAAAAGCAGATCTTTTTTTTGTGTATCTCAGATCAAAGCATGAAGTTGTTACAGCCCTCTCTCAGAAGAGGTAAGACTTATCCAAAAGGATATTTGTTCTCTTCATTACCTAATAGGATAGAACATTTCTAATTCTCTCTCTGTCTCTCTGTCTCTCTGTCTCTCTCTGTCTCTGTCTGTCTCTGTCTCTCTCTCTCTCTCTCTCTCTCTCTCTCTCTCTCTCTCTCTCTCTGTCATCCTCTCTCTCATTCTAGATGTCTTCTTTATTGTTGCTTGACCCTAGCTCAGCCTCTGGTGTTCTGGCAACCAAAGGGAATTGCAGGGATTTTCCCGTCTCTCCAATGAGTATTCATGTTTGTGATAGGGAAGATGGATTGAAATATTTTTTTTCTTTATTACTTTCCAATTTTCCCTGAAAAGATCTAAAGGTGCAGCTGAGGTGCCCACAAGGTCTGCCATTATCAAGAGCTTTCATAAATGCCCTGGTGTACTCTGGAAAAATGCAGATACACTCACATTAGAGTAAAGCAATTTTTAAAAAGATGTGTGTGTGTGTGTGTGTGTGTGTGTGTGTGTGTCCCTCAGGAATGTTCTGTTCCTGAGTGACTTTGGCAGTTTAATCATGGCCCTGGTAACACAGCTGGAATGTAAAATGAAAGCCAAGGGCCCCCCATCAACAAGTCAACACAGAAATACTTCTCACAGCAAGGCTTTTTTTTTAAAAATATATTTATTTAACTTTTAACATTCATTTTCACAAAATTTTGGTTCCAAATTTTCTCCCCTTTTGTCCCCTCCCTCCACCCCAAAACACCGAGCATTCTGATTGCCCCAATCACCAATCTGCTCTCTCCTCTATCATCCCCCTCTGCCCTTGTCTCCATCTACTCTTTTGTCCTGTAGGGCCAAATAACTTTCTATACCCCTTTACCTGTATTTCTTATTTCCTAGTAGCAAGAACAGTATTCGACAGTTGTTCCTAAAACTTTGAGTTCCAACTTCTTTTCCTCCCTCCCTCCCCACCCCTTCCCTTCGGAAGGCAAGCAATTCAATATAGGTCAAATCTGCGTAGTTTTGCAAATGAGTTCCATAATAGTCATGTTGTATCAGACTAACTGTATTTCCCTTCATCCTATCCTGTCACCCATTACTTCTATTCTCTCTTTGGATCCTGTCCCTCCCCATGAGTGTCGACCTCAAATTGCTCCCTCCTTCCCTTGCCCTCCTTTCCATCATCCCCCCCACCCTGCTTATCCCCTTCTCCCCCACTTTCCTGTATTATAAGACAGGTTTTCATACCAAAATGAGTGTGCATTTTATTCCTTTCTTTAGTCGAATGTGATGAGAGTAAACTTCGTGTTTTTCTCTCACCTCCCCTCTTTATACCTCCACTAATAAGTCTTTTGCTTGCCTCTTTTATGAGAGATAATTTGCCCCATTCCATTTCTCCTTTTCTCCTCCCAATATATTTCTCTCTCACTGCTTGATTTCGTTTTTTTTAAGATATGATCCCATCCTATTCAATTCACTCTGTGCTCTCTCTCTCTGTGCGTGCATGTGTGTGTGTGTGTGTGTGTGTGTGTGTGTGTGTGTGTGTGTGTGTAATCCCACCCAGTACCCAGATACTGAATAGTTTCAAGAGTTACAAATACTGTCTTTCCATGTAGGAATGTAAACAGTTCAACTTTAGTAAGTCCCTTATGACTTCTCTTTGCTGTTTACCTTTTCATGCTTCTCTTCATTCTTGTGTTTGAAAGTCAAATTTTCTTTTCAGCTCTGGTCTTTTCATCAAGAATGCTTGAATGTCCTCTATTTCACTGAAAGACCATTTTTTCCCCTGAAGTATTATACTCAGTTTTGCTGGGTAGGTGATTCTTGGTTTTAGTTCTAGTTCCTTTGATTTCTGGAATATCATATTCCATGCCCTTCTGTCCCTTAATGTAGAAGCTGCTAGATCTTGTATTATCCTGATTGTATTTCCACAATACTTGAATTGTTTCTTTCTAGCTGCTTGCAATATTTTCTCCTTGACCTGGGAACTCTGGAATTTGGCCACAATGTTCCTAGGAGTTTCTCTTTTTGGATCTCTTTCAGGCAGTGATCGGTGGATTCCTTATTTTACCCTCTGGTTTTAGAATCTCTGGGCAGTTTTCCTTGATAATTTCATGAAAGATGATGTCTAGGCTCTTTTTTTGATCCTGGCTTTCAGGTAGTCCCATAATTTTTAAATGGTCTCTCCTAGATCTATTTTCCAGGTCAGTTGTTTTTCCAATGAGATATTTCACATTATCTTCCATTTTTTCATTCTTTTGGTTTTGTTTTGTGATTTCTTGGTTTCTCACAAAGTCATTAGTCTCCATCTGTTCCATTCTACTTTTGAAAAAACTATTTTCTTCAGTGAGCTTTTGAATCTCCTTTTCCATTTGACTAATTTTGCTTTTGATAGCATTCTTGTCCTCATTGGCTTTTTGAACCTCTTTTGCCAATTGAGTTAGCCTATTTTTCAAGGTGTTATTTTCTTCAGCATTTTTTTGGGTCTCCTTTAGCAGGGTGTTTACTTGTTTTTCATGCTTTGCTTGCATGTCTCTCATTGCTCTTCCCAGTTTTTCCTCCACCTCTCTAACTTGATTTTCAAAATCCTTTTTGAGCTCTTCCATGGCCTGAGCCCATTGAGTGGGCTGGGATACAGAAGCCTTGACTTCTGTGTCTTTCCCTGATGGTAAGCATTGTTCTTCCTCATCAGAAATGAATGGAGGAAATACCTGTTCACCAGAAAGTAACCTTCTATAGTCTTACTTTTTTTCCCTTTTCTGGGCATTTTCCCAGCCAGTGACTTGACTTCTAAATATTCTCTTCACCCCCACCTCGCCTCCAGATCTGCCCAGCCAGCTCTTGGTGTCTGAGATTCAAATGCTGCTTCCCAGCCTGAGGGCTTTGGACAGGGGCAGGGCTGCTATTCAATGTGAGATCAAGTTCAGCTGCTCAGGTCGGGGCAGGGCCGCCTCATGGGGCTCAGTTCCCTCAGGGGGTTTATGCAGAGACCTTCAACAATGGATCCAGGCTCCTGCCTGCTTGGGGAGCCCTGGTCTGCTCCCGCCTCTCCTGCTGCCTCCCGAGGGGGCCTCAGTTATGGGACCACCCCACTCCCCTCTCTACCTGCCAAAGAGACCCTCTCACCAACCCTTGTCACCTGTGGGTGGAGGGACCCATGCGGCCGCTGGAGATTCTGTCCCTGAAGCCTGCTTGGATCCGCTCTTCTCGGCTCCAGGTGGCCAAGGCAGGGTTGGGCTCCGGGTCCACAGCACGATGGACCTTTTGTGAGACGTTTTCAGGCTCTCTGGAACAGAAATGTCATCCGCTCCATTGTTCTGTGGCTTTTGCTGCTCCAGAATTTGTTTGGAGGTCTTTTTTACAGATATTTTATGGGCTGTGGTTTCCGAACTAGAATATGTGTGTCTTTCTACTCCACCATCTTCGCTCTGCCCCCATCCTCTAAGTTGATTTTCAAAATTCTTTTTGAGCTCTTCCATGGCCTGAGCCCATTGAATATTTATTCTGGATGTTTGGGATACAGAAGCCTTGACTTCTGTGTCTTTCCCTGATGGTAAGCATTGTTCCTCCTCATCTGAAAGGAAGGGAGGAGATATCTGTTCACCAAGAAAGTAACCTTCTATGGTCTTATTTTTTTTCCCTTTTCTGGGCATTTTCCCAGCCAGTGACTTGACTTCTGAATGTCCTCTCCACCCCACCTTGCCTCCAGATCTGCCCAGCCAGTGCTTGGGGTCTGAGATTCTAATGCTGCTTCCCAGCCTCAGGACTTTCAGCAGAGCAGGGCTATTCTTGAGTGTGAGATTAAGTTCAGGTGCTGGGGTGGGGGCAGGGCTGCCTCACAGGCTTGGTTCCCTCAGGGGTTTTGTGTGGAGACCTTCAACAATGGATCTGAGCTCATGCCTGCTTGGGGAGCCCCTCTCCCCTGCTGCCTCTGCTGCTGCTTCCTGAAGGGGCCTGAGTTATGGAGACACCCCGCTCCCCTCTCGGTGAGCCAAAAAGCCTCTCTTACTGATCTTTGCGCCTGTGGGTGGAGGGACCTGCCTGACTGCTGGGGATTCTCTCCCTGAAGCCTGCTTGGATCTGTTCCTCTTGGTGCCACTTCGCGGAGACAGGGCTGGGCTCTGCTCTGGGTCTGTGTGCAACGGACTTTTCGCGTCAGTTTTTCAGGTCTGTCTGGAAGAAAAATCTCCACCACTCTGTTGTTCTGTGGCTTCTTCTGCTCCCAAATTTGTTGGGAGTTCTTCTTTACAGGTATTTTATGGGCTGTGGCTTTTGGAGTTAGCATATGTGTGTCTTTCTACTCCACCATCTTGGCCCCTCCCCCCACAGCAAGGCTTTTTGGAAATTAGAGCTGAAAAATAACTTATAGAGTAAAAGAAAAGATTTCTTATAAAAATCAAAAAGGGGACAAAGTTTAGGTATAATGGGTCACTTTAGGGTTTCTTGGTACAATGACATAAGCAAAATTGTCCTAGTGCTAAATGAATTTATCTGGTGCTTAATAAATATTCCTGTGAGTGATACAGTCAAAATGACATAAAGAAATGTGTGCCCCAATTGATAAATGGTCAAAGAATATGAACAGGCAATTTTCAGAAGAAGAAATTAAAGATATCTATAATCACAAGAAAAAATGCTCTCAATCACTTTTGATTAGAGAGATGCAAATCAAAACAACTCTGAGGTACCCCATCACACCTATAGGATTGGCAAACATGACAGAACAGGAAAATGATAAATGTTGAAGAGGATGTGGGAGTATTGGAACACTAATTCATTGTTGGTGGAGCTGTGAGCTCATCCAACCATTCTGGAGAGTGGTTTGGAACTATATCCAAAGGGCTACAAAAATGTGCATATCGTTTGACCCAGGAATATCACTACTAGGACTGTATCCCCAAGTGATCATAAAATGGGAAAGGTTCCCATATGTACAAAAATATTTCTAGCAGTACTCTTTGTTGTTGCCAAAAACTGGAAATCCAGGGGACACCCATCAATTGGAGAATGGCTGAATAAATTATGGTATATGAATGTAATGGAGTACTTTTCACCATTAGAAATGTTGAACAAGAAAACTTCAGAGAGGCCTGGAAGGACTTATATGATGTGATGCTGAGCCACAGGAGCAGAGCCAGGATAACTTTGTGCACAGCAACCACCACAGCGTGCGAGAGTTTTTTTCTGGTAGACTTTTAACTTCGTAATAATGGAAGAACTTAAAAAAATAAAATTTCCAGTGATTTTCTAAGGCAAAATGCCTTTCACACTCAGAGAAAGAGCTATGGAATTCATTCGCAGGATGTAGCAGATCATGTTGTGTGTGTGTGTGTGTGTGTGTGTGTGCGTATTATGTTTTCATTTGTTATATGATTTCTTCCATTTATTTTAGTTCATCTATACAGCATGACTATAGTGAAAACATATTCAATAGGAAAGTATATGTAGATCCTATATAGAATTGTATGCTGTTTTGGGGAGGGAGGGGAATGGTGGGGGATAGATGTGGGTGGTAAAAATCTAAGTTTTATGATATTGATTGTAGAAGATTAAAATAAGGAAAATAATACAAAAAGGAAAAAAGGTATACACATATGTTACTATATGTGTGTGTTTGTGGTATATGTTATATGTATTATATATGCAAGTGTGTGTGTGTGTGTTTGTGTGGCAGAGAGAGGCAGAGAAAGTTCTGGGGGAATGAAGTCCAAACTAATGATAGACAGATAATATGGATAGATCCATAGTTATAGCTCATATATTATATCAATATAACATATTTATATAAAGTGAGAGAAAGGCAGAGAGAGAGTGGAAGTCAAGGTTCAACTAACTTTAAGTCATGACAATGTGACCAGGGTCTTGTAGTAAAATTAAAAAAAATACTACTGTTCTCCAATCAAATAACATTCACAACATTTTCTTAAGAAAATAACTTCTTTTCCTCAAGTAGATAAGATAATCAAAGAAAGTGGCTGACAAAAGCATGCTTTATAAACTCTTTCTGAAATTTTTCCTTTTTTAATCAGTTTCCTGTGACATATAAGATCTGAAATTGAACATTATCATCTGATCTATGATACAATAATTAAAGAGAACTCCTGATATAAAACTTTTCTTCATCAATGAAAGCTAGAGGCTTTCTAACAATCTTACAGAGTTATGGTCAGAAATATGCTGTAAGTCAAAAGCAGGAAATTGAAAAAAATCCTTGATTCCACGTAAGGTGATCTACCACTGCAGTACATATCCTCAATGGAGTGGGAAATGACAAGCCACTCTAGTATGTTTGCAAAGAAAATGCAGATGGGGTCACAAAGAGTCAGACAGGACTGAACAACAACCTGCTTATCAAATTCATCAGGGAATTTCTTCAATTATCCTCATTCCTTCTTTTATGTGGGTACTCACTTCACCAAACCTGGAACAGAAGTGAGGCTGGTGACCTGCACAGCCCTCCCTCTCTCAAAACAAAATCAAATGCAGGTTATGTCATCATTTCTCTGATGGTCTTCTTTGGCAACGAAGGATGAACACAATCCTGTGAGTAGACTCAGCTCCTCCTCTCTTGTATGTCTCCCTATCTCCTTCCTTGTCCTCTCCATAGGAAGGTAAATTTGGATGGTCTAAAAATGTCCAGTTGATTTCGGTTTTACTGGCTAGTCTCTGTTCCCTTCCCTGAACCTTCCCTGAACCTTCCCTGAACCTTAAACCTACTGCACTGTGAAACTCAGACACTATGGGGCCCCTGCCCCCAGCCTAAAGGCTCTCTTCTGGACTCTCCTGCCTTACCAGTAATTATCAATAGTAACTGTTGCTATTTCCCTCCCAGACTGATATCTTTCTTTTCTTTGCCTCATTAAAGGGGCCATGGCCTGGCTACTTCTTAAACAGATCTATTCAATAAATGGGCGTTACCTCACTCTAAGTGAGTACCTGCATAGACCTTGGCCTAAAGGGGTCCGGGTCTGCCAGTGCATCCTGGGTCATCTCCAGTCATCCTGGTAAATATCTGGTCACTGGATTCAGATGGCTTTGGAGGATAAGTGAGGCTGGTGACTTTGCACAGCCCTGTCTCACTCAAAATAAAGTCAAGTGCAAGTCATGTCATTATTTCTCTGATGGCATGGTCTTCTTCAGCAACAAAAGATGAACACAACAACACATATCCTCATCAAAGTGAACATACTAAAGGAAAACCACTTTATGAACATAAAAATAAAAAAAAAACCTTTCTAGCTTTGTAAAGTACTTATCTCTGCTTTCCAGATCCCTGACCCCATTTTCTTCAAGTTAGTTTAATAAAAGAATTTCATCACCTTGAGAAGAAACAGGATGTAGAACATAAACAGCTGGCATCAAAGTCAAGAAGACTTGGATTTGAGTGCCACTTCTGACAATATTTATGTGACCCTGGACAAGTCACTGAACGTCTCAGTGCTCCAGGCCACTCTAAGATTATAGATTGCAAAGAAATGGAAGTCTGTATTGAGAGAGTGAGGATTCCACCAAAGAAATACTGCTTCCCATGAAATGGCTGGTCCAGTTCTGCCTTCCCAAAACAACAGCAATACTTACAGCAAACAACACCAACGAACTACAACAAAAATAATCTCTACCTTGTCTAGCTTCAGTGAAGCCTGATGAAACAAATGGAAGCATGGGGGCAGGGGAAGCAAACAAATTTGAAACCAAGCACTTTCTTTGAAAACAATTTAGACATCTAAAGAAGATAATTCATTTAGTTGAAAGGCAATTTTATTCTCATGACTTAAAAAGGCATTGCTTCATTCTGATCACTATACTAAGCTGAAGATCACTTTTGTCTTATGTGGATGCCAGTCCTTAAACATGGAGAAACAATACTTTGGGTGTGTAAACAAATGGCAATATATCTTTTGCCAGGTAGAACTAGGTAGAAATGCGTTCAAGGACTTTGTCTTTTTTCTCTCTGTCTCTTTCTCTCTGTTGCTCTCTGTGTCTCTCGCATCTCCCTCTCTCTGTCTCTGTCTGTGTATGTCTCTCTCTCTCTGACTTTTATGAATTTTTTTGTCAAGGGCTTTTTAGTCAAATGAATTTCTCAAAGCCATTATTCCTCTTTATAATTTTCATGTCAATTGTTTGTTGTTGTTTTCTGATGCTGAAGAGAAATAGTTTTGTTTTCTGTTCCTATTTTCTCCAGGCTTATAGTTTTTTCCTTTTTTCCCACAACCTCCACAGATCTTCCTCTTACGACCTGTTCTTTTCCCTGCTAAGTATCACCTCCATTCACCTGAACAATGCATCCCAGTGCTTTCTGCAACATATCAAATATCAGCCAAACAGGTTTTTTCTTTGTTTAGGAGGTAAAAAAGGCAACAATTTCTATGGTAGACTTCATATTTCTACATAAATGACCATCCTTTGCTTCTACCGCCTTCAAACAGCCATGGTTATACCAGGCTTAACCATATTCAAATCTATCAAGGAGATGGGGCAGGGGGAAAGAGGGAGTTGCACCAAAACTTGTAACTGAGAGAAAAAGCTATCTATAGGCAAACCACTCTATAATCCCACAGATGCACAAAAGTGCATAATTCATTATTCCTGACTAGTCTTTTATTAGACGTATTAAAAAGATGAATAGTCCATGTTAAGTGTCAGCTGCAGGGCATGTTGTCTCTTGTTCATTCTCAGGCCAGATACCGACCTCAACATGATTCATAATGCAGACCTTTAGAGAAAGTGAATGCAACTAAAACGTGAAATAGATTTGGCATATTAAACTAATAAGGTTTGGTAAAATGCCCTTTCTGCAGTTCACAAGCAAGGATTCTGCAGATGTCCCACTATGACAGTGTGAATTCAGCTGCATTTCCCACAAAATGTGGTTTGATCTTCATTTTAAGTTAGATTGTTGTCAACATTAAAATTCTATTAGTGTGTATTCCTGTCTTTACAAAATTTACATTTTTTTTTCCTTCTTGGGCACAATTTTACACCCAACAAAATTTTTCTAAATGAATCCTTAAACAATATTAAATGTTGAAGTCCAAGCACAAATGGAAACCACCTCCAGAATGCTTACTTTTTTTCAATGCGTGAGAACTTTCCTATGAAGGTAAGCAGGCAGAAAACTCGTTTAAAGACAGTTCTACTGACTGGTTTATAATGGACAATGTTCAAATATCATTTTGTTTCAAAGGCCATATGTTCCCAAAAGGAAAAGAACATTAAGTGAATTATGGTTACTTATAGTAAACCAAATTGGCTGCTTATTATTCTTTGAGTTTTATTATTCCAGACACTTTTTGAGCTCTCTCTTTGGCCACACTGCTACCTTTTCCAGTAATTCCATACTCATTTTTCTCACCTTCTCTAAGCCTACTCTTTTATTTGAGGCCCAGTCTCATTTTTACTTCCACCCACCCAAACAACTTGGTCCTTAATGATTGTTCCCTGGTTTGAACTATTATAACACGTTGTCTCTACGGTGGCACAGCATTGGCACAGTATTTTGGTGAAGTATTTTCTATGTTGTTATTTTCTTTAGGATTTTTGCTCGCCTATTAGGTATCCCCAGTATTTCTCCCATCTATGTAGTTTTTCCACTTACTTATCACCTTTACCTGTCTTATTGCAATAGCCTTTGAGATGATTCCCCTGCTTCAAATCTTTCCTCACTCTACTCCAGTTTCCAGTTTGAGTTGTAAAATCAATTTCCTTATGCATCTGGCCATGTCATTCTAGCTCATAAATGCTTTATTACACATATTAACTTATTTTTCCCTTTCAAAAATCATGAGAGACAGGTGCTATTATTATACTTATTTTACATATGAGGAAAGTGAGACAAACAGAAGTTAAATGACTTATCCACAGTGACACAGGTAACAAAGGTGTCTGAGGTAAGATATGGAATCAGGTATTCCTGACTCCAGGGCTTACATTCTTTCTACTACATAGTCTAGCTGTCTGTACAATGCCTATAAATAACTTCTGATTGCATGCTACTGGAATGTAAGACCTTTAAATGTATCTTTAACTGCTGAAATTGTAGTAAGGTTCTGAATCAATAAATGCTGATGTAATATGAGATCAGATTAGATAAAAGATAATTGGTTAAATTGTGTGTTCATATAAGGTTTTATGGGGTTGAAGTAGCAAAAAATAAATGAGGTGATAGTAATAGTGCCTTGCTGTTCAAATTTCTAGTAATTTGACCTTACGTTTCTTTTTTTTTTATTATTAAACTTTTAACATTTATTTTCACACAATTTTGGGTTACAAATTTTCTCCCCTTTTTTCCCCTCCCCCCCCCAGACCCAAGCTTTCTAATTGCCCCTGTGACCTATCTGCTCTCTCCTCTATCCTCCCTCCCTGCCCTTGTCTCCGTCTTCTCTTTTGTCCTGTAGGGCCAGATAGCTTTCTTGACCCCTTAACCTGTATTTCTTGTTACCCAGTGGTAAGAACATTACATTTGGTCCTAACACTTTGAGTTCTGACTTCTTTAGCTCCCTCCCTCTCTACCCCTTCCCCTTGGAAGACAGGCAGTTCAATATAGGCCATATCTGTTTAGTTTTGCAAATGATTTCCATACTAGTTGTGTTGTATAGGCCTAACTATATTTCCCTCCGTCCTGTCCTGTCCCCCATTACTTCTATTTTCTTATGGTCCTTTCCCTCCCCATGAGTGTCGACCTCGTATTGCATTCTCCTCCCCATGCCCTCCTCTCTGTCCTCCCCCCCATCCTGCTTGTGCCCCTGTTCCCCACTCTCCTGTATTATGAGATAGGTTTTCCTATCAAAATGAGTGTACATTATACTCTATCCTTTAGTGGAATGTGATGAGAGTAGACCTCGTGTTTTTCTCTTGCCTCCCCTCTTTATCCCTCCACTAATAAGTCTTTTGCTTGCCTCTTTTATGAGAGATAATTTGCCCTATATAACATCTCCCTTTCTCCTCCTAATATTTCTCTCTCACTGCTTGATTTCGTTTTTTTTTTTTTAGTATATGATCCCATCCTCTTCAATTCACTCTGTGCACTCTGTCTCTATGTATGTGTGTGTGTGTGCATGTGTGTGTGTGTGTACTCCCACCCAGTGCCCAGATACTGAAATGTTTCAAGAGTTATAAATATTGTCTTTCCATGTAGAAATGTAAACAGTTCAACTTTAGTAAGTCCCTTATGATTTCTCTTTGCTGTTCGCCTTTTCATGGTTCTCTTCATTCTTGTGTTAGAAAGTCAAATTTTCTTTCCAGCTCTGGTCTTTTCATCAGGAAAATTTGAAAGTCTTCTATTTCATTGAAAGACCATTTTTTCTCCTGAAGTATTATAGTCAGTTTTGCTGGGTAGGTGATTCTTGGCTTCAGTCCTAGTTCCTTTGACTTCTGGAATATCCTATTCCATTCCCTTCTATCCCTCAATGTAGAAGGTGCCAGGTCTTGTACTATCCTGATTGTGTTTCCACAATACTTGAATTGTTTCTTTCTAGCTGCTTGCAATATTTTCTCTTTCACCTGGGAATTCTGGAATTTGGCCACAATGCTCCTAGGAGTTTCTCTTTTTGGATCTCTTTCATGCGGTGTTCTGCAGATTCCTTGAATATTTATTTTGCCTTCTGGTTCTAGGATCTCAGGGCAGTTTTCCTTGATAATTTCATGGAAGATGATGTCTAGGCTCTTCTTTTGATCATGGTTTTCAGGTAGTCCCAGAATTTTTACATTGTCTCTCCTGATTCTATTTTCCAGGTCAGTTGTTTTTCCAGTAAGATATTTCACATTATCTTCCATTTTTCGAATCTGCGGGGTATGTTCTGAGATATCTGTCTTTCTCGAAAAGTCCAAAGCTTCCATCTGTACCATTTCAAATTTGAAAGATCTATTTTCTTCAGTGAGCTTTTGAATCTCCTTTTCCATTTGGTTAATTCTGCTTTTGAAAGCATTCTTCTCCTTATTGGCCCCTTGCACCTCCCTTGCAAGCTGAGTTAGGCTAGTTCTCAAGGTGCCAATTTCTTCAAGATTTTTTTGGTTCTCATTTAGCAGGGAGCTGATCTGTTTTTCATGCTTCTCCCTTATCCCTCTCATTTCCCTTCCCAGTCTTTCCTCCACCTCTCTAACTTGATTTTCAAAATTCCTCTTGAGCTCTTCCATGGCCCGAGCCCATTGGGTGGGCTGGGACACAGAGTCCTCGATTTCTGTGTCTTTGCCTGATGGCAAGCCTTGTTCCTCCCCATCAGAAAGGAGGGGAGGAAGTGTTTTTTCTCCGATAAAGTACCCTTCAATAGTTTTATTTCTTTTCCCTTGTCTTGGCATTTTCTCCACCTAGTGGCTTGACCTCTGAATGTTCTCCTCACACCCACCTCTCCTCCTGGTCCTCCCAGCCAGCGTTTGGGAACTGAGATTCAAATGCTGCTTCCCACCTTAGGATTTTTGGCGGGGGCAGGGCTGTTATTCAGTGTTAAATTAGGCTCAGGTGCTGAGGTCATGGGCAGGGCCGCCTCTCTGGCTCAATTCCCTCGGGGTTTATGCACAGACCTTCCACAATGGATCCAGGCTCCCGCTCGCTTGGGGAGCCCCCGTCCGCAGCCGCCTCTCAGCCCCCACCTCCCGGGGGGGGGGGGGGCCGAGCCTTGGGGGCACCTCACTCCCTTCTCAACCCGCCAAAGAGACTCTCTCACCTACCCCCGTCAGTCACCTGTTGGTGGGGGGGCCCGTGCTGCCGCTGAAGATCCCGCCTCCGGAGTCCTTTCAGATCTGTACCTCTCGGAGCCGTGGCTGCCGCCGCTGCCGCAGGTCCGGGCTGGGCACCGCATCTGCAGTGCGACGGACCTTTTGCGAGAGGTTTGCTGGTCCCTCTGTGGGTGGGGGGACCCGTGTGGCCACTGGAGATCCCGTCCCGTAGCCCTCTCGGATGTTTTTCTCACGGTATCGCTGCCGCGGTATGGTTGCTCTCTGCTACCCGCCCTGGGGCCCAGTCCACGGCGTGAAGGACCCCTCGTGAGAGGTTTGCAGGTCTCTCCGGAACAGAAATCTCCCTCGCTCTGATATTCCGTGGTCTCTGGGTGCAGAATTCGCCCTGGGTTAGTCCCCTATGCCGTTCTGTGGTTTGTGGGTTCGGAGCTATGTGTATGTGCGTCTTTCTACTTTGCCATCTTGGCCGACCCTACGTTTCTTATTGAACCTAACATTCCATCTTTCCAGTATTAATCCTTCATTAGAATCAAGTTGCTTTAATTGTCCCATAGACAGAGAGACAGATAAATTATCTCATCAATAAACCACATTGAATATCTTCCTCTTCCCCTTCAGATGTGATGTTTTCCCTGCCTGTAATGCCCTTCTTACTCATCCTCATATTTTTAACTTTGAGTGCTAATTCAACACTTTCCCCTTGTATCCCACTCTGCATTCTTGTCATTGGCAGGTAGGTGACCCAGTGGATATAGTTAGGAA
This sequence comes from Notamacropus eugenii, assembly GCF_028372415.1. Taxonomy (NCBI): domain Eukaryota; kingdom Metazoa; phylum Chordata; class Mammalia; order Diprotodontia; family Macropodidae; genus Notamacropus; species Notamacropus eugenii. The sequence goes on along the minus strand of NC_092876.1, from coordinate 365,480,502 downwards.
GACCTGGGTTCAATTCCAGCCTCAGAAATATACTACCAGTGTGACCTTGGGCAAGTCACTTAACTTCTATTTGTCTCAGTTTCCTCATTTATAAAATGGTGCAAAAAATAGCCCTTACCTCCCAGAATTGTTATGAAAATCAAATGTGATACTAATTATAAAGCACTTAGCACAGTGTCTGGCACCTAGTAAGCCCTATATAAATGCTAGCTATCATTATCATAATGCTTATCTTAAATAATTTCACTATCTTGGCAATGTACTTTCCAGGGATGTACACATAGATGATGAGGTTGTAACACTCATTGCCAGAGCTAGCTCAGTGTTTTTGGAGACTCCAAAGGAAACTGTGGGAAAGAAGAGACTACCTACCAAACTGAAGTTGTACAGAGAGCCATTGTGCTGACCTCATTGTTGCAGGCCTGTGAAACCTGAACAGTTACACCAGCGCCATGCCAGGAAACTGGATTGCTTCCATTTGAATTGTCTTAGGAAGATTCTGAAAATCATTTGGTCAGATAAGGTACTGGGCACTGAGGTCTTTTTTCAAGCTGAACTGTCAAGCATTCAAACTCTACTGCTGAGAGCCTAACTCTGATGGGCTGGCTACATTATTTAAATACAAAGATATGTTTGCCTAAAAAATTATTTAAATAGAAATCACACAAGGCAAGTGCTCACATGGAGATTAGAAGGAGAAATACAAGGACAGTCTCAAGATCTCTCTGAAGAACTTTGGAATTAATTGTTGAGACATGTTAGACAATGCCTCAGGACCACCAGCATGGTGTGCCCTCATCAAAGAAGATGCGGTGCAAAGCAGAATTTCAGTAGCTCAAAAAACCATGAGATGCACAAATTTAGGAACACCTCCACTCCAAATATTCACATGGAATTTGTTCCCAAACTGTGGTAGAGTCTTCTGAGCTTGTATTTGTCTAATTAGCCACAGGCAGACACACTGTACCTTGACCCTGACATAGTGATGTCATTTTGGTGCTCTTTGAGCAGGAAGGACAATTATTATTATAATGCCTTCCTCCATTACCCCCATTTAAACCAAATTACCTAATTATAATTTAAGCTACTCTCTAGAACAACAGAAAATCATTTACAATCAAATGTCAAAATGAGAAACAGCATGATATAGTAGATAGAGAGTCAATATCAAAGCCAGGAAGACCTGGCTTGAAGTCCCACCTATATGTATATGTATATGTATATGTATATACTATCTCAGTGAACATGGGAAATCACTTAATCTTTCAGTGCTATAGGTGACTTTTTAAGACTTAAAGTTATAAAAAAGTAGAAAATCTGCATTGTTAGAGGATATTTCCTCATAGGCCTAGGCTCTAACCATATTATTCTCCAACTATTGCATAAATAGGCCTTGTCTCTTCAACAACACTATATGCTTTTAAGAGCAGGAACTGAATCTCACTCTTTCTTTACCTAGCACAGTGGAAGGCACAAAAAAGGAACTTCTTTAATTTTTTAGAAATAAAACTAGAAATGAATTGAAATAATAATAGAGGATATCAAGGGTAATAAAGGAGGAGAACTTGGATCTTATATTTCTATAACCTTCAAGAGTAAAATGATGGAAATATACCTTGAATCTATCGATGGCATGTCACTATAGATTGTGGGTTCTTAACCTTTTATCTGTCTCAGAACTTTCTTGTAGTTTAGTGAAACTTATGTATTATGTATAAGTGAAACTTATTTCAGAATAATGATTTTTAAATAATTGAAGATAATACCAAGTTTCAATTAATAAAAATAACAATCTATTATTTCCTCATGTAAGTCTAGAGATTCCCTGAAATTTTGCATGTATTTCAAGTTAAGAAACTCTTTTATATATCATATACTTAATGGTAAGGACTCCCATCATAAGGCTATCAAGCTGTTTTCTCTTTACTTCCGTGAGAAGCAAATATTTGTGTACACTTTCAGGGAAAAAACAAGAAATATGATCTTTGTTTCACTCATGAGACAAAAGGGTTCACAAGCATGAGAGCCTTTCAAAGAGAAAAATCTATTTGCCTTTGGCAGAATTCAGTTAATAGCAAAACAATTATCTGTCCTTTTACTCTCTACCTGCCCCTCTCCCCATATGACCACTTTTAGTTGATAAAATTAGATGCTTCATCTTTCATTGTGTTAGACTTCTTACACAGTGACCCTGGCCTCATAATTCTAAACCCAGCAAAAATGGAATTTGAGTATTTTGTGAGAACTAAACAAAATATTTCCATTCATTAGAGTTATATGGACTTCAGCTTTTAACATTTCAAACAAACTCAAGAATTCTATACCTAATATGTCACAGGCTAGATGCTCAACAAACCACCACTAACAAAGACGGTTGTCAAAATCAATTTCAGCCCTAAATATTGAAGTTCAGTGTTACTCCCAGCTCAAAATTTTGAGGGCTCAGTTCTGCAACAAATACCTTCTGTTTCCAGGGACTTATTTTTCCTCAGAAGGACAAGTGTGTTGGCAGCTTGTTTATAACCTCCCCCCAAATTATCCAAGTTCAAATTCATATAATGGGATGTGGGTGATTCTGACAGTCCAAAACAATGAGGGGGACAATTACCCAACTTAATAGATTCTACATCCCCTTATGGAGAAAATGAAAACCATTTTTCACTACCTTATTTTAGGGTTGGCAATATTGATGTTATCAACTCAACTATGGAAAGACTGTCTAACATCTTATTCCTTCCACTGCAGAAAAATCAAGAGCATGTACTGATTTTTTTGTACATTGGTTGGAGTTCTATTGTCAAAGACCATAACTAAACCAGGTTCACTTACCTTTTTTCTATTGGTCTAATAATCCTTTAGAAGTTATAACTTGAAGTCTATTCCATATTGCAATTCTATTATAAATGAACCATATTTGATTGGTGATTGGCTATCTCAATTGAAATCATTTTTTCCCTGATATCCATATCCTAGCATGCCTCATACAATAAAGAAATAGGTGGGCACATTCCAGAATTCCTACTGCTTAGAGCCAAATTTAATTCCTCTTTAACATGATAATCCTTCAACTATTTGAGGACATTTACCAAAACGCTTTTTCAATCTTCTCTTATTTAAAAGTCAAATATGCTCAGTTTCCCCAAATGATCCTTGAATGGCATGTTCTCCATTTCCCTTGTCAGTATAGCAGTTCTTGTCTCTGTTGGGTTTGGGGTTCTCCAGATTGGCAAAGTCTATGTGGGGCTCATCCCTAAACAAAATACTATATATAGATAGTGTCTAGCTGGGGCAGAATATAACAACTATTGCTTCCTTCATTCTAGGCAATATGTTTACATTAATTTAGATTAAAACAAAATTCACTTTTTTTGGGGTTGTCATGTCACACCATTGACTCATATTGAGCATGGATCCCACAAAAATGCCTAAGTGTTTTTCACAGGAACCATAATTTAGCTACATCATCCCCATCCTGTGCTCATAGAGTTGATTTTTGTAGAATCTAGATTTACTACTTCATAGCTGTTACTTGTTAAACTTCATCTAAGAAACAACACAATGCAGTAGATGGACATCCATACTTGGAGTTAGGAAGAGCTAGGATCAAACTCAACCTAAGATGCTTATAACTGTGTGACCTCTAGTCAAATCCCTCAATAAGAGCTAGCATTTATGTAGAGAGTCAATGTCTGCAAAATATTTTATAATTATTTTCACAAGCTATCCTCACAATAATTATGGGAGGCAGTTGCTATTATTATCAACAATTTATAGATGAGGAAACTGAGGCAGGCAGAGGTTAAGAAACTTTCCAGAGACATAGTAAGTATCCAAGGCTAAATTTGAATTCATATAATGCTGACTCCAAGTCTACCTCTTCAATCACTGTACTACCTTAATTTCTCTGGACCTCTGTTTCCTCATCTATAAAATGAGGGGGTGAGACTTGGTTAACTTTAAGGTCCCTTCTAGCTCAATGTTTATGATCTTGTGAGCCTATTATTAAATTATTAATGTTCAATACATATCTACATAGCATCTTTTTAACTTAATCTGAAAGAAGGAACAATATCATGCATATGTAGATATATGTAGATGGGCAGGTAGGTAGTACAATTGATAGAACCCTGGGCCTGAAGTCAGGAAGACTCATGTTCCTGAGTTCAAATCTGGCCTCAGACACTTACTAGCTGTGTGAAAGTCACTTTATCCTGTTTTCCTCAGTTTCTTCATCTTTAAAATGAGCTGTTGAAAGAAGTGATGGATTACTCTAGTATCTTTGGCAAGAAAGCCCTAAATGGGGTCTTAAAGAGTCAGAAATGACTAAAAATTATTGAATTACCTAGATATACATATCTATGCACACATACTATGGTTCTATCCTGAACAGAATGCTTTGGATCCCCATTTTGTTATGCCAGATATTAGTTCAGCCTCTTGGCTTCATATCATATAGAAAATTTATAATTATGTGTTTTAAGTCTCAAACCAAGTCATTATGTAAAATGTTGAAGAGAGAAAAAAAAGATCCTAAGCTGAACAAATCACATAGGGAAAGGAATGTGGACATTAGAGTCAGAAAAACCTAGATTCAAGTCCTGTCTTAGTGACATAATGGCTCTGTGACTTCAGAGAAGTCACTTAGTCTAACAATGTCACAAACAATTTTCTGAGACTATATGTAGTATCCAAAACAAATGTGTGGGCTTATTTCCTCTAAGATGGAATATGAGTTATTTATCCAAAATGAAATGCATCTCATCTAATTATGTTTCTTATAAGACTTAAGATTTGTCAGCAAGTACCACTACTATATTAATGCCACATTTCAGCTCACTCCTGAAAAGAAGAAAAGAACAAGGCAGATTAAATTAAATTACTTTAATGTCATAAAAATTGTAATTTTACCTGATCGTACTGGATTGGAAACTTCTTGAGGGTAATGTCTGCTTTGTTTTCTATCTTTGTCTTCATAAGTCTTTCATATTTATTTCTGAAATTTGTTTGTTATCTACCCAGACTTCTGATTTTAATGATGGAGGGAGGGAGGGAGGGAAAATCCTGGTGTGTAAACAAGTCACAAAAAAGGCCAAAAATGAGTGAAAAACAACAAAAAAAAAAAGAGCTTGGTATAGAAAGCTATTATGATGATAGGGAGAATCAAGGCATAAACTTAAGGAGGACAATAGTGGCAAAATGGCTACATGTGAAGCCTTAAATGAAAATGTAATTTAGTGTTAGACTCAAAAACAATTCCTAGAAGAATTTTAAAAGAATTTATTTTATTTATTTTTAACACATTTTATAACAGATAAAGCAATTCAGACTTTTGATAAGGTGATACATCTTTTTAAAGAATTTACAGTATGGACCACAAAAGATTTTTTTTTTAAAACATATGCCTACTGAGACACAGATAATATTTACGTTGCTAACTTCACAATCTCTTGATCTAATTGTCTCCACAGTATTACTAAGAATATAAGGACCCTAACTTAATGTTGTTGGTCTAAAGTTCTACGCCTAATAACTTAATTTTAGACAGCCTCGGATATTCCTCTACCCATAATCTATAATTGAATAGATCTGGTAATAAGCTTACAAACCTTTTGACTATAGGAAATTGCCACCAAGAGTTCCCTGCAAGACATTGCAGGGAAACAATATCTCCCTAACTTCATGTCTATTCCAGGCAGGAGTAGATTGTCCACTTGCATTCAGTCAGGCTTAAAGTCTGCCATGTGTCATTGGGAAAACTGAATCCGGAGAATCCCACCTGAGCCCATGCTGAACAGCTGCTCTCCCACTCTTCCCTTGAGATCACCTATGCAGTTCATACCAGCATCTCATGAGCATACTGGCATCATGTAATGGAGGCTCGGATTGCCTTTCTTGCTTCTCATACCTGGAGTTAGACTCAGAAGAACAGTCACTTAATAGTCCCATAGCATCTAAAAATGGCAAATTCCTATAACCAGGTTTAAAATATGATTATAGTTTCACTTTGGCTAAGGAACATCTTTTAGGCAAGTCTTAAGTGGCTTTCTATACATGTTCTAGTTCCTGATTAAATGGCAATCATAAAATCTAATTTACCATTAAAACCCTGACTTTTCCATCAATGCCAAATTTTATCAGAGGTTACCTTCCTCTTAGAAAGTTAGACTAAAGATGTCATTGATTTATTCTCAGTAATTAATTCAGTCTGTTGTTTTAACACTAATTGCTTTTACCTCACTTTGTAGCATGACCAATTTTTCTCCCCATCACCCCTCTCCCCCCCACTTCCTAATACCCTGCATTCTGGTTGCTCCTTCCCTCAATATACCCTCCCCTCCATCACACCCCACCTCTGTCCTATCCTCATCTTCTCCCTTTTCTTGCAGGGCAAGATAAATTTCCATACCCCTATCCCCGTAATTCTTATTTCCCGATTATATGCAGTAAAAATTCTCAACATTAGTTTCTACTACTTTGAATTTCAACTTCTCCCCCTCCCCCCTCCTTCCCCAGCCCCACTAAGAAGGGAAGCAATTCAATACAGACTAAACATGTGTTGTTTTGCAAAAAACTTCCATAGTAATCATGTTGTGTAATACTAATTATATTGCCTTCTGACCTACCCTATCCCCCTTATTTCCCCCCCTACAATTGACCTTGTCCCTTCTCAAAAGTGTTTATTTCTAGTGACTCCCTTCTCCCATTTGCCCTCCCTTCTAGCATTCCCTTTGCTCCACTTGTTGCCTCCTCTCCTATTTTCCTGTGGTGTGATATAAATTTTCATATCCAATTTAGTGAGCATGTTATTCCTTCCTTCAGTCATATGTGGGGAGAGTAGCTTTATTCCCCCCACCTTCTCCCTTGTCTCCTCTATTGAATAAGATTTTCTTATCTCTTTTATGAGTTATAGCCTGCCCCATTTCATTATTCCCTTTCTCTTCCCGGTATTTTCCTCCTTCACCCCTTAATTTTTATTTTATTTTATTATATTTATCTATCTATCTATCTATCTATCTATCTATCTATCTATCTATCTATCTATTTGTGTGTGTGTATGTGGATATCATCTCTTCTGATATAACACACCCTGTACTCTCTATCTATGTGTATGTGTGTGAGTGTGTGTGTACAATCTCTCCAACTACCCAAATATTGAGAAAAGATTGAAGAGTTAAAAATATTTTCTTTCCATGTAGTAATGCAAACAGTTCAGCTTTAGAGAGTCTTTTATGATTTTTCTTTTCTTTGTTTTTCCCCTGTTTACCTTTTCATGCTTCTCTTGATTCTTGTCTTGGGAAGTCACATTTTTAAATACAGATCTGGTCTTTTCCTCAACATGAAATCTTCAAATTTGTCTCTATCACTGAATGTCCATTTTTTCCCTTGAAGTATTATATTCAGATATGCTGGGTAGGTGATTCTTGGCTTCAATCTCAGTTCCTTTGACTTCTGAAATATCTTACTCCAAGCCCTTCGTTCATTTAATGGTGAAGCTGCCAGATCCTGTGTTATCCTGATTGTATTTCCACAGTACTCAAATTGTTTCTTTCTAGCTGCTAGCAGTATTTTCTCCTTGATCTGGGAACTCTGAAATTTGGCCATAATATTCCTAGGAGTTTCTCTGTTTGGGTTTCTTTCAGGGGGTGAGCGATGAATTCTTTCAATATCCATTTTGCCCTCTGATTCTATAACATTAGGGCAGTTTTCCTTGATAATTTCATGGAAGATAGTGTCTAGGCTCTTTTTTTGATCATGGCTTTCAGGTAGTCCAATAATTTTTAAATTATTTCTCCTGGATCTATTTTCCAGGTCAGTTGTTTTTCCAATGAGTTCTTTCACCTCATCTTTTATTTTTTTTTAAATTTTTGGTTTTGTCTACTAACTTCTTGGTTTAACTCACAGTCATTCTTTTCCCTGGACTCAATTCTCTCTTTCAATTAATTATTTTGTTCAGTGAGCTTTTGAACCTTCTCCTCCATGTGGCTAATTCTCTTTTTTAAAAACTCCTTCCCTTTGTTGCCTTTTTGAACCTCTTTTTCCAGGTGAGTTAGCCTCTTTTTAAAGCTGCTATTTTCCTCAGCGTTTTTTGGTTCTCCTTTAGTACGTTGCTAACTTGACTTTTAAGATCTTCTATTGCCTGAACCAAGTTTAAGTCCCCTTTGGAGGGAGGGCCCTTGGTTTCCTCTGGCAGTATGCCTTCTTCTTCCTCATCAGAAGGAATGGGTAGAGACACCTGTTCCCCAAGAAAGTAACCTTCTATGGTCTTATTTTTTTCCCTCTTTTCTGGGCATTTTCCCAGCCAGTTACTTGACTTCTGAGTTTCCTCTCCACACCCACCTCACCTCCAGTTCCACCCAGCTAGTGCTTGGGGTCTGAGATTCAAATGTTGCTTCCCAGCCTCAAGGTTCTCGATGGGGGCAGGGCTGGTATTCAGTGTGAGATTAAGTTCAGGTGCTTGAGTTGGGGCAGGGCCACCTCACAGGGCTCAGTTACCTCAGGGGGTTTATGTGGAGACCTTCAACAATGGATCAGAGCTCCTGCCTGCTTTGGGAGCCCCTGTCAGCTGTTGCCGGCACTGCTGTCTCTCGAAGGGGCCTGACACATGGGGACACCCCACTCCCCTCTTGGCCTGCCAAAAAGACCCTGTCACTGACTTTTGGTGCCTCTGGGTGGAGGGACCTGAGCTGTGGCTGGAGATTCTATCCCTGAAGCCTGCTCTGATCTGCTCCCCTCGGTGCCCTATGGCCAAGGCAGGGCTGGCTTCTGCTCTGGGTCCAGTGCACAACAAACCTTTCCCATCAGTTTTTCAGGTCTCTCTGGAATAGAAATCTCCTCCACTCCATTGTTCTGTGACTTCTGCTTCACCAGAATTTGTTGGGAGCTCTTCTTTACAGGTATTTTATGGGCTGTGGGTTAGGAGCTAGCATATGTGTATCTTTCTACTCCACCATCTTGGCTCCTCCCCCAAAAAAGAATTTTTAAAAGCAAATTATAGAAGTATAAAAAATGGGAAAAGAAATGAGAGTAATACAAGAGAATCATGAAAAGCAGTTAATAGCATGGGAAAAAATAAAAAAAAAATTTACCAACGAAATTAACTCCCTAAAAATAGAAGTCAACAAATGGAAAAGGAACTACAAAACTCATTGAAGAAAGTAATTCTTTAAAAAGCAGAATATAGCAAGTGGAAACTAATACCTCTATGGGACATCAAGATACAATAAAATAAAATTTAAAAAGAAAAAAAAGGAAGAAAAAGAGATGAAAATGTAAAATTTCTCATTGGAAAAATAACGGTCTTAGAAAACAGATCCAGGAGAGATAGTATATGAATTACTGGACTACCTAAAAGACATGATAAAAAAAATAATGAAGCCTGGAAAACATCTTTCAAGAATTTCTCAAAGAAAATTGTCCTGATGTATTAGAACCAGAGGGTAAAATAAAAATCAAAAGAATCCACCAATCACCACCTGATAGAGATCCCAAAACAAAAATTCCCAGGAACATCATAGCAAAATTCTGGAACTCACACACCAAAGAGAATGTATTGCAAGCAACCACAAAGAAACAATTCAAATATGGTGAAGCTACAGTCAGGATTACTCAGGATTTGTCAGCTTCCACTTTAAGAACCAGGGGGTTTCGAATGTGATATACCTGAAGGTAAAGGAGTTAGAGTTACAACTAAGATTCACCTACCTAAGCCAAATTGAAAAGAATCTTTGGGGTGGGGGTGGGAGAATTGACATTTAATGAAAGAGAGGACTTTCAAGCATTTCCAACTAAAAGACCAAGGCGCAGCTAGGTGGTGCAGTGGATAGCACCAGTGCAAGAGTCAGGAGGACGTGAATTCAAATCTCACCTCAGCCACTTGACACACACTAGCTGTGTGACCTTTTGCAAGTCACTTAACCCTAATTGTCTCATCCTGGTTCATATCCACTCATCCTGATGAATATCTGGTCACTGGATTCAGATGGCTCTGGAGGAGAAGTGAGGCTGGTGACCTGCACAGCCATCCCTCACTCAAAATAAAAACAAAGTCAAGTGCAAGTCATATCATCATTTCTCTGATAGCATGGTTTTCTTCAGCAACGAAGGATGAACACACAACTAAAAGACCATAGCTGAATAAAAAAAATTGACATCTGAATACAAGACTGAAGGAAAATATAAGAAAATAGAAAAGAAACAGGAGAAAACATAAGAAATCCAGTAAAGCTAATTGTTTTTATATTTTCATATGACAAGGTAATATTTGTAATTCTTAACAACTTTGTTTCCTATAAGACCAATTAGGAGTATATGTAGACAGAGGGTGTGGATGTAAGGTGACTTTGATGAGATGATAAAGCAAAAATAGATCTAATTAAAAAAGATAAAATGGAAACTGTATCTTGCTGAAAGTTAGCATAAGCAATGAAGTTAGATAAAGATTAAACACAGATGAATCAAATGGGATAGCATACAAAGAACTGGGAGCAGAGCCAAGATGGTGGAGTAGAAAGAGGCATACACTCTAGCACTTCCCCCACAGCCCACAACATACATGTAAAAATGACTGTCAACAAAGTCTAGAGCAGCAGAAGCCACAGAACAATAGAGTGAAAGACGTTCCCAGCCAAAGGTAACCCGAAGGTTGAGAGGGAAAGGTCTATCTCACAGGATGCTGAGCAGAGCAGAGCACAGCCCTGGCCATGCAGCACTGGGAGGAACAGGACCTGAACAGACCTCCTGGAAGAGTTCCTAGCAGGGAAGGTTCCAGATACCACAACCCACAATCAACAAATAAAAGCTCCAAAGGCCAGTGGGGGAGGGGGTTTCTCAGCTGGGTGAGAGGGAACGGGGTTTCTCCAGCAATAGCCCCAGGCAATGGCAGAGGCTGCAGCAGACTGTAGGTAGCTACAGAGGCCAGGAAGCAACCTGGATCCATTGTTCAAGCAGCTCACCTTAAAGCATCTGGTGGTAGGGAGCAGCTGATCTAAACCCCTGACCTGAGTGACAGCCATGCCCCCACCCAAAGCCCAGGGGAACCTAGCAGCTGAGTCGAATATCTGGACGAAGAATTCAGAAGTCAAGTAACTGGTTGGGAAAATGCCCAAAGAGGGGGAAAAAAATAAGACCAAAGAAGATTACTTTCTTGGTGAAAAGGTGTCTCCTGCCATCCTTTCAGATGAGGAAGAACAAGGCTTACTGTCACACAAAGTTAAGACTTCTGCCTCCAAGGCCTGCAAAGTGAATTTAAATTGGGTTCAGGCAATAGAAGAGCTTGAAAAACAAGTTAGCAACTTGCTAAAGGAGAACCAAAAAAAAAAATTCTGAGGAAACTTACACCTTTAAAAAGAGGCTAACTCAATTGGAAAAAGAGGTCCAAAAAGTCAATGAGGACAAGAAGGCATTAAAAAGAAGAATTAGCCAAATGGAGGAGAAGGTTCAAAAACTCACTGAACAACATAGTTCTGTGAAAGAGAGAATTGAGTTCAGGGAAATGAATGACTACAAGATAAACCAAGCAATCAGAAAACAAAACCAAAAGTTTGAAAAAATAGAAGATAATATGAAACATCTCATTGCAAAAACAAGTGACCTGGAAAATAAATCCAGGAGAGACAATTTAAAAAATTATGAGAGTACCTGAAAGCCATGATCAAAAAAAAAAAAAAGAGCCTAGACATTATCTTCCATGAAATTATCTAGGAAACCTGTCCTGATATTCTAGAACCACAGGGCAAAATAAATATTGAAAGAATCCACCAATCAACTCCTGAAAGAGACCCGAAAAGAGAAACTCCTAGGAATATTGTGGCCAAATTTCAAAGTTCCAAGGTCAAGGAGAAAATATTGCAAGCAGTTAGAAAGAAACAATTCTAGTACTGTAGAAAAGTAATCAGGATAATACAGGATCTAGCAGCTTCAAAATTAAGGGATCAAAGGGCTTGCAATAGGATATTCCAGAAGTCAAAGGACTTGGGATTAAAACCAAGAAGCATCTACCCAGGAAAACTGAGTATAATACTTCAAGGGAATAAATGGTCATTGAATGATATAGAGGACTTTCAGGCATTCATGTTGAACTGTATAGAAAATATGACTTTCAAATACAAGAATCAAGAGAAGCTTGAAAAGGTAAACAGGAAAGAGAAATCATAGAAAGATTTTCTAAAGCTGAACTGTTTACTTTCCTACATGGAAAGAAAATATTTATAACTCTTGAAACTTTTCTCAGTATTTGAGTAGGTGGAGGGATTGTACATACACACACACACACACACAAATACATGCACACAAATACACACACATATAGACAGAGAGTACAGGCTGTGTTGAATCAGAAGAGATGATATCCACAAATAAACATAGGTGTATATCGATCTATCTATCTATCTATCTATCTATCTATCTATCTATCTATATCGATATATATGTATATCGATATAGATATAGATGATACCAATTAAGGGGTGAAGGAGGAAAAGACTGGGAAGAGAAAGGGAGAAATGGAATGCAGCAGGCTATAACTCATAAAAGACATAAAGAAAAGGCTTGTTCAATGGAGAAGAAAAGGGAGAAGGGGAGAGGGGAAAAGTGAAACTACTCTCTCCACATATGGCTTAAGGAGGGAATAACATGCTCACTAAATTTGGTATGAAAATCTATCTTACACTACAGGAAAATAGGGGAGGAGGCAATAAGTTGGGTGAGGAGAATGATAGAAGGGAGGGCAAATGGGAGAAGGGAGCAACTAGATATAAACACGTTTGGGGAGGGACAAGGTCAAATGAGGGAATAAAAAAATAAGAGGAGGACAGGGTAGGATAGAGGACAATGTAGTTAGTATTACACAACATGATTATTATGGAAGTCTTTTGCAAAATGACACATATATAGCCTGTATTGAATTGCTTGTCTTCTCACTGGGGATGGGTAGGGAGGGAGGAAGGGAGGGAGAGAAGCTGGAATTCAAAGTATTAGAAAGGAATGTTGAGAGGGTGGAGCCAAGATGGTAGAGTGAGAGCAAAAATTCACCTAAGCTCTTGGACAAACTCCTTTGGATACCTCTCAGAGGAGAATCTGACCAAATTTTGGAGGTGCAGAATGCAGTGCGAGACAGACTGTGGCAGATTCTGAGCCCAGGACATACTGAAAAGTCCCTGGGAAGGAACTGTTCCATAGGGGTGAGCTGACAGCACACAGTGCAGAGCTTCCAGTGCAGCCGAGTGGAAGGGCCCCAGGAAACCTGAGAGCAGCAGGCAGAACCAGCAGAGTGGCACCCGAGGTTGGGAGACCAGCAGAGCCAAGCCAGTGAGAGCCACTGAATGTTAGATATCAGCGCAGCAGCTCCTGAGACTTTCAGCCTGATGATTAAACATCTGTAAGTCACCTACTTGAACTCCTGGGAGCCAGGATGGCAGAGTGATCAGTAAATGCTCTCTCCTTCCCCCTTGATGACCTTGAAAGAAACATAAAATATTTCCCCAGAAAAATCCTGGATCAACAGGAACAGCAGAGGGGGCAAATAGCCTCATAACACCTGAGGATAGGAAAATAGCTAAGGGGGAATTCTTCCTCCTGTGGCAGAGGCAAACTGGAACGACAGAGGACCCAGGGCAGAGAAAACTCGCACTAGGACCCAGGCAAACCTCAGTGCCAGGAGAGGAGCCCAAGGAAGGGTGGGAACCCGCACTAGGATCTAGGCATGCCTTAGCACTCCAGGGGAAACAGGAAGGCAATAGGGTAGCTGGGACCACCATCCTCTGAGCTTGCCTTTGTCTCAGTGTAGCTGAGGAGATCTCCTTTGACCAGACCACTCTTCCCCCACACTTAACAAGCTAACCCCAGGGCTGATCCAAGAAACACAAAACAAAAATCTGCTCTTAGCTTTTTCACAGGTCAGCTCAACACCAAGTTCTGTAGCTCCTAATTGAAAGAACCAGAAGCCACACACACAATCACCATCATAAATTAAAAAAAGCAAAATAAGCACGAAAAAACCATAGAATCTTTCTATGGGGATAAGGACCAAAACACAAATACCAAAAAGGTCAATACTGAGACAGCACTTCCATCTGAAACTTCAGAAGGTACTATGAACATGCACAAACAGCTCTCCTGGAACAGCTGAAGAAGGAAATAGAAGAAAAACTGGCCAACGATTTTAAAGTTATAAAAAAGGAATTAACTGATGAGAACATCTCTTTGAAAAGGAAAATTGAACAAATGGAAAAGGAAGTACAAAAATTAACTCGAGAAAAATAACTGCCTAAAAGAAACGGTAGGTCAAATGGAAAAGGAAACACAAAACCCAACTGGGAAAACCAGACAACTGGAAAAGGAAGTACAAAAATTAATTGGAGAAAATAGCTCCTTAAAAAGAAAAATTGTACAGATGGAAAAGGAAATGCAAAAGTTAACTGAAGAAAACAATTTGATAAAGATTATAATTGGGCAAGTAGAAACTAACGACTCAATGAGACAGTAAGAATCAGTCAATAAAAATCTAAAGAATGAAAAGATAGAAGAAAATGTAAAATATCTAATTGGAAAAACAACTGACCTGGAAAATAGATCCAAGAAAGAAAATTTAAGAATTATTGGCCTGCCAGAAAGCCACGATGAAAAAAAGAGTCTAGACAGTATCTTCCAGGAATTCATCATGGAAAACTGACCAGAAGTGCTAGATTCAGAGGGCAAAATAGTCATTCGAAAGAATCCACATTCACCTCCGGAAAGAATCCACATTCACCTCCAGAAAGAGATCCTAAACTCAAAAGCCCAAGAAATATCGTTGCCAAATTCCAGAACAATCAAGTGAAGGAGAAAATACTACAGGCAGCCAGAAAGAAAAAATTCAAATATTGAGGAGCTATAGTCAGGATCACACAGGACCTTGCAGCTTGAAGGATTGGAGGAAGATTGAAGGAATTGGAATCCAATATTCTGTAAGGTAAAGGAGTTGAGACAACAACCAAGGATCAACTACCCAGCAAAGTTCAGCATAACATTTAAGGCAAGGAGAAGGTCATTCAACGAAGTAAGGGATTTCCAGACCTTCCTGCCAAAAACACAAGAACTTAATAGAAAATTCAATGTTCACATGCAGGTCTCAAAAGAATCATAAAAAGGTAAACAGGGGGTAAAAATTGTTACTCATTTTGGGCAAACTGTTTACCTCCCTATAAGGGAAGATGATACCTGTTAATCTTGAGAATTGTGCATCTAATATGAAATATAAAAGGGATATACATAGAGGGAACGGGTATAAAGTAAATGATGTCACTAAAAATATGATTTAAGTATGAGAAGGGATTGTAACAGGAGGTGTGAAAAGGAGGAAGCAGAAAATGGTAAATTACATCACAGAAAGAAGTACAAAATTATAGTAGAGAGAAAGAGGGGAGGGAGATGAGCATTATTTGAGAGGAACCCAATTTGTTTCAATGAGGGAAGAATAAACTTAAGTAGGTAATCCTAACTAGCTCATAGGCAGTAGGAGGGGAAGGGGGAAGAAAGGGGAGGAAAGCTAAAAGGGAGGGAAGAAATAATAAGGGTAAAGGGGAGTAAAAGAGAGGGGGACTAAAAGAAGGAAGGGAAAGCTGCAGGAGGAGGTGGTGAAAAGTGAATACTATTGAGTAAGGGAAGGGAGACGGGAGAGCTAAAAGCACAAATGATGGGAAAGAGGATGGAGGGAAATACACAGATTGTAATCATCACTGTGAATGTGAATGGAATGAACTCTCCCATAAAATAAAGATGGATAGCTGAATGGATTAAAAACTATAATCCAACAATATGTTGTTTACAAGAAGCACATTTGAAATGGAGGGATACACACAGGATAAAGGTCAAAAGTTGGAGCAGAATATGTTGAGCTTCAGCGGATGTAAGAAAAGCAAGAGGAGCAACCCTAATCTCAGACAAAGCAAAAGCAAAAAAAAAAAAAAAAATCTCAGACTAATCAAAAGAGATAAGCACAGAAACTATATCCTGCTAAAAGGCACCATAGACAATGAAACAATATCATTACTAAACATCTATGCTCCAAGTGATATAGCATCCAAATTCTTAAAGGAGAGGTTGCGGGAGTTGAAGGAAGAAATTGACAGCAAAATCATACTAGTGGGGGACGTCAGACTCCTCCTCTCTGAACTTGATAAATCTAACCTCAAAATAAACAAGAAAGAGGTTAAGGAGGTAAATAAAACTCTGGATAAAGTAGATCTCTGGAGAAAATTGAATGGGAATAGAAAAGAATATACCTTTTTCTCAGTGGTACATGGAACATTTACAAAAGTTGACTGTGTACTACGACATAAAATCCTCATGATCCAGTGCAAAAAGGCAGAGATAATCAATACATCCTTCTCAGATTATAATGCAATAAAAATTATATGCAATAAAAGGCCATGGAAAGATAAACAAGAAAAATTGGAAAATAAATAATCTAATCTTAAAGAATGAGTGCGTTAAAGAAGAAATCATAGAAACAATCAACAACTTCATTCAAGAGAATGACTATAATGAGATAACCTACAAAATCTTAGGGGATACTGCAAAAGCAGTTCTTAGGGGGAAGTTTTATATTTTTGAATGCCTACATAAATAAAACAGAGAAAGAGGAGATCAATGAGTTGGGCATGCAACTGAAAAAGCTAGAA
This sequence comes from Notamacropus eugenii, assembly GCF_028372415.1. Classification (NCBI taxonomy): domain Eukaryota; kingdom Metazoa; phylum Chordata; class Mammalia; order Diprotodontia; family Macropodidae; genus Notamacropus; species Notamacropus eugenii. The sequence goes on along the minus strand of NC_092876.1, from coordinate 365,463,844 downwards.
AAAGAACAAACTGAAAATACCAAAGTAAATACTAAATTAGAAATACTGAAAACCAAAGGAGAGATTAATAAAATTGAAATTAAGAAAACTATTGAATTAATAAATAAAACCAATAGTTAGTTTTATGAAAAAAACTAATAAAATTGATAAACCTTTGGTCAACTTGATTAAAAACAAAGAAGAAAATCAAATTACTAATATTAAAAATGAAAGGCGTGAACTCACCACCAATGAGGAGGAAATTAAAACAATAATTAGAAATTACTTTGCCCAACTTTATCCCCACAAATTAGATAATTTAAACGAGATGGATGAGTACTTTAAAAAATACAAATTTCCCAGATTAACAGAAGAGGAAGCTGAATACTTACACAACCCCATCTCAGAAAAAGTAATTGAACAAGTCATTGATGAACTCCCTAGGAAAAAATCTCCAGGGCCAGATGGATTTACAAGTGAATTCTATCAAACATTTAAAGAACAGTTAATTTCAATACTATATAGACTATTTTTGAAAACTGGGGAAGAAGGAGACCTCCCAAATTCTTTCTATGATACAAATATGGTTTTGAGGAACCAGGAAGAGACAAAACAGAGAAAGAAAATTATAGACCAGTTTCTCCAATGAATATAGATGCAAAAATTGTAAATAAGATTTTAGCAAAATGAATAGAGCATCTCATCACAAAAATAATACATTATGATCGGGATTCACACCAGGAATGCAGAACTGGTTCAATATTACGAAAACTATTAACATTATCAATCCTATCAACAACAAAACTAACAGAAACCACATGATTATCTCAATAGATGCAGAAAAAACTTTTGACAAAATACAACACCTATTCCTATTGAAAACACTGGAGAACACAGGAATTAAGGGAACTTTCCATAAAATAATAAGCATTATCTACCTAAAACCTTAAGCAAGCATTTTATGCAAACTAGATAAATTACATGCATTTCCAATAAGATCAGGGGTGAAACAAGGATGTCCATTATTACCACTATGTACTAGAAATGTTAGCTGTAGCAATTAGACAAGATAAAGAAATTGAAGGAATAAGACTAGACAAACAAGAAACTAAGTTATCACTCTCTACAGATGATATGATGATATACTTAGAGAATCCCAGAGACTCAAGGAAAATACTACTTGAAATAATAAACAACTTTGGCACAGTTGCAGGGTACAAAATAAACCCTCACAAATCTTCTGCATTCCTATGTATTAGCAACAAAGTCCAACAGCAAGAGATAGAAGGAGAAATCCCATTTAAAGTTAGGGTAGACTCTATAAAATACTTGGGAGTTTACTTACCAAAACAAACCCAGGGACTATATGAACACAATTACAAGACATTTTTTTGCAGAAATAAAGTCAGATCTAAGTAAGTGGAAAAACATCAGCTGCTCACGGGTAGGCTGAGCTAATATAATAAAAATGACAATTCCACCTAATTAATTTAGTGCCATAGCAATTAAACTATCAGATATTTTCTAGAGCTGAATAAAATAATATCAAAATTCATCTAGAAGAACAAAAGGTCCGGAATATCAAAGGGACTAATGAAAAGAAATGCTAAGGAAGGTGGCCTAGTACTACCAGACCTCAAATTGTACTTTAAAGCAGCAATTATCAAAACCACTTGCTATTGGCTAAGAAAGAGAAGGGTAGACAAGTGGAATAAACTTGGCACTCAAGACACAGCAGGCAAGAATTATAGCAACCTCCTGTTTGATAAACTCAAAGATCCCAGTTTCTGGGATGAGAACTTACTGTTCAACATAAACCTCGATAACAATGTGATGGAAACTAGGCATAGGCCAATGCCTGACACTGTACACAAGAACAAAGTCCAAATGGGTACACTATCTAAGTATGTAGATTGATACCATGGACAAACTGGAGGAGAAAGGAATAGCGTATTTACCAGATTTATGGAGAAGGGAAGAATTTTTGACTAAAGAAGAGATAGAAAATACTATGAAATGCAAGATGGATAAATTTGATTACATTTAACTGAAAAGGTTTTGCACAACTAAACCCAATGCAACCAAAATTCAGAGGGATGTAGGAAATTGGGAAAAAATTTTTACAGCTAATCTCAAGGATAAAGGCCTCATTTCTAGAATATATAGAGAACTGACTCAAATGTACAACTGTACAAGTTGTTCCCCAATTGATAAATGGTCAAAGGATATGATCAGGCAATTTTCAGAGGAAGAAATTAAAGATACCTATAATCATATGAAAAAATGCTCTAAATCACTTTTGACTAGAGAGATGCAAATCAAAACAACTCTGAGGTACCACATCACACCTTTAAGACTGGCAAACATGGCAGAACAGAAAAATGATAAATGTTGGAGAGGATGTGGGAGAGTTGGAACACTAATTCATCGTTGGTGGAGCTGTGAGCTCATCCAACCATTCTGGAGGGCAATTTGGAACTATGCCCAAAGGGCTACAAAAATGTGCATACCCTTTGACCCAGCAATATCACAACTAGGAGTGTATCCCCAAGAGATCATAAAAATGGGAAAGGCTCCCACATGTACAAAAATATTTATAGCAGCACTCTTTGTAGTTGCCAAAAACTGGAAATCCAGGAGATGCTCATCAATTGGGGAATCGCTGAATAAATTATGGTATGTGAATGTAATGGAGTATTTTTGCACCATAAGAAATGATGAACAAGAAAACTTCAGAGAGGCCTGGAAGGACTTATATGATGTGATGCTGAGCCAAAGGAGCAGAACCAGGAGAACTTTGTGCACAGCAACCAACACAGTGTGCGAGAGTTTTTCCTGATAGACTTTGAACTTCGTAATAATGGAAGAACTTAAAAAAAAATTCCCAGTGGTTTTCTAAAGCAAGATGCCTTCCACACTCAGAGAAAGAACTATGGAATTCATTCGCAGAATGTAGTAAATCATGTGTGTGTGTGTGTGTGTGTGTGTGTGTGTGTGTGTATTATGTTTTCATTTGTTACATGATTTCTTCCATTTATTTTATTCATCTACGTAGCATGACTATAGTGAAAATGTATTCAGTAGAAAAGTATATGTAGATCCCATATAGAACTGTATGCCTCTTTGGGAGGGTGGGGAGTGGGGGGCAGAGTCATGGGGGAGTAAAAAATCTAAGTTTTATGGAAGTGTTTGTAGAACATTAAAAAAAAATAAATGAAATAATAAAAAAAGGGACAGAAATGAATGTTGAGAATTATTATTGCATATAACCAGAAAATAAGAAACACAGGTAATGGAATATAGAAATTTATCTTGCCCGACAAAAAGAAGAGAGAAGATGGAGATAAGTGAAGGATGGGATGTGATAGAAGGGAGGGCTCATTGAGGGAAAGGGTAATCAGAATGCAAAGTATTAGGGGATGGGGGGAGGGGAGAGATTGAGAGAAAAATTGGACATGTTACAAAGTGATGTAAAAGCAATTAGTATTAAAACAATTGACTGAATTAATTACTGAGACTAAATCAGAGACATCTTTAGTTTGGGGAAATGAATTTTCGTCTAAGTCTCCTAGAGGTAGGTAACTTTGGGTAAAGTTTGGCATTGATGGAAAAGTTAAGGTTTTAATGGTAAATTTGATTTTATGGTTCTTATTTATTTAGGAACTAGAACATGTATAGAAAGGCATGTAAGCCACTTAAGACTTGCCTCAAAAGATGTTCCTTAGCCAATGTGAAATTATAGTCATGTCTGAAACCTGGTTATTGGACCTTGCTATTTTCAGATGCTATGGGACTATTAAGTGACTGTTCTTCTGAGCCTAACTCCAGGTAGGGATAGCAACAAAGGTCTGATCCTCTAATTCATGATGCCAGTAAGCCTGTGAGATGCTGGTTTGAAGTGAAAAAGCTGATCTCATGAGAAGGGTGGGAGAGCAGCTGTTCTGCCTGGGCTGAGGTAGGATTCTCCTGACTCAATTTCTCCACTGACACCTGGCAGACTCTAAGCCTCACTGGATGCAAGTTGACAATCTACTCCTGCCTGGAACTGACATTAAGATGGGGATAGATTGTTTCCCTGAAATGTCCCTACTCTTAGTGGCAATTTCTTGTAGTCAAAAGGTTTGTAAGCTTAATACCGGATCTATTAAATTATAGATTGTTGGTAGGGGAACATCCGAGGCCAAGTCTAAAATTAAGCTATCAGGCTTAGGAATTTAGACCAACAACAATAAGTTGGGGTCCTTTATTTCTTAGTAAGAGTGTGGAGACAATTAGGTCAAGGGCTTATGAAGTTAGCATACATAGTTATTGTTTGTGTCTTAGTTGGTTAATGTTAAAAAAAATCCATTTTTGTTCTATATTGTAGTGCTCTAAAAGAAATATCACCTGACCAAAAGTTGGAATTGTGTTATGAGATATGAACTGTGTTAGAAATAAAAAATTAAAAAAAACCTCACAAAATACAGAGAAGTAGAAACAGTAAATGCATCCTTTTCAGATTTTAATGCAATAAAATTATATTCAATAATGGACAATGGAAAGAGAGATTAGAAGTTAATTGGATATTAAGTCATCTAATCCTAAAAAAACAATGGTTCAAAGAAAAATTTATAAAAACATATATAATTTCATTATATAAAATTACACCAATGTGTCAACATACCACAATTTATGGGATGCAACAAAAGTGATACTTAGGGGAAATTTTATATCTCCAATTGCTTATATCAATAAAAAGAGAAAACAACTATCAATGAATTGGTCATGCAACTAAAAAAAAAATAAAAGAACGAATTAAAAATCTCCAATTAAACAGCAAAAAAGAAATCCTGAAAATCAAAGGAGAGTAATAAAATTGAAAATATGAAAATCATTGAGCTGATAAATAAAACTAAAAGTTGGTTTTGTGAAAAAAACCAATAAAATAGATAAGCCATTGGTTAGCTTGATTTTAAAAGAAGGAAAGAGGAAAATCAAAGTACTAGTATCAAAAATGAAAGGGGTGAACTCACCACTAATGAAGAGGGAATTAAGACAATTATTAGGAGCTATTTTGTTCAATTATATGGCAATAAATCTTCCAATCTAAATGAAATAGATGAATACTTCAAAAATATAAATTATGCAGATTAACAGAACTAATAAAATACTTAAATAATCCAATCTTAGAAGAAGAAATTGAACAAGTCATCCATGAACTTCCTAAGAAAAAATCCCCAGAACCAGATGGATTCACAAATGAATTCTACCAAACATTTAAAGAATTACTATTTGGAAAAATAGGCAAAGAAGGTTTCCCACCAAATTGCTTTTACAGCATAGATATGGTGCTGATATCCAGAACTAGAAGAGGCAAAACAGAGAACGAAATTATAGATCAATTTCCCTAAATAAAACATCAGAAAAAATATTATAGCAATATATCACAAGAATCATACACTATGACCAGGTGGTACTTATACCAGGAATGAGGAGCTGGTTCAATATTAGGAAAACTATCAGCACAACTGACCATATCAATAAGAGAACCAACAGAAATCATATGATTATTTCAATGGATATAGAAAAAACCTTTGGCAAAATACGCTATCCATTCCTTTCAAAACACTGGAGAGTATAGGAATAAATGGAGTTTACCTTCAAATGATAAGTAATGTCTATCTAAAACTAACAGCAAGCACTATCTGTAATGCGAATAAACTAGAAGCTTTCTCAATACAATCAGAGGTGAAGCAAGAATGCTGTCGTTACCTCTATTATCTAGTATTGTACTAGAAATGTTAGTGATATCAATAAGAGAAGAAAAAGATACTAAAAGAATTAGAATAGGCAATAAGAAAACAAAACTATCACTCTTGCTGATATGTTCCACTCAGAAAACCCTAGAGAATCAACTAAAAACTAGTTGAAATTATCAACAACTTTAGTTAATCATCAGCATTTCTACATTTTACCAACAAAGTCCAACAGCAAGAAATAGAAAGAGAAATTCTTTTTAAAATAACTGTAGGTGATATAAAATACATGGGAGTCTACCAGCTAAGATAAGCCCAGGAACTATATGAATATAGCTATGAAACACTTTTCATACAAATAAAGTCAGATCTAAACAATTGAAGAAATATTAATTGCTCATGGGTAGGTCAGAAAAATATAATAAAAATGACAATTCTACCTAAATTAATTTATTTGGTGCCATACCAATCAAACTATCAAAACTTATTTTGTTCACAATAGAAAAAAACAACAAAATTCATCTGGAAGAACACAACCTCAAGGATATCAAGAGAAGCAGCTGAAAAAACATGAGAAGAAAATGATCTAGCCATACCAGATCTCAAATTGTATTATAAAGCAATAACTGGAACAGGGTAAGAAATAAAGAGGTGGATCAGCAGAATTGAGTAGATACAAATTACATTATAATAAATGATCATAGTAATTTAGTATATGATAAATCCCAAAATTCAAACTTTTGGAACAAAACTTTATTATTTGACAAAAACTGCTGGGAAAACTGGAAAACAGTATGAGGGAAACTAGGTATAGACCAACATCTCACACCATATACCAAGATAAAGGTCAAAATGGGTACATAGCACACATAAAGGGTGAAACCATACATAAGCAAATTAAAATAGCATGGAATAGTGTGTCTTCAGATTTATGGATTAGGGAAGAATTTAGTACCAAGGAAGTTATAGAGAGCATTACAAAATGTAAAATACATAGTTTTGAGTATATAAAATTTAAAAAGTTTCTCACAAAAAATCCAATGCAACCAAAATTATAAGGAAAGAAGAAAACTGGGGGTAATTTTTTGCAAGAAATATCTCTGATAAAGGTGTTATTTCTCCAGTACAAAGAGAACTGAGTCAAATTTATAAATATACAAGTCAGTCCCAGCTGATAAATGGTCAGAAGATATGAACAGGCAGTTTTCAGACAAAGGAATCCAAGTTGTCTATAGTCATATGAAAAGAATGTACTCTAAACCACTATTGATTGAAGAAATGCGAATTAAAAAAAAAAGCTCTGAGGTACCATTTCACACCTATCAGAGTGATAAATATGACAAAAAAGAAAAATATAAGATGTTGAAGGGAATGTGGGAAAACTAGGACACTAATGAATTGTTGGTGTAGTTATGAACTGATCTTACCAATTCTGAAGAGCAATTTGCAACTATGTCCAAAGGGCTATAAAACTGTGTGTACCTGTTGATCCAGCAATATCACTGCTAAATCTATATGCCAAAGACACAAAAAAGAAAAAAAGATCTATTTATACAAAAATATTTATATCAGCTCTTTTTGTAGTGGCTAAGATTTAGAAATTGAGGGGAGGCCCATCAGTTGGGGAATGACTGAACAATCTGTGGTGTATGATTGTAATGGAATATTCTTGTGCTGTAAGAAATGACAAGTAGGATGATTTCAGAAAAACCTGGATTTATATGAACTGATAAATAGTGAACAGAACCAGGAGAATATAGTACATGATAACAGCAATATTGTTTGATGAAGAAAGTTGAATGACTTAGCAATTCTCAGCAGTATAATGATTTAAGACAATCCCAAGGATTAATGATGAAGCATACTATCCACCTCCGTGGAAAGAACTGATATTGATTGAATAGAGACAGAAGCATGGTAAAAACAAAACAAAACAAGACAATACAGCAGTTTTTTGTTTTGTTTTTTTTTTTATTGAAAGCTCCCATTGTGAATGTCCTTATGTGGCAGAAATCACGTTTTTATTTTAATAAATTTTGAAAGTGTTAGGCCATATTATTTTAATCCACTCCATGTAAATATAAAATATTCACATAGTCTACTTGCAACTCTTATTTTAGAACAGATATGAGGCTCCCACATGTAGCTCTTATAGTCCTCCTCTCTCTCAAAGATAGCTCTGGCTTACTATTAAAATTCCTTTAGGTCCTTCCTCAATCTGACCTTGTCTGTCACTAAGAACTCAGATTTACAAAGCAGAAAGTCACATTGGATTTTAGAGCAATAGTTGGGCTTTGTTATAAAATGCCTGACTGAATCAATACTGCTTAAATTTATATCTTTGGAGGACTTCATTTATATCCAGTTTTCTGGGCACATTCTCAGATTTTTGTCTTTGCTTCAGAATTTTATGAATATTCTTTCCTAAGTTCTATGTCAAGAAATTATTCCTGTCCAGAAATAGGAAGTTTAGCATATTGTACTTTAAAGGAAAAGTGATAGCCTCCAGCATCTCTCTTTGAAAGAAGAGACATGACAAAAGTGGACCCTCAATAAGGGACAATACCACTGGCTTTTATTTCTATATTAACTAGATTAATTGACTCTTTTAAACTCATACTTAGTTAATATTTTCTATTCCTTTAAATTATGACAGTAATAGTACACCTGCACTCTTGGAGAGATAATGATAGCTAGAGGGAGAGGGTTAGGAGCAAGAAAGGATTAGGGGTGGAAATAAGGAATGGGATAGGGATAGAGATAGGGATAGAGACCAGGCCTGTAATTTCACTGGTATAAGAGTTCCCAGGTGAGGAAACTGCCTGTATTATTTCAGATTGGTGCATTCTCTGTACCCTAGAGTTGGTGCTTAATGAACTTTTTTTTTTGATTGGCTGATTAAAAAGTTGTCTAGGAGGTTTATTTTTTTATCTGGGATTAGGATCAAGTAGCCAAAACATATCAGAAAGGGTTTTATTAGTAAAATAAAAATAGAAATGTACTTAATATTTACTTTGTAAAAAATGCTGAAGTAATAAATTTGGGAAAAAGAAAAGAAAAAAATCTTAATGTAAACCAAGACAAATAAGAGTCAAAATCACTAAATTCTCTTTTAGTACTTGGGGGTACTCTTTTTTCAGTAAGCAATAGGAGGATTTAGAGAGGACCTATGAGGGTTAAAACTCATGTGATGGATCTATTCTAGAAGTAGTGGACATGGTCAGTTAGTTTGGCATAATTTATTAGATCACAACTTCAGGGAATAAAAGTCAACTAGAAATTCAATTCTATAAACCAAGGTTTAATGAGGACATGAATAAGTTTGGGAGAATCCAGAAGAAGAATACCATGAGTATGAAAAGTCTCAAGAATATGTCATGTAAGAATTGATTAAAGAAGCTATGGACCTTTCTGTTGGAGAATAGAAGACTTAATGGGGGCATGTTCAATTTCTTTAAGTCTTTGAAAGGTTTTCCGGTGGAAGAAGGATTCAAAATGTTCTGCTTTGGCACCAGATGACAGAACTAGAGCAATGATTAGACATTAATTAACATATATTGAACAATATTTAGGTCCAATATAAGGAAATCCTTGTATCAAGTAGTTGTAAAAACGAGGATGGGTTGACTCAGCAAGTAGTGGGGTTCTGCTTACTAGAGTCAAATGAAGTCAATGACTAAGCATCTATGAACACCAACTATGTGCCAGGCACTGTGTTGAGCACTGCGAACACAAAGTAAGGCAGAATCATGATTCTGGTCTCAAGAAGTTCACAGCTTAATTGGGGGATAACAACATGTAAAAAAACTATGTAAAAATAATAGCAAATTGGAGATAATCTTGGAAGAAAGGCTCTTGATTAAGGAGGAATGGAATCTTCTTGTAGAAGATGGGGCTTTAGTCAAGCATTGAAGGAAACCAGGGAAGTCAGGAGGTGGAGCTTAGGTGGGAAGCATGGGGGACAGCTAATAAAAACACATGGTGTATCATCAAGCAAAGTCGAACTGATGACTTTTCAGGAATATTTCAGAAGGGATCTATTTTGGGGTACTGATTGAACTAATTGTATCTAAAACCATTTCTTGCTTTGAGATTCTGTGAAATTTAAGTACTGGAAAAGCTGTTCCTCCTCTGACACTCAATTGCTGAGTGACCTTGGACAAATCAATTAACTTCTCTGTATGCTAATTGCTTATCTATGAAACTGAGTGGGTGGGGAACTCATATTCCAGTGCTAATATGGCAATTAGCTGAAAATTGTTATGTGGTAATTGATAAGAACTGTTATATAAATTCTTAAAATGAAGATTGGCATGAAGATTGTTTTAATAAATCTTAACTTTAGATGATAAGCTATTGGTGAGCATCATTCCATTAGCATCATTCCGTTAATGTCCAAGTTCCCCAAGTCATAGCTTAATACTAAACACAATAATATGAGATTTGATTGCCCCTTCTTATAAGACAATAACCACTATTTGTCTTTTGAGTCATTATTTCAGAAGAATCCTTGTGGCTGCCAAAGTTTACAAGGGGGCTTGAAGTCAAATGCCAAAATGATTTTTAAATAAATAAAAATAATTTTATTTGAGGTTTAGTGTGGTTTTCTTGTTCCTTATGAAATTGAAATTGGTTAATTTTATAGTTGGAAATTTCATTTTCTGCTCGAATCTACTGGATGAATACAAACCTCAATTAAGCTTCAAATATCCAAGTTCATTTGCACACTATTTTTTTTTTTTGCTTAAGAAAATTGAGAGAATAAGTAGAAAATGCAAATAGTCCTCATTTGACAACATAAAGGATGTTAGTTTTACATTCTTCATTTTCTGTGTTCAGTACACATGACATGCAGACAGAAAACAGTCACACAACAGTACTATGATTACTTTTAGTACTTGCCAACACCACAGATATCACCAAATGAGATAAAGAAATGAGAGGTAATGATTGGAAATGGTCCAGAAAAGTGGCTGAAAATATTTATATTGTTTTTATTGAAATGTGGGGTTTTCTTTTAGCATTTTGGATTTGTAACAAGAAAGAAGGGGCACAATAGGGACGATCTACATAATTTCTGAGTAATTTCAATGCTCCAATCACTTTTGCATGAATTATGAGAGAAGTAGAAATAGTTTCACTTCCTCATTTTGCCTGGTGAAAATGACTTCTTTATAATTAAAGTTTTCCAGTTGAAACCCATTTATGCCAAAGAGTGTGGATTTAGATGCCATTATTTCTTGGGTGGCCAGGAGAACAGAGATTTACAGTTTAATTGGATGGTGACATATGAACCAAGGTAAGGGTCCACAATGCACTATTAAATTATTGTCTTTTGACATTAGAATTCAATTTGGCAAATGAAAACATTTTTGACTGTAGAAAGTTAGGGGGAGTAGGGTGTCTCTTTCCAGATATCTGCTAAGAAAACAACAGAGCAGAGGCAAACTGTCAACCAAAAAGCATGAAAAACAGAATAAAATTATTCCAATGTAAGTAGCCTCAACATATTTTTAGAGTACTCATCAAACTAGTTTTTACTCACTTAAAAAATATTGACAAACTATGCAAGGAAGAATAAGAAACAAATAATCTAATAAATCAATCTTTGATAAAAGCATATATATACATGTGTGCACATATATATGTGCATGTATATGTGTGTGCATATACACATATGCATGTCCATATGTATATGAATTACTGAGAAAAAATAATCTCAATTTGATAAAATTTTTTGAGAAAAAAATGGAGAAGAGTCTAGCAGAAATTATTTTTAAACCACTAACTTATACAATATGCCACAATAAGTTTAAAATGGAGGTATGACATGAATATTAAGGATCACACCACGAAATGATTGGAAAAGAACTCAGTCAGCTTTCACTATTAATGATGCAGAATGTATTATAAAATAAATAAAGGATACAGAAACTTACAAAAGATAAAATTGATCATTTTTATTGAAGCACATTGAAAAATTTTTGAGTAAACAAAATTAAGGTAACTACGATAAGGAAAGAATGTGAGTAGAAAAAATGTCTGTATAAGTAAAAAAATATTATATATCATGTAATAGAAATGTAGTTAATGTAAACCAAAAAAAATTTTTGAAATATGACAGATAATGCACGAGTACATAGATACACTCATATATATGAAATTGTGTATATATTTTTTCACAAAAGATATGCTCCCTAAACATGTACATATATGTCTAGAATATTGAAAATCATACTGAATTATAAATGGAAATATTGGTACCCAGATCAAAAAGCATAAAACATGTCCATAAGGCAATTTTTAATTTTAATATTTCAATTGAGTCGGGAGAGACTAAGGGGGAGGCATGGAGCCTTCATAAATAGGAATCCTGGGACCTATTTGCCTGGCACTGTTTGAGTGATCAGGGAGTAGTCAAACAGGAAGAAATTTTATTGAGGTATAACCAATGGAAGCAGGAAGTCTGCCATCTAATTTTAACTAATCTATTTTAACTAATGATATGGGCTAATTAAATGCTGTTTAGTGTCTAATTGTTGAAGGGGCATAAGTACTAAATTTCTTTTATAAGCTCTCTAAATTTTGAGGCCTTGGGAAAAGACTAGCTCACCCCAATGTAGTTATGGCTTTGTTTAAATCACAGCTATGGTATTCAATTCTTGGCACAATATTTTATAGCATTTACCCAATAAATTAGTATTGATATATGTTTGTTTTCACTTCACCATCATTTCCAAATAAATCCTTTCCTACCTTCTCTTCCAGAGAGCTATCTTTCTTTTTTTTATTTATTTAACTTTTAACATTCATTTTAACAAAATTTTGGATTCCAAATTTTCTCCCATTTTGTCTCCTCCCCCCACCCCAAAACACCGAGCATTCTAATTGTCCCTATCACCAATCTGCTCTCTCTTCTATCATCCCTCTCTGCCCTTGTCTCCATCTTCTCTTTTGTCCTGTAGGGCCAGATAACTATCTTTACCCCTTTACCTATATTTCTTATTTCCTAGTGGCAAGAACAGTACTTGACAGTTGTTCCTAAAACTTTGAGTTCCAACTTCTTTACCACCCTCCCTCCCCACCCCTTCCTTTTGGAAGGCAAGCAATTCAATATAGGCCAAATCTGTGTAGTTTTCCAAATGACTTCCATAATAGTCGTGTTGTATAAGACTAACTATATTTCCCTCCATCCTATCCTGTCCCCCATTACTTCTATTCTCTCTTTGATCCTGTCCCTCCCCATGAGTGTTGACCTCAAATTGCTCCCTCCTCCCCTTGCCCTCCCTTCCATCATCCCCTCCACCCTGCTTATCCCCTTCTCCCTCACTTTCCTGTATTGTAAGATAGGTTTTCATACCAAAATGAGTGTGCATTTTATTCCTTCCTTTAGTGGAATGTGATGAGAGTAAACTTCATGTTTTTCTCTCACCTCCCCTCTTTTTCCTTCCACTAAAAAGTCTTTTGCCTACCTCTTTTATGAGAGATAATTTGTCCCATTCCACTTCTCCCTTTCTCCTCCCAATATATTTCTTTCTCACTGCTTGACTTCATTTTTTTAAGCTATGATCCCATCCTATTCAATTCACTCTGTGCTCTCTGTCTGTGTGTGTGTGTGCGTGTGCATGTGTGTGTGTGTAAACCCACCCACTAACCAGATACTGAAAAGTTTCAAGAGTTGTAAATATTGCCTTTCCATGTAGGAATGTAAACAGTTCAACTTTAGTAAGTCCCTTATGACTTCTTTCTGCTGTTCACCTTTTCATGCTTCTCTTCGTTCTTGTGTTTGAAAGTCAAATTTTCTTTTCAGCTCTGGTCTTTTCATCAAGAATGCTTGAAAGTCCTCTATTTCATTGAAAGACCAATTTTCCCCTGAAGTATTATACTCAGTTTTGCTGGGTAGGTGATTCTTGGTTTTAGTCCTAGTTCCTTTGACTTCTGGAATGTCCTATTCCACGCCCTTCGATCCCTTAATGTAGAAGCTGCTAGATCTTGTGTTATCCTGACTCTATTTCCACAATACTTGAATTGTTTCTTTCTAGCTGCTTGCAATATTTTCTCCTTGACCTGGGAACTCTGGAATTTGGCCACAATGTTCCTAGGAGTTTCTCTTTTTGGATCTCTTTCAGGCGGTGTTCTGTGGATTCCTTGAATATTTATTTTGCCCTCTGGTTCTAGAATCTCAGGGCAGTTTTCCTTGATAATTTCATGGAAGATGATGTCTAGGCTCTGTTTTTGATCATGGCTTTCAGGTAGGCCCATAATTTTTAAATTATCTCTCCTGGATCTATTTTCCAGGTCAGTTGTTTTTCCAATGAGATATTTCACACTATCTTCCATTTTTTCATTCTTTTGGTTTTGTTTTGTGATTTCTTGGTTTCTCATAAAGTCATTGGCCTCCATCTGTTCCATTCTAATTTTGAAAGAACTATTTTCTTCATTGAGCTTTTGAAACTCCTTTTCCATTTGGCTAATTCTGCTTTTGAAAGCATTCTTGTCCTCATTGGCTTTTTGAACCTCTTTTGCCGATTGAGTTAGCCTATTTTTCAAGGTGTTATTTTCTTCAGCATTTTTTTGGGTCTCCTTTAGCAGGGTGCTGACCTGCTGTTCATCCTTTCACTGCATGTCTCTCATTCCTTTTCCCAGCTTTTCCTCCACCTCTCTAACTTGATTTTCAAAATCCTTTTTGAGATTTTCCATGGCCTGAGCCCATTGAGCGGGCTGGGATACAGAAGCCTTGACTTCTGTGTTTTTCCCTGATGGTAAGCATTGTTCTTCCTCATCAGAAAGGAAGGGAGGAAATGCCTGTTCACCAAGAAAGTAACCTTCTATAGTCTTATTTCTTTTCCGTTTTTTGGGCATTTTCCCAGCCAGTGACTTGACTTCTGAATATTCTCTTCCCACCCACTTCACTTCCAGATCCTCCCAGCCAGCTCTTAGCGTCTGAGATTCAAATGCTGCTCCCCAGACTCAGGGCTTTGGGTGGGGCAGGGCTGCTAGTCAGTGTGAGATTAAGTTCAGGTGCGCAGGTGGGGACAGGGCCACCTCATGGGGCTCAGTTCCCTCAGGGGGTTTATGCAGAGACCTTCAACAATGGATCCAGGCTCCTGCCTGCTTGGGGAGCCCAGGTCTGCTCCCGCCTCCGCTGCTGCCTCCCCAGGGGGCCTGAGTTATGGGGGCACCCCACTCTCCTCTTGACCCACCAAAGAGACCCTCTCAGCGACCCCCGTCACCTGTGGGTGGAGGGACCCGTGCGGCCGCTAGAGAATCTGTCCCTGAAACCTGCTCGGATCTGCTCCTCTCGGCGGCAATGGCAGGGCTGGGTTCGACTCCGTGTCCACAGCGCAACAGACCTTTTGTCAGAGATTTGCAGGGCTCTCTGGAACAGAAATCTCTGCTCCATTGTTCTGTGGCTTCTGCTGCTCCAGAATTCGCTGGGGGTTCTTTTTTACAGATATTCTATGGGTTGTGGGTTCGGAGCTATGTGTATGTGCGTCTTTCTACTCCGCCATCTTGGCTCCGCCAGAGCTATCTTTCTTTAAAAAGGAATTTAAAAAAAGAAAGGAAAAAGTTCACGAAAACTACCACATTGCAACAATCCAACATAATATACAGTATTCCACAGTTCTCCACACATATACTCCTACCTCTATCTCAGATTCCCACCAAAAAAAAAAATCCAAAAGTGGAGAGGAATGACTTTTCATACATACGTTCTCTAAGGTCAAGCTTAGTCATTACATTTTGATATTTAATTTTATGTTTTCATTGTTCTTTCCACTTACATATGGTAATCATTGTGTGTGTGTGTGTATGAGTATACACACAAATATTTGTGGGTACTTGTTTAGTCATTTCAGTAGTTGTGTCCAGGTCTTCATGACCCGATTTGGGGTTTTCTTTGAAAAGATACTGGAGTGATTTGCCATTTCTTTCTCCAGTTCATTTTACAGATGAGGAACTGAGGCAAGCAGCATTGAATTACTTGGCCAGGGTCACACAGGGTCACAAGTGTCTGAGGTCATATTTGAACTCATAAAGATGAGTCTTCTTGACTTCAGGGCCAGCATTCTACGCACTGCTCCACATAGCTGTGTATGTATATGTGTATGTATATATGCATGCATGCATGTCTTTCCTATCTGTCTATCTTTCTATCTATCTATTCATCTATCTTCCAATTTTTTATGGAAATTTTAAAAGTATATTCAAACTGTAAATAATCTGCAGAGTAAAGGTGACAAAGATGGTGAAGGGGCTATAATCCATGCTATATGGGGATTCCTTCAGCTACTAGAGATGTTCAGTTTGGAGAGGGAAAAAGACTTCTAAAATTGTCATATGGAAAATGGATTACATTTATTTTAAATGTTTCCAGAGGAGACTGTTTTTTTAAATTGTGGGGAGGCAGATTTTATCACAGCATAAACAACTGCTTCCCAAGAATTATGCTCAAGGTGTCATGAATAGATTGGACTGCCATTTATAGGGTGCTGTATTAGAGTTTCCTGCTTTATTTTGAGGGGATAAAGTTGGAATAGCTGACTTCTGAGATCTTTTCTAACTTTAGTCATAAATGGAGCATACCTGAGAAAGCAATAATATTGGTGGAAACTACAAATCAATGCACATTTCTCATTTCCTTGCCCTCTGGGGGCAATTGTATTAGTAACTAGTGTAGGTATATTTGATCAATATTGAAAGACTCCTTGGTCTGAAAAATACCCATTTTACCTATCAACTTACTACTATCTGAGATTCTACCATTAGAGCTTCATTATTCCATGTCTCTTATTAAAATGCAGCTGATCGGCTCCGAACCCACAACCCATAGAACAACTACAAAGAAGTAACTCACGGCGAATTCTGCACCCAGAGGCCACAGAACATTGGAGCGAGGGAGATTTCTGTTCCGGAGAGACCTGCAAACCTCTCGTAAAAGGTCCTTCGTGCTGCGGACTGGGCTCCGGGACTGAGAGCTGAGTACAGCCCTGCCGTGGCCGCGGCACCGAGAGGAACAGATCCGAGCGGGCTTCAGGGACGGGATCTCCAGCGGCCGCACAAGTACCTCCACCCACAGGTGACGGGGGTCGGTGAGAGAGTCCCTTTGGCGGGTCGAGGGGGGAGTGTGGTGCCCCCATGGCTCGGGCCCCCTCGGGAGACAGAAGCTGAGAGGCAGCGGCAGACCAGGGCTCTCCAAGCAGGCAGGAGCCTGGATCCATTGTTGAAGGTCTGTGCATAAACTCCCTGAGGGAACTGAGCCTGAGAGGCAGCCCTGCCCTCACCTGAGCATCTGAATTTAATCTCACACTGAATAGCAGCCCTGCCCCCGCCCAAAGCCCTGAGGCTGGAAGCAGCATTTGAATCTCAGATCCCAAACACTGGCTGGGAGGATCAGGAGGTGAGGTGGGTGTGAGGAAAATATTCAGAGGTCAAGTCACTGGCTGGGAAAATGCCCAGAAAAGGGAAAAGAAATAAGACTATAGAAGGTTACTTTCTTGGGGAACAGGCATTTCCTCCCTTCCTTTCTGATGAGGAAGAACAATGCTTACCATCAGGCAAAGACACAGAAATCAAGGCTTCTGTGTCCCAGCCCACCCAATGGGCTCAGGCCATGGAAGAGCTCAAAAAGAATTTTGAAAATCAAGTTAGAGAGGTGGAGGAAAAGCTGGGAAGAGAAATGAGAGACATGAAGTCAAAGCATGAACAGCAAATCAGCTCCCTGCTAAAGGAGACCCAAAAAAATGTTGAAGAAAATAACACCTTGAAAACTAGCCTAACTCAATTGGCAAAAGAGGTTCAAAAAGCCAATGAGGAGAAGAATGCTTTCAAAAGCAGAATTAGCCAAATGGAAAAGGAGATTCAAAAGCTCACTGAAGAAAATAGTTCTTTCAAAATTAGAATGGCACAGATGGAGGCTAAGGACTCTATGAGAAAGCAAGAAATCACAGAACAAAGCCAGAGGAATGGAAAAATGGAAGATAATGTGAAATATCTCATTGGAAAAACAACTGACCTGGAAAATAGATCCAGGAGAGACAATTTAAAAATTATGGGACTACCTGAAAGCCATGATCAAAAGAAGAGCCTAGACATCATCTTTCATGAAATTATCAATGAAAACTGCCCTGAGATTCTAGAACCAGAGGGCAAAATAAATATTCAAGGAATCCACAGAACACCACATGAAAGAGATCCAAAAAGAGAAACTCCTAGGAACATTGTGGCCAAATTCCAGAACTCCCAGGTGAAAGAGAAAATATTGCAAGCAGCTAGAAAGAAACAATTCAAGTATTGTGGAAATACAATCAGGATAACACAAGATCTAGCAGCTTCTACATTAAGGGATCGAAGGGCATGGAATAGGATATTCCAGAAGTCAAAGGAACTAGGACTAAAACCAAGAATCACCTACCCAGCAAAACTGAGTATAATACTTCAGGGGAAAAATTGGTCTTTCAATGAAATAGAGGATTTTCAAGCATTCTTGATGAAAAGACCAGAGCTGAAAAGAAAATTTGACTTCCAAACACAAGAATGAAGAGAACCATGAAAAGGTGAACAGCAAAGAGAAGTCATAAGGGACTTACTAAAGTTGAACTGTTTACATTCCTACATGGAAAGACAATATTTGTAACTCTTGAAACATTTCAGTATCTGGGTACTGGGTGGGAGTACACACACACACATGCACACACGCACACACACATAGAGACAGAGTGCACAGAGTGAATTGAAGAGGATGGGATCATATCTTAAAAAAAAAAATGAAATCAAGCAGTGAGAGAGAAAGATATTGGGAGGAGAAAGGGAGAATTGAATGGGGCAAATTATCTCTCATAAAAGAGGCAAGCAAAAGACTTATTAGTGGAGGGATAAAGAGGGGAGGTGAGAGAAAAACATGAAGTCTACTCTCATCACATTCCACTAAAGGAAAGAATAAAATGCCTACTCATTTTGGTATGAAAACCTATCTTACAATACAGGAAAGTGGAGGATAAGGGGATAAGCAGAGTGGGGGGGGATGATAGAAGGGAGGGCATGGGGAGGAGAGTGCAATTTGAGGTCAACACTCATGGGGAGGGATAGGATCAAAAGAGAATAGAAGTAATGGGGGACAGGATAGGATGGAGTGAAATATAGTTAGTCCTATACAACACAACTATTATGGAAGTCATTTGCAAAACTACACAGATTTGGCCTATATTGAATTGCTTGCCTTCCAAAGGGAAGGGGTGGAGAGGGAGGGAGCTAAAGAAGTTGGAACTCAAAGTGTTAGGATCAACTGTAATGTTCTTACCACTAGGAAATAAGAAATACAGGTGAAGGGGTATAGAAAGCTATCTGGCCCTACAGGACAAAAGAGAAGACAGAGACAAGGGCAGAGAGGGATGATAGAAGAGAGAGCAGATTGGTCATAGGGGCAATTAGAATGCTTGGCATTTGGGGGGGGAGGGGAGAAAAGGGGAGAAAATTTGTAACCCAAAATTTTGTGAAAATGAATGTTAAAAGCTAAATAAAAAAAAAAAAATGCAGCTGATCCCCAGAAATGGAAACAAACTTAGTCTCAATAATCATTGAGGATCCAATGACCCCTCTTCCATGATGCTTTCTTACTCCTGTCTGTAAGTGATATCATTCTCCTCTAATGTGCCATAGGACTTTGTAACTCTCCTATGCAGTTATGATATGCTATAATATACTATTAGCATACATATACATACATAATATCTCTATTAAAGTGTCAGTTCCTTTAGTTCAAAGACAATGTTTTATTTACCTTTGCATCCCCTTACTCAATATACTTAAGAAATACTGTGCATGCATGTATATCTTTCTTATCTATCTATCTATCTATCTATCTATCTATCTATCTATCTATCTATCTATCTATCTATTTGTTAGAAGACTATAAACTCTATGAGGGCAGGAATTATGGCTGATGTAAATTTTGTGTCTCTCACCTCCACCCTTAGGGTTTAGCCCAGCTGTTCTTAACAATAGTAGACACTGGACTGAATTGGATATTTTTTTTCTGTAAGAGCAGGTTGTCATGTGGAAGAGGACAGAAGAGGTATGAAGATGTTGAACTGAAGAGAGACCTCAGGATATAGAAGAAGTTCATTTGCCTCCCTGAGCTTTGCCGAAAGCTAGCCTTCTTGCACTCCAGTGACACCCAATATTGACAACCCATTCTTTTTCATTTGCCCTACCTTTCCAATATCTTTACAAGAACCAGAACAAGTACTTTTCATTCCACAATGATGCAATTTTGGTTTAACTGGTAGGGGGTGGGAGCAAAGAAAAAACTCTGGAACAGCTAAAAAAAGTCAAGGAAGAGCTCACCAACTATGCACCTAATTATTAAGAAGGTGATAGAAGACTCTTATAGCTTCTAATTTCAACAATCTATGGTAAACCCAGTTATTTCTATGTGACTTAAGAAGCAAAGATTCTATCACTGGACTTTTAAGATTTGGCACTCTAGGATGAAGTAGCAGCTGCATCAACTAATTGAGACACTGATTTTATCCAAAAACTAAAATCAATTATATGAAAGGCCAGGCTTTCACTCCACCCCCAAATTATCGAATGGGATTTTTACTATAAACAGAACATAAATTCATTTTCTTTCACATTTTCATACTTAAGATAAGTATTTGAGGAAGGAAGGAAGGGAAAGAGAGAGAAGGGAGGGGAAGAGGGGAGGCAGAGAAGAAGAAAGAAAGAGATGAGGGAGGTAAAGAGGGAAAGAAGGAACTAACAAATGAAAGAAGGAAGGAAGGAAGGAAAGAAGGAAGCAGAGGGAGAAAAAGGGAGGAAGGGAACAGTAACAGCAGAATGCCTATGCCTGCTTGTGACACTGCTCTCCAGAAATGAAGATAGAAGACTACATTATCAAGTATATTTACCATCTTGTACCTTCTCAAGAAAGCATTTAAAAGATCAATGTTCTCCTTCCTTATATCTTCCATGCTTGATTTTACAATCCTTCTAAATTATCAGAATTTTAATGTACTATCTTTGCACATAGGTTTGAAATTCTATATTTAGTGGTTTAGAAGATCAGTATAGTTCTATTCTATGGTCATGAAGTATTCTACTTAACCTGTAATTACAGCTCTGTCCTCAAACTTAGTGCCAGAAAGAAACCCTTTGAAAGTAAGCTTAATAAGCCCCAGCACAATCCCCTTGTCCATAAATTTATACAGGTTGCCTTTTTATCACTGAAGTTAGATATATGGGATAGATAGAAATATAGTTTTATAAATAAGGTTTAAAAAGAAAGTGAGCTGAATGGACTACTGGAAAAGCATGTTTCTCATTTAACACATATGTTTTATCTGCAGCTTATAAAAGTGGCAGTGAGAGAATAGCATCATAAAGCATTAAAAAAATCTTCTCCTTTAGTTTATGTTATTAATCTCATCTCAATAAGACTACCACCAAAGCCTCAAGCTTTCAACATGTAGGTAACTTACTATAGAGATGTCTATATTTCTCATAAGGTAGCAAATAATCTCCTCTCTAAGCCATGATAAACATGTGAAGTCACTAAATTGTCAAGACATGTACTGAGGAATGTGGTATGCTGGATAGAGGGTATAACTCTTGAGTCAGGAGGACCTAGTGTTAAGTTCCACATTTGACTCTAACTAGCTTTAGGACTTTGTACAAATAGTTAATCCCTTGAGCCTCAGGGAATTCTCCAAGACATTATATGGAATGACAAATAGTTTATGATCTATTTCAGCTCAGGGAAATCTCATGCTGGTGAAATCATAGAACTTTAATATAGATAGATAGATAGATAGATAGATAGATAGATAGATAGATAGATAGATAGATAGATAGATTGATATATATTGATATATTGATGGATAGGCTATAGGGCTTAAAGATTTCTAAGATACTTTTGAGTTCTACAAATTTTATGATTAAGAAAAATGTATTTTCTCCTTTCTTCCCTTCCTCCCTTTTTCTCTTCCTTCTCTCTCTCCTGTCCTTCCTTCTTTCCCTTATAGTCTTCCTTCCTCCCTTCCTTCCATCCTTCTTATTTCCTTCTTTCCTTCCTTCTTTTCCTTCCCTTCCCTCCCCATCCTTCTACCATCAAATTTATTGAACACCAATTTTATGCATGTCATGTTTATCCAAGTAAGATTGGAGGATAAAAACAAATAAAAGCCATAAATCATGGTCCCTGCCTTAAAAAGTTTATAATTTAGTTGGAAAGATATAACAAAATTTGAAAATAAAATTCAATTTAAAACTGAAGTATGCCATTGTTTTGCAAGAAGCAGTAAAGACAGCAGGGTGATAAATTTTTATAGCAATTTATGTATTTAATATTTAGAGAATCAGTATGTTGAATATGAAAGACCTGAATTGAAATGACCATTGAGCTTTATATAAAATTAAATCTTTATATTTGATTGCATTTATATTGTTTTCAAAGCAATTTTGCAAACATTATCATACTAATATTCATAACAAATAAATGACCTAAATAGTGCAAGTATCATTGTTTTCATAATACTGATGAGGAAATAGGTTTAGAGGAGTGGATGAACGTGTTCAGGTTGCAGATATGCTCAGTGGTGAAGCTTGGACTTGAATACAGAGATTTTGACTTCTTATCCAGTATGTTTTCTAAGTCTTATGCCAGGAAACTACCACATAAACTTCAAACACCATATGAATACACACATAAAAACACATATACGAATGTGGTCTTATTAAGCTAGGTTCAAGAACTTGGTGATGGGAATTGTAAAGTGTGTTATGGTTCAGAGGAGTACCCATACCCTGTTCCACCTTCCTCCTCCCAAAAAATCCACCACAAAACCACAATACTTAGACAAATGCACCAGAAAGAACAGTTGTAAAGAGAAGTAGTTATAAAGTTAATCATGTTCAGGAATACACAAAAATCATCAGAACTTTATTCAGTGCATTCTGGTGAAACTACCAAAGAATTACTTTATAGAGATTGAAGAAATAATAACATAATTCATATGCAGGGAATGAAAAGCCAAGGATCTTGAGGGAAACTGATAAAGGGGGGGGGGTAGAAGGTACTTGCAATAGTATATTTCAAACTATACCATGAAGCAGCATTCATCAACATTATTTGGTACTAGTTAAAAAATAGACATGTCAATCACTGGAATAAATTATGTATGCAACATACTGAAGTAAATTAACACCACAGCCCAGTTTTGATATACCTTAAGACCTCAGTTATTGCGGTAAGGACTCACTATTTGATAACAACTTCTGGGAAAACTGGAAAGCAATCTGGAAGAAATTAAGTTTAGAACAACACTTCATACAATGGATAGGAAAAGAGTTCATGAACAAACATGATCATAAAGCTCACAGGAAATAAAATGGACAATTTAGATCACTAAAAATGAAGATTATTTTTTGTCATATAAATGAAAGCAAAGCCAATAAAAGTAGAAAAGAAGCAGTCACCTGGGGTGGGGTGGAATTCTTTGCAGCAAGTTTCTATTTCTATTTCTAAGATACATAATGACATATTTCATATTTGTAAGAGACATTAGTGACTACAACATAACACTAGTGACTCATTCTGATCATGAAGATTACTAAAACACATTTTCAAAGGACATTTTCAAAACTGCTATCTATCCATGACCCCCTCATCTATAGTTGATCTTTTATATGAAAATGGAAAACTTTACATTTATTCCTATTTGATTTCATCTTAATGGATTCAGTCCAGTGCTCTAGCCTGTCAAAATCCTTTTGGATCCTGACTTTGTCACTTAGTGTATTAACTATCCTGCTTGACTCATTGTCATTTGCATCCACCCATTTTGTTTAACCTATCAATAAAAATATCAAAAAGCACAAAACTATTTGATTATTTTTGGAGGCACTCTGATGGCTACCCCCAGCTATTTAGATGTACAATCATTACCAGAGTCCTGGACACCTAGATTTTGGTCATCCAGTTTGTCTTGTTTAGTTATTTCAGTCATGTTTGAACGCTGTCATGTCCATGACCCCATTTGAGACTTTCTTGGCAAAGATACTGGAATGATTTGCCATTTCCTTTTCCAGCTTATTTCACATATCAGAAAACTGAGGCAAGCAGGGTTAAGTGACTTGTCTAGGATTATTCAGCTAATAATTATCTAATCCATATCTCTTAATCTCTACAAGTATAGTTTTAAAGGTTTTACTGAAATGTAGGTAAACTATCTTCACTGTATACCTTTATTTTCTAGTGCAGTAGAAACAGGAAATGAGGTTCATCTGTCATGACTAAACCCACGCTGCTTCCTTATAATCATTGCTTCCTTTTCTAGATATTCACCAACCATTTTTAAAATCATTTTGTTCTAGAATGTTCCCCGGAATCAAACTTGTTGGACTTGAAAATTGTCTTCTTTTTTTCCCCTCTCCTCCTCTTCCTCGTTCCCCTCCTTTTCCTCCTTCCCCTCTTTCTTTTCCTCCCTCTCCCTCCGCAGTGTATTTCTTCTCAATTCTCCTTCTCCTCCACCTAATTAGGACAATATATTGTGACTATATTGTGTATGTGATACGATGACAAAAAACAAAAAAGCAATAAAACTTTCTAAACACATAGATGGATTTAGAGGATGAGAGACCCCAAAAGGATCCTAAGCCAAAGGGACTTCTGTGTTCTGAAAGAGGAACTTCATTAACCTTGGCTAACTTTACTTAAGACTAGAACTTTGGCAACTTATCAATTTCCAACTCTGACCACCCTACATCCCTTTATTATTGTTTTCCCTTTAATTTACACTGCCACTCCTCCAGGGGCATAAAAATATAGGACCTACAATCAGGTGAGTTAAAAGGAAGTCTCTTTCCATATTTTCAATAGTGTTTGGATTGTCTAAAACTGAACAATCACAGAACATCAATTTCCCCATTTTACTTCATCCATTTTTTAACCTAGCAATAAGAGTTTGACCAAAAAAAATCAATGACAAAAGCAAAGTATATGAGTCCTCCTGTGTCATTGCTTTCCTGAAATGAAAATTTAGACCACATTATCTAGTACGAGAACCATTTAATATCTCCCTTTCATACATTGATTATCAATTGAAAAATAACATACTTGATAAGAATCATTCTACAAATAAAATGTATGCTGTACAATTGCATAATGGTATTACAAAAGTCTTGCTGCACTCTAGGGCTTAAGAGCTTATTAAAATTTTCTAATACTAATAATATCTTAATCATCCATCAGTGGTGCTGTCACCTGATTAAAATGTACCTCTAATGAGCATTGCCAGTATTATTGCTACCAAGAATGATAAAGCACTCATGGGAGCGTGAAGAGATTCGATACCATTTTTATAGGTAATTCTTACTTGTGCTTGTAATGAAGGATGATTCAGAGTCATTGATTACCCCCAATCATCTTGACAAAATTACAGGCCTTGGAAGGTTCATCTCCCATGCACTGAATGGAAATTGGAAAGTCCCATGATTACTCTGTTACAGGGGCTGTTTCTGAGATTATTCATATCCGAGATTTTGATAGTACTAACATTGGTTAGAGAATCTTTTTTTGGTTTTTTGTATTTCATTTATAAACAGCAGGTTGAAAAAATCATTATTTTTATTCTTTTTTTTCTTTTCAAGTGTTTCCATCCCTTAGATTTCTAGACTGAAGGCAGTGGAGAAAAGGGAGATAGAAAAGGAAAGAAATTTTTCCCATCCCTGTGTCTCAGGAAAAGAAAAGGGTGATTTGTAGGAGAAGCAAAAAAGTCTGTGTTTCCCCTAACTTCATCTGGGATAAAGGTTCAAGTAATCTGATTTTTTGATATCTTTTTCAGCATGTTTCCCTCTCTGCACTCATGTGCAAACTAATAAACCTGAGAACTGATGTTTTCAGCCTAAAACAAGTAAGATTATGGCATGGGCAATCTGAGGTTCAGCACACCTGAGTTCAAGTTCAGGTATTGTACCAACTTTTCAAAAGGAGAAGATTTCTCAATGAAATTCTTTTTGGAAGAAAAGGTGGACAGACAACCTGATGGTCCTGCATCTGAAGAATTAAAACCATGTCATGATTGGTCAGGATATCTAGAACTTTCCATATTTCTGTGGTTTGTTTGAAGAGTGCAAGTCCAAGGTGGAGAAATACTTGTTTAGCAGTTTCTCACAGGGACATTTACTTGATGCGTGGTGTTGGACAAAGGGGAAAGAGGGAGTTTTTCTAAGTTTGTGGTAGGTGAAATAAAAGTTGACCAAAGATGATATCTCTATTGTATGTTGAGTATCTTTGTAGAAAGGTAACCTATTCATCACATTTGGAAAGCCCTGAAAATAAGCATCTAAGTTGCATTTTAAAGACCTGCTGAGGAAATTCAAACAGGTGTAATAAGTCAAATAGAGAAGCGTCACCCTCTTGAATCACCTGAATTCAGTCCTTAAACCCACCATGCCACTGACTTTTGGTTTACCAACATTTTGATTCTTCAAATTCAAAGTTTTGGTTCAAGCTCTATATTGTGAAAAAGAAAATGAGAAAGAAGGGTTGTAGATTAGGGAGTAACTTTGGATGTTTGAAAATGCTATGCAGCCTCTCAAATATATTCCAGTACTTTCTCCTCCTGAATTTGAGGCTTGTCTTATTGTTTGAGTGAATGAGATGTGCATATAGCTACGTCTTCATCTTGACAACGGACATTATTGACTTGCCTTTTTATTTATGTATCTGATCATTTTAAGAATGGTATTGGATTTCCCTGAGGTGCCTTTTCACTATCTTGACTTTTTTTTTTTTTTTGGCTGAATGCAATCCTTTACTCATTAATCAATCAGTATTTGCTTATTTACATGTACTATGTAAAATGGACAGTGCTAGGTACCATGGACATAAAGATGTAAGTAAAATTCTCCCTATCCTTAAGGAGCTAATTTTTTAGGGGAAGAGATGATGTACATAAGAGTTTATAAAAATAAATAGACACAAGGAATTTTGGGGGGGAGACAAAACACTAGAAGCTGCAGGGACCATGTAGAAGCCTTCCACTTGAACTACATGTAAGGCATTCTCTGTATTACCACAGTGACAATATTTGGTAGCATATGCCTTCATTTTCTAAGCTGCAAAGGATATTGATAATTGGAAAATTATTGAAGAAACATATCTCTGTGACTGCATCTGATAAGGAAACTTGAATGATTTTAATGTACACATAAGACAAACTTTCTCAGAGGTTGTTGTACTTCAAAGTCAAATATATTTATTATTTTTATTTTTTATTAATTTATTTATTTTCAGTGTTCTACAATCACTACCATATAACTTAGAATTTTTTTTGCCTTCTCTCTCCCCTTCACTCCCTTTCCCTCCCAAAGATGGCATAAAATTTTATAAAGGTTCTACACATACATTCCTATGAAATACATTTTCACTATAGCCATGCTGTGTAGAAAAATTAAAATGAATGGGAGAAATCATATAACTAACCAAAAGGTAATACACACACACACACACACACACACACACACACACACACACACAAATAATCTGCTATACTCTGTGATTGAATTCCATTGTTCTTTCTCTGGATGTGAAAGGCATAAAAGATCATCGGGAATTATTTTAAGTCCTTGCATTGCAATGAAGTTCCAAGTCTACCAGCACACTGCAGTTGGTGCTCTACACAAAGTTCTCCTGGTTCTGCTCCTTTGGCTCAGCATCAGATCATATAAGTCTTTCCAGGCCTCTCTGAAGTCTTCCTGTTCATCATTTCTTATAGCACAATAGTATTCCATTATATTCTTATACCATAATTTATTCAGCTGTTTCCCAATTGATGAACACTCCCTTGATTTCCAGTTTTTTGCCACCACAAGGAGTGCTGCTACAAATATTTTTGTACATGTGGGGCCCTTTCCCATTTTTAAGATTTCTTGGGGATACACTCCTAGAAGCAATATTGCTCAGTCAAAGGGTATGTATATTTTTGTAGCCCTTTGGGCATAGTTCCAAATTGCTCTCCAGAATGGGTGCATCAGCTCACAGCTCCACCAACAATGAATGTGTTCCAACTCTCTCACATCCTCTCCAATATTTATCATCTTCCTGTTCTGTCACGTTTACCAGTCTGATAGGTGTGATGTGGTATATCAGAGCTGCTTTGATTTGCATCTCTCTAATCAATAGTGCTTTAGAGCATTTCTTCCTATGACTATAGATATCTTTAATTTCTTCCTCTGAAAACAGCCTATTCATATCCTTTGACCATTTATCAATTGGGGAAAGACTTATATTTTTGTACATTTCACTCAGTTCTTTATATATTTTAGAAATGAGACCTTTATCACAGACACAAGCTGCAAAATTTCTTTCCCAGTTTCTGCATACCTCCAAATCTTGGTTGCATTGGGTTTGGTTGTGCAAAAACTTTGTTTAATGTAATGAAAATTATCTATTTTGCACTTCATCATACTTTCTATTTCTTCTTTAGTCAAAAATTCCTCCCTTCTCCATAAATCTGATAAATACACTATTTTTTGTTCCACCAATTTATCCATAGTATCAATCTGTATACCTTGCTTTTGAACCCATTTGGAATTTGTTCTTGTGTGCAGTGTCAGGCATTGGTCTATGCCTAGTTTCTGCCAAACTGTTATCCAGTTTTCCCAGCAATTTTTATAGAACAGTGAGTTCTTATCCCAGAAGCTGGGGTCCTTGGGTTTATCAAACAGTAGATTGCAATATTCATTGCCTGCTGTGTCTTGAATACCTAGCCTGTTCCACTTATCTATCCTTTTGTTTCTTAGCCAGTTCCAAATGGTTTTGATCATTGTTGCTTTATAATACAATTTGAGATCTGGTAGCCCTAGGCCACCTCCCCTAACATTTCTTTTCACTAGTACCCTTGGTATTCTGTAGATTTTTTTCTTCAAGATGAATATTGATATTATTTTTTACAGCTCTAGAAAATAATTATCTGATAGTTTAATTGGTACGGCACTAAATAAGTAAATTAATTTAGGTAGAATTGTTATTTTTATTATATTGATTTGGCCTACCCATGAGCAACTGACATTTTCCCACTTACTTAGATCTGACTTTATTTGTGCAAAAAGTGTTTTGTAATTGTGTTCATATAGTCCCTGGCTTTGTTTTGGCAGGTAAACTCCCAGATATTTTGTAGCATCTACCCTAGCTTTAAATGGGATTTCTCTTTCTATCTCTTGCTGTTGGACTTTATTACCAATATATAGAAATGGAGAAAATTTGTGTGAGTTTATTTTGTAACCTGCAACTTTGCCAAGATTGTTTACTATTTCAAGTAGATTTTTACTTGAATCTCTGGGATTCTCTAAGTATATCATCATATCATCTTCAAAGAGTGATAACTTAGTTTCTTCTTTGCCTACTTCAATTCATTCAATTTTTTTCATCTTCTCTAATTGCTACAGCTAAAATTTCTAGTATTATGTTGAAAAATATTGGTGATAATGGACATCCTTGTTTCATCCCTGATCTTATTGGAAATGCATCTAGCTTATCTTCATTGCCTATAATGCTTGCTGAAGGTTTTTGGTAGATACTGCTTATTGTTTTATGGAAAGTTCCCTTTATTCCTATGTTCTCCAGTGTTTTTAATAGGAATGGGTGTTGTATTTTTTCAAAAGCTTTTTCTGCATCTATTGAGATAATCATGTTGTTTCTGTTAGGCTTGTTGTTGATATGATTGATAATGCTAATATTTTTCCTAATATTGAACCAGCCCTACATTCCTGGTATGAATCGACCCAATCATAATGTATTGTTCTCTTGGTAAGTTGCTGTATTCTCTTTGCTAAAATCTTATTTAAAATTTTTGCATCTATATTCATTAGACAAATTGGTCTATAATTTTCTTTCTCTGTTTTGTCTCTCCCTGATTTAGGTATCAAAACCATATTTGTATCATAAAACGAATTTGGAGGACTCCTTCCCCAATTTTCAAAAATAGTCTACATAGTATTGGAATTAACTGTTCTTCAAATGTTTGATAGAACTCACTTGTAAATACATCTGGCCCTGGAGATTTTTTTCCTAGAGATTTCATTGATTGCTTGTTTAATTTCTCCTTCTGAGATGGGGTTGTTTAAGTATTTAACTTCCTCTTCTGTTAGTCTGGGCAACTTGTATTTTTTTTTAAATAATCAGTCATCTCATTTAAATTGTCAAATTTATAGTCATAAAGTTGGTCAAAGTAATTTGTAAATATTGTTTTAATTTCCTCCTCATTGGAGGTGAGTTTACCCCTTTCATTTTTGATATTGCTAATTTGATTTTCTTCTTTCTTTTTTTAAATCAAATTGACCAAAGGTTTATCAATTTTATTAGTTTTTTCATAAAACCAACTATTAACTTTATTTATTAGTTCAATAATTTTCTTAATTTCAATTTTATTAATCTCTCCTTTGGTTTTCAGTATTTCTAATTTGGTATTTAATTGGGGATTTTCAATTTGTTCTTTTTCTAGCTTTTTCACCTCTATGCCCAAGTCAACGATCTCCTCTTTCTTTATTTTGTTTATGTAGGCATTCAAAGATATAAAACTTCCCCTAAGAACTGCTTTTGCAGTACCCCATAAGATTTGGTAGGTTGTCTCATTATTATCATTCTCCTGAATGAAGTTGTTGATTGTTTCTATGATTTGTTGTTTAAGGCAATCCTTCTTTAGGATTAGATTATTTAGTTCCAATTAATTTTTGGTTTATCTTTCCATGACCTTTCATTACATATAATTTTTATTGCATTATGATCTGAGATGCATTGACCAGCTCTGCCTTTCTGCACTAAATTGTGAAGTTTTCATATCCTGCAACATGGTCAATTTTTGTACATGCTTCATGTACCACTGAAAAAAAAAGGTGTATTCCTTTCTATCCCTATTCAATTTTCCCCAGAGATCTATCATATCTACCTTATCCAGAGTTTTATTCACCTCCTTAACTTCTTTCTTGTTTATTTTGAGGTTAGGTTTATGAAGTTCCGAGAGGGGGCATTTGACGTTCCCCACTAGTATAGTTTTGCTATTTCTTCCTGCAACTCCCTTACCTCTCCTCTAAGAATTTAGATGCTATAACACTTGGAGCATATATGTTTAGTAATGAAATTGCTTCATTATTTATGGAGACTTTTTGCAAGATAAAGTTTCCTTTTTTATCTCTTTTGATTAGATCTATTTCTGCTTTTGCTTTGTCTGAGATTCGGATTGCTACTCTTGCTTTTATTACATCAGCTGAAGCACAATATATTCTGCTCCAACCTTTTACTTTTACCCTGTCTTTCTTGTAAACAACATATTGTTGGAGTATGGCTTTTAATCCATTCTGCTATCCATCTCTATTTTATGGAGAGTTCATTCCATTCACATTCACAGTTATGATTATAATCTATGCGTTTCCCTCCATCCTCTTTCCCATCTTTTTTTGTTTTTAGTTCTCCCAGCTCCCTTCTCCTCCTAAACAGACTTTTCACTTTTGACCACCATCTCCCACAGTCTTCTCTTCCTTCTTTCAGCTCCCCTCCCTTTTAATCCCCTTTAACCTTACTACTTCTTCCCTCTTTAGGCTTCCCCTTTTCTTTTTTCATCCTTCTCCTCCTACTACCTATATAGCTAGTTAAATTTATATACTTAATTAAGTTTATTTTTCCCTCCTTAAACCAACTCACATGAGAGTTCTTCTCAAACAATTCTCATCTCTCTCCCCTCTTTCCCTCTACTATAATATAATTTTGTACTTCTTCCTGTGATATAATTTATCATTTTCTGCTGCTCTTTTTCATATTTCTTGCTACAATCCCTTTGCATGCTTAAATCACATTTTTATCATTACATCATTGACTTTATACCCATTCCCGCTATCTAGGTATATCCCTTTTATATTTCATAATAGATGTACAATTTTCAAGATTCACAAGTATCATCTTCCCTTATAGGGTGGTAAACAGTTTGCCCAAATTTCATAACAAGTTTTTCTTTTCCCCTCTTTACCTTTTTATGCTCTTTTGAGATCTGCATTTGAAGAATGTGTTTTCTATTGAGTTCTGGCATTTTTGTCAGGAAGACCTGGAAATCCCTTATTTCATTGAATGTCCATCTCCTTGTCTGAAATGTTATGCTGAACTTTGCTGGGTAACTGATCCTTTGTTTTAGTCCCAGGTCCTTTGCCTTATGGAATATTGGATTTCAATTCCTTCGACCTTTTAATGTAGAAACTGCAAGGTCCTGTGTGATCCTAACTGTAGTTCCTTGATACTTGAATGGTTTCTTTCTGGTTGCCTGTAGTATTTTCTCCTTCACTTGATAGTTCTTGAATTTGGCAACAATATTTTTGGTGTTCTTAATTTGAGTTCCCTTTCTAGAGGTGAATGGTGTATTCTGTCCCTGACTGTTTTGCCCTCTGGATCTAGCACGTCTGGGCAGTTTACCTTGATGATTTTTTTTTTAAAGGAAGAATATAAAACTATTTATTGACCGCTGTTCATCAGTATTTACAATAAAGTAAACAATATACAATTGTATAACATTCCAATGACTACAAAGTTATTTTTTTACCTGACTCCCATGGAGCCAAGTGACCCAAATACTCAAAAAGCTGGTCCTACATTGAAGGGATGGATTGGGATAAAGAAGGAAAAACATGAACATCAAGAGTATAGAAGACTACCTAACATAGGTACATCTGCTTCCCTATCTATGCCCATAGTTAGGAGAACACCCATCCCTCCTCCTGCCCCCCCCCCACCAGTGCCTGACCTTTGGGCAGAATATATATATTCCAGGAGATGGGGATATTATTACATGATTAAGAGAAGACCTTTTGGTTAGTAAAAATAAGATGGGACACCCTTACTTTCCAAAGCAGGAAGTTCAAGTTTTTCTCTTTTTAAAAATCAAGGCCAATACAGTTCCATTTTAACATTTTAGGTAAATGTTCAAACAGGTTTCGGCGACATTTACCCATGAACGTTTCTAACCTAGGATTTGGCAACATCAAGGACTGAGGTGCCAGAGGGGGGCTGCCAACAACATGGCTACCCTTCCACAAGTCCTGGCAGGCTGCACTCTAGTTCAGCCAGGCTTTGGGGAGAGTATCCCTTTCGGATTACAAATGTGGAGCTGTCCTTTGCATCCAGAGAATGTTCACCATCACTTTACCAAGGCCCTGGCACTGAGCACTACACTACTGTGAACACTCCAGCAAGGTTGCAAAGAGCCTACACCATCGTCCTCCTCTGTGCAAAAAGAAGTTAGTGTTTGGAAAAATGAAGGCAGCACGTTTTCTGCCACCCAGGAGAAACAGGCTCTTTGGTTCCCCAGAATTGAGCAATGGGAAATGGCTGCCAGCAGTAGCCTTTCATGAGATTTACCTCTAGGTGTAAAATGTAGCTTTCATCATTAAGTTGGGTTTCAAGTGAATGTCAAAATTCTACATGGACACAACATTGTCTCAGACAGCTAACCTTAGGCATATATGGGGGCTAAACATGTCTTAGGATTCAGAGTAGTGACTACAGAAGGTATTAGTTTTTATAAAAGTTTTTCTCTACTGTGGAGGAAGTTAATAATTCCATATCAAATACTGTCTTCTGTAATAAATATTAAGTAAATGCAGAAAGCTTGTGTTTACTTGTTCAGTTACCAGTGCTGTTGATGCAGAATAAAAACCAGCCCAAACAAAAAACCAAACAAAAACAAAAACCTACTTTAAAACCTACCCAACTCAGTTCTTATTAGATGTAGATGGTGCTCACACTACTAACAAATTAAAGAATGGAACTGGTGTCTAGATTTTATTATATATATGTGTGTGTGTGTGTGTGTGTGTGTGTATACATATATATGTATATATGTACGTATGTATGTGTGTATGTGTGTATGTATATATAATATATGTATATATGTAATATATGTGTGTGTGTGTATATATATATGTGTGTGTGTGTGTGTGTGTGTTTTAAAGCAATGTAAATTATTGTGCTTCATCTTCAGGACAGGAGTGCTAGGTCAGTCAATCCTCACAAAAGGTGATGACTATCTGAGGACATTTCATGTTTGATTCTTTGGCCAACATCAAATCAGCCTCATTGGAATCTTTCCATTTCATGAGAAACATCATCTCTCCACTGCTGTCTGTAGCACTAAGGATTCTCTCTGGGTCAAGGCCCCAACGGAAAGCCCCGCGGCTTGTCAGCCAACTCACATTTCTTCTTCGACTTGCTATCATCTGACTTGCTGTCAGACAAAGACTTTCTCTTTGCTCCATCTTTTTCTTTACCAGTCTTCTGAGAATTCAGAAATGCGTCAATTAACTCTGGACAATCCGAGTTTTCCTCAGGTTCCCATGTGCTGCCAGCATTTGTAAAGCCTTTCCATTTTAAGAAATGTTCCACTTTCTCGTTCACCGCTTGCCAGTCCAACACCTTCTCCACTACAAACTTCTCAAGTTCCACTTCCTCCACTTTCTTACTCTTGCCATTCTGTTTCTTTCCCATCTTTTGCAATGTAGTTTTATTCGAGGCCATTTTTTATTGCAGACTTGAAGAACTTTTATTCACTGCCACTCTGGGTCACTGCAGCTGCTGCCTCCAAGCAAGCGGGCTACATGGCCCGGCTGGGGCAGATGGGTGGCTGCAAGGGGTTGGGCCAGGCCAAGCTGGGCTGTGTGGACCACTGCTGCTGCTGCTGCTGCTGCTGCCACTGCTAGGGCTGCCACTCCCTTAATGATTTTCTCAAAGATACTGTCCAGACTCTTTCTTTCATCATGACTTGGGAGGCCAATAATTCTTAAATTTTCTCTCCTGGTTCTATTTTCCAGGTCTGTTGTTTTTCCAATTAGATTTTTACATTTTTTTCTATCTCTTCGTTCTTTAGATTTTGTTTGACTGATTTTTGATGTCTCATAGAGCCATAAGTTTCTACTTGCCCAATTCTAATTTTCATCAAATGGTCTTCTTCAGTTAACTTTTGCATCTCCTTTTCCACCTGTCCAATTATTCCTTTTAAGGAATTATTTTCTCCAGTTGCTTTTTGCACTTCCTTTTCCATTTGTTCAATTTGCCTTTTTAATGAGCTGTTCTCTTCATAGAGTTCTTTTTTCATACTTTTAAAATCATCAGCCAGTTTTTCTTCTATTTCCTTCTTCAGCTCAGGGGAGCTGTTTGTGCATGTGAGCAGTTCATAGTCCCTTTTGAAGTTTCAGATGGGAATACAGTCTCAATACTGGTGTCTTTGATATTCATGTTTCCATCCTTAATCCCATAGAAAGATTCTATGGTCTTTTCCTTCTTGCTTTACTTCTTCTTACACATGATGATGACACTGTGTATTGTGACCTCTGGTTCTTTCATCTAGAAGCTGGAGAACCTGGTGTAGACCTGAGCATTGTGAAAAAGCAAAGGACAGGTTTTTCTTTTTGTATTGTATTTCCCTAGAATAGCCCTGAGGCTAGCTTGTTTAGTGTGGGGGAGGGGCAGATCTCCTCAGGGAGATCTTCTCAGCTGAGCTGGAGCAAAGGCAAGCTTAGGGGTTGGTGATCCTGGCTGCTCTATTGACTTCCCATTTTCCCTGGAGCCTGAGGCACACCTGGGTCCTAGCAACTTTCCACCCCCACCCCACCCCAGGGTTCTTCTCCTTCTGGTTCGCCTCCACCACAGTAAGAGGAATCCCCCTTAGTGATTTTCCTAGGCTCACGTGCTATGAGACTGTTTGCCCCTTCTGCTGATTCCACTGCTCCAGGATTTTTCTGGAGAAATATTTTATGGTTTTTTCAAGGTCAACAAGGGGAAGGGAAGAGAGCATACAAATCACTCCACCATTTTTGTTCCCAGAAGTTTGAATATGTGACTTCCTTTCTGCTGCCTGAAAGTGTCAGGAGTGGCTGCAGCTGATACCTGTGGCTCAGGGACTGGCACTTGCTCAACTCCCACTGGTCTCCTGCCCTGGGCTGCCACTCTGCCGTTCCACTGTGCTGCTGCTGCCTCAAGCTGGCCCGGGGGTTTCCTGCTCAGCCACATTGTGATGGGACAACCTGTGCTGTGTGCTCACCCCCAGTGGAACAGGTCCTTCCCCTTGACCTTCCAGTCTGTCCTGGTTTGTGAATCTGGCACAGTCTGTCTCCTATTGGATTCTACACCTCCAGAATTTGGTCAGATTCTCTTTTTCCGAGGTATCTGAAGGAGTTTGTCTAAGAGCTTAGGTGAGTAGTTGTTTTCACTCCACCATCTTGACTCTGACCCCCAAATATATTTTTTTATTTAATATATAATACACAGCAAGTTTTTCTATGCTATACACCTATCAATAATAAGTGTGAAGAAATGGTCTCCTGCACACAATTGTTTATGTAATTCTAGCATTTCTCTTCTAACATTTTCATCAGATATCATTCATGTATGTGCATATTTTTCTCATAAATTTTTATAGAGATGAAAAAGTAGGCATATGGGTTGGTAGTTACTGATGTCCTTTCATTTGGATTTTTTTAATTAATAATACCATCTGTGATTTTTTCCTATCATTTGGTACTACTCAGATATCTTGAAAAATCTATCCCTCAATGCCTTCAAAATTGTGTTGCCTGTAGTGCACAGATTTCCCCTTCTACCATCACTCCTTCCCACCTCCTGCCTGTCTGCTTAGTCTAAAACAGCTGCTGTTACTAATTTCATCTTCTTATGTGTCATTTTTAGTTTCTCATATGCAACATTAAATATAGCATGGCAGGGATATTTAGGGTCCAAATGTTTCACTCCCATATTATGAGAATTGATCACCATCAGGAAGCTGGCAAATCTATTCTGCTTTTTTTCATTTATTTATTTTCCTCCTTCTAGGTTCAACTTTAAGTGTTCTGGGGATGATCTGATTTAGTTGGCACAAACATGGAGCATTCTGCGGACTCACTTTAATCTCTCTGCATTATTCCTCACAGTTTTATGAAGATAATGCTAAAATATTCCATGATCTCTAATAGTAAAATAATGCGAATAACAACATCAATAACGATATGAACAATGATGACAATAATAATATTTCAAGATTATTTCTTCAGTAATATGAGGTAAGTGGTACAAAATTTATTATCCCTATTTTGTAGATGAGGATATTGAAGGGTAGAATGATCGAGTGACTTGCTAATGGTTACACTGCTAATAAGTTTTAGGTTTTGGGCTCCACTTCCATTTTTCTTCTAATTCTGTGTCTAGCCCTCTTTTTACTGCTTTGTGGCATACTTTATCTTGTATTTTTGTCTGCACCATTATTCCATATTAATTCTGTTGTATGTTTAACATGCAAAAGCTAGTACAGTGGTCCATATACAAAGTAATTTTCATTTAATGATGGTAAAGATATTTTCATCATTGTGTTGCTGATGGAAAGGCTATTTATCTCTCTGTGAACTTATTAAAAAGTATGGTAGAATGGAAAAGCCATATGACTCAAAAGTCAGAAAATGCAAATTCAATCATTTTTGGAAAATATCTTCTATCAATAAAATATTACTATGTGTGTGTGTACATGTGCACATGTGTATACGTAGACAGAAAGACAGACAGACAGACAGACATAGAGAGATAGATAGATAGATAGATAGATAGATAGATAGATAGACAGAGATATGTTGTATTTACTTACAAGTGTGCATGTTGCTTCCTGAGTTCAAATATGTCCTCCTACATTTACTAACTGTATGATCCGACACAGATCATTTCAATTCTTTTTGCCTCAGTTTGCTTAACCACAAAATTGGAATAATAATAGAATATTATTATGTAAATAGACTATTATTATATAAAACAAAGTATACCATCAGAGGAAGACATCGAAGTCAAGACTTCTAATTCTCACAATGTCACAAGGGTGTTGTGAAAATCAAATGAAATAGTATTTGTAAGTTCATAGCACAGTGCTTGGCACATAGTAGGTGTTATATAAATGCTTTTTCCCTTCTTTCCCCCTCTTTCAACCTCAACAGAATACAAGTTCCTTGAGAGAAGAAACTGCTTTATTGTCATTCTATTCCTAACACCTGGCACCCAGAGCATACCTGATATATTGTAAACACTTAAATACGTGTTTAAATACATTAGTTGCATTACTTTACTATTACTATAATAAATCATTAAATCATTTAAAATCATTTGCTAACTATTCTTAGAATCATCATTATGGTAGGTAAAGTATGGATGAGATCCTCCACCTTCCTAAGGCAGAGTATGTAAATTTTGGAAGGGCTATGTAAGCTTTCTGAAGGAATAAGCAATGCCCATTCCTTTAACTTTGAGAAAGTTAGGGGAGGCAGAGACAAGATGGTAGAGGTGAAAGACTGACCTGCTCTAGCTCTGCCCCCATAGCTCATAAAATACCTGTAAAAATATTCTAAATAAATTCTAGAGCAGCAGAAGCCCCAAAACGACACAGTGAAAGAGATTTCCAGCACAAGACAATCTGGAAATCTGATAGAAAAGATTTATTCCACATGTCTCAGGGCAGAGCACAGTCCAGCCTTGGTTGCTCAGGAACAGCAGCAACATAACTGGAGTAGAATTCAGAGTGCAGAATCATGGGGAGCAACTGCAGTTCCCAGATTTCTCAACCCACAAATGCCAAAGACAGCTTCAAAGGTCAGTGAGAAAACTCTTTCACTTGGGTAAGAGGGGAGCAAAGTCTGGTCCCAGCCCTGGCCCCAGGGCAGCAGCAGCCAATGCAGCAGAGTCCACTTTTGGAACTCTCAGCCTAAAGAACCTGGGGGAATTGAGCCACCAAATTTGGGTATCAGTCCTGAATGGCAGTCCTGGAGTGAAGAAGAGCACTGATGTGGTACAGCTGGTAGAGGCTCTTGAGAGAGAATCTTATTTGCAGATTCTGGGCAGAAGAGTGCTTGCAGTTGCTTCCAGACTACAGTGCAGGCCAGGAGAGGAGTAAACTCCTTTCCCTTGATTGTGGAGGAACTGAGAACTTACAAGTCCCTTGAGTATACCCTCCACTTGTCAAAGAACTCAAAAGCCAAGTAAGTGTCTTAGAAAATGTCCAGAAAAGGGAAAAAATAAGACTATAGAAGTTACTTTCTTGATGAAAAAGTATTATGTTCCATCCTTTCAGATAAGGAAGAACAAAGCATACCATCAAAGAAAGACATCAAAGTCACAGCTTCTACATCTCAAACCACCAAAAAGCATATACAATGGTCTCAGGCCATGGAAGAGCTCAAAAAGGACTTTGAAAATCAAGTAATAGAGGTGGAGGAAAAATTGGGAAAAGAAACGAAAGTAATGCAAGAAAATCATGAAAAGCGAGTCAACAGTTTGCTAAAGGAGACCCAAAAAAATGCTGAAGAAAATAACACCTTTAAAACAGACTAACAAAAATGGCAAAAGAGGTACAAAAAGCTAATGAGGAGAAGAATGCTTTAAAAGCAGAACAGGCCAAATGGAAAAAGAAGTTCAAAAGCTCACTGAAGAAAATAGTTCTTGAAAAATTACAGTGGAACAGTTGAAAGCTAATGACTTGATGAGAAAACAAGAAATTATAAAACAAAACCATTGGAAAAAAAAAAAAACCTCATTGGAAAAAACCACTCACCTGGAAAATAGATCCAGGAGAGATAATTTGAAAATTATTGGTCTACCTGAAAACCATGATCAAAAAAGAGCCTAGACATTATCTTCCAAGAAATTATCAAGGAAAACTGCTCTGATATTCTAAAATCAGAGGGTAAAATAGAAGTGGAAAGAATTCACTGATCACCTCCTGAAAGAAAGGAAAACTCCTAGGAATACTGAAGTCAAATTTCAGAGTTCCCAGAGTTTCAAGGAGAAAATATTACAAGCAGTCAGAAAGAAACAATTCAAGTATTGTGGATATACACTCAGGATAACACATGATTTCGCAGCTTCTACATTAACGGATCAAAGGGCTTGGAAAATGATATTCCAGAGGTCAAAGCAGATAGGATTAAAACCAAGAATCACCTACCCAGTAAAATTGAGTATAATACTTCAGGTAAAAGAATGAAATTTCGATGAGAGAACTTCCAAGCATTCTTGTTGAAAATACCAGAACTGAATAGAAAATTTGACTTTCAAAAACCAGAATCAAAAGAAACATGAAAATGTAAATAGGAAAGAGAAGCCTTAAGGAACTCATTAAAGTTGAACTATTTACACTGCTACATGGAAAGATGTTATTTGTAACTTATGAGATCTTTTTCAGTATTAGGATACTTAGGGAGAATATATATATGTAGGTATATATGGATATGTATGTATGTGTATATTATATATGTGTAGGTATGTATATGTACATGTGTGTATATATATACATGTATCTGTGTATGTATGTATGTGTGTGTATGTATATACATACATAGACAGAGGGCACAGGGTGAACTGAATATAAAGGGAAAATGCCTAAAAAAATAAAATTTGCTGTTGAATGGAATGTACTAGGAGTAAGAGAACGGGAGAGGTAGAATGTAGCAAACCATCTCACATACAAGAGGAAATAAAGAGCTTCTACAATAGAGGGGAACAGCAGGGACATGAATGGAAATTGAGCCTTACTCTCATGGCATTTGGCTTAAGGAGGGAATAACACACATTCAATTGGATATGGAAATCTATTTTACCCTGCAAGAAGGCAATGGGGAAGGGGAGAGAAGAGGGAATATAATAGATGGGACCACAAATTAGGGAAAGGGATAATCAGAAGCAAACACTATTGTGGGGGGACAGGTCAAGCGAGAGAATGGAATAAATGAAGGGCAGGATAGGACAGAGGGAAATGTGGTTAGTCTTTTAAACATAACTATTATGGAAGTGTTTTGCATTGTTACACATGAAGGACCTATATTGAATTGCTTGTTTTTTCAATGAGGGTGAGTAGGGAGGGAGGGAAAGGATATGGAACTCAAAGCTTTAAGAATGAATTTGAAAAATTATTTTAGCGTGCATTTGGAAATTAAGCTATACAGACAAAGAAGTAAAAAAATCTATTTTTCCCTACAGGAAAATGGAGGGGAAGGGGGTTGGAAGAAGGGTGAGTAATAGAAGGAAGGACAGACTGGAAGAAAGGGTGGATGTGGTACATGCTGTCCTGGGGTAGGGGGTAGGGAGAGATGGGGAGATAATTTTGAATTGAAATTCTTGTGGAAGTGAAAGTTAAGAACTGAAAAAATAAATAAATTATATATAAAAAAGGTAATGCAGCTAAAATACGTAACATATTCTCACAATTGGCCTAGATTTCAAAAGGCCCTTCTAGTTTAAAACTCAGTGATCTTAATTTCGGGTCCTCTTACAGATACTTTAAATTGAAGTGTTGCTAGTCAGAGATTTAGAACACATTAGAATTAAACGAAGTCAAGTTTTAAGTTGGTAGGCAGAAACATTACATTTCAAATCTTATCTATTTTGCCTGACAGGCTCTATGTACATTAATAATTATTTTGGCCAAAAGGGAAGACTTTGTATTTTGAAGCAGAGGAGGAGTTTAAAACTAAAGGGTAAATCCCAAGAAATACAATATGATTTTATTAGCTCGATAAATTGCAGGAGTAAGTGGGGGAAAATGTTCCTCTTATTTTGGCCTAAGACATATTTGGAATTATACTGTCAAATTTCAATAAATTGCATAATCTCTGAAACC
Source organism: Notamacropus eugenii (assembly GCF_028372415.1). NCBI lineage: Eukaryota > Metazoa > Chordata > Mammalia > Diprotodontia > Macropodidae > Notamacropus > Notamacropus eugenii. The sequence goes on along the minus strand of NC_092876.1, from coordinate 365,422,449 downwards.
AAAAGTAAGTAATAGTGGTAAAAAATTATGGGTTAACCAACCTGGTTTTCTTTACAATATCTTTTTAATCATAATTTGTCTCTTTAAAAATAAAGATAAATTTGCCTATTTTCTTCAATATACCATGTCATATCCAGATCTATATCACAGATATTAATAACACATTTATATGGTTCTTTAAGCATCTTCACATATATTGTCTCGTTTGATTTTCACAAGATCTTTGAGAGGAAAGCGGTACAAGTATAAGTTAAGTATACCTGAGTCCATAAATAGAACTTTTAGATACAGAGCAAGAAGCATGAATGTTACCAACAATTGAAGTAGAGGTATAGGCAGTAGTCCATTAAACCAAGGAAAGACAGAGATAGACAGGAAGCCGCTAATGAGATGGGGAGAGGCAGGAGCTAGACCTATGGGGTTATATGTTAACTTTCTTTTTAAATTAATTATTCTTTTTGTTAATTGGTTATTCTTGATAACTATTTTCTAATTAGAATACTTATAGCTAGTCCTGGATCTCAGCATTGAAAGTGTGGGGAGAATTTGACATCTTTCCCCACCTGCCTCTCCCTTCCACCTACCACACCTCCCCCCAAGCACCGGTGTGGCCCCAAGGGACTTTTTTCCTCTTCATGCTGATGGTGAGTATATAAGTCCAAACCCCTAAATCATGTGACCTTTTGCTAATTCACAATGATTGTAAGAACAGGGCCTTGTATTGTTATCCTCTACCTGGGCAGAGCAAAGGCGTGCTTTGGGCATCTTACTCTCACAATGTCTATGAGTTTATGTGAAAAAAGGGTGTGAATCATTTTGTCAAGATAGTGTATATCAGGTAACCAGCCATTGTCACTCACCTGTCTCCTGTACAAATTCATACCAAATATTTATCTTCCATTCCTATCCAATTTTAGGAAGGCTTATCATAGGTTAAATAAGGCCTGAAACTCTTACAAAGTAAGAGGAGCTTATATCCTAGCTGTCCCACCCTTAGTGCCTTCTCCTTATTCATGATCTATTACAATATTTACTTAAAAGAAATAAAGTTGTTTTCTTTAGAAGATCACACTTTGTAATATTAAAACCAATAAAATATATATATATGTATATATATATATACGTATATATATATATACATATACATGTATATATATATATACTAAAGGAAAGAAGTGATAGGAATGTCAGTGATTTAAAATTCTTTTGCACAAATCTGAACACAATATGACAAATATGATCTGACTGGGTCAGAGCTCAGTGAAACTATTAATTGGTCAGTCAACAAATATTTGTTAAGTAACTAATGATATGCTTCAGACATGATGCTAAATGCTAGATACAAAGAAATGTAAAAGATAGACTCATTTCAATTCACAATCCTTTTGAAAAGGAAATATTAAAATAACTATGCACAAACAAGTTATACACAGAAAAAAATAGTAAAAATATAGAGGGAAGACAGAGATGAAGATGAAGAACATACTGTGAATATGGGGCAAACAATGAAAATGTCCAGTCAGGAGATGGGGTATCTTGTTTAAGAAACATTAAAAAACTAGCATCACTGGATCATAGAGTACGCAAGGAGATAAAATGTAAGGTATAAGAAGACCAGAAAGGTGGCAAGGGCAGGTCATAAAGGGCTTTGAAAACCAAATAAAGGATTTAATATTGGATTCTGGAGAAGATAGGGAGCCACTAGAGTTTATTTACTAGGGGGGTTATGTGATTTCAGAACTGTGCTTTAGGAAGATTACTTTGGCAACTTAGTGGAGGATGAATTGGAATAAGGAGACTTGAAGCAGTAAGACATGCCAACAGACTTTTTATTTTTAATTTTGATTTCACAATTTTATCTCTTCTTCCTCTTCACTCCCTCCCAACTAAGAAACAGTAAGCAATCTGATATAGATTATACTTGTGCAATAATATAAAACATATTTCCATGTTAGTCATTTTGGGGAAGAAAACTGGATCAGAAAGAAAGAAAGGAAGGAAGGAGGGAAGAAAGAAAGAAAGGAAGGAAGGAAGAAAGGAAGGAAGGAAGGAAGGAAGGAAGGAAGGAAGGAAGGAAGGAAGGAAGGAAGGAAGGAAGGAAGGAAGGAAGAAGAAAGGAAGGAAGGAAAGAGGGAAGAAATAGGAAGAAAGAAGAAATAGCATGCTTTGATCTATATTTTTGTTTTACATAATTTATATAATTTGCATTTAATTAACGGTGACTTACACCATTTTAATATGTCTATAGATAGTTATTTCTTCTGAAAATGACCCATTCTTATCCTCTGACCATTTCACAATCAGAGAATGATTTGTATTCTTATAAATTCAGCTTAATTCTCTATGTAGTTGAAAAATGAGCCCTTTATCAGAGATTCTTGCTGTAAAATATTTTCCCGTTTTTTCTTGCCTTCCAATTTTGGTTGCATTAGTTTGGTTTGTGCAAAAACCTTCTTAATTTAATCAAAATTATCCATTTTACATTCAATAATGCTCTCTGTCTCTTGGTTGGGCCTCAGCAGACTTTTTTTGCAAGTCTAGGCAGTTATGCCTCTTCTCGTTAGAAAAGAGACTAAGGGTGGTGGCAAAATCAGAGGAGAGTAGAAAGGGTATTTGACAGATGTTATGAAAGTATAATTCACATTCCTTGGCAACAGTTTGGATACAAGAGTGAGAAGTTGAGCATGACACCTAGTTTGTGAGCCTGGAAGACTGGAAGAATGGTAGTATACCCTCAACAATAAATTAGGAAAAGGATATAGTTTGGAAGGAAAGATAATAAATTTGGTTTTGGATGTGTTGAGTTTAAGATATCTATGAGGCATCTGTTCAAAATGTCCAAAAGTCAGCAGAGAGGCTGAGACTGAATAAGTAGATCTGAATATCCTCAGCAAAGAGATGATAATTAAATCCACAGAAGCCAAAATCACCAAGTGAAATGGCATAGAGGAAGAAGAGAATGTCCAGAAAAGTGCCTTGTGGGACTCCCATGATTAGCCCATGTGATTGAAAGATCCAGCACAGTATACTAAGGAGCAGTCAGATAGGCAGGGGGAAGACTGGGAGAGAGGGGTACCCTGAAATCCTAAAGAGAAAAGAGTTTTAAGGAGGAGATCACTGACAATGTCAAAAGGAGCAGAGAGGCCAAGAAGGATGAGGTCTGAGAAAAGACTAGTAGATTTGGTCTCATTCATGGAAATTGTGTTTCTTTTCCTTTAGCCTAAGATCACATGAGTATTTTAGGCTGCCGTATTGTTATGTCACAGTTAACTCTCATTGAACTTTATGATCCTCCCACATCTTTTTAGGCAAATTAATGTCAACCATAGCTTTCTATAAACATCATTTTGGGACTTAGATCCATCATCCAACATATTAGCTAAAACTTTGAGTTTTGTATCTCCTGCAAAATTGACATGTGCCATCTATACCTTTACCAAGTCACTGGAAAAAAATATCAAACAAACATGGTCCAATAGAATAATTCCTTGGAGCACTATTATTGAGACCTAACCAAATGACATTGAATCATTAATGACTACTTTTTGGGGTCCATAATTCAGCCATTCCTTAATCCATGTTTTTCTGCACACCCAACTCATATATATCCATCTTTTCCACAGTTACAGGAAGAAACTTTGTCAAATGGTTTTCAAGATTTTAGATAAGCTCTATCTATATTCTTGTGGTCTGTTAAAAAAATAAATTAAATTAATATTTCATGACTTGCTCTTGATAAAGTCATGCTGGATCCTGGTAATGACTATAACCTTTTCTAAGTACTCCATAACCTTCAATTTACTGATTCAAAGTCAAATTCATAAGCATATAGTTTTCATACTCAATTTAATTCCTTCAAAAAAATTAAAATCAGTATATTTGCTATAACAAGAACAATACTACTGCCATTGGCTGAACTAGCTTTTCTCTATATCCACCCTTCTTTCTTTTTTTTATTTTATTTTGTTTTCAGTGTTCTACAATCACTTCCATATAGCTTAGATTGTTCCCCCTCCCTCCATCTCCTTCCCTCCTTCTTCCCCGCTCCCTCCCCAAGTTGGCATACAATTTTATATAGGTTCTACATATACATTCCCATTAAATACATTTTTACCTTAGTCATGTTGCATAGAAGAATTAAAATGAATGGGAGAAATCATAAAACAAATCAAAACATAATATAAAAGAAAATGATCTGCTACATTCTGTAATCGAATTCCATAGTTCTTTCTCTGGATGTGGAAGATATTTTGCCTTAAGAGAACATTGGGAATATTTTAAGTCCTTGCATTGGAATGAAGTTCTAAGTCTACCAGAAAAATACCTCACACACTGTGGTTGTTTCTGTATATAAAGTTCTCCTGGTCCTGCTCCTTTTGCTCAGCATCAGTTCACATAAGTCTTTCCAGGCCTCTCTGAAGTCTTCCTGTTCATCATTTCTTTTTACACCTCTCTTGAGATCTGCCTTCGAAGATCAAATTTTCTGTTTAGTTCTGGCCTTTTCATCAGGAAGGTCTAGAAATCCCTTATTTCATCGAATGTCCATATCCTTACCTGAAATCTTAAGCTCAACTTGGCTGGGTAATTAATCCTTGGTTGTAGCCCCAGCTCCTTTGCCTTACAGAATATTGTATTCCAATTCCTTCAATCTTTTAATGTAGAAGCTGCAAGGTCCTGTGTGATCCTGACTTATATTTGAAAGATTTCTTTCTGGCTGCCTGCAGTATTTTCTCCTTCACTTGATAGTTCTGGAATTTGGCACTGATATTCCTTGGTGTTTTTAGTTTGGGGTCCCTTTCAGGAGGTGAACAGTGGATTCTTTCAATGACTATTTTGCCCTCAGGATCTAGGACTTCTGGGCAATTTTCCTTGATGATTTCTTGGATCATATTGTCTAGGCTCTTTTTTTTTTTCATCATGGCTTTCTGATAGCCCAATAATCCTTAGATTTTCTCTTCTGGATCTATTTTCCAAGTCAGTTGTTTTTCCAATTACGTATTTTATATTTTCTTCTATCTTTTCATTCTTTAGATTCTGTTTGACTGATTCTTGATGTCTCATAGATTCATTAGCTTCTACTTGCCTGATTTTATTTCTTATCAAATTGTTTTCTTCAGTTAACTTTTGCATCTCCTTTTTCATCTGTCCAAGTATTCCTTTAAAGGAGTTATTTTCATCAGTTAGGTTTTGTCTTTCCTTTTCCATTTGTCCAATTTTCCTTTTTAAGGAACTATTCTCTTCAGTGAATTCTTTTTTCAAATTTTTAAAATCATTGGTCAGTTTTTCTTTTATTTCTCTAATTTGGGTTTTAAAATTCTTCCAGAGCTCTTCCAAGAAGGCTCTTTGTTCTTCTGACCAGTTCATATTCCCTTCTGAAGTTTCAGATGGGAGTATAGTCTCAATGCTGACCTCTTTGATATTTATGTTTTGATCCTTATCCCCATAGAAATATTCTGTGGGTGCATCTGTGGCACAGGGAGCTCTGTCCCACAGTTCTTGTGCCTAAAACTTGAGACTTGGTGTGTTGTGGCCTCTGACTCTTTCAGCTAGAAATTAAATGCTGCAGCTTACCTGGTGCTGAGCAGGCTGGTGAAAGCAGCTGCCCTGTTAGGTTTTTTTGCATTTCCCTGCAGTTACCCTGTAGGTGGCCTGTTAAGTGTGGGAGTGGGGTTGTCTGGACACTGCAGGTTCCTCTGCTGAGCTAGAGCATAGGCAAGCTCAGCTTTCTGCACTAGTGTCTTTCTGATTCCACTGGAGTGCTGAAGCACATCTGCAATCTTGTTGTTGACAGTTGCTGGCTTCACCCCCCACCCTGGGTTTCAGGATCGTCACTCAGTTTCTTGAGGTGGGACTGTCTGAGATGGTTCTGATCCTGTACTAGTCATCTTTGGCCACAGTATGAGGGACCCTCCTTAGCAATATTTCTAACCTCCTGTGCTGAGAGAATTCTGTTTACCCCTTCTGCTGCTCCCACTGTTCCAGGGGTTTTTTGGGGGGGAAATAATCTCTGGGATGGTTAAGGTCAACAAGAGGAGGGAGATAGCAGTTAGTGATCACTCTGCCATCTTGGCTTCTGGAAACAGAAAATTGAAATCCTCCTTTCTTAATTCCATACTACTAAAAGGCACTGCTATTCACCCAACCACCTAGGTTGGCAATTTACGTGTCATCCTCAATTCCTCTCAGTGTCACCCCACATATCCACTCTATTGACAAGTCCTGTAGATTTCTACTTTCATGTCATCATTCATATATGCCTACTTCTCTCCTCTCCTCTTGGCCCCCATTACCTCATGCCTAGACTATAGCATTAACCTCCTGGTTTCTGTCTTCCTCCTATGCCCCCTACTCTAGTCCCCTGAATCTGATAGGTACATACTGGTGTTGCAATATAGATTTAAAAGGCTATATGTAACCAGCTCAAACACAGATCAATGCATGAGTAGAAATTTACTACTGTCAAGACAGATATCATTAGAATGAAGAAATATTTATTGAATGCCATGCTAATCAATATATAGTTATTACACTGATCTTTTTAAAGTGTAGGTCTGATCAAGACACCCTGACCTCCCCCCAAATACACACTATTCAATTAAATCCAATAGCTTCCTATTACCTTGAGAATCAAATATAAAATTCCCTAGTTAACCTTTAAAGCCCTTCATGACCTGGCCCCTTCCTGCCTTTGCAGTCTTCTTACACTTTATTCCCTTTAATGTTCTCTAAGATTCAGTTTCATTTACCCCTTTTTTGGTCCTTAAACAAGACACTCCATTTCCTGACTGTGCATTTTCACTGACTGTCCCCCATGATTTCAATATCTCCTTTTTCATCTCTACCTCAAGGCTTCAGTAGCCTCCTTCAATTTTCAATTAAAGTCTCACCTTCTAGAAGAAGTTTTTTCAATCACACTTAATGTTAGTGCCATACCTTAGTGATTATCTACACTTAATCATAGTGTTTATTTGCTCTTTCTCCTATTAGGCTGTGAGTCCTTTGACAGCTAGGATGGTTTGTTGCTCTTGGTGGTTTGGGGTGAGTGTTTGCTGTGGGGGGTGGTTTGGTCTTTCTTTGAATCACCATTCCTGACATATATAGCAGGCACTTAATAAATACTTGATAATTTTCTCTTAAACTTTGCTCGAGACTTAATTGCTCTGATTGACTAAGGCTCAAGACATTTGTGTAGTTTCTCCATCACCTGAGTCATAAAACAGGCTGGCACAGAACAAATCAGGGGCTTTTTAGGTTTGACACACTCTTCTAAGAGTGTATCATCTGTCACCATGGAAAATAGAGGGGGAAGGGCCACTCTGGCCAACTCAATCAGTGCTATCCTTTTGCTAAATGGCATTTCCATACTATTTACTATTAAGTTAACTTCATTTAAGTGTTATCTGCTCTATGAGGTCTCACATTATTTTAATCCTAAACCTGAAACACTGTACTCTTTCAAGTCAGAATATCTGCCTTTTCCAAGACTGAGGCATATCTAACATTCTACACTAGATTTCAGCATTCTCTAATAGTGACACAATTCAGTATCTTCCAGTGATCTTTGAAAAATCAGTTTTATTCTGTCAAAATATTTAATCCTCAGTGGGGAGGGGTTAGAGTCAAGATGGCAGAGTGAGAGCAAGGACTCAGCTAAGCTCTTACACAAACTCCATCAGATACCTCTAAAAAACAGAATCTGACCAAATTTTGGAGGTGCAGAATCCAATGGAAGACAGACTGTGGCAGATTCAAAGCCTAGGACAGACTGCAAGGTCCACGGGAAGGATCTGTTTCATGGGGGTGAGCCCACAGCGCACAATCCAGCGCATCCAGTGCAGCAGAGCAGGAGGGTCCCGCGGAAACCTGAGATAGCTGCAGGTGGAACCAGTGGAGCTGCAGCCCAGGGTGAGAGGCAAGCAGAGCCAAGCAAGTGACAGCCACTGAGCCCTAGATATCAGTGCAGCAGCTCCTGAGACATTCAGCCTGCAGATTAAACATGTGTAAGTCACCTACTTGAATTTGTGGGAGCCAGGATGACGGAGTGATCAGTAAATGCTCTCTCATCCCCCTCCCCTTGATAACCTTGGAAGAACCATAAAATATTTCCCCAGAAAAATCCAGGATCAGTGGGAACAGCAGAGGGGGCAAATAGTCTCATAACACCTGAGGCTAGGAAAATAGCTAAGGGGATTCCTCCTACTGTGGCAGAGGTAAACCAGAAGGAAAGGGGCCCTAGGGCAGCAGAAACTCTCACTAAGACCCAGGCAAGCCTCAGCACCAGAATAAGAGCCCAGGGAGGGTTGGAAACTCACACTAGTATCTAGGCATGCTTCAGCACTCCAGGGGAAATGGAAAGACAATAGGGCAGCTGGGATAACCATCCCCTGAGCTTGTCGTTGCCTCAGTTCAGCTGAGAAGATCTCTTGTGACCAGACAACCACTCCCCCACACTTAACAAGCTAACCCCAGGGCTGATGGGGGAAACACAAAACAAAAACCTTTTCTTAGCTTTTTCACACAAGTCAGCTCAACGCCAAGTTCTGAAGCTTCTAACTGAAAGAAGCCATAACACACAATCCCCATCATGAACAAGAAAAATAAAACAAGCATGAAAAAACCAGAGAATCTTTCTACGGGGACAAAGACCAAAACACAAATACCAAAGAAGTCAGTGGTGAGATTGTATTTCCATCTGCACAAACAGCTCTCCTGGAACAGCTGAAGAAGAAAATAGAAGAAAAACTGGCCAATTATTTTAAAAGTACGAAAAAAAATTCACTGATGAGAACATCTCTTTGAAAAGAAAAATTGAGCAAATGTAAAAGGAAGTACAAAAATTAACTGGAGAAAATAACTCCTTAAAAGGAACAATTGGACGGATGGAAAAGGAAGCACAAAACCTAACTGGGAAAATTGGACAAATGGAAAAGGAAGTACAAAAATTAGCTGGAGCAAATAAGCCCTTAAAAGGATGCAAAAGGAGATGTAAAATTTAACTGAAGAAAAAAAATTGCTAAAGATTAGAACTAAGCAAGTAGAAACTAATGATTCTATGAGACAGCAAGAATAAGTCAAACAAAATCTAAAGAATGAAAAGATAGAAAAAAATGTAAAATATCTAATTGGAAAAACAACTGACCTGGGAAATAGATCCAGGAGAGAAAATTTAAGAATTATTGGCCTGTCAGAAAGCCACGATGAACAAAAGAGTCTGGACAATATCTTCCAGGAAATCATCAAGGAAAACTGTACAGAAGTGCTATATCCAGAGGGCAAAATAGTCATCGAAAGAATCCACTGTTCACCTTGCAAAAGAGTTCCCAAACTCAAAACCCCAAGAAATATCATTGTCAAATTCCAGAACCACTAAGTGAAGGAGAAAATACTACAGGCAGCCAGAAAGAAATCTTTCAAATATAAGTCAGGATCACACAGGACCTTCCAGCTTCTACATTAAAAGATCAAAGGAATTGGAATCCAATATTCCATAAGGCAAAGGAGTTGGGATTACAACCAAGGATCAAATACCAAGCAAAGTTCAGCATAATATTTCTGACAAGGAGATGGTCATTTAAAGAAGTAAGGGATTTCCAGACCTTGCTGAGAAAAATGCCAGAACTTAATAGAAAATTCAATCTTCAAATACAGGTCTCAAGAGAGGCGTAAAAAGGTAAATAGAGGGGGAATAAAACAAAACAAAACAAAAAAACTTGCTACTCAATTTGGGCAAACTGTTTACCTCCCTATAAGAGAAGATGATACCTGTTAATCTTGAGAATTGTGCATCAATTATGAAATGTAAAAGTGATATACATAGAGGGAATGGCTATAAAGTAAATGATGTCATGTTAAAAATATGATTTAAGTATGTGAAGGCATTGTAAGAGGAAGTGTGAAAAGGAGGAAGCAGAAAATGGTAAATTAAATCAAAGAAGTACAAAATTATAGTAGAGGGAAAGAAGGGAGGGAGATGAACACTGCTTGAGAGGTACTCTCATCTGATTTGGTTCAAGGAGGGAACAATAACTTAAGTAGATAATCCTAACTAGCTCTATAGGCAGTAGGAGGGGAAGGAGGAAGAAAGGGGAGGGAAACTAAAAGGGAGGGAAGAAGCAGTAAGGGTAAAGGAAAGTAAAAGGGATGGGGGCTAAAAAAGGAAAGGAAGGCTGCAGGATGTGGTGGGGAAAAGTGAAAACTATTGAGGAGGGGAAGGGAGATGGAAGAGCTAAAAGCACAAATGGTGGGAAAGAGGATGAAGGGAAATACACATTGTAATCATCACTGTGAATGTGAGTGGAATAAACTCTCCCATAAAATAGAAATGGATAGCAGAATTTATTAAAAGCCATAATCCAAAAATATGTTGTTTGCAAGAAATACATTTGAAATGGGGGGATACACACAGGATAAAGGTCAAAGGTAGGAGCAGAATATATTGTGCTTCAGCCAATGTAAGAAAAGCAGGAGTAGCAATCCTAATCTCAGACAAAGTAAAAGCAGAAATAGATCTAATCAAAAGAGATAAGGATGGAAACTATTCTGCTAAAAGGTACCACAGACAACGAAGCAATATCATTACTAAACATGTATGCTCCAAGTGGTATAGCATCCAAATTCTTACAGGAGAGACTGGGGATTTGAAGGACGAAAATGACAGCAAAATTATACTAGTGGGGGACCTCAACCTCCCCCTCTCTGAACTTGATAAATCTAACCTCAAAACAAACAAGAAAGAGGTTAAGGAAATAAATAAAATTCTGGAGAAGGTAGATAAGATATATCTCTGGAGAAAACTGAATGGGAATAGAAAGAAATATACCTTTTATTTAGCAGTACATGGCACATATACAAAAATTCACCATGTACTCGGACGTAAGAACCTCACAATCCAGTGCAGAAAGACAGAGATAATCAATGTATCCTTCTCAGATCACAATGCAAAAAAATTATATATAGTAAAAAGCCATGGAAAGATAAAACAAGAATCAATTGGAAACTAAATAACTAATCCTAAAGAAGGAGTAGGTTTGAGAAGAAATTGTAGAAACAATCAACAATTTCATTCAAGAGAATTACTATAATGAGACAACCTACCAAATCATATGGGATACTGCAAAAGCAGTTCTTGGGGGAAGTTTTATATCTTTTAATGCCTACATAAATAAAACAGAGAAAGAGGAGATCAGTGAGTTGGGCATGCAGCTGAAAAAGCTACAAAAATAACAAATTGAAAATCCCAAGGTAAATACCAAATTAGAAATGCTGAAAACCAAAGGAGAGATTAATAAAATTCAAATTAAGAAAACTATTGAATTAATAAATAAAACCAATAGTTGGTTTTATGAAAAACCTAATAAAATTGATAAACCTTTGGTCAATTTGATTAAGAAAAAAGAAAGAAGAAAATCAAATTAATAATATCAAAAATGAAAGTGGTGAACTCACCTCCAATGAGGAGAAAATTTAAACAATAATTAGAAATTACTTTGCCCACATTTACATCCACAAATTCGATAATCTAAATGAGATGGATGAGTACTTTAAAAAAATACAAATTGCCCAGAGTAACAGAAGAGGAAGTTGAACACTTAAACAATCCCATCTCGGAAAGAGAAATTGAAGAAGCCATCAACGAACTCCCTAGGAAAAATCTGCAGGGCCAGATGGATTTACAAGTGAATTTTATCAAACATTTAAAGAACAGTTAATTTCAATACTATATAAACTATTTTTGAAAATTGGGGAAGAAGGACTCCTCTCAAATTCTTTCTATGATACAAATATGGTTTTGATACCTAAACCAGGAAGAGACAAAACAAAGAAAATTATAGACCAATTTCTCCAGTGAATATCAATGCAAAAATTTTAAATAAGATTTTATCAAAATGAATATAGCATATTATCATGAGAATAATACATTATGGTCAGGTAGGATTCATACCAGGAATGAAGTACTGGTTCAATATTAGGAAAATTATTAGCATTATCGATCATATCAACAACAAAACTAACAAAAACCACATGATTATCTCAATAGATGCAGAAAAAGCTTTCAACAAATACAACACCCAATCCTATTAAAAACACTGGAGAACATAGGAATAAAGGGAACTTTCCATAAAGTAATAAGCACTATCTACCTAAAATCATCATCAAACATTATATGCAATGGGGATAAGCTAGATGCATTTCCAATAAGATCAGGGGTGAAACAAGGATGTCCATTCTCACCACTATTATTCAATATTGTACTAGAAATGTTAGCTGTAGCAATTAGACAAGATGAAGAAATTGAAGGAATAAGAATAGGCAAAGAACAAACTAAGTTATCACTCTTTGCAGATGATATGATGATATACTTTAGAGAATCCCAAAGATTCAAGTAAAAATTTACTTGAAATAAGAAACAACTGTGGCAAACTTGCAGGTTACAAAATAAACCTACACAAATCTTCTGCATTCTTATATATTAGCAGCAATGTCCAACAGCAAGAGATAGAAAGAGAAATCCCATTTAAACCTAGGATAGACATTATAAAATACTTGGGAGTTTACCTGCCAAAACAAACTCAGGGACTATATGAACACAATTACAAGACACTTTTTGCAGAAATAGTCAGATCTAAGTTAAGTGGAAAAACATCAGTTACTCATGGGTAGGCCAAGCCAATATAATAAAAATGACAATTGTACCTAAATTAATTTACTTATTTAGTGCCATACCAATTAAAATATCAGATTATTATTTTCCACAGCTGGATAAAATAATATCAAAATTCATCTGGAAGAAAAAAGGGTCCAGAATATCAAAGGGACTAATGAAAAGAAATGCCAGCGAAGGTGGCCTAGGGCTACCAGATCTCAAACAGTATTATAAAGCAGCAATTATCAAAACCACTTGTTACTGGCTAAGAAACAGAAGGGTAGACAAGTGGAATAGACTTGACACTGAAGACACAGTAGGCAAGGAATTTAGCAACCTCCTGTTTGATAAACCCAAGGACCCCAGCTTTTGGGATAAGAACTCACTGTTTGACAAAAATTGCTGGGAAAACCAGATAACAGTGTGGCAGAAACTAGGCAAGGACCCATGCCTGACACCCTACACAAGAATAAAATCCAAATGGGTACACGATCTCTGTATAAAGATTGATACCATGGACAAGCTGGAGAAGCAAGGAACAGTGTATTTATCAGATTTTTGGAGAAGGGAAAAATTTTTGACTAAAGAAGAGATAGAAAGCATTATGAAATGCAAGATGGATAATTTGGATTGCATTAAACTGAAAAGGTTTTGCACAACTAAACCCAATGCAACCAAAATTCAGAGGGATGTAGGAAATTGGGAAAACATTTTTATAGCTAATCTCAAGGATAAAGGCCTCATTTCCAGAATATATAGAGAACTGAGTCAAATATACAACAACATAAGTTATTCCCCAATTGATAAATGGTTGAAGGATATGAACAGGAAATTTTCAGAGGAAGAAATGAAATATATCTATAATCACATGAAAAAATGCTCTAAATCACTTTTGATTAGAGAGATGCAAATCAAAACAACTCTGAGGTACCACATCACACCTATAACATTGGCAAACATGACAGAACAGGAAAATGATAAATGTTGGAGAGGATGTGGGAGAGTTGGAACACTAATTCATTGTTGGTGGAGTTGTGAGCTCATCCAACCATTCTGGAGAGCAATTTGGAACTATTTCCAAAGGGCTACAAAAATATGCATACCCTTTGACTGAGCAATATCACTTCTAGGATTGTATCCCCAAGAGATCATAAAAATGGGAAAGGGCCCCACATGTACCAAAATATTTATAGCAGCACTCTTTGTAGTTGCCAAAAACTGGAAATCCAGGAGATGCCCATCAATTGGGGAATGGCTGAATAAATTATGGTATACGAATGCAACAGAGTACTGTTACACCATAAGGAATGATGAACAAGAAGACTTCAGAGAGACCTGGAAGGACTTATATGATGTGATGCTAAGTGAAAGGAGAACTTTGTGCACAGCATCAAACATGGTGTGCAAGAGTTTTTTCTGGTAGACTTGGAGCTTCATAACAACTCAAGAACTTAAAAAATATTCTCAGTGGTCTTCTAAGGCAAAATGCTTTCCATACTCAGAGAAAGAACTATGGAATTCATTCACAGAATGTAGCAGATCATTTTTGTGTGTGTGTTTATTTTGTTTTGATTTGTTATATGATTTCTTCCATTTATTTTAGTTCATCTACTCAGCATGACTATAGTGAAAATGCATTCAATAGGAATGCATGTGTATATCATATATGGAATTTTATGTCATCTTGGTGAGGGTGGGGGTGGTTGGGAGTAGGGAGGGGGGAAAACATCTAAGTTTTATGGTAGTGATTGTAGAACATTAAAAATTTAAAAAAGTATTTGAAAAAATATTTACTCCTCTGATAGCAATAATAATTAAGATTTCCTTGTGTAGTTAATTTATTAAATCAGTTTTCTAGGTGATAGGAAAGAATATTTCTTGTTTTGGTGCACCATCATTTCCCTTTATGCATCATGACAGCATTGAGTTCTTGAAAGGAGGAGGGTGGGAAGGTTGAAAAACCTTTACCCAAAGGCAGCAAACTTTGGCATCTTCAAAATTTTGTCTTTATCTGGTTCTACTATCCAAATTGCCAGACAGATATAGATAGGACATAACCTTTTATTTTTTATCCTAGTGGTCCCAAATTAGCATGGAAATCTAAGGCTTTGAGTACATTGTCTCATGATGCTACAAGTTGGTCTCCTGAATCCAGTAGGTACATATAGAGATTGCAATGTAGATTTTAAAAGGCTACATATAGCTAACTCAAGCACAGATCAATGAATGGGTACAGAGGGATAGATAGCATTGGAATAAGGAAAAAATATTTTGGCTAAGCAATACTGCCTGTTGCTTTCAGCAGCATACTTTAAATGTGGGTTTCCAAAGAGAGCAACTCTATTTCTTAAAAATAATTATTCTTTTCATCCAACTAGAACATAACTCTTTCAGGGTCTAAAATATCACTCACTCTGCTCTTTCAACAATCTCTAATTTAGAATTGTGGTGACTTTCAGCTTGAAGAGTATTAAATCTGTTTAGATTTAAAGTTTGTGTTCAGAGAAAACTATCTCCTCTGCTTTGTCCTTATTTATTAAATGATTAAACTATTGCCTTTTTCCTTTGCTCATTTTCCTTCTATTTATTTCATTTTGTTACTTAGATCTTGTTAATGGAATGTGCAGAATGCGGGGGGGGGGGGTGGAGAGAAATATAGCTACTTTTAAAAAATGCAATACCCTTAAATTTCTTGCTTAAGTATGTCAGAGCATGACCCTGCCCTTTTTAGCTTTTAGAACAATGGGATGAGGGGAAACTACAAGAAAGCCTGAAACTGGGACCTTAGCTCCACTGAGGGCAGCTAGGTGACTCAATGCATTGAGTGCAAATCCTAGAGTCAGACTCATCTTCCTGAGTTCAAATCTGACCTCAGAAATTATAAAGGTGTATGACCCTGAGAAAGTCACTTAACCTTGTTTGCATCAGTTTCCTCATCTGTAAAGTAATTTTGACAAGGAAATGGAAAGTTACTCCAGCATTTTTTGCCAAGAAAACCCCAAATGGAGTCACTAAGAGTCAGACATTACTGAAAAATGACTGAACTGAACAAAACTCCACTGAAATAGTTTCTAATCTAGCCACTGTGCTCCAGACCCTCAAATGTGGTCTGAAGAGCAGTGGTCTATGAAATAAGTAGGATCATTGAATTGTAGAACTGGAGGAGCTCATAAAGGTCATTTATATCTACCCTTTCATGTTGGAAATGAATTACTCAGGGTCATATATAGCGAATTACTGGCAGAACCAGGATAAGAATCCAGCCCTATTTATTCCTAGTATGACCTATTTATTTCACCATGCTGCCTCTGTGTTTATCTTTACAACCAACAAGCTTTGGACTGATGATGCTACTTAATCAACATGATACAATTTCTTCTAAAATTAAAAATTGAATTCCTAAGGGACTGAAATACAGAATGGATAGTAACACACTAGTGTCTATATTTTGAAGATATAGAAATGTAGGTAAAGTATGTTCATACAGTCTCTTAAGTATTTGTTAAATATGCTAAGAGGTCAACATGCTTCTCTGACTATCCTAATGTTTCCTGGAATTACTTGATAATTATATTATCTCACATTTCTTGGAGTCACAGGAAGGTTTGAGAAGTGTTTATATTCCGTAAAACACAATATGGTCAGTAATACAATTTAGGAATTTGTGGTGAATGGTCCTAAAGTGTATGGTGGTCTACTACAGACTAAACAGTTTACCATTAGATAGTATGTCAGCTTGAGATCACAGACAGAATTGGAAGGAAAGAAGATAAGTAATTTGTTTTATCCAAGGTTACATAGGTAGTAAATTGTTAATATGAATTCTAAATCTTGGCCCCCTGACTCCAAATCCATTACTTGTTCAGTTGTTCCAACATAGATAAATAAGCACATTTACTTCTAGGTTCCCATAAATTAGGCCGTTGGAAGTAAGGCATTCAATCTTGCTGCAACACAAAAAAGTATATGAAAGACTACTTCTGAGCTAGACCTTGTTCTCAGGGTTACCGTCTTCCTGGTTCTGGTGTAGTGAATTGGCTTCTGCTGCCCCAACTGTTTGAATTTTGCTTTGGTCTTTTAATTCCTCTTTGATTATCAGTTTCTGCATGCTTCCTGGCTCTAGGAGGCTTTCTTGATTTTAATCTTCTATTCTACCTTGATCTTGTTCTATCTAGTATAATCTCTGACTTGATGTCATCTCAATGAGTCCTACACTTTATTACTTAAAAACAAAGAATTTAACCAGCTTGTATTTATTCTCTTTACAATATTTCTATATTTAATTGTGTATGAACTTAGTGCCACCCCAATGGAATGATTTTTTTTCCATTCTTTATATGTATATCCTCTATACCTAGCACATTTCTTGGCTCATAGTACATACTTAATGACTTCCCATTTTTTGTGTTTCTCATAGTTTGGGCATGTATTCAAATATAGATATGCCTACCTCAATCCATCAATGCCCATGGCCTATTTTGATACAGTTTAGGGCAGAACAGAAAAGAACTAGTGGTAGAGAAATTCTAGGAACTGTAATAATCCAGAATTAGTTGACTTTGATCAAGACAACTCCCAACAGGTTGGAATGAATGAACGGGAATTGGGTTCACAGCTTATTGCACAAAGATTGTATTATGTGATTTCCACTTAACTTGTCATTTTGTCTTCAATTCATAGTACTATAAATTACACTATCATCTGTGCCATGTCAATGCCGATACCTACAGGTGACTATATAGAGGTTTTTTTAGGTGGGAATAGTCTTTTGAACTACTTCACAAAACTTACCCATATATATCTATGGATTTTTTCTTAAAATTCATATAACAAGGATTTAATTGCCTACTATATGCAAGGTACTGTCTTATGTGTTTAGGAATAGAAAGTAAAAAATAAATCAGTTCCTGCCTTCATGGAGCTGGGAGGCACATAGACAGTGATTAGACAGTGATGTATGTATGTACATAGATTATTTAATATAAATATTTAGAATGAAAATAATAAATTTGTGAGAAAGAAAGCACTAAAACAAGAGAGGGGACAAATCAGAAAAAAACAACTTATAAGAAGAAGTATGTGAACTTAGCCCTGAAGGGAGCAAAGGATACAAAGAAACAGAGGTGAGAGGAGAGGGCATTCAGGGATGGGAGACAGATCGTGCAAATATTAGATTGATGATACAATTTCAATTTAAGAAAACAGCTAGGAGGCCAGGATAGCAAGTATATAGAATGTGTAAAATGCCAAGAAAGGTAGGCTGGGGCTAGATAGTAAAATATTTTTTTTTGACCAAGACAGAAAATAACAGGGCTTCCTTGTAGATGAGGAGGTGCATGGGATTAAGGGATTATCCTTATAAATTCAACAAAGTTGACAAGGAAGGGACAAATTTTTTTTTAAAAAGGGTGTTTTAAAGGTAGAATAAAAAAATTTCAGGAGAATTTGGGGAAGATGAAAATAATGTCAGCTTCCCTCTTTAAATGATGCTTGAAAAACTGGTGCCAGGTGAGATACTAGAATCACATAGCACCAAAAGGAGATATACAGCTTTATCTCACAATGTTTCTTTTTGTGTGCTTTCTGTTCTAGCCAGAATAGAAAGCTTATGCCTCATATATGTATGCCATTTTCTATCCTTATATCACATCAACTTCTTAACGTCTAGAATACTATCTCTAGTGAACAGAGTACTAGACCTGGAGTCAAGAAGACTCATTTTCCTGAGTTCAGATCTGGCCTCAGACACTTTCTTGCTGTAGGACCCTGAGCTAGTCACTTAACCTTATTTGGCTCAGTTTGTTATCTGTAAAATGAGCTCAGAAGGAAATAGCATACCACTCTAGTATCTTTGCCAAGAAAACCCCAAATAGGGTCACAAAGAGTCAGACATGCTTAAAACAACTAACCAACAACTCTAAAATTCAATAGTACTTTCTACCCTTCTGGTCAATTAGTCTATATCCAATTCAACAACAATCTAATTAATGGAATAAGGTTCTTTGAAACCTCACCCATGCTGAACGTTATCCCCTCTTCCCTGGCTACCTCCTTCACAGCCTTCTTACCATTTTCCTCACTTCTCACATTAGAGACAAAGTTCTTAAGGAAAACTTCTATCTTCGATTTTCCCCTCCCTTGTTGGTAATTGCCATAGTATTTCAAGAAGCCCTTTCACTTTCTCTATTTCTTCCTATGCATCCTCTGATTCCCAAACCAAGAACCATGATGAAATCAACTCTTTGTCCCTGGATGGGATGTATCAGATTTTAAGATTTATGTAGTTGGGGAGCAAGGATTGTTGCATTTTAAAATCTATGTCCTAATTGCCTATTAGAGGGCTTGACACATGTAGTTGGGGAGCAAGGATTGTTGCATTTTAAAATCTACATCCTAATTGCCTATTAGAGGGCTTGACACAGAGCAGAACCTTAAAAATGCTTGCTGAATTGAATTGAGATGATCTTGTGGTTCTATAATTAAATTTCTCATTTACTTTTGACAGACGTTCAATAAAAACACTTCTGTGAACTTCTTATTTCCTCTCCAAGGAGAGTCTCCTGATGGTACTTCGATTTTGGAGAATTTGATTTTCATTGTCCAGCACCCTTTACATAAAGGAGACAAATAATAGAAATGTTTTAGGTCCTTCCATACTGTATCATTAACGTATCAATTGTCTTTGTTCTTTGGACACTGGCACTTTGCTAAACATAGATACAAAGAAAAAGGTGAAGTAGTTTCTGTTCAAAAAGAGATTATATTTCAATGAGGGAGACAACATAATGTATATGTAAATATAGTATATGTTGTATAATAAAACATCGATATTAACAAACAATTGCATTATATAATCAAATTTGATATGATACAATGTTAATATATTTTATTTATGGTATTTTGTGAGGTTATTCTATCATTAGATTATATATGCACGTATAAACAGATATATGCACACAATCCACAATGTCCCCACACATATAAATACAACATACTTACAAAATAATGCAAACACAAATGCACACAACTGTATACATGCATACACGTATGTATATATACAACACACACAGACATATACATTTGTGTGTATGCATCTGTGCGCATATAGTGTAAATTCATATGTATATGTGTGTATACATGTATTGTTTGTAAGTGTGTATGTGTTTGGGGGAGCATGTGTGGAGAATGTGTAGAATATAATCTCATTTAACAGGAAGTGTTTTGCCCTTTTCTATATGTGATATCTCTATATATAACACAACATAACACAGTCTAATATCACATCACATCATAATTCATGTTATGCTATATTTTTCTCTACTATATTGTATTATATTTTGTCATATCATATTTTATTGAACTATATTGTATCATATGTCATATATCATTTCATGTTATTGTATGACTCTATTTTATATTATATTCATATATATGCACATAAATAATATACACACAATGCACATGCATATGTCATGCACATGAGCATGTATCTGTATATGTATGTATATAGGTTTATGTGTATATGTATATATGTGTATATATGCCTACATAATAGTTAAGTAATGTTTAATGTAATAGCAGCAAGCATTTATGTTAACTGTTAGTAATGCACTTAACATGTGTTAATGTATGTATAAGCAGAACTTATACTATAATAGAATAGCCTTTGAGAATTCAAGGTCAATTTTAGTTCATGATTAAATATCTGAGTTTTTAGGGAGGGAACAACAACAACAAATTATGAAAATAATTCCTATTTCTTACCCTTGAAGTGAAAATACATTTGTAATTTTTCTTTGTCTAACATTCACATTTGATTTAATAGGTTATGTTCCAAAATAACTTTCAAAGTTCCTTAGAATCACAAGCAACACATTCTTTACATTGGCCACTCAGTGATAAATCAGTGATTTATTCGCAACTAAGCAAATGACACTATTCATTTAGAGAGCAATATAATATATCCAGCTCATCTTTGTATCTAAAATAAATTCTTTTTATTGAATTTTTATTTGAGGGGAGAACAAGATTGGCATAATTTATTTATGATTAAAAGGATCTTCTTGATTTCTATCAAAATAGTTAAATTCTCATATGGAAATAAATGAAACTGTATAATGCTTTTGTATAATACATGTCCTCAGCTCAAGGTAAAACTATGAAATAAATAAAGTCTGTCATCCACAAGCCTCCACTCCCCTTGAATTAGGGCAGATAGGTTGTGTAGTAGATAGAGCACCAGTGCAGGAGTCAGGAGGAACTGAGTTCAAATTTCACCTCAGACACTTGACACTCACTAGCTGTGTGACCTAGGCAAGTCACTTAACCCCAACTACCTCATCCTGGGTCATCTCCAGTCATCCTGATGAATATCTATGTGGCTCTGGAGGAGAAGTGAGGCTGGTGACCTGCATATCCCTCCCTCACTCCAAACAAAGTCAAGTGCAAGTCATGTCATTATTTCTCTGATGGCATGGTCTTCTTTGGCAACGAAGGACGAACGCAGGAAAATGTGAATTTCTTAAATTACAGATCTGACCATGTTATCCATCTACTCAATAAACTCTAATAGATGTGGGTTTTAGGAGCATGTTCAGGGAAGATTAACATCTCTCAGGGAGATGTTTTCAGAGTTGTTCATCCACCTTTGGTGTCCATCTGTCACTGAACTTTCATTGGTGCCTCCAAGAAGCTGGAGCATGAGCATGTCCATACTTTGGTAAAATCATCTAGGTATATGGACTAAACCAGGTTGAAAGTAACTGACAGGCCTCAAATCCAATGGTGAGTTAAGGGGAATATCTATACAAAGCATAGGAAGACTTCCCACAGAATGGGTAGATGAGAACGATTTACTCCAGCATGAAGTTTCCAGCAGAAACAGGTGCTGTGGAGTTCTTAGAACCTGGTCAAACATTTGTCCACTGCATCATGGGCCATCACAAGCCATTTTGACTTTTATCCTGCCACTGGACTTTGGTGACTCTGGAAGAGAGAGGGAGGCTGATAACTTTGTGCAACTCTGCCTCACTTAAATCCAATTCACTCATAAGTCAAGACATCACCCTCCTAATGTCATTGTTCTTCAAAAACAAAGGATGGAAAACAAGAAATTTCAGTAACTCCCAGTTTCCTTCAAGGTCAAATATAAAATCTCCTGTTTGATTTTGAAGTCCTTCATAAGCTAGATTCCTACTTCTCTTTGAGCTACTGACACTGACATTCTAACATTCCATGAAGGAGGATACTCAGTGACTCAGCTCCAGGTACTTTCTCTTGTTGTCTCCCATACCTAGAATGTTATTTCTCCTCATCTCTACCTACTGGCTTCCCAGTTTCCTTTAAGTCCCAAATAAATCCTATCTTCTATAGGAAACTTTTCCCAGTTCCTCTTAATTCTAAAGCTTTCTCTAATTTACACATTTTTGATATATTCAATATATAGTTTACTTAGACATATGTTTTTGTTTGCTGTGTCCTCAACTAGACTGCGAATTCACTGAGGGCAAAAACTGTCATTTGCCTCTTTTCACAACCCTAGCACTTAGTACAGTGCTTAATTTATAGACAATAAATTTGTATCGATTGACTACATATTTTGATCCTCATGCCAACCCTGTCATGTAAACAGGAAGCTATTATTGTCCTATTGTACTCATTTTAGAGATGAGGAAACAGAGACTTTATCTCTTCCTATACACCCTCCAATTCCAAATGAGTAGGTCATTTTCTCAAGATCATATGGTAGAGCAAGAAGCAGACATAAGGACTTCTGACTCCCTCTGAGTCTGCCCCATAAATATTTGTTGTATCAACCTCTCCTCAAAACACTCATTTTCTGAGGTCTTTTAAGGTGGAACATATGGCAAAGATTAATCAAATAAAATCCATCTTAAAAAGATATTTTAACCCTTTTAAAATATATATTTTTTTACAAAATGAATTATTCACTCAATTATTTCCTACTATGTATCTATCAAAACTCCTGATCTATTATACTCACTTTCAAAGTTTTCCCTCATCTAGTCTTTTTCCCATTTAATCTCCTAAACTCCTTCCAGATGCATCTTTCTTATTCACATTATATTAGTGTTCAGGATAATTCAGTAGTTCAACATTGTTTACTTTTATGATCAAATTCCTTCCCCAAATCCCAACAATAACTTTTCAGATTTCACACCTCCCCTACCGTTATTTCCCTTCATACTCCCTTCATACATAGCCAAAATAGTCTATTCACAGTCCTCTGAAGTAATTTTCTGCTTTTCCCTTCCCACATCTTTCGTCACTCCATTCTTTACAATAGCAATATTCTTTCTAACCTTTGTAATATTCCTACCCCAGTTTGCTGTACTAAAATGTCACTTTCTCTTTAAATATTTCTGAATCTTCCCAACAGGAAACAATCTCTCCCACCTATGCATTCTGCTGCTAATCATATCATAGTCCAGTTTGTGTTATATTAATTTGTGTAATATCTCTAACACTATATTCATTCATTAATACAGTGGAAAGCCTACTGTCTTGAATCAGAGGACAAGGATTTGAATCCCAACTCTGCCTACTTATTAGTTGTATAACACTAAGAAAGTCACTTACCATATTTAACCCTTAGTTTCCTCATCTGTCACATGGAGAGATTGTACTAGATGACTTTCGAAGTTCCTTTCAGCATGCCTCCAAATTCTCTGATTCTATACTTAAACTTTCTCAGCTTCAGTCTAGCACCTAAAACTGCCTACTAGATATCTTCAGCTAGATATTCTTTTGTCACCGTAAACGTAAAAGGCATAATCAATTTAGCCTGTCTTCTTCTAATTTTTTTTTTCTCTTTTTGATTAACCTATTCCTGTAACTGGTATCACATTTCCCCTGGTTAGTGTTTTGAAATTTTCAAGTCTTCCACTTCTCTTTTTTCTTCTATTCTCTCCACATCATGATTCACTGAATATTCCCTTTTGTCTCTTGTCACCATACCTTTGTTACTTCTTGCATTGTTACTGCCCCAGCCCAACCCCAGATGTTTATAATCTGGACTATAGTAATAGTTTCCTAATTTCTCCCAACAAGACCTTCCTCCTCCAAACTTACACACAATATTAACACATTACTCTTCCTAAAACACTACTTTGTACGTAATACCCTCCCAGCTCAAAACTTCCAAAATTCTCCCATTTACTATAAGATTGAATCCAATCCAACAAATATTTATTGACCATCATGTGCCTGATTAATTAAGGTACAATGTCCACCTAAACAGAAGAAAGAGAGGCACAATTCAATTGCAGAACCAAAAGTGTTTATTGGGCAAGTTCAACACATGAGAGAGGAAGTGATCAGATCTAGTTTGCATGGCTCTAA
Source organism: Notamacropus eugenii (assembly GCF_028372415.1). Classification (NCBI taxonomy): domain Eukaryota; kingdom Metazoa; phylum Chordata; class Mammalia; order Diprotodontia; family Macropodidae; genus Notamacropus; species Notamacropus eugenii. The sequence goes on along the minus strand of NC_092876.1, from coordinate 365,398,445 downwards.
AAGATTTGGCTTTAGGCAGTAGTTTTTATAGCTTTACAACAAAGGGAGGCAGGGCATGGGGAGGTTTTGGGGTTATTTGGGGGCCTTCTAGGGAGAAAAGTTCTAGGAATTGGGGAGAGAATAGGAGTGGTGCAAAGTACCTAGAAGCAGGATGTTTGTTCAAACTCTATCCATTTGGGGCTGGTATGACTCAGTTTGAGCCAGGCCTGTGGTTGATGGCCTAGCAGAAGTGTTGCTGGTTCACCCAGTGAATACCACAATGGATGACTGGTATGTCAAATTCAAGAAAGACTCATTCTGACTCCCATTATTCAGTATACTGTTCCTCCTGCCACTCCATTTATTTAAGTTCTAATCCTCTTTTAAGGTCAAAATAAAATTTTATCTCCATCTTGAAAATCAATCAACTCAGTCTTGCTGAAATCTTCATTCACTTCAGGACAGATCATTTCTGCAAGTTAATTTTAAATTTTGCATCATTGATGTTAAGATGATATCTCAGGCTAGGTTGTTTGTACCTTGGTGAGATCACCATAGAATCAAGCAGCTGGTACTACAGAAAATTGATTTTTCTGGTTTGCCTTGGAGTTATCATGTTTGAAAGGAATAATATACACAAATCAAGTTCATGGGATGGTGATTGATAAGCCAGAATGCCAACTTATTCATTTATACTGACAAATGGAATTGCCAAGCAGGCTGGAAAAATGTGGTCAGCACATTTTTCTTAGAGAAGTAATACTAAAGGGAGTTGGTTTATCTAAATATAAAGTAGCATCAAATTATGATTGTCTTATCACTTATCTTGCTGTAAGGCTATAAGTGACAAAAAGTTCATTTAACCTCAGATTTATTATGGTATCCACATGATGTGGAGGAGAGGCAGAAAAGTTCAATGGAAAGACCTCGAATTTGGAATCTGATCCTCTTTCTCCAACTTATTATCTGTGTGACCTTGGACAAGGTATTCCATCCTTCTAAATCTCAGTTTCCTCTTCTCTAGATTAAAGATTTATAATATATGATCTAGAAGGTGTTGTCTAGTTCTAAATCTGATGGCATCTCATCCTGGAAGATGCCAGAGATACATTGATACATTCTTAGTCTTCTACTTTTCCTTTTCAGAATTCCAAACAAACCATTTCCTTTGGGTTTATAGTGACATTTACTTAGGATACTTTCCAGACTCAATCAATATTCACTCATTCACAAATATTTATTAAATTCTTATTGTATCTAAAGACAGAAACAAAGTATAAATGACACATAGACTACAGCTATACGTGTAAGTTCCATAAGGGTATAAGACACAAATTCAAATTACTAATAAAAATTCTGACATTTTAAAATAATACATTCAAAGTTATGTTCCACTCCCTTATATTTTGATTTTGCCTCCCTGATTTCTCAGTTTTTTTCCTGTGAATTCTTCTTTCTAGCTAACCCCTATTGCTTTTTCCTTGTCCCTGGGCATCACTGAGGAAAATGTTAGGAAACTGAGTTAATTTTACTTACTAGATAGTTAGATTAATTGCATATTGCATAGACATAGATCCTTTATAATACTCTTCATAGTATCTATCTTAAACTTTTCTCCTCTTCTTTTTCCTTCAGCCTCACCACTATACCACCTATTTTCACCTGATGTCATACTTGTGATATGTGGAGAAGACTGAAGCCATCTGACAGGAACACCCTCAATATTCCACCTCCATTTCTTAGAACTTCTTAGCATCATCACTATCTTTACTTCCTCCTGATCAAAGTCAATCTCCCCATGTCCTTGATCTCATTCTCTCCTAGTTCTCTTCTAACTCTTTATTTCTTCCTCTTCTTTTTTGACTTCTCAACTTTTACATGACTCGTTAATGTGGAAGTTTCTTTAGAGTATCTTCTTTGACCTTCTTTATATTTTTCTTAGTAATTTTTACCTGGAATTTCTATATAGATGATTTCCCAAATTTCTCTCTCTGTCTGTCTCTCTCCCTCTGCTGTCCCTCCCTCTCCACACACACACACACACACACACACACACACACACACACAGACACACACACACACAGACACACACACACACAGTTCATGTCTCCAGTTGCCTATAACACCTGTCTGTCTGGACCTTAAACAAGGAGTGTCCAAAAGTCTCTAAATGTCTTTTCTACCGATCCTGCTTCTCCTTTTAATTTTACTACACTTCTGCTATCCTTCCCATCTTCATCACTCAAAATATTAAGTTTTGGCTTTCTATTCATCACTTTTCATATCTAATCAATTAAGGCATCAACTTAAAGTTCTTTGCTTTGCAACTCTCTAATGCCAGGCTTATATAATTTGCAAATCATAATTTGCAAATCATGACTGGAAATTGGAGCATTGCTCCCCTTTAAGCCCCATGGACAGAGACTACATCTTATCTAAACTCTCTCTTCAACATCATCTAGCATGCTAGTCTGAACAGAGTAGATATTAATAAACACTTGATGAATGAATGTTCATTACCTTATATTATACAAACATTATAGAATTGATACTTGAATCCATAAGAGAGAACAAGATGGCAAAAACAGGTAGTGGAAATTTGGAACCCATTGGTGACCTTTAAAAGAAAAGCTTAGGTAGAGGGGTGGGATCATAGATTGAGAACTAACAGAAACATGAGAAGTCACTGCTCCCTTTTACAGATGAGGAAACTGAGGCACAGAAAGATTAAATTATTTGCCAAGTATCAAAGAGTAGAATTTAATCCTGATTCTCTTTGACTCCAAGTCTATTGCCTTACCCCTTAAAGTGTGGGGAGAAGGTCAAAAGAGAAGATACTTAGTACAAGGATATTACAGAGAAATCCAAAGGATTATATCCAAGTGCAAAATGAAGAGGTGGCTTGGCTGAGTGCCGTCATTGCATGGAGGTTGGAGAGGAGCTCTTCACTCTAAACTCCAATCAGAGGGGTCCCAGTGGCAGAGGGCACTGATAATGTGAGATGAGTATCAAGGCTGATAGAATCTTACAGGATAATGAGGTTCCTGGAGGCATGATGGAGAAATCCAAAGGATTGCAGCTGGGTGGGAAATGAGGAAATGACTGACCACTAGTGACCAAAAGCATATGCTGCTTTACTGTAATTTTTTTTTTAAAACAATCTAATAAGTTCTATGTGCCCAACTAAATTTTAAGCATTTTGGTAGTAGCCTAATGCTTTCTATCTCTGACAATGATTTTAGAGAGTTTTGGAAGATAAAACTGAATTTACATGAAAGAGTTATTATATAGTCAAAGAATCTTAAATCAAGAAAAGACCTTAGCAGTTACTTAATGTAACATTCTTCCTAATGCATGATTGGCAATTTCTTTTCAAGTGCTATCATAATAATGTGGGGACATACTTTGGCCAAGTCACCTTATCATATCTCTAAAATCTTATCATGTACACATTTATTATATTAGTACCTAAGTATATCACCATATATCCCATGTAAAAATTTTAAAAATGAGAAATATATTGACAAGCAGTCAAAATTTCACTACACATTAGTGGAGAGAATCTAAAATTATGAAAAGTATTGGAATTCAACATCTGAATGGAGTAAAATCTTTCAGGGCTGGATTTCTTTTGAGGGTGGATCTTTTTTTTTTCTTTTTGGGGGAAGGTAGGTGTGATGAGATCTAGAAAGAAATCATTACAAGGAAAATTTCCAACAATCTTAATTAATAAATGTATTATACATTTAGAACAAACAATCTACTTCTATTCTTTTGTCAATGATTTTTTTGTATTCTCAACTACCCGTTTTAAATGTTTCTGTAATTAGGGGTGATGCTGCCATTCAATGGGTGGAACAAAAAAAGAGATTGAAAACAAACCGACAGGCTGGAGAAACTGGCAGGTGATGTCAGAACAATGTAGCCTGCTACACCTGGCCATTAAGTCCGACAATTAACCTGCACTGCTTTAATTTTCCATTTTCACATGAACTCAAGTAAGCACACACTGATCTCTTTCTCTGAATTGTCAAGGCAGATGTTGGTATAAAGTTGGTTTGACAGGTATAAAAATATGCCAAATTATCCATCCACTAATTGCAGCAGTTGGCTGGCACAGAGGTCAGCCCAGAGTTGCCAAGCAGACAGTCACATAAACAGTTTATCATTTTTTAAAAAATAAAATGGATGGACTTTTATCAATAGATTTAAAGGGAAAATCTACCACGTTGCATATAAAAAAAAAAAAATCTTGGCTACTTTGCCATGCTGACAGCTGAGCAATTAAGGGATTCAGTGTCCTGAACCTATTTAATATTAATTCCCATACTGAAACCATTAACTTGGTTACATTTGCTATAATTGTAAAATGACTTTTCTTCCCCACATGTGCTTAATTTTCAAGGAGTTTAGTGCCCATGAAATAGCTCACCTGACAGTCCAGGAGATGAAGGCATGTTTATTGGCAGATCATAAAGAGTAGGGCAGCAACTATTGTCATCACCTTTACCATACATATGTTCGTCAGTTAGAAGAGAACTTCACTCAAGGGAAGTGAACATATTTTATAGGTTAAATAGTATTCCTAATGACTGGGAATTTTTCCCCCTTCTATACTGCTACCATATAGCCTCTTGTGGATTTATTCTAGACTCCCTTTTAAAACTTTTACCATGATTCAATGACTGTACTATTAATAGTGCATTTGCTTAATAATTTAAGATATTATGTCTCACAAGCTGACCAGAAATTGGGAGAGAGAAACACTCCTTCTTATTTTTTTCCAGACTGCCTGATCACTCATTTTTCATTTGATTGGATACGCTGTAGGGAGTATGAGAAGGGAATCTTGACTACAAGTCTCAAATTTTGATTATTTATTCTAAGTCATAGATTTTACTAAAAAATCTTCAGTCAAATTTCAGAGAGAAAGAGAGAAAGAGAGAGAGGGAGAGAGAGAGAGAAAGAGAGAGAGAGAGAGAGGATAAATGTAATTATGCATGTATGTATACATATACATAAATATAGGCAAGTGGCATAGTCCATAGAAAGTTGATCTTTAGTAAGGAAAACCTGAGTTCAAATTTAGCTATCGACACTTACTACATGTGTAACCCCTGGGCAAGAAATTAATGTTTCTTTGCTTCAGTTTTTAATTTGTAAAATGGAGATAATAATAACATCTACCTCTCGGGGTTATTGTTTGTTGCATATAGTAAATGAAAGGTAGCAGTAGCAATAGAAGTAATAACAGTAGTAGTAGTACTAGTAGTAGTAGTGATGGTGGTGGTGGTGATAGTGGTGATAAAAGGAGGAGGAGAAGGAATTATAGAAGTTGTAGGAGGTAGAAATTATATATAATATATGTTTATAAGAAATTTGATTATGAAATTATATGGCCCATATAAATATGACAGGTAAATACATGTAAAATTATATGAGTTTTCTCTTCAATAATCCACTGATAATATTACATCTAAGTTTCATTTGTTTATGTAAGGCATTTATGACCTAATACTTTTTGACCAGTATAGCAATCTTATTTTTTTCCTTTTTCTCAGATGTCAAAGAAGTCAAAACACTACTTTTTAACTATGCCCAGAGGGCTACAAAAATGTGCATACCCTTTGACCCAGCAATATTGCTTCTAGGGCTGTATTCCAAAGAGACCATAGAAATGGGAAAAGGTCCCACATGTACAAAAATATTTATAGCAGCTCTTTGTGTGGTGGTCAAGAACTGGAAATTGAGGGAATACCCATCAATTGGGGAATGACTAAACAAGTTGTGCTATATGAATGTAATGGAATACTATTGTGCTATAAGAAATGACAAACAGGTGGACTGCAGAAAAACCTGGAAAGACTTATATGAAGTGATGCGGAGTAAAATAATCAGAACCAGGAGAACATGATACATAGTAACAGTCACAGTGTGTGAGGACTGTTTCTGATAGACAGCCCTTCACAGCAATGCAAGAACCAAAACATTCTCAAATTCTTGAGGCAAAATGCCATACACATCCAGAGAAAGAAGTACAGAATAAGAAAACAGAATGAAGCAGACTATTTTCCCTTATGTTTTGGTTTGGTTTGTTTTTTCTCATGGTTGCTCCCATTCATTTTAATGCTTCTATGCAACATGATTAATGTGAAAATGTGTTTAATAAGAATGTAACCCATACAAGATTGCATGCCATCTCAGGGAGGGAGGTATGGGAGAGGGAGAAAATTTAAAATTTATGGAAGTGATGAAAGCAAATAAATTGATTAAATTTTTTAAAAATTCTACTTCATAGGACAACTTTATTTTCTATTATTTACCCTGTTTTGCTATTATAGCAGGAATGATGCTGTAATACTTCAATGAATCTATGATCTCTTCCATAAGGACTTTCTTTCCAGCCAGGCAGGGAGTAACCAATCCAAATAGTATCATGAACAGAAAATGTATCATCAAGTAGCCAATCTACAGGTAGCAAGCTGCACTATATTTGGTCAATTCTGGAAGGCAGACGTAAACCATTAATGGAACCAAAAATACCAAACTTTCTAGAAGAGAAAAAACAAGTTATCAGATAATATATTCTGTCATTGAGAAATTATAATAAACTCTATATCTCCATAAACTGTTGAGTTGTAATATTTGAAATTATAGTAAGGATAGATTTATAAAACCAGGATAGAAACCAAAAAGCAAAAACAACATAATTCTTAGTTATTCTTCACCATAAGTCATAGTATTTGACTTATTACAAATATAGTCATTTCTTGGGCAATCAATTGAGATGACAAGAAACAGAATATTATGATGTCAGATAAAAATAGGCAGGAAGAATCCTACACATAGTTAAGAGGATTTTATAGATTTTAGCTTAAAGGGCATAATTTTGCTCACCTTGATGTGGGTAAATTCCATACTTTAAAAGATATAAAACCATATCCTTTGTGCTTAATAGATTAACTTAAAATCCGAAGAATATTTAACAATATGAAATATGAAAGAGAGCTGGAAATGGAATATTTTTAAGATTAAAATAAGCATTTAGGACTGTCTATAGGATTTAAAGATATCTATGATTATCATAGGAAGATAAAGAAATAGGACTAGGACAGAGAATTCTGAGATTCTGAGATATAACAGTTTCTGAGAAGAAAATATGAAGTTAGTTTGTAAAAAGACTCTTAAATAATATCACACTAAAAGATGGCATCTAAATGAACAAAGGACCCCTGATCAAGGGTGTAATAATCATTCCATACTTATAAGCAGCAGGAGCTAATAATGATCATCATTTTAAAAGTAATGCTGTAAAAGGGAGCAAAAGCAGAGTACATGTGTGTCACAAGAACTATTTTAACAAATTTATAATGATAGTGAAATGAATTGTTCTTAACCCTTTTTCACTGCATCTTAATTATGCATCCTTTTCTTTTTTTGAGTTGTCTCAATGGAAATAATATTTCCATTTGTCTTCTGCTGTTTTTTGCCTTCTCAGAGAAGCCTCGGGACTATCAATCTTTTTCTCCATCCATTTATTTATCTCCACTGATTTTGCAAAAAAGAAAAAGTGACAAATTCAGATTTTGTTGCCTAGAGTCTAGGATTCCTGGTTTCTAATCCTGTATTCTTCTCAATATGTAATATTGTGAGCATATTCAAGAAACTCTCACTCCCAGTTCAGGTGTAATATCTCTAGGGAAAAAATATAAAGGTTTCATTTCCCAAGTGATGTAGTTTTGTCATGGCACTGACAAAATTCAGAGATAGTTCACACATCTGAACCTTTATGTTGGAAATGGAGTTATGCATAAGCTCAAGAAGACTGGAGAGAAGTCAGGCAGAAAAAGGCTTCCAAGGCTATACATGGAAGAAGAGTTGGTCTCTTGGAAACATAGTTGGCATCTCCAAGGAAACATGCAATCACAAGGATGAGAGCAGATAGATACCATCTACTAGGAATGAGAGTGAGGAGCTGCTCTCCAAAACCAAATAGTACAGCATGTAAATAAGAGACAACGATATACTGGGCAACATTCAAAAAGAGCAATACCAGACTTTGACATTCACAGAGATTTTTTTCAGGTCTAGTGGAAGGAAGCTAATTCTCTACCAACAGTGGTTATCCCTAGAGTACCTCGACTGCAGGTGTTGTTACAGGTCTGAAGTCACTATTTGGTTCCAGGGGAAAGTATGGGCCACTATAAGAACAGGCTGTTTGTCTTAACTAATCATATTTTTTTCCTTTTGTACAGGGTCCTACTTTTGGTAAATACTACTCTGAGTAGTATGAGCAGCTAATTGGCTTAGTAGAGAGAGTCCCAGGCCTGAAATCAGGGGCACTTGATGTCAAATCCACCCTCAGATATTTGCTAGGCATGTGACCCTGGGCAAATCACTTAAACCTTGTTTGCTCAGTTCCCTCATCTGTAAAGTGAATTGGAGAAGAAAATGGCAAACTTCTTCAGTATCTTTGTCAAGAAAACCCTAAATGAAGTCACAAAGATTCAGACATAACTGAACAGCAACACTTAAAGTTGTAACTTGGAAGATGGCAGCTGCTACTGAGAAAGAAGAGGAGGAGGGAGACTTGAATTTAATCTGCTTTTCAAGGTTGAGGTATGAAACAATCTGGGTTTTTTGCTTGTTTGTTTGTTCTTCTTGTTGTTGTTGTTTGGGGTGGGAGGATATGAATGGCATTTTAGGAGATGCTAAATCAATACATTGGTAGAATGCCAGGGAACAAAGAAGGTATTTCAACTTCCAAAGATTAAATTAAATATAATACCAGTTAACTGTTGCAATATGCTATATGGTCTATTATGTTTAGAGTAGTGTGAATAAAGATTTTTACTCATGACTTCCTTCAAACTGGCAGTTATTTGTATATCCTCCCTTTTTTTCTATACATTGTGTACAGTATAAGCTTTGGGTTTATTTATGTGAGTACAGACTGAATCCAAAAATATTACAAGCTCCTCAAGGACAAGGACTATTTCATTTTTGGCATTATATGGGTGGTGTTTAACACAGTGCCAGGTGTTTACTAAATGTTTATTTATTGACTCATGAACATTTCTTAGCTATTGAACCAAACGTATTGGATGACTTTAAGCTCAACATAAAACAATTATCAGCTGCCTCAGAGTAATAAATAGAAGAGTAGGTTGGACTAAGACATATGACCAGAGATCACACTGAATAAGTATTTTGGGGTACCTACTATACACACCATTTAACAAAATGTTGTAGTGACTTGTTGCCTCTTACAAACTCCTGTCAAATCATCATAATTTTCTAACATTTACTGGTATAATGATAGCCAACCCTTATGTGGTACATATATTTTATTTGAATTTCACTATTCTGTGAGGTGTGTACTACTGTAAATATTATACTCCCCATTTTATAGATAAGGAAATTGACTCTAAGAGGGATTATAGGGCTTACCCTTGATCTTACAGCTAGTAAGTGTTGGAGAAAGAATGCAAATCTAGATGTACCTGATTCCAGAGTGAAAGCTCTATCCACTAAATGTTATCTCTAAGTAACCAGCAGTGATAATTTTTATTCAGAGTTCCTGATCAGAAGTAATAGTTATTATAGGGCACATGATTTTAAGCCAGAAGACAGCTCACCAAATGGATAATATACAGGCTTTATATAAAGTAGCATCTCTTAACTTATACCCAGGTTACCTTTATTGAGATCAGGAAAATCCAAGCTTATATTTTGTTGTTAGTCAAGACAATAAAGAATGTGTTAGGAGAAACAATAAGGAACAGATAGTATCCTTGCTTCTCTCATGCCCATAACTTCCAAGCCTTACGCTAAAGCATAAACACCTGCATCTGCCTTTATAAGCATTACACTCTATCTTACTTCATAGATATCACACCTTCCTAAATTGAGTTCTACATTGGAAAAAGAAAAGAGATCATTATGATTCTCTCAGTCATTTCAGAGTCCTTAATTCTAGGTATATCTTATATCTAGCTATAACTTTCTATCATTTACCTCAATAACCATATCTATTTCTCTGTATGCACATACATAGACATATCTACATTTAGCACATGTGTCTATACACATGTCCATGCTTGTACATAAATATATTCACAAATATGTATCTATGTGCTACACACATGTATGTTGCGTATTATATGCACATTGTATGCACATGTGTATATATGTGTCTATAGGTATGTGTCTATAAAGCATATATGAATATGCGTATATATTTGTTGTATATACTAAGCATTATTAATATATGGCATACTGTATTGCAATTTGTGCATGTGCTTAATATAAAACTTATCAGAATCAAGGCCTCCCCCACAAAAATGTACTACACATATACATATATATATATATATATGCATATATATATTACAATATATACATATAGAGTATGGGAGGTGCACATTACATTGTTGTGTGTATATGTGTCTATGCTTATTTGTCTATTTATCTATGTTACACCCATATAAAACTTGAATCTTCTTCTGATTAGACTTCCTAAAGTTTAGGAGTAGATAACAGTCAAGACTGAATTCTTTTCAAAGATTCCAGTTTGAGACAGCCCTCCCTGTACTGATTCATGTAGGGAATAACACTGACCAGATGTTTTTGTTGCTTGGCTGAATGTTGTTAAGGTTTCATATCAACTCAACCTCTCCCTCCTCTAGCATTTGCTCCCCATGGGGTGCTTCAGAGCCCGAGGTGGATAGTGCTTGGTGCAGTGAGGCAAGGTGGGCTGATTTGCCCTAGCATTTGGTTAATAGTCTGTTTTTATTTCTGTAGTCTTGTCTCTTTCTGTTTCCTGGTGCTCAATTCTATAATATGATTTGGTGTTCTATTTCTTTCAATTTACAGAAAGAAATCTTGGGTGGCTCTGGAAAATAAAAACAACAGGAATGTGAATTCCTGGTGTGAGAAATGATCTGCCACTAGACCTCCTGGGTATTATTCCATTTCTAGTTCTCCCACTGACTTGCATTAGTACATAAGGAAAAATTTGAGGAAAAGAAAAAAATACTAGCATTTCTAGGTTCCCCAAGTACCTCTGAAACCATTATAGCAACACATTTCATATCATTATCTGGTACTTCTGCAAGTGTTGGAATGATTATAAAATAGTTAGTGTGCTGTTCTGTTCAAGTTGTATCATTAATTTTTAACTGTTGAAGATACTCTCATAAGACTGTCTGTCATGAGCTTTTCAGTCAATAGCTAATAATTAGATGTCTTCTTCCTTATAATAAATTCTCAATGCACCATTACTCTTTCTTGATAAAGAAATGGACTGGTAAGTGAGAAAGATCCTCTCTCCCTCTGCAAATGACATTCATATAATCTATTAACATAATCTCTCTATCATTTATTATTGGCTTAAAAATAAATTTACAAAGACTTATTTACTATTCTTCCTTTAGGTGCAGATAATGCTCTTTAATGTCAGATATTGTCTTAGGTAGTGCTGGGCTTACTTGAGCTTGTTTAAAGATTAAATTCACCCCATCACTGAAATTTACATCCCTTAGGACTACTATTCTCCAAAATAGAAAGCAATGGAATATAGATTGAAAGCAAGCTATTTTCAGGTAATGTACTAGAAAAAATTGAGTCTGCTTGCTTGTTTTTTGGACAGTGGTTGTCAAGCTCAAAGTAAAATGTAGCAAATATTACATTAAATAAATCAGAAAAGTCTAAGTAAGAATCTGAAATATTGGCGGACATTAAAAAGTTCCAGAACATGTTAGGAAAGATTTGGCATGAAGCATTGCCAGGAACAAATCCCCTATTAGAGCTCCTCCTCTTATTCTGTCATCCAGAATGACCCCTCCATTTCTAAATCAGAAAGATCTGCATTATCAATGCTACCCCTTCTTTTCATAAGTATTCCTTGAGGAAAGATTGGTTTTGAAGCTACCCTAAATTTTTCAGTGCTCCTGGCACTGGGAAATCTTTCCAGGTTTGGTATTTTCTTAGGTTTGATTCTAATTTCAAACCACCCAAATACCGTACTAAGCAATAGTTCATAGAAATAGCCATGTTATTAAAATCCTGCATTGATTCCTTCCACTCTCATCTTTTTTCCTCATGAGTATCAGGACTGTATGCCAGCAACAATTACTTTAATTCAATGGCACCATAACCTAAACCACATGAGCACCATAAAAACTTACTGTTTTGCCAGCTGCCACCTCTTATGCAACCCACTACCAGGAATGTAATAACCAATCATAAAGAAAATATTTCAATAAATTGTGTTTTTGTTTATTATTTTTATTCTTCCAGTAACAAGTATCTTTAATTTATATGTCCTTTGCATTATCCCTTTTCTTACTGGGTGACTATTTTTTAATTAAAAAAGAAAAAGAAAGTTCTCAATACAAGTCTTCATAGTCAAGCAAAACAAATTCCCACATTAGCCAAGTCTAACAATGCATGTCTCTTTCTGCATTTTAAGTTCATTGCCTTTCTCTCAGGAGGTAAATGGTTTGTTGAATCTTCTTTTGGTCTAACAGTTCTTTATTATACTGATCATATTTTTGAAAGACTTTCAATTTTTTTCTTTATAAAAATGTTATTTTTACATAAATTGTTATTTATGATAAAGTTGCTCATTTTTAATCTATGTAAGTTCACAAAGATTTTTTTTCAGTTTCCTTTGAAATTATTTATTTCCTCATTTATCATGGAACAATAATATTTCAGTACCTTTATATACCACATTTACTTGACCATTACAAATGAGGAGAAAATCCCTTAGTTTCCAATTTTGGCTACCATAGAAACAGCTATTATTCATATTTTTTGTAATAGACATTATTTTCCTCTTTCTTTGGTTTCTTTGGGGTATGAACCTAGTACTGATATAGTTGGACCAAAGAGTAAAGACAGTTTTGTAACATTTTGGACAAATTGCTTTTCAGAATGGTTGTATGAATTCATAGCTCCACCAACAGCACACCAGTATATCTGTTTTCCCACAAACCATATAACATTTATAATTTTACTATATTCCCATCTTTGTCAATCTCATATGATAAGGCCTTTTAAATCTAGGCTACATATACATTTGAAGCATATTTGCTGTATAGTGTAAGATGTTGTTTTAAACCTAATAAGGCTATAAAATATTGAGATTGTAAAAGATTGACCCAGGGAGTAAAAAAATCTAATTATAAAACATTCTTTGCAAAAACATAGGTCTAAATAATTAAAAAAAACATTAATTTGCATGGTTATGTAAAATACAGTAAAAATCATTTTTAAAATTTCTGTTGATTTACTTCCTCAAACTCCCCAAAGAAAAATTTTAGAGTAAGAAAAATATTGAAAATTCATATGGACTTAGAATTTTAAGAATAATAATAAAAATTAGTAATGAAGAGATCCATCTGTACAAGATCTTAAATTGCAATACAAACCAGTTATCTTTAAATTTGTTTGGAGAAAGAGAAACAGAGAGAGAGGAAAGAATACAAAAACAAACATAAATCACTGAATAGTATTTGATAAACACAAAGAGTCCAGTTACTGGGAGAAAGTTTCACTATTTGACAAAAAACTGATGGGAAAATTAGACAGCAATCTGACTATCAAATGGTTAAATCATTCTATCAGTTAATATGTCATGGGTTTGCCTCTTTTTTGTTCTCTCTAAAGCCCATGCTGATGGCACTTGTGCCACTTTCTTTGCCCTTTATGTGTCACTAAATAAAGAGACATTCTTATCTTTTTCAACACAAACTCACACTATGCATATGTATTTTCAGAGACTGATTCCATTATCACATTAGCTAAATTCTTTGCTTCAAACCTTCTCTTGTCAAAGAGGCTTTCAAATGTAAGTGCCCCTTAATTCATGGCCTTGTGCCCTCCTCATTTCAAGGTGAGATCATGCCAAATAAACTGACTATAACCACCCAAATATGTACAGGGTTGGCATGGAAATGATAATGAAAGAGCAAAAAATAAAACCTAAATTATTGGTTCAGATATATAACTATAAGTTCTTCTACAATATTTTCCATTAGGAGAAAGAGGAGAAAATAGTGAATTGTCATTTGTAGACTTTATATTATTATTTGAATTTCACTTTATATTTTGGGCAAAACATATATGTAACATGTATCCAAGCATATATGTATTTAAATGCAGCACTCAGGTATACTCAACAATTCACACAGGAGATTTTCAGCGAAGACTACCTTGGGGTTAAGATACTTCACGTGGATGGCAAAGACACACCTCATACTCAATTGGAATAAAATAAGCATTTCTTAAGTGACTACTATGTGCCAGTCACTGTTCTAAGAACATTTCAAATATTATCTCATTTGATCTTTATAACAACCCTTTGAAGTAGTTGCTAGTATTATTCTTATTTTGCAGCTAAAGAATCTGAGATAGCGGTTACATTACTTGTCCAAGGTCTCATAGCTAATAAGTGTATGAGGTTAGATTTGAACTTCAGTCTTCCTGACTCCAAGCCATTTACTCTATTCACACTACCTACTGATATTTTTAATTTAAATTTTTAAACACTGGCATCCAGAGGATGTAATTAATTTCAAGTAAAGCCATTAAAATACAACAGTGTAATGAGAAAAGTTGCTATAAAATATTTTTTTTTAGTTTTTTTTAATTTATTTATTTAACTTTGAACATTCATTTTAACAAAATTCTGGGTTCCAAATTTTCTCCCCATTTGTTCCCTCACCCCACCTCAAAACACCAAGCATTCTAATTTCCCCTATCACCAATCTGCTCTCTCTTCTATCATCTCTCCCTTCCCTTGTCCCCATCTTGTCTTTTGTCCTGTAGGGCCAGATAACTTTCTATACCCTTCTATCTGTATTTCTTATTTCCTAGTAGCAAGAACAGAACTTGACAGTTGTTCCTAAAACTTTGAGTTCCAACTTCTCTTCATCCCTCCCTCCCCTCCCCTTCCATTTGGAAGGCAAGCAATTCAATGTAGGCCATATCTGTGTAGTTTTGCAAATGACTTCCATAATAGTCATGTTGTGTAAGACTAACTATATTTCCCACCATCCTATCCTGCCCCCATTGCTTCTATTCTCTCTTTTGATCCTCTCCCTCCCCAAGAGTGATGACTTCAGATTGCTCCCCCCTCCCACTGCCCTCCCTTCCATCATCGCCCCCACCCTGCTTATCCGCTTCTCCCCCACTTTCCTGTATTGTAAGATAGGTTTTCATACCAAAATGAGTGTGCTTTTATTCCTTCCTTTAGTGGAATGTGATGAGAGTAAACTTCATGTTTTTCTCTCACCTTCCCTCTTTTTCCCTCCACTGAAAAGTCTTTTGCTTGCCTCTTTTATGAGAGATAATTTGCCCCATTCCATTTCTCCCTTTCTCCTCCCAATATATTTCTCTCTCACTGCTTGATTTTGTTTTTTTAAAATATGATCCCATCCTATTCAATTCACTCTGTGCTCTCTCTCTCTCTGTGCGTGCGTGTGTGTGTGTGTGTGTGTGTGTGTGTGTGTGTGTGATCCCACCCAGTACCCAGATACTGAAAAGTTTCAAGAGTTACAAATATTATCTTTCCATGTAGGAATGTAAACAGTTCAACTTTCGTAAGTCCCTTATGACTTCTCTTTGCTGTTTACCTTTTCATGCTTCTCTTCATTCTTGTGTTTGAAAGTCAAATTTTCTTTTCAGCTCTGGTCTTTTCATCAAGAATGCTTGAAAGTCCTCCATTTCATTGAAAGACCATTTTTTCCCCTGAAGTATTATACTCAGTTTTGCTGGGTAGGTGATTTTTGGTTTTAGTCCTAGTTCCTTTGAGTTCTGGAACATCCTATTCCACACCTTTTGATCCCTTAATGTAGAAGCTGCTAGATCTTGTGTTATCCTGATTGTATTTCCACAATACTTGAATTGTTTCTTTCTAGCTGCTTGCAATATTTTCTCCTTGACCAGGGAACTCTGGAATTTGGCCACAATGTTCCTAGGAGTTTCTCTTTTTGGATCTCTTTCAGGCGGTGATTGGTGGATTCTTTCAATATTTTTTTTTTTGCCCTCTGGTTCTAGAATATCAAGGCAGTTTTCCTTGATAATTTCATGAAAGATGATGTCTAGGCTCTTTTTTTGATCATGGCTTTCAGGTAGGCCCATAATTTTAAATTGTGTCTCCTGGATCTATTTTCCAGGTCAGTTGTTTTTCCAAGGAGATATTTCACATTATCTTCCATTTTTTTCATTCTTTTGGTTTTGTTTTGTGATTTCTTCGTTTCTCACAAAGTCATTGGTCTCCATCTATTCCATTCTACTTTTGAAAGAACTATTTTCTTCAGTGAGCTTTTGAATCTCCTTTTCCATTTGGCTAATTCTGCTTTTGAAAACATTCTTGTCCTCATTGGCTTTTTGAACCTCTTTTGCCAATTGAGTTAGCCTATTTTTCAAGGCGTTATTTTCTTCAGCATTTTTGGGGGGTCTCCTTTAGCAAAGTGTTGATCAGCTTTTAATGGGCCTGAGCTCATGGAATATTTATTCTGGATGTTTGGGATACAGAAGCCCTGACTTCTGTGTCTTTCCCTGATGGTAAGCATTGTTCTTCCTCATCAGAAAGGAAGGGAGGAGATATCTGTTCCCCAAGAAAGTAACCTTCTATGATCTTATTTTTTTTCCCCCTTTTCTGGGTATTTTCCCAGCCAGTGACTTGACTTCTGAGAGTCCTCTCCAACCCCACCTCGCCTCCAGATCTGCCGAGCCAGCTTTTGGGGTCTGAGATTCAAATGCTGCTTCCCAGCCTCAGGGCTTTGGGAGGGGGGCAGGGCTGCTATTCAGTGTGAGATTAAGTTCACGTGCTCAGGTGGGGACAGGGCCACCTCACAGGGCTCAGTTCCCTCAGGGGGCTTATTTGGAGACCTTCAACAATGGATCTGGGCTCCTGCCCCCCCGGGAGCCCCCATCCACTGCCGCCTCCCGAGGGGGCCTGAGCCACGGGGATGCCCTGCTCCCCTCTCAGCTAGCTGAAAAGACCCTCTTACTGACCTTCAGTGCCCGTGGGTGGAGGGACCTGTACCATGACTGGAGATCCTGTTCCTGAAGCCTGCTTGGATCCATTCCTCTTGGAGCCTTGCGGCCAAGGCATGGCTGGGCTCTGTTCCAGGTCTGGTGCGCAACAGACACCTCGGGTCAGTTTTTCAGGTCTCTCTGGAACAGAAATCTCCTCTGCTCCATTGTCCTTTGACTTCTGCTGCTCCAGAACCCATTTGGGAGTTCTGAACAGGTATTTAGTGGGTTGTGGGTTCAGGAGCTAGCATATGTGTATCTTTCTACTCTGTCATCTGTCTCACAAATAAACAGATTTGTCTCACAAATAAACAGATTACATGGGCATGTAAGTGAAAAGAAATGGACATAGAGAACATTTATAGGACATGTATGGCTAAGTTGCTTCTGAAAAAGTTAATAAGAACACATGGTCAACGTAACATAAATGGGTCAAACAATGGCCCTACACTTTAGAATCAAAATATTTGCTAGGTATGTCATCAAACTGTTCGTTACAGGATTGTTCCTCACTCATCAGGTGTCATGCAATCTTTCCTAAACATTTAATCCTTATTAAGTATATAGGTTGTTGCATCTAACCTCTATCAAATATTTACAGCTCTTGATAGCTTTCTGCTGTACTCCCCGTGATTATCTCAGTAAAGTGCCCTTTTTTCATTTAAAAACCCTGTTTTTAAATTTTATTTATTTATTTTTTTGAAAAACCAAGTCTTAGATTCTTAGCAGATGTTTTTTCATAAGCGGATTCTAACTGTTTCTCCAGTACTTGAATAGAAGAACTGTTTACTTCCAATTCATTTTTTCTCCCTTTAATATTGCAGAAAATATGTAGCCAACAGACTTTTTTATGTACATATAAATACATATATAAAATTCTGAATATACATTAGTATGTAAGTGAACTGGGAAAAATTGAAGTAATTACATATATTGACATACAATAAACCCTGCAACATTTTCTAACCTTAAATTGCTTGTGGTTATGCAAGATATTCTTCTGCTATAATCAATTGTTTTTCATTATTTCTTTTTAGGTTCACAAGATTTTGACAGATATCTTTTAATTCCTTAACATGGAATCATATCACTTTGACTATTAAATATGCCCTTGATAATAAGCCCATTCTTCCAATTCTATGTAGTCCATAGGTTTGCAACTGTGTTTGAATCGTAACTTTTCAGGTCACTGAAACATATTTATATTCTTTTTAAATATGTGTTTGATGACATTTTATATGAGTAGCATGTTGCAAGGTTTTCTCGCATCATTCCCTCTTTCTCTGGAAATTTCCAATTCTACAACAATTCTGATTCTCAAAATATTGATTATCAGAGTTTAATATGCTTTCAAAAAGGAGGGGACATCACCTTTAGGCCAACTGAAAAAAACAAATCCCCCAAACATTTTTTTTTCGCATGGATGTTTTATAAAATTGCGAATAAGCCTTGATCTTAGAGGTCCATTTAGACCTCTTCTAACAGTTGTTTGGGGATAGAATTTAATAAAAATCTTATTTTGATTAGTAAAACATTCTTTTCCCAGTTTTTTTGTACTCTGTTGTATCTTTGTATTGTATTTCTCATGACCAGCTTTTACTTCATAGGGCCATTTAGCAACTGTTATTTTTAAATGATCTTGTAGTTCTTCCAATTTCAAGGCCTCCAGTACCCTGTAGAGTATGAGTAGTAGTCTCTGCAGCTAGTAAGCACCTCTAAACTTCTATCTTTTTTTCTGAGAATTATTAGATTATTTTGAAGTAATAGTTTGGCAGTTCTTGGATTCATTTTCTTATTTTGTTTTAAATTTTCATTAGCCATTCAGTGCTACTGATCCTATTTTACTGTATGCTTGAATACGCTTGAAATGCTTGATTCCCCCCTACCAAAAACTAGTGCAACAATATCTCAAAGAGTTACTGAAGCAAGTTCTTTTTTTTTTACAATAACAGCAATATTGTTTTTAATTATTTTTTTATTTAATTAATTTATTTCTTTTTAATTTTCAACATGCAATTTCATAAGAATTTGAGTTCCAAATTTTCTCCCCATTTCTCAACTTCCCCCACCCTGAGATGGCATGCACTCAGATTACCTGTTCATTCATTCTACCCTCCCTTTTATCATAGCCCCCTCTCATCCTCTTCCCCTTTTCTTTCTTGAAGGACAAGATAGATTTCTAGACCCCATTGCCTGTATATCTATGTCCTAGTTGCATGTAAATACAATATTTTGACATTTGTTTTAAAAACTTTGAGTTCCAAATTCTCTCCCTTCTTCCCTCCCCACCCACCCTCATTGAGAAGGCAAGCAATTCAATATAGGTTATACATGTGTAGTTATGCAAAACACTTCCATAATAGTGATGTTGTGAAAGACTAACTATATTTCCCTCCATTCTATCCTGCCCCCCATTAATTCTATTTTTAACTTTGACCCTGTCCCTTTTCAAAAGTGTTTGCTTCTGACTATCTCCTCCCCTAGTCTGTCCTTCCTTCTATCATCCATCCCTTACCTCCTTTCCCCTTACTTTCCAGTAGTGTGAGATACCCAATTGAGTGAGTATGTTATTCCCTCCTTAAACCAAATTCAATGAGATTAGGATTCACTCATTCCTTCTTACCTCCCCCTTTTCCCCTCCATTGTGAAACCTTTTTCTTGCCTCTTTTATTTGAGATAATTTACTCCATTTGTAATATTAATTAGATCTTCCCCACCCATTAATAGGCCTCAAGTACTTTTTGTGCACTCAAGGGTTGTGATGCCCTCTGGCACTGAAAACTGTGTAAATACTCTGAGGTAAGGTTTTACTTTGAAGCTTACTCATTGGAAGTGTTTGTTTGGCCAGATGAGACTCTGGTCAGGGGATAAGGGAACTCTTGGCTTTGGAAACCCAGGTGTTGGTGCTTCTTTCTCTGGTAACTATGTATGTATTACTTATGATCAGATAGCTTGAAGCCATTTCTGCTGATCTTTGTTTCTTTGTTTGCATCTTTTCTCAAGTTCAGGGTGCTGACATTTTCCCCTGAATTAAGTGAATGATACATGTGCTTGATTAAAGTAATTGCTGACCCCTCAAATGTTGCTTTCATTTTAGAAAAGCAGATCTAAGAACCTGTACAGCAGGTCCTCCTGTGTATGTCACGGTCCTTGCTGATATACCATTCTATCTCTATCTTCCAATATATTCCTGTCTCACCCCTTAATTTTATTTTTTAGATTTGATCTCCTTATAATCAACTCACCCTGTGCACTCCACCCATCCATCCACCCATCCATCCAACCATCCATCCATCCATCCATCCATCCATCCATCCATCCATCAGTCTATCCATCTGTATATTCATCCATCCATCCATCCATCCATCCATCCATCCATCCATCCATCCATCCATCCATCCATCCATCCATCCACCTATCTATCTATCTATCTATCTATCTATCTATCTATCTATCTATCTATCTATCTACCTATCTATCTATCTATCTATCTATCTATCTATCTATCTATCTATCTGTCTGTCTGTCTATCTATCATCTATCTATATGTCTATCTATTTTGTCTAACTACCTTTATACTAAGGAAGGTCTCATGAGTTACAAATATAATCTTTCCATGTAGGAGTGTAAACAATTCAGCTGTAATAAGTTTCTTATGATTTCTCTTTCCTGATTACATTTTCATGCTTCTCTTGATACTTGTATTTCAAAGTCAAATTTTCTATTCAGCTCTGGTCTTTTCATCAAGAATGCTTGAAAGTCCTCTGTTTCAATGAAAGTCCATTGATTTCACCTAAAGTATTATACTAGTTTTGCTGGATAGGTGATTCTTGGTTTTAATCCTAGCTTCTCTGACATCCACAATATCGTATTCCAAGCCTAATGTAGAAGCTGCTAGATCTTGTGTTATCCTGATTGTATTTCCACAATAATGGAATTGCTTCTTTCTGGTTGCTTGCAATATTTTCTCCTTTACTTGGGAACTCTGGAATTTGTCTAAAATATACTTAGGAGTTTTCTTTTTAGTATCTCTTTCCACAGACAATCAGTGGAATCTTTCAATTTCTATTTTACCCTCTGGTTCTACAGTAATAAGGCAGCTTTCTATGATAATTTCTTGAAAGATTGTGTCCAGGCTCTTTTACTGATCATGGCTTTCAGGTAGTCCAATACTTTTAAAATTAATTCTCCTGAATCTATTTTCCAGGCCAGTGGTTTTTCCAACAAGATATTTTACATTATCTTCTATTGTGTCATTCTGTGGGTTCTGATTTATAATTTCTTGATTTCTCATAAAGTCATTTGTTTCCATTTGCTTCATTCTAATTATAAAGGAATTATTATCTTCAGTGAGCTTGTGGATCTCTATATTGTTAATATACTTTTTGCTTATTTTTAAAATCTTTCCCACCAATTAATAGGTCCATGTCACCTGCTTCAATCATATGGAAGACTATAACACATATGATGGGAGAAGCTTGCTGAACAGGTGGAACAGGAAGGGTGGAGCAGAGCTGGGAGGAAGTTGGTGAGAACAGTCAGGGTGGAGGAGAGAGAGGACACAGGCAGACACAGCTAGTGCTGAGAGTGTTTACTTGTGGGAAGTCCCCAGCAGGGGAGGGGGGAGGCTTGGGAATGGCATCCCCTGCAGTGCTAATGTATATTCAGTTCTTGGTTACTATGATGGATTTGACTTTCTTGTGTTGAGATTTCACTTTCCAGTGTCTAAATAAATATTTTTCTTCTGCCCTCTATATGGAGAGTTTATTATACTCTGCAATTCACAACTACTCTGGCATATTTACAGTTACTGTTGGTACTGTGAATATTGCCTTGGCAAAACAATCTCCTATTCCATTTGGTCAATTCTGCTTTTTAAGGCATTCATCTCATTGATGTTTTGGACCTCTTTTGCCATTTGGTGAGTCTATTTTTTTCCTTCAGTTTTTTTTTGGGGGGTCCCCTTTAGCAAACTGATTTTTAAGATTTCTTGCATCACTCTCATTTGTCTTCCCAAGTTTTACTCTACTTTTCTTACTTGTTTTTCTTTTCATTTTTAATTTTTTAAAAAATTTTCAGTTTTCAACATTCACTCCCACATAATTTTGAACAGGACAGCATGTATTTTGATTACCCTTTCCTCCAATCTGCCCTCTTTTCTATCACACACCCCCATCCCTTTCCCTTCTATTTTCCTGTAGGGCAAAATAGATTTCTATACCTCATTTCCTATATATCTTATTTCCTACTTGCATGTAAAAACAATTTTTAACATTCATTTTTAAAGCTTTGAGTTCCACTTTCTCTTCTTTCCCCCCTTCTCATTGAGAAGGGAAGCAATTCAATATAGGCTATACATATATAGTCATGCAAAACACTTCCATAATAGTCATGTTGTGAAAGACTATCTTTTCCTCTATCCTGTCCCACCCTGTATTTATTCTATTCTCTCCCTTGACCTGTTCCTCTATCAAAGTGTTTTCTTCTGATTACCCCTTACCTCATTCTGCCATCCCTTCTCTTACCCCTGCTCTCTTATCTCCCTCCCCTGTGCTTTCCTGTGTCTTAGCTATGTCTGCCTATGTCCTCTCTCTCCTTCACCCTGACTATTCTCACTAACATCCTCCCAGCTCTGCTCCACCCTTCCTGTTCTACCTGTTCAGTAAACTCCTCCCATCACATGTGATTTAGTCTTCCACGTGATTGAAGCAGGTCGCATAGACTTATTAATGGGTGGGAAAGATTTTAAAGGAAATCTACTTTACACAACTGAGTGTGTATGTTATTCACTCCTGAAGCCAAATCTGATGAAAGGAAAATTCACTTATTCCCTCTCACCTTTCCCTTCTTCCCCTCCATTGTAAAAACTCTTTCTTTCCCCTTTTATGTGACATGATTTACTACATTCTTCCTCTTCCTTTCTCTTTCTTCTAGTACATTCCTCTCAACACAATTTCTTTTTTACATATCATCCCTTCATGTTCAATGATGTAAGAAAAAATCTTTCACCAAGAAAGTAAGAATCTATAATCTGTCCCCGCCCCCAGCATTTGCTCATTTTCTCAGTTAATTACTTGACTTTTGAGCTCTTTGTTAAGTGAGGGACTCCAGAAGCAACCTCTGCTTCAGCAATGACTGTCGTCACCCTGGGGCTGAGGCTGGACTATGCTCCCCTCTCAGCCAGGTAAGAGACCTTTCTCACTGCCCTTCAAAGTTGTCTTGTGTTTGTGGGTTGAGAAGTCTGGAAATTGGAGCCAGAACTCCAGCTCTGTTCACACTGGTACAGCCCACCCCGAACTATGCCCCACTCCCAGCCTTGCTGATTGTCTCAGGCTAGAAATTTGCTTCAATCTGTCATTTTTTGGCTTCTGCTGCTCTAGAGTTTGTTTAGAATCATTTCTTACAGGTTTTTTGAGGGGTTTGGGGGGAGAGCTCTAGCAGGTCCCTGCTTCCATTCCACTATCTTGGCTCCACCTCTTACTTGATTTTCAAAACGCTTTTTGAAAACCAATTCATATTTTTTTCTTAGAGGCTTTTGATGTAGTAGCTTTGACTTCGTTGTCTTCTCTTTGAATGTTTTGATCTTCTTTGTCATCAAAATAAGATTCTATACTCTGAATTCTTTACTCATATTCTCAATCAAATACTTGACATTCTAACTCTTTGTCAAGGTAGGACTCTGCTTCCAGTAGGGGTGGGGTTAGGGGTGAGTGTACTGTCCCAGGCTTCAGGGATTTTGTGTTAACGGCTCAATCCCCCACTGTCTGTGGGCCCAGAGCTCCAGAAGCAGCTCTGTCACTGCTGTTGCTGCTTTCATTCCCAATTGCCACTGCCACCAGCTACTACTGCCACAATCACCAGCCACTGCTGCCACCATTCCCACCACTCTGGGACTGTGGCTGGACCCAGCCAGACCACATGCTCCTCTGTGACCCAGGTCCCACAGAGTTTTCCCACTGACCTTTTGGCATTTGTGGGTTGAGAAATCTGGAAACTGCCGCAGGTGTTAATGGTTTAGACCTGCTCTAAGGCCTGCTCCAGCTGTCTGTGCTGGTGTGGCTCCTGCTAGACTGCACTCGGCTCTCTGCCTGGTGCAATAGACCCTTCCTGTCAACTTTCCAGTTTTTCCTGGGCTCAGGATTTGTTTCACTCTGTCATTTTGTTGGTTCTGTAACTCTAGAATTTGTTTAGAGCCATTTTTGCAGGAGGGCATTGGGGGAGAGCTCAAGGAAGTCCCTTCTCTTAGTCTGTCATTTTGGCTCTGGCCCCCATAGAAACAAATTCTTTAAAGGCTAAACATTTTTGCAAGTTTCCTTGAAATCATATTCATTCTTAAAAACTACTTAATTAAAAAATAACACCAAAAGGAGGTGACAAAACACACATATGCAGTAGAAAATCTAGCACTCAACTGTCAGAGAATTAACTAAAGTTGAGGGACTTGGCTGATTCTGTCTGGTCAAGGTCACAATGTTCTGAACTATCCAGGTATCAGTAGATCCATAGACATTTGACCACTGCTGTCACAAAATAGACCACATAAAAGTTATTGTTTGTCCCAAGTAATGCATGCAGCAATCTATATACCTTGTATTCACATAAATATGCATAAATATTTGTATAGCTGCTATCATCAAAGAGATACAAAGTCAAGTAAAGTAAAGCTATTCTAAGGATATAAAATACATATTTTATTTGTGGAATTAATCTTTTCAGCTCTTTAGATAATCATTTAGCCATTGACTCTTCTAGAACTGTAACCAAAGGAAATATTTTCCACTTTCAGAAGTACTAATCTGAAGACCACTGACAACAAAATGAGGTAGTTTTGGAGGTAGTCCCCACAATCAGAGGACTTACAATCAAATGTTAGATCCATAACACTTTAGCTGTCTTAGTTTGGGCAAGTCGCTTACCTCTCCAGGCCTCAGTTTTCTTAACTGTAAAATGAGTACAATTGTGATGAGCTCTAATTGCAATCTTTTTGAGCTCTAGGTCTGTGATCCAATGTCTGAAAGTGGATGATTTTAAGATATCTGTTTATAGACTCTTTCTTACACTTGCCTGTTCAATTACATTAGCATCATAAGTGAACAAAAAGCATGTATTAAATGCTTACTATGTAACAAGCAATAGGCTAAGCACTTGGAACTCAAATGCAAAAACAAGACAGTCTTTGCCCTATATTTTTTCATGAGGAGATTATACATATAGGGGAGTGGTATCCCAGGAAGGGTATTTTGGTTTAAGAAATCACAGGAATTAGAGCTATAGAAGAGTTAACTGAAAATATTTTTATAGAAGCAATGAAAATTTTTATTTGATTACTGGAACCAGATTAATTGATAAAAAAAGAAGTAGAGGTGAAGGAGGTGGAGAAGAAGACTGAAGAGCACATGCCAAATGATGGGGCACATGGCTGTAGTTCTTTGGTGGGCAGTCAAATGGGGTACAAAACTTGGTCTATGGTCTAGGACCAGCCAGATTTAAAACACTTCGGGTATTTGCACTGGCTGACTCACCCGTCAAGACAACACAGACCTACAGTGGTTTTATCCAAAGCTAAGTGAATTCAGTCATCCACAGCCAGGGTCAAAAGATTCCAGAATATGAAGGGAAAGGTAACAGAGAAGATGGCAAAGATATGGCACCAATAGATGGCTGGATGAGATGTGAAACATGATCTATATTTAGAGAAGATAATGAATAAGTACATAAAAGAAGCAAGAAGTATAGTCTTCAATAGGTACCATGCAATATAACATTTGTATCCCATGGTCTCAAAGAGTAATTGTACTCTCTAAAATGCCTAAAGTGTTCAAAGCTAATTATAAAAAATGTATCTCAATGTATTAGATAAAATACAGTGATATCCCGAGAAATGTAGAATTACAAATTAAATAGCAATCAGAAGTATGCTTTAAATTTTGCAAATTCTCAATACAGTTCTATAACTTCTATTCTGTGCTATCTGCATAAATAGACGGATTTTTAAAAATAACTGCCGTTTATGAAAGAGTTTAAAGTTTGCTAAGAAATTATTTCATTTGATCTGCTTGATAGCCCCGTGAAGTAGCTGCTTCTTTACCTCTGTTTTACACATAAAGAAACTAAGATTCAGGGAGATTATATTACATATCAATGGTCACACAGCTAGTAAATATCAATGAAAAAGTCAAGAAGTGTTTAGTGAGTATCTGTTACGTACTTGTTCTGTGCTAGGCACTGGCAATAGAAATTGGCAAATAGAAATAGAAAATAGAAGATCCATGGCCATTAGAAGCTTATATTTTAATAGGATACAAAAACATAGAGGAATGGGCCAAGAGGGAAGGAAATCTGGTTCTAGGAAGAAAAGGGATTGTGAGTAGAGTTATAGGGCAGTAGATTATCATGGTCTTTCTAGTAGTATTGATTGGATTACTGTCCTCAGAACAAGAGGTATGAAGAAGGGGAGGGAAAGGTTGTAAGGGGAAGTGAAGGGTACCACATTAGACACGGCAGAGGGCAAGATGATAAGTCAATGGTAAGTCACTGGATCCCTACTGAAGAGCTGAAAAGAATGTGAAACACTGATTTTCTGGGTTAGATGATTTTTCACTCACACATGAATCAGGACAAGTTAACTCTAGGAAAAGTCCCAAAGCTGAGTGTATTCTTAGCTAGTTACTGGTGCCTCTATTTTCTGTTATGTCTCAGTAAAAAGAAAAAAAAATCTAGTGTTACAGCTCCTTGCCACCAGCTTAGAACTCCCAGTAGACTCAGTCTCTCTTAGGTCAGGAAGAGAATGTTGGCTCTCAGGGATGGTAAATGTCAGAACTCACTATTATTCTTCGGAATACTTTGTTGTTGTTACAAGACCAAGGCCTTTTCCATGACAGGTAGGAAATAACTTTCTCCTGGTCATGGCAGAAAGTAAGTTTGATCTGATCTGCTTTCATCTGACAAGCTTCCAACTTGGAATGTACCTTCTTGGTAGTGGAACAATAAGAAACATTTGTATCTGGGTTACTCTAATTTCACTGCCTCTCATCTAATTTGTTCTTCATATAATTGCTAGATAAATCATTCTCACAATGCAGAGATCTGTTTTTGTCACTAACTCCTCTATCAAAGTTCATCAGAGGCTCCCAAGCTCTTATCTATTAAAGTTAAAAAGGCCTTAGTCTATCATTCAAGTCCCTCTACCATCTGACACTGCCCTATTTCCAGCCTTAACTCACAATATTCCCCTAAAAAATTCAAAACTACACTAGAATGGAATTATTTCCCTCCCCTTTCCTCATTCATGACACATTATTCTGGTCTACCCCTTTGTTTCTATTGTTCTCTATACCAAGAATACCTTATTCCCTTCCCATTTCTATGCTTCCTAAATTGCTACCTATATCTTAAAGTTCGACTCAGAAACTAATTCTGAAATAAATCATCACATGATCTCCTCAGTATACCCTTTCTAACTGACCTCATATTGAATTATATTTTGCTTTTCTTGCCACATGTATATATTATTTCATATTTTAGATATTATTATTTATGTCACATCCCTTCACTTGTCTGAAAACTCCATGAAGGTAAGCTGTCACAGTCAGTATCCTATATTCTCTAGGGACTTGCTAAATGCTTGTTGAAATTTGTTACTATAGACTATATAATAACAAAAGTAGAAGTTGATTAGTGGATAAATAACTGGCCTCAGAATCCAGAAGACCTGAGTTCAGGTCTTGCCTCTCACACCTACAACTGTGTGAATCAGAGAAAGTACTTCAACCTCTCTGCTTCACATCTGCTGATCTGCATTGACTGAGGGAACTGTTTCAATGGAAGTTCCTATACCAATATTATCCAAGATCTAGTCCAATGAAAGTGGAGAAAAGAGGCAAAACATAAAGAACAAAACAAAAACTAAAAATAAAAAAGAAGAGGTAAAAGGACTTGAAAACCAATGTCTGCTACATAATTTTGACTGGAGTGAGTCATAGCAGTGAAAGATGAACATAGAGAATGAATTGCTCTTTGCCACTGAGCTTTAATGGGGCAGCTAGGTGATACAGTAGATGGAATTCCAGGCCTAGAGTCAGGAAGACAGGAATTCAAATCTGACTTTACACACTAGCAGTGTGGCCCTGAGTAAGTCACTTCACCCTATTTGCCTCAGTTTCGTCGCATGTAAAATAAGCTGGAGGAGGAAATGGCAAATCACACTAGTATCTTTGCCAAGAAAATCCTAAATGGGGTGATGAATAATTGAACATAACTATAAAACAACTGAATAATAATTGAGCTTGAGCATTTCCCGTTGCTTTAAATAATGTGTCCAGATGATTTTTAGCATGACATTATCAACAGAAAATGTAACCCACAGGTAAATGAGAATAACTAGTCTTTCTTATTCGAAGGGATGCATGGTGGTTTGTGGATACTGCATGAAAAAGAAAGAACAAAAGGCCACAAGTAAGGAAAGACATTCAACAGCAAAGAACAGAAGGTGCAGACAGAGGAGGAGATCACAGCTGGGGCTTCTGGTGTCGTGTTTCTCAAAAACCCTCCCCTGCTGTGCTAATGAGGTGAAAAGTGACCTGCCTGGTTATTTTCTCCCTCCATACTTAGTAATGGTGTGACACACTGCAAAGATGATTGCGTGTGCTGGGTTGAAGATTAGATTATGCAATATCTACCAGATGCTCTTAGAGTTTTTAAAAGAACGAACCCAGAGTTTTGAGACTATACTTGTTTCTATTTAAAAAGGAAATTCTCATTGCAGTCTTAGTGTACTCTTGTTAATTCTATATGCATTTACATGTCATTTGCTTTATAAACATGTGTTGCCAGTTAGAGCCACACAAATTATTCAATTTTCCACTCTGATCAGTATATAAGATAGGAAGGATCTACAGTCTCTAATTACAGGCATGTGCAGCATATTTCATTAAGGTACGCACCCAGAGACTTTTATGTTATTTTCTAAAATGAAGATTTATTGAATATTCAACCATAGGAATAGGGAATAGACCTATGATTTCATTGGTAAAAAGAACTTCTGAGTGGGAAAACTCCTTAGAGTCTCAGACAGCTGTTTAGATCACAGAAAGGCTCAGAGGATCATAAAATTGTTAAGTGTTAGATGTGAGACTTAAATGCAGATCTTCTTGACATTGAGTTTTGTTCTAGGGGCAGCAAGGTGATGCATCATATAAAATCCTTGATCTGGAGTTAGGAAAACCTGAGTTCAGATTCTGACTCAGATACTTACTAGCTGTGATCCTGGGCAAGTATACCTCAGTTTCTACATATAGAAAATTGGCATAATAATGTCACCAACCACCCAGGGTAGTGGTGAAGATCAGCTGACAAAACATTTATAAGATGCTTTGAGAACCTTAAGGTGCTATCATTTGCTAAAGCCCCTTAATGAAAAAACACATTGTTTCTATTCATTCAAATACACCAAAATTTAACTGAATTTTTTAAAAAAGACTACCAACTTCAACTTTTAAAAAATGAGACAGGATATTACATATATATGCATTTGTATATATACATATATACACATATCCACACACACACACATATATATATATATATATTCATAAAATATATGCACATATACTAGTGGAGTGCTTGGGCACACTTGGCATATCCTGTAATCACATTTACAGGTCAAATTCTACTGTATGATATGTTCTGCATTGTGTTCCTTTTATAAAATGAAAGTACTTTGTGTCATATTATTAGTCTTTTTAGATATTTTAAAAATTTTGCTCTTAAGAATTTTTCCAAAATTTAGGTTACTTTGCTATCAGTTGAAGTATAAAACCTCAGTTTTTGAATTGCGTACAAAAAATCAGATTCCAGGAATAGATATGGTTAACCAAAAGGGAGATATCGTGTTTTCCTGCTTAATTACATTTTTTTCAATGAACCAAAATAGCTAACCCCCTTCTAAAGGGATAAACAAAACTACACTCTAGGAAGAAAATATTTTTTTTCATTTATTTAACTTTTAACATTCATTTTCACAAAATTTTGGGTTCCAAATTTTCTCCCCTTTTGTCCCCTCCCCACACCCCAAAACACCGAGCATTCTAATTGCCCCTATCACCAATCTTCTCTGTCTTCTATCATCCCTCTCTGCCCTTGTCTCCATCTTCTCTCTTGTCCTGTAGGGCCAAATAACTTTCTATACCCCTTTACCTGTATTTCTTATTTCCTAGTGGCAAGAACAGTACTCTACAGTTGTTCCTAAAACTTTGAGTTCCAACTTCTTTTCCTCCCTCCCTCCCCACCCCTTCCCTTTGGAAAGCAAGTAATTCAATATAGACCAAATGTGTGGAGCTTTGCAAATGACTTCAATAATGGTCGTGTTGTATAAGACTAACTATATTTCCCTGCCTCCTATCCTGCCCCCCATTACTTCTATTCTCTCTTTGGATCCTGTCCCTCCCCATGAGTATTGACCTCAAATTGCTTCCTCTTCCCCTTGCCCTCCCTTCCATCATCCCCCCCACCCTGCTTATCCGCTTCTCCCCCACTTTCCTGTATTGTAAGATAGGTTTTCCTACCAAAATGAGTGTGCATTTTATTCCTTCCTTTAGTGGAATGTGATGAGAGTAAACTTCATGTTTTTCTCTCACTTCCCCTCTTTTTCCCTCCACTAATAAGTCTTTTGCTTGCCTCTTTTATGAGAGATAATTTGCCCCATTCCATTTCTCCCTTTCTCCTCCCAATATATTTCTCTCTCACTGCTTGATTTCATTTTTTTAAGATATGATCCCATCCTCTTCAATTCACTCTGTACACTCTGTCTCTATGTGTGTGTGTGTGTGTGTGTGCGTGTGTAATCCCACCCAGTACCCAGATACTGAATAGTTTCAAGAGTTACAAATATTGTCTTTCCATGTAGGAATGTAAACAGTTCAACTTTCGTAAGTCCCTTATGACTTCTCTTTGCTGTTTACCTTTTCATGCTTCTTTTCATTCTTGTGTTTGAAAGTCAAATTTTCTTTTCAGCTCTGGTCTTTTCATCAAGAATGCTTGAAAATCCTCTATTTCATTGAAAGACCAATTTTTTCCCTGAAGTATTATACTCAGTTTTGCTGGGTAAGTGATTCTTGGTTTTAATCTTAGTTCCTTTCACTTCTGGATTATCCTCTTCCATGCCCTTCGATCCCTTAATGTAGAAGCTGCTACATCTTGTGTTATCCTGATTGTGTTTCCACAATACTTGAATTGTTTCTTTCTAGCTGCTTGCAATATTTTCTCCTTGACCTGGGAACTCTGATATTTGGCCACAATGTTCCTAGGAGTTTCTCTTTTTGGATCTCTTTCAGGCAGTGATCGGTGGATTCCTTGAATACTTATTTTGCCCTCTGGTTCTAGAATCTCAGGGCAGTTTTCCTTGATAATTTCATGAAAGATGATGTCTAGGCACTTTTTTTTGATCATGGCTTTCAGGTAGGCCCATAATTTTTAAATTGTCTCTCCTGGATCTATTCTCCAGGTCAGTTGTTTTTCCAAGGAGATATTTCACATTATCTTCCATTTTTTCCTTCTTTTGTTTTTTTTTTTGTGATTTCTTGGTTTCTCATCAAGTCATTGGTCTCCATCTGTTCCATTCTAATTTTGAAAGAACTATTTTCTTCAGTGAGCTTTTGAACCTCCTTTTCCGTTTGGCTAATTCTGCTTTTGAAAGCATTCTTCTCCTCATTGGCTTTTTGAACCTCTTTTGCCAATTGAGTTAGCCTATTTTTCAGGGTGTTATTTTCTTCAGCATTTTTTTGGGTCTCCTTTAGCAGGGTGTTTACTTGTTTTTCATACTTTGCTTGCATGTTTCTCATTGCTCTTCCCAGTTTTTCCTCCACCTCTCTACCTTGATTTTCAAAATCCTTTTTGAGCTCTTCCATGGCCTGAGCCCATTGAGTGGGCTGGGATACAGAAGCCTTGACTTCTGTGTCTTTCCCTGATGGTAAGCATTGTTCTTCCTCATCAGAAAGGAAGGGAGGAAATACCTGTTCCCCAAGAAAGTAACCTTCTATGGTCTTATTTCTTTTCCCTTTTCTGGGCATTTTCCCAACCAGTGACTTGACTTCTCAATATTTTCTTCACACCCACTTGGCCTCCAGATCCTCCTAGCCAGCTCTTGAGGTCTGAGATTCAAATGCTGCTTCCCAGCCTCAGGGCTTTGGGTGGGGGCAGGGCTGCTATTCAGTGTGAGATCAAGTTCAGCTGCTCAGGTGGGGGCAGGGCCACCTCACGGGCTCAGTTCCCTCAGGGGGTTTATGCAGAGACCTTCAACAATGGATCCAGTCTCCTGCCTGCTTGGGGAGCCCTGGTCTGCTCCCGCCTCCGCTACTGCCTCCCGAGGGTGTCTGAGTTATGGGGGCACCCTACTCCCCTCTCAACCCGCCAAAGAGACCCTCTCACCAACCCTTGTCACCTGTGGGTGGAGGGACCCGCGTGCCTGCTGGAGATTCCGTCCCTGAAGCCTGCTCAGATCTGCTCCCTGCTCGGATCCGCTCCTCTCAGCGCAGCCAGCACAGGACTCGGCTGGGCTCAGGGTCCCCAGCACAAAGCATCTTTTGCAAGAGGTTTTCAGGGTCTCTGGAACAGAAATCTCGTCCACTCCATTGTTCTGTGGCTTCTGCTTCTCCAGAATTTGTTGGTAGTTCTTTTTTAGAGAAATTTTATGGGCTGTGGGATCAGAGCTAGCATATGTGCTTCTGTCTACTCCACCATCTTGACTCTGCCCCAGAAAATATTTTTTAAATGATGCATAATTAGATCAAGATAGAAAAGTAGGGATCTCCTCTCCTCCTCCCTCTATACTTATAGATTGAGTGTTTTTTTTACCTATCAGATGATCACACCTAAAAACACTAGAAATATTTTATCATGGGCATAACCTCAATGCTAAGATTAAATTGTATTCAGCCTCATAAAGAGATATGTATCATTACATTATAGTTGCAGGAGGAAACAAAACAGGCATCATCAAGATCTTGCTGAGTGACAGGTTCTTATATAACATTAATTCTTCCCATATAATTTGACTATTTTGCTCTGTAATATTGTTATATACTATATACATATGTTTATGTATATACATATATATGCATATGTATATATGTAAAATAATTTTAAATGGACTTTTTGCTAAATGTTTATCTTGCCTATTACTTTTACTTAAGTTTGAATGAAGAATCCATGAGCCCTACTCTGAAATATCTCACTGATAACTTCAAAAGATGCTTTCTGCATGAGTACTACTACAGGTAACAGAAGTTATAATCATGCCTTAATGATTGGTTTTCATAAGATATTTTAGACAAAATGAGTCACCATCTAATGGCTGATTTTTGAACATCCTCTGCATATTATTCGACAGGTTTACACATTTGTAATAGTAAATGTAGTGTAGTTGGTCTATAAACATTTGTTAAGCACCTGTCATGTGCCAGGCAATTTGCATGGCATGGAAAGTTACTGAACTAAGAGCTAAGAACATGAAATGCATAAAGGGATGAGTATTACATATCCACCAGAAAAAAAGTCTTTTATTGGGAAGTCAGTTACTTTAAATAGCTTCTCACTGTCACATATCTCAGCAAAAGGTTTGATAAATTTATACAAGTTTCAAATATCACCGGAGTTCAGTACTTATTGTTATAACTGTTCCTCCATTTGGGAAGAAGACCAATGAGATAACAGTTTTCTTCTTTCCTCATACCCCCTAAAACAGCCACACTCCTCACACTTGAAGCAGTAACTTAAAATAGTGGAAAGAGCATTAGAGAGGGGTAGTGTCAAAGTGACACACTAAGAATCTGCATTTTGCCCAGTTTATCCAGCATATCTCCTCCATGATAATCTAGAAAATGTGTCAGACTGAATTATTAGGAAATCCAAGAGGGAGGCACTATGAACTATTTTTCTAGATGAGGGTAGCTTAGGAAGATAAGCAAAGAAGTCTGCTCTCTGGGATAGGAGCTGGTCAAGAAGGCATCACAGTAGTAACAGCAACTAGGAATATTTCAGGGCCTGGAGTTAGTAAGGGGATTGAGACCAACCCTAAGGGAAGGAATCACTAGGGGAAAAAGAGACCTGAGGGGTCCCCTGAACCTGCTCTGAGAACAGGAATTTGTGCTAGCTGACAGCTTTCATTTCTGTGATCCAGTTCTAAGTCATGGTTCCACCATGGAAAGGAAAAATGAAGAAGAAAAGGAGCTCAGTCTGTATATTGGGCAAGGAATAAGTTCCAGAAATATAGGTGGTTCTTTGGCTCTGAGCACATGACCAGAGTAGGGACTCAATTCTAATCTTTAGCCCTGCACATAAACCTGCACTGCATTTACCAGTCCAAGTGATTCAAAGAAAAGAGGAACCAGCAGTTTAGGTGCTCTGAACATTCAGGACCTTTCAGTGGTCTCATAGTAACTGAGTCCAGCAGCACTCTACTGCAACTCAAACACACAATTCAACAGAGCCAAATTTGGATCAGGAACTTCCAGAATTCAAACTAAGAAGGTAGTGAATAGATCTCTCCCTAGATCGCACCACTTTGTGAGCACTGAAAACTTGCCAACTCTTAGACAGAGATGTAAAAAAAAAAGAAGGACATCAAAAAAAAAAGTTCAGGCTAGACCTCTCTCCTCCCTCAGAAATGAGCAAGCTCAACACTAATATAAAGTCCAATTTACGGAGCAGTCAGGAAGAGTGAGCAAACAAACAATAAATCTGACAATAAAAAGCTATTATAGGGATACAGCAGTGCAAGAGAATGTCTTGACAACATCTACCTGCATGGCCTAAAAGAAAAATCCAGATTGGATTAAGTCCAATAAGAAATCTTAAAAGAGCTAAAGAACAAGATTAAAAAACCCACAAGAAATTCAGAAAACAAATAAAATTTGTAGAAGGAAAACTAGCAGTAGAAGAAATAAGAATTATACAAGAAAGTGGGGAAAAGAGAATTATTAATATTCCTGAAGGAAAAAAAATCCTTAAAAATAGAGCTGACCAAATATAAGAAGTACAAAGCATTACTTAAGAAAAGAAATTCTTATAAATTAGAATGGGCTAAATGGAAGCTAATGAACCCATGAAAGATTAAAGAATAACAGAATTTTAAAATCTGAACAAAAAAGAGGAAAATGTGTGAAATATCTCACAGGAAAAACAACTGACTTGGAAAACAGATTGAGGAGAGATAATTTAAGACTATATGAAAACCATGATAATTAAGAGTAAACACAAAATATTTCAAGAGATGATAAAGGTAACTGTCCAGGTACCTTAGAACCAGAGGGCAAATTAAAAGAATCAGTTACCTTCTCAAACAAACTCCAAAATTAAAACCCCCAAGCATTTCATAACCACAATCTAGAACTCCCAGGTGAAGGAAAAACTATTAAAAGCAACCAGAAAAACAGAATTCAAAGACCCTTTCACCATAGTCAGGATCACAAAAGTTTTAGCTATTACATTACAAGGGAATCAGAGGGCTTGGAATATGAATTTCTGGAAGGCAAATTATCTATGATTAAAAACAAGAATAACCTATCCAGCAAATCTGACCATAATTCTACAAAAAAGAAAAAACAAAGGACATTTAATGAACCGGAGGATATGTAAGCATTTCAGATGAAAAGACCAGAGCATCTGATATTCAAGCACAGGAATCAAGAAAAGTATAAAATGGTACAGGTGAGTGAAAATTTGTAAGGAAATAAAATTAAAATGTTCTCATTCTTATATGAAGAAAAGATATATGTAACCCACCATAACTTTAATATCACCAATAATCTTCCAGGGAATCTAATTACAAGGGGAGCTTATATTTGATTCTATTATGAAGAGCGAATGGGAGGGAGAAGAAATAATGGGTACTGGGAGAAGGGGGAGGGGAAAGGAAGAAAAGGAGAAATTGTCTCATAAATAGTACTCATAAAGAAGAGTCCATTCAATGGAGAGGCAGCAGAGGTGGGGGAGGAATAGGTCACACTTGAAACTTACTCTCATTTGAACTGGTTCAGATGTACCACACATGTTTAGGTACAGAAATTTATCTCATGCAAGAAGGAAGTAAGAGAGAAAGTGATTAAGAAAAAAAGAGGATGGGAATAAAAATGAAGGTAAATTAAAGGAGTTAGTGGTCAGAAGCAAAATAGACTCTTGAGGAGGCTACAAGGGGAAAGAGATGAATAAGCATAATAGAACAGGATGAAGGGAAATACATAATTAGCTATCATAACTGTACATGCTAATGGGATGCATTCACCTATAAAAAGATGGTAGAATGATGGATTAGAAAAAATAATGCAAACAAACTTGTAAGGGTAGAGTCAAGATGGTAGAGTAGAGGAAGTAGGCACATTCTCCCCATATTTTCTTTCAAACAATTTTAAAATAATGTCTCTAATCAAATTCTGGAGTGGTAGAGACAACAAAAGTTGGGGTGAGCCCGAAACAACTAAAAAGGTGAGGAGGATGGGTCTGTGACACTGGAGTGGGGGCTATTACAAAGCCCATGTGAGGGCAATACCAACTGTGAGCCTTGGAAGTAGCATCAGCAACAGTTTCAGTGTCTCTCAAACCAGAGTTAGTAAAGAGATCTGACAAATGCTCAGAAGAAGACTGCAGAAGCTCCCTATGCTACCATGGGGAACAGGACAAGACAATGTCTGGCAACTCAATGGCCTATATCTTCTTCCAGATCACAGTTCTAGGGTGAGAAAGAGCATTTGCTCCAAAGGAGCAGAGGACCTATGGAGTAGTGTCTATGGTCACAAGGAACGTTGAGCACACATCTTCCCAAATCACATTTTGGAAGCACTGAAAATTCCAAACCTCCTGAAACTAGCTCTAAAAACAACAGTGAAAAAAAAGCAAAAAAAACCCTGAAGTTTAGAACAGTGCCCTGGAAAAACTTTGGCATAAAGTTCAAAATCAAGAAATAGTCAGGGGGGAAAAACAAAGAGAAATAAAAGATAATCTAATCATAAAAATCTATCATGGGAAGAGAAAAGATCAAGACAAAAATTCAGAATGCAATGATGTCAAAATAGCAAATTCTCAAAGAAAAATATTCTTAATTTAACATGAGCCTAATAAGAATTCCTGGAAGAGTTCAAAAAATATTTTAAAAATTAAAATAAAACAGTGGCTTAGGAAAAATTGAAAAGATAAATGAGAGTGATGTAAAAAATTATGAAAAGACATATTAACAGCTTGGCAAGGCACAAAAAATACTGAGGAAAATAACTTCTTAAAAAGTAGAATGGGCCAAATAGAAAAAAAGAGAGGTACAAAAGGACACTAAAGAAACAATTTCTTAAAAATTCTAATTAGGTGAGTGGAAGCTAATGACTTCATGACACATCATGGAATGACAAAATAAAGGCAAAAGTATGAAAAGAAGAAGAAAATATGAAATATTTCATTGGAAAAACAATTGAACTGTAAAATACATCAAAGAGAGATGATTTAAGAATTATTAAACCTTCTAAAGCCATACTCAAAGAAAGAGCCTAAATATCATACTTCAAGAAAACATAAGGAAAAACTGTTTAATATCCAAGAATCAGAAGGTAAACCTGAAATGGAAAAAATCCATTTATAACCTAAAAGAGATACCAAAATGAAACATGATGGGAATATTATAGCTAAGTTCCAGTGCTCCTAGGTCAATGAGAAAATACTTCAAGCATCCAGAAGGAAATCATTCAAATATCATTGGACCACAGTCAGGATTACACATTTTTTAACATTATTTGACAAAAAGAGCTGGGAAAAAATTGGAGAGCAGCTTGGAGGAAACAAGGTATACACCAATTTCTAACATCATATATCAAAGTGAGGTCAAAATAGATACATTATTTTGACATAAAGAGTGACATCACAATCAAATTAGGGAAGCATGAAAAATTTTACCTGTAAGATCTATAGATAAGAAAAGTTTGTGATTAGAGATGGAGAGGCTTATGATAAATAAAAAGGATAATTTTGATTAAATAAAATTAAAATGTTTTTATATAAATAAAACCAATGTAATCAAAATTAAAAGAAAATTAGGGAACTAGGGGAAATTATAGTAAATTTCTCTTATAAAGACCTCATTTCTCAAGTAGAAAATTGAGTCAAATTTATAAAAATGGGGGGGCGGAGCCAAGATGGCGGAGTGAAAGCAACGACTCACCTAAGCTCCTGGAAAAACTCCTCTGGATATATCTGGGGGGAGAGTCTGACCAGACTTTGGAGGTGTAGAATCCAGTGGGAGACGGACTTTGACAGATTCGGAGCCCAGGCTGGACTGGAAGGTCCACGGGAGGGATCTGTTCCGCGGGGGTAAGACCCCGGCGCACAGCGCAGCGCGGTCGGCGCGGCAGGGCGGAGGCGACCCGAGGGGCCCGAGAGTGGCGGGCGAGACCAGCGGAGCAGGAGATAAGCCAGGCCGAGCCAACGATATCAGCGCAACAGCCTTTGAAATCTTCAGCCTAAAGACGGGACTTCAGTGGGTCACTACTTGAACATCCAGGAGCTGGGATGCCGGAGTGATCAGTAAGTGCTCTCCCCTTCCCCCCGATGACCGTGAGGGAACCATAAAATTCTTCCCCAGATTAATCCTGGATCAGTGGGAACAGCAGAAGGGGGCGGGTGGTCTCATAACACCAGAGGCTGGAGAGGTGGCAAAGGGGGATTCTTCCTACCGTGGTGGAGGCGATCTGCAGGGACAGACGACCCAGGGCAGAGAAAAATTCGCACTGAGACCCAAGCAAGCCTCAGCCCAGTAGACGAGCCCCAGGAGGGGCGGGAACACGCATTAGCCTCTAGGCTTGCCCCAGCCCTCCAGGGGAAAGGGAAGACAATAGGGAAGCTGGGATCACCATCCCCGGACCTTGCCTTTGCCTCAGGCCAGCTGAGGAGATATCCTGAGACCAGACCACACCTCCCACACACCTATCAAGCTAAACCCAGGGTTGATCTGGGAAACAACAACAACAACAACAACAACAACAACAACAACAAAAAAGCCTGCTTTTAGCCTAGACAAACATCAACTCAACTTAAAAGATCTGTATCTTCTGACTGAAAGAACCAAAAGCTACAACACTCAGCCAACATCATGAATCGGAAAAAGCAGACGAAAAGTGAAAAAACCATAGAATCTTTCTATGGGGATAAGGACCAAAACACAAACACCAAACAGGTCAGAGCTGAGACTGTACTTCCATCTGAAACCTCAGAGGGGACTATGAATTTCTCGCAAGCACAACTAGATTACCTGGAACGTCTGAAGAAGGATATAAAAGAAAAACTGGCCAGTGATTTTAAAACTATAAAAAAAGAATTCACTGATGAGAACATCAATCTGAAAAAGAAAATTGAAGAAATGGAAAAGGAAGTTCAAAAATTAACTGGAGAGAATAATTCCCTAAAAGGAAGAGTTAATCAAACGGAAAAGGAAACTCAAAACCTTATAGGGAAAATTGATCAGATGGAAAAGGAAACCCAAAACCTAACTGGGAAAATTGGTCGAATGGAAAAAGAAGTACAAAAATTAAATGGAGAAAATAGCTCCTTAAAGGGAAAAATTGGCCAGATGGAAAAGGAGATGCGAAAGCTAACTGAAGAAAACAATACGATCAAGATTAGAATTGGGCAAGTAGAAACTAATGACTCAATGAGGCAACAAGAATCAGTCAAACAAAATCTAAAGAATGAAAAGATAGAAGAAAATCTAAAATATTTAATTGGAAAAACAACTGACCTGGAAAATAGATCCAGGAGAGAAAATCTAAGAATTATTGGCCTGCCAGAAACCCATGATGAAGAAAAGAGTCTGGACAATATCTTCCAGGAAATCATCAAGGAAAACTGCCCAGAAGTACTAGACTCAGAGGGCAAAATAGTCATCGAAAGAATCCACCGTTCCCCACCAGAAAGGGATCCCAAACTCAAAACCCCAAGAAATATCGTTGCCAAATTCCAGAGCTATCAAGTGAAGGAGAAAATACTACAAGCAGCCAGAAAGAAACAATTTAAATATCAAGGTCACACAGTCAGGATCACACAGGACCTTGCAGCTTCTACATTAAAAGATCGAAAGAATTGGAACCCAATATTCCGTAAGGCAAAGGAGTTGGGACTCCAACCGAGGATCAACTACCCAGCAACGTTCAGCATAACATTTCAGGCAAGGAGAAAGTCATTCAACGAAATAAGGGATTTCCAGAGCTTCCTGACCAAAACACCAGAACTCAATAGACAATTTGATCTTCAAATGCAGGTCTCCAGAGAATCATAAAAAGGTAAACAGAGGGGAAAAAACAAAAACAAAAACTTGCAACTCAATTAGGGCAATCTGTTTACCTCCCTGTAAGGGAAGATGATACCTGTTAATCTTGAGAACTGTGCAGCTATTATGATAAAAGGGAAATATGTAGAGGGAACGGGCATAAAGTAAATGATGTCATGGCAAAAATATGATTTAAGTATGAGAAGGGAATGTAATAGGAGGTGTGGAAAGGGGGAAGCAGAAAATGGCAAATTATATCACAGGAAGAAGTACAAAACTATAGTAGAGGGAAGGAGGGGAGGGAGATGAGCATTGTTTGAGAGGTACTCTCATCTGATTTGTTCAAAGGAGGGAACAATAACCTTAAGCAGATAATCCTAACTAGCTCTATAGGTAGTAGGAGGGGAAGGGGGAAGAAAGGGGAGGGTGGCTAAAAGGGAGGAAAGAAGCAATAAGAGTAAAGGGGACTAAAAGGGAGGGGGACTAAAAGAAGGAGGGGAAGGCTGCAGGAGGAGGGGGAGAAAAGTGAATACTATTGAGGAGGGGAAGGGAGACGGGAGAGTTAAAAGCACAAATGGTGGGAAAGAGGGTGGAGGGAAATACACAGATTGTAATCATAACTGTGAATGTGAATGGGATGAACTCTCCCATAAAACGGAGACGGATAGCAGAATGGATTAAAAGCCATAATCCAACAATATGCTGCTTACAAGAAACACATTTGAAACGGGGGGATACACATAGGATAAAGGTCAAAGGATGGAGCAGA
The DNA here is from genome assembly GCF_028372415.1 of Notamacropus eugenii. NCBI lineage: Eukaryota > Metazoa > Chordata > Mammalia > Diprotodontia > Macropodidae > Notamacropus > Notamacropus eugenii. The sequence goes on along the minus strand of NC_092876.1, from coordinate 365,357,355 downwards.
ATATATTGTGCTTCAGCTCATGTAAGAAAGGCAGGAGTAGCAATCCTAATCTCAGACAAAGCAAAAGCAGAAATAGATCTAATCAAAAAGGATAAGGATGGAAACTATATCCTACTAAAAGGCACCATAGACAATGAAGCAATATCATTACTAAACATGTATGCTCCAAGTGGTATAGTATCCAGATTCTTAGAGGAGAGGTTGGGGGAGTTGAAGGAAGAAATTGATAGCAAAACTATACTAGTGGGGGACCTCAACCTCCCCCTCTCTGAACTAGATAAATCCAACCTTAAAATAAACAAGAAAGAGGTTAAGGAGGTAAATAAAACTCTGGATAAGGTAGATATGATAGATCTTTGGAGAAAATTAAATGGGAATAGAAAGGAATATACCTTTTTCTCAGCGGTACATGGAACATTTACAAGAATTGACCATGTACTAGGACATAAAAATCTCACAATCCAGTGCAGAAAGGTAGAGATAATCAATGCATCCTTTTCAGATCATAATGCATTAAAAATTACATGTAATAAAAGGCCATGGAAAGAGAAACCAAAAATCAATTGGAAACTAAATAATCTAATTCTAAAGAAGGATTGGGTCAAAGAAGAAATCATAGAAACAATCAACAACTTCATTCAAGAGAATGACAATAGTGAGACAACGTACCAAAACTTATGGGACACTGCAAAAGCAGTTATTAGGGGAAGTTTTATATCTCTGAATGCTTACATAAATAAAATAGAGAAAGAGGAGATCAATGACTTAGGCTTGCAGTTGAAAAAGCTAGAAAAAGAACAAATTGAAAATCCCCAAGTAAATATCAAATTAGAAATACTGAAAACCAAAGGAGAGATTAATAAAATTGAAATAAAGAAAACTATTGAATTAATAAATAAAACCAATAGCTGGTTTTATGAAAAAACTAATAAAATTGATAAACCTTTGGTTAATCTGATCAAAAAAAAAAAAAGAAAGAAGAAAATTTATAAAAATGATTCATTCCTCAATTCTCAGTTCTAATCCTAAATAATAAAGAAATCAGAATAAAACAAGAAATAGATTTGAAATAGAAAAATGCCCAGAGAGTTAAAATAAGGGGCTAGTCTAGAATCTATAATCCTTCAGCTGAAGTAATAAAGGCAAGTTTGGTGATCACATTTCAGACAAAGCAAAAGCAAATATAAAAAGACTTTACTAAATAAACAGGGAAACAATATTTTGCTAAAAAAAAAACAAACAATGACTTAATGTCAATACTAAATGCACCAAATGGCATAACATCCAAATTTTTAAAGGAAAGGTAATATGAACTACAGGAAGGAATTGTCAGTATAACAATATTAATGGAAGAATTTCATTTAGTCTTCTAAGACCTACATAAATCTAACCATAAAATAAAGAAGGAACCATAAAATAAACAAAAAGAACTGGAGAAGTTTAGAAAACTTAACTATGATATTGAATGAAAATAGGAAGGTATATATTATATACATATGTATGTATATATGTGTGCATGTGTGTGTTGTCTGTGTGTCTGTCTGTGTCTGTGTGTCTGTCTGTGTTTGTGTCTGTGTGTTTCTAAGTCATATAGGGAATCTTTAAAAATTTAATATATGCCATATATTAAGGCATAAAAATATCACTATTTTAGAAAAGCAGAAATATTAAATGAACTCTGCTTTTACCATAATGGAAGAGAAATTGTTAAATAAAGAGAAACATAGGTTAAATATTAATTGGAAACTAAATTATCTAATCCTAAATTATGACTAGGTCAAAGAACAAATCATGGAAACAACCAATTTTATTAAAGACAGTTTAAATAATGAGGCAACACACAAAAATATTTGTAGGATGAAGTCAAACAAATACTTAAGGAAATATTTATATTTCTAAATGCTTACTTCAGAAAAAGAAAATGATCAGATCAATGAATTGGGCATAAAACTAAAAAAACTAGAAAAAACAATAAATTAAAATTCACCAATTAAGTAATAAAACAGAAATCCTGAAAAATCAAAGGAAGAATTAAAAACCTGAAGTTAAAAATTATTAAACAAATAAACAGAAGTAGGAGATTTTTTGAAAAAAATACAGCTTATTTACCAATTTGATTTAAAAAAAGAAATAAAAAGCAAATGCCAGTTTTAAAAACAACAAAAGTGAATTCATGCTCAGTGAATAAGGAGTAAACTTAATTGTTAAGATGTATATTGTGACTCTACATGCCAACAATTAATTCCAATATTGCATATTTTTTAAATAAGTAAAGAAATGATAACAAGTTACTTCTATGACATAAATGATCACATCAAAATTCACCTGGAGGAATGAGTCAAGAATATCAAGGTAATTCTTTTAATGGAAAGGACAGGGTCTAATTTACCAGGTGTCAAACTTAAATACTGAAAAGTTCAATCATCAAAACAACATGGCACTGGTAAAGAAAGAAAGTGATTGATCACAAGGACAGATTAGGTACACAAGATACACACACACACACACATATATATATATATGTATATGTATATATATATATATATACATATATATATATATATACATATACATATACATATATAGGCAAATGAACACAGTATGCAGTATTTATACACCTGAAGATCTCAGATATTGGAGCAAAAACTTAATATTTGACAAAAACTTTTGGAAAATTAAAAGCATTCTAGTAGAAATTAAGCATAGATCTGTAACTCACACTGCATGTGTGATAAGGTCAAAATGGTTGCATGATTTAAACCTAAAGAACAAATTAGTAGATTAAAAAAGAAACTACCTGTCTGATTTATGAATAAGGGAAGAAGTAATGACCACACAAGAGAAAGGGAGGTTCTCAGAATATAAAATGGATAATTGTGATTACATTAAAAAAATTAATTTTTTTGTGCAGAAACAAAAACAATATAGCTAAAGTTAAAAAAAAAAAACAGGAAACTGGTAAAAAAAAAATCTTTGCTCTTTCTCTGATAAAGGTCTTCTTTCTCAGCTATATAAGGCAGTCTAATGTACAAGAACAAGAGCCGTTCCCCAACTGATATGTGATAAAAGATATAAACAGAAAATTTTCAGAGGATGGAATCAAAACTATCAATAGTTATATAAAGAAATTATCCAAATCACGAATAATTGGAGAAATGCAATTAAAATCTCTGAGGTACCACATCATACCTATCAGATGAAAAAAGGAAAATAACAAATGCTGCAGGGGGTGTCAGAAAATAGGTATACTACTGCTCTGCATATTCAGATGAACTGACATAAAGTGAAATGAGCAAGAACCAGGGAATAATGTATACATAAATAGCAACATAAAGATAATAAAGTGTGAAAAGTGGTGACTTTTATCAATAAAATGACCTTCCACAATTCCAAAGGACTCATGATAACATATACTCTCCACTTCAAAAAGAGAACTGATGGACTTAGAGTGTATATTGAAGCATATTTTCTCCTATTTCTTTTTATTTTTTGTGAGGAGATATGGCTAATGTGGACATTTATTTTACACATGTATATATATATATATATATATATATATATATATATATATATATATATATATATATATATATATATATATATATATATGCAACAGATAAATAAAGCCCACAAAAATCAGCTGTATTTTAATGTCTCCTTGCTTTTGCTTACATTGTTATCTATACGCTGTATATTGTATCTCTATATGCATGCTATACCAAACCCTTAACAATGTATTAAATTCATAATTTTCTTTTAAGCACCAGAAGAAATGCCACTATCCTTTAAAAATTCTTCTCTATTACTTCAAGTTAAGAAATTTTTCTCACAGAAATCACTTACTCTTTTGTTTTATAACCCTCTACCATACATGCATATGTAGATCTAAAACTATTTCAACATAATTGGTTTACTTTTTGATTACACATATAAAAAACTGAGAGGTTTTTAAGTGTTACCAGAATGCCAAAACAATACATGAAGCAAAAAAGATTAAGAAACCCTGCAATAAATTTCATTAATCTTGCAGAGACCTGGTATTTTCCAAACTTAATACATCATTCAGTGTCCAAAATTTATCTATACACAGTGGGCATTTAATAAATGTTTGTTAAACAATATTGTTTTGTATGCTGTTTACCATCAATCAATCAACAAATATTAATTATTCATCTGGTATTTCAAGTAGGAAGCTAAGTACCTAGCAAAGTACAGTGGATAGAGCATATCTGCTGTGGAGCCAAGAAAACCTGAGTTCAAATTCAGCCAATGACACTTACTAGACACTTACAAATCCTGTTTGCCTCAGTCTTCTCCTCTGTAAAATGAATTAGAGAAGGAAATCACATCCCACTCCAGCATTTTTGCCAAGAAAATTCCAAACAGATCACAAACAGTAGGACATGACTGAAAAATGACCAAACATTTTTGTGGTTCATCACCATTGTTTACTAATTCTGAGCCTATTCTTTCCAAAGATCATATACAACTGTGAGAGATGCATATCTGCTGTTTGTTATAGAGTTTGTCCAGATTTCCAGAGGAAAATTTTTGTAACTATTGTGCTAATGCCACCTTAGTAAGTGCCTTTTCTTTTTTTGTTTAATATTTTATTTTTCCTAATTATATGTAAAAACAATTTTAACATTATTTTTTAAATTTTGAATTCCAAATTTTCTCCCTCAACTCTCTCATTGAGAAGACAAACATATTTCCATGTTAGTTCTATTATGTATTCTTGCTGTGACTATTATGGATTCTTCTTACCTCCTTACAGTCTGTGGGCTGAGAGCTCAGGGAGTTGCTACTGCTGACTCAGTTGCCCCCAAGGCCTGCTGCTGATTTGATGGGGCATCACCTGTGCTGGACTGTGCTGTACTCTCACCCTAGTTGTATAGACCTTTGCTGCTGAACTAAATTGTCTTGGGCCAAAAAGTTGTTTCATCCCATCATTTTGATGGTTCTGCCACTCCAGAATTTCTTTTGAGATGCTTTATTTTAAAGTTGTTTGGGGGGGAGTCTGGGAGACATTAAGTGAGTCCCTGTCTTTTTTCTGCCATCTTTGCTCCATCCCAAATAAATATCTTTTCTAAGAGGAAATTGTGTCTAATGTCTGCTTGTTAATGGCAGACACAGCAGTAGAGGCTCCTGATGGAGCTTTAGCAGGCCAGTATGAGCTGCAACTCTTTGGGGATATCCTGTGAAACTGTTTAAATTGAGGAAACTGACTGGGTCAGAGTAGGAGGGAGTGGCTACTCTAGAAAATGTTTAGAGACAAAGGAACTGAATGCTGCTGCTGATGACATGGATAAAGTGAGAGACTCTGATCAGGGGTTTATCTATGTACTCTCCAAAAATTTTTCATTGCTATTTTTTGTAGCACATTACTAAATCATCTGCAGTTTTTCCATTATAGTCCTACTGGATCTTTGTGAACAAGTTATTAGCTATTGAAAAACATTTGAACTTAGATTACCTGAGCCAGTTTTCTTTACCTTGAAGTTTCTGTACTATCTTGCCAGCAGGAGAAGATGAAGTGCTAGATTTCTTTTTAGGCAACAGAGGGGGTAAAAACACCTTGTGTTATCTTTTTGAAAGTAGTGAATTCAAATGTTGCGGCACATGTTTTTGCCTACAAGTCTTAATCTCCTGTTATCAGTATCACTCCACTTGTCTCTGACACCATAGCAATGCTAGTTATTTTTCGCTTTGCCTCTAGCTTAAATAGTCTTTTCAAGAGGAAACAACATGATATAGCCATAGAACAAACTGAGAAAAGAATGTAGGCAGATCCTTTGAATATGAAATTGATTGATGCCATCCAATGAGTGGGGGCTAAGGGTTCATTGAGATGGCTCAGGTCAGTCAAGCAGTCCAGGGATCTCCTGTAAATTTTTCTAACATTGATACTTATGTAAAACTTACAAAGTCTGTTTACACAAAATATGCATTTGTTTATGCAACTGGGTATTCTATATGCAAAATGCTGACCAAAAAAAAAAAACCCATTTGGGCATGAAATTACCTCTTTTATGTGGATAGAAACATTTTGTGATCACAGACATGAAACCTGAAGTTTGAACATCTGAAACTAATAAAAAAAGTTTATTTTCTAATCAAGTGATAAAAAAATAGCACAACAAAGGACTACAAGTTCCTGTTCACTTTTTAATCTTTTAATATGGATTTTGAGATGGACATTATCTTGCCTAACTATAATTTTATTGTGGAGGGAAGTGAAGCTCAAAGGTGTTTGCTCAAATTTTCTGAAGATCAGAATAGGGTTTTAAAACTAAGTCTTTGAAAACAGAATCTACTTTTTTCCTTCCTATAAGTCAATCAAAATACTAGTTGTCATAAATTGATCTAAATCATCCAAAATGCTAGTTGGTTATAAATTGAACTTGACTTTACATGTGGATAGTAGAAAATGAAAATTTGGGCATATTATCCATTCATTTGACTTTTTCAGACACCAATCAATCAAAATAATACTGGATAGAATTTATATGTGTTTTTAAGGCTTACATAATACCTTTATTATGTCATCTCATCTGACCTTTACAGTAGCCTTTTGAGGAAGGTGCTGTTATCTCCATTTTACAGATCAAGAAACTGAGGTTGAAAGAGGTTAAATGACTTGTCCAAGTACATGTTGACAGTATCTGTCTGAAAGGAAGAATTCAAATTCAGGTCATCCCAGTCTCAAATTCAGTTCTCTAACCTCTGTGCCACTTAGCTTCCATTAATTTTTAAACATCATTTATTAAGTGCCTACTATGTAACAGGCATCATCCTGAGGATACAAAAAGTGAAAGAGTTTTCACCCTCCAGAAACTTACAATCTAGTGAAGAGACAATATGAAGATATGATGGTGTATTAAAAAGAATGTACACGAAACAAGAATGGGAAACTTCTGGGAAGTACTAGTCACTGAGAAGGATCAGAAAAAGCTTCATGCCAGAAGGTAACACTTGAACTGAGACTTTGCTAGAATTAGGGATTCTAAGAGGCAGAGCTAAATAAATAAATGAATATTGAGTGTGAAAGACAGTCAGTACAAAGTTAGAGACAGAAAGGATCCAGTTTAAGAAACTAGTCCCTCATATGAGTAGCAGAGAACTGTTGTTGTTCATTTGTTTTTCATTCATGTCTGAGATCCTTTGTGACTCCATTTGTGGTTTTCAAACATACTTGGAGTGGCATGTCATTTCCTTCTCTAGCTCATTTACCAGATGTGAAAACAGAGGCAAACAGGGTTAAGTGACTTTCCCAGAGTCAAACAGTCAGTGAGTTTCTAAATTTCAAAGACCAGATTTGATCTCAGGAAGATGAGTCTTCCTATCCATTGAACCACTTATTTGCCCATTGAGGGGAACAGTATGTTTTCAAGCTAGAAAGGTAGGATAAGGACAAGTCATTAAAGGTTTTAAATGTCAAAGGAGCAAATATTAGATTCTAGTGGTAATAGGGATTCACTAGAGTTTAATTGTGAGGTATGGATTTGCACTTTTGGAAAATCACTTTTGATGATGTGCGAAGCCAGAAGACAAACATGGAAGGAGGGGATCGGGAGAGGGTGTGGTACTGTGAATTCAGAACATTATTTTAAGTACCTGCCTAAGCATTAGAGCACATTCTGTGTCATAGGCCAAAGGGATTAGGCATATTTATTGATATATAATGATATATATAAAATGATAATTTTGCAGCAAAATTACAATAGAACAAACTCATCATTGAAAATTTTGCCTCCGTTCCCTCCCCTACACATATCCTGTGTGTGTTTGATTAATGACACTGAATTGTCCTGCTTGAAGCTTTGGAATGATGCAAATAATTGTCTGCTGAATTTATATTTGCAATATATTCCTGTGGATTTATCCTTAATATCTTAATAGTAGTGATAATCTACACTGAGGTAGTGCTTTAAGATTTACAAAGTACTTCCAAATATTTCATAAATTAGGAGTACAAGGACATCTATCTGTATACACATATATAAGTGTGTGTATATATATTTACATATATACACATACACATGTACATATATAGATACACATATACCCATACATGCATATACATACATGTAAACATGCATACATATATACACATATCTAATACACATATACATATACATGTACACACATGCGTGCAAAATGCTGGGGGTTTGCTGAACTTTTATTTGTAATTTATCCCCATGGACCCTTCCTTAATTCCCTAATGATAATACTTACAAATATGTAAATATATATGCACATATATATGCACACATATATGTAAGTGTGTAAGTGTGTAAAAAAGTGTGTAAGTGTGTAAGCTATTAAGGGGGGAAGAATGGGAGGAGCTTAAGTATCTAAATAGGTATACTGGAACCAGTGATATAAGCCCAGCATATTTCATTTGTATGAATTCTAACACCTAATGAGGAAGTGAAATTTTGTGTAATTTCATACAAATGAAACGTTGATAGGATATTCAATCAGCATATATATATGTATATATAGGGCCTTCAATGAGTAAATTCTTGATTATTCCCACTTTGACATTGAGCTGGGAGAGAGAGGGAAGTGAGGAACAGATTTGCCTTAAGGTAAACTGGATCTTTGATCTAATTCTGCCTAGATTTCTTCATTTGAGATATGAGGAAAGTACAGAGACTACCCCAAGTTGACTAAATCAATGGCCCAGAATATCATATTTCTTGGCTTCCATTAATATCTGATAGAGTACTATGAGAGAAGTTCCCTTCCCCCCCCCAATAAAACACTCATTGACTATCATTAGTAGTTAATGGCCTTCAGTTAAGAATTTATTTTGCCCATGGAACTTTTCAGTGTTTCATAGATAACCTGTTTTCTCTAACTCCAAGTATGTTTTCCTATTTTAATAATGTCTTGATTATAGGATAAACTGGTCATTGGGCAGAAAGATTTAAGTAAATCCTATGACCTACCTTATTCTAGCAACCTACCTAAAGAAACTATGAATATTGAATTCTTAATATGCACCTACTTGACATTCTTATTACTCCTTGAGTTTCATGAACCCACAGTTTGGGGGTTTTGGCGTTTTCTTTTTGGGGGGTTGTTTGTTTTCTGACTATTGGATTATATTTTGGACCTTCTGTCATCTGTTCACTTGTGTTTGAGCTCCTCTGATCATCTAATTTCTTTCCAACTCACATAGTTTTTATTCCTGCATTCTTTTATTTTCAGCTCTCAGGTTTCCCTGCTTACTCCCCTACTGTGCCTCTCATCAGAATTCACATTGACTTTTCCTCTGTCTCCCTAGTAAAAGGACTCTAATTTGCCCCAGTCTTCTAAACTATAGTGATTATTATCTCTGCACCTTCACTTGAACAACAAAGACTGAAAAGAAACAAGTTCTGATGAATCAATTAACCTGAACTATTCCCAACTCATAAGAGGATTTATAATACAAACAAGAGCATCTTCTGTATGCTACTGTGCTTTGTACACTTCAATTATTTCCTACCATAAAAACAAAACCCCTTTTTTTTTATTTAACTTTTAACATTCATTTTCAAAAAATTTTGGGCTCCAAATTTTCTCCTCTTTTATCCCCTCCCCCACCCCAAAACACCGAGCATTCTAATTGCCCCTATGACCAATCTGCTCTCTCTTCTATCATCCCTCTCTGCCCTTGTCTCCATCTTCTCTTTTGTCCCATAGGGCCAAATAACTCTCTATACCCCTTTACCTGTATTTCTTATTTCCTAGTAGCAAGAATAGTACTCTACAGTTGTTCCTAAAACTTTGAGTTCCAACTTCTTTTCCTCCCTCCCTCCCCACCCCTTCCCTTTGGAAGGCAAGCAATTCAATATAGGCCAAATCTGTGTAGCTTTGCAAATGACTTCAATAATGGTCGTGTTGTATAAGACTAACTATATTTCCCTCCCTCCTATCCTGCCCCCCATTACTTCTATTCTCTCTTTGGATCCTGTCCCTCCCCATGAGTGTTGACCTCAAATTGCTCCCTCTTCGCCTTGCCCTCCCTTCCATCATCCCCTCCACCCTACTTATCCCCTTATCTCCCACTTTCCTGTATTGTAAGATAGGTTTTCATACCAAAATGAGTGTGCATTTTATTCCTTCCTTTAGTGGAATGTGATGAGAGTAAACTTCATGTTTTTCTCTCACCTCCCCTCTTTTTCACTCCACTAAGTCTTTTGCTTGCCTCTTTTATGAGAGATAATTTGCCCCATTCCATTTCTCCCTTTCTCCTCCCAATATATTTCTCTCTCACTGCTTGATTTCATTTTTTTAAGATATGATCCCATCCTCTTCAATTCACTCTGTGCACTCTGTTTGTATGTGTGTGTGCTTGTGCATGTGCATGTGTGTGTGTGTAATCTCACCCAGTACCCAGATACTGAAAAGTTTCAAGAATTACAAATATTGTCTTTCCATGTAGGAATGTAAACAGTTCAACTTTAGTAAGTCCCTTATGACTTCTCTTTGCTGTTTACTTTTTCATGCTTCTTTTCATTCTTGTGTTTGAAAGTCAAATTTTCTTTTCAGCTCTGGTCTTTTCATCAAGAATGCTTGAAAGTCCTCTATTTCATTGAAAGACCAATTTTTCCCCTGAAGTATTATACTCAGTTTTGCTGGGTAGGTGATTCTTGGTTTTATTCTTAGTTCCTTTGACTTCTGGAACATCCTATTCCACATCTTTTGATCCCTTAATGTAGAAGCTGCTACATCTTGTGTTATCCTGATTGTATTTCTACAATACTTGAATTGTTTCTTTCTAGCTGCTTGCAATATTTTCTCCTTGACCTGGGAACTCTGGAATTTGGCCACAATGTTCCTAGGAGTTTCTCTTTTTGGATCTCTTTCAGGTGGTGTTCTGTGGATTCTTTGAATATTTATTTTGCCCTCTGGTTCTAGAATCTCAGGGCAGTTTTCCTTGATAATTTCATGAAAGATGATGTCTAGGCTCTTTTTTTGATCATGGCTTTCAGGTAGGCCCATAATTTTTAAATTATGTCTCCTGGATCTATTCTCCAGGTCAGTTGTTTTTCCAAGGAGATATTTCACATTATCTTCCATTTTTTCATTCTTTTGTTTTTCTTTTGTGATTTCTTGGTTTCTCATCAAGTCATTGGTCTCCATCTGTTCCATTCTAATTTTGAAAGAACTATTTTCTTCATTGAGCTTTTGAAACTCCTTTTCCATTTGGCTAATTATGCTTTTGAAAGCATTCCTCTCCTCATTGGCTTTTTGAACCTCTTTTGCCAGTTAAGTTAGCCTATTTTTCAAGGTGTTATTTTCCTCAGCATTTTTTTTGGGTCTCCTTTAGCAGGGTGTTTACTTGTTTTTCTTGCTTCACTTGCATGTCTCTCATTGCTCTTCCCAGTTTTTCCTCCACCTCTCTACCTTGATTTTCAAAATCCTTTTTGAGCTCTTCCATGGCCTGAGCCCATTGGGTGGGCTGGGATACAGAAGCCTTGACTTCTGTGTCTTTCCCTGATGGTAAGCATTGTTCTTCCTCATGAGAAAGGAAGGGAGGAAATACCTGTTCCCCAAGAAAGTAACCTTCTATAGTCTTATTTTTTTTTCCCTTTTCTGGGCATTTTCCCAGCCAGTGACTTGACTTCTGAGTTTCCTTTCCACACCTACCTTGCCCCCAGATCTGCCGAGCCAGTGCTTGGGGTCTGAGATTCAAATGCTGCTTCCCAGCCTCAGGGCTTTGGGTGGGGACAGGGCTGCTATTCAGTGTGAGATAAAGTTCAGATGCTCAGGTGGGGGCAGGGCCACCACACAGGGTTCAGTTCCCTCGGGGGGTTTATGTGGAGACCTTCAACAATGGATCCAGGCTCCTGCCTGCTTGGGGAGCCCCGGTCTGCTCCAGCCTCTGCTGCTGCCTCCCAAGTTGGTATGAGTTATGCGGGCACCCCACTCCCCTCTCAGCAAGCTGAGAAGACCCTCTCACCAACCTTTGGGGCCCATGGGTGGAGGGACCCACGCAGCCACTGGAGATTCCGTTCTTAAAGCCTGCTTGGATCTGCTCCTCTCAGTGCCCTGCAGCCAAGGCAGGGCTGGGCCTGGCTCCACGTCAACAGTGCGACGGACCTTTTGCGAGAGGTTTTCAGGTCTCTCTGGGACAGAAATCTCGTCTGCTCTGTTGTTCTGTGGCTTCTGCTGCTCCAGAATTTGTTGGGAGTTCTTTTTTACAGATATTTTATAGGCTGTGGGTTCGGAACTAGGTATGTGTGTCTTTCTACTCCACCATCTTGGCCCCGCCCCCAGAACACCTTTTCAAGAAATAAAACTATGAAATTACAATAAAGAATGCTGCTTCCATAATGGAATTCATGGACATCTTTGTTGTATATGTTCCACAGTGGAGATAGGTTGGTATAGCACCACTTTATTGTTAACTATGAAAGCATTCCTGCCCAGGTGATTTAATGATAACAGAACTAGAACCATTGAGTGTTCATATTTTGACTTCACTTCTGGATTCACCAAAGCCATGAGTTGTTATTTTCTGGTCACCACAATTGCCAAAGTTGTCTGATATTTATATATCAATGAGCATAATAGAGAAGTTGAAAGATCATGTAACCCGAGGGTTGGGGGTGCAGCGGAGCTAGGTGGCACGAGGATAGAGAGCAGACCCTGGAGTCAGGAGAACATGGGTTTACAAGCAGCCTCAGATCCTTAATAGCTATGTGACCCTGGGCAAGTCACTTAACCCTGATAGCCAGAAAGGAAGGAAGGAAAGAAGGAAGGAAGAGCTATAACCTGAAGGATAGATCAAAGAGTGTTATGTATGCCAAGGAGACTCTGAAGAGCAGCGTTAGCATTTTTATTCCCTTTGGTCTTCTATTAGTGAAGGTTGTTGTTTTTTTAACTTAAATTCTCATAACTTTTGCTAATTGATTTGCAGATTAGAGCTAACCTAGATATTTGTTTCTTTGTTTTATTGTTTTCACAAAATTTTTGCCATATAAAGGCCTGTGTATCTGTTACTTATTTTCTGCTTATTTTCAAAAGATCTGAAACTAACTTACCTGGTCAACCTACCATCAAAGCTTTTCTCACTATTCTCACATTGATACGCTGTGTTCTTTTTCCAGTCAGAGTGTTCTTTAATTCACAGTTACTAACAATGGTTTTGCTTCTGATGAGCTCCAAGTGCTTTGTAAATGTCTCATTAATCAGAAAAACCTATGAATGAAAGGGCACACAGGCTGTATCTCCTTTTACAGTTAGTGAAGGTAGATGTGCACTTCAGAAAGGATTTTCCAAAGTGACAGTAAAACAGCTTGTTCATAAAAATACAGGTGTTCTTGATGTTGAGGTCAAGCCTGTTACCCACTAGACAATATTACTCTTCTCATATTTTTATCTCACTTTAAAGAGTATAAAAGAAAGCTAGACATCATCACACTCATAATCACTTGATATCTTCCAATTTGTATAGAAAGCACAAAGTACCATGGAAAATGTGAGGAAACAGGAAATTATATGGGAGTAATTTTAAAAGCATATCCTATATACATTTTCTCTCTGAAGAATTTCCAAGGTTGATCTACATTGTCAGGGCAATTTACAAGAACAGAGAGACATCTTAGCAGGGATGAATGAATTAGACTTAAGTGACCTGTGAGATCCCCTCCAACTCTGAAATTCTGTGATTCTGTAAACTAGGATATGTGCTCTGAAGTTAATTTAGATCTAAAATTAACAAATGAAGTTCATAGATTCATTGAAGAAGCAGGTTTCACAAATGAAAAGTACACTAAAATGAAATTGAGTGGTAAACAGTTGTAATGAATAACACTGACCAAGGAAAGGACTTATGGAAGCACTTCCCTTCTCTAAATAGAGAGGTGGGGGACTATGGCTGTAGACTTTTGCAAGCATGGCCATCTATAATGACTGGGTTTGTAGGCTTTGTTTTTTATAGCTATTTTTCTTTTTTTTAGGTACAGGATTATTTGGAGGGTGAAGTGTTCTATCTGGAAATGACTATAATAAAAAAAAAAAGGTATCAGCAAAATCCTATTGTAAAAATGACAAGCAAGTATTATCACAGAGACTTTGTTGACTTTGAAACTAAGTTGACTTTTGGTTTCAAAGAGGAAAAACTGAGTGATAAAACCAGATCAGTCAATTACTATTTCAAATAAAGGGATATTTTGATAGAACTCTTATAGAATAGACTTGAGTTATGATTTTTCTTTAGCTTTACAGATAGCTCAGCCAAATAATTGAAGACTGTTAGGTGGCACAGTAGATAGAGTGATGGGCTAGGAAGCCTCATCTTTATGAGTTGAAATTTGGCTTCAAAACTTACTAGCTCTGTGACTTTGGACTTACCCTGTTTGCCTCAGTTCCTCACCTGTAAAATGAGCTGGAGAAAGAAATGGCAAACTACTTGAATATCTTTACCAAGAAAACCTCAAATGTAGTCACAAAGAGTTGGACACAATTGAAAAAATCACTGAACAAAAATACATTTATTTGTATTATTTGCACTCCAATAAACACTTATTAGGCCTCTATTAGATGTATAAGTCATATTAGAATTCATACCCTGCCTCTTCCTCATACTAACTTTATGACCATCGATAAGTTACTTGGCCCCTCAGTGGCTCAGTTAAGAGATACCAATCTGAATTGATGGAAGGATTCCTTACAGAAATGAAATTACAAGCTAAACAAAACATCAGACACCTCAACAAGCTATTGATGAGAAAATGCAATGCAGGTTGATGATAGATTCCCAGCAGATTATCGATTAAACATAAATTCCATAGCATCTCAATATATTTCTTTTAATTTGCAGGGCTGCACTTTGACAAGACATTAGTTGTTCTTTCCTAATTAGAAGGTGTCTTATGCAATACAGACTCTAAGCCACCAGTTTAGATGCTGGGGAAGATGTCCTGGGACTTGTCATTGGCAGATGAGACTTCAAATCATGATCATTAGTATGCAGCTCAATAGTGGAAATTGGAGAAGGCTGGTTGTGTTGAAAGGAAAGAACACCTGGTATAGAATGCTAATAATTTTGGAGTACAATATGAGGCCAGGGTATCCCAGGAATCAGAGTGGAATGATTTGACTGCTATTCAGCATATCGCATCTGACAGGTAGGTCACATGAAGTCAAGCCTTGTATCCTACCTGAATAGTAGCACTCTTTTCCCTTCTAATGACATCTTCCACTGAGCAACATATATAACCACCTGAACAAGCTAATAAAAATGAAAATCAGGCAATTTTTTTTAGCTATGCCTAAGGAAGAGACCTATTCACACTGGACATGCTTATTAATATTTTAAGTTTCAAAATGCTTTTATTTAAATTATCTCATTTAATCCTCCTAAAAAACCTGAGGTACTTCATTTTATAGATAAGAAACTGAGACTATGCTAGATAAACTATTTTCTGATGATCTTAGAGCTATTAATTGTCAAAGGGAGGATTTGAACCTACGTCTCTCTGGTTTGAACCAAAGATTGGAGCTCACATAATTCTAACTACTTTATTGACAGGAAAAATAGGGACAAAATGAATTTCAATAAGGCATATTCTTATCCATGTGATACATGTGTATACATTTGTGTGTGAGTATGGACACACGTGTACCTGTGTGGTGTGATGTGTGTGTATTACGTCCAGATTTGTGATTTCATTGTAGAGGGATCATACAGTTATATACTTCCTCATATTTACTAAATTCAGCTTTATAGAGCTACAAGTAGTAGGAGGGAGAGCAGGAATTCAGAATTAGGTGACTTGACCAGACCACACATCCACAATGAATCAAAGGTAGAACTTGAGCCCATATTTTCCTAACTCTGAAACTACTTCTATATCCACTATATATCATGCTATTACTCATTACAGAGAATAAGAAAGGATGAGGGCAAACATTTTGCCCTAGTTATAATAATTCAAGGCACTTTCCAGCTGAAATGTATTTTAAAAGCTGTAATAATTTTGCCCAAGCTCAATAAATTTCTTAGTACTTCTACTGATCACAAAACAAGTACGGTCTTAGTTCCCTTCTTTTCCTACCTTGCTTGACTTCATAGTCAGAAAAAGCATAGTCAGCTAAAAGCAACCAAATGAGACTTTCCTCCAGAAACTCAAAACAACAAAAAATTTCACATTCTCATTAAATGGAAAGCCAAAAAACATTGAGACAAAAGGTTATCTAATTTTGACAATAGTATGTTTTTTTTTTCTAAATTGATTTTTAAAATACCAAAACAAATTTTTTTTAATGGGATACATTCTATATTTCTTCAACTTCCATCCAAACCTAAGTCTTGAAATTCTCTAAGCTCTGCTCTAATTTGAGGAAATCCTCAAATAGTCTGACACCAGACTAGCACCAGAGACTCTGCCAAATGACAGATCCCCAGACCCACCAATACTCCAAGTTAAGTAACTTACAGTATTTAAAACATAAGGAGTTTAGTCACTGACAGCTTTCTAGAGCCTCTTTTAAAGTTTAATATAGGGTACCTTGGGATGAAACCCTGCCATAACTACTGCTCAAGCAGTTCTATCTCCAGGGAAAATTTTTTTTGAACTTGGGCTTTGAGAAACTGGGGTTCTACTCAGGAACCATAGCTTGCCTTGGTATTCTGTAATACCTATATCTTCTTAGAAGTTAAAAAAAGAATAAAATTTGCCTTTTTTTCTTCAATCATATCTCAATTATTCCATTATAGGTGATCCAAGAGCTTACCTTCTTTTTATCCCACTGTCATTTGTACCGTCCTATCCCCATTTGATTGCCAATTAAAAATGTTGGTATAACTTAATGAACAAATAGTAATATTATCAACATATTTTTACTGAGTACTTTCTGATGGATATGTCATTATAATGTTTGGGGTAGCTAAGTGGCACAGTGGATAGAGTGGTAAGCCTGAACTCAGGAAGACTCAGCTTTGTGAGTTAAAATCTGGCCTCACATGCTTACTACCTATATGACCCCAAGCAGGTCACTTAATCCTGTTTGCTTTAGTTTTCTTCTCTGTAGAATGAGCTGGAGAAGGAAATGGCAAATCACTCAAGTACCTTGTCCAGGAAAATACCTAATAGGGTCATGAAGAGTAGGAAATGACTGAACAACAACAGCAGCAGCAACAGCAATAGCAACAAAATGGTGTTTTAAAGGCAAAAAGAACCTTAAAAATCTAAATTATTTCTGCATGCTATTTCTAGTTTCTTTTAAAGATCATATGATAAAATGAGACATCATGCAATCAGGATATTGCCTCTGGATAGCAAGAATAGACTAGGCTTTAAAATAAATTTCTCCATGACAGAGGAGAAGTTGTAAAGAGAAGTGGTTGTGATAGTAATTGTTAGTGACAGTACTCTTTAAAGGAATAAACAGTGAAAAGAGTGTCAATGAAAAATTTAAAAATATATAGAGATGACAATAGAAAGAATTTATGAATGGAACAGAGAAAAGTTGGGTGATCTTATTTCTGTCAAATTAAATTTAATATGCATTTTAAAAAATCAAACTATACCTAATAAACCAACAGTTACATATGTAATACTTTCCCCTTTTATTTTGCATTGAAATATTTATGATTGTTAAAAATTGTTAAGTTCATCATAAAAGAAAATTAAAAAAAAATAAGCAGTGCCAGCAACACCAGCAGAATCTTTCAGGCTTAAAAATCTCAGAATATGAGACCAGTAATGAGCTAACCTCTGAAGAATTCATCACCTAAATACTGGTGACCAAGAGATGAAAATGATGGTGGTGGCAGTGGTAGTAATTTTAACCATAGCAACGCGAAAGAAAAAAACAAACTACTAAAACATAGAGACAGAGGCTATACTCAATTGAATGGAGAATTAGAGTAAGAGTAAGCATTAGAGTAAAGAAGAGTCAAGTTCATATACATATATATACATGTTAGCTATGTAACTCTAGGCAAATCTCTCAATTCCTTCCTGCCTCAGTGTCATCATCAGTAAAATGGTATAATAATAGCTCCTCATCCCTTCAGGGCTGTTATGAGGATGAGATAATGTTTGGGCTTTGAAAACTTTTAAGTCATATACATATATATATACATATATATATAATATGCATACATATATATATATATGCACTAGCTCCATATTTAAAGTATTACCCATGTTTCTTGATAGCACCAAATATTTAAGTGAGTTTAGTGTTGAAATTGTATTCAATGGATTTCAAATTATGCTATAGGTATGTTCTTTCCCTCTTTTAGTAAATATGTGATATATTTGATGTTACCGCTTTCCTTATCAGCGTAGGCATCTTACTGACTAATTCTTATAATGTGAAACAATCATTGCTCTCTCCATAATTGTGGACTCCAATATAGTGGAGTCCCTCCTTGAAACTGGTTGAGTATCAATCTAGCATGCATGCTAAGTACTTATGGTCGTTCACTACTACTATTATGCATATCCTCCTCCAAGGCTCTCTGATATCTTACAAGGGATTGATGGGGACATGTCTAGCTCTCTGCAAATGGCTCCAGACCCTAATGTGGTGTTCTCTCAAGTGTAGGGGGGAGTCTCCTGCAACTCAGTTCCATTTAACCTTTAACAGTTGGATTACCTTTTACAAAAGGATATTTACTTCAAAAGGTATAATAACAAACACAAAAATTTACTCTCGAAAATAAGGACCATAATCCCCCTTTCCCAAAATATCACCTCAGTCTCTGGGGAGAGGAGGTGCATTATGTCTATAACAAAGCTCAGTGCTCATGGGGAATATCCTCAGGTTCTAAATCCCAAATCTTTCTTCAGCTGGAGTTCCAGACATCCTAGCTACTTAGGACTTCTCTATCCAGAATCATTTCCCTAATATCTGGGTTTTGTGGGGATTTTTGCCTGCACTTAAAATTGAAAATGACCAATAAAACACAGTAAATAGAGACTTGAGGCCCATTTCTCACATATGGGGTAAAATAAAAGGGAGAGGGGAAGTAAGGTATTACTCCTCCTTGCTCAGTTCATCATGCCCATGCTGTGCATAATCTATGTATAATCATCACTCTCTTGGCACAGAAGGAAAGAAAAACAAGGAAAGAGAGAGACTGCCCCAGTCTGTCCAGATTTACAGATTGTCTTAGATACATAGTCAATCAAAAGAGGCCACTTCTACCCACAGGGAAGCAAGGTGACATGGTGTTAAGTATGTGTAGGATAAGACATCTTATAGTACATGTAATTTTGGAGTTTGCAGATGGTAGATAGAGTTTCTGAATTTGGATCCAAAGGATCTGTGTTTGAAAATCAAGTTTAGTATTTATTGGCATCAGGCAAATCATTTAACTTCTTTAGTGTTTATAATGACCCTGTACCCAGCCATCTCATCTTGTAAAACAAAGGAGTCCTAGTGAAGGAAAGAGGGAAGGAAAGAATACAGGAAGGAAGATAGGAAGGAATGTAGAAAGGGAAGAATGAACATAGAAAGGAAGAAAGAAGGAGAGGGAGGGAAGAAAGAAAGAAAGAAAAAAGGAAGGAAGCAAAGTACAGAAATAGGAAGGAAGGAAGGAATGTAGGAGGAAAATAAAGAGTGTGGAAGAAAAGAATATATAGCAGGAAAAGAACACAGGAGGGAAGGAAGGAACATAGGAAGAAAGGAAGGAAAGAAGAGAGGATAGTAAGAAGGAAGACAGGAAAGAAGGAGGGAAGGAAGGAATGTAAGGAGAAAAGAGGGAGGAAATATAGGAAGGAATGTGGGAAAGGAGGATAGAAAAGAAGAAATGAAGTATGCAGAGAGGAAGGCAGGAAGAAAGGAAGGAATGTAGAAAGGAGTGAAGGCAGAAAAGAGTGTAGGAAGGAAGAAGAGAAAGAATATAAAAAGGAAGAAATATAGAAAGGAAGGTAGGAAGGAATGAAAAAAGGAAGGAAGAATGGGAGGAAGGAAGAATTTATTATGTGCCTACTATGCATCCAGTACTATACTAAGCATTTTTACATCTATTACCTCATTTGAACCTCATTTGGTCCAATAACCATGAGAAGTAGTTGCTTTTATTATCCCCATTTTACAGTTGAGAAAACTGAGGCAGAAAAAGGTTAAATGACCTACCCAGAGTCACACATCTAGTACAAGCCTGAGAAAAGTTGTGACCTCAGTTCTTCCTGACTTAAGCAACAGCTTAAAATTCCTTTTCCATCAGCAGGAAGCTTGAATATTTTCTAGCAGCCACCCCAATATTCTAGTCCTCTTCCCCCCACTACCAGTAGGATGAACTTGACAAGAGCCAAGATGTCAAATTAGGGACATACATCCAGATGAATTTTTCTAATATTCTCATCTAAACAGCAGGCAAAAGAATATAAGAAAATAAAAATCCTGAAGCTTGGGACAGTGCTTCCTGACACCCAGATGAGCAAAGCCCAACTCTAATATGAATTTATAAGTCAATAAATAGGCTGGAAAATTAGCAAATAAACAAAAATAAAGTATTTGACCATAAAAAGTTACTGCTATAGCAGGAAAGATCAAGACAAACTCAGAGGAACTCAACAATGTGAGAACAGTTGCAAAAAAAAAAAAAAGAAAAAAAAAAGAAATGATAATTAGACCCAAACCCAACAAGAATCTCTGGAAGTGTTAAAAAAAAAGAGAGAGATAAGAGTAGTAGAAGAAAAACTGGGGAAAAATGAGATTGACACAAGAAAATTATGAAAAGAGATGAAATTAGGTTAAAAAAAAAAAGGCACCAAAATACACATACACTAAAATATACACATCTCAAAATAGCACCAGAAACAAAATTTGCCAAATGTTAGAAGGAGCATAAAAATTCACTGAAGAGAACTATAAAAAGCAGAAATGTCTGAATGGAAAAAGAGGTAGAAAGTGTTACTGAAGAAAATGAATAGTTAAAAATTAGAATTAGGCAAGTGGAATATAATGACTTCATGAGACATCACGAAACAATAAAACAGAATCAAAAGAGTTCCAAGGTCAAAGAGATAAATCTTCAAGCAGCCAGAAAGACACAAATCAAATATCATGTAGTCACAGTCAGGATCACACAAGACTTAGCAGCTTCCATGTTAAAGGAACAATGGGCTAGGAATATGTTATTCTAGAAGGCAAAGGTGCTGGGTTTCCAACCAACAGTACCTTGGCTACTCTGATCATTGCACTGATCCACGTCCAAAGAACTCATGACGAAAAAATGTCATCCACCACCACAGAAACAAGTGATGAACTCTTGAGTGCAAATCGAAGTATAATTTTTTCACTTCACTTTTCCTACTTTTTTTGAAATATTGCTGATATGGAAATTTGTTTTGCATGATTTCTCATGCATAAATAATGACATTTCATACCTTCTGAGTGGCTGTGGGAGGGAGTGGGTAGGAGGGAATTTGGAATTCAAATTTAAAAAGACAAGAATGTTAAAAATAAATGAGTAATAAATTGAAATGTTTTTTTTTTAATATGATGATCCAGCTCCAGTTCCAAAGTTTAGACTCCTAGGTCCCTTACCCTAATGCCTGTTTCTACTACATCTAGATAAGGGCCCTATAAATTCCCACCAGAATTTAATGTTTTAAGTATCACCTTTTCTCCTGGACTCCAGTGGTTATATCTAATTCCACTTGGAACTCACTGGACATGATCTGTTTCCACCATTTTTCCTGGCTGCTTTTCATATTTCCAAGGATCTGCCTTAAATCAAGCTAGATTGCTTTACCATATTATTTATTCGATGCTTTTTTGTTCTGGACCTTGATATCCCAAACCTTTCTAATTCTGTATGGGGTTCAGCATCTTTTATAAAATTAGAGATTTGACCATAGGATCTCCAAGGTCCTTGATCATATGATTCATTTGTTGATTTTTTTAAGTAAGAAAAAAATTTCATTAAGTCATGAAAATTAATGTCATGCCTATGAATGGAAAAGAGCAGTTTGAGGGACAGTATTGGAAAGAGCATCGCACAGGGAGTCAGAAAGACCCATATTTGAATTCTTCAGAAGACACTCTGGGCTAGAGTTTCCTCATTTATAAAGTAAGGTAGTTGGACTTAATGACCTCTAAGGAATTTTTAGCCCTAAATTCATGAACCCATTATCTTTTGTTGCTAAAACTACAAGTTGTGAGGTAAATCCAATAACTCAGTGCAGGGGATGTACAGATGACATGTCCAAACAACAGCATCTGTACTCAGGGGGATGGCCCAAAGTTAAAGCATTTCCCTGGCTGGGGGGAAGGAAAAATCATAATAATGAAAAAAATATACTGAGAAGTCTAGAATTTGTGTTCAATGTTGCAATTTGAATATTCACTTCCACAATGTCAATTCATCTACAAATAAAACTCATTGTATAATCATACAAAGTTGTCTGCTTTAGACTAGCTTTAAAGATGTTTTCATAAAGGAAATGAGGTCCAAGAGTCTAGAATACATGGTAAGATAATAGGTTTGAGGATGTCTTAAGTTGTTCCTCCTTGGACTAATGAAAAAAGAAAAGAAACACACAGAACTGCATTCCAGAAATGAACCAATATGTTATTCAAGATCATATTTCCATCTCTCACTTCTTATACCTTTTCTTTCCTCTATTCCTATTGTTAATGATTTGTCTTCTTAGAATGAACAATGAACAAATTGGAACATGTTTAATTTTATCACCATAGCCACATTTTGACTCAAATTTAATTTTCCTTATACTTCTACCTTCCTCCTCAGTTGTCACATTATAATTATCTAGCGATCTCCAGGGTTTTCAGTTTTTGGAAAGGAAAAAATTGCTATTCTAGGGTAGTCTGGAAAACTCACTTCTGGAGGTTAAGGTAAAACAGGTTACTTGCCAAGAGAATGAGAGAAAAGAGAAGGCTCTAAGTGTATTAATTTGTCACTGGTTTTATCATTTTCAGACTAAATTAACTTCAACAATGATTCCTTTAAAAATATGGAACTGTATCTTGAAGCATGAAGAGCTGATCAGATGCAATTAATGGGATACTAGAATTCTTAGCTTCCTTCAAAGTTCAGCTCAAATTCTAATTCCTATAGAAGTGTTATGAGAATAACGTTGAGTAATGCCATGAGAAATGGTCCCACATTTCCTTTACCTAGAGGTTCAACCTAACTAATCTTCCAGGTCTCTAGGTCTAGCCCTGAGTGGTTGGGAGATCTGTCTAACACTATAGCTCACAAATTACTACTGATATGTTTCTTTTCATGATTCTCAGTTGATTATAAACTATCAATTAGTCAGTGAGACTTAATTATCTTTAAGAAAGGAGTATTTTTTACAGTAGTATAGTTGGTCAAGTTGGGGCAATCACCCCTTAATTCTGTGATAAAATTTCCCATGAATACAGACAGAACCCATGAGAAAATAGGATCAGTCTTAGAGTACATGTGGCAAAAGACTAATTCATGGCTCTTAAAAATGCTCCTCTTCGTAAATGACTTTCTTCTTAGGGGTTTGTCAAGAAATGTTCTCTTTGCCTTTGCTATACACCTCAAATTCTTGGACCAGAACTGACTGACTTTTGTACTTTTGTAGATGATCCAAAGCACAAGACTAAGTTTCCCCAGAAAATCTGAACATATTTCCTCTGCAACATTACTCTAGTTGATGAGGGACCTTTTTATACTTAGTCTAAAGCTCATGAATTATTCAAAAAATGTCTTCACTATGTTAAGATAATAGAGCCTAGTATCTTGATATGTATTTTACATGAGGTGGGTGATTTGATTTATTGATCACTTCCCAATTGATTCACAACATTATAAATATATTCTATCTATAGTTATATGTGGACATTTCTTCTTGTTTTGGTACAGTGTATGTACGATGCAATCTCTTTTAAGGCAGAATTTCTTTTGTTTTTCTTTTTTGTATCCCACGCATCTGCACAGCACTTGGCACATCATGGGGATTTAACAATAAAAGACATGATTTGTTGATTGACTCTAAACCAAAGTTATAGTCATATAAAATTTTCTTTCATGCAATGATGAATGTTTCAAGATTAGGTATACTGATTTTTAATAACATAACAACATTTCAAATTTATAAAGTACTTTCTAGTCACAGGGTACTTTCCTCACAGCAATGAAGTCAATCAAGTAATATTTGAATTCTATAGGTGAGGAGCCTGAGGACCAGAGAGGACATCATTTTTCCAAGGTCACATAATAGTAAATGACAGAGAAGTAACTTGAACTCAAATCTTCTTACTCTAAGTCTTGAGTTTTTCAAACTATTATATATTGCATTTCTTAGAGAACAATAATGCCACTTCTATTTCATTATTAAAAAATCTGAAACTGCACTCACTTGAATGATTCTAGATCTTTAGAAATCTGGAATTTAAATATGCCCCATATTCTTTATGGTTTTTTTTCTAATGTCTTTCAAGCAAAGTGACATAAATTCTCTTAGGAATATAATTATCAACCACTCCTATTAAAGCAAAGCAAAAATAAAATAAACCAAAAAATTCTAAAAGGCAGACAGCACTATAATCTGTGAAAAGTTAATATGTTACTGCAGCGTCTAGTGCTACATAAAACATATGGGAAAACAAGGAAAAGATCATCTCTGTCTCCTAGGAGTGGAACCAAGCTACAACTGTCAAAATTTTGTAAATTTCACTGACTTAAATTAGAATCATAAATTCACAAAAAATGTAAGAAGAATGAAGAGCTTCATGACTAAAAAAAATAATAATTGATACACCCTGCATCTCTACTAAGTCTCAGCAAGAAAATTTTAATTAAAAATTGATATCTATTTAACTCTTTGCAAACTGCGTATCTGGACTGTCTCTCACATGAGCACGAGCAAAATGAATAAAAAAGCATAATACTACAGAATTGTATCTCCAAACAAATATGTATGTTTAAATATGACCAAACAAATAGTATGTTTAAATCCATCATTTCCAAGCTGTACAAACTGCTAGAATCAGAGTTCAAGTAAAGTATTTCAAAGCTTTCTAATGGTATTCTTTATATCAATGGGAAAACTGAGAACCTTAAATTCTTAAGATGATGGACCTCAAATTGAACAATTATGGAATTGGCACACACACACACACGCAAACACAGAGGCACGATGGGGCAAATTCTGGATCTGCTGTCAATTGACCCAGCTTCAGTTCTCAGTGCTTCCATTTACTACTTGTGTGTCCCTGGATAAATCAGTTAAATTCTCTGGGCCTCAGTTTCCTCAATTATAAAAAGAGAAAGTAAGAATAAATCACCACAAAAATCCTTTCCATTGTTGAAATCTGCTATACAAATACCATCCATAGAAGTTACAAAAAGTTTACATCATCCCAGATTTTACATCATTCTAGGTGCTCATAGATACTTAAGTAGATCTTATAAGATGATTCTTAGACTCTTTACCTCATGGGAATATTATCATCATTGTAGATGTTTTGGAGAGAGGGAGAAAAGCCTGTGGAGTTAAAAATAAGGATATACTTAATCTAGTTTAATGTAGTAGTTATACTTTCTTTGAATGAAAACAAAACAAAATTAACAAAAAAAACTCAAAAAGTTAGGGATTTTTCTCTGTGTTATATTTAGTACATAAAAACAATGTCTTTAGAAAACACAACATTTCAAGCACTTTTTAAGGCATTTTCAGTAATTTCCATGAGGGTTATGATAGAAAGGAAGGTATAATTTCTATCCCTCTTTGAACCCCCAAATATGACCTTCATCTGTACTTCATCTTTTTAAAGATTTTTCCAAGTGCATTTCCTTTTCTTGTTGGGAATACCTTCCATTCTCTGAGCTTTTATTGCAAACTGAATTAAATTTGTTCAAATCACTAGTCTTCCTTGTTCACAGAACTTTTCCAAGGAGTGGAAAGTATTTGTCATTTGTTTTACTTTTGGAATAAGGAAAGCATTTCAAGAAAGTGACAACTTTTTTTTTAGTTTAGAAAAATGGAAGTAGTAGGTGAAAAGAATGGTTTTTTTCCAAGCTTGTTTAAGGAACTAGTGATGGCACCAGGATGAAAACCTAGTTATATAAGTTATGGTCTACTGCTAGGATTTGTTTTTCCCATTTGTAAGAAAAAAAAGTATAAGGACTTATTTTCCAATATTTACAGAACTTTGAGTTTTTCTCCCACTCCCCAAAATATCTACAAGAATGATAACATTCCTATGAGATAAGGGGTCTAAAAATCATCTTATAAGATCTACTTAAGTAGTTATGAGCACCTAGTACAGTGTCCAGCAGCAGGTAGGCATTCAAAAATATATGTTGATTGGTTAAGGCAGAAGATTAAGCAATTTGACTTTTGAAAAACTTGAGTCATATATTTTTCATAGATGACTTGAGAGATATGTTCCCATTTTTAAAAGTCTTCATTATGCAATGATTAAATTAACTCCAAAAACCACTACTATATGCATAGTACTATGCTAGCTAGGCCTTCGTGGTAAAAGAACAATTTTTTAAAAAATATACTCTACTTAAATCTAGAAGTAACTTTTTAAAAGCAAACTTTTTGTAAAAGGAGTTGTGAATCAATAATGATAAATACTCATTTTTTCCTCTGCCTATCAGCTGGACCTTGTGAAACTCTCTGGGGCTCAGCGTGAGAAGTCAGATCTTACTTCCTTAAGCATGATCCCTGGGTCATAGATCACAAAAAGGACTTTAAAAATCTGTAATTCAGCCAGTCACACACACACACACACACACACACACACACACACACACATTTTATGGATAAAGAAACTAAGACTCAGAGAGGTGACATTACATGATTGATCTTTCACATATTTGAAATTGGTCACCATCCCCTTTAAACTGTAAGGTCCTTGAAAGTAAGGACTATATTATACTTTTTCTTGTATCCTAATCGCTTAACAAAATTTCTGGCACATAGTAGGTACTAAATAAATGTTTATTGACTGACTTTTCTTCTACTTTTTTCTATTGATTTTGCTTCTTAAGGCAAAGTATCCCTGATTCCTTCAGTCACCTTCAGATTTTGAGTTTTGAAGTCACTATTCTGAAATTACTCCAGATTTTTAATGTACTTTCTACAATGTGGTTTGCCAGTACTGAGAGTGAAGTTATAGATGTGGTCTGAGAAAGGAGAGTATATCTAGACAGCCAACACCATCATTTCAGACGTTCTAATTCTATTAATGGATTAACTTTTTTTCATTTGCTATTCCATCATCTTTATCATGGTCTAATACATCCCCAAGATGTTCTTGTTCTTGTTCTTTTTTTGCTCACCTTTCCCCTCCTCCCACAAAACTAAACATGACATTTTCATTTGTAGTGGGGGAAAGAGGTAAATAGCAGTCTCTCTCCCCTCTCTCAGGCTGGGGCACTTCTCAGCACTGAGCCTGAATCCTGGCCACTTCTAAAAAGATATACACTTACTTCTAAGTGTGGTCTGGTGATTGTTTGGGAAACATTTTGGCATGTTGCAGTCAACTTTAGGCTATTCATTGGTTTTTCGATAGCATAATGAATGAAGAGGGTGAAGGCAGGCTGCACAAAACCTGCTTCAAATAGGAGTAGCCACTAAACCAAGAAGTGTGGTCTACACAATGACCCTGAGGAAGAGAGAGAGAGAGAGAGAGAGAGAGAGAGAGAGAGAGAGAGAGAGAGAGAGAGAGAGAGAGAGAGAGAGAGAGAGAGAGAAGAGAGAGAGAGAGAGAGAGAGAGAGAGAGAGAGAGAGAGAGAGAGAGAGAGAGAGAGAGAGAGAGAGAGAGAGCTCCTCCACATCCACCCCTTGAGTCCGAATTATTCAGGCTTTCCTTGTCAGGGACAGAAGAAAAGTGGCTATCAGTTGATTTGGGGAACCTAATTCCTGTGGGGAGAAATCATTGTGTTCTGAGAGCTCATTTGCTACTAGTTTTTCCCTCTGAGAGGGTAAGCTCAGGTTTTTACCTTTATTTTTTCCTCTATTTTTCACTTTTGCTGGATTTTTAAAAATTATTACTTTAGTTTTCCAGTTTGATTTTACTTTCATAGGTGGGGGCAATTTCTTATAAATACTAAATAGGCAGTTATCTCTGGTAAGCTTTGTAAAATGTCATTTGTTCATTGAATTTGTAAAAACGGTATACAGGTTGTCCTGGAAATAACAAGGCAATTAAACTTTAATAACCTAAACTTGCACTATGACTTTTAGTGCACCCTGTATTTGAGCGTCCAGAGGCATAAATCATGGTAAATTTGTACCATAACAAAAGTTTTTACTTTGGGGACTTTAAATAGTCTCTGTGCTATACAGAAATGTAGTAATTGGACCATGGGGACTCTTTACATGATATTTAGTAGACCATTAAGAACTGTTCCATATGGACTTTAATGAAATCTTGAGTTCAAGGCACTGAGAAGTTACTTTAAAGGGCAATTCTTGAGTCTCCTCTGAACCCCAGATAACTTTAAAAATAAGGAATATGGGCAAGTCAACCCCAGATTATTTGCTGAGGGGAAATATCTAACCAGAGGGAAGAGTGTTAGGAGGGGATAGTAAACAGAAATCCCTTCCTTCACATTTGACTGGTTTGAATAGAATGTATATCATGAGGTCCTTCCCCACTTCCTCAACCGTCATGTGTTGACAAATACCATGATGCAATGATAGGGGGAAAGGTAAAGTTCTTCCCTGAAAAGTCACAGGAAGAATTTCAAGTACACTTTGATGAGTGAGAGACAGAGGATAAAGTCATCCCCTCTTTAATTTCCATTGACTGGACTATTCTTTTCATCTAAGTGGACAATATTATCAGAAGTAATTTGATCACAAACTTGCTTCCTCCCTCTTATGTCGCTTGCAGGCAGTGAGGAACCAAGTAGACCTCCCAAGGTTTGCTACACCATTTCAAAACAAGTCCTTAAGAGGCAAGAACATGTTTCTCTTCAAAGACCAGGACTCAAATTTAGTACTCCACAAGATTTCTCTAGCGAGAGAAAGAGAGTAGAGTGGATAGCATTTGGAAGGCTGTGCAGTGCTTTTAAAAATACAAAGTTACTTCCCATTTCAAGGGCCCACTTTTGCATAACAAATGTTCTCCTAGTGATATTCCACAGCCATGAATTCTTGAATACCTCAAATGCTGAAGAATTAAAGTTGTGGATAACCTAAAGCACAAAGGAAAGATGAGTAGAAGTAAGCTTCAGTGATTACTCACATTAAGGAAATGTTATAAGGCTTACCAGCAGTGCTGATGCAGTAAATATTAAACAATCAGTTTTCCAAAACTCATGATGCACTTTTAATTTCAATTATTATTTTCTCTCTCACTTTCTTAAATCTAGAAAATCAAAACAATAAATCAGTACTGATTTAGAACATTTGCTGATTTCTGAGGTATAAATGATCACAATAAAAATGTATTGGCTGGCTCTTGTGAGCTATTACAAGCTGTTTTTCCAAATGCTACTGGATAATACTGAAGAAAATGATCATCAGGAAAAGGGATTAAGTTGCTACTGTGTGGCACAAGCCAGAGGTTATAGATAGCTTTACTTCTTCACTGGAAAATTTAAGATCTTAAAAGAGCTACAGAAGAAAATTCATCCCATTGGCTGAATCCTCTGCAGTTGATTTATGGAAAAATGTGGACAAGAATGACATAAAATGAAAAGAGAATGCAATCTGTACTGATGGAAGGGAATACTTGCATTGAGGAGGACATAGATCCCCCCCCCCCCATATTCTTTAGAATTCATTTTAGATACTATAATTATTTCAGCAATGTAATTTTTTCAACCACAATCATTCACAATCCTCAAACCACATTATTCTCTTTATATAAATAGCTTTTCCCTTTTGCAAATCAGAATCTTCAGAACCTTGATGTTATGATCTTCTTAACTGTAATAACTAATTTCCCTTCCTGCAGCTCAGATACTAATCATAACAAACATTTGGAAAGACCTTGATGTTGGGAAAAATTGATGACAAAAAGAAAAGGGGATGACAGAAGATGAGATGAATAGATAATATCATGGAAATTAAAAAATATAAACTTGATCAGACTTCAAGAGATAGTGTACCATATAAGAACCAGCACACTATGGTGCATAGGATCATGAAGAATTGGACATGATTGAACAACTGAACAAAAACAAAAACTCTTTTGTAGTACCTGCTATGCACCAGGCACTAAGTGCTTTTAACAACTGTCTCTTCATAACAACAGCTAATCTTCACAAAAACCCTGTAAGGTAGATGCTGTTAATATTTTCCCCGTTTTTATAGAGGAGAAACCTGAGGACAAAAGAGGTTAGGTGAATTGTGCAGAGTCACACAGTGAGTGTCTGAGGCCAGATTTAAACTCAAGTCTTCCTGACTCCAGGTCCAGTGCTCTATCCATTGTGCTACTTAGCCGTCTAATAGAGTCTTAATACTATTTCTTTGAATTCCTTGAAATTTACTCAATACAATTCTAGTTTTCATGTAATATAATTTTATTCCTTATTCATGGTGGGTTCTACAATGACTCCTCAGATCTCTGACATTTGTATTCCGTCACACAGTTCCTTCTTACTGGTTAGAATCTGACCCAGAAAGCAACTTTGTTGCTTCCTTTACCCTTCCTTTACCACCTGAAAGTCAAGAATGCTTCTCTTGTGTTTTTAGCAGAGAATCCAAAAGTAAAAGTCTAGGCAGCTAAAGTCTCCCACCATAACTATGACATATTGTTTCAATGACAGATTTCTGAAACATATTTTGAGTTCATCATTCATAAGGGAAAGCTTCAAGGGTGAATATTGAGCCATTTAATATCTATATTATTTTGAAAAACTTGTACATATCAAACATACTACTTAGGTTGAATCTAGCACAGTGTTCAGACCTGAATGGAAGCTTAGGTTTCTCAAAGGTGAACTGAAGAAAAAGAGTTGCTAAAATAGGTGTCAGCAGCAGGAACAATAGGAATGAAGAAGTCCAGTCTAGAAACTAGTGCAACCCTCTAGGTTAGGCCAGGTAATAGAGTGTATTATAACAGTCAGTAAGGGGAAGCTTTGACAAATAAAGGAATAATTTCAAGAAAGTCTTATAATAGATAAATGTCTCAGGAAGGTGGCCACAACAACATTAGAACAATCCAGCAATTGGATCCTTAAATGTACGCAGTTAGCATCAAGGAGGTCATCAAGGAAGGAACTAGTCATTCAGTCAAAAAACATTTACTAAATGCCAGACATTGTGCTAAACACTGAGGACACCAAGAAAGGCAAAAGAAAGTCAGTCTCTGCCCTCAAAGAGCTCACAATACAATGGAAGTAGAGGTAACAAAACATAAATGGAAGCTAAGAAAGACAGAAGGGAGGGAAATGAGCATGAGGGGCATGATGAAGGGCTGTAGGTAATGGGAAATGATGGGATGATTGTGCTGGACATCCCTCTTCAAATGGAGGATCTGGGAAGATTTTCTCTGATATCCACCCTTTTCTCTCTTCAATGAGCCTGAAGAAGAGCCCCCACAAGCAGCCTAAAGAGGTGCGAGTTTCAGAATTGACATGAGTTTTCAGGAAGATGAGCATCTAGAGAAAATGATGAACTCCAGGGAAGTGACCAGGTGAGAAACAACAAAGCAGGTAATAATAGTAACTAGGTTTTATGAGCAGGAATCCATTCCCTGGGAGGATGTGCAGGGAAGGAGATAAAGATCTAGAACAAAAACCTCAAAGAAAATGAGTAAGAACAAGTCAGGGAAGTAAATCATTAACTCAGAAACAGAAGGGTAAGACAGAAATGCAGTTAATGGAACTTGACTACCTTATATGAGATCTTAGTCACAAAGAAAAGGGCCAGAACCCAGTTACTGAAATCCAGTTACCAGTCTGATTCAGTCCAAAAAGCAGTTATTAAGTGTCTATTATTTACAAGATATTGCACAGGGTGTTAGGTTGGTAAACAAGATAGTTTCTGTATTTAATGAATGTACAACATACTGGGATTGGGAGAAAAGAGATTGTATTTTAAATGGAAACAGATAGGTGATACAGTGGATAGTGTACTAGATTCACATTCAGGAAAATGTTAGTTTAGATTGGGCATCAGATACTTATTAGTAATGTGAACCTAAGCTAGTCACTTAACCTCTCTTAACCTGAGTTTCCTCAAATGATAACAATAACACTTACCTCTTGGTGTTGTTGTGAGGATCAAATGAGATAATATTAAAAAGCACTTATCATAATGCCTGGCACATTGTAGGGATTATATAAATGTGAATTTCCTTTCCTTCTGCCCAAATATTGATGTGATAATTTGAGGACTTGAAACCTAGTTAAAATCTTACCTTCTATAACAAACCTTTCCCAATCTAGCCTAATAATATTGCCTTACCTCTAGATTATTTCCAGTTCATTGTGACGATATCTTGATTGTACATAGTTATTTGCAGTGTTCCCGTTAATGTTTCCATTCAAGTAAAGTACTTGAGATTAGAGGTAGTCTTTTGCTTTTGCTTGCATCCCAAGTATTTAGCACAGCACCTGGCATATAGGTGCTTAATAAATGCTTGTCTGACTGAATGACTGACAAAGTCTGAATGGAACCAATAGAAAGTAGGGTCTTGCTGAGCCATTGACCTAGAATATAACGGTAGTCATATTCACCTTCCTAGGAACTACTTTAGTTCTGGGACTTGAGGTGAGACTAACCCTTCAGTATGAATAGCAATATTGATGGGAATTCCAAGTCTGCAACTTGCAAACTCATTTGTCATTGGACAAGTAATTTCTCGTCATTTGTAAAATGATAGGGTTGGATGAGATGGTTATAATATCCCTTTCTGTTTCAAAGTCCTATGATTCTTTGAGGGGAGGGTGCAGAAACCAGGTAGGATATCAACATATTTATAAATCTCATCATATGTAAAAACCATGTTTTCTACTCTTCAGCTCCTTCAATATAAACCTTTAACTACAATCACCTAAACTGTTCTTATTGTTCAGTTATGTCTGACTCTTCATGACCCCAACAACAATAACATTTGATGAAGGTGGTATCAGAGAAAATGAGAATTGAACATTCTAAGACTAATGCTCATTCTCTACAAAATCTTCCTGTGATTTCTCAGTAAAAATCACCAAGATTTTAGCCTTTAGACAATAATGACAATTATTGATATGCTAGACAGATATAAGGAGAGATGTCACTATATAAGGGGAGAAACTATTGATCACAGTATTCTGTTTGTGCAAAGTGATTCTCAGTCTGGTTGCAAGGGTTGCCTCAGCCAATTATAAAATCTGCATAACATTAAGCGTCTCTGTTGAGCTAGACAAGGATAGCTACTTGCAAATGTGTCAACTACTAAGGGCAAAGATGTCCCAAGAGAAGTTGTTCCATCCTCTTGTATCTTTTACAAAAGGAATTACTGTATATTTTAACCAAATTGTCTTTGATTAGTCATTCAATAGCCTACTGTCTACAATACTAATATATGATGCTGTAAAAAGGAAGAATGAAAAATAACGTGTTTCATGCTATAATCCATGCAATAAAAGAACTTCATTTAAATAGGAACAAGGAACCTCTCTATCCTCCAGAATCATAGAATTTTAAAGAAGAAACAGAACTAAGACACATACTGTTTTTGCTATGTCACAACCTCCCTGAACCTTATAGGGATAAAAATACTTGTATCCTTTACTTTACAAGGTTGTTGCAAGGAAATTATGTTGTAAACTTTAAAGAACTATACAAATATAACGGTTGTTTTTTTGCATGTGAGACAGCCAGACATGGTGTATAGAGTTAGATTTACAAATCAGAAAAATAGGAGTTCAATTTTCACCATAAAAATACCTATAATATGATTCCTCGTAACACTATTGTAAGGCTCAGGTGAGATAATGTTTTCAGAACTCTTCACAAACCTTAAAGTACTATACAAATCTCAGCTATTATTATCATATAATCCTATCCCTTCCTACCCTCTCACTTTGTAGCTGAAGTGAAAGAAAGAGTCCACAAAAGTTAAATGATTTGCCCAGATCACATAGTTAGAAAGTGACTAACTTTCTAAGCAGTACACTTTTCTCGAGACCATGTAAATTAATTGAATTTGAGATTAAATGGTATCTTTAATCCAATGAAATTAATTTCAAACCTGGTATGTCCTCCCAAATCCTGACAATAAAATTTGGAAGTCTTGTCCATACATGTGTAAGTATACCTTGAGTGATGGTATTGTTTCTATACCAGCTTGGAATCAAATGAAGTAATGTTACAGATGATAGTTCCATAGGAACAAAATTCCAAGCATTATTAATGAATAATATGCCATTGGTAGTTAATTATAAAAGCTTAGTTTCACTACATTTAGGTTTAGTTATGATGTATGTAGCTGGGAAGACAAATCTGTTTTTCTCCCTTGTGTATCCTTTCCACAATAATCTATCCCCCACTACTACTAGGAGTACTGTACTTGATTTCCTTAAATTTTTTGAAATATAGACTTGTGTAATTTAATGACATGGCCCTGCTAAAAGAGGGAGAGAGGTATAATACAGGAGAAAGTAAGGTTGGTCCTAAGAGGCTCTAGACGCAAGATAAAGTTCTAACATGAATAGGAGGTCCACCTCTAGGGCAATGGGGAAGAGATAAGGCCAGCTCTACTGAGTCAAAATACGCCTCCGTGGAATTGGTATAGAGACAACTTTCTTCTGAATACAAAGGGAGAGTTTCTTTAGCCTTTGACAGACTTCTTATACTGAGGCATGGGTCTACGAAGACCATGAACTAAGCAGGTTTAAGAATAATGGAGGTTTGGTTTTGAGCTGTAAACACTCCATAAAAATTCTTCCCATGTCAGCTAATTAGAGAGTTTATCTGTGGGGAAGACAAGCTCCACTGTTTGATGAAGGAGAATGGCAGAACTGCAAAGATAGCTAAATGAGGTTATTGATGAAAAGGCCACCTGCTGAGAATATAGAATTATCGTAGAAAGCAGGACAAGGAAACTACCACTTATTGGGACTACGATGTAATGAGAACTTCAGGAAGGAGAAATATGGATGACAACAAGAAGTAATGGGAACTGCTGAAGACTGATAACAACAGTAGGAGCTAAACAAAGCCACAAGAAATAGCTAACCCTTCTTACACAGAGTGACCAGAGGGAAGAATAATGTAGAACCCAAACTTCGCCTAGTTGTAGCCCTACTTAGAATGACAATTCACTGCAATTTAATTGTTTTCTGATAAGATCTCTGTTCTTTGTTGGGAATCATTAAATTTTGTGGATCATGGTCTAAGTTAGGTTTGCATTAACATAAACAAAACTTCACATTTAGCCTCATGAAACTGTGCTTATTAAGAGATTTGGTTGTTGCCATATGAAGATGTCAAATACTGAGAATCTTATAGCATCTAGATTAGAATGACAATCCAGAGAAATGAGCAGACATCAAAATGCCCTTAGCCCTTTATGTTTGTAAGAAAAACATGATGCAAAGATTACACATATTTATGATATCATTGTAGAATAGTTCGGCTCAGGCCAGTGTTGTTCAAGATATCCTAAGAGGATTGCTTTAGTCAAGCAATCTGCATTTTGCCAAGATCCGTATCCCTCCAAAGAGTGGAATATAGAGTGTTTTTGCTCCCTACTTCCCCAATTATTTCAGGAATAAAATCTAATAGAATGCTTTCTCTCTTTGGCAGAGGTATAGGTATGTATATATGTATACAAATATCCACATAGGCATACAACATATGTATATATACACCCCTGATACACACACAAAACACACGCACATATCAAATTTATATCTTATAGCCAGAAACTAAATTCCAATTAAACATATGAAAATTTTTCAGAGATTTGAATTGCTCCAGGATATTGCATCCTTGGATAGATAGGGCACATTGGAGGACATCTTCACTCATAGTTTCTGAGCAAGTTAAGAAAGTTTTTTTTAATCTGTTTAATGGGTCATAAAATGAACTAATATTCTTTTCCTCTGCCCTATTGTCTTGAAACTCCCACTTCTTCCGAATCATTTTGTTTAAAGAAAAAGACTATGTTTAACTTTGCAATAGAAAACACAGCTGAGTCATTGACATTTCAATCAGCTTTTATTATGTGGAAATCACAGTAGGGTATCCCTTTTACTTAGACTGTACTGACACTAAAATAGAATTGATTTCAATCTAAAAAGGAAAGACAAAACACATCAATACATATGGGCATATCTATTTTTTAATTGGAACTTCACTCAGATGCTATTCACCATGGAGTCAAACTTAGTAAACAACGGATTCATCTTTGGTTTCATTCAAGGGGGATATAGTTGCAGAAATACCAAAAGAAAGTCTGAGAATTTTCAATGGCTAGACTCCAAGACAATATTATTGGAAGCTTCCAAAGTATATTTTTAATTTATATGGCACTTATTTTTTCAAAATATTTCCCACTATTTACATATTTGTATATTCTATATTTTTACATGTATATGTATATGTATATGTATGTGAAGATGTCCATTTTAGAGATGTCAGCCTTTACTGCAGCATAGAAAGACTAATTAACTTGTCCAAGGTTATTAGGCTAATTAATAATGGAGTTGGAACAAGAATACAGACCTCCTAAATTCAAATGCAGTGCTTTTTTTATTAGTCATGCATGCATACAAATATGTAGGAAGCATATATTTTACAGGTATAGATAGATATCCATACCACTATGTATATGTATGCATATATATCCATATGTGTATATACACATGTATATATGTACACATGTGAATATGTATGCTTTGTATATCCCACTATCATCTTATTCAGTCATTCAGTAGTGTTCAGCTCTTCATGATCCCATATGGGGTTTTCTTGGCAAAGATGTTGGAGAAGTTTGTCATTTCCATCTCCAGTGTATTAAGGCAAACAAAGGTTAAGAGACTTGCCCATGGTCACACAACGAGTAAGTGTCTGTGACTGGGTTTGAACTCAGGCCTTCCTGACTTCAGACCCAGGGTCCTACCCACTGAGTCACCTAGATGCCTCTCTGTCATCTATCTCTCTACAATTTATCCATCCATCCATCCATCTTTATATCTGAATATCCCAAAATAATGAAGATAAACTTGGGAAAAAAACCCTCTGGCATAAGAACTAATGTTCCCTCTTTTTCTCCACTAATACAGTTAAGCAAAGAGAAAAATGAAACAAACAAAGAAACTTGATTAATTAAGTTGCCTGCTGTCTGGAGTTACCAAAAGCTTGATGTTCTCAGGGAGAGAATATTAAGATCAGAGCTTCCTCAAAAGTTCAAACTCTGTACTTCCTGCTTCCAAACTCACCAGAGCTACTGAGATATTTGAGAAGTATATTTAAAGTTGGGATTGCCTACTTTGAATGCTACACCAAATGTTGTATATGTCTGTGGGCTGGCAAGGAATGCATCAGTTTTTGTTTGCTAATGAACTTAATGTCGAAGTAAATCATGTCATTGTCCAAAATGTTTGTTGTGCCAGACGAAAGAAAGGACTACTACATAATGCATATGTTTCATTAATTGCAGGAGAAACCAAAAAGGAATCTTGAGTTTACAGAGAGCACAGAAGTCATCACATAAAATTGCCTGCATGAGCAAGGAAAGCAAAAGGGGAAAGACAAATCAGCACATTTACATGCAGAGAAAGAATAAGCTTTCCACAACCAGTGCAGGTGAGTTTTTTTTTTAAAACAGTGCATTACTTAATAAGAGGTATTATTTCTAAGCCTGCCATTAAATCCATCTTGTAACCCAATATCAAGTCAGAACAGTGACCTGAAACCGCCTGTAATGGTATATAGTCCAGAGACAAGAGAACTCATATGGCATAAGACTTAGAGTCATAATTTTGTTAAAACTTACAAATCATTTTTTCTAGAAGACAGATCTTGGAGAAATAAATGAAAAAGCCATCCTCGGGTCATTAAATTAGCTCAAATTTGCTAACTGCATGCTAAGAAGAGGAAGGGTGAAAGATGGATTGATTTATAATTCCTACAGTGCAGCCACTCACAAACCAGTATTCCCTTCATTTGAAGGGAATGTCTAGATGTCTAAAATGTCAAGAGATGAGTAAGCACTTTTAATGTCTCTGATATAGTAAATACAAACATTTATAGCTCATCACAATAACAAATCAGAAAATTGCATAAAGGCATACTATGAAAAATTATGGAATTAGCATAATTAGACTTGGAAAGCTTTACCAGAGATCTATTCTTCATCAATAAAATAACTTTCAAAGTATAAATACAAATATATTTTATTCATAAATTGTAGAAATTGAAACACTAATTCAAAGGCATTGGCTCCATAGTTCTTTACATGGCAATCAGCTTCCCAAAGTCAGTGACCTACTCAAATTAATGTTGGCCTCAACATAAAAGTAGTCTGTATAAATAAATAATTCACAGCCTCTGCATAGTAACTGCCTTAGTAAACCATTCAGTGCAGAACTCCAATGGAATTAAGAATATTTTGTGTAAGGATGAAAATGAGTACATTGAACAAAATGTGTTGTAGAGCTTGATGTCACAAAAGGAAAGCCTGTCTTAAAAAAATACGGTGATAGATGGAAGGACTGCCTGTAGTAACAACAATAGCAAAATGCAAAGTTGGTTTTGAATGTATTGCTGTCACACAGTCACACTTAGGATTTTGCTGACCTTACTGAAGTTGTTGGTTCAAAGTTGTTTAGAATACGAAACTTCTTTTTCCAACTACACCATAACAACTCTATATGGAAGAAGACAATTTGAAAAGTGGTATTAAATCTAAATATGAAAAAATTCTAACTCTAGAAAAAGAAATGATATCAGGGTTGAAAACCCTTCTCAACGGCAAGCAGTTTTTAAAAGCATTGGAAAACATACCAAACTTTCTAAGAGGAGAAAAATAATAATAGTCAGTCAGAGCATTGAAGTAATTATTTGGGTCATACCTAATTTAGATCAATATAGAAGGTGGAAAAAAATGCTGTACTGTACCTGGTCTGCTAAAGAATGGTCTGTGATGTAACAGAAGGAAACTTTTGGAAATTCCATTCACCAACATAGATTACAATTCAACTGTGACTTAGCAGATATATTACAGGGTTTTGCCTGAGACTCAAAAAAGTAAAGTGAATGTCTATGATCACACAGATAGGTGTTAAAGGCAGGGTCTGAACTCATCTTTTTAACTACATTATTAACACTTCTCTTATCATACCCTGTACTCCTTCTTCCTGTGAAAAACA
Source organism: Notamacropus eugenii (assembly GCF_028372415.1). Taxonomy (NCBI): domain Eukaryota; kingdom Metazoa; phylum Chordata; class Mammalia; order Diprotodontia; family Macropodidae; genus Notamacropus; species Notamacropus eugenii. The sequence continues at coordinate 365,318,116 of NC_092876.1, read as the reverse complement.
TACCCCCCCAAAAGGTATCATCTTCCACCTTGCCAAATTTTTATCCTACATACACATTCTTAACAACATGCTATTGGACATTTAAGATAGAATCTTTACATAAGCAACATATTAATTTTCAATCTTGGAAATTGTTCTCTTGTAATAATCAGTAATCACTTATTAATCATCTACTATGTGCTATTATCATTCAATTGTTTTTCAGTCATGTCTGACTTTTTGTGAGTCCATATTGGAGTTTTCATGGCAAAGATACTAGAATGATTTGCACTTCCTTCTCCACCTCATTTTACAGATGAAGAAACTGAGACAAACAGGACTAATTGACTTGCCACAGCTAGTAAATGTCTGAGGCCAGATTTGAACTAAGGTCTTCCTGACTCCAGGCCAGGTGCTCTATCAATTGTATTGATAGATACCTTATGTGTTATGTACTATGTGCTAGATACTGTGATAAATGCTGATGATACAAATATGAAAACGGAAAAGCAAATCTCAAAGTAGTACAGGCAGGTGAGAGATGAAAAGATATCTGAACTGAGGTCTCTCATTAAATGGAAGTTTGGAGTTCACAATCCCAATCCCCAATCATAAAGCTAATGAGATCTTATAGGATGTAAGTTTATCCCAATAAGTAGCTTCTTGCGGCAGAGTGGAGACAGTCAAGAGATGCTAAGGTAGTACAAGCAGGTGCTGTAACTGATACCTTCCTAGTGACTTCACTCTGGGCATTATTTTGAGCAGTAATTTTGATTTGAAGTATTTTAATAGTGATGTCTCTCTTCTCTATTTTAATTATAGTGAAGCAAGAAAGTTAATAATGTTGGCCACATGACAGCAATGTCTGGATTAGAACCTCCAATCACACACTATTCCTTATCAAAGATTGATTTAATATAGACAATGAAAACACTGGCCAGGTTCTGAGTGCCAAATGGAGGTCAAAGTCAATGCATTGATCTTCCCTCTGAAAGCCATAGGTATATTGGAAGCAGCTATATAGTAGTTAGCATTCATATAACACTTTAAAGTTTAGAAAGAGCTTTACAAATATAATCTTATTTTGTCCTTAAAATAACCTCGTGGGACAGGTGCTAATATTTCCATTTTACAGTTAAGAAAACTGAAGCAGAAAGAGACTGTGACTTGCCCAAGACCATAGAGCTATTGAGTAACTGAAGTTGCAAGGCACAATGATCTATCCACTGCATCTCCTTGTTGCCTATCTGTAGCCTTTTTCCTAATGAATAGCAAAGAGTGTTTAGAACTAAAATTATGTCATCAGCTAAAGAAATGTCGATGTGCTGTACAGGCTTAGTGAATACTTCTAAATCTGCTTTCTGTACAGTAGCTAGGATGGTATTGAGTTCATGACTATGCTAATTAAAGATAATTCACCAAATTTCGAATGGACATAGTAACAGAATACTTACTGGAGATTAACTAACCAATACTAACCAATTAGAATCAAATGTAAATTTCACCAATACTATCTCCCTACCATTCACACTCTTGTGTTCCTCTCAGCAGTATATTACAAGTGAACTTATGCTCTAAACTACCATTGACCTTGGCTGGCATGTCTGTCTTCTGAGAAGGAGATTAAATGTTTGTGTATTGAGGTCTTTTCTGGACCCTTCTTCAGTCTGTTTTTTTATTCATTTAACTGTTCTAAGAAATTATCATAATACAATGTCTTTAATTTTGTCCATTTCTCTTTTTTTTTACAATAGTTTTTTAAATAGGTTATGTTGGAACAATATCTTCTCAGTTTTATATCTTCTAATTTAGCATTGATTTAAATTTTTTCTCAGACAAATAATATAAAAAGCCCAATCCTTTCATTTGTAACCAGTCATTTGTAAAAACAATTTCATTTATTTGTGATGTTGTTCAATTATTCCAAAGTCAAGGGACTTCCAGATCGCTTGACATAAGTATTAATTCAAAATAATTGTGAGACCACTAAGTAGTCTACAAACCATGTGAATTCTTGATTCCAAACATCATTTTCCAATATAGTTTTTTCTTTTCTATTATTCACCTACTTTTACAAAGAAATAATCAATAATCTTTGCATATGTTGACTAGGGAGTCTTTGTCAGTTAGTTATAAAATTACATCCATACAAATTCATGGTGGCTTCTTTCTTTCCTTTCACCTTCCTTCCTTTTTTCTTTCTTTTTCCTTCCTTCTTGAATTTCGCATAATTATCTTGAAACACTGTAGGCAAAAATATATTACACGGAAGAGGTACCCAACTCTAGCAGCAGTGAAAAACTCCAGTGACCAGAATCAGATTGAAATGTAATTGAGAAATACTTAAAGAAATAAATAAAAATTTAATAAGACATAGATACTATGATTTTGTGGTTTTCTAAGTCACTATTTGGCCACTGTTTGAGTTTGATAACATTGGTATCAAATGCTGGCCTTTGAATTAGAAAGAACTGCATTCAATGTTACTCCAGACACTAAGTACTGATTCTGGGTAAGTCATACAGTTTATCTCAGTCTCAGTTTTCTCATATTTAGAGTGGGGACAACAATCATACTTTTGACCCTGGTCACCATGAGATAAAAGGGGATGATATATGTAAAACACTTTGCAAACATTAAAGAGCGATGTGAATATTAACTTCTATTTAAGTGGCATAGCTGAAATTAAATTCCAGGTTCATTAACTCCCAGGGCTATCATTCTTTTTGCTGCGCCATGCAGCCTTCTAACTCCTTTTACTCACTGCTCTGATGAAATCCTGTGAGCGATATTTCCTTTTAGCTATATATTAAAAGAGTCTTCTGCTTTACTTTGGTTAATAGGGCTCCTTTTCTCCATTGCAGAATCTATTCTTTGTTCTTGAAATAATGCTTACACATATGAGATTGCCAACAATGAAATAGATGTTTATAAATGGTCTAAAAACCATTAAAAATTCTTAGTACCCTCTAGCACCCTACCCAAAATTTACCACTATAACAGTAGAAGTAGAAGGTTAACTAGGTGGTATATCAGAGTTGTTATTCAGTAGTTTCAGTTGTATCTGACACTTCATGACCCCTTTTAGGGTTTTCTTGGGAAAGACATTGGAGTAGTTTATCATTTGTTTCTCCAGCTCATTTTACAGAAGAGGAACTGAGGTAAATAGTGTTAGGTGACTTGCCCAGGGTCACACAGTTAGTGTCTGAGGCTAGAGATGAATATTCCTGACTCCAGACGCTGTACTGCACCACCTAACTGTCCCAGTACAGTACTGCAAAACCTGTGACCCACAGGCCATAAGCAGTCCTCAGGCACATCAAAGGAATTCAGGCAGCCCATGAAAAATGTAGAGGACGTTTTCCTCTACATTTTTCAAGGACTGCCTGAAATCCTTTGCTAGGCTATAGGTTGTGCAGGCCTACCCTAGTAGATAAAAGTACTTCACCAATAATATTTCCTTTGATCTTAACAATAACCCTGGGAGGTAGCTGCTATTAGGATCTAAATTTTATAGATGAGAAAATGGAGGCAAATAGAGATTAAGTGACTTGTCTATTAAGTGAACTGCAAAGGGTCACACAGCTAGTAAAATTCTGAGACTGGATTTTTGATTCTAGGGTCTACTCTCTGTCCACTCTGTAATCTAGATGCCTTCTATATCCACCGTTACAATGAAAATTCTTCAGTAAGTCATTTGCAGTGAGAAGTGGCAATTGAGTTAAATTAATGTTGACATAAATAAATGTGCAAAATTAATCGATTTTTATATGTTCACATTTGAAGTTTTTCTTAAAGGAAATTATGTGTGTGTGTGTGTGTGTGTGTGTGTGTGTGTGCGTGTGTGTGTGTGTAAGAGAGAGAGAGAGAGATTCATTTGATAACATTATCCACCTCTACTGTTTTTTATTTATGAGAAGTCATTGAAGATGTATATTTTTGACAATTGTATAGTGGATTAATTTTGAATAGAAACAATATACATCCAGAATTTCCCCAAAATCAAAACTACATTTGATTAGAGACCTTACATATCTAAAAGATAAAGGAAGGGATGAATATAAACCCCATATTCTTTCTCTTGTGATAGACAGTTGTATGAAGTAGAGTTGATAGAACTGTCATAGTCTCAAAATTATTTTAAATGTCTGTATAATAATAATGATCCTGTGAATGTGTATGCATATAAGTATATTGTCATCTATTTTCTACCTGACTGTATCATGTGACTGACTACTGGGACCTTTGGTTTATGCATGATAAGACAGAATTTGTAAACCTGTGGTGTCTCATGGATTTTCTGATTTGTGTCACTGGGTGGTACTTTCTCTTCAATCAAGATGAGCCACTCTAAAGGCATTTGTCATTCAATAATAGATGTTTGTTTGTACCTCCCACCATTGCATATGATCAGCCTAAAAGCCAGTTCATCAAATATTTATTGAATACCTATAGGATATACATCACTGTGCTAGATTCTTGGAGGGGGGCATATTAAAAATTAGGCGTGGTACTTTCCCTCAAGAGCTTTCAACAGGGCAGGCAATATAAACAATGAATGTCAATATTGACAAACATATATCCATCATGCATTTTTAAAATGCATAGAGAAGTTTGGGTCAGAGAACTGGAATCTCTTTCCAGAGGAAAGGAACTTGCTTTTCACCAAATGCATTCTTTTCTTTTCAAGCAGGACTTTGAATAGTGTTTACAAAGTGAGTGTAATACGATGTGTTTTATAAAATATTACTGATTTCCAGCTGAATTCATTGTCTTTTCTTCCTCTCTGCTGAAAAGCAGAAGAAAGTCCAATGAAAGTAACTCGTTGAATTTACAATTTATTCTAGGCCCAGCTCTCTGTCTACTGCATCACCTAGATGCCTTCTGCTTCTACTGTTACAGTGAAATTCTTTATTAAGTCACTTTTGCAGAGAGAAGTAGAAATTGAGTTAAATTAGTGTTTGCATAAATTAATATGCATAATTAAACTATCTTTATATATTCACATCTAAAATTTTCTTAAAGCAGATTATACCTATATGTGTGCATGTGTGTGTTTATACATATATATGTGTATGTATATATGCATATATATACATAGATATGTGTATATATGTGTATGTATGTTCCATGACTACCTCCAGTGAGTTGGGATCATAACTCTAGAAATACAAGGACTCTTGGAGACCATCTTTTCCAACACCTTCATTTTATAGAAGGCACTGAGAGGAAGAGAAAAATGTGCCAGATGCTGTTCTGAGAACTTTTTAGAAATATCTCCTTTGATCCTCATAACTACCCTAAGAGGTAGGTGCCATTATTATTCCCATTTTATAGTTGAGAAAACTGAGGTTAAAATGACTTGCCCAGGCTCACACAGCCAGGGAGTATCTTGAGTCTGGATTTCAACTTAGGTCCTCCTGATTCCAGACTCCGCATACTATCCAATGCTGCCCATTGGTGAGGAGGCAAAATGACATAGGAACTAAATATCAGAAACAGTTTTTGAACTCAGGATTTCTAATTTCAGAGTCTGTATTCTTTCCAAGATACCAGAGTAACTGAGTACCTGTAAGTTCCTTGAAGAATTTTGTTGATTTTTTTTTAATTGTATTAGATGGGAGAAGACAATTTACCCTATTAGGGAAGAAAGGAGAAGGGAATATTTCTTTTTGAGGATGAAGCAACTAAGGAATGGTAAGGCTAAGTGAATATCCTAAAATAAGAAAACTAGTTTCTGAATTTAATTCATGTCCCTTGATTGTCAGGCACTTTACTCTTAGGCCTTTTCTTTGGGAAAACTTTGTAAATGGTGCATTCAGAAAACATATAGTATTTCCTAGGACTCATAATTGGTTTACGCCATTACATTCAGTTCCTTTGTATGTCCCACATTGACATCACTCTTGCTACTAGGGCTTCTCCTTTTGAGCTTGAATTTTCACATTTGCCACTTACAAAGGTCAGGATTTGGCTCCCTGTGATGTGAGATGCCAATTTCTGTTCAATTGTCCCTTCCAGACAGAACCTCAGCTCTCCATAAGCATCTTGGTATTCTAAAAATCCAAGGATGCCAGAAAGGCTGTTGTCAAAGATTCAAGGGAAACTTTACTTTCAATACACCTAATTTCAGACATCTCAAGGAGGCCTAGCTTTATTGCTCATTTCAGAAAGTGGATATCGAAAACACTTTTGCACCTTAGAGAGAAAGAGCTACTTAGCAGAACATTTGCAGAAATTAGTGTTTGTAAATGGTCAGATTTTGTTACTTTATCATGATGCTATATTAGTTCTGAACTAATGGTCAATGGTCTCAGCACCTGAGTCACAGAAAGATGCTGATGAATAAAGGGAAAATTAGGGCATTAAATTATTAAGGAGATGGACTGCTGAAGCAACATTAAAAGCGTTAAATTTAGGCACTTTGGTCAACAATGAAAGGAAGTAGTCATATAATATAAGCAGGCTCCAAGAATCCAAAGAGTTTATTAAGTATTAAAATTGAGGGACAGATGGAAGGCATATTTTGGCTCAAATTTGGGGAGTGAATATAGTTAGGAGCAATAGGAATACTCTACTAAAAGAGTAATTAGGCTGGCCACCAGAAGGGAAAACATTTCTTTATGGTAGGATCATTTATTGACAGTGGAATAGCATTTTTAAAAAAAGGCAAATGGCACATAGTACAAAGCATCGAAATCTGAAATGAGAACTTTATTGGAGAATATATAATAGGAAATAATTAAATACTGACTCCTTGGTGAGAAGTACTACATGACCTAGGAATCTTCAATAAAAAGGATATTTGCGGTTCATAAAGAAGTCATTCCCTAACACACACACACCCACACACACACACACTTATTTTATTTTTAATTCTGAGGTCTACAGTTCATCTTTTACTGAATCTACACTAACATGACAACCTACTAAGAAATTTGGAGCTGTTTATGTATGTGTCTTTTTCTCTTAGACAGGTCAGCCCATATGGATTGGTCTGGTTTTCATCTCCCCTAAACACAGAACAACAGGAAACAAGGCAGAAAATAATGAGGAGAAACTCTTTTAAAGTAGGACTTTCTCAAAGAAATTGGAATTTGGAAACTGCCAACCTGTCTCCCTTCTCCTAACCCCAGAAGTGACTTTTGGTGCGCAAGTGTTCATTCTAGCATAGGCATTCACCCTATGTCACCCCACTCTACCTTTCACTGGATTGCTCTGTTGTATTTGCCTAGTCTGAAGGAGAAAAGGGAAGGTAAGAGAAAGGAAGAAAAGGAAGGGAAAATCATTATTCATACAAACCCTTGGACTTGAAGTCCTAAATCAGGCAAGGTGAAATTCTGCCCTGGTTATTTTCATCACCTGTGGATTGTAAATTGCCAAGTTGAAAAACTATCTTGAGTCCTTACTGAGGTCTATGTGCTTTTCCCTATTGTTCTGTTAATGCATCATTCAGCATCATGGGTTACCTAGCAATGTGAGACCTTATGCTGTTATTGGACATTATCTTTGAGTACCTATGAATTTTTCTTAGGGAAAACATCATGAAGATTACTAATTAAATGTGATCTTTAATTTAAAAAGGGAAAGACTGATTTCCCATGGCAAAATATTTACCCTGTGTGAAACTGACAGTACTACATAAGATCTGGGTTCATGAATTAAAGTGTTTTATCTGTATCACTAGAATGTCTCTCAAAATCTTGACAGCTTTTTAGTAAACCCTGGAAAACTGAAATCCTAAGATGGCTCTTCTGTGATAATCCCAGTATGGCATAGCTCAGAGAGCACTGAATCAGGAGTCCAAAGACCCAGGAAAGGGCCACAGCTTTGCCTTTTTTTCAGTTGTATTCCCAAAAGCCATTTACTTTCATTCAATCTTAGCTTACTTTTATTTCAAACTGGGTCAGAATCGCATTCCTTGTTTCCCACCCAGGCTTCTTGGAAGGATCAAATGAGATCATGAATTTGAAAGTACTTTATAAACCTTTAAAGGATCAGGAGCAAAGACAAAACAGTATCTCTCTGCATTGTTCAAAATCATTCCTTAAAACTTTGGGCATCACAAAGGGATCAATTAGCCAATGAAAGAACATACACAGAATGGTAAACCAGTACTTGTTCTCATCATATTTTGAATGCACCTAATTGCTTACATTTTACCTCCCCAATTAGATAGTGAGTTGCTTGTGGTCAGAAACTATTTTTGCCTTTCTTTGTATCCCTAGTTCTTAGCATAGTCCTTCGCATGTAGTAAAAGCTTAATAAATGTTTGTAAATTGGTTGTAAAAGAATAGACATATGCAAGATACAGAGTAGATGGAAAATAATCTTAGAAAGGAATATTCTAGCAGCTGGGAAGGCCAGGAAAGGCTTCCTATAGAAGATAACTTCTGAGCTGACACATGAAGAAAGACAGAAATTTTAAGAGAAGGAAGAGCATTCCAGGTACAGGTACAGTCTTCCAAATGATGATCTATATTCAAGTCCTGCCACAGATATTTAGTAATTTGATAACCTCTGAGAAAATCACTCTGAGCCTCAGTTTCCACATCTTTAGAATGGGAAAATGATAATACATATCTGGCAGAGTTATCATGAGAATCAAATAAGATCATGCTATTTGTAAACTTTAAGGTGCTATATGTGCCATAATAAATTCTACATCTGAGTGTGTATATCTACATATGTCTATGCGTGTTTACATGGATATAAATGTATATGCATATAACAATACACATACACATATACATGGAAGGGGTAGCTAAGTGGTGCACTTATTAAGTGTCTTCTGTGTACTTAGGTCTACATACACTAAGTGCTTGGGGTTCAAAGACAGAAATGAAACAATCTCTGCTTTGAAGGAGCTTGCATTTTATATATTTCAGAGCAAAATACATGTAAACAGCAGAGCAAATAAAGTGACAAGAAAAGTTTTACTCTATGCACATTTAAGGTACTTTTCCAGAAGGTCACTATACCACTGGGGGTTAGGAGGGGATGGGGAAGTTTGTATATACAGAATATATGTGTCTCCAGAGTACATCAGGGGCCAAGAAAATTCAAAACTGTGATGCTAGAGAGCCAATAATGTCCTTGAGATAGTCTCTGTTGAGCACTTCATCTCTTTTCTCTACACTGAGCAATGCATTATCTCTGATGGATATTGTTCTTCTCTAGGCATTGTCATATTTTCTAGACACAGTGCTTACAACTGATGTCTCCATTGATACTGGGGACTTCAAGATGTTCTCAGCTACTGTTCCCATCAGTCAGCCAAATAGTAAATTAGTATTTAACAATTTCCAAACGCATTCTACATACCATTCTTGGAGTGGGGAATTCATGACCAAAACTGAAACAATCCCTACTTATCACAAGTTTACATTCTCATAGGGGAGGTAAGAGCATAGAAACATATACAGCATCAATTTTAAGTCAGTAGATACATACATTCATATATGCATGTATATTTATAGATATATGTATAAGTATATATAAATACATACATATATGCATATATATACCTACATATATATATACTTATGATGCAAAGAGTATATGCATACATGCACACATTATATGTATATTTGCATGAATGTACAACTCTCCATTTTCCATCAGTATGAATGCTTAGTTTCAACTCTACAGAACATCATACTCCTATTCTGAGTACCTCCTAGTCCCTCCAATCCCACTTTTCAGCTTCATTTTGTGTCCCCCACCCCCATCATTAGAACATAAGTTCCTTTAGGATAGGGACTGTATTTCTTTTAGTAGTAGGAGCAGTATTTACAGTCCTTAGCATGACCCCTGTCACATAGTAAGCCCTTGATACATTTCTTGAACTGAAATATATGTGTGTGTATATGTATGTGTGCACACACACTTTCACACACAAACAGAGCTTTGGTATCAGGAAGGGCTTCATGCAAAACATTGTGTCTGAGGTGCATCTTAGAAGAATAACCCTTAAAAAACAGTCACAAGTGTATCTCCAAAAAGGTAGGGAGACAGGATATGGAATAGAAAGGAAAATATCAAAGAATAAAAAGGGAAATATAATTACATGTCAACTGTAAATGGAATGAAAATCCTCCAAAATACTGACAGAATGTATTAAACATGGAGTCTCTGAATATGTAGAATGAGAAGGGTCAAAGACAGAAAGAAAAAATAAAGTAAAAAATAAGAGCTTGATTAAATAAAAATCACAGTAATAAAGTGAAGCACAACTTAAGTAGGAACTTGTAATATAAATGGCTTAAAAGTGTAGAAGGCATGAGATAGAGCCTATAGGAATCTTGGAGAAGATTCATTTTAGTTAAGAAACAAAGCTGAGTGGGAAGGAAATGAGTTATGCGGATACTTAAAGACTAAAGAACTCTGATCAATGCAGTGACCAATCATGATTTCAGAAGACTGGAGATGAGTCACACTTCTAACATCTTGGCAGAAAGGTGATGGCCTAGAGATACAGAATGAGTCATTCATTTTCAGACATTTCCAGTGTGGTGATTTCTTTTGCTTGATTATATTTATAAGGCAAGGCTTTCATAGGGAAGTGGGGAGTAAGGGAGATAATGGGTAATGAGAGATGGGAAAGAAAGAAGGAAAGGAGAAATGAAATAAGCATTAATAAAGATTTCAAATACGTAGGAAAATAGCTCTAATTGGCAGGGCAATTTTGTTACTACTGTATTAAATTAAGCATAAATGTTTTTTAAAAATAATCAACAGAAATTCATTAAATACGTCTCCTTTTTCTCAATGTATACTGAAGTATCCATGTCTATCAATGATTTTTAAGCTTATATTGAAAATCTAAAAGAAAACTATATGCGACAGGATTGAGTTTAGGATTTTTTACATGGATCATTTGGTCGCATATATGCATACAAATGGGTTGTATAGTGTTATATATGTATATATCTCTGTGTATATGTTTAAAGATATGTATTAATGTATATATATATATATGTGTGTGTGTGTATGTGTGCATATGTACCTATGTATCTTTGTTTAAAGATACATGTGTGTATATATGTGTCTCTAAATATACATGGTGATCCATAAAGAGGCAGTTAGGTGGTTCAGTGTATACAGTATTGAACCTGAAAGCAGAAGGATTTGAATTGAAATCCAGTCTCAGATATTTACTCGTTCTGTGATCTTAGCGTCACTTAACCTCTGTCAGATCAGTTTCTTCATCTGTAAATGGATGTATTACTATCACCTATGTCCTAAGTTTGTTATGAGATAATGTATAAAGCACTTTGCAAAGTTTACAGCACTATATAAATGTTATTACTACTACTATTACTAAAAAATAATAATAATAAAAATAAATTGAATTATTTATTAGATAATAGTCATGGAGTTAGATACTGCATTTTCAGATCATTGAATGGTGAGAGCTGAACTTAAGTAATGGGGACTATACCTGTTATTTAATTGATGTAGGGATATCTTGGAGGAGATATTCTATCGTGTAGGTTAGAACCTCCTCAGCAACTTAGTTGCTAAAAGTACAAATAGCAGTAACATGTGCAGGGTCATACAGACCCCAGGTCGCAAATGAAGGACTCCAACCTATGCCTTCCTGGTTCAGATGGCAGTTTCTAACCACTGTTTGCTCCTTTTCAGAAAGCTGAAATTATTTTCTCAGAAACAAAGTAATTTGACAGAAGTACATGTGAGTTCAGCAAATTATTTCTAGAAGAGGGTAAAATTTAAAAATATGATATGGAACATTCAAGCACTGAGGAAAGGGAGCTCATGAAGTCCTGGTACAGGATGAGCCTTCTTAAACTTTTTCCACTCTTAACCCTTTTTCTCCTTTGGGCAGCTTCTGTTTGTTGTTGTTTGACCTCAGGGTATGCACAGGGCAAAAGGTGCATGGTTTGTCTTCAGAACCAAGGGTACAGTGAAGTTTCTAGGTGCAACACAGTCAAGCACTGCCAGAAACACCTCAGATTCATTATGTCTGATTTTTAATGAATTTTTGGTTGTTTGGCTTTCAGAAACCTTTTACTGCTGCCAAATTTTTCATGAACCCATATGGGTTTGGACCCACACTTTAAGAGAAATGCTGATATAGGAGATGAAGTGTTGTGTGTGAGAAATAACAAGTACTCAGCATAGCAGAGGAGAGTGGTGTATAAGAATACTCAAAAGGCAGGGAGGATTCAGATTATAAAGAACTGAATAAGTGCAACAGAAAGTTTATACTTTATTCTGATGTTAATAAGAAACCACAGGAATATGTTTAGGAAGAGAGTGACCTACATGGTCAGATTATCACCTGCAGAGAAACACTTTGGAAGCTATTGGGAGGATGGGTTACAGTAAGGAGAGGCTTCAGGGAGATAAAATAGATAGATATATATTGCAATAAGTCAGGGAAGAGGTCATGCAGGTATAGAGTAGGTTGATAGCTATATGAACAAAGAGAGGGGGAATAGACAATAGACCCTATAGAGATAGAAACAACAGGACTTGACAACTGATTGTATATGAGGGGTAAGTGAGAGTGAAGAATTGAGGATGACAGTGAGGTGTGCCCTTGACAGTAATAGGGAAGCTTAGAAGAGAATGAGTTTTCAAGTAAATGAGTGTTATTTTGGACATGATGTGTTTAAAAAGACTATGTGACATCTAGCCTTATAAACTAGAGCTCAGGAGAAAGATAGGGACTGGATAGGGAGTCATCTTCAAAGAGATGATAATCAAACCCAACTAAAAGATCAAAAACAGCAAAGCGAAGAGGATCCGGGACACAGTTCTAGGCATATCCACTTTTGGTGGACTTATCATGAAAGATGTTTCAGCAAAGTTAACTGATAAGAATTAGGAGACAGAAAGGAGAAATAGCAGAGAGCAATATGACAAAAATGCGGAGAAGAACAATTATTAGACTCATTGCTAAGCTCTATAGTGTTTCTGAGGATCATGTGAGCAAATATTTGACTTCTGTTTTCAAAAGTGAAAGGTAAAATGGCCAGCACCATGAATTAAGAAGTTCTGATTATAATACATTTAAAATGGATAGGGAAAGATTATTATAAAATGGAAGTTAGTAACATTACTAAGCATTGTTTGTAGGAATACTAAGATGTTTGTAGGAATCTTGATACAGTGGGTAAGCAATAATAGTGCTTGGTACGATACACAATCAATTAATAAACATTTATTAAGCACCACTATGCACCAGATACTGTGGTATGTTTGGTGATATAAAGAAGAAAAACACAGTCTCTACCTTCAAGATGTTCACAATCTCAAAGATATGTGCAAACAAGCTATAAACAGGACAAATAAGAAACAATTAAGAGAGGGAAGGCACTACAATTAGCAGGGGTTGGGAAAAGCTTGCTGCAGAAGATGAGATTTTAGTTGCATCATAAAGGAAGTCAGGGAAGCCATAAGGCAGAGATGAGAAAGAGAACATTCTAGGCATGAAGGATAGACAGAGACCATGCCCAGTGCTGAGAGATGTAGTGTTTTGTCCAGGGAAAAGCAAGGAGGTCAATGTCATGGGACTGAAAAGTACACAAGGAAGAGTAATTCATAAGAAGAATGGAAAGGGGGTTATGTTATGAAAGATTTTGAATGACAGAGGATTTTGTATTTGATCATGGAGTAGAGAGGGAGCCAATGGAATTTATTGAATGCAGGTGGGAGTATGTCATGATCAGACTTGTGCTTTTGGAAAAAAATTAGTTGGTGGCATAATGGAATATGGATTAGATGGGAGATAGAATCAAGGTAGGCACACCCACCAGCATGCTATTCCAATAGTCTTGGCATGAGATCTTGAAGGCTGGCAACAGTCATGAAAGTATCAGAGGGAAAACGCTAGCATGCTTCAGAGATATTGCAAAGGTGAACTCAAAGGGCCTTGGTAACAGAATGACTATTAGACAGTTAGATACAAAGCATATCAGTGTGCTATAACATAGTAAAATTACCTATTTTGTGAACTTATGGACCATATCAAGGAGGAGATTTTGAGAAATTATAGGGCATATCAAGGAGGGAAATCGAAAGAACATTTATATTTGGATTATAAAAAGCCTTTCTATTAAACAAATCATGTTTTCCCCTTTCAGACCATCTAAAGTCATGCTATGTCAGTCAGATACACTGCTAAAATATGTAAGTACTGTATATGCCAATGTGACCAATGACCACATGCCCAATGGGTAGATGTAGAAATCAATTAAAAGGTAAGAGAAGTAAGACAAGGTTAGTCATGTAATTCCTTATTATATGTGTGTGGTCTGCAGACCTAGTAAGAAAATCCATTTCAAATTATTGAGCAGTGAGGTGTAACAATAAATAAGGAACAGTGAAAAGCAGGTTCAATCCTAATTCAATTATGGAAAGTACATATCTCTGATAATAACAGAAGGAAAATAACCGTTCAAAATATATAAGGGGTTTTTTTGTGTTGTATACCACATGTGGAGGAGCTGTTAACTCTCAGTGATTAAATGAATATCAGGTTAAGGGAAGGATAACCACCTTCTGGGAAGTGATATGGGTTCCAAATTAGAATCTACAGAAGTATAAACCAAAGTGCAAGGCCACTGTCACCAATGGAATTTCTTTACAGAAATGAAATCACAAGGACTTAGGAAAACCAATTATTGGAATCAGGATTCTTTTTAGAGTTCAATATGGGAACAAGAGTCAAAATTTATGGTATGTTGGAACTCCTCACTACTTGTCTGACTCAATTTGCCTCTGGAAAGCTTTTTGTCTTTTATGAGAATCTGTTGGGCTCTCCATTGCCAACATTATCTTATCTTGACATGCTGGTAAGGTCCAAGGCCAGACCTACTTTAAATGATACAGGGTATCAGGCAGCCAGAAAAGAAAAACCAAGTGAAAAAGACAAATGATATAGCTACAAAAATGAGAGAAAAAAATCATTGAAGTCCAGAAACTGAAATCTTGGTTAAAGGGGATGTCTTTGAGAGCAAGAAGATGAATTATGAAACTGTAGGGATCAGAACAAAGATGATGAAAGCGATTCTTGATTGATTTTTTACTTTCTAGTTCAACTTTGAATCTCATTATATCTTCCTTTTAAGCTACTTTTTCAAAATAGTAAATTGTTAATATCCTTTCATTGCTGTTGTTTGCTAAGGTGAAGAATAGATCAAACATGCTCCATTTCTTCCAGTAGTTAAAATTTTAATTAATGATGTAATTGACAGCAAACTTTCAAAAAATGTCTTTACTGGATATGAGATGGTTGAAGGTTGAGTAGCAATATTATTGATACTAATTGAGCAAAGATTCCCAGAAGTAAGCTTCAAATTTTATGTTAAGTGGGAATAGCTGGGTTAAGTTTAAGAAAGAAGATGAATTGTAGAAGGAGGAAAATGAAATAGAGTGACCATTAAGAGACTCTTTTAAGTAGTGTAAAAGACAATAGGGGCAGCAGCTGATGGGGTAGGAGGAAAAATGAAAAGAATGTTAGGCATTTTGAAACCTAGTGGCAACTCTTCTATTCCTACAGTGTACATATAATGGATTATTAAAGTATATTGGAAAAAGGAACTAAAATATCTATACTGTTTGACTCAGAGATCATACTACTAAGGCATTCCTTGCAAAGAGGTCAAAGACAAAAGATTCCAACATTTACTAAAATATTCAGAGCAGCATTTTTGTAGTAACAGAATAACACAAAACAAAGTAGATTCCCTTTGACTAGAATGTGACTAAGTTAATTATTTAATTCCATTGCATCAATGTAATGGAAGATTATTGTGACATAAGAAATGGTAAATATGAAGAAATAGAAGGTTGAGAAAGTATATACCTGATACAGGGTGAAGGATAGCTAGGTGGCTAGACCTGGACTCAGGAAGACCTGAGTTCAATCTCAGACACTTTAAAGTTATGTGAACCTGGGAAAGATGTTTAATTTCTGTCTGCCTCAGTGTTTCCTATATTTAAAAGGAGAATAACAATAGCACCTATTAATGTCTTGTGAGGATATGAATTAATATTTGTGAAGCACTTTGCAAACTTTAAGACACTATTAATGTTATGTTAAATAAACAGATACTGAAAAACAATAAACAGGAAGAATATAGAAATTTAAATGGGAAAATCAAAAAACCTCTCAATTTAAAACTGTGTAACAACAACAACAACAAAGATCTGCACAAGAAAAAAAAAAGTACTCCTTCCTTTGTAAAGTTGAAGGAATACTCATGTGTTAAATATACTTCAAGCTAGAAAAATTAATAACGAAAATCATCTGGAAGAACAAAAGTTCGAGAATATTGAGGGAGTTAATGATAAAGGGCTATAAAAATGTGCTTATCCTTTGATCCAGCAACACCACTACTAGGTCTGTATCCCAAAGTGATTTTTTAAAAAAGAGAAAAGTGCCTATTTATACAAGAATATTCACAAAAGTTCTTTGTGCACTTACAAAGAATTGGAAATGGAAGGGATGTCCATCACTTGGGGAATGACTGAAGAAGTTGTGATACATGACAGTAATGGAATATTATTGTGCTATAAGAAACAATGAGCAAGATGATGAGCTGGAGGATTCTGAATGCACATCAAGGCATACTATTTTTCACTTTCTTTATCTTTTTTGTGTTTTTTCTTAGTATTTCCTTTTATGACATGACTAATATGAGAATATGTTTTTAATTCTTGCACTTGTGTAACCCATATGAAGTTGCTTGGTAACCCAGGGAGGGGCTGGGGTAAGAGAGAGAGAAAGAATTTGAAATTCAAAATTTTAAAGCAAATGAAAGTTAAAAATTCTGGGTATTTTGGAATTTGGAAAAATAAAATATTTATGGAAGAAAATTATACTTCAAAATTATATGTTGTTTAGGCTTCATGGATGTTTTTATATTTCTTTCTTTTTAAAAGACATCAATCTCTGAGTAGAGAAGTGCAGAGGGTGTTATATAGAAAGGAAACTGTTATGAAGCAAAAAGCAAATAAACAAAAGGTAATTCCAGAGGGCAGCTAAGCGGCAGAGTACAAGATCACTGGCCCTGGATTCCAGAGGACTTGAGTTCAAACTCATCCACAGATAGATGACATTCACTAGTTGTGTGATCCTGGGCAAGTCACTAAACTCCAGTTACCTCACCCAAAACAAAACTAAACAAAAAGAGGTGATAGGGTACACTAGATTAAATCCTGGATTCAGAATCAGGAAGTTCTGAATTATTATCCTATCTCTGGTGCTTACTAAGCAATGTAGTTATGAGCAGGTCACATCAATTTATCAGAATTTCATTTTCCTCATCTGTATATCAGGGATGAAAATGATAGTTCCACAATCAGCAGAACATGTACATAAGAAAAGAATATGTCAAAATTGCTCTAATTATTAATCCATTGTCAGTGATAGGATCCATGTTTACTTGAATATTTTGATGACTGGTCTTTAAATTAGCGGATGTGTCTTTCTCAGATATGTCATCTGCTTTAGGCAATCACTTAACATATACATCTATCTATTTTTGTATCATTATATATGGATGTACTTCTATATCTAGTCATCAATTATCTATCTATTCATTTATTTAGCCTAAATACAAGACAGACAAGATGTTGTTAGACAAATGTTTATCTGGAAAACATGGAAGTTTTATAAGAATCTGAGTTCAATAGGAATCAAAAGTGCAATTTGGCAGCCAAAAAACAAATGTGATCTTAGTTTGAATGAGAGATTTAGCCTCTAGGAATAATGAGATGATTATCTTACTTTACCTTATTCAAAACACATATAAAGTAGGGGGTTCAATTTTAGGCACTAAAATTTAGAAAGAATATTGATCATTTTCAAGATTATATCAAGAAGAGCAGTGAAGATGGCAAAAGACCTTAAGTCCATATCAACCTTTATAAGGATTAGTTGAAGGAAGTGAGAATTTTTAACCTTGGGAAGAAATGAATGATACTTTGAGGCAGTATTCTATCAGTCTTAAAATATTTAAAGGAAAGACATGTAAAACATTATACTTGAAACATTATACTTGTCTCTTGTTCTATTTGTAGTCAGAAGACAAAATAGGAGAAGAATATTTAAGCTTCAAAGAAGAAAAAATAGGCTTAATGTAAAAAAAAAATTGAAATAATAACAGCTCTGCAAAAGCAAAATGGGTTCTGTTGGGAAGTACTGGGTTCCTTCTTGTTGAAAGTCTTTAAGTGAAATCTATATGTACGAAACATATGTGTTCAGAAAAGGGATTCTTTTCCTGTTACAGATTGAATAATATGGCAGTTGAGGGCCCTCCCAATTCTGAAATTCTATATGTGATTTGCAATGGTAAAAGGAATTCTCACATCAAGAAATCATAGATCTTTGATAGAGTGACAAAATAAAATTAACTAGCTAGGTACTGCAGTATGACTCTAAACTTTGATATTAATGGTGAGAAAAGCTGTGCTCTTTCATAAATGAAACTTTTGGAGAGATAGTATTAGTTTGATTATACATGGCAGTAAACAAGGATGGTAATTTGTATAGTCTTCTGATAAGTGTGTGGGTAATTGAACTGTAGTGCCAAATGAGAGTTTGAGAAGATGTTTTCATTTCAGATGAGAAGTGCACATACATTCTTAAATGAGAAAAATAATGATGGTATAACTAATGTAGCAATAGGTGAGTCAAAGAACCTGAATCCTAGTCTTTTGGGTCAATCACTTCCTTACCACAAACCTCCATTTCTTCACTATAAAATGAAAAATTTTAACTAGATAGTCACTAAGATCTTGTCTAGCTCTATTAAGATTCATTGATTCATTTAAACATTTTTTTTGGAATTCTCATATAACATTATGGCAAACAGTCTAAAGGCAGTTCTTAAATCTTCAGCTATCAAAAAGATGATCACACATTATCAATGTCAAATTCTTTTAAAGTAAAACATTCTATACTTTAATTTTAAGAAGACGGAAACTTCAAACTAGCCCTATCTATGCTGAAAGATAGAAAGGAAAGACTCGGCTGAAGAAAAAAGCTTTGCTAAATTACTAAAAGGCAACTTAGCAAAAAAAAAAAAAAAAAAATGAAGAATATGGCAGAGTGAAGAATAAGTCAAGAACCTTAAAAGAAAAAAAATAAAGTAGCACGTAAAATATCAAAGAAAGTCTGTGTTGGTAGAATAATAATGGAAAGAATTGAGAACTGAAGGTATTAAAAAGATCTTTAATAGGCTGCCTGAAATAGAAGAAATAGGACAAAGCCAAGATATTGTATGGAATGCCATATCTAGCAAACTACTAGTTAAAACTATTATAAAGTAATGGGATTAGAAAACATATGTCTTTTCATCTTATGGACATGTAAGTGAGGAGACTTAGAAATTCTCAGGCTTTATTTAGAAATATTCATAATAAGATATTTTGAGCCAGTTAAATTAACAGGAGGGGCAAAAGTGGGGGAGAGCATATTAGTTAAAGTTAGAAAGAGTTTTTAGGGTCTCAAAAATAAAACAAAAGTAGGAGAACAAACACTCTTGCTCTTTGGAATAAAATTTCTAGGAGAGAAAAAATGCTGGTCCATAAATGTGAAAGAGAGTCCAAAGAAGTGGTCAGAGGGTAGAGTTCATTATAAAAATGAGGAGGATGAAATAGCCAAAGGAAATATATATGTATGTATATATATATACATATATATATATGCATATATATATGTATATATACATATACATATACATATACATATACATATACATATATATATATATATATACATATATATATATATATGGTTGGATGGATGGGTAGATGGATGGATATAGATATATAGCAAACCAAGAAGTTTGTTTGCTAAATATAACAATTTACCCAAAACATTTTTCGGTTTTCCTTTTAGGTTAAATCTCAAACCCATTTGGAGTATTCCAATTAGCAGTCAGGCCCTGATTAGTTCTTTAGAAGGAAAAGTTTTTTGTAAAGTATTTTCCTCTCTACCTTCCCTAACATTACAAGAAATGAGCATAAAGCACTTTGCAAATGACATTACCTGGTGCTACTTTCAAATAAGGCAGTCCAAATCAAATGGTTACTCAAGTGTTGATTCTGCATGACTTTTTATTGAAACATTTTCTAACAGATAATCTACTTTCTATCCTCTCTAGTTGTTAGTGACACACAAGATTTGTTGGGGAACTTTTCCGTTAGGGAACAAATAGGTTTTTGCTCAACAACTGAGCAGCCAGCTCTCCAGTATTGCATTAAGGTGTTCTTATAGATGGTTTCTTACAGATGAATTCAGAAGGAGTACAAAACCTGTTCCTGTCCTGACTGCCTGACATCTCCCACTTTGACAACAATAAATTATGATTAAATTAAGTAATTAGATTTCACAGTAGACGGAGAACAGAAAGTCTTTCCTCCTACCTTAGCACTGTTCTTCAGTTGAATGCTTAATAGGACAGTTGATTATTTCCCAAAGTCTTATTTCTAAAAGTGTGTGCTAAGTATTTATAAGAAAAAGGTTGCTACAGTAAAAGTAAACTAATGACTGAGCAATTCTTTGCACAGTTAATAGAACACTTAATTATCAATCAAGGTCTGAACTTAAAGCAGTTAGAAAACTGGAGCCTTTGCAGATGACCATGGCCTCCTCTAATGAATTTGTAAGAAATGCAAATGAATTCTTCCCAGCATTTCATTCCTGCATTGGCCAACTGGTAAGAAAACTAGTTTCTATCATCTTAGAGAAGTTTATTTTATTTTTTTAGTTGTCCGAAGAGATTCCTACCTTTCCCCTCTATGGTAACCAAACTCCTCAATCATTTGGAAAGTATAGTGGATAGAACACTGGCCCTGGAATAAGGAGACCATGAATTTAAATCCAGCCTCAGGCACTTACTATCTAAGTAACCCTTGGCAAGTCACTTAACACTGTTTATCTCAGATCCTCATCTATAAAATGAACTGAAGAAGGAAATGGCAAACCACTCCTGCATCTTTCCCCGGAAAACCCCAAATGGGGAGAGTTGGACACAATGGAAACAATAAAACAACAGCAAAATGGGGTGTGGTTTACAAAAATAAAAAATAAATATTAAAAGTTAAGTGGTTTCAAATGAGTTGTATAGAAAATATTTTTGTTTTCTCTCAAAAATACTAAGTTTTAGAAAGAGATGTCATTATGGTTGTTAGCATAACATTTCTTCTTAGTTTATGTTGCTGCTATCCTCTGAGTGACTATGAGGCCTTAGTGAGTTTCAGAAATAAATATTTAAATGTATTTTTTTGTTTTGTTTTATTTTTATAACACAATCTTTTTCTAAAGTGCTACACGTGTTAAGTTTTGCTTTGTAAAAAAAGTCAAATAAAATTGGCAAAGAGACTAACCATGACAGTGCATACAACATTTTGTGCCTATAGTCCCACAACTCCACTGAGAAGAAATGTGTTTAACTCCCTGTTCTCTAGGACAAGACTCGGTCATTAAAATTAATCTGAAATCCACTGAATTTTAGTGTAGTTTTTATTTACATGATTATAGTCATGTATATAACTTTATGTGTTCCTTTTTCTTCATTTTGCATCAGTTCATAAAAGTTTTGCCTTGTTTCTCTGAATTTTAATTCTTTGACATTTTTATAAGATTCTATGTGACTCAGTGAATAGAATGCTGGACTTGGAATCAGGAAGATTTTAATTTTAAGTCTATCTCTGTGGGCAAGTCATTTAATGTCTCTCTGCCTCAATTTCCTTATCTACAAATAGTAGCATCTGGATCCCAAAGTCCTTGTGAAGATAAAATGAGATCATAAGTAAAGCATTTAACAAACTATAAAGAGCTATGTAAATGTTAGTTATTATTATTATTAAATACTATATCCCATTATGTTTATTTGTAATGATTTATTGAGCCATTTCCAAGTCATTAGGCACCCAATTTGTTTCCAGGGCTTTTTTTTTTTTTAACTTCTTTTATATTAAGGCAGAATGCTGCAATTTTTTTTCCTCCAGTATATAGGACCTCTTGTTTCCTATCATTGATCTCCTTGGTGCATGTCAATTAATTAACAAGTATATACTTTGCTCCTACTATTTGGCAGATACTGTGATAGATGCCAAGGTTAAAAAAAGACAAACCAGGGAAGCCAAGATGGCAGTGTAGAAAGACACACATATGGAGGCTGCCCCCAAACAGCCCATAAAACACCTGTGGAGAGGGACTCTCAAAAAATTTTGGAGCAGCAGAAGTGGAGAACAACAGAGTGGAGGAGATTTCCAGCCCAGGGTAACCTGAAAGACCCACAGGAAACGTCAGTTGCACTGGACATGGAGCAGAGCTCAGAGCTCATAGCCCAGCCCAGCCTTGGCCACACACCCACTGCTCATAAACAGCCCTCCAGGACAGACTCTCCAGTCATGGAATCCCCAGTCCCAGCAGCAGAGGGTCCGCAGATCCCTCAACCCATAGGCAACAAAGGTCAGTGACTGGGTTTATTCAGCTGGCCAGGAAGGGAGAAGGGCCTTTACATCAGGCAGGTGGTAGGAGTTCTCAGGGCATCCCCTACAGCAGCCTGAGACCATAGCTGGATCACAAAAATCCCTGGGGGGACTGAAGAGCTGAGTCTTACCTCTGCCCTATGTAGACACCCTGAGGCAGCTGGACTTTATCTCTCACTGAATGGAGGCCCTACTCCTGCAGCTTGACTGAATCCCACCCCACCAGTGCTAGCTTGGCGGAACTGGAGGTCAGGTGCCTGTGAAGAGGGGGAGAGGAAAGGCTGCTAAGATTCTGGGCACAAAAATCTTTCCCTGCACCCAGACCAATACACACTTGATTGTACCACCTTGGAGGAACTGATATCTTATAGGTCCCCAGAGTTTACCCTACTCTTGACAAAGGATCCAAAAGTTAAAGAACTGGTTGGGAAAATGCCCAAAAAAGGGAAAAAAAATAAGACTATAAAAGGTTACTTTCTTGGTGAACAGATACCTCCTCCTAGTCTTTCAGATGAGGAAGAACAATGCTTACCATCTGGGAAAGACATAAAAGTCAAAGCTTCTGCATCCCAAACATCCAAAGTAAATATTCAATGGGCTCAGGCCATGGAAGAGCTCAAAAAGGATTTTGAAAATCAAGTTAGAGAGGTGGAGAAAAAACTGGGAAGAGAAATGAGAGAGATGCAAGAAAAGCATGAAAAGCAGGTCAACACCTTGCTAAAGGAGACCCAAAAAAATGCTGAAGAAAATAACACCTTGAAAAATAGGCTAACTCAATTGGCAAAAGAGGTTCAAAAAGCCAATGAGCAGAACAATGCTTTCAAAAGCAGAATTAGCCAAATGGAAAAGGAGGTTCAAAAGCTCACTGAAGAAAATAGTTCTTTCAAAAGTAGAATGGAACTGATGGAGGCCAATGACTTGATGAGAAACCAAGAAATCACAAAACAAAACAAAAAGAATGAAAAAATGGAAGATAATATGAAATATCTCATCGGCAAAACAACTGACCTGGAAAATAGATCCAGGAGACACAATTTAAAAATTATGGGCCTACCTGAAAGCCATGATCAAAAAAAGAGCTTAGACATCATCTTTCATGAAATTATCAAGGAAAACTGCCCTGAGATTCTAGAGCCAGAGGGCAAAATAAGTATTCAAAGAATCCACTGATCACTGCCTGAAAGAGATCCAAAAAGAGAAACTCCTAGGAACATTATGGCTAAATTCCAGAGTTCCCAGGTCAAGGAGAAAATATTGCAAGCAGCTAGAAAGAAACAATTCAAGTATTGTGGAAATACAATCAGGATAACATAAGATCCAGCAGCTTCTATGTTAAGGGATCAAAGGGCTTGGAATAGAATATTCCAGAAGTCAAAGGAACTGGGATTAAAACCAAGAATCACCTATCCAGCAATACTGAGTATAATACTTCAGGGGAAAAATTGTCTTTCAATGAAATCAAGGACTTTCAAGCATTCTTGATGAAAAAGATCAGAGCTGAAAAGAAAATTTGACTTTCAAACACAAGAATGAAGAGAAGCATGAAAAGGTAAACAGCAAAGAGAAATCATAACTGACTTACTAAAGTTGAACTGTTTACATTCCTACATGGAAAGACAATCTTTGTAACTCTTGAAACTTTTTTCAGTGTCTGGGTAGTTGGTGGGATTACACACACACACACACACACACACACACACAGAGCACAGGGTGAATTGAATAGGATGGGATCATATCTTAAAAAAATGAAATTAAGCAGTGAGAGAGAAATATATTAGGAGTAGAAAGGGAGAAATGGAATGGGGCAGGTTATCTCTCAAAAAAGAGGCAAATAAAAGACTTTTCAGTGGAGAGAAAAAGAGGGGAGGTGAAAGAAAAAAACATGAAGCTTCCTCTCATCACATTCCACTAAAGGAAGGAATAAAATGCACACCCATTTTGGTATCAAAACCTATCTTACAATACAGGAAAGTGGGGGAGAAGGGGATAAGCAGGGTGGGGGGGATGATAGAAGGGAGGGCAGTGGGAGGAGGGAGCAATTTGAAGTCAACATTCTTGGGGAGGGACAGGATCAAAAGAGAGAATAGAAGCAATGGGGGGCAGGATAGGATGGAGGGAATTATAGTTTGTCATACACAACATGCCTATTAAGGAAGTCATTTGCAAAACTACACAGATATGACCTGTATTGAATTGCTTGCTTCCTAAAGGGAATGGGTAGGGAGGGAGGGATGGGGAGAAGTTGGAACTCAAAGTTTTAGGAACAACTGTTGAGTATTGTTCTTGCAACTAGGAAATAGAAATACAGATAATGGGATATAGAAAGTTATCTTGACCTACAGGACAAAAGAGAAGATGGAGATAAGGGAAGGGAGGGATGTTAGAAGAGAGGGCAGATTGGTGATAGGGGCAATTAGAATGCTCAGTGTTTTGGGGTGGGGAGGAGGGGACAAAAGGGGAGAAAATTTGGAACCCAAAATTTTGTGGAAATGAATGTTGAGAAGTTAAATAAATAAATAAATAAATTTAAGTATTCTCCCTTCATATTCAGCTCATCCTTTGCCCTCTGTCCACTAAGGGATCGAAGGGTTTGGACTATAATATTCCAGAGGTCAAAGGTGATAGAATTAAAACCAAGAATCACCTACCCAGCAAAACTGATTATAATACTTCAGGGGAAAAATGGAATTTCAATGAAATAGAGGACTTCCAAAAAATCCCATGGGTTGACAGCAGAATCATGATTATGGAATTCTGAACTCCTTAACTTTTCCATATCAAATTTTTTTTAACTTGAAATTTTGGAGATACAATGGAAAAAGTGCACTAGGCACAAGGGCATTGTCCTATTACCTATGAATGTTCCCTAAATGCCTTAAAATCTGAAATGAATATCTAAAACACATTATTTTGAATAAATGAGTGGTTTAAAAGGTCTCCAGGCATATAGAATGATTGCTTTGCCTGTTAAAATATAATTTTATACTTCTTTGACACAGTCACCACATTTCTTTTGGGATATAAAGTTATATGCCCACCCAACAGGCCCAACTTTAACAAGATTTGTTCAAGTAATAACTGCACTTTACATTTATGTAGAGTTTTATGACTGCAAAACACTTTCTCATACATTATCTCATTTTGATGCATTATCTCATTTCACATACATTATCTCATTATCGTAGGGGGAAAATGAAACTCTTAGAAGATGAGTAATAGATATAAACCCAAGGTATCCGAGTGTTTTTGCTATTCTAGTATTTCTTCTAAGAGATTAACAAGCACTTTTGATATGCAGCATAATTCATTCTCTCCACTTGATTATGAGATGCTGTATTGTGTCACTTATGAAGATTTACAAATAAACTCTAATACCTCAATGAGGTGAATGTGTGTGGAGATAGATTTCATCAAGAAATATTTTATCTGTGGGAAGTATAGAGATTCACTGAAACCCTTGTCAGCCACACCCAACCCCAAAATGGGATAATCTATAGAATCAAAACTGAAAGGTACTGAACAGAGAGAATTATTGTCACTATAGCCAGTCAGTAAATGCAGCAGGCAGTTAATTAAACACTCTCACCCCCACTGACAGACCTGTAGCTATGCAACACTATATTCTAGGGGCACCAGTGGACTTAGAATCTGACAGAAAACCAGTAGGAAACAGGCCTATTCCAGACAGATTCAGCTGCTCTTCTGAGAAAGTGCAAATTGTGAAAGTCAGCTTCAGAGGCGTCTATGAACCACTCAGTTTCTATTGCATAGTGTATATAGGGTTGGACACTAAAAAGGAGAGTGTATATTTTAATAGAATCACTCCCCAAATTGGAAGTTGAAAATTGATTTGAGGTTGCCTTGATGCGTGAGAGTGGGAAGTGCAAAGTGTCTTGGTTGTGTGATTTGTCCAATAGCAATGAACTTGCTGTATTTTTGCAAAAAAGAATTGTAACTTCCTCTGCTTCTCCTGAGAGAAGTGACCACCCTAGAAAAAGAAAACAAGAAAAAGTGTAGAATTTTGAGATGACTCTTATTAATATCATTTAAAATTCATTGAATTTTACATTTTTAAATTTTTTAAAATTCAGTGAATTCCAGAGGAACTAGACAACCACATCAAAAGTTTCATCTAAATTTGTACAGTTGCTTTCTTCCAATAGGTTCGAAACACTTTCTTACATATCCTATTTTTCCCCTGCCATATGTTTTTGGGGAAGTAAAGTATACCTACCCTTCCCATTTTATTGATGGGGAATCTGAGGCTCAGGGCAGTGGTGAGTGATAGAGAGGGGACGGCTGGGACCTGGCACAAATTTATGTATTTAGCCTGAGATCTTAGAACTAATCAAATTCAGAAGCAGCATTAGATTCCTGCCCAGAGCTTTTATCTTGACAAGTAATGCTCAACCTGCAATTTAAATCCTATATTTCTTAGTCATATGTAGAAATTCACATTCCAAAAATAAAGGGACAGACTCAGACACACAATCACAATAGGAAACACTTGCCTTTGGCAGACAATGGCAATGGCAATATTACAGTTAAATGATCATCAGTTTAGCCAGTAGCATGCTGTCCAGCAAGGATTCCCTGTGCTGACTTTGAAACATTTCTAAGAAATCCTTCTCATTTCTTTTACTAAAAAGTGACCATGAAAAACAGTAGAGTCACAGAAACCTATAGTTCTAAAAGAGAGAGTGTGTGGACTAATGTACAAAACAGCAATTCTTTAGATTCACTAGAACAGGGTTAAAGTTTCAGTCCTGATATGTTGACCAACTCTGTGTCACTAGAAAGATTATTTAACATCTCTGATCTTATTTCCTCTTTATCAGTTGGGAGGCATGTGCAGTTGCACTACTCGACAGGATTATTGGGAAGGATCAAACAATTAACAAGCATTTTTCTTGCCATATACACACCAGCTAAGCCTTAAAAGAAACTAGGCATTCTAAGAAGTAAAGCCAAGAAGAAAATGCATTTCAAACACTGAGGTCAGCAAGAGTAAAGGTGCAGAGACAGGGGATGATGTAACATATGTTACATATATATATATGTTACATAATATACACATATATGCATATACATATACATAATATATACATATTACATTTTCCACATACTGTGTATATGCACACATATACATATATATTTATACTCAGAGGCATATATACATTCTCTGCATAAATGCACCTATATGTACAAAGACATTATATCATATTATATTGTGATGTATGTATATATATATATGGCATAATATATGATATCATATGTGCATATATATACACTTTTATATAGATTTTTGTACTGTATGCAAATTTAAATATCTAAAATATAACTTTTTACACATATACAATTTATATATATACATATATGTGTGTGTATATATACACACACACATACACACACACACATACACATATATATATATGACATGTTAAGTGTATTAAGCAGTGAGTTTTATTTTCAGCCTTCAGAATCAGGTTTTCCTTATATTGATCAGAGCTCGACAGTGTTTCACTTATTTTTCTCTATAATGTGGTAATTGTATATATTGTTCTTCTAATTCTATTCATTTAGATTATCATCAGTTCACAGAAAACTTCTTAGTTTCTCCTGAGACTGACAGACCTGCTTTTTAGGAAAGTAATTCTGGCAGCTGTGCAGAGAATGGAATGCTATTGGAAAAAAAAACTTGAGGCAGAGAGACCAATTAGGAGGCTATTACAGTAGTTAAAGTAAGAGATGAATTAGATTCATTGCTGTGTGAGTAGAGAGAATGTGACAGAAATATAGAGATAGAAAGGACAAGATTTGGCAGATGAATGGTCATACAAGGTTAGGGAAAGTGAGGAAACTGTAAACCTATATGACTAGAAGCACTGTGGTACCTTAAATAAAAATAGAGAATGATGAGGAATTTTGGACATTTTGAACCTGAGAAGCCCATGAGACATCTAGCTTGAAATGTCAAACACATAACAGTTGATGATGTGGAACAGGAACTCAGGAAAGAGACAAATATTGGGTCAATATATCTGAGAGTCAATTCAAAAGGGAGGATGACTGAACCCAGGAACTGATAAATTTACCAAGTGAATGACAAGAAGAGAAAACAGCCCAAGCACCTGGGGATATAGCTGCATTTAAAGGATATGACTAAGATAATGATCCAGTCAAGGAGATTGAGAAGTCAAAAAACCACCACAGCCAGAGAACCAAGAAATAAAAGTTTCTTTAAAGTTTAGAGTAGAGAATATCCACAATCAACCATATCCAATTTTATAGCCATATCAAGTATGAAGACTAAGAAAATGTAATTAGATCTTATAAGGGACCTCTGCTAACTTTGGAGAGAACAGTTAAGTTGAATGATGAAATCAAAACCAGACTTTAAAGAATTGAGAATTAAATGGGAGGAGTAGAAATAGTGGCAATGAGGAGAACTGTTATAAGAGTTTGACTTAGAATTATTAATAATAGTTCACATTTATGAAGTTCTTTTATGTTTGCAGAGCGCTTTACAAATATTATTTCATTATATCTTGACAACAGCCCTGTGAGGTAGGTGGCATTTTTGTTCCTATTTTACAAATGAGGAATCAGAGGAAGACAGTTTAAATGATTTGTCCAGGGTCCCACAGTTAGTAAGAATCTGATTCCAGATTTGAATTCACATGTTCCTGACAGCACTCAATCCACAGCCTACGAGCCTCAAGGGAAGAGAAACAGAATACTAGATTGAGGGGAGGGGAGGATCTAAGGACGGATCGTTTGTATTATTTTATTTGTTCTGCTTTAGGATGAGGAGAAACTTGGGCTTATTTGAAGATGCAGTGAAGGAAGCAGTAAATAGAAGAGATTAAAAGTTAAATAATAGGGATGACTGTGAGGGACATATGCCCCTGTGCATGGAAGAAATGTGATCCAAGGTACACGAAGAAGAATTGGCCTTGATGAAAAGGTCCTTCCTTTCATCGGAATAAAATAAAGGAGAAAAGAGTAGTTAATGATGTTAAAGGTTTGTAAGATTTAGAGAATGAAAAAAGAACACAATCATGATAAATGCCTTTGATTTTCTCAGGAAAATATGATGTGAGCTCTTCATTCCAGAAGGTAGGAGGAGAGGGTGTTGGCTTCAGAAGATAATGGAAAAAAAACTGAGAACAAAATCTGTGGAAACTGCAAATGGAAAATTGATTTGGAAAGAGTAAAAGAATTGTCTTGCTGTAATGAGGGCCCAAATGAAAGCATATAACATAAATCTATATATAGTAGATCCAATCATCAGGCTTACATATTGTTTTCCATTCAATAGAACCTGAGAAAGAGTGGAAGAGAATGAGGAAGGGTATAATATATAGGTCTGAAGTCTGGAATGTCTTGAATATCTATGGGAGAGAGAGGATGATATGAAGTTAAATTTGTTAATTGGTTGAGATTTGGAAAAGATAAAAGGATGATTGCCTGGGAAATACTGGGGAGTGAAGAAGTTAAAGGTCAGAGTGAAGATAAAGAATGGGTGTAGGAGAAGCTAGACCTAGGTGGAGATGCAAGAAGAAAAGATTATGATTGGATTAAAGGATTTCAGAATTCATGATCATGCAAGTGGAAAGTATGCTAATCTGATTTTTTTAATATTTAATTTATTTTCAGTTTTCAACATTCACTTCCATAAGTTTTAAATTTTCTCTCCCTTCCTCACCCAAGAAGGCATGTAATCCAAAATGGGCTCTACACATACATTTCTATTAAACACATTTTCACATTAGTCATGTTGCGTAGAAGAATTATAATGAATGGGAGAAACCATGAGAAAGAAAAAAAACAAATGAGCAGAGTCTGCTTTAATCTGCAATCCAACTCCATAGTTCTTTCTCTGGATGTGGATCTAACTTGAAATTAAGATGTACACACAAGTTATAATGCCTGATATGAAAGAGGTTCAAAGAGAAGATTCTTATTTCTGGAGAGAATATATGTCTATTCCCCCTTCAGATACAAGAAGATATGCATATCTCTTGAAAGAATTGCCATAGAATGAAGTGCAATATCATCACTTCAAGTTCCTGATATGACTTCACTCCATTCATTCAAGGAAAGTGGAACATTTTCCTCCTGACACTACTTGTCTACACATCAGGGCAAGCTAGCTGGGGTGATTTGAGTTTTGGTGGCAGGTCATACTAACAATTGTGTAGGACACACCAATTATAGAACTAATTACAACCCTGACATTTATTGTTACCATAGTGTCTAATACGTACAGAAATTCCCATATGGAGAGGAAGGTAATTTCTGTAGGAAGGTTTCCTACTTCTAGTGCTCATTTCTTATCTAAATTATTGATAATCTCCCTTTTCCCTTTATTTTACTTCACTGTAAATTTGTATTATGGTTTTCCTGCCTTGCCATTTTTGTCCTTGTAGATATCCTGTCCTTCTCACAGATGTTTGATCTTTCTGTATGTTTTAGATCAGGTGTGGGGAGCTTGCAGCTTCAAGGCTACTTGTGGCCTTCTAGGTCCTTGGGTGTGGTCTCTTGACTGAGTCCAAGTTTTACAGAGCAAATCCTTTTATTAAGGAGATTTGTACTGAAGTTTGGATTCAGTCAAAGGGCCACACTTGAGGACCTAGAGGACCACATGTTGCTTCAAGGTCACAGATTCCCATTTTCCATTGATGTATGCATCTGCACCCTAACTCAGGACTGCCAGTCTGACTTCAGACTTCTGAGGACTCCATAGGCACAGTTAACTCAAGCCCTGATTTCCCTGATTTCTATTATTTATTTCCACATAGCTTTGTAGCACATGTTCCACTCTCTTACTAACTCAAGTTTCTTGACCTGTTTCTGTATGTTTTTACTGTCACCACTCTTGGCACCTGTACTAAGTCCTTAGATCTTGGCCTTTCCCCTAGTCTCTGGTTTATCCAGCAAATTTTTTCTCATACTTAATGTTTTATAGATTCATTTTCAATCCAAGTACACAATTAACGTTGACCATTGCAAAATCTATGGTCTCCAAAGTTTAATGGTTTGAAATAATCTCTATTCCCTAACCCCTCACCTATAGCATATCTAATTTTTAATAGATATGAATATCCTGACATCCTAGTTGAGCAAAAGTCCCAATCATGTCACTATGTGAACTCTTCCCCTTGATGAAAAGATGGCATTGTCTTTGGAGATTTGACTATGATTTCTTAATTCCATAAAAAGTATCCTTCTTAATTCCATAAATTTACAATTTAGTGTACAGTATCTAAACCTAGGGGGAAGTAGATAAGTCATTTTTTAAAAATGAATATATAGTCCCACTGGAATGATGATATATATTAACTGTACTTCCTTGTGTGGAATTTCTGTCACTGAGATGTTGGGATTCAATTTCTTCCCTTGAGGCTCATAGGCTGTGGATTGAGTGCTGAACCTTAAATCAGGAACATGTGAATTCAAATCTGGAATCAGATCAGACTGTTATTAAAACGGTAGCAGCTAGGTGGTGCAGTGAATAGAGCACAAGGTCTGGAGTGGAAAGCGTTATGCTTTCAGAAGAGAAAAAAATGAAATAGATACTGTTGGGACTAGGATGATAATGCCTTTTTTTATTAATTTATTTATTTTTAGTTTTCAACATGCACTTCCACAAGATTCTAAGTCCCAAATTATCACCCTATCTTTCCTCTCCACCTACCCCAAGACAACATGCATTATGATTACTCCTTCCCCCAATCTGTCTTCCTTTCTATCACTCCCCTCCCTTCTCTTATCACCTTCTCCTCTCTTTTCTTGTAGGGCAAGACAGATTTCTATACTGCATTGCCTGTATGTCTTATTTTCTGGTTGCATATAAAAACAATTTTTAACATCCATTTTTAAAACTTTTTTCAACTTCTTTCCCTCCCTCCCTCTCCACCCAGCCCCAGTGAGAAGGCAAGCAATTCAATATAGGTTACACATGTGTAGTCATGCAAAATGCTTCCATAACAGTCATGTAGTAAAACACTAACTTTATTTCCCTTCATTCTATCCTGCCCCCTATTTATTCTATTCTCTGTTTTGAGTGTTTATTTCTAATTATCCCCTCCTCCCATTTGTCCTTCCTTCTAGCATCCACTCCACCTCCTACTTATCCCCTTCCCCCTACTTTCCTGTAGTGTATGATAGATTTTCATACCAAGATGTATGTGCATGTTATGCCCTCCTTAAGCCAAATGTGATGAGAGTTAAGGTTCATTCTTTCCCTATCATCTTGCCCCTCTTCCCTTCAACTGAAAAAGTTTCTTCTTGCCTCTTTTAGGTGAGTTAATTTACCCCATTCTGTTTCTCCCTTTCTCCTCCCAATATATTCCTTTCTTGCCCTTTAATTTTATTTTTTAAGATATCATCTCTTCATATTTGACTCATTCTGTGCCCTCTGTCTATATATGTATATATATAATATATATATATATATATATATATATATATATATATATATAAAATATGTATATTATATATATATAAAATCCCTTCAACTATGCTAAATCTGAGAAAAGTCTCAGGAGTTACAAATATTATCTTTCTGTGTAGGAATACAAACAGTTCAAATTTATGATTTCTTTATGAAAGTTCTTTATGATTTCTGTTTCCTATTTACATTTTCATACTTCTCTTGATTCTTGTATTTGAAAGTCAAATTTTCTATTCAACTTTGATCTTTTCATCAAGAATGCTTGAAAGTCCTCTATTTCATTGAAATTCCATTTTCCCCCTAAAGTATACTTAGTTTTTCTGCGTAGGTGATTCTTGGTTTAAATCCTAGCTCCATATTCCAATCCTTAATGTAGAATCTGCTAGATGTTGTATTATCCTGATTTTATTTCCACAGTACTCAAATTGGGATCCCTTTCAGGAGGCAATCAGAGAATTCTTACAATATTTATGTTACCCTCTGGTTCTATAATATCAGAGAAGTTTTCCTTGATGATGTCTTGAAAGTTGATATCTAGCCTCTTTTTTTGATTGTGGTTTCAGGTAGTCCAATAATTTATATCTATTTTTTTGTATCTATTTTCCAGGTCAGTTGTTTTTTTCCAATGAGATATTTCATATTTCTGCTATTTTTTCATTCTCTTGGTTCTGTTTTATAATTTCTTGATTTTTCATAAAGTTGTTAGCTTCCATTTGTTCCATTCTAATTTTTAAAGAATTATTTTCTTCAGTGAGCTTTTGAGCCTCCATTTCCATTTGGCCAATTCTACATTTAATTCTTCTCCATATTGGTTTTTGGATCTTTTTTGCCATTTGGGTTACTCTGTTTTTAAGGTGTTATTTTCTTTAGTATTTTTGGGTTCCTTTCAGCAAACAGTTTACTTGTTTTCATGATTTTCTTGAATCACTCTCATTTCTCTTCCACTTTTTCCTCTACTTCTCTTGCTTGGTTTTCAAAATCCTTTTTGAACCTGCAACCAATTCATATGATTTTCTTAGAGGGTTTGAATATAGGAGCTTTGACTTTGTTGTTTCCTTCTTGTTGTATGTTTTGATCTTCCTTGTCACCAAAGTAAGATTCTGTAGTCTGGATTTTTTTTCCTGTTTTTGCTCATTTCCACAGACAATTACTTGACTTTTGAACTTTTTGTCAAGGTAGTTCTCTGCTTCCGGTGGGGATGAGGGGGTGTACTGTCAGCCTCTTGATTTACCCCACAATCTGTAGGCCTAGATCTCTAGAAACAGTCACTGCCTCTGCCCCTACTGCAGCAGGCTCTTCTGCCCCCTCCATTGCCCTAGGGCCAGACCACTCCACTCTCTCACACAGGTCCCACAGGTTCTTTTCATTGACTTTCCAATTTGTTTTCAATGTTTTGGGGTCATGAAGTCTGGAAACCACTATAGGTGCCAGTGATTCAGTCTTCCCAAAACATGTTCAGGTCCCGTCTGTGCCAGCATGGACCGCACTGAACTGTGTTCTGCTCCCAGCCCAGAGCAATATATGCTTCCCTTTGAACCTCCAGGCTGTTTTGCTTCCAGGCTGGAGATTTGATTCACTCTGTCATTCTGTGGGTTCTGCAGCTCCAGAATTTGTTGAGTGATTTTTTGCAGGTATTTCACTGGGTTTGGGGGGAGAGCTCTAGCAAGTCTTTGCTTTTATTCTGCCATCTTAGGTGATGATAATAACTTTTGAAGGAACTTCAATGAACCAAGTATTTTCAGCAAAAGAAAGAACTATATATTGTCACATGAATGGGATCTTCTTTCATGTTCATGTCTATCAAGGCTTTGGTGAGTGGGGGAGAGGGACAGGGTTATATCAGACAATTTGTCTGCTGGAGAACCTAGCTTTCTCAGTTGTCAAGTTTAACTACGTGCTTGAACTAATTGTGGAGTGGAATTACATGGATAAGGTGAGAGAAAAGTTATGCAGGAAAAACTAGAGAGTAAAGGAAAGGTCAGGTTCTATGAATGTCATACAGATTCCATGAATGATGAAAAAGACAGAGTACAAAAACAAGACTGGAAGTAAGAATGGATAAGAGAGGGAAGAAGAAAGGAAAGGCTGGGTGAAAAATGAATGCTTGGTGTCAGGCACAGGAAAAGACTATATATCATGGCTGACTGGGCAGTCTTAAACTAGGGTACAAGGAAAAAGAATGAGACATCCAAGAACCTAGAGAATTCAGCTATTAGAAAGGTTAGTCATTAATTCAAACACTGGACTGCATGTTCCTTCAAACAAAAGAACATGGTAGGAAGATTATAACACAGATCAGTAATAAGTTGTAACAATGGTAATAGTGATAACTAACATTTATATAGCACTTCTCTGTGCCAGATATTGTGTTATATGCTTTGAAAATAACTCATATGATCTTCACGATATTTTCCCCATTTACATATGAGGAAACTGAGGCAAAGAGAGGTTTAACGGATTTGTCTAGGATAACACAGCAAATATCTAAGGTTGAATTTAAACTCAGGTCCTCAGGGCTGAAGGCCCATTGCTCTATTCACTGTACCATCTAACTACCTCAAAAGAGCAAATTAAAATCTGATACCTGTAGGAATTAGAGTCCTTAGCAAGATAAGCATTAAAAATAAGGAAAACTTGATATACAAGTGAACCTCTTCAGGTGATTCTGTGGAAACCTCTGCGTAAGACCTAGAACTAGGATAAAAGCAATCCGTCTTTGGTGGACCCTAAACATCTGTTAGTCTGAAACAGACCAGCTGTCACAAAATCATCCTCATCAAAGAGTCCAGAATCATAGAGAACAATTGGAATAATATTGCTATGGTACTATTAAGACTCAATACTGAGGTGAAGCAGAATGTTGAGTATAGGAGTAAGAAAAGTGAGTCTTTATTTGATGACAACCAATTTATAGCAAATGGCCATGAATACCAAGAAATAGGGGGCGGGGAGTGACTAACCAATGAATGGGTCTCACAACAACAAGGCCAATAGGGCCCTGAAATATTCTGAAAAAGAAAATATTTGATAAACTTGCTAAGTGGAGAGACAAGGCAATACTGTCATATAATGCAAAAGCATTTGTAAGACATCCCCAGAATGCTGGTTGAAGATTTGAACTCTTCTCTGGAGTTAAAGGACTTGGGTACATATACTATCTCTGATATTTTTTATGTGACCATGACGATTCATTTAAACTCTCAGTGCCTCATTTGTTCCATATGTAAAATGAGACAGGGAGGAGGGGGTTGGACTCCAAGATCATCTCTGAGGTCTCTTTTAGCTCTAGATCTAAGATTCTGAGAAGCATCCTTCTTAAAATAGTTAAAATAGTGAATGGAAGTAAAGTCTAAAGCAGTTATGGCATATGGCTGAATTAAACTATATCATCCTAAGAGCATTCAGGGATGAACTTGTCAAACAAGCAACAAATAGAAAATGGCACTTTGGAGTCAATATTTCTGTGATGGGATGGGGAGAATCATTTAGTAAGTGCCTAGAACATGCCAAGCACTATATTGAGTGCTTTGTAAATATTTTCTCATTTGGTTCTCACAACAATGCTTTGAGGTACTGTTATTACTCCTATTTTACAGTTGGGGGAACTGAGGCAAATATAAATGAAATGACTTGCCCAGAGTTGGACAGCTCTAAGTATCTGATATTAGATTTGAAATCTTGTCTTTCTAGATCCAGACACAGTGTTCTAACCACTACACCATCTAGCTTATCTATGATAGGATGGTTTACTTTAAACTTTAATGAGAGTGGGAAATAATAAGTGAATTCTAGCACCTCAGCGCCAGAAATTCCATACAAGGAAGGAGAACTAATATATACAGAATACTGAAGAAGAGTTCAACAAGACCAGCTAGAAGATCATATGTTAATAGCAACATCTGCTCTGGGTCACTCAGTTTTGAGAACATTAGTAAAGAGTTTTATGTTATATTAGGGAAAGGAAATCCCTCCTAGCTCTTCCCCTGTACCCCCAAAAGTGAAAAGAAAACAAAGAAAAATAAACATTAAAAAAATGTTCTTACTCAAACAGATCTCCAAATGTCCTTGATTTCTTTCCTCCGACAGTGAAGACAGAAAACCATCTATAACTATCAAATGTAATCCTTGTGCATCTTTTCCCAGAAATTTTCCACAAGAGTTCCTCCCAATATATTACAGGCCTACTTCTCTTTTTTCTTATCTGTTGATGATACCAGAGAATTGTGCTACCTATCCATATTATATCCTCTTTCCATGTGGACAACATTATTTCTTTTCCTGTCACATAATCCCTTGATATTGTCCTTTACTCTTGTCTTTTAGTTTTATGTTGTTTATATGTTACAATATACTCACAGTTTTACCATGAGCTATCTGTATAACACTCATCTTCATTCCTATGGAAGTAATGTTCCTCCATATCTTGCTTTCATACAGCAATATTGGACCCTCCTGGCTTAGAGTGATCATCAATAGTAACTGTTGGTGTTTCCCTCCCAGCCTAATCTTCATTTTTCTTTGCCTCATTAAAGGGACAACCCCCTGGCTACTTCTTAAGCAGGCCTATTCAATGAATGGGTGTTACCTTATCCTAAGTGAACATCTGAATAGACCTTGGCCTAAAGGGATCAAAGTCTTCCAGTGCATCCTGGGTCATCTCCAGTCATGCTGATGAATATCTGGTCATTGGATTCAGATGGCTCTGGAGGAGAAGTGAGGCTGGTGACCTGCACAGCCCTCCCTCACTCAAAACAAAGTCAAGTATATGTCATGTCATCATTTTTCTGATTGTATGGTCTTCTTTGGCAACGAAGGATGAACACAACAACAACAATTTATAAACTATCTGTATTGAAAAGATATGCTGTCACTTTCATAGGAGAGTTGCAATTTCCCATTGCAATCCAACCCAATTTCAACTTTCCTTTCAACTCTGAACCAGCTGATTGTCCCTTGGTACTGTTGATCCTACAAATACATACCATTGGACAACTTCTATAGGGTCTCCCTCTAAACCAATGTTAAAAACCAAGCAATAGATGTTTCATCCACTGGTTCTTTCCTCGATGGATGGATGGATAGAATAGTCCAACCTTCTTCAAATTGTTAGGGATCATT
The DNA here is from genome assembly GCF_028372415.1 of Notamacropus eugenii. NCBI lineage: Eukaryota > Metazoa > Chordata > Mammalia > Diprotodontia > Macropodidae > Notamacropus > Notamacropus eugenii. The sequence continues at coordinate 365,280,084 of NC_092876.1, read as the reverse complement.
TTCAATAGGCTCTGAAATATCTTAAAGATAGATGAAAGCAGCATTTCATCCTCAAACAGGCTCATTTGAAAGACCTCACTTACAGGGAATTCCTCACTAATCTGAACTCTATACTGGATCTTCTTTATTGTAGTGATGAATAAATTTAGTGAACATCCATATTACTGCTTTATGCCTTGTCTGGTGATTATTATGAGGGTGTCATTAAATGTCATTAAATAGGTTTTATTTCTATTGCTAAATCTTCCAAAGAATCCCAACTGATATTGATGCACATTTTATTTGTTTATTTATTTATTCATTCATTCATTCATTTATTTATTTATTATTGTTATTACATAACAGCCCATAAAATGCTGTTCTGTTCTACTCAATCAAGTAGGTGTTTTGTAATTAATAAAAAATAAACATAATTGGAACGTAACATTAAAAAATCTTTCAATTAATTGTAATACAGTACAGATTTCTACAAAATCTTACATTGATAACTCAAGATGGCATGGAAGTGACCATGGGTTCTAGACATCTATGCCAACTGAGTACAAACTCTGGAAGTTTCTAGTATACAAGAAGGGCTTCAAGAATGGGTCTAATAATGAACTCTCTGATTTTGGGGGATCAGCTTTCCCAATTGTGAAGCTATATGACACTAACTAGTAACTTTTTTTCCCAAAAAGGCAAACCCTGAAATCTGTGAAAGGTTTTAAAGGTCCTTGTCAGGTCTCCATCCACTTCCACAGTGACACAGGCAGAGTAGTGGCAAGGTTGTCAGAATCACATTTTTTTAGACCATCAAGACATTTAAATTTGACTGTTGGTAGTATAAATATGAGATCCCTGTCCAGTGAATGAGTAGAAATATTCCTGGGAGAGAAAATTACATCAATCTTGACATTTTTGTTAGCAATAAAACTTAAAAAAAGAAAGAAATTGCAGCTAAATGGACAGATGGCTCATAGGTAGTCCTAAGAGAGGTAAAGAAAAGAGTTGGTGGAATGAGTTTTATGGCATGCCTAGATGCTATGAGAAATATTATTTCGTGGGACATTTGCTCATCTTATATTACAGTACTAATGATAAGTATTTGCAAAATTACGAACATGAAAATAGTTCCAGTTTTATGCACAACATTGATTCCTGAAGATGTAGTGCTAGAGAAATTTTATGAAAAAAAAATTGGTAAGTTATTTTAAAACAAATCTAAATCAGATTGCAAAGGTGGGAAATGAGGAGAGTAGGTAAAAATATATGGAAAAGTATGTCCAAGAGAAAGAGCAATGGAGAGATAAAAAATGGAACAAATCTGTAGTGTTTCCATAGCAACCTGTTTCCATAATTGATATCTCCACATATGGACCAGAACACTTTGTTCCCCTATAAGCTATACAAGGAGTAGTGGAAAGCTCTTAAGAAATTAATCCAAGAAGAAAACTGATCTAGATTAAGTGTATGCTAAAGAAATATTTTCTGGAAGTGTCACAATTTTGAAAGCATTGAAGGGGTGATTTTTTAGGATTTTTAGGAGGATGATTAGGGGAAATCACAGATGGTATTAGTACTGAAGAAGGGTAATTGAGAGCACATCAACAGTCATCTACCCAGATGCCAATTTTCTTATCTCTACAAAACCTTTGTGTGAATGATTAGCTTTTTGATATAAATAAATAAATAAAACCCAAAAAGGGAATAGCCTGAATTTTTATAAATCATCTTCTGAAGTATATGAAACTTCTGTAGTCACAACTGACCGAATGGTGTTGTGAATAGAAGATTTTGATGTGTTTTGGAGTTGCTGATAAGATTTAGAATATTTTGAGAAATAGTATTTGGAATGGGGGAACATGGAGACATGTTTGGATCACAAAGGGGCAGAAGTGATGGACAGATTTATATCAGGACAATAGGAGTCTCAACACTAATAACATTACAGAGCTATTAAATTATTTAATTATGCATTTGACCCAACATTCTTGACATCAAGTACGTTCTGGATCCTAACTCTGACTTCCATTATGTCAATGATCCCTTCCAGCATCATAGACTCTGATAGTTTAATAAGTATTCTCTCTTTGCCTTCATCTAAGTAATTTATAAAAATGTTGAAACCAATAAAAGACCTCTGGGGAATTTCACTAGAAACTTATACTCAAGTTAATATGAATACATTGATGATTATCCTTTTGGCCTGGTCATCCAACTAGCTCTCTATAGAATTAATTATCTTACATATATTTAACTATTTTGTCCTCAAAGATGATAAAGTGACAGATTTTGTCAGTCTCCTTACAAAAATTCTGGTATCTACCATATATCTCTATTCTACCAGTATAGTTACTCCAAAAAAAAAAAAAAAGTGGTTAGTCACATTTTAAATGAAACTCTTAGTTCTTAGTAAACAGTATTTCCCTATCCAAATGCTAATGTATCTCTCTAATGATACATTCTACATTATAGTTAGGTAAAGAAATAATTGCTAGAAAATTGTACCAACGAGGATCATAGGAAACCATTCTTTCTTTGAAACTGACTCATTGGGATGCTCTTATATGACTAGTGTATGTTTTAAAAGACCCTTTTACCTGGGGTGTCGTGTATGAGAGGACAATTTACTACTAAATTTATCTGCTTTAAACTTTTTCCCTTTAGCCTTTGATTACTTCAGATACCAGAAGACAAACATTCTGCTTTACAAAACTAATCCTCAAGGATGACATCTCCCCCATCTTCAGGACTGCTTGACTTTGACTACTGACTCTATGAATTTTCTCCCCATCCTGAGGCTTTTTCTTTAGTCTATTTCCCACTAACAGTTTCAAGGTGTATGTCTGTGTGTGTGTGTGTGTGTGTGTGCATGCACTTCAGCTGTATGTGTGTGTTTGTATGTGTTTTGGAATAGATGAATTTGCAAGTTGAAGAGCCCCTTACATTTCTAGATTCCACAGTCTTTGAAATATAATGTTGAAGAATTTGGGTATGCCAGTCTCTTAAATTTATATGAGCTATATCTCATGTAAAGTTTCATTTTTCTCAGTTTACTTGGCTCAGGATAAAAACCCAAGTGTTCTATCCGAGAATCACCCTGTTGTCACTTTCCTTTAAACCACAGACCTTCCATTAGTCCATGTTATGATTCTTCTCTTAATTTGGGTTAAACCCATGTTCAAGTTTTCTTTCTGAATTCAGTAATAAAAAAAATCACATGTTGCTTGATCCCTAAGAATATCTCTATTGGCTTTTGATCAAAGCTAAATTTTTAGATCTATTTCTTCCACCAAGTTGGCTGCTGTTCCCCTAGTCTATCTTAAGAAACCTTTTTCCTTTATTCTTTGCAATAGAAATTTTTCATAGACTTGTTTAAACTTTCCTTAACCCCTGCTATTTATACTTGCAATTCTGGATTATCTTCATTTCAGTCATTTTTTACCCTGTTTTAGGCTGTCTTAGCAGAATCTGTCCCATATAGTGGCACTTTCTTTATTCTGCACTGCAGCTTCTACTCTCCGCATACTTGCAGTTTGCCATTTCCCTCCGTCCCCCATAACCAGCTCCCTTCTGGTCTTCACTATGCTATTTCTTGGACATCATCCACCCACATGGTTCAGTTATAAGAATTTTCTCCTCCCTGAAATCTTGTCTTCTAGGTCTTTTATAACATCCCCATCTAACTAATGTTAACTAATTTTAGAATGTTGTAAAATATTTAAAACCCTACATTTATATATTTGCATAGGGATTTCAGGCTCTCACACTGGGATGGCTCATGTCAATAAAAATTATTGATGAAAAGTAATGAGAATATTTATTACATCTATGGCAATCAAGTGTGACATGGCACTGCTTTGGGAAATCATTCTTTTAGGCAACACCAGTGTTGGATGGGGTCAGGTTTATCTAAAGTTTAAATAGTTATTCAAACAGTTTGAATTGAGCTGCTGAGGGTTGATCTGAGCAGTAGTAATGCATCATCTTCTCTGATGTTTTCCAAAATCTATGCTCTTTTCTGATCCACTAGAAATAAACATAAGTCACTAGTTTTTAAAACATTTCTGAAATGTGTTTCATCTCATTTTCTTTTGCATTTAAAAATTAGACTGCCCTTTTTCATAGATGAATGTTACCTTCCCTTTAATTAAAATTTATGGGGAAGTATATATCTGTATGTCTTTTTAAAACAGGGTATTTTGGTTCTGAGAGAACACTTCGCTTTTATTTATTTTTTTTTTTGAAAAGACATTTTCAAGGCCCTTGGAAGTCTTAAAAGATTTCCATAGAGCAACTTCTCACAGACAGATTAGCAGTCTGTAAGCATCCCACACAAAGCATTGTATATAGATGTAGCTGCAAGTGGATGTAAAAGAGTCTGCTAATTTAGGAAATATGAAACACAAATAATATGGACATTTAGACAGTTTGCAGACTAGCTAAAACCTTGAACTTATGATCCAAGTGAAAAGCATAAAGACAGAATCACTGATCCTCTTTATTTAGTAAAACAACTTTTAAAACCTTGAAGAATCATTACCTCCATTGTTTTTCTTATGAAATCAAAGTATCCATCATAAAATGTATAAGGGGCGCTGACTGCCACACCATCTGGGACTCCACACTGATGGACATCAGATAAACTGAGTCCGGTGCAGGGAAGGGTGAACAAGATGGCATTGGAAGGGATGGCCCCACCCCTGGTTTGTTTTTGTCATTGTAGTTCCAGCTTGCGTTCATTACTATAGCTTCAGGTTTGTTTGTGTGTGTTACCATGGTTCACTGGGCTAGCTGGCAGAGACTATATAATCAGAATGCTTGCTTGAATAAATTGGAGTTGCTTCATGACCTGTTCTCCCACCTCATTCTTTTACTCGCGAGCTCCACAGGAGGACAAACAGCCTGCTGGTCAGGCATAAGACTTGCTCCTCTTGGTAAGCTATGCCGTCACCATAGCAAAAATGTAGGTGCAAATATAAAATTTGCAAATTATCTTATTACCAAAATATTATTTCATTTAAAAGAGACTTTCATTTGGTATAATATTCCCCTAGTTTAGCTAAAATAATTTAAGTAAATAAAATGTTAAATCTAAGAAAAAAGACTTACTCTTCCAGAATTTATAAATAAAAGTATGACTTTGAAGTCTAAAGAATTACCTTCATGGAATCTTCCAGTTCTTTCACTTATATGTTTCAGTAAATGTTATCCCTTGTTTGTTTATCCAATGCCACATTTTGAATCAATCTGCTGAATTTCAATCTCCTTTTACCCTTCAGACCAGATGAATCACATAATACTGAAATCAGCAGACTCCACAATGTGCACTTTGATAAACAAAGATATTGTCTTGCTATAGAATATTGGGAGAGAGCTTAAAAGAAGTCATTTTCAATCTACCACCCATTCTTTCCTTTCATATGACTTTTGGATCTAGTGTTTCAAATATAAGCATAAACTAACAACTATGTATCCATGTTATACATATGCTCTATTAGACATAAATTGACAAAATGTATAGATTGACTAGAATTTTTTATACTTGTATTTAGTTTTGACTTGCTCTGTACAAAAATCATCCTTTTTCATATAATTGTAACTATAATTAAGCATGTGACCACTGTCTGTACTCATTAAAAAACAAAGAAATTTGAGGGCTTAGGAGGGAGAAGTAAATTTCTGATATATTTAGATACTTGACATATTTTCCACTTGAATTGTGGAATTTTTTTAACTGATCAATTCAGTTTGCACTGCAAAAATATCTAAGTTACTTGAGTTATGACATTTGCCATGAATTTATACCTAGTCATATTTACATACTTATTCAATGGTTTCTGTGGAAGACATTTGAATAAGCTTAACATGAAAGTTCACACTAACCTGTTTAGCTTACTGAGACATATTCAATTTAGTGGCAAAACAGAATCATTACAGATATACAAACCAAACATTCTTAAATAGATGAACATAACAGTGCATTCTCAGCTTACTTTACCATAATCAGTTTTTCTTTGGAATTTCTAAGAACACTTACTTTGTAAAAGCCTTTTCCATGTTTTCATTTTACTTAAGCCACGGTTCTCTACTAGAACTATGATTAAGACTTACTTTCAATTTTTTCAGCAGAACTAACTTTTGATATCCTGTTATCTTTAAAGCACATTATAGTTAATTTTAGTGGATCATAGAGAAATTATCAAAGAACTCAAATATAAAAAGGTCTTATTATTATATTATTGTATAACATTATTTAAGTCTTACATAATTTAGAACACAATTCAAAGAAATATAAGCGTTTAAGTATAATAATTCCTTGTCTCACTTATCTGCAAGTGTTATAAATCACTGCTCTATCCAACCTTAATTTTATTTCAGAATCAAATAAAATGCACTTAACTTATTTATTCTAAACCTTTTTTTCATATTGGATCATGCTAAGGCCTATCCATTTTTTCTGCATTTTTAGTAGTTTCACCAAATATCAAAGGGTTATATAGTTTGTTTTATTCCCCTAAAAATAGTAACAAAAACACTAATAATATTTTCCTTAGGATATTATGAGACAGTTTTTTCAAGTATAATTTCACATTTTACAATTTCACATTTACATTTTACAAGTAAGTAAAGTTAGATTAAGTGAATTGCCCCATGGTCATAAACACGGTAAGCTAACTAGTGTTAGAGCTAGGATTTGAAACCAAATTTCCTGACTCCAGGTCCAATGTACTTCCTACTGGACAGTACTATGTCTCTGGGACTTAAAGTCACAAGACGTGGGAAGAAGAAGGAAAGGATTATTTTCTATAACTCTTTTCTGCTATCCAATACAGGTTTACCAACACTCTTGCAAGAGTTTCTTAATACTTAAATTTCCTGCTTCTATTTTCTTTTATGGACAGAAGAAAAATAAGGACCATTGACATATGAACCATATGAGTCTGCAAGAATTATCTTTTCTTTCAATCAAGCAGTCATAATTTCCCCTACCTTTCTTTTCTCCCTGCTTTGTGAAGTTATAGCTTGGGTTCCTCCTAACTTTAAAATCATATTGAGAGGGGAGGAGCCAAGATGGCAGAGTAGAAAGACACATATATGCTAGCTCCAAACCCACAGCCCATAAAATATCTGTAAAGAAGAACTCCCAACAAATTCTGGAGCAGCAGAAGCCACAGAACAACAGGGCAGATGAGATTTCTGTTCCGGAGAGACCTGACAACCTGACGCAAAAGGTCCTTCGTGCACCAGACCCGGAGCAGAGCCCAGCCCTGCCTTGGCTCTGGCACCGAGAGGAGTGGATCCAAGTAGGCATCAGGGACAGAATCTACACCAGCCACGCAGGTCCCTCCACCCACAGATGACAAGGGTCAGTGAGAGGATCTCTTTGGCTGGTCGAGACGGGAGTTGGGTGTCCCGATAACTCAGGCACCCTCAGGAGGCAGCAGTGGGGGCTGCAGCGCACAGGGGCTCCCAAAGCAGACAGAAGCATGGATCCATTGTTGAAGGTGTCCACATAAACCCCCTGAGGGACTGAGCCCCGAGTGGTGGCCCTGCCCCTACCTGAGCACCTGAACTTAATCTCACACTGAAGAGCAGCCCTGTCTCCGACCAAAGCCCTGAGGCTGGGAAGCAACATTTGAATCTCAGACCCAAGCACTGGCTGGGCAGATCTGGAGGCATGGTGGGTGTGGAAAGAAAACTCAGAAGTCAAGTCACTGGCTGGAAAAATGCCTAGAAAAGGGAAAAAAAAATAAGACTATGGAAGGTTACTTTCTTGGTGAACAGATATCTCCTCCTAGCCTTTCAGATGAGGAAGAATAATGCTTACCATCAGGGAAAGACACAGAAGTCAGGGCTTCTGTATCCCACACATCCAAAATAAATATCCAATGGGCTCAGGCCATGGAAGAGCTCAAAAAGGATTTTCAAAATCAAGTAAGAGAGGTGGAGGGAAAACTGGGAAGAGAAATGAGAGAGATGCAAGAAAAGCATGAAAAGCAGGTCAACACCTTGCTAAAGGAGACCCAAAAAAATGCTGAAGAAAATAACACCTTGAAAAATAGGCTAACTCAATTGGCAAAAGAGGTTCAAAAAGCCAATGAGGAGAAGAATGCTTTCAAAAGCAGAATTAGTCAAATGGAAAAGGAGGCTCAAAAGCTCACTGAAGAAAATAGTTCTTTCAAAAGTAGAACAGAACAGATGGAGGCTAATGACTTTATGAGAAACCAAGAAATCACAAAACAAAACCAAAAGAAGGAAAAAATGGAAGATAATGTGAAATATCTCATTGGAAAAACAACTGACCTGGAAAATAGATACAGGAGACACAATTTATGGGACTACCTGAAAGCCATGATCATAAAAAGAGCCTAGACATCATCTTTCATGAAATTATCAAGGAAAACTGCCCTGAGATTCTAGAGCCAGAGGGCAAAATAAGTATTCAAGGAATCCACTGATCACCACCTGAAAGAAATCCAAAAAGAGAAACTTCTAGGAACATTGTGGCCAAATTCCAGAGTTCCCTGGTCAAGGAGAAAACATTGCAAGCAGCTAGAAAGAAACAATTCAAGTATTGTGGAAATACAGTGAGGATTAACACAAGATGTAGCAGCTTCTACATTAAGGGATCGAAGGGCGTGGAATAGGATATTCCAGAAGTCAAAGGAACTAGGACTAAAACCAAGAATCACCTACCCAGCAAAACTGAGTATAATACTTCAGGGGGAACAAATGGTCTTTTGATGAAACAGAGGACTTTCAAACATTCTTGATGAAAAGACCAGAGCTGAAAAGAAAATTTGACTTTCAAACACAAGAATGAAGAGAAGCATGAAAAGGTAAACAGCAAAGAGAAATCATAAGGGACTTACTAAAGTTGAACTGTTTACATTCCTACATGGAAAGACAATATTTGTAACTCTTGAAACTTTTTTCAGTGTCTGGGTAGTTGGTGGGATTACACACACACACACACACACACACACACACACACACACACACACAGCACAGAGTGAATGGAATAGGATGGGATCATATCTTAAAAAAATGTAATTAAGTGGTGAGAAAGAAATATATTGTGAGGAGAAAGGGAGAAATGGAATGGGGCAAATTATCTCTCATAAAAGAGGCAAGCAAAAGACTTTTTAGTGGAGAGAAAAAGAAGGGAGGTGAGAGAAAAACATGAAGTTTACTCTCATCACATTCCACTAAAGGAAGGAATAAAATGCACACTCATTTTGGTATGAAAACCTATCTTACAATACAGGAAAGTGGGGAGAAGGGGATAAGCAGGGTAGGGGGGGAGGATGGAAGGGAGGGCAGTGGGAGGGGGGAGCAATTTGAAGTCAACACTCTTGGGGAAGGACAGGATCAAAAGAGAGAATAGAAGCAATAGGGGGCAGGATAAGATGGAGGGAAATATAGTTAGTCTTACATAACATGACTATTATGGAAGTCATTTGCAAAACTACACAGATATGGCCTATATTGAATTGCTTGCCTTCCAAAGGGAATGTGTGGGGAAGGAGGGATGAAGAGAAGTTGGAACTCAAAGTTTTAGGAATAACTGTCAAGTACTGTTCTTGCTGCTATGAAATAAGAAATACAGGTAAAGAGGTATAGAAAGTTATCTGGCCCTATAAGACAAAAGAGAAGATGAGGACAAGGGAAGGGAGGGATGATAGAAGAGAGGGCAGATTGGTGATAGGGGCAATTAGAATGCTTGGTGTTTTAGGGTGGGGTGAGGGGACAAATGAGGAGAAAATTTGGGACCCAAAATTTGCTGAAAATGAATGTTAAAAGTTTAATAAATTAATTAAAATAATAAAATAAAAATAAAAATAAAATCATATTGAGATTTGGCTTTTCAATACTAAATGCTACATCATTCTTTTAAAGGGTTCCATGGTTTCCAAAATCTTGGTTTATATCACAAATTTACTTAAATTTTTTTACGAGAACTTCATATGCTTTCAAATAGAACTCCTTGTTCTCATAAACATATGATTTTAAAATATTTGCTACATTATTGCATCTTGAAGCCAAACATTTTACCTAAGAAACCCATCTAAAATTATATAATGAAAAGATATGTATTTGATGCTAGAAAAAAGTACAATTTAAGAAACTTTTTAAAGAACTCATTTGCTAAATAAAGTGAAGCATCATCTTCCTTTTGTATACTTATAACAATTAAATTATTTAAATAATTTACAAAGTAGAATAGAGAAGATCACTTTTCTGAGCAGCATTCAAATTAAACATTGAGTGACTAGAGCAAAAGCCACCATTTCCTCATTAAAGAACAATTTCCAGCTTCATTGATAATACCCAAACAAATAAATAAATTTTGACTTAATCAAAATGTGTCCTAAATAAATCATTTAAAAACTTTACCTCATTTTCTAGTTTGATAAGCTTTAACTTATGTGCCTTTCATATAAATAATGTCCATGAAAAGTTATTATCTTCCAGTCCTGTCACCAAAATACTTTGTACACTGGGGTAAATTCTATCTAGTTAGTAGGATTTTGTACCCAGACTTCAGTTCCCCACTTAATATTTCCAACATACCTATGAAATGTGCAAAATCTTTAAATTATTTCTTTTAATGTTCTTAGTGAAATTTAAGATGACAGAACCTTGACCATTTTTTTCTCTCTCAATCTATGTAGCAAGAAGTATGTACTTGTAAAGGCATAAGTAATTGGACAATATTATAAACACTTACAAATTCATGCCCTTTCCTGTACTGAATCAGTGAGCACACCTGCATTTCTTAGTTCTTCTATTACAACGAATGGATTTTTGCTTGAGTGACGAGATAACCATTTTCTTTCCTCTGTGACTGAAATTACTTGGTGCTCATCATGCTGCTAAACCCTGTCCAGCTGTAAAACATAAATAAGTGACTGGAGCAAAAAATCAAGAAATCTTTAGCAAGGAGTTACCTGATGGGCAATCAGATTTCATATTAATTCATGTATTTCTCTACCATTTCTCTTTGATTTTCTAAAAGTGCTAAGGTTAAAATTATTATAGAGGGATAATATATATATATATATATATATATATATATATATATATATATATATATATATATATATATATATATATATATATATGAAAAATCATAGAGAGAGAATGTATATACTCTAACATGAAGAGTTTGGATTAGGACTGAATTTACTTATTTTTGTGCCCATGGCTGTATAATATTGGCACACATTCCCTACCTTTGGCTGGAGATTCTCTTCTGTAGTAGCAGGGTCCTCATCCCATCACCAGCAGGGGGAAAGGGATAGTTATGGTAGTTATGCAAGGAGTAATGGGATTTGCAATACAATGAACAGAAAGAGAATCAAAGCACACAATGGATAGGGACTGGGGTGGGTGAAGCTGGGGAAAGCCAAAGTAAGCTGACAGAAGCATAAGTAGCTCTGACACATGACATTACTTCCAAAGTGAATGGCATCCCCACTGTCTATTCTAATTAAAATCAGATGGCCATAATCTTAGTCTAGCCCTAGTAAGAGTTTATTCACTACTTGAATTCAGAGAAATGTTTATGGTAAAATGCACAAAGAATTAATGACAATTCCAAAAACTCCATATTTTGGGAATCTAAAATATTACAAGTTTGTGGACTTTAAGTTTGTACTAACTCAGACCTAAAGGCAGTGGTGTGCCAGAGCTGGCTCATGAATGCTCAGGAGAGCCAATTGTTAAATTTTCATTAGGAGTATTAACACTTGAGAAATTATTGTTTTATTGACTGTCTAGACTAAAGAAAGGAATAGTGAGAACATTAATGATGCAGATTAAACTTAAAATGCATCAAATGTACTTTAAAAAAGAAATACATCAATTTAAAAAGAGCCAATTGTTAAAGGTTTACCAGTCAAAAAATATGAACAGGTAGTTTTCAGAAGAAAAAATGAAAGTTATCAACAATCACATGAATAAATGCTCTAAATAACTATTGATTTGCAAAATGCAAATTAAGTCACACTGAGATACCATCTCACACTTATCAGGTTGGTTAACATGACTGAAAAAGAAAATTGGATGAAATGGGGAAAAATGGGGACCATAAAGCACTATCAGTGGAGTAGTGAAATGGAGAACAATTTGTAACTATACCCAAAGGGCTATACAACTTTGCATACCTTTTGAATATCAGTGCTAGGTCTGCATCCTAAAAAGATAAAAAAAGAATGAAAAAGACTTATTGGTAAATATGTGTATGCACACACACACACACACACACACACACACATATAAAAGCAACTCTTTGTGGTATCAAAGAGGAGATGCTCATCAATTGTGGAATGACTAAACAAGCTGTGGTATATGATTGGGATAGAAAACTATTGGGCTATAATAAATTATGAGCAGGATAGTTTCAGGAAAAAAAAAAAAAACCTGAATTTTATATGAATAGATGCAAAGTGAAGTAAGCAGAACCAGGAAACTGCTATGCACAGTAATGGTAATATTGTAATGATGATCAAATGTGAAAGACTCAGCTACTCTGCTCTAGGTAATGATCCACGAAAATTTTGAAGGACTTTTGAGGAAAAATGCTATCCACCTCCAGAGAAAACTGATGAAGTCTGAGTTCAAATTAAAGCATATTTTTTCACTTTATTTTTCTTGGTTCTGGTATATGTTTTCTTTTACAACATGGGTAAGGAAGAGGCAAGAGGAATGGAGATAATTTGAAACATAATTTTAAAAAATGTTAATTTTTTTAAATGTAATTGAGAAATATTTTCTAAATAAATATAAAAAGCTATCTGCTAGCATACTAAAATAATTTCACAAAATTTGCATAAGTGTGTTACTCATTGATAGAATACAAACACAAGAGTCTTTATACTATTTTGCTGCCACGTGGGAGTCAAGAAAACTAACATGTCTTTAGGGAAGCTAACTGACTATTTGTGGTATCAATCTCCAGACTCAGTACAAGGGCTAGAATCTAAAGACAATTGAGACAGGGAGCTTGGGTTGAATCTCAACCCTGCTATCTGTTTGATCTTGGGCAAGTCACATAAATAAAACAAGGGATTTAGACTAGATGTTTTCCCTTTCTAGACTTTAGGTTTGTCTAGATATTCATCCTTTTCTATTCTAAAGCTGTGATGCTGTGTCATGATGATTTAAATTATGAAGTTGGAGGGTGGCAGAGCCAAGATGGTATAGTAGAAAGATACATATATTCTAGCACTTCCCCACAGCCCACAAAATACCTGTAAAAAATGACTCTCAACAAATTCTAAAGCAGCAGAAGCCACAGAAAGACAGAGTGAAAGAGATTTCCAGCCAAAGGTAACCTGGAAGGCTGACAGGAAAGGTCATGGGATGCTGAGTAGAGAAGAGCCCAGTCCTGGCCATGCCACATAGGGAGGAAACAGGACCTGAACAGACCTCTGGGGCAGAATCCCGAGCAGGGAGGGTTCCAGATCCCTCAACCTATAAGCAGCAAAGAAAGCTTCAAAGGTCAGTGTGGGAGGATTTTTCCAGCTGGACAGGAGGGGAGCAGGGTCTCCCCACCACTGGCCCCAGGTGACAACAGAGGTGGCAGCAACAACAGAAGCAGGCAGTGGGCATCTGCTGTGGTTGTAGAAGTAGCCTGGCCTCATTGTCTGAGCAGGTCAGCTTAAAGTCCCTGGGGGAATTGAGCAGCTGATCTCAATCTCAGCCCTGGGCATGGTACTGGGGGAAGGAGGAGCACTAGGACCCTCCTTTTGACAAAGGATTCAGAAGTCAAGTAACTGGCTGGGAAAAGCCCAAAAAAGGGGAAAAAAAATAAGACCATACAAGGTTACTTTCTTAGTGAACAGGTGTCTCCTTCCATCCTTGCAGATGAGGAAAAACAAGGCATACTGTCATAGCAATTCAAGTACCCCCAGTACCAATCCAGTACCCCCAATGAATATAAAATGGGCTCAGACCACAAAAGAGCTTAAAAAGCAAGTCAGTAGCTTGCGAAAGGAGAACCAAAAAAATGTTGAGGAAAATAACACCTTTAAAAAGAGGCTAACTCAATTGGAAAAAGAGGTCCAAAAAGCCAATGAGGAGGAGGTTTTAAAAAGCAGATTTAGTCAAATGGAAAAGAAGATTCAAAAGCTCACTGAACAAAATAGTTCTTTACAAAAGAGAGTTGAGTACAGGGAAGTTAATGACTACCGTTAGTTTTCATTAGTTTATCATATATAAACCAAGAATTTATAAAACAAAACCAAAAGATTGAAAAAATAGAAGATAATGTGAAACATCTCATTGGAAAAACAATTGACCTGGAAAATAGATCCAGGAGAGATAATTTAAAAATTATGGGACTACCTGAAAGCCATGATCAAAAACAGAGCTTAAATATTATCTTTCATGAAATTATCAAAGAAAACTGTCCTGATATTCTAGAACCAAAGGGCAAAATAAATATTGAAAGAATCCACTGATCACCTTCTGAAAGAGATCCAAAACGAGAAACTCCTAGGAATACTGTAGCCAAATTTCAGTTTCCAGGTCAAGGAGAAATTATTGCAAGCAGCTAGAAAGAAACAATTCGAGTATTGTGGAAATACAATCAGGATAACACAAGATCTAACAGTTTCTATATTAAGGGATCAAAGGGCTTGGAATAGGATATTCCAGAAGTCAAAGGAACTGGGATTAAAACCAAGAATCACCTACCCAGAAAAACTGAGTGTAATACTTCGGGGGAAAAAATTGTCTTTCAATGAAATAGTGGACTTTCAAGCATTCTTGATGAAAAGACCAGAGCTGAAAAGAAAATTTGACTTTCAAACACAAGAATGAAGAGAAGCATGAAAAGGTAAAAAGCAAAGAGAAGTCATAAGGGACTTTACTAAAGTTGAACTGTTTACGTTCCTACATGGAAAGATAATATTTATAACTCTTGAGACTTTTCTCAGTATTTGGGTAGGTGAAGGAGAGATTACACACACACACACACACACACACACACACACACACACACACACACACACACACACACACACATATAGACAGAGAGTACAGGTTGAGTTGAATCAGAAGAGATGATACCCATAAAAAAATTTAATTAAATTAAGGGGTGAGAGAGGAAAATATGGGGAGAAGAAAGGGAGAAATGGAATGGGGAAAGCTATCACTCATAAAAAAGATAAGAAAAATCTTTTTCAATGGAGGAGAAAAGGGAGGAGGTGAGAGGGGAAAAGTGAAGCTTACTCTCTTCACATATGACTTAAGGAAGGAATAACATGCGCACTAAATTTGGCATGAAAATCTATCTTACACTACAGGAAAGTAGGGGAGGAGGGGACAAGTGGGGTGAGGGGGATGATAGAAGGGAGGGCAAATGGGAGAAGGGAGTAACTAGAAGTAAACACTTTTGGGAAGGGACAAGGTCAAACGAGAAAATAGAAAAACAAGGGGAGGACAGGGTAGGATGGAGGACAATATAGTTAGTCTTACACAACATGACTACTATGGAAGTCTTTTGCAAAATGACACATACATAGCCTGTATTGAATTGCTTGCCTTCTCAGTGGGGATGGGTGGGGAGGGAGGAAGGGAGAGACATAGGTATTCAAAGTAGTAGAAACAAATGTTGAGAATTGTTATTGCATATAAGTGGGAAACAAGAAATACAGGTAATGGGGTATAGAAATCTATACTGCCCTACAAGAAAAGAGAGAAGATGGGGATAAGGGAAGGGTGGGGTGTGATAGAAGGGAGGGCTCATTGAGGGAAGGGGTAATCAGAACACAAGGTGTTATGGGGTGGGGGGAAGGAAGAGATGGGGAGAAAATTTGGAACTCAAATTTTGTGGAAATGCATGTCAAAATATAAAAATAAATGAAACTAAAAAAAAATTTAAAAACATTATGAAGTTGGAGGCATTTAAACCTGGGTTTAAATCCTGCTCTAGACAACTACTAGGTGAGCATGAGCAAGTCACAAGCTCTGAGTCTCAGTTTCTTAATATATAAGGATGTAAATAGTTTCATTACCTATCCCACAGCATTGTTGTAAAAGAAAACAAGTCCTTGTTGCATATTAAATTTCTGGTAGTTTTCCCCTATGCTTATTCTCCCCCAAAGGAGAGAACAATCCAAGAGCTTTAGATTTCTTTTATCTTACCATACATGTCCTCTGTTTTTCTTCAGAGCAAGTATAGCCCCATGAGATGTTCTAGTACTGCCTTGAAGTAAACCAGTCCTTTCAAATAATGATCTGACCTTTTTTTAGTTACTAGATTGATTTAAAAATATATATATCATGGGTTCTTTTTTGTTTGTCTTCTCTCCTTCCAGACCAAATTGTAGCCAAGAGCATGGGGAGACTATTTGTTCCTTCAACCCTTTACTGCCACCTAGGAACAGAAAAACAGAAAAATCCATTTTAGGAGAAACACATGATGACTAGGCTATGCTGTGCCAGGTATGCCTCAGGTATGTGTATCTAGATCTTCTGT
This sequence comes from Notamacropus eugenii, assembly GCF_028372415.1. Classification (NCBI taxonomy): domain Eukaryota; kingdom Metazoa; phylum Chordata; class Mammalia; order Diprotodontia; family Macropodidae; genus Notamacropus; species Notamacropus eugenii. The sequence continues at coordinate 365,263,613 of NC_092876.1, read as the reverse complement.
TCCTGGCCATCTGCTTCTGTCTTTCTATTATCTTTTCTGAGAACAAGTTAGAAATTAAAATTGTTGAAAAAGATCTGTCCATAAGAGTTTTGGGGCTCTTAAGTTCAAAAGTCCAGGAACTGATTTCACAGATGGAGATTTCCTTTACAATTCCAGCAATAGAACTACCCTATAATTAGAAGAACAAATTCCATGCACTGGGTAGGTAAGAGATGTATACCTGAACAAACATAATGTTGCCTTGAGTTGTTCCTCAGTATAAATCTGAGGTGAATGGGAAGATCTTCAGCAGCCACAGGTTGTTATTGCTATTGTTATATATGTTATTGTGAGGGCAATCAAATTAGGATATTTTGCTGTTTTTGTTTTACTAAAATGTCTTTGACTGAATAATGTGATTAAAGAAGATCTTCCCCACCCATTGAAGGACCTACCCATGAAGGGAAGCTAGATTAGAGGAATTGTTTTTGTAGGAGAGTCCCCAAGTACCTTCTGTTTTTTCTATTGAGGCACTGGGTCAGAGGGTTATGCCCTCTGGGTTGAAAAAGTGTATAAATACTCTGAAGGTGAGGTTTTACTTTGCAGCTTAGTTTTTGGAAGGTTTGTATGCCAGATGGGACTCTGGGAAGCTGCTAAGCAGCTGGCTTTGAAAACCCTCTCTGGTAAAGATGTATATATGTCAGGCAGTTTGGAAGTGCTATCTGTTTATTTTTTATTTCTTTAAAATTTTGATTTTTGATTTTCTTTGATACCTGTGCTTGATTAAAGTGACTGTTAACCCCTCAAAAATTGTTTTTCCTTTTATGAATGCAGACCTAAGAACCTGTGATAGCAGGCCCCATTGTGTATGTTGGGTGGTTACTGTTACAGTTATAAATAAAGCTAATGAACTATTCAATTGTTTAATGTTTCTTGATTGATTGACTCTACCACCTCTCTAGTTCAGGCCCTCGTCACCTCTTGCCTGGATTCTTGCAATAGCCTGCTGTTGGGTCTGCCTGCCTCAAGTCTCTCCTCAACCCAATCCATCCTCCATTCAGTCACCAGAGTGATTTTTCCTAACGCTTAGGTCCAATCATTTTGTCCCTCTAATTCAATATACTCCAGTAACTTTCTATTACCTCCAAGAACAACTACAAGATACTCTGTTTAGCAATCAAAGCCCTTCCTCTCCCCTCCTATCTTTCCAGTCTTCTGATACCTTATATCCTTCTCAACACCCTCTTCCAAACCACAGCTCAATCTGGCTTTCCTTTTCAGCAGAGGTTTCCTCAATCTTCCTGGCTCAAACACCCAACTCTCCTCGCTATCCCAGAGGTGAAAGTTCTTATTGCTGGGGTTAAGGCGACTTCTCAATCCACCTAACCCCAGGGCTTGAAGCTTCTTGTTAAAGCCTGGAGGTGTTTACTCTTCTCTAGGACCAAACTTCATCCTGGGATTTTTTTTTCCAATCTCAAATTGTCCCTAGAAAACCCTGGTTGTGCCCCTATTCTTATTTATCACCACCCACACTTCATTCATCCCAACATGCCATTTTCACTTTCTTTGAGAGGGAAGTATTGAGAGCTTGGAATTTTCTGACCTACTATGCCATCTTCCCAGAATACTCTCTCTATGTGCCATTTCTATAGAGGAGAAAATAAGATTGCCCCATACTCCAAAACTCTTATTGATCATTAGATAACCATGTGGGAGGGGAATGTGTGGGATGGCTCAGGTCCCTACATAAATCAGTTACTCAGAGGCCTCTCAAAGTGATGACAGAAAAGAGATTTATTCGATTCTCGAGAAGCGGGGCTAACCTGTAGGAGTAGGAAAGCTGAAGACAAAAAAAAGGGCAGTGATTTATATAGACCCTAACGCAAGTCCCTCCTCCCCCCACTGACCATTATCCTCATTAGCTGAGAATATGATCTTACATTCTAGACATGAAATCTAACCAATCCTTTTTGAAACAAAGACATCGAGGAATTATGTGAGTTTTGTCCAATCACTGAGACCCTAATACACTACACAGTTTTATATCCTTATATGGAACTATTTTATTCTAAAAATATTGTAACCTTGAGCCTTTAGGCCTTACCTCACCCCTGGGGGAAGAATTACAATCTGAGAAGTCTTCACTAAACCTGTCCCACTCAGGAACCACTATTGGGGAAACTTAGGTAAAAGTCATACCTAAAGTTTATTATAACAAGCAAAGAGCCAAAGGGAAATAATGACCTCCTTTGAGTTGAATTCATGTGAATCCAAAGTCCTTGGGTAATATTCACAAGTCACATAACTTTTTTTTAATTCCTATTTTTATTGTATTGGAATGTCCAAATCCTTAGTATTATGCATATCATCAATTATTTGTCTCATTTTATTTAAATGAAGAGTGTTTCATAGCAAAATTTATATAAATTTTATGTGTGCCTTGTTAGGATAAGTCCCAGATATTTTGTGAATGTTGTAGTAATTTTGTATGAAATTTTCTTTTTTATTATTAGTTTTTAATTATTGTTAGTACTGCATAGAAATTTGAATGATTTCTATTGAGATTCTCTCAATACTTTTCTAAAGCAATTGATTATTCCCAATCAATTTAATTGATTCTCTGGGACACACACACACACACACATATATATACACATACGTATATATATGTATATGTGTATGTATACATACATATATGTGTGTGTGTATTTATATACATACATATGTATATATATACACACACAAAATATACATATATATACACTTCATTTGCACATAAAGCTAAGTTGTATATATTTTTTCTGATGTGCATTCCTTTTTCTTTGATTTTGTTCTAATATATTGTTCCCATATCAAATACTTCCAGATTTATGTCAAGTGGTAGTGAGAAGGGACATCGTTACTTTCTTCCCATTTGCTCTGGGAGAAAATAAACTACTGATTCTTCTTGATATGAATCTTAATTATTAGTTTTAAGTATATGATTCTGAGCATAGCATAGGATCATTCCATGCTTATGCTTTTTTGAGTATACATGAGTTCTGTATTGTATAGTTTTGGTTTTAGTTTATTTGTTTACAGGGTTATTTTACTAGAGTTGAACTATTCTTGATTCCTAGTGTGAAGCCATCTTATTCACAGTATTTTTTTTCTGAGAATATCACTATATTCTCTTTGAGGGCATTTTGTTTAGAATTTTTACATTCATTACTAATTGTAGGTGGCCTATGCATACTCTGCACTGTTGGTAGAACTATCAAGTAATCCATGTATTCTGCATGTCATTTTGTAATTATGTGAGGTAAACAAGTAAATTGTCCACTCATTTTTACCCTGTATTCTGTTGGACAAATACCCAAAGTAAGTCAAAGATAGAGAAAAGACATCATATATTCCAAAATACTCATAGCAACCCTTTTTGTGATTACGGTAAACTAGAAAACAAATTAATGAGAATCAATTGAGGAATGTCTGGGGGAAAAAGTCTACTGTATATGAATGTGGTTTAATATTAATGAATAGTAAGAAATGATAGACAATATGGTTTTAAAGAAATATGAGAAATTTTGTACTAACTTATAAAAAGCAAAGCAAGTCAGGATCAAGAGAATAGGAAATAAAATGATTATAGTATTGTAAATGAAAGGACTGAGAAAGGGAAGTTTAAATAATTAAAAAAGTGACCATCTCAGAGAATATTCAATGAAACATGTACCTTCTCATTACATCTTCCACCACCATTGTCAGCAGAATGGTAGATTTTACCTAGTAAAAGAGAATATTTTATGCACTATTAGATACTATTAGAACACTATTATTATACATTATTAGATGTAATTAGATTTTTTTTGCTTTCTTGTATTTTTCTTTGTTACAAAGGAGGATTCACTTAAATGGAAATGACCATGAAATGACTATGATTTCAAGATAAAACGTATCAAAATAATTATTTCTAGCAGAAAAAAAAAAAACAAAACACCAATATAACGGAAGACATATGCCCATAGTTTTCCTTCTCATATTCTTCAATTAGATACCATGCCTTAAAAATAGGAAATGTTGTTTTCATATAATATCAAAGAATAAACATCATAGATTTAGAGTTGGAAAGGAGTCCAACTACCTCATGTTACAGATGAAGTAAGTGAGACCCAGGCAGTTTAAGTGATTTGCCCAAGGTCACAGTTACAGAGCTGGGGTTTAAACTCAGTTTTTCTTACTCCAAAATCATTTTCACTATACCACACAGTTTTGTTTTGCATTTACTTTTGTTTTCTAATAGTATTAAATGACATTACAATCCATGCAGTGGTATATACATTTCCTATATATTGCCCAAGGACCCCCTTTGGTTAAATTCATAAATGCTCAGTACGGGGTTGGTTGCAGTACGATTAATTTTATTGACAATAGCTATTATTTTTTTTAAATGTTTATTTATTTATTTTTAGTTTTCATCATTCATCTTCACAAGATTTTGAGTTCCAAATTTTTTCCCTATCTCTCCCCTCCATGACACCCCAAGATGGCATGCATTCTGATTACCTCTTTCCCCAGTCTGCTCTCCCTTCTATCCCCACCCCTCTTATCTCCTTCCCCTTATTTTCTTGTAGGGCAATATGGATTTCTATACCCCACTGACAATACATCTTTTTTCCTAGTTGCATATACAAACAATTTTTTAACATTTGTTTTTAAAAATTTTGAGTTCCAAATTCTCTCCAGTCTTCCCTCCCCACCCACTCTCATTGAGAAGGCAAGCAATTCAATATAGGTTACATATGTGTAGTTATGCAAAACAATTTCATAACAGTCATGTTGTGAAAGACTATTTCCCTCCTTCCAATCTTGCTCCCCACCTATTCTATTTTCTCTTTTGACAATGTCCCTTTTCACAAGTGTTTGCTTCTGACTATCCCTCCCCCAATCTCTCCTCTCTTCTATCATCGCCCATCCCTTTTTCCCTTACTTTCCTATAGGGTAAGATACCCAACTGAGTGTGTATTTCATTCCCTCCTTAAGCCGAATCCATTGAGAGTAAGGTTCAGTCATTCCCTCTCACTTACTCCCTCTTCCCTTCCACAGTGAAACTTTTGGCTCTTTTATGTGAGATAATATACCCCATTCTATCTCTCCCTTGTTCCTACTCCCAATATATTCATTCCTCTATCACCCTTTCATTTTATTTTTAGATATCATCCCTTCATATTCAACTCATCCTGTGCCCTCTAACTTTCTATCATCTATCTATCTATCTATCTATCTATCTATCTATCTATCTATCTATCTACCCATCTATCTATTTTTCTCCAACTTTCCTAAAACTAAGCAAGGTATCATGAGTTACAAATTTCATCTTTCAGTGTAGGAATGTAAATAGTTCAACTTTATTAAGTCCCTTTATGGTTTCTCTTTTCCTCTTTTCATGCTTCTCTTGAATCTTGTGTTTGAAAGTCAAATTTTCTATTCAGTTCTGGTCTTTTCATCAAGAATACTTGAAAGTCATCCATTTCATTGAAATTTCATTTTTTCCCTGAAGTATTATACTCAGTTTTGCTGGGTAGGTGATTTTTGGTTTTAATTCTAGATCATGTGATCTCCAGAATATCATATTGCAAGCCCTTTGATCCCTCAATATAGAAGCTGTTGGATATAGTGTTTTCTTAATTATATTTCCACAATACCCAAATTGTTTCTTTTTGGCTGTTTGCAATATTTTCTCTTTGACCTGGGACCTCTAGAATTTGGCTACAATATTCCTAGAGGTTTTCCTTTTTAGAATCTCTTTCCAGAGATGATCAGTGGATTCTTTCCATTTCTATTTTACCCTCTAGTTCTAGAATATCAGGGCAATTTTCCTTGATAATTTCTCAAAAGATGCTTTCTAGACTCTTTTTTTGATCATGGCTTTCAGGTAGTCCAATAATTTTTAATTATGTCTATTGGATCTATTTTCTAGGTCGGTGGTTTCTCTAACAAGATATTTCACATTGTCTGCTATTTTTTCATCCTCTGATTTTGTTTTATAATTTTTGGATTTCTCATAACGTCATTAGTTTCCATCTGCTCTGCTCTAATTTTGAAGAAATTGTCTTCTTCAGTGACGTTTTGGAACTCCTTTTCCATTTGGCCAATTCTGCTTTTTAAAGAATTCTTCTCGTCATTGGCTTTTTGGACTTATTTTGCCATTTCAGTTAGTCTATTTTTAATGAGCTATTTTCTTCAGTATTTTGGGGACTCCTTTAGCAAGCTGTTGATTTTCATGATTTTCTTGTATCACTCTCATTTCTCTTCTCAGTTTTTCCTCTACTTTTCTTATTTTATGTGAGCTCTTCCATGGCCTGTGACCAATTCATGTCCTTCTTGGAGGCTTTTGATGTAGGAGCTTAGACTTTGGTGTCTTCCTCTGTTATGTCTTGATCTTCTTTGTCACCACAGTAAGATTCTATAGTTTGAGTTTTTTATGCTTTTTGTTCACGTTCTCAGCCAAATACTTCTAACTCTTTGCCAAGGTAGGATTCTGCTTCCAGTGGAGTTGGGAGTGAGTGTACTTTTCCAGGATTCAGGGGTTTTGTATCAGCTGCTCAATCCCCCACAGGCACCAGTGCAGCCTCCTTCTGCTCCTCCACCCTTGGGCTGGGGCTGAATCCTATCCAGACCAGGTCCCACAGATTTTTCCCACTGACCTTCTCTGCTGTCTTTGGCATTTGTAGGTTGAGAAGTCTGGAAGCTGCCACAGCTACCAGCAAATCAATCCCCTGAAGTCTACTCTGATGCTGTCTTTGCTTTCATGACCCACACTGGACTGTGCTCTACTCCTACCCTGGTGCAATAAATGCTTCCTGTCTGGGCAGAAGATTTGTTTCACTCCATCATTTTGTGAGTTCTACAGCTCTAGAATTTGCTTAGAGTCATTTTTTATAGACATTTGGAGGGGTTTAGGTCACAGAGCTCTAACAAGTCCCTGCTTTTACTCTGCCCCCCTGACAATAGCCATTCTTCTAAGAAAACTTTTCCTAAATTATTGAGGGGCTGTAATATTGATAGGCAGAGGCAAAAACCCACACTGATACATCACAAATCCTTAATGCACTGAAATGTCAAAAAAGATCTCCATTTAGCAACACCAAGGGAACCTGCATCTTCAATGTTGGAGAAGGGAAGGGAAAGTCTCTCATTATACACCCAAGGCCAAAAGAGATGGTAAATGCATGTAGTGCCTCACCTTTTTGACTTCAGTAATCAATGGCCCACAAAATACTGATAGGGCCATTATTTCTTTTGTAGGAACCACTGAAACTACCCAGTATGAGTGATCACTCTTCTACTCCTCATCCAAGAATAATGAGACCAAGAGTATGTACTAATTCCTGTTCCCTTCTAAATTAGCTCACCATGATTTATGACAGCAAGAGGAAAATAGTCATTCACCTGCATTTCACTTATGTGACAATAAAGACATAGGAAGCCAGTCCCCAAAAGCCTGTAATACCAAAATCAGAATCACGACTCATTGTACTCAGCTTCACAGGCTACTGAGATTTTCAAGTATGTGGCTTTAGAGAACTGGACCAAATGAGTTTCTTAGCAGAGCCACAATACATGTCTAAATGAGTTGGCCTCCACCCATTAGACTTTAGGTGGTCTGAAAACTTCAAGTCAAGAACTGATATACTTTGTCTGCTGACCATTACTAAATGATTTCACATCATTGGCCTTCACTTTTCATGTTGCTGAGATGAAGGATTTTATTCTAAATGACTTTTCATATCTCATCTAGCTCTAAAAATAGTGTTTGATTTCCCTGTCCTATATTTTCTAGCTCCCCAAAACAGGAAACAGGATCTCAGAACTTAGGCAAGTGTTAGACTGGGGAGTATGGAAGAAATAAGTTGATTTCAGTGCTACTCTTCCATATTTACTTCAGGGATTTAATATTATTAAAATTGAGAACAATAATAGCATATGCTATGTCCTTTAGCTTACCTGAATGCGTCAATTATGAAAGAAAGGATGACAGCATTGTCTTCCCTAAGCCTAGGGTTAAGTTTGAGGTAAGACACTTTGAGAGTTCAACTTGTTTTTAGTCTTTCCTTCATTTTAGTGAGGACTCAGGTAAAATTGTGAAATAGGTAACATTTATCTAAACAGTTCCTCTTTTTATATTCCCTTTCTCTCTCTATTCACTCTTACCCCTTAAAACATGTCCCATCTCTTCAAAAAAAAAAAAAAGCATACCCCTGTACTCTCTTTACCCACTTCCCTATAAAACCTTGCTATCAGAAAAGGCCATGTTAGTCATTTATATTTTAATAGGAATTTAAATCAGTTTGCAATCTCCCTCCAAGGGTAATTGGGTTTTAAGTCATATTGAATTATGTGTTAAATAGTTTTAATCCCCTGTTGAAGTAATTACAAATTATACATGAAATCATGTCCAATAGTGAAATGCTAGCCTCGATTTTTTGTTATCCACATTAGGATCCTTGATCCAAAAGAATCATATTCCCATAAATTTAAGAAAAAATCTTTAAAATCATATTTCTACTGTGAAAAGGTATATAAGGAGTCTAATAAGCAGTTTTAAAAGCCCTTTGGGGAACACTGGACAGCCATAAGAAAATTAGTGTAATTCATAGGCTCACAGAAATGCAAGAAATCCAAGAGTTCAACTTGTCCAACCCTTTCCTTTTGAAGCTAAGGAAATTGAGGCCCAGAGATATGTTCCAACAACTGGTAAATGACAGATGAAAATCCAGGGCCCTGGTCTTTCTGTTTTGTGCTCTTTTCCATCCATTTTTGGTGTCTCGGTATAATATGTAGGCATGATGCTTCTTGAACTGAATACAGCGTAGAATAAATCAAGCTTGAACTACTTCCATGGCCACACTTGAAAGAAAATCAGTGGGTCTGTTCCTACAGCATTATGCACTGTCTGCTCAAGGAAAAGAAATTAAGACAACCTGTGAAAAAACAGGTTTCCAATATTTATAGGCCTACACAACCTGTGGTCCAAGGGCCCTCTTGCCACATGCCAAAGGATTTCAGGTGGCCTGCAAGAAATGTAGAGGAAAACATCTTTTGTATGTAGAGAAAATTCTTTGGCATGCAGCAAGCAGCCCAAGGGCAGTAAGTAGCCCACTGGCTACAGGTTGTGGAGGCCTGAAATATACTCTAACTACTGTCCCCACACCTACAAATAAAAGGCAAATCCTATGCTGTTTCCACATGAAAACAATGAAAAGAATCCCAAGTTTAGAAACTTACCCACTGCCTAAATTCAATAATAATTCAGTCTTTCATTTATTCAGATATTTAAGTACTTAGTATATGCAAGTCACTATGAAGTTATAAATATATAACCTCAGCCCTCAGATATTTAATGATCTAGTTATGAGACTGACATAAAAAAAAGAGCAACTACCATATAAATCGGTATAAAGATACGTGCTATATAAATGATAGGACCTGGACTCTGCATCATCCTTTCTATGTTTGAGGGTGATGTGATATTATGTTTAGCTCAGACAATGTAATTACCTATATATTTCTAAACTTAACTTGAATGTAACTTAATTATCATTAAGTTATACTAATACATAATGTAAGACTCACAAATCCCTTTTTTCACAATCACCATGATCATGGGTCATAGTATATTATACATATTTTATAGATGAGAAAACTGATGCAAAAATAGGTATAATGACCTGGCCAGGATGAACAGCTATTGTTGGAAGTTAAAATCGAACCCAGGTCTCCTGAATCCAAATTTATTTCTTTTTGTATTTTACCATTATATTTCTAAAGGAGTGTCAGACAATCCACAGTAGCCATGCCACATAATTTTAAACGTTGCAGTGTAGGTGGGACATGGAAATAGGAAAGCATAAAGTCATTTGGTAAAAGATGTTACGTAATCAAGAAACAATTTTTCTGCGAAGGTCTTACAAAATTTGTAGTCTTGACTTACACACCTCAGTCACACACACACATCCCTGCCCCAGAGTAGCTACACTTATTTGTGCTATGCTGAATAATATGGTATATGCAAACATAGGTTATGTGACTTATCCAGATTCACACAGCTGATAAGTGTCTGAGGTGGGATTTGAAGAAAGGTCCAGCACTCTATCCACCGAGCCTCTGAATATGGCTCTGATATGAACCTTTATTACTTGCTTTCTAGATTTGTAGTCAAACACTGAATTGTAAAAAGTGAACAGGACTCCAGCACACAACGACATGATTAAACATCTAAACCTGAACTTAAACATTTGAGTAGTGTTGTGATCAGTACAAATTGTGAAGTCATGGAAAGAAGGTATTTGTTCATCTCCTACAATAAGAGGCAGCGTTTTTGTTTAGTTGTGCTTCAGTCATGTCTGACTCTGTGACCCCATTTGGGGTTTTCTTAGCAGAGATACTGCAGAGGTTTGCCATTGCCTTCTCCAACACATCTTAGAGATGAGGAAACTGAGGCAAACAGGGTTAAGCAACTTCCTCAGGGTCACACAGCCAGTAAGTGTCTAAAGCCAGATTTGAACTCAGGAAGATGAGTGTTTCTGACTTCAGGCCCAGAGCTCTAGCCACTATGTCACCTAGTGGCTCTAGTTCAACACAAAGAGTTCTAGATTTGGAATTTAAAAAAAACCTGGTTTGAATTCTGCCTCTGACACTTACTAGTTGGATGTGTTCCAAGGGACTGGTGGGCTTAACATCTCTGAACCTCAGTTTCTTTTACTATAAAATAGGAAGTAATAACCTTTTAAAAAAAAAAAAAGAAATCTGAGATAGAATGATGTAATGAATAGTCAGTCTTAGAGTCAGGAAGACTCAAATCCTGTTTCTATCATAAAGTGGCTACATTAACACTTGGAAAAAAAAAAGAAACTTAACCTTGCAGCTTATCTGAGTCTTTCTCTAAGACTTGCAAATTGCATAGCAGATGACACTATGTATAAGTAGAGGGGGTTCCCTTACCAGACATTCACCACATCAATAAAATGAGAGATGAGATACTACCTATTTAAAAAAATCTTTCTATATATCAATATTTTATCTGCTGCTCTGTCTCTTTCTCCATCTTTGTCTCTCTGTCCCTCCCTCCCTCCCTCCTTTCCTCCTTCCTTCTTTTCCATTCTGCTCCTCAATGCAGAGTTGTTGTGAAGATAAAATGAGACATTTGAAGTACTTTGCAAACCTTAAAAGTTATATGAAAATAATATTGTTCTTGCTGGAATAATAAGTAAATGAGGCATCAGTGTCATGCAACACACTGCAACAAAGCTCCAGATGGAAAAAATGGAACCTGCAACTGGGAATATAAGAAAAAAAGACAAAAAAACAGCCCTTATCTTCAAAGTGGTTACATTCTAGATAGATATACTATCTAAAAAGAAAGGTAAATAAAAGGAGGGAAAGAGTACTAAAACTAGATGATGACAGCTGGAAATTAGCATAATAAACAGAGCCTTGAAGAAAGAGATAAAAAATGAAAATAACAAGGTCATGCATAACAGAAATGAGGGCCCATATAGTATGGAGGAAGGAGATAGAGAATTGAATTCAAGAACAGCAATAGACCAGGTTGGCTAGAATGTCAAATGGATAAAGAGAGAGAATAATCTGGAGTGGTGAGCTCTAGTCAGATTATGTAAGTGTCAAATTCAGAAGTCTTTATTTAAATACAGAGGAAATAGCAATCCAGTAAAGATTCTTGATTATAGAAGTGACACAACCCTTATTCAATTTTTGGTCTTTTCTATCAGGTATAATGATTTTCTAATTCAGAAACAGAGAAAAAAATGGGCAACCTCTAATTGAAATCCAAGATATATGAGGACATAGTAAGAGAACTGGGAGTTTTTCTCAAGGAATCCAAGTCAACCATAACACATACACACATAAGGACTTGCTACTAATTACTCTTCTATCCAGATTGTGGGAGCAATAGTGTCTCCCTAGGGATTATCTTTTCCCAGGTGGTGACAACTGAGTAAGTTCAGAATGATACCAATTATATATTCATATCTGCTAGAGCTGAGTCTTCACAGCTCCCCAAATTCGGATGTTATTCTGCAAGAAATGAAACAGTTGTCTGCCTTCCTATGGGCTTCTCTATTTTAACATTCAGTACTTAATAAATCATGAGGGAATTTGCATATGTGATTGCTGAGCCTCTGTCAGTGATTTTTGAAAGAATATAGAGAATATAGCAAAACAAACTCCCAGTCAATAGTGGACATAAAATTTAAATTTAAAGGACCCAACATCAAAATAAAAAATAATTCAAGAGGGAAATTGAAGAGGCCATCTTTCAGATTTATATTCTTAGAAAAATTCAAAGCAGAACAAGGTATAAAGAAGATTTAGGATTTCTCCCATTCATTTTAATTCTTCTATGCAACATGACTAATGTGAAAATGTGTTTAATAGGAATGTATGTATAGAGCCCATATAAGACTATATGCTGTCTTGGGGAGACAGGAGGAGGGAAGGGAAGAAAATTTGGAACTTTGAGAAGTGATTGCTGAAAACTGAGAATAAATTAATAAATTTTGGGGAAAATAGAATAAAATATATGAGAAACAAAAAAAGATTTAAAAACTAGACAGTCTTCACTATATGAAATAAAAAATATTTTGTATGAAGGGAATCAATGCAAATAGACTATGTTAAAAGTTTTATAGCCAAGATCTACAAAAAGTAAACAAAAATATATAAGGAAAAGAGTAGTCAAAGAATATGAATACATAATTTTCAGAGGATGAAACAAAAATTATTGACATATGAAAAAATGTTCTAAAATTTAATAAGAGAAATTCACCTTTAATCATCAATGAAGTTTTACTTTATACCCAGAAAATTAACAAAGGACAAAAGATGGAAAGAGTCAATGTTAGAGGGAAGAGAGATACACTAATTAATTGCTGGTATTGCTATGAAATTTTACCACCATTCTGGAAAATAATTTGGAACAATTCTAGATAAAAATGTCAAAGTAAGAAACAAATGTCCCTTATAAAAATACTTTTAGCAGCATTCTGTTGTAATAAAAATGTGTACCAAAAGGGAGTACTAATTCATATAGAAGAACTGAACAAATTAGACTATATGAATGACAGTAGAGAGTATAAGGGTTTGAAGAGACCAGAAGTCTCCACTCCAGCCTTTATATCGAAGGATTGCCTGTTATAACATATCCAGCAGGTGATCACCAGTCTCTGCTTTAAGAGCTTCAAGGAAGGAAAAATTCGTGATCTTTCAGAGCAAGCCACTTTTAGACAGTTCTAACTATTACACTTTCTTTATATCAAGGCTACTTTGACTTCTTTGCAACTTCCACACATGGCTAAAGCTTTTGCCTTCCAGGATTAAAAAAATAAAATAAAATAAAATCACTCTTCCACAGGACAGCCCTTTGAATAATTGAATGCAGTTAACATTCCCTTCATCCACTCACCCACCGCTATCCTGGCCGCCAGACTAAATATGCTAAGATTCATCTGATTCTCATCTGACATGGATTCAAGCCTCTTAACCCTCCTACTTGCCATCCCCCCAAACTCTTAAGTTTAAAGCTTTCTGCTACCTTCTTATACTGTTGTGCTCAAAATTCAACATCATATTCCAAGTGAAGTTTGAATGCAGTGGAATATTATTAAACTGTGAAAAAAATTTCAAGTATGAGGAACTCAGAGAGACTTGGGAATACTGGCATAAAAGAAGCACAGAGTGAAGTATGTGGAAACAAAAGAACTACGTAAACAATGACCACAATCCTGTAAATCAAATGACTCTTCATGACAACAGAACTCATACTCACAATGATCAACCTTAATTTCAAAGAACGGATCATAAAATAAAACCTTAACCTCTTAATGAAGAAGTAATCTACGTGACAGGGAACCTAATAAAAAGTAAGTTTGTAATTTGCTTACATACATTTTAGGTACATCAGTAAATTGTTATTGCTTAGTTATTTTTCAGTCATGTCAGACTGTTCTGGATTTTTTTTTATTAACAAAGATTCTGGAATGGTTTGCCATTTCTTTCCCCAACATCAGTAAATTACTAAGTATGTATTAAAAACAAACTTTGTGCCAGGTACTTGGTATACCAAGAAAACAAAAAGAAACAGTCCCTTGCTTTCAAAGAAGTAGCATAATATAAGGTAGCATTTCTTCTGGAATCATTATGCCACACCTGTGAATCTGCACTTTGAATATCGGCATAACTTCTGAAACATTCACAGAGTTCAAGAGGTCTGAAATGAGCGGCACACATGAGAGGGCCTGCATTTCCTAGGTTTGGATGGTACGGATAGCAAGTGATCTCTATTTAATGGAAAACAGGGATGCTAAGAGACAGAGGTCAAGAGATAACATGTAAATGAACAGAGGTAAAGAACCATCAGGAGCAGTGAAGACTTGAGTTAAACTAGAATATAAAATGTAGGAAGGGGCTGCCAGGTGTTTCAGTGAATAGAACCCCTGCCCTGGAGTCAGGAGGACCTGAGATGAAATTCACCTTCAGACATTTACTCGTTGTGTGACCCTGGGCAACTCAACCCCAATTGCCTCTCCTCAAAAAGAGTAAAATAAAATTATGAAGAAGATCAATGTAAAATAAGGGTTTGAAAGCTTTTGATAAAATTTGCCATATTATTCCTGTGGAAAAGGTAGAGAAGATGTGAGCTAGATAACGGTTAGGGAAGGTGGATTCAGAACTAGTTAAATAGCTGAATTCAAGTAGTATTAATTAATGGTTTGATGTCAACTTATAAGGAGTTCTCTATTGAGGGTTTCTAGGGAATCTGTCATTAGGCATGGAATTCCCTAATGTTTTTATCACTAGCTTTATAGATAACGATTAGCATCATTATTATAACTAAAATCATATAGTGATTTTACATAGTATAAAATCTTATTTTATCCTTAATCTACATTTCTTATTGTAGCAAAGAATTAGAAACAAAATGAGTTCTTATAAATTATGGAATGATTGAACAAATTATGTTACAGGAATAAAGTGGAATACCATTGTACCATAAAGAAAAGCAAAATGGATGTATTGAAACAAACCTCAGAAAACATATATGAACAGATGCAGACTTATGTAGAATCAGGAGTAACTTCTATAGGTAGACTAAGAAGAAAACATCTTGGAAGGATTTAACTCTGCAATGCGATGATCAATCTTAATTCCAGATGGTTAATGATGAAATGTGTCTTAGGTCCTGAAAGAGATCTAATAGATTGTATATTCAGAATGAGAAATACATTTTTTAATATGGTCAAGAGGTGAGTTTGTGGTACTTAACTATACGTATCTATTAAAAGGGAAGGTTTTATTGGTGAGAGAAAAGGGGAGTTTTTAAAGAGATTTGGAGATAGCAATGCATAAAGAAAAGTATATCATTGAAACAGTAAAAAGTAGATAAAAAGAAAATAAGAAAGTTCATAAAGAGATACAGACAAACAGTTCGGTGATGGAACTAGCAATATATAAATATATGTGTATGTATATATGTATGTTTGCGTATGTGTATTTGCATATATATGTGTGTATATATTTATGTATACAAATACACACAAACATATATACTTGCACATATACATATATTATGTATGTATATTTAAAATAAGATATGCATGTTAGAAATGGACAGTTTCATAAATAAGTCTATTTTCTCTTCTCTGTGTGCGAAAAACTTCATGTTGATTTATGTTTGTTAATTTCATAATTTTTTAAAGTAAAATTTAAGGAGAGACAAAAAGACTGACATTTCTTCTATGGAAGAAGAAGTGAGAATTCTGCTTTAATATGAAAAAGGCAGACAATTTCTAGAGTACTGTGTTTAGTTTGTCTATCACATTTTTTGGTAACGTGGTGTCTAGATAGAATGCCTTGGATCAGGAGGACCTAAGTTCAAATCCACCCACAGACACTTACTAACTATGTGACCTTAAGCAAGTCACTTAACCCTGTTTGCTTCAGTTTCCTCATTTGTAAAATGAGCTAGAGAAGGACATGGCAAACCACGCCATTATCTTTGCCAAGAAACTCAAAATGGGGTTTTAAAAACTCAGAAAAAACTGCAATAGCAATAAAAACCACATTTTAAGAGACAAGAAAGAGAATGTTCACAGGAAGGCAAACAGATTGGTAAAAGGCTTAGTCTCCATTCCATCTGATGTTTGGTTGATGGAACCAAGAGGATTTACTTTTATAAAGAGAAGACTCAAAGGGTAACATGATGGCTATCTTCATATATGTGAAGTAATATCAAGTGGAAGAGGGATGAAATTTGTTCTTGTTTTGTTGTAGGATATTGAAAAACTTATTTACAGTAAGTTTCTTTGGTAAAGGACTCATTTTTTCAAAATATATAGGAAACTGAGAAAAATTTATAAAAATAAGAGTCATTGCTCGGGTGATAAATGGACAAAGAATGTGAACAGGAAATTTTCAGAAGAAGAAATTAAAGCTATCAATAGTCACATAAGAAATGCACCAAATAACCACTGATTAGAGAAATGCAATTTAAAGCAGCTCTGAGATACCACCTCACACCTATCAGATTGGTTAACATAACAGAAAAGGAAAATGAGACACACTAGAGGGGATGTAGAAAAATTGGAACACTAAAGCAATGTTGTCAAAATGATCAAGTATGAAAAACTTATCTACTCTGATCAATAGAATGATCTATGACAATTTCAAAGGACCTATGCTGAAAAATACTACCAAAAATACTTTTAGAGAGAACTTATGAACTCTGACTATAGATTGAAGTATATCCTTTTTAACTTTGTTTTTGTTTTCTTTTGTAACATGGCTAATATGAAAATGTTTTGCATGATTTTACATATATAATCTCCAAAAAATTGCTTGTTTCCTCAAGGAGGGGAGAGGAGTGGGAGGGAACTCAAAGTCTTAAAAAAGGATTGTTTAAAAATTTAATATGTGATTGGAAAATAATAAATAATTTTTAAAAATTTGTCCTGTGGCATCCTAAAAGGCAGAACTAAGAACAATGTGTTGAAGTTGAAAGGGGGCAAATTTAAGACTGATAACAATAATTTTTTGTACAAAAGAATCATGAGATCGCTCACATTATGGGATCCTCAAGTAAATGCTGAATGTTCTATTGCGTGCTCATTAGAGATTCCAGTTATGGTCTAGATTAGATGGTTACTGAAGTTCCTTAATACTATAAAATTATTTTAATTATGTTAAAAATAGATTAGTGCCAGAAAATGAAAGACTTCAAATTCCAGACTGAGAAATCTATATTTTTACCTAGAAGAAATGGGAAGAAGCTGAAGATTTCTGAGTAGAGAAGTGACCACAACACTTATGCCTTAGATTTTTAATATGATTAGGTTGATTATTTTACTAATATTGAACTATCATTGTATACCTGATATTAATCCAACTTGGTCACAATGAATGATTTGTTGGGTGAATTACTGTAGTCTGTTTGAGAGAATGGCACTCAGATTTTTTTTGACCTATAGTTCTCCTTCTTTGATTTATTCTTCACCAATTTGGATATTAGGACTATATTTGTCTTACCAAAGGGGTCTGGTATAGTTTGTTCTCATTTTTAGAGAGTAATTTGTGTATTGTTATTGTTTACTCTTTAAAAGTTTAATAGAATTCACTCATAAATTTAACAGAATGAGGAGGATTCTTGGTTTTTTGTTTTGTTTTCCATTTAGCATACATTTTACAGTTAGCCCCATTTCTATTTAGGAAATCAGATTATTTAAAATGCCTGTTTAGTCTTCTATTTGTTTAGATATTCTATATTTAAGCAATTCTTTTTTTATTGATATTTTCACATTTGTAACAAGTAAATGTACATAGTTGGTAATGATCATATATTTTATTTCTTCTGATTGTTACCTTACCTTACATGTTTGCTGTTTTGTTGATTTTTCTTTTTAATCAAATTGGCTCAAGGTTTATCAAGTTTTGCTAGTCTTTTCAAAAGGCCAGCTTTTAGTTTTTTCATTTCTATGGTCTATTTAGTTTCCAGTTTATCTATTCATCTTCTAATTTTCAATATCCCTTATTCTGGGCTTGCTTATTTGTTGTACTTTGAATTTTTAAAAAATACATTTTCAGTTGATTGATCTTCTCATTTTCTATTTTGCTAACTTTTTTTAGGGAAATATATTTTTCCTTGAAAACTGCCTAAGCTCAATTGAGAAATTTTAGTATGTTGTTTTATCACTACCATTTTCTTTTGTGTAATTATTCATCATTTCTGTGCTTTACTCTTTGCCTCAGTCACTATCTAGGAATTCGTTGTCAAGTTTTCAACTGAGAACTATTTAGAATTATACCCAAAAGCATAGAAAAATGTATATACCCTTTGACACCCTACTAGGCCTATATCCCAAAGACATCAAAGAAAAGGGCAAAGGAACGATTTGTTGAAAAGTATTTATTGAAGCTATTTTTGTGGTGGTGAAGAATTAGAAATTGAGGGGATGCTCATCAATTAAGGTATGGATTATAATAGTAATTAAAATGACAAGATCTTTCCCATTCGTTAATAGCCCCGTGTGACCTGCCTGAGTCACATGAGTCTGAGTCACATGGAGCCTGTGGTAGGAGGAGTTTGCTGAAGGGTAGAACAGGAAGAGGCAGAGCTACAGTAGAGTTAAGGGGAAGTGAGTCACGAAAGCAGTCAAAGCTAGGAAGAGTGTAGGCAACTGGTTAGCATGAGTGAGAAAGCCTGCTTGTGATTTTGTTTAAAGGACCCTGCATGTAATATGTTTAAGGGAGCTGGTTTGTGGGAAGCCTAGCAGAGGGAAGGCTTGGGGATGGTGTTGTTCTCTGCATTGTTATTGAGTATAAATTTTTGTTACTATGATGGATTTGGCTTTCTGGTATCTGAATAAATGTTTTGGTTCTGTCTTCCATGTGAGTTGTATTTTGTGATTCAGAATTGTGCCAGGATATTCATGACTCCCATAGGTGCTGTGACTATTGCATTGGTGCTACACGGATAAACAAGTTTTGATATATGATTGTGATGAAGTACTATTGTTCTATGAGAACATATAAGAACATATAAGCAGGATTGTTTCAGAAAAAACCTGGTAAGATTTACATGCACTGATTCAAAGTGAAATGAGAAGAACCAGGAGAACATTATGCACAGAGTAACAGCAACATTATAAGGATAATTAACCATGAAAGACTTAACTACTCTGATCAAGACCATGATCCAAATCGATTTCAAAGGACCCATGATGAAAAATGGTAACGACTCCCAGAGAGAGAACTAATAATCTCTGAGTACAGATTAAAGCATACTTTTTAAATTTCTGCTCTTTTGCAGAATTTGTTGTTGTTGGAATCATTTAACTAACTAAAGTCTTGGATTTGCAAAATGGATTTTCCCCTTCATGAGAGCAATCTATGTATTCTTTTGATTGGCACTTTGTTTTTCTATATTCAGTTCTAGGATGTTTTCTTGTATTTTTCTTGTATTATGCTATTCAATATTTTTGTTTTGTTTTGTTTATGTTTAACTTTCCTAGTCTTTAAGGCATCTTATGATGCTTAAGTTTTATCTATACTTCCTGTCTTTAGGATCAATATATTTTACTTGTATAGAGATTATGTATTCTTCTAATATTATTACTTTTGCTTCTCTTCCAGGCTGTCTTTCATGTCTTTGATTTAATATTCCTCATCAGTTATTCTCTCTTTAATGTCTTTGGGGAGATCTGCCACCATGGATTAAAGGTTTTCTATTCTGCCAATAATTTCTTCTGTCTAGACCATAAATTCTGCTTCAGTGATTCACATTTCTCTCTGGAACTACTTGGGAAATAAAAATATTGCTATGGTTCCATGATCTCCTAGAAATACATAGCATTTTCTCCATCATCACAGTCTGGTTCAGTTTCTTATTTTTATAATATTCATTCAGACCTGTTTGGATTGTTGTCCCAGTAACCATCATAACTCATATTAATATCTTTTTTATCTTTATTCTTCTATATCTTCATATAGCCACAGTTTTAATTTAGTTTTTTTTTCCTTTTGAGATCTTTGTCAATTTCAGGAGAGAAAAGTCCTTTTATTCCCTTATCAGTCATTTTTTGAATCCTTTCTTTTTGATAGCAAACTGTCAAAGAGTTGAACAACAAAGCTTTCGAAGCCTCCTCATAGTTCAGGTCATTCACTTTTAACTAATTCAAGTTCCAGTCTATCAGACTTCTAGGGGGTCAAAACCAATGCTAGGAAGATGATTTCCTCCTTTCCTTCAGGCCTGATCCAATACCCCTCTCCCAACTATACCCTCCACACATGCACATACTAATAAACTGACTCAGTTCCTCTCGTTCTTTAGTTCTTTGGTTGAATGTTGTTAAAGCACAGCAATCTTCTGTTGCAGACAAAATATGTTTCCACTTTCCTATACCTCTTCTTCTTCCAAAAGCATGTGAATCCGCTTAATGTCATGGAATGCTAGGGTGTAGGTAGGAGCAGGACATGCTGCAAGAGACTAATAGCTGCAAGGAAATTGATGAGTGAATCCCAGAGCTGCCTTAGCAGAGTGTTGAATTTGCTAGGAAATGGGGTGCTATGTGAGCTGTCATGATTGTTTTTCTCTACTAAAATTTATCAGATTGCTATCTCATCAGACTTCTTAGTGTCTTTTCTTTGGAACAGTTGCAATTACTTTGCCTCTTGGCACACAAGAATTTGTGAGAATAGGAGAAAAAAATCTTATCTTTCAATGTCTTGGTCATATGACCTAGAAGTCAAGACTTTACTTTAGACAATATATGTTGGCAGGTTTGTGAAGGATGGATTCGAGAAGGGAAAGGAGAAATATAAGGCTGTTGCAGTAGTTTAAAAGAGGCAAAAATAGTCTGCACTAGAGTAGTGTCTATGTTCATAGACAGAAAAGGGTAGATTAGAGATGATTAACAGGACTTGGCAAGTAATAGGATATAAAATGGAAAGGAAAAGAAAGGAAGGAAAGAAAAATCAATTATGACTTCAAGAGTATGAACCTGGACAGGAGGAAAAATGTTAGCATCAACAACATAAATAGGAAAATTTAGAGGAGGGGTAGATTTACGAGAGGAGATATATTCAGTTTTGACATGTTGGCTTTGAGATACTAATGGGACAATTAGTTGCAAACATGCAAACACTGCTGGAGATGTAAGGCTATAGTTTAGGAGAAAGATTAGGTCAGTGTGTTTATAGCAATGATCACTGAACCTGGAAATGTGGATGTGATCACCAAGGAGAAGAATATAGAGAGAAGGAAAGACAAGAGAAGTGTTGATGGAAATGTGAATACTTAGTGAATGTGTGATGAATTCAGCAAGAAGACTGACAGAATATTCAGACATATAGAGAAAGAAATACAAGGAAAGTATCATGCAACTCAAGTGAAAAGAGTAATTAAGTAAATTTCTTGCCACCTCCACTGTGCCAACTATCAGGTTTTCTTTTGTTTTGTTTTGGAAAAGCATTACTGTCATAGATCTTTGGATCATGGAGAACCCAAAACCAAGTGGTACTCAGTACTACGAAAAGAAAATTCAAATCTTCATTTTGCCTTATTCCCCATCAAAATAAAATAAGAAAACACTGCCTTTCACCTCTCTTTTACCTCTCCTCAGTTCTATTACTTCTATATACTTGCCTTCTGGAAGCTTTATTCCTTCATTAGAAAACTTTCTTTCATCTTGTATGTCTTTATTTTACTCTCTTTTTATCCTTTTATATTAATGGACATCTGCCTCTCTCAAACACATTGAACAGTTCTAATTATTCATTTTCTCATATCTCCTAATACATTGGACCAAGAGAAGGATTTGAAATCCCACATTTCTCTTTCCTACTACTTCTTATAGCTTCTCCTTCTGCCATTGTTTCTCAGAAATCAATGCTCTTTTGAGGCTTGATATATGTCACCTGATCCAAATCTTTTTGCTATGATCTACCAACTACCAAGTCATTCTCTTTCCTTTCTTAAGGAGTTCAGAATATCACAGTTATTCATGCCACCCTACATTCATACATGTTAAGAATTTCTCAGAAAGGATAAGGTCTCAGTTAATTAATTTCATCAGATCCCATGTCCTACATCATTATTTAACTTCCATCACCCAAGGAAATAATCATACCTTAGATATCTCCATCGCAACTGATCATTTTGAATTTTGAAGTTTTACTCTGAAATTGTAGTCTCTTGTCCTTCTTTTTACCCTTCTGAACCTGTTTTTCATCTATACTATAATCCTATTTCTATCATTCATTGTATTCTCAGTCCATCATTCCTTATCTGTTCTCACTTTATTCCCTTGACAATCTTAATCCTAAAATTAACCAATTCAACTCTATATTATTCTTAACACTTGAATTTCTCCCCCTTCCCTTCTCCTTTTAAGTTCATGACCTGCCAATCCTAAAACTTAGATGACTCCATACATACACATACACACACATACGCGCACACACACACACACACACACACACACACACACACACACACAGTAAAATTTCCATATTCTCTTGTGCTGAATTCCATAGGATAAAGGTATACCACCATACCAACTATATCTACTCAGTATTTAGGTTATAATAATAATAGGTAATATTTATATAAAACCTTATGCTTGGCAAAACATCTTATATATCACTTAATTTGATTCTCACAGAAATCCTGTGAAATATCAATATTTATGTATATATCTTAGCCTGACAGATGCTAAGTGACTCACCTTAGATCACACAGCTAAGTATGTGAGGTAGAATTTGAATACTATTTTTCCTAATTCTAGTTCAGTCCTCTTTCTTTTATGCCTCTAGGCTCTCACTGCTATAAAGCATTGATTAACTGCTTGACTGTCAAATTAGGCCTTGATCCACTGTCTATTATAATCTCTTCTGTGATTCTTCCAACCAAACTTTACTCTCCTGAAGCCCCTTACACTGCCACCAAATGAACTCTTATAAGATGTGAGGTCCTCATATCCCCTACACCAAACTTCAAAGCCCCTCTGTTTCTTCACTTATCCTTTCTTTCTTTTCTCTAGACTTTGAGGACCAGATAGCCTTTGTCCTTGTCAAAGTCAACTCCTTTTCTTATGCTCTTATTCTTTTCTTTTCCATCTCCTGTAGCAATGCACCAGCAATCATTCCTTCTCTCTTGTCTTCAGTCTTTCCTTATTTACTTGCTCTTTCCATAGTGTCTAAAACATAACTTAGCCTTTAAAAAACAAACAAAAACACTTCACTCTGTCATCTCTTTAAGTGTTTATCCTATATTTTCCTTCCATTTCTTTGCACATTTCTTAAAAAAATTTCTTTCACACTAGGGATTCTTAAGCTGGTATATGTGAACATGTCTGTGTATCTTTGTATGTGTATATTTCCAAAACATACACATAAAAGTATATTTCATTATAATTCATTTCCTTTGTAATCCTATGTGTTATTTCTTAAAAAAAACATTCTGAGAAGGAGCCCATTGCCTTCACCAGACTGCCAAATGGTAATGGATAAGGAGGAAGGGAGAAGGAATTATTTATATAATACCTACTATGTTCTAGGCACTGGGCTAAGAATATTGTCTTATTTGATCCTCACAACCATCTTTTAAGGTAGTTATTATTATAATCTTCATTTATATTGAGAAAACTGAGATTAAATGACTTGCCCAGGTTCACACTAGTATCTGAAGACAGGTCTGAGCTTGTCTTCCTGACTTCAAGCCCAGCACTCTATTCACTGTGCCACCCAGTTGACCAACATACAAAACATTTTAGAATTGTTGCTGTACCACCATTTTCTATCCCCTATGTACTGCTTGATCACTTACAATTGGGCTTCTATCACATGACAAAAATTACTGTCTTCAGCGTTAGAAACGATTGCGTAAGTGTTACAGGTAATGGCCTTTTCCTTTTAGATCCTTCTACAGTTTTTGACCATGTTGATGAAGCCCTTCCCCTGGATACCATCTTGTCCCTTAATTTCCGTGATGCTGTTCTTTCCTTGTTGTTTTCCTGTTTCAGTTGTATTTTTCAGTCTCCTATGTAGAATCAAAGTGTTGCTCCTTTAAAAGAGAGGTTATCTAGTACACTATCATATACTTTCATATCTTCTCTCTATATTCCATTGCTGATCATTTCTGTTCCCATAAGTTCAAATATCATCTCTCTGAAGATGCCCTTCACATCTGTATATAACCTACCTGAATCCGTACTGAACTTGTCATTTAAACCACCTGGTGAACATCTCTCAGTTGCCTCTTCACGATGAAATAACAGTTTGATAAAGGAAACAGTGCACTAAACTTGGAGTTAGGAAAATCTAAATTCAAATTCCAAAAGAGATATTTACTAGACTTTTGGTGCTGCATAAGGTATTACACTTAATGGGGATAATAATCGTACCTAATTCAAAGGATTGTTGTGAAGACTCAATGAAATAGTATACTTGAGGCACTTTGTAACTTTAATATGCCATTAGGCTGGTGGTCACTATTATAGGCATCTCAAAATCAGTATGTACTTAGTCAAACAATCTTCTCCCCCACCCCACAAACCTGCTTATTCTCTAAACTTTCTGCTGTTATTATGAATTCCATCATCCTTCCAGTCAAACAAATGTGTGATCTTGAAGTCATCTTTGACCGTTTTTCTCTCTTAAGCCCACCCAATATCTGATTAGTTTCCAAGTTATAAGTTTCACATGAACTCATATTCACGATGCAGACACTTCCTAGTTAAAGTCTTTTCCCCATCATCTCTATATTTCAGGTAGAGTTTGGATAATCACTTGTGAGGTATATGATAGTACCTCAAAAATGGGATTCCTATTATGTGTGATTAGACTCCTAACGTTTCTTCCAATTTTCAAATTCTGTGATCCTTCCAACCTTTTCGTATATTACTTACCTTCTTGACCTCGAGGGAGCAACCAAACTTGGCTACAACTCTCTTTCATATATCATACACCAAATTTCATTTTAGTTCCTTTAAAAATTCTTATATTTCCTTAAAGCCCAGGTAATATTAATAATAACAATAACAGTAACTAGTAGTTATATGGTGCTTCAAAGTCAATAATTTTTTTTATTTTATCCTCACACTGATGCATGGTAGGTGCTATTTTTATCTCCATTTTACAGATGGGGAAACTGAGGCAAACAGAGATGAAATGACTTCCCCTGGGTTACAAAGTTAACAAACGTCTGAGGTGGTATTTGAATTCAGGTCTTCCTGACTTCAGGTTCAGTCCACAGGAAGGAAGAAAGGAAGAAAACAAGGAAGGAAAAATATCTTGTATTCATGTATTGCTTTAAGGTTTATAAAGCTCAATGTATATGTTCTCTCATTTAATCATCAAGTGCTACCTTCTGCATGAAACCTTTCATAATAGCTTCACCAAGTAGTGCCTCTCTCAAAAAAATCATATTTATTTTGTTATCATTTACTTCACATTTATTCATGTACTTGTTGTCTCCCATAAAGAATCCCTTGATGGTAAGGGATGTTTCATTTTTATTGTTATATTGCCAAAGCTTCAGATACTTATAAATAAGCTCTCAACAAATGTTTATCGTTTACTCAGTGCCTGCAACAATTCCTCAAACATAGTAGGTATTTAGTAAGCATTCCTGGACTTGAATGGAATTGAATTGAAAAGTGTTATACAACGAGGGTTGAAAAACTATCTTTTGACCCAGAGACCCAACCACTAGAACAATACCCTAAGGAAGTAGAGAGTGGGGGGGAAAGAGGCCTAATCATCAACAAATATTCACAGCATAATTATTTTCAATAGCAAAGAACTAGAAGCAATCTGATGATTAGGGAATTGATGAACATATTGTGGGATATGAACATAATAGAATGTTTTTGCAACATAATAAATGACAAATACAAAGAATGCAAAAATAGGGGGCAAACGAATGCAGAGCGAAAAACCATAATGTGAATGATATGGCCACAGACTTAAAATTATTCAAATACCTCTGATAATTTCATTTGATGTGTGTTGGTGGGGAGGGGACTTACGTGTTAAGAACTTCTGGTGTGGAAATGCACTTTCCCAGTGCAGATGAGTAATTTGTTTGTAAATTAAAATTTAGGATACTTGCCTGGAACAAGGTTCATGCCATGGTCGCATAGTAATGAAGCAGAGGAGGGGCTTTAACCAAGGACACTCTGATTGTAAGGACACCCTTTTATGTGTATTTGGTGATATCTCTCAGTGAAAACAATTAGCAATTAAACCTAGAAAACTATTTTTAAAGGATTCAAAAGAGCAAAGTGGCTCAAACAGAACATAGCTGCTACTTTATTAAAGTAAATATATACCTTTTAAAGGTATTTTTATAGCACAAATAATGTTATTGTACAATTTCTCATATAGTAAAAAGAACATTGAATGTGGAGTTCAGGAACACAAGTTCCTTAATGCTGGCTCCACAATTTTCTATCTAATCTTGAACAAGTCTCTTCCATTCTTTGATGCTTCACTCCCTCATCTATCAAATGAGGACACTGAACAAGATGCCATATAAAGTTCTTTTCTATAAAAAATTCTGTATGATAAGGATTTACAATCTTCTTGGTGTCCCTTTTGGCAATCTGGTGAGGGCTATGGAAAACTTTTCAGATTAGTATTTTCAAATGCATAAAACAAAATATATAAGACTACAAAGGAAATCAATTATATTGAAATATGCATGTATGTGAATTTACACATATACAAACATATATATATAAACACATATACATGTACACACATATATACCTGTCCATGTTCATACACCACCTGGAATCTATCCATACATCCCCTTGGGGAAATAGTTTTTTTAATGTCTTGCTTATATATGTGAATATAGATGTTCTTGCTGATGTTAACTAAGTTTCAAATAATTGTAAAAATATAAACTAAATGATATGGAAAGAAGAAAATTCAGCAAACATTCAGTTTTAGTAAAAGTATGTAGGCACAGTAAATCCAATTGTACCTGTAAGAAGGGAGTAGATTTACCTTTTATAAGATAACTATTAACTTTTCATGTCCAGGGGTTAGAAGATGAGAACAATTTGTTCCAACTGCCACGAAGGCAGCTTAAGCAGGGGCTGTGCAGCACATTTTAGAACATGGTCAGAAACAGAAGATTCCAAGGTCATCTACTGTATTTCAAGCCATCACCAGTTGTGTTGATTTTTATCTTACCATTGGACTTCAAAGATGGGAAGAGAGAGTGAGACTATTGACTTTGTGTAACTTTGCTTCATTTAAATCTAATTCACCCACAGGTCAAGATATCATCCCTATGAAGTCATTGGTCCTCTTTGTAAAGGAAGGACAGAAAACTACCTGTACTCCCTGCTGCAAACATTTTCTTAGGGGAAAAGTTATGATTGGTTGCCCCAAGTTGGGCCAGCACATACAGACCTGCCAAGAACATGCTCTGTGCACATCTGTGATATGACACACTAGAACATTCTAGGATTCTGAAGAGAATCTGAGTATTCACTTGTACTTATTTGGTTCTTCCCTAGATATCATGTTGTGTAGCTTTTTGGTTTTGAAGAGTTATTCATTTTTTTAAAAGTTTATGGTCTGTTTGTAGGAGGAATATATAATACCTTTCCCCCTCTATTATTATCTTTGTTGTTGCTGTTGTTGCCACAACTATGCTTTTCAGCTGGTATGAAAAGACAAGACAAAGTACTTTACCCAGTAAACAATAGCTGGAGAAACAGTCTATCTTCATTTCAGACTGGCCTATGCTGCTCTATTAAAAATGGCATAAAACCTAATACTTGTTCATTCCAAGGCTACTGCTTCTTTGGAGACTAAAACCCTCATGTGGACATAAAGTCTTTTAATTCTGAATAATCCAAACACTGTATTTATTTAAGGAGATGTATGAAGATTTCTTTTGGTAGAAAAAAATGGTTCTGATAATAAAATGGTTTGTGATTTTTCTTATGGTCTTAATGGTCTTGAAGAAGATGATGGTTGTCATGGAGAATACTCTAACATTCTAACTAGTATATAAAAAAATATTGCACAGGAGATCTGCTTTTGGGAGATAATATCTTGCTGCTCAGAACTTGGACCCTTGCAGGTCTCTCATGAGTGGGGATGAATTGCTACTCTAATGATGAGGGCCTGGGGGATTAAGAGAAGACTGTATTTGACAGAGAGCACACATCCTTGCTCTTTGTCATCTTTTTGGATTTCAGGTCCAGAAAGTCAAACAAAAGGGAAACCAATTACCTCACCACTACCCATCTACCCTCTCCCCATTCACATACCAGCACTTAGGAAAGGTATAATGGATACAGAGCAAATCTAGGTTCAAACCTCAAGTATAATACATTCAGTGACCCAAGGCAAGTATTTAACTCCTAAGTACTTAAACGGGTTCCCTAAGATTATGATTTACTGGGAAGTTGCTACCTTTACCAATAGAAGCTTTCCATACCAATGAAATTACAATTCTGGTCCCTGAAATTTGAGAAAGATACATAAGAACCATGTGCCATCCTAAAGGATCTGGAAGTTATCTAAGCTCGAATACACTGTTTCTGTTTTGTTGTTGTCTTAGTAAAAAAGGCTGTAGCTGGAAAAAAGATGAGAGACTCAGAGAGGTAAAGAAGAAGCAGTCAAAGGTTCAAAGGTCTTGCAAAACCTGGAAGCAACTCACATGTATATTTACAAAATACAGGGTATAAACTTAATTAAATGCAATATTTCAAAAATTGATGCACTAATTATTTGAAATTGAAATCAGATTCATAGTAAAGTAACTCTGCTTGGGAAAATAACATTGACTAGAAATAGAAGAAAAATGGATTTTCTTCTAAGATATGTCCTTAATAAAGAAAATTTAGAAAATTATCAAATAACACTAAATATTACTAAAACTCTAAAATTTAGAGCTCTTTATAAGCTTTGATTAATATAATAAATATCTGTTGCTTGATTGGCATTCATCAGTTGTTCCTACACTGGACTGGAGTAAGGTAAATTTTATTTTATCTTATTGTTCTTAGTTATTTTACTGGATGAGTAAAATACTCCACTCTCCTTGCCTTTGCCAAGTCCCGAAATAAATTAAAACCATGTTCAGGCATAAAGTGACTTTAATTGAGAGTATAGAGTATCAAATGTGCTACCCATAGGGGATGTCCAGTGGATATCCCAACCAAAGAGGACCAAGAAAAATATTTTATAGTTTTAGCAAGAGAGAGGGAGGAGATGGTATGAGGTAGCAAGGCCTGGTCATGAGACCCCAGTAGCCCTTGGCAGCTGGGGCAAGGAAAGCAATTTCATTCTGGCTAGTTTGCTCTTCATGCCATGAATTTTAATGGAAGGGGACAAGGATACTAGAATATGAGATCCAGCTTGAGCTGGGCCTACAAGGTGAAATCCCTGTGTTGGGGGACCTAGGGGGTGGCTCAGCTCAATTTAATCAAGAGTAAATATCTTAAAAGTAGAAATGTAAGGACCTTACTGAAATTCTTACATTACAACAATCATTTAAGGGAATGACAATTCACACATATTACATTTGATATTAACAATTTCTGCCATTATGTGAACAACTATATTAACAATTTTCTGTCATCTCCATTTCTAGGCCAACTTGCTCTCCATGGAATTGTCAAGTAATCCCTACTAAGATATTAACTGAGGAAGGCTGAAGGTGTTACCTTTTCAACAGGAAGATTTTGCATTTCAAGAAAGAGCTTTTGAAGTCCCAAAAAGGTTTGAGCATTGCAAAAGAATTCATATTTCATGATGAAATATTAAGTACTATTGCTGGTAATACTGAAAATAGTGTGCTATGGGAGAGCAAGAAAACTTTCCTGGTATTTCTTCTCTTATACTATATAGTATAATTAATATATAGTCAATATTCTACTTTACAATATATCATATCAAACATAATGAATATCAATATTCTACTTTCCTGCTCAGAAAATTATCTCTGACTTTGGCTGACTATGAAGGTGCATTGTAACATAACATGATGTTAACAGTGCTTTTCTTCATTTTACTGTGAAAGAAGATCTATACTTGAAAAAATTGAGCACTAATAGGAAAATTATATCTAATCAGAAAAGGTACAAAGAAAAACAAGCCAGAAAGGAAATAAGAGAGTAACTGGAAAGAAAATAAGAAATTTTAAGTTTATAGAGCTTATCAGACTGACAAGCTCAGAGTATAAAAGAAAGGATAATAGTCTACAAATGTTTGGAGGATGAAGAAAAATAAAAATAAGAGTAATTCAGGACAATAAAAAGAATTCTAAGTATAAAAATAGAAAGAGATGAAACAAAAATTTCAGCTGTCAATCAAAAATAATTTATCACAGACATGTGCTTATAGAACTGTTTTTGCAGGAATACCAAATATAGGAACTTTAGCAAGCATGTTCTTCCATAAACCTCGCTTTATGATGAAGACACTGATGGAAGGTAAATGACTTCTTCCTAGTAACAAAATAAGGCAGCATGAAAACCAACATCTAGCTCACAAGTTTATATATTTTAATTAATTATAATCCTTCCTTTAAAAATTAGAAACATTTCAGAAAAAGAGTAGAATCTAAAAGATTTTCTCCAAATAAAGCAAGGCTGGAAAAAACTCAAAAGTGCAACATGATGAACAATAAGAAATATGCTTCAAAGTTATTATGGTGGATTGATTAAAGTATTTGTTCCAGCAAAACCTGGAATTTTTAGTGAACTTGGTGAAAACATACCCATACCCTAAACTCCAGAGCCAACTAAAATCCACTTTCCTCTAAGTTACTTCCTCTAATAGTCTGAGCCTTGAGTTTCCAAAAACAATACTATGCAAATTAGCTATAGAGTATGAATTAGTGAGATTTCACTAATCTCAGATGGTATTGCCTGATTTAATGCTTTCCCCTTTTCTCTAGAAACCCAAATACAGGTACTACATATACAATAAAATTACTACTTCTAACTTCTCCATGAAGAGTTAAAAAACAATTAATGTAATGTCTAAGTAACTTACATTTCACAGAATTGTTTCCCATTGATTTAATTCCTGACTCACTTTTAATAGCCTTAGAACAAATTCCATGAGCACTCAGTCTTCCACTTCCTTTTATATTTGTTGACTCCCCAGAAGGCCATATCTATTTCTGCCACAATGAACATAGCTTTGTCTCCTGCTGAAATCTCCACTTAACCTCGTAAATATTTTTTTTCTCTGAAACCAAATGTCTATGATTACTTGACCTCTTTAGCCTTTCCTCACCACTCCTCTTTTTGTCTGGTCTCTCCCTGTTCCACTGTAGTGCATATTTTGGCTCCACAGTTCATTCTGGCTATTGGGTGGAAAGACAGCCTTCCAAACTGTTGATGGAACACTACTGAGGGCCACAGAGTAATTGACAAATTTACATGCACACTAGGGATCATTGTTTGGATATTGAATTAACATCAGTAAAGTACAAATTGTAATTAATTGTAACAAATCATCAAATCTAATTTTCATAGGTTGAAAAATTAATATATCTTTCTCTTTCCATTTACATGTTACTAGCTTTCAAATATATGTAGATAGTTGTGATTAATAATACCCAAATTCATTACTTTTTTCTTCATGTATATTTTAAAGAAACTAATATGAATACCATCACTACCATCATGGGGGAAATAATGAAATCCATTGTTTTTCCTCGTACTGAAAAGGTTGGAAAATACTGTTTGGTTTAGGGAATCTAGAATAAAAACGGAGAAGCCTCCAAAAGAAAAGGAACATAATGTACACAGAAGGATAATATCCCTTGAAGTTTATTTCCCACCCATCCCCTCTGGTATGTTATAAATTGTTTTCCTTCTTTGTCTCTTCTCTGTAGTTTTTAGAATTCAGTGTTTCATCCTCACATACAAATCCCATGACAAAATTACTCTTTCATCTTCATTTTGTCTTACAATTTTCTCAATGAATGTAATTGAAGGGTACTGTTGCAAAGACAAAAACTAATGTGTGACTGCTTTCCAAACAAAAGCAGGGCCTATTTTGGCCTGGGAGAGAAGTTGGCAACCCCACTAGTTACTGAGGATTAGATTCCAAATTGGATACCAAATTTAAAAGGCTAGGTCATTGCCAGAAGAAATCAAAGGTTTCTAAAGGATATGATAATCAAGGCACAGCAGAAACCAATCCCAAAGCAAAGTAGAAAAGCAGAAAAAGGAGAAACAGAACAATATGGTGCCATCAGGGAATTGAAGGGAGAATAAACAAGGAAATAAAAGAAAGGAAATCACACAAATTAAGGGCAGAAACCACTCCAAGAAGTGAGACAAAGGACAGAAAGATAAAGTTTAAACACACACACACACACACACACACACACACACACACACAAAACACAGATGAGATACATATAAATATAAAATATATATGAGGTAATATTGGTAAATGCTTTGAAAATGACATTTATTTTATTAAATTTTATTTTATTTTATTTTATTTTTAAGACAAAGACATGGCAAGACCATGTCTTAAATGGGAAGAAGAGAGACTGTGGGGAAAAGAAATGTTTGCAGAGCTTAATTCCCTTCCTCATTGACAGAAAAAAGTTGTAACATCCATGTCTATGGATTTTCTTAGGAAGCAGCTAATATTTCCCTTTTGTTCAAGGCTCTGAGGAGCATTGTATGAATGTACAACCAACTTAAGAGCATTTTTGCACTGCTTTGACAGGTCAATGAAGTATAAGGCAAGGCTGGAGAGGAGAACCAAAATACTTGCTAGCTAATTAATGTGTGCTACCCACTGCTTAAAGTGTATTCTAACTGGATTGCTACCAATTAAAATCTAGTCTTCTTTCCACTGTATTACTCAGGACTTTAAAAATAATATACTTTTATAGTTTCCATGGGGAAAACAAGCAGCACAACGGATAAAATGCCAGACCTAGAGTCATGAACACTCACCAAAATAGTAATGATGATAATGATAATTATCTTGAGAGACAGAACTACCCTTCAGCCTATGTCACACTTCTATTGTATGGAACTACTATATTTCAAGAAATGTGATTTTACCCTACTTAAATTAATTAATTACTCAGAGGCCTCTCAAAGTGATGACAGAAAGTTTATTTATTCAGTTCTTGAGAAGCGGGGCAATTCCTCTACCACCGAAGACAAAGGAAAAGCAGTGATATATATATATATATATATAATATAGACCCTAACGCAAATCTCTCCCTCCCCACTGACCGTTATCCTCATTACCTGAGAATATGATCCTACATTCTAGACGCGAAATCTAACCAATCCCTTTTGAAACGAAGACATCGAAGAATTATGTAAATTTTATCCAATCATCGAGACCCTAATGTACTACACAGTTTTATATCCTTATATGGATAAAAATAAAATACTGTAACCTTGAGCCTCTCGGTTTTTCTTACCCTTGGGAGAAGAATTACAATCTGAGAAGTCTTCACTAAACCTATTCCACTCACCCATGTAAATAAAATTGTATAACAATCTATAATGTAATAACATTACATTGAAAATTAAAACATTCAATAATGAAATATTACTATGACACAAAAATATAAATAGATTCCCCTTCTTTGTTCAAAGGGACCATCATACTTCTTGTCTCTTCAGATTTGTAAACTCAATATTATACTCAATTCATTTTCCCTCACTCCACATTCCCAATCCAGATGCTAAATTTTGCCATTTCTGTTAGACCAGGCCATCATCAGCTCTCTCCTAGACTATTGAAATGGTTTCCTAATTGGTCTCCTTAACGTTATTTCTCCTACCACTCCAGCCCATTATCTACACACTGCCAAAGAGATTTTTCACTAGGTACAGATCTGACCATGTCACTCCCCTTTGCAATAAACTCTAGGATATAAACTGATATATATCTGATATATAAACTGATGTCTTTAGGACCTTTTACAACCTTTCCCTTAACTATCTTTTCAGAATCATTATACATTGTTCCCTTCCCAAACTCTACAAAAAGTAACCAAATTAAGTATTTCTGTGGTCCTCCCACATGGCATGCCAGTTCCCATTTCTATGACTTGGGACTGACCATCCCCCATGCCTGGAATGCACTTCCTCCTTATTTTTGTTTCATAGAATACTTCTTGATATTCAAAACTCATCTCAAAATCTCAAATCATTCAACTGTCTTCTATTTTCCTTTTTAAAATTAATTTTTCATTTATTCACATGTAACTATATGCACATCTTATACATGCTGATAGGATGTAAGCTCTTCACACTCTTTGTATTTTGTATCCCTGGATCCTAGCACAGTTCCTACAACATAGAAAGTGTTTAATAAATGTTTGATGATCCATTGATATATTTAATTCAAGGAACATGTGAAGATTTACATATACTAATAAAGTAGGAAGAACTGAGGAAATACGCATAATGATTATAATAATGAAAATAACAACTGTGAAATATGATATCATTATAATGGCCAAGCCCAGACCTGGGGAAGAAATGAAAAAATACACTTTGCAAGTGTAGGGGATAACAAATATGGAATACTATATATGCTATCACACTTGGTTACTTAGTTAATTAGATTCCCTGATATGTTTTTTTCCCTCTATTTTTTTTTCATTCTTTCTGACAGTGATGGTTCATTAGATTGAGAGATGATGAAGATATATTTTGAAAAAAAGATGCTGGACAAAATCTCAATAAAAGTTTAAAAGGAGAAAAGTAACCTCATATGTCATGACATATATGATTTTATTGTATAAAGAAAAGCTCTGCCGTGGTGAATTTGGGCCCACTGTTCAACTGAGAATATTCTTTCTCCATTTCAAAAATCCAGGAAGCAATGGTTCTTTATCCCAATGGACAGTAGCTTTTCTTCTTTTTTCATTTCTTCATTTCCTTCTGCTAGCCTGCTGACAACCAGTGTTACCAACTAGATGCATACATCAGCCCAAGTTCAATGTTAACTCATCTCATCAGAAGCCACACATCCTTCAACTTTTATTGATTCGTCAATAGGAAAGGAAATGTTGGTAGGCTGTATGTAATAAAAACAATAAATGGTACATTTTAATTTGTGGGAGAAAGACCTCTGGGTGACCACAGCTAAATAAAAACAGGTAAATATAAGAATTTAAAACAAAGAGCAGGGTAGGGTGCACACGAGAAGTCTGAAAAGTGAGAGAAGGAACAATAAACATCAGTTAACCACAAGATATCAGAAGTATGAAATAAACAGGTATCATTAATATGAACCTCCCCTCTATTGAAAGGGTGCCAAAGCGATGTTCTACTTTTTCTGAGAAGTAGATAAAATAGCTTAATGTATGCACTCTCAGGGCCTCAGCTTTATCCATAGAAGTCACCATGGCTTCCTGATGATCTGGGAGTAATCAGATGGCTGGAAAAAAAAAAATTGTAGCAACAGTGGTGTTGCTCAGCACAATGACAGTCAGCAGCCCTGCTCCTAACTGACTTATCATGGTGTTATGACTGTGACAGATATACTTAATGGACATTAAACCTGATGCATGAAAATCTAAAATGATTACTATAAAAAAATTTAGAGATATCAGGTAGACTCTTTGGATCCATAGATATCCTATGGAGCTACTCTTCCAAGAATTGCTCCTATTCCTGGAAAATGATTAGTCCATCAGACCATCCTGGCTGATTCAGAATCATAATATCATAGAATCAAGGATCTGGAGCCAGAAGAGACCTCAGAAGGCATCTAATCCAATCCTGTCATTATTTTTTACACATGAGGAAACCGAGGCTCAGGGAAGCAAAGTAATTTACCCAAGGTAACACAGGTATTAAAGTATCATGGATGATATTTGAGCTCAGATCCTCTGATTTTAGAGCTAGTGATCTTTTTTGTATTTCTGCAAGTGAATTGCTATCCTTTCCAAAAGCAGGCAAAAGCATATCCATAGATTAGCAAGGTTTCTTCTAAAGCCCACTGGACTGAGGGTCACAACACCATGAGTCAAGGAATACATGGACCTTATAAGCCAGCTAACATAACCTATTAATTTTATAGATAAAGGAATTGAGGCACAGAGAGGTTAAGAGACTTACAGAATATTTCACAGGAAATAAATATCAGGGGAGAGATTTAAATACAGATTTTTTGACTTGACGGCCAATATTATTTCCATCATACCACACCTGCATTTTAATTATAAACTGCAATTTCCTGGTTGTGTGATTAGAGGCATATCTCCTGAGCAACTTGAACCTTGGGTTCCTCATCTATGAAATGGGGGTAAAAATATTAGGTTAACCTACCTATTAGCCTAATAGAGTTCTGTAAGCATTAAATAAAACAAGATATTTGAAGTGTGTTGTAAACTATACTACATTACTATTATTCCATAAGCACAGATATTGAAGATGAAGGGGGAAATACCATTCAGCAGAAATGGCTTTCACCTGATATCTCTTCCTAAGGCTTCCATGCATTCTTCAGCTGTAAAACTAAAAGATAATAAGATAAGCCTGAAATCTTCATGAAATTCAATCTGAGTTTAGTGTAATCAAGGAAGGCTAATGGATCCCTTAGGAAAGATAGATTACGTAAACCTTCTGAAGTAGATAATGGTCTGTATTTCCCCTAAAATCACTTCTATGCTTTACCTTAGTATTTAAAATTGATCCAAGCCTCCTAATAGTTAAAGGTTCCAAAGTGCATGTCTACTGACACCTAAAGAGAGAAAGACTGACAAATCTGTGTAAGGATGCAGTATTCTCTATACTGCTGCTAGACTTTGGTTTCATTTCCTTGAGATTTCAGTAGCATCTGCCTTAATGACCCAAATGTACAATTTTGGATGAAGCAGATTGAAAAGCAAATAAAATCTTTATGCATTCTTCCTTTCATCATTCAACCCAGGAAGGTGAAGGAATAGGGACTAGACTTCTGATTTAACTGGTGTAGGGAATTCCATAATAAGGAAATTCATTCTACCAATGGAAGTTAGGACCTTCAAAGGTCACACAGACAATATCTGTCAGAACTAGAACTTGAATTTGACTCAGAAACTAGACTGTCTCTTAAGTAAATGAAAGACAGGGAAGTTCTATTTATGCCTCAGCCAATTATAAAAACTATATTAAGAAAAGGATGGTAGTAGATATCTTCCCCAATCTTTTAACAAGTGCAGGAATCCACTCTCCAACGCTGTTACAGAGGACCATTCTATTTTTGTTTAACTGTTTTCAGGGAGTTCCCTGTCTCATAAGATTGACCAATTCATTTTTGGATAGCTCTTATAGGTGGAGATTGATCACTTATTTTGATTAAAATCTGCATATCCCTACATCTTGTCCATGTGCCCAGTGCTATTTATGTTTTTACGCTATAGAGAGGTGATCAAATCCATCTTTCATGCAATATCCTTTAAACATTTCTTGTGATGAATCTTTCCAAATTCTTATCCTTGCTTATTTGAGATGGTTTCCAGATCTTTCATAATCATGCTTGTTCCATGACTAGATGAACTCTAGTTTGTTAATGTCCTCCTTAAGGTATGTTGTACAACACCAAACAATCCATATATGTTCTCATTTGTACTGACTGTAATGGTACTAGTTTTTCCCTTATATTAGATATTGTTTTTACCAGTCTATTATATTGTATGGGCTTTATTTTTATTTATATTTTAATTAATTAATTAATTTTATTTATTTATTATTTATTTTTAATTTTAATTGCTATTTATTACATATAATAAAATATAAGTATATTTATTATATTCATTCATTATATTTAGGAGTTAGTTAACTAAAATGCTGGTTTTCAAAAAATATCCTAAGCCAGATCTACCCAATACATTATGTAATTGCTTTTATAGCCATTTTTTTCACATCAGCTGATCATTCTAAACTGCCATCATATTTAAATCTTAATTCCTAAATGTACTAGATTAATTTCCACCTCAGTTTTGTGGCAATCACAAGTTTTAAAAACTATGCTTTCTGTGTGAAGAATGTGTGAAAGAAGAATTGCAATTGTTGTGCTTTGTCTAGGGGGCAGAACTAAGATGAAGGTGTAGAAGTTACAGGGATGCAAATTTCAACTCAAGGTGAAGCAAAAAAAACGAAAGAGTTATTAAAAATTGAATAGGCTACCTTGGCAAGTGAGGCAATTAGGTTGCTCAGAGGATAAAGCACTGCTCCTGGAGTCAGAAGGACCTGAGTTCAAATTAAGCCTCAGACACTAGCTGTGTGACCCTGGGCAAGTCACTTAACCTCTGTTTGCCTTAATCCACTGGAGAAGTAAGTGGCAAACAAGAAAACTCCATGGACATATTGGTGTGATATGGTCCATGGGGTCATGAAGAATTGGACACAGCTGAATGAATAAACAACCAAGGTAATTAATCTTTTAATTAACAGAGGCTTTCGAATAAAGGCTCTGCTTATTGAAGATGCTGCAGTTGAGTTGTGTGCTTTTGGTAGAGATCGGACTAGGTGACCAATAAGGTTCTTTTCAACCCTGCAATTCTACGATTCATAACATAGAAATTTTAAGTTTGGCAGGATTAAGTAAAGAGCCCTGAGACATACTTCAAGTATCTCCTTTCAGTCTGACACCAATTCTTTAATCAATACTCTCTGAGTGCTAATCAATATCCTTTGGGTGCAATTGTTCATTTAACATTCTAGTCTGGAAGGGTTTCTGTTGCCAGTTAGAGGATTATGTGGGAATATCAAGTGTTCTGGGATTTGGTTTTTGGCTGGGGAAACAGTCTGAAATGTTTGGCAAGAGGAACATAGATGAGATGTGTTGAGAAAGTATCAGATCATGAACATTCATCAAATCTGTGCTACATCTTTCATGAGATAATAAGTTTATATCAGCACAGGAAGAGAAGATTAATAAGAAACGTTCCACCCCCTTAAAAACAGAACAGATTTGGAACTGATTCTAAAAAATGCACGCGCACACACACACACACACACACATAAGCACATATTGATCAATGGAATAAATTATGTAAATAACCTCAGGGTCAATCAAACACAGTAGCTTAGCGTTCAGTGAATCTGAGGACATGAACTACAAAGGAAAAGTTTCTGTTAGACAAAAACTACTGAGGAAAACTAGAAGACAGTCTGGCAGAAATCAGGTTTAAGCCAGCAACTAATAGCATATGCCACAATAAACTCTAAATATACACAAGAACTAAATATAAATGATCATATCATAAACAAATTAGAGAATAACTATGGCTGGATGGTAGAGGAAGATTTCTTACATAAACAAGAAATAGAGGTTATCATAGGAGATCAAGTGGGCAATATCTATTACACAAAATTGAAAAGCTTTCACATAAGCAAATTATTTCATTTATAATTCAATGGGGAATAATTAACTAGGAGACAATCTTTGCAGCAAATACCTATGATAAATGTATTATATATATATGTATATACAAATGTGTGTATGCATATGTTACGTACATACATATACATGTGGGAATGAGACAAATACCTAAAAATAAATGCCATTTCTCAGTTCATAAATGATAAAAAAAATTTAGTGATTGTTTTCATTTGAAGAAAGCTATAAATGGTCATAAATAGGGATGGTTAGAGGAAATAAATCTATGCTTTCATTGGTACAGGGAAGTCTTAGGTGAAGAAACTGCCTTTGTCAATGCCATTCAACACTTCTTAGCAACATCAAATCTTCGATTTTCATAGACCACAGAGAAGTGAAATGAGAGCCATACAGTCAGTACAGACTGGGGCAAGAGGGGAACCTTGATCTTTCTGGTTTCAAGGCCAACTCTGCCCACTCTCCATCCTAAGTCTTATAATGACATGGAAGAAGAAATATACTTCTTTTATACACTTCTAGAAGGCAGAAATAGGACTAAGCACATAGAGAAAAGGCAATAGGGTTGCCAACAGTGTCATACTTGTAAAGACATCAAAGACAAAGGAAAGAGACATATGTGTTTAAGTATATACACACATGTACACATATGCCAACATATTATATATATATAAATGTTCACATGTGGATATATATATGTACTTTTTTGTTATATCAAAGAATTGAAACAGTGAGTGTCCATAAATAGGAAAATATCTGAACAAACTTTTGTTTATAGATTTTAGTTAGGCTGTCAATAATAATTTTAAAGGACTATAAAATGCCAGCCACTGTGCCAAGTGTTAGAAATGCAAATAGAAGTAAAAATATAATTCCTGCCTTCAAGTAGTTTACCTCTCCGGTGGGGAAAAACAATGCATAAAAGGGAGTTGAGAAGGAAAAAGGGAAGAAGAAAGTCCTGCAAAGATGAGTCAGCAGTTCAGTGTGGCCTGAATATCTTCCTTAAATTGAATGTTCTGGGAAGACCCAGGAAATCAGAAAGCAAGGCTTTGTGGGCAAAGATTACTTCCAATGTAAAAAATTAGATGTAATCCAATATCATTTAAGCATATTGAGTGATGGGTATGGCAAATTCAGATAAAGCAGTGAAGATTTGAATGCACAAATGCAAAAGGATTTGAGTAGAACCAGGAGAATAATTTGTGATACCAACAATAATGCCAAAGTGACTTTTCTTAAACTGCAAGTCTAAACATGCCACCTCCCTAATCAACAAATCCCAGTCCCTCAATATTATCTTTTGGAACAAATGAAAACTCTTTTGTTAGGCTTTTCAAGGTCTTCCTACTTTTCCAGTTTTTTTCCTACTATTCTTCCCTCTATTCTCAACAAGCACTGGCTCTTCCTCACGATGGTCATTCAGTCCTCCAACTCTGTCTTTCCATTGACTGTAGCCACACATGGAATACTCTTCCTTCTCACCTCAGTTATTATGCAGCTTTTTCTTTGAAGAATTCTTAAATTCTGGTACTTCTAGTGCTAATTTTATAGATGAGAAAACCAAAGCAGAAAAGAATTAGGTGACTTCTCCAGGGTAATAATAAAAAAAAAAAAATAGTGAGCATCTGAGGCAGAATTTGAAAGCAGGTCCTTCTAATCACAAGCCCAGGATTCTACACTTTGCGCCACCTAGCTGCCTCTTATTGATACCCTCTTATAACAGGCTAGTAGTTTTATTGAGGGTGGGAGGGAAGGAGGGGAAGAGAGAGAGAGAGAGAGAGAGAGAGAGAGAGAGAGAGAGAGAGAGAGAGAGAGAGATTTAGTTAGCATGATATATTTTTAGTCATTTAATGCTGTTTCCTAGTGGTCAAACATTCTTATCTACATGTTAAAAATATGCTTAATAACCCTAATCATGTTCATTCTATGGTTTTTTTTTTTTTTTTTTTGGTTTAAAGCTCACTCTTCTGGATGGAAAAACAGCTATGAAATAGTTTAGTAATTTTGCTTTATTTCTGTTACCTCTTATCATAATATGGTCTTCTTCACACTAACCCTTCATTTTTCTTGTGTATATAGAAGTAAAGATCCCTTTTTGCTTGTCTTTATAGTTCATGAAATTCACCGAATTCTGGGCTTTAAGATTTTCATACTATTCTGGTACATGAGACACTTTTCTGTTAGGAAATATCTGGAAAGCCTCTTGATGAGGCCACCAAATCTCACTAAGCATACTTGATGAAAAAACGTGGCCTAACATATAGGTGTATTTTTACTGCATGCATGCACTTTTGCTTGGTTTTGATAGTATATCATTATTCTCTTACCTAAGGGCATTGCCCAGATTCTCTGACTCCAAACTCAGTGCAAGTCCCACTATGCTAAAATATTTAAGCTCTACTTTTTATGAATACCAATTGCTGAAATAGTTGAAATAGATTTCGATTAACTTAGTTACTGATGGCAGTGGCTAACATTATTCTTTAATAAATGGTTGCTAAAGGTTATTTAAAAAAAAAAACCCAAAATCTCCTTCAAATTGCCTTCTCCTCCCTCTCTCTCTCCCTGTCCCTCTCCCTCTCTCTGTCTCTGTCTCTCTGTGTCTCTCTGTGTCTCTCTGTCTTTCTCTCTGTCGCTCTGTCTCTCTGTCTCTCTCTGTCTCTGTCTCTCTCTGTCTCTCTCTGTCTCTGTCTCTCTCTCTGTCTCTCTCTCTGTCTCTCTCTGTCTCTCTCTCTCTCTCTCTCTCACACACACACACACACACACACACACACACACACACACACACACACACACACACATCTCTCCATCCCTCAGTAAATCTGGTGTATTTGTGATTCACCTTGGGACACACAGAGATGACTCTTTGATTGAGGGGAATCAGGGTTCTACCTGAGGGGACAACTGGAAAATGGAAACATGAATCAATAATAAAATGTGACCGTCAGGTGAATAAGTTTCATAAAGTCTTAGAAAATTAACTCCCTGGAGGGCAATGTGGATGTTCAATAAATACTAAAGAACATGAATAAAAATAGTTGTTTCTACCTTCCCAGTCCAAAATACCTTTTTTCCATGATAAAGACCCATTTCTGAATATTAGCATAAGATCTTTCATTGAATTAAATGTATCCTGAACTGGGATCTTCCTTCCCCTCTCCGCATTTACCTGTAGAATAAAGTCACACAAAGTAACAAAGTCAAACTTGCTGTTACGAAGGGAACCAAGTAGCTTTACACCTACAATTCAAAGTATGCCTTTGCAGCATATACTGAGATCACAAAGTCATTCGTGGGATTTTAAGGATATATTTATAACAATTTACAGTATCAGAATGCAAACTGTAATTTTTTTCATAAGTCGGATTTTGATAAAACGAGTACAGCCTATAATTGGTCTCATTAGCATCCATGGATGGTAATGAAGATGAGATATCATGAGAGATTCAAAAAATATAACAATAATGAAAATGATAAAGAAAAAAAGAACTGATAATTTATAAAAAGCCAAAATGTTAAAAAAAAAAAAAAGCACCAGATTTGAAGT
The DNA here is from genome assembly GCF_028372415.1 of Notamacropus eugenii. Lineage (NCBI taxonomy): Eukaryota > Metazoa > Chordata > Mammalia > Diprotodontia > Macropodidae > Notamacropus > Notamacropus eugenii. The sequence continues at coordinate 365,220,670 of NC_092876.1, read as the reverse complement.
CATCCATGTTGAAGCTCTGATACCTATTGACTTTGTAAGTTTTGGTAACTGCCCTCATCTAGAAAATGGAACATTTAGTTTGCTTCTAAGGTCTACTTTATGGAGTTTTTGTTGGGCATTATGACCACATTGGCACAGAGTATAAAAATTATAATTCTTTCTTTCCTAGTCTTATGGCAGCTAAGTGATGCAGTGCTTAGTGCTTGTTTGGAGTCAGGAAAACCTGAGTTCATATCTTTTCTCAGATACTTACTAGCTGTATGACACTAGGGAAGTCACTTAATCTCTCTCAGGCTAGGTTTCCTCACCTGTAATGTGGAGATATTAATAGAAAACACCTCTTAATGCTGTTGTAAGGGTCAATTATAGTTATAAAGTGCTTAGCATATTGTTTGACATACAATAGCTATTTAATAAATGATCATTCCCCACCTCCCCCATCTTAAAGAGTTACTCATAACACTGAGAGATTCCAGTGATTTGCCCATCAAGGATGTGTCAGAAGAAGGACTTACTCTAATACCAGCTCATATCCATACTACCACATTGCTTCCCATGTTCAGAATTTTACATTTCTATCATCAAGGAATCTATGAAGTATTGAACTATGTGTAGGCATTCCTGAAACAGAGTCAGGAGAACCAGCTAGAGCATGGCAATCAAATTGCAATCTGGAAAGAAACATTTCTCAGTGTCCTTTTCCTTATTGATAGAATTCTGCCAAAGCCATCTCTGCAGCCTCGAAATCTTAAGTGGATCAGGCTATGGAGAGCCCCTGTTACCCACCATGAGTTTACAATACTGTATTCATTTGTGATGGCTCTGACACCAATACCAAGGGTGACGAGTGAAGATGGAAGCGCTAGACAGACTGACACCAGGTTGCACAAGAAACATTTCATCAGATATGCCTAAGAGGCCATTTGTTTATAGGCTTTTAAAAATCTTTAATCATTTCTAGTTGCTTATTAGGGGGAGACTTGTAAACAAACAAAACTCAAGTCTGGCTTCCTTCTCTAGTAACAGGGGAGACAACACCAGAACTATTTTTAACATAAGGATCATGTGAACCACTATTGACAGCAACCTTGGGTTCCCTTACTACTCTGAGAGAAAAAAGACACACAGAGAGACAGGCACAGACAGAGGAAAAGAAAAAGAGAGACAGATCCAGGCACAGAGAGATGGAGAGAAAAAGACAAGGACACAGGCAGACAGAGAATTCCAAAGAAGGCCAGGATCTGTGGGAGACATGTTTGTCACTGTTGCCTGCCATGGTGGCAGATCCTGGGTGAGTACAGGTGCGTGTATAAGGAGGGGTCCATGCAGTTGTGTTCACTCAACGTAAATAGTAACCAGCTAGCTGTGACTAGTTCAGGCTAACAAGTAGAAAATAAACACAGCCTAATCCGGGGTGAATATCAGCATCTGTTAGGCTATTGTCTATTTCGAGTTGCCTGACTGAGCAAAAGAAAAGACAGCTTTACAGATAGTCTCTGGGACAGAGCACAAGAGATGATCACTAAGGCAATTGCATCTCTGAGTGAAGAAGCAATTGCCCAAAAAGAAGCCTGATTCTTATGCCTGAGATGCCTATATTAGACACTAATCTAAGTTCCAAAGTGCAGATCCTTTCTTTCTCTGGTTTTCTTTTCTCTCTCTCTTTTCTTAAGACTAAAAAAATATTTATTAGTAATGATAACTAACACTTATAGAGGAACTTTGATGTTTGCAAGATTTTTCACAAATCAAATTTGATCCTCACACAAACCCTGAGAGATAAATGCTCCCATTATCTACATTTTACAGATTTTAAAACCAAAACCAAGAGAAGTTAAGACTTACCTAGGGTTGAAGAGCCAGTAAATATCTGAGGCTAGATTCAAAGTGAGGTCCTCCTGACTCCACATTCAGTGATGTATTGACTGTACCACTTAGCTGCTCCTTCCTAGTGCTTCCCATCAGCAGAACAGCATCAGTTAGGTGTTGAAAGAGCTATAATACACTATTGACAGAGTACATCATGGAGCATATCAAAGAGCAGGCAGTTTCACTCAAAAGGCAGGGTGAACCACTCATTGATGAGCTAGGAATTAGGATTAAAGATCAGGAGCCATCCTGCTATTTCATGCTTCATTATACACACTAGAGAAAGCCAGTTAAGGAAAATAGGCAGCTTAAAAGTAAATGAAACAAAAGGACAGTTTGTTTTTGTTCTTTTCTTTTTCTTTTATCTATTGCATTTGTCCTTCCTCTGTTGACCTTCACTCTATTTTTGCCTCATCTCAACACTAACCTTCTGGACATAGCTTCTCATCTTTTTCATCCCATATCCACCTCATATACTATCACTAACAATCCATTTCTGAATGTGGCTTCTTCTGCCCATCCCCCAGTGCTGTGTAACTTTGCTTATCCAAATTTCCTCTGGAGAATTCATTTCTGCCAGCCTACCCTTTCAGAGGCAGAAAGAGATAGTAATGGAGAGAAGAGTGACTGTTCTTCATGTTCTTAGTCTCTCAGTATTCCAATCTTTTTGTATACCATCACCAGAATGTTATTTTTCAGATATCAATTATATCTCATTCTTCATGCCCTCATTCAGGGTTTTCTTGGCAAAGATACTAGAGTGGTTTGCCATTTCCTCTTCCAGATGAGGAAACTGAAGCAAGCAGGTCTTAGTGACTTGCCCAGAATCACACAGCTAGTAAGTATCTGAGGCCAAATTTGAATGCAGCTTTTCCTGACCCAGCGCTAGATCCACTGAACTACCTACCTGGTCACCATCAGAATACTTTTCATCAAAACTCAATCTCTTTATATTGTCAGGGTCTATTCTGAGCTGTTTGCATGAAGTACTGATTAGACCAATAGATTAGGGGATTGTTGCAGACATTAGGTTTCTTATTTCAATGAAGCATTTGACAAACCATTTAATAAAATTTTTGAGGATGAGAGAGAGAAGAGGGCTAGATGCTAACACACACACATATGTTGCTTCATATTTGCATACACAAAATGTATGTTAGTTAAAGGATTTATGTCAATGTCAACCTAGAAGACAAATGAAATTAGGCTGTCTGTGCCCATATTTTTATTTCTCTCAAGCTAGCAGCATGCATACAAAGCTACAATCAAAGACTGAGCATCCCCTAAGGGATTCAGTCTAGAATTAGACTGGATTTGGGGGTGGGGGGGTGACCAGTTTATACACCTTTTCAATAGAGGCTGATATAAACCCATCATAGTTTTACCACTGGATAGGAAAAATCCCTCTTCTCTCAGACCATCCTCCAATCATACCAGACCACTCCCAGTCTTGGGCTATCTAGAGAAAAGTATCTGTCTCCCACCGATCCTGAGTAGAACATAATGGAGTTTCCTTGTATTTGATTAAATCAATTCAGACTTGGGTTGGAGTTTGACCAGGATAAGGAGACTCAATGCAATCTCATTATAAGCAATGTTCTTATGAAGAAGAAACCGAACTTTGAAAGAAGAAGGAGATTAGTAGAAAGCTCTGAGTCTCCAAGATAATGATAACGAAGAAAAATCATTTTTCACAAGTGTAACAGAAGGACTATGCATCCAGGGGCATGATTATTGAGGGAGATCATTCCAGTCCCCAGGGAAAGTCTTACAAAGGCATCTGTGTTTTATTTGATCACATTTACTTGATTATTTTTGAAGAAAAAGAAATAAAAATTATGTGAAAATAATATCCACATCAGATTAATAATGAATAGTAGTAATAATAATAATGAATAATCCTGATCTTCTTTCTGATTCATTTTGGAAAATACAACTTTTTCTCCTAGTTCCTCCAGTTTACTTTCTGGAACTATAAAAGTTTCCTTTGCTTTCATTTCCTAATTCTTACAATCAGCACCTTGAGTTGCCTATCCTATTACATATCACAGCTTGGAGAAGAAGTATTATCTTTCTTTTAGGTTTTCCCTGCATGTTTAGTAGGTTGAATTTTTAATTGATTTATGGCAACTAGGTAGTTCAATTAATGAAGCACTGGAAATAGAGACAAGAAGATAAGTTCAATTCTAGCTTTTGATACTTACTAGCTGTTAAACTCTGTCTCCGTATTCTTATCTGTAAAATGGAGATAATAATAGCTCTTATGTCTCATGGTCGTTGTGAGAAACAAATTATATAAGATATGTAAAGTACATTGCAAAACTTAAAGTAGTATAGAATTTTAGCTAAGACTAGTAGTACTTTTACTACTAGTAGTAATTATAATCCATTTAGGAAGATCTCAATTATTATGGGACTCGATATAATTAGTTCAACAATCTACAAATAGGAATATGTCAAAGATGTCACCATGTATAAGGATTCACTCCTGCATTTGATTCTTCATGTTTATTTAAAATAAATTTGACATATATCCATCTCCCTGTTTTATACTGCCTGTGGGTTATATTTCCATCCAGAAACTGGAGAAATCTGAGTTTTGGGGCTGTTTTTTTATGTTGTTGGGGTTAAGTGACTTCCCAAGGTTCACACAGCCAATAATTATCCTAGTACTCTCTCAAGTACTCTATCCTCTGCACCATCTAGCTGCCCCAGGATGAGTTTTTAACAACACCAAGTCAAGTTCCTCCATGAGACCAAGGACTATCTTTTATAATATCACATTTTTGTACTTATATGGCATAACTTTATGTCATGGAACACATACCAAGATCTCAGACAAATTAAAGTCAAGAACTGCAAAAAGAGAGTGTCATATGGTGTGCATGTGAAGACTAGAACATATTCTCAGAAAGGATTGTGCTCAGAAAATATAAATAGCCACAAAGATATAATCCCCCTGTACTAAAAAGGTGGTACAAAGGGGTAGCCAAGATGGCGGAGTAGAAAGATGGACCTATGGAAGCTCCCCCCCCCCATAGCCCATAAAATACCTGTAAAAAATGACTCTAAACAAATTCTAGAATAGCAGAAGCCACAAAAAGACAGAGGGAAGAGAACTCCAGTCCAAGGCAGCCTGGGAAGGCAGAGGAAATGTCTATCATACAGAGTATGGAGCAGAGTGCAGACCAGCCTTGGCCATGCAGCAGAGCCAGGACCAGAGCAGACTGGGTCACTGAACTCCAGGCAGCAGCTGTGGCTCCCACATTCCTCAACTCACAAACACCAAAGACAGCATCAAATGTCAGTGAGAAATCTCTTACACCTTGGGGGAGAAGGGAACACAGTGTGGCCCTGCCAACAATAGCAACTGCAGTGGCAGCATCCATTTTTGGAGCCATCAGCTTAAAGATTCTGAGGGAACTGAGCTGCTGATATGGATCTCAGCCCTGAGTGGCAGCCCTGGGGTGAGCAAGAGTGCTGGCATGATGGAGCTGGCAGAAGCTCTGAAGAGGGAATTCTACTCACAGATTTTAGGCAGAAAAGTTTGTGGTAACTCCCAGACCAGAGTGCAGGCCAGGAGAAGAGTAAACTCCTTTCCCTTGATTGGGCAACTTTGGAGGAACTGAGAACTTACAGACCCCCAGAGTATACCCTCGTCTTGACAAAGGACTCAAAAGACAAGTAACTGGCTGGGAAAATGCCCAAAAAGTGGGGGAAAATGAGATTATAAAAGGCTACTTTTTTGATGAACAGTATTTTCTTCCATCTTTTCAGATGAGGAAGAACAATGCATACCATCAGAGGAAGACCTCAAAGTAAAGGCTTTTGCATCCAAAACCTCTAAAATAACTATGCAAGTGTCTGAGGTCATGAAGGATTTTGAAAATCAAGTAAGAGAGATGGAGGAAAACTTGAGAAGAGAAATGAGAGTGATGTAAGAAAATCATGAAAAGCAAATCAACAACTTCCCCAAAAAAAATGTTGAAGAAAATAGCACCTTTAAAAATAGGGTGACTCAACTGGCAAAAGAGGTCCAAAAAACCAATCAGGAGAAGAATACTTTAAAAAGCAGAATTAGCCAAATGTAAAAGGAGGTTCAAAGGCTCACTGAAGAAAATAGTTCTTTAAAAATTAGCATGGAGCAGATGGAGGCTAATGACTTTATGAGAAACCAAGAAATTACAAAACAAAACCAAAAAATGAAAGAAAGTAGGAAATGCCTCATTGGAAAAACAACTGACATGGAAAATAGATCCAGGAGAAACAACTTAAAAATTATGGGACTATCTGAAAGTCATGATCAAAAAAGAGCCTAGACATCATCTTTCATGAAATTAACAAGGAAAATTGCCCTGATATTCTAGAAGCAGAGGGCAAAATAAATATTGAAAAAATCCACCAATCACCTCCTGAAAGAGATCCAAAAAGAGAAACTCTCCTAAGAATACTGTAGCCAAATTCCCAGAGTTCCCAGGTCAAGGAAAAAAATACTACAAACAGCTAAAAAGTAACAATTCGAGTATTGTGGAAATACAATCAGGATAACACAAGATCTACCAGCTTCTATATTAAGGGATGAAAGGGCTTGGAATATGATATTCCAGAAGTCAAAGGAACTAGAATTAAAGTCAAAAATCACCTACCCAGCAAAAATGAGTATAATACTTCAGGGGAGAAAATGGTCATTCAAAGAAATAGAGGACTTTCTAGCATTCTTGATGAAAAGACCAGAGCTGAATAGAAAATTTGATTTTCATACATAAGAATGAAGAGAAGCATGAAAAGGTAAAAAGAAAGAGATATCATAAGAGACTTACTAAAGCTGAATTGTTTACATTCCTACATGGAAAGATAATATTTGTAACTCTTGAAACTTTTCTCAGTATTTGGGTAATTGGAGGGATTATACACACACACACACACACACACGCACACACACACACATATTGTATTGAATTGCTTATCTTCTCAGTGAAAATGGGTGGGGAGAAGGAAGGGAGAGAAGTTGGAACTCAGAGTTTTAGGAACTGATGTTTAGAATTGTTTTTGCATGCAACTGGGAAATAAGAAATACAGCTAATGGGGTATAGAAATCTATTTTGGCCTAGAAGAAAAGAGAGAAGATGGGGATAAGTGAAGGGAGGGGTATAATAGAAGGTAGGGCAGATTAGGGAAAGTGGTAATCAGAACGCATGGTGGTTTTGGGTGGGGGTAGGGGAGAGATGGTGAGAAAATTTGGAACTCTAGATTTTGTGGAAATGAATATTAAAAACTAAAAATAAATAAACTAAAAAAATTTTTAAAAATTAAGAATTGGTGCAAGGCCTAAAGGCAAATAAATATATGGAGTGCTCTGCACTCCAACTGAAAGGCCTAAAGATTGTCTGTGATAAAGTGAAATTATCTACCTTGGAACCTCTAGAACTGAAAGAAAGACAAATATATATATACACAGCTATGAAAACATTCTATCAGATCCCTCTCTGCAAAGCTCGTAGCAACATCGTGTTAAAAACAATACTTAAATCAAACTAAAGAAAAATTCAACTTTGTTTTTGTAATCATGACAAACATTTTGTACCCACACACACCCAGTGTGGGACAAGGCTTACTAGGTGCCCCAGTTTCCCTTGCTACTCAGATTATATGCTCGCTAACTTTGATTAATTATAAATCATCAGAAAACTGATCAGTACTAAGCTTTTAGCTTATTAGTATTCCTTTTTCTTGTTTTTGTTTTGTTTTTATTTTTTGGTTTATGTTTATAAGTCATGGAATGCTTGTGATGTAACATACTAATTCTAGGTGTGAATTATTGAAGTTGTTCACTGCCTGAACCTGGCAAGTAATCTGGGATTTCTAAGATTTTTTTGTTTGTTTTGTCATTTTGGAGGGAATGGGGTCTAGCTTTGTTGTTGTTTTGTCATTTTGGTGGGTATCATTTAAAAATTCATTAGCTAGTTATTGTGTATGTGTGTATGTATGTGTATGTAATAGTAGTAGTAGTAGTAGTAGTAGTAGTAGTAGTAGTAGTAGTAGTAGTAGTAATAGTAGTAGAAGTAGTAGTTTGGATGGAGGAGAAAAAGAATAATCTACTTCTCAGTTCTGGTTAAGGAGACAGTCTCCTCAGTTGCTCTTTAGGAAGGAATGTAGACATTTTTATAAATGGTTTTCTTTATCTTGCCTTTTCAGTGGGCAGCAAAGGGAAAAAAGATAATATGGAACTAAAAACAAAATGAAACTGACTTTTTTTAATGGAATTTATAGAATTCTCCCCCTCACTAACCACCACAAATGGGTGAAATATGCCTTGCCCTTTCTATCTCCTATTTGTTTGTATTATAATCTTGACTATGACTTTGAGAATATTTCTTTGGCAGCTTTTGAGGTTAAAGTTCAAGATTTACTCATCAATATGTGAAGAAAAAATGTCCTATCTGGAACCATACAAAAGGGTTCTAATTTATAATTTTAAAAGAAAATCCTACTTCCCCCTTGCAAGTCATACTCTGCTACACTGAGACAAGAAGTGCATTTTAATATGATGTGTTCATGAAACACTGCTAATGAATCTGGTGTGTTTATAAAGAAGGAGAGAGGAATTATCTTGACAGGCAAAGGATCTTTCAATGAAGTTTGAAATAGAGAACCAATTTCCTTAAGAAGCTTGGTGAGGGAGAGATACATGGTACCATAGAGATTGGTCTTGCTTTTCATACAAGGAAGCATAAAGTCAGAGGATTGGGCTCTAAAATAAAAAAAGTCATGGCAAATTAGAAAAATCTTGATTTTTATTGTTGTTGTAGTAACTGATTCAATCACTCTGAAGAGCAATTTGAAACTATGTTCAAAGGGCTATAAAACTAAGTATACTTGTCGACTCAACAATACCACCACTAGGCTGATATGCCAAAGAGATTTTTTAAAAGAGGGGAAGGATGTATTTCTATAAGGGTATTTATAGCAGCTCCTTTTGTGGTGGCTAAAAACTGTTAATTGAAGTCATGTCGCTCATTTGGGAAATGACTGAACAAGTTGTGGTATATGATTACAATGTGATACTAATCAGCTATAAGAAATGATAAGCAGGAAATTTCAGGAAAAAAAAAACCTGGACTTAAGAAGTTCTTAGGGGAAGTTTTATATCATTGAACACAATGAATAAAATAGAGAAAGAGGAGATCAATGCATTGGTTATGCAGCTGAAAAAGCAAGAAAAAGTACAAATTGAAAATCCCCAAGTAAATACCAAATTAGAAATACTGAAAATGAAAGGAGAGATTAATAAAATTAAAATGAAGAAAACTATTGAATTAATAAATAAAACTTAAAGTTGGTTTTATGAAAAAAAATAAAATTAATAGACTTTTGGTGAATTTTATTAAAAAGAAAAAAAACAAATAGACAATATAAAAAATGAAAAGGATAGATGCACCTCCAATGAGGAGGAAATTAAAACAATAATTGGAAATTACTTTACCCAACTGTATGCCCATAAATTTGACAATCTAAGTGACATAGATGAATATTTAAAACATATAAGTTGCCTGAAGAACAGAAGAGGAAGTTGAATACTTAAATAACCGCATCTCAGAAAAAGAAATTGAGCAAGCCACCAATAAAGTTTCTACGAAAAAATCTCCAGGACCAGATTGATTTACAAGTGAATTCTGTCAAATATTTAAAGAACAATTAATTCTAATACTATATAGACTATTTGGGAAAATTGGCGAAGAAGGAATCGTAACAAATTCTTTTTATGATGCAAATGTGGTTCTGATACTAAAACCAGGAAGAGCCAAAGCAGAGAAAGAAAATTTGAGACCAATTTCTCTGAGGAATATAGATGCAAAAATTTTAAATAAGTTATTAGCAAAAAGAATACAGCAACTTATCACAAGAATAGTACATTATGATCAGGTAGGATTTATACTAGGAATGCAGAACTGGTTCAATATTAGGAAAACTATCAACATTATTGATCATATGAACAACAAAACTAGCAGAAACCATAGGATTATCTCAATAGATGCACAAAAAAGCTTTTGACAAAATACACCTCTCATTCCTATTGAAAACACTGGAAAGCACAAGAATAAATGGAGCCTTCCACAAAATAATAAGCAGTGTCTACCTACAATCATCACCAAACATTATATGCAATGAGCATAAGCTAGATGCATTTCTAATAAGATCAGGGGTGAAACAAGGATATTCATTATCAGCAGTGTTATTCAATATGATACCAGAAATGTTAACTTTAGCAATAAGAGAAGAAAAAGGATTTGAAAGAATTAGAAGAGGCAAAGAAGAAACTAAGCTATTACTCTTTGCAGATGATATGATGATATACTTAGAGAATCCCAAAGAATCAAGTAAAAAACTACTTGAAATAAACAATTTTGGCAAAGTTGCAGGTTACAAAATAAACCAACGTAAATCATCAGAATTTCTATATATTTCTACCAAAGCACAATAGCAAGAGATAGAAAGTAAAATATCATTTAAAGCTACAGTAGGCACTATAAAATATGTAGGAGTCTACCTGCCAAACCAAAACCAGGGACAATATGAACACAATTACAAAACACTTTTCGCACAAATAAAGTCAGATCTAAGGAAGTGGTAAAACATCATCTTCTCTTTGGTAGGCTGAGCTAACATACTAAAAGTGACAATTCTACCTACATTAATTTACTTACTCAGTGCCATACCAATCAAACTACCAGAAAGATATTTTCTAGAGCTAGAAAAATAATGTCAAAATTCATCTGGAAGAAAAAAGTTCCAGAATATCAAGGGAATTAATATAGTAAATGCTAGGGAAAATGGCTTACCCCTACCAGATCTCAAATTGTATTACAAAGCAGCCATCAGAACAACTTGGTTCTGGCTAAGAAACAGAGGGGTAGACCAGTGGAATAGGTTAGGTCCTCAAGACATAGTAGTCAATGAATACAGCAATCTACTGTTTGATAAACTCAAGGACCCCAGCATCTGGGATAAGAACACACTGTTTGACAAAAACTGCTGGGAAAACTGGTTAACAGCGTGGTGGAAACTTGGCATAGATCAATGCCTGACACCATATACAAGAATAAAGTCCAAATGGATACAGGATCTAGGTAGAAAGATTGATACTATAAACAAATTAGGCGAACAATGAATATTTGTCAGATTATGGTGAATGATGAAATTTATGACCAAACCAGAGATAGGGAATACTACGAAATGCAAAATGCATAATTTTGATTACATTAAATTGAAAAGGTTTTGCAAAAACAGACCCAATGCAGCCAAGATTAGGAGGGCAGCAGAACACTGGGAAAGAATTTTTGCAACTAGTGTCTGTGGTAAAGGCATCATTCCTAAAATATATAGAGAACTGAGTCAAATTTACAAGTCATTCCCCACTTGATAAATGATCAAAAGATATGAACAGGCAGTTTTCAGAGGAAGAAATTAAAGCTATCTATAATCATAAAAAATGAAGCACAATGAAGCAGAATATTTTCTCTTGTGCTATGTTTTGTTTAGGTTTGTTTATTCTCATGGTTTTTCCCATTTCTTTTAATTCTTCTCTGCAATATGAGTAACATGAAAATGTATTTAATAAGAATACATGTGTAGAACCCATATAGGATTGCATGCCATCTATTGCAGGAAGGAGGGAGGGAGGGGGAGAAAATCTAAGACTTATGGAAGTGATTGTAGAAAACTGAAAACAAATAAATTAATACCAATAATAATAATAAAAGAAAATGCTATTCATATACAGAGAAAAAATTTCAGAGCCTAAATGTAGATCAAAGATCAAAGCATATTATTTTCTCTCATTTTTGTTTTGTTTTGTTTCTTCTTCCATTAGTTATAATTCTTCTTGGCAACATGAGTAATGTATAAAATATGTTTAATATGAATGTATATGTAGAGCTTACATCAAACTGCATGCCATCTTGAGGAAGGAAGCAGGGAGAGGGGGGAGAAGATTTGGAACTCAAAACCTTGTGCAACTGAATGTTGTTAACTAAAAATAAATAATTTTTTTAAATAAAAAAAAAAAAGAAAAACCTAGACTCATATGAACTGATACAGAGTGAAGTGAGCAGAACCAGGAGATTATTGTACACAGTAGCAGCAATATCATATGATGATCTACTGTGAATGGCTTATCTATTCTCAGAAATACAATAATCCAAAATAATCCCTAATTATCTATTCTCAGAAATGTAATAATCCAAAATGCTATCTGCCTCCAGAAGAAGCACTGATGGAGTCTGAATATTGACCAAAGCTCATTATTTTCTTTCTTTTTCTTCTTTCCTTCATTCCTTCTTTCTTTCTTCCTTTCTTTTATTTCCTTCCTCTCTCCTTTTCTCCTTCCCTTTCATCTTTCATTCCTTCCTTCCTTTCTTTTTTCTTTCTTTTGCTCTTTCTTCTTTTTGTTTGAGTGTTCTTCCACAGAATGACTTATTTGGACATATGTTTTACATGATCACACATGTATCACTTATATCAGATTGCTTACCATCTCAGGGAGTAGAGAGGATAGGAAGGGAGAGAATTTGGAACTCATATTAAAAAAATCTTTAAAATTATTTACATGTAATTGGGAAAAAATAAAATATTATTTAAAATAATATCAAGAACACTACAGCATTTTATTATAAAGATCCTACAGTATAATCAGGCTAGATTTATACTAAGTATAAAAATAACAAAATCATATGGAAAAATAAAAGATTAAGAATTTTATGGGAAATAATGGGGGGAAATGTGACATGGAAAGGAGACTAGATATACTAAGTCTCAAATTATACTACAAAGCAGTAATCATCAAAACACTTTAAGAAATTCAGAGGTTGATCATTGCAACAGATTAGGAACACAATACATGGAGGCAAATAGCATAGCAGCTTAGTGTTTGATAAACCCAAAGATTACAGCTATTGGGGCATGAACTAAGTATTCAACAAAAATTTTTGGGAAACATAGACAGCAGTCTGCTATGCCAAGGTAAACTCACTGTTGGTACATGAATTGCATAAAAGGATGAGACAATTAACAAGTTATAGGAGCATAAAAGAAATTAATTAATGAGACCTATGGAGCTCATGACCAAATAAGAGATAGAGATGGCCATGGAAGGTAAAATTTATGAAATTAATTATATAAAATTATTTTTTACATAAATAAAACCAATATAGGTAAAACTGAAAGATAAACAGGCAAATGGAAAAAAAATACATCAAGTTGCTGTGATAAAGTTCTTGTTTCTAAGATATATAACTGAGTCAAATTTACCACAATATGAGCCATCCCTCAGATGATAACTGGTTAAAGGTAGTTTGAAGAGGAAGAAATCTAAGCTGCCAGTAGTCATATGAAAAATGAAAGAGAAAGAGAGAGAGAGAGATAAGGTGAAACTCCAATTAAAATTTTTTAAGAAGAATAAAAGTAAATTAATAAAGTATTAAAATAAAGTAAAATTTGCTAGAGTGCTTTATGTTTATTCTTTGAAATTTATGACTGCCTTTTTGTTCAATGATGGAAAGTCACAAATGGGATCAAAACTTTGCTCTTTATGATGAACCACCCCCCGCCCCACACAAACACACACACAAATAAATCCCTTTTTGCTTTTAATCAAATAAAACACATTGGCGATAAAATTTTCATGACTAAAATAATTAACTTCTATTGAAAGTTTGGCTGTTCTAATCAAGTCTTCAGAAGGTCTACCTAAACTATTATAACAAAGGGAAAAAATACAGAGTTAGTTACTCAACAAATATTAATATATAATTATTAATGCAGCTGTAGAAGATTTGGAGATGTGAATATTTACAATAATGGCTATGCCACCAAAATTAGTTTTGTGTTTGTAAAATTCAGTTTTATCATTACTTGCTATATTGTATAGTCGATTATATATATATATATATATAGATATAGATATAGATATAGATATTGTCTTATAGCTTCTTAAGTTGATGAGGGGAAATGATTTAATTATCTGTGTGTAAACATTTTCTAGAGTGGATGATAGGTCTAGAAACAATGCTAAGGATTCGTAACTTTTCAACTTCTGAAATTATCACCTCCACATTAAATAAAAAGGTCTTCCACACTGTAAACTGTTTGAGAGCAAAAGCAGCTTCCCTTATCTTTTTTTAAATCTCCCATGATACTTTGTACAGTACCTAACATGTAGGAGACATGTAATAAAATTGTGGTGAATTGAGTCCATGATCAGCTTGTAAACCACAACTTTATTTAATTTTTTTTGAACACAAAGTATACCACCAAAAAAACATTGCCTTTCATTCCTAGAATTAATTTGTTAGAATTTTTTTTTCTAATTTTTGCTGCTGGCTGTATATCATCAAGACCTAAGTTGTAATCTAACTTCTGGATCCTACAAACTGTGTAATCCTGGACAAGTCATTTACCTCCTTAGTTCCTCAGGTAACTCTTTAAGACTATAAACTGCATATCAGTTGCTGATCTACATTTGGTAGAGAGGGTTTCCTCATTGGGAGCTCATTAAACCAGTGAATTTAAAGTTCTTGTACAAAAAACAAACAAGTTAAAAAAAAAAACTCACCTAAATTCATAAAGAAATTAAGAATTCCCTATAACACTTTCTCAGGGAGATATTAGCATATTCAAAACAATGCAAGGACCATGCAAGAAACTCACTTTTTTGGATATTTAGCATCAAGGCTTCTCCCACACAAAAAATTTCCCAAATAGATGTAAACAACAGCCTTAACCAGGGGTGTGGAACCTGAGGTCTAGGAGCCACATGTGGCCACCTAGGTCCTTGGGTGCAGTCTTTTGACTGAGTCCAATTTTTCCAAAACGAATCCTTTTATTAATGGGACTTGTTCTGTAAAGTTTGTATTTTGTCAAAAGGATGCACTTGAGGACCTACAGGGCCACATGTGACCTCAAGGTCACAGATTTCATACCTCTAGCCTAAACTATAGAGATGAAACCTTGAAAGAAACTTTTAGATACTGCATAATTTACTTGCTTTTAACTGTAAGAAGTTTCACTTTCACAATTGTTGCTGAGAAAAAAATGAGGGCAGAGTACAAAAAAGAACAATTATCTTTAGTTTCATCTTTGAAGTGAGTTAACGGTAACTAAGAAATAAAAATAAGTGCATGCTTTTCATCATATATGAAGAGACTCTAACTATGGTATGTTTTGTGTATATGAAAAGCCCCAGTAGAATCTAAATCCTGTTTCCCACTTATTTTTGTACCTTTGCTAGACTTATGTACAATTGCAATAGAACTGTCTAAATAGCAAAGACACACTGAAAGTAAGGTCAAGCTTTTAAGAAATGAATTGATGTTCTGTGGAGCAAAAAAAAAACCCAAAAAAACCAATTCACTATCTAATTATATCTCTCCCAGCATCTAACACATTGTTTTGAAAATGACAGGTACTATACAATTGTCAACTGAAAGAAGGAAGAAAAAATACAAAACATTTAGACTGACAACTTTAGGCTAGAGAGAATGATTGTTTTAGAGCTGAAAAAGATAATTTAATTCATCAAGTCCAATCTTATTTTGTACATAATAAAAGTTAGCCCGAGAAATATTAAATGACTTGACCAAAGATGCCAAGGTAATAAAGGTAATAAAGAACAGAAAAAAGTTTTAAAGCTAAGTCCTCTGAGTTCAGATCCAATTCTTAATCCATTGTTATACAGATAAGCTTCAACTCAAGCTAGCAAAGTGAACACATATAAAATATATAGATGAGTCTAGCACATGGGGCTCAGAGTGGAGCATAGCCCACAGAGTACAGACCAGCCTTGGTCAGCAGTGTGGCAGGGATAGGACTGGAGCAGGCTTCAGGGCATGGCATCTCAGGTAGTAGGTGCAGTTCCCAGATTCCTCAACCCACAAATGCCAGAGATAGCTTCAAATGTCAGTGAGAAAGCTCTTTCACCTTAATGAGAAGGGATCACCTGTCTCAGGCAACTGCAGCACCCATTTTTGTAGCCTTCTGCCTAAAGACCCTGGGGAAATCAAGCCGATGATCTGAATCTCACCCGTAAGTGGCAGCCCTGGGGTGAGGAGGAGCACTGGCCTGGTGGAGTTGGAAGCATTTGTAGAGAGGGAATCCTACTAGCAGACCCTGGGAAGAAAAGCTTGTGGTTGCTCCCAGACCACAGTGCAGGCCAGGAGAGGAGTAAACTCCTCTCCCTTGATTGGGTCACTTTGAAGGAACTGAGAACTTATAGATCCCTAGAGTATACCCTTCCCTTGACAAAGGACTCAAAAGTCAAGCAACTGACTGGGAAAATGCCCAAAAAAGGGAAAAAAAGTAAGACTATGGAAGGTTACTATCTTTGTGAGCAGGTATTTTCCTCCATCCTTTCGAGGAAGAACAAAGCATACCATTAGAGGAAGACATCAAAGTCAAGGCTTCTTCATCCAAAACCTCCAAAACAAATTTGCAATAGTCTCAGGTTATGGTAGGGCTCAAAAGAGATTTTGAAAATCAAGTAAGAGAGGTGGAGGAAAAATTGGAAAGAGAAATGAGAGTGATGCAAGAAAATCATGAAAAGTGAGTCAACAGGTTGCCAAAGGATACCCCAAAAAATGCTGAAGAAAATAACACTTTTAAAAATAGACTAACAGAAATGGCACAATTAGCCAAAGGGAAAGGAGGTTCAAAGGCTCACTAAAGAAAATAGTTCTTTAAAAATTAGAATGGAGCAGATGGAAGCTAATGACTTTATGAGAAACTAAGAAATTACAAAACAAAACCAAAAGAATGAAAAAATGGAAGACAATGTGAAATATCTCATTGGAAAAATAACTGACCTGGAAAATAGAACCAAGAGAGACAGTTTAAAAATTATAAGACTACTTGAAAGCCATGAAGCCATGATCAAAGAGCCTAGTCATCATCTTTCATGAAATTATCAAGGAAAACTGCCCTGATATTCAAGAACCACACAGTAAATTAATATTGAAAAAGTTCACCAATCACCCCTGGAAAGAGATCCAAAAAGAGAAATTCCTAGGAATATTGTAGCCAGATTCCAAAGTTCCCAGGTCAAAGAAGAAATATTGCAAGCAACCAGAAAGAAACAATTCAAGTACTGTGAAAATACAATCAAGATTACATAAGATCCAGCAGCTTCTACATTAAGGGATTGAAGGACTTGGAATGTGATATTCCAGAAGTCAAAGGAACTACAATTAAAACCAAGAATCACCTGCTCAGCAAAACTAAGTATAATACTTCAAGGAAAAAATGGTCATTCAATGAAATAGAGGACTTTTAAGCATTCGTAATGAAAGACAAGAGCTGAATAGAAAATTTGACTTTCAAATACAAAAATCAAGAGAAGCATGAAAAGGTAAACAGTAAAGAGAAAACATAAGGGACTTATTAAAGTTGAACAGTTTACATTCCTACGTGAAAAGATAATATTTGTAACTTGAAACTTTTCTCAGTATTTGGGTAGTTGCAGGAATTATATACATATAGACAGAGGGCATAGGATGAGTTGAATAGGAAGGGATGATATCTAAAAAATAAATTAAGGCGTGAGAGGAATATATTGAGAGCAGAAAGGGAGAAATGGAGTGGGGCAAATTATCCCTCATAAAAGAGGCAAGAAAAAGCTTTTTCAATGGAGGGGAAAAAAAGGGAGGTGAGAGGGAAAAAGTGAAGCTTACTCTCATCACATTTGGCTTAAGGAGGGAATAACATGCACACTCAGTTTGGTATGAAAATCTATCTTACACCACAGGAAAGTAGGGGAAGAGGATAAATGGGTTGTGGAGGGGATGATAGAAGGGAGAGCAAATGGGAGAAGGGAATAATTCGAAGTACATACGTTGGGGGAGGGATAAAGACAAAAGATGGAATAGAATTAATGGGGGACAGGATAGGATGGAGGGAAATATAGACAGTCTTTTACAACATGACTATTATTGAAGTCGTTTGTATAACTACACATGTGTAGCCTATATTGAATTACTTCCCTTCAGAGTGGAGATGTTTGGGGAGGGGGAAAGGAAGAGAAGTTGGAAGTCAAAGATTTAGGAACAAATGTTGAGAATTGTTTTTGCAGGCAACTTGGAAATAATAAATTCAGGTAATGGAATATAGAAGTCTATCTTGTCATACAAGAAAAGAGAGAAGATGGGGATAAGGGAAGGGAAGGTGTAATAGAAGAGACTGCAGATTGTGGGAAGAGGTAATCAGAATGCATGGTATCATGGGGTAGTGATAGGGGAGAAATAGGGAGAAAATTTGGAACTCAAAATTTTGTGGAAATGAATGTTAAAAACTAAAAATAAATGAAAAACTTTAAAATAAAACAAAAAAAAACATATAGATGGATAAAAAAAAAAGAGTTGTTTTGGTTATCATTAATTCTTTTCATTTCCTTTCAGAAATCTTTCTTTTATTCCTTTTTTAAATAATATATTCATTATATTTATTTTTAATGCTCTACAATCACTACCATAAAACGTATATTTTTCCCCTTACCTACCGTCCACCACACCCCTCCCGCCCCACGATGGCATACAATTCTCTATAGGATCTACACGTATATTCCTATTGAATACATTTTCATTATAATCATGCTGTGTAGAAGAACTAAAATAAATGGGAGAAATCATATAACAAACCAAAACATAACACACACACACACACACACACACACACACACACACACACACACATACACACAAATGATCTCCTACATTCTGCGACTGAATTCCATAGATCTTTCTCTCAATATGGAAGGCATTTTGCCTTAGAAGACTATTGGGAATTTTTTTTTTTTTTTAATGTCCTTGCATTGCTATGAAGATCCAAGTCTACCAGAAAAAACTCTCGCACACTGTGGTCGTTGCTGGGCACAAAGTTCTCCTGGTTCTGCTCCTTTCACTCAGCATCAGATCATATTAGTTTTTCCAGGCCTCTCTGAAATCTTGTTCATCATTTCTTGTGGCTCAATAGTAGCTTCCCCTACTGCCTATAGAGCTAGTTTATTGTTCCCTGCTTGAACCAAATCAGATGAGAGTACCTTTCAAACAATGTTCATCTCCCTCCCCTTTTTCCCTCTACTATAATTTTGTACTTCTTCTTGTGATGTAATTTACCATTTTCTGCTTCCTCCTTTTCACATCTCCTGTTACAATCCCTTCGTATATTTAAATCTTATTTTTAACATGGCATCATTTACTTTATACCTGTTGCCTCTATGTATATCCCTTTTATATTTCATAATAGATGCACAATTCTCAAGATTAACAGGTATCATCTTCCCTTATAGGGAGGTAAATAGTTTGCCCAAATTGAGTAACAAGTTCCGCCCCCCCCCATTTACCTTTTTATGCCTCTCTTGAAACCTGTGTTTGAAGATAGAATTTTCTATTAAGTTCTGGCATTTTTGTCAGGAAGGTCTGGAAATCCCTTACTTCATTGAATGATCATCTCTTAGCATGAAATGTAATGCTGAACTTTGCTGGGTAGTTGATCCTTGGTTGCAGTCCCAACTCCTTTGCCTTATGGAATATTGGATTCCAATTCCTTCAGTCTTTTAATGTAGAAGCTGCAAGGTCCTGTGTGATCCTGACTGTAGTTCCTCAATATTTGAATGGTTTCTCTCTGGCTGCCTGTAGTATCTTCTCCTTCACTTGATAGTTCTGGAATTTGGCAACAATATTTCTTGGGGTTTTGAGTTTGAGATCACTCTTGGGAGGTGAACAGTGGATTCTTTCAATGACTATTTTGCCCTCTGAATCCAGCACTTCTGGGCAGTTTTCCTTGATGATTTCCAGGAATATATTGTCCAGACTCTTTTCTTCATTTTGGCTTTCTGGGAGGCCAATAATTCTCAAATTTTCTCTCCTGGATCTATTTTCCAGGTCAATTGTTTTTTTTCCAATTAGATATATTACATTTTCTTTTATCTTTTTATTCTTTAGATTTTGTTTGACTGATTCCTGCTGTCTCATTGAGTCATTAGTTTCTACTTGCCTAATTCTAATCTATCAAATTGTTTTCTTCAGTTAACTTTTGCATCTCCTTTTCCATCTGTCCAATTGTTCCTTTTAAGGAGTTATTTTCTCCAGTTAATTTTTGTACTTCCTTTTCCATTTGCTCAATTTTCCTTTTCAAAGAGATGTTCTCATCAGTGAATTCCTTTTCTATAATTTTAAAATTATTGGCCAGTTTTTCTTCTGTTTCCTTCTTCAGCTGTTCGAGGAGTGCTGTTTGTGCTTATGAGCAGTTCATAGTCCCTTCTGAAGTTTCAGATGGAAGTCCAGTCTCACTACTGACCTCTTTGGTATTTGTGTTTTGGTCTTTGTCCCCACCGAAAGATTCTATGATTTTTTTTCACTCTTCTTTTGCTTTTTCTTGTTCATGATGGTGATTGTGTGTTGTGGCTTCTGATTCTTTCAGTTAGAAGCTGCAGAACTTGGTGTTGCCCTATTATCTTCCCATTTCTCCTGGAGTGCTGAGGCATGCCTAGATGCTAGTGCGAGTTCCCACCCCTCCTGGGGTTCCTCTCCTGGTGCTGAGGCTGGCCTGGGTCCTAGTGAAAGTTTCCAGTGCCCTGGGGCCCCTCTCCTTCTGGTTTGCCTCCACTACAGTAGGAGGAATCCCCCTTAGCTATTTTCCTAGCCTCAGGTGTTATGAGACTATTTGCCCCCTCTGCTGTTCCTGCTGATCCAGGATTTTTCTGGGGAAATATTTTATGGTTCTTTTAAGATCATCAAGGGGGGAGGAGAGAGCATTTACTGATCACTCCTGGCTCCCGGAAGTTCAGTTAGGTGACTTACATACATTTAATCTGCAGGCTGAAAGTCTCAGGAGCTGCTATGACTGATATTTGGTGCTCAGCAGTTGTCACTCACTCGGCTCTGCCGATTCTGCCTGCTGCTGTTTCAAGTTTCCCCAAAGCCCTCCCATTCTGCTGTGCTGGATGAGCTATTCTGTGTGCTGTGAGCTGACCCCCTTGGAACAGATCCTTCCTGTGGACCTTCCAGTTTATCCTGGGCTTTGAATCTACCCCAGTCTGTCTCCTATTGGATTCTGCACCTCCAAAATTTAGTCAGATTCTCTTTTTAGAGGTATCTGAAGGAGTTTGTCTAAGAGCTTAGGTGAGTCATTGCTCTCACTCTGCCATTTTGACTCTGCCCTCCCTTCCCTTTTATTCCTCTTAGTTCTAGTTTGTCCAGTAGTCCTCAGTGTAGGGTATTTAGGGCTTCCTCTTTTCAACTCTCAATTAATCTTCTTATTTATCCATTTTTTCCTAACATTTTTGTTGTAGATTAAAGCCTGCAAATGTGTAAAGTAAAATAAAGTTAATTAATGGGACTAACTGTGATCCCATCTTAATTTAACATTAGGAGCTTATTGATTGTTAAAAGCCTTAAAAGGAGAGAGGTAAGGAGTAACAGGATCTTAGCAGGTAGTCTGTTAATGAATATTTGCCCAAAACCTTAACAACCTTGCATGCTCCTAAGGTAACATGATATGTATGCTTAAGATGAGATATCAGGGAAATGCTATAAACATGTAGCCAGATTTCCAGAAAACATTCAACAAATTTTCTAATACTATCCTTATGGATGAGAGATAGAAATGATGGCTACATAAAATATATTGCTGTGAATTTGGAAACAGTGAAATGAACCGATCCAAAGACAGGTCTTATTTAGTTAGTGTTTCCCTGGAACTTCTCTCAGTACATGTTGCCTCCTTACTCTGGACCATTTTTTCTACTCTGAACTTATTCTGCTTGTAAGTGCCCTCCAAGGTCTGCATTTCTGAGAGGGGACCATGCTAGGCATCATTCATTACCCTCCTCAATCTGATTCTGACTCCCTAGATTTTTTCTTCCACATACTACAAAAATACTCCACTTTGTCAATCTACCACCATCTTTTCTCCCTTCTTTTCAATCAGCCAGTTCAGTTCATAAGTGCCTAATATATGCCAGGCATTTATTAAGTGCCTACTATATGCCTTGCACTGTGCTAAGTTCTGGGAATACAAAAAGAGGCAAACAAGTCCCTGACCTCAAGTAGTTTACAGTTTAATGGAAGAAACAACAAGCAAACAAATATATACAAACAAGCTACATACAGGATATTTCAGTTCCGCTTCCTCTGATTAGAATATAAGCTCCTTGAGGCAGGTACTATCTTTTTACTTCTATCTACATCTCCATTGCTAAGGTCTGTGCATGACACATAAGAGACACAATAAATGGGGTTTTTTGCCTTCCTGCCTGCCTGCCTGAGTTGAAGAAAGTAATAGAATGTGGCATGAATCTCTCCTTGTCACTGTGCTACTATTCAAGATTTTTGTCAATAACTTAAACGAAGCCAAAGCTGGCATAATTGTCAAAATAGCAAATTACATGGAGCTGGAAGAGATAGCTAACACATTGAATGATCAGGTCAGAATTAAAAAAAAGATTTGCATGGGGTAGAATGGTGAACTATGATGATATTTAAACATTTTAATAAATCTGTGATGCCATCAGCGTGAATATTCTTTTAAATGGTATAAACTAGATTTCAGCAAACTACAGCCCACTGCATATTTTCCTAGCTGGAAATTTTTAATTTTTGAAGGGCTCTACTTTTTAAAATAAATAAAACAAATAAAACTTTATTTTAAAATGTAAAAACCATTCTTAGTTTGAATGCCATACAAAAAGAGGGGGCAGCCCAGATTTGGCCCATAGGCCATAGTTTGTGGAGCCTTGGTCTAAAATATAACTCATCCAAGATTTTTTCATTCTGTGCTGTGTTTGTCATGTTCTCCCATAAACTCTCCCAATAGTGTCTAACCAATATCTTGGATACCTTTCACTAGGTCTTAGAAATTCTATGGGCATTATTGCAACATTCAGATTGTAATTGATGTTTCAACATTACAAACATACCTCCTTTAATGATCATACTTTTTTTTTTTCCAAGTGTGGAGACCAATTCTGGACTTGAAATTTTGTTGGTGGATGAGTCACGGCTTAAGGACTCCTCAACGTTTTAGAGGCATCATGGTACAATGGAAAAGGTACTAGCTTTGGAATCAGAGGACCTGAATTGAAATGAATCTTATTTCTTGCAACCTGTGTAACCTTAGAGAATTTGCTTAAACTCCCTGATCTCAGTTTTCCTCATCTATAAAATGAGGGAAAATATAAAACATAAATTAGATTGTTTCTTAAGTTCCTTACATTTCTACATCTATGATCCCATATGAAACTCCATGGTGTGGAAACTCCAACCACATTTCCAAATTTGAAAGTCATTTCTAATATATTTTCTTATAGATTTGCTTTGGCACTGAGAGAAGAATTAATTCACCAATATTAATATAGCTGTAATGTGTAGCATTTGAACCTCTGTCCACTACACCATATTACTTCTCTGATTTTTTATTTACTAGTTGAGGTCTTCCACAATTCTCACATGCAAATTACTGTTGGTAACCTTCTGTGGCTCACTTTTGTCAACTGTGAGACTATCCATTGATTTTTGGTTCCCTTACAATTTTGGTTCTTTAGAGACTGATCAGAGAAGACTTCAGAGCCTGAACTGAAGGAACCAAAAACAGATCTACTGCAAATAAGTATCCAGAGAGAGATAATGAAGTCTTCTACAAAGGAGGTACCAGAATGAAAAGGGACAGATGGGAGAGATGTGGTGGAGAATTGCCAAAATTAGCTAGTGATTTTATGAGTGGAAGAGAAAAATGATTCAGTGATAACACAGAGATCATGAGAATGGCTGACTTGCAAAAAAATGATGGTGTTTTAAACACCAATATTAAATTCAGATCAAGGGTCAGGTATGAGAACATTGACAGTAATAACAGTAAATTTAATTTGGGTCTTCTCTGGTTGGTTGGTTGGTCCTTTGTTCTCAAAGAGGACCAAAATGATATCACTATGCGAGAGTCAACTTATAATGTGTCTGACTATCTGATCAGACCAATACAAGCTCAGAATGTTCTACCACAGGTCAGGCACAAATAGCCTACGTGAACATTTGGGGTGGATACTCTAAATCTGAGCATCTCACATTTCTTTTCAACTACTTCAATTCTACTTTGCTTATAGAGCACAGCACCTTCTCTGGCATGAACACAACATGCTGAGTGGTCCTGCGCCAATGTCTCCCATGTTACATAATCAATTCCAAAGTTCTTAAGTTTTCAGGGTTGTCTCTACACACAAGTGAGCTTGTCAGCTTAGTGGAAGATAGGATTATAGCAGGATCTTGTATATAGAAGGAACATGCCAGGGTATTGCAGCAGTTGTTTACATTACCATCACTCTCTGGAGGTGTGGAATGTAAAGAAGGATGAAGAACAAAAGAAGTTTGTATGTGTAACAATAGTATTAAAGCTTTCTTCCTGACAAAACCATGGAGGTAGGATTGGGGGTGGGTGAGTGGTTCCTTTCATAACATCTTATGGCTCATAGGAAACCCTTGTCATGTAGTAGGAGACCCCTTTTCAATATCTTTCTGCCTCTTTCCCCTACACAGGAAAACAATGGGAACCATAGTAACTGTATCATTTTGCTTCCCTAATGGGTCTTCCAGCTCCCCTGCAAGCACTCAGAAAAAAAAAAGATATTAAACCTAGATAAGATTTGGGTGGCCCAACAATAATATAGAGAGGACTCACTCCTATCTGGCACAGACTCAGAACTATCCTTCCTCTTTTGCTGTCCATGATATCTTTCTTAGATTCATAAACATCTTCCTGTACCCTGGGGCATGTGGCAGGGAGAGGGGGAAGTATATCTTGTTCATGAGGTGGGAAGGAATTATTCAATCTTCTTAACACAATTCTATTTCTAATGTTTTGTGAAAATTGTCTGATAGAATTCTTAATTTTGCAGAATAAATATATGTAAGGGAGCAAAGAAGAAAGTCAGAGGAAGTATATGGGCATAACTGGGCACCATGACTATGGAAAGTTGGAACCTAATGAGTTCTTTTCATGTATGTTCTATGCTGATCACTCCTGTTATTGAGAGTGACAGTCTCATAAGTTGTGGTGCTCATGTCCCCTAAATACGATGTCTCTGTGGCTATTTTATTCATCATCAAGGAGATAGGCGTTCCATTGAGGTGACAGGGGTTCCATTGAGGTGAAGAACATTCCCCATCATCATAAGAAATTTGTCTGCAATAACATTCTGAGTTACTCTCATCCCCATTGGTGACAATTGAATGGGTACACAGACAAAGGCATTATAACTAGGTGGAGCTGTCCTTCAGGCTGTTGGGCATTTCAGTCTATATATTTTCTTTTGTTCTAATTGGGGGTAGGTGGAAAGGTTTGGCTGCAAGGAATAGAAAGAAAAAAGTCTTGTTTTTAACCTCCTTAATAAAATAATCCCCAACCTCCCTCAGTAAACCTTGTCAGGGTGATCAATATTGTGGCATGATGGAAAGAGCACTGGACATGGAGTCAGATAAACTTTGGTTCAAATCTGACCTTGGATGTCTAGTTGTGCAACTGGGATAAAGTCATTTAATCCTCTTGGGCATCAATTAGCTCATGTACAAGATAAAGGAATAGATTTGGCAACCTGTAAGATTCCTTTCATCTCTAAATTTATGTTCTTAGCCTACTCCTGTAACCATCAGGATTTCAAGCTGAGGTCGTTCCCTCTACCTATGGATAATCAAAACCTTTTATTACAGATCACAGATGGTGAAAGGATGGGAAAAGTAGGTAGTGGACATATTTATTATGATATGACCCTCCATACTTAGGCTGGACCTCAGACAACCATCATAGAGTTCATTGTCAGGCCTATTATATTCTCTTTTCTATATGAAGAGTCTTTCTGCTTCTTACAATGGAGTCAGGAGAATTAAAATGCTACAGGGGATGGAATGAATAGAAAAGTCAGTTTCATATTATTCTGACTTTGGTACAAGAGACCAGACTCAGTGAGATGGAGCTGTTGTGTGGTGGAAAAAACACTGAAATTGCAAACAATTTAGACCCTTCGTCTGATACTTAATAGCAAATATGATCTTGGGCAAATCATATAAACTTTGCAACTTCTTCTTCATCTATAAAGTGAGGTGTTTGGACTATAAGTCTTTAGAATTTTTTGAAGTTCTAGTTATTACAATTCAATTAAGGAATATCAAGGATATCTCAAGGATTTTGGTGGAAACAATTTTCCTGA
This sequence comes from Notamacropus eugenii, assembly GCF_028372415.1. Taxonomy (NCBI): domain Eukaryota; kingdom Metazoa; phylum Chordata; class Mammalia; order Diprotodontia; family Macropodidae; genus Notamacropus; species Notamacropus eugenii. The sequence goes on along the minus strand of NC_092876.1, from coordinate 365,194,563 downwards.
TTGTACTAGGGGAGAGGACAGAATTTTCTTTTTAATTTTTAATTTATTTATTTAACTTTTAACATTCATTTTCACAAAATTTTGGGTTCCAAATTTTCTCCCCATTTGTCCCCTCCCCCCACCCCAAAACACTGAGCATTCTGATTGCCCCTATCACCAATCTGCCCTCTCTTCTATCATCCCTCCCTTCCCTTGTCCCCATCTTCTCTTTTCTCCTATAGGGTTAGATAACTTTCTATACCCCATTACCTGTATTTCTTATTTCCTAGTAGCAAGAACAGTACTCGACAGTTGTTCCTATAACACTGAGTTCCAACTTGTCTTCATCCCTCCCTCCCCACTCATTCTCTTTGGGAACGCAAGCAATTCAATATAGGCCATATCTGTGTAGTTTTGCGAATGACTTCCGTAATAGTCGTGTTGTGTAAGACTAAATATATTTCCCTCCATCCCATCCTGCCCCCCATTGCTTCTATTCTCTCTTTGGATCCTGTCCCTCCCCAAGAGTGTTGACTTCAGATTGCTCCCTCCTCCCATTACCCTCCCTTCCATCATTCCCCCCACCCTGCTTGTCCCCTTCTCCCCTACTTTCCTGTATTACAAGATAGGTTTTCATACCAAAATGAGTGTGCAATTTATTCCTTCCGTTAGTGGAATGTGATGAGAGTAAACTTCATGTTTTTCTCTCACCTCCCCTCTTTTTCCTTCCACTAAAAAGTCTTTTGCCTACCTCTTTTATGAGAGATAATTTGCCCCATTCCATTTCTCCCTTTCTCCTCCCAATATATTTCTCTCTCACTGCTTAATTTCATTTTTTTAAGATATGATCCCATCCTATTCCATTCACTCTGTGCTCTGTGTGTGTGTGTGTGTGTGTGTGTGTGTGTGTGTGTATGTAATGCCACCAACTACCCAGATACTGAAAAGTTTCAAGAGTTACAAATATTGTCTTTCCATATAGGAATGTAAACAGTTCAACTTTAGTAAGGTCCCCTATGACTTCTCTTTGCTGTTTACCTTTTCATGCTTCTCTTCATTCTTGTGTTTGAAAGTCAAATTTTCTTTTCAGCTCTGGTATTTTCATCAAGAATGCTTGAAAGTCCTTGATTTCATTGAAACACCATTTTTTCCCTGAAGCATTATACTCAGTTTTGCTGGGTAGGTGATTCTTAGTTTTAGTCCTAGTTCCTTTGACTTCTGGAATTCCATGCCCTATTCCATGCCCTTCGATCCCTTAATGTAGAAGCTGCTACATCTTGTGTTACCCTGATTGTATTTCCACAATACTTGAATTGTTTCTTTCTAGCTGCTTGCAATATTTTCTCCTTGACCAGGGAACTCTGGAATTTGGCCAAAATGTTCCTAGGAGTTTCTCTTTTTGGATCTCTTTCAGGAGGTGATCAGTGGATTCCCTGAATACTTATTTTGCCCTCTGGTTTTAGAATCTCTGGGCAGTTTTCCTTGATGATTTTATGAAAGATGATGTCTAGGCTCTTTTTTTGATCATGGCTTTCAGGTAGTCCTATAATTTTTAAATTGTCTATCTTGGATCTATTTTCCAGGTCAGTTGGTTTTCCAATGAGATATTTCACATTATCTTCCATTTTTTCCTTCTTTTGGTTTTTTTTGTGATTTCTTGGTTTCTCATAAAGTCATTAGCCTCCATCTGCTCCATTCTAATTTTGAAAGAACCATTTTCTTCAGTGAGCTTTTGAACCTCCTTTTCCATTTGGCTAATTCTGCTTTTGAAAGCATTCTTCTCCTCATTGGCTTTTTGAACCTCTTTTGCCAATTGAGTTAGCCTATTTTTCAAGGTGTTATTTTCTTCAGCATTTTTTTGGGTCTCCTTTAGCAAGGTGTTGACCTGCTTTTTATGCTTTTCTTGCATCTCTCTCATTTCTCTTCCCAGTTTTTCCTCCACCTCTCTAACTTGATTTTCAAAATCCTTTTTGAGCTCTTCCATGGCCTGAGCCCATGGAACATTTATTCTGGATGTTTGGGATACAGAAGCCTTGACTTCTGTGTCTTTCCCTGATGGTAAGCATTGTTCTTCCTCATCTGAAAGGAAGGGAGGAGATATCTGTTCACCAAGAAGGAAAACTTCTACGGTCTTATTTTTTTTCCCTTTTCTGGGCATTTTCCCAGCCAGTGACTTGACTTCTGAGTGTCCTCTGCACCCCCACCTTGCCTCCAGATCTGCCCAGCCAGTGCTTGGGGTCTGAGATTCAAATGCTGCTTCCCAGCCTCAGGGCTTTGGGTGGGGATAGGGCTTCTATTCAGTGTGAGATTAAGTTCAGGTGCTCAGGTGGGGGCAGAGCCACCACTCGGGGCTCAGTTCCCTGAGGGGGTTTATGTGGAGACCTTCAACAATGGATCCAAGCTCCTGCCTGCTTTGGGAGCCCCTGTGTGCTGCAGCCCCCACTGCTGCCTCCTGAGGGGGCCTGAGTTATGGGGACACCCAACTCCCCTCTCGACCAGCCAAAGAGATCCTCTCACTGACCCTTGTCACCTGTGGGTGGAGGGACCTGCGTGGCTGGTGGAGATCTGCTCCTCTCAGTGCAGTGGCCAAGGCAGGGCTGGGCTCTGCTCTGGGTCCAGTGTGTGATGGCCCTTTCACGTTGGTTTTTCATGGCTCTCTGGAACAGAAATCTCTTCCACTCTGTTGTTCTGTGGCTTCTGCTGCTCTCGAATTTGTTGGGAGTTCTTCTTTACATGTATTTTATGGGCTGTGGGTTTCGGAGCTAGCATATATGTGTCTTTCTACTCTGCCATCTTGTGTCCTCCCAAGAGGACAGAATTTGAGGTCAGAAGACTTGAGTTCAAGTTCCAGCTCCACTGCTTATTTAATTTGTATGAATTTAAGTAATTCCCCATTTTTATTAGATTAGAATAAAACTTACATTCACCTTCTCTAAAATAGATCACTAATCAGTTAATTTGGAAATATAACTACAAATGCCAGGGTGAAAGAAGGGTCACCTGACCTTAAGCATGAAACAAAACTAAAATAACTTACATTGCCTGACAAATTCTTTTTTTCCCACTAAACACACACACACACACACACACACACACACACACACACACACAGTATGTGAGCCTTTCTGTTCTCAATGACTAATAAGAACATATAAGAGACCTTGGATATAACCAAAAATGACAATTAGCATCTCAGTCCACAAATGCTAAATAGACAGGAAATGGTGGCCACTCACCTTGATTAGTGTCTTTTAATCCCCACTGTTGTCCAGCTTTATACCTTTGATTTATGTAACCTTCAAATTAAGCAAAACTGAACCCCAGAGAGAAAACAGGTTCAAGGAAAATGGCTGCTGTTTAGTCACAAATGTACCACTTAAAAATAGGTCAAATATAGTACTTATCATTTTTGAGAGAAACATTAAGTTATTACAGCAAATTATTATATCATTATAGCAAAATATTATAGTATATATATATGATACAGTATATATCATTTTTGAGAAAACTATTAAATTATAACAAATAATTATTATTTTATTATGACTTTGTATTGGAATCACCTATATTCTTCTGATTAGGAAAATCAATTATAAATAGTTGACAGCATATTGGAATATAAATATTTCATAGCTTTAGAAGAGAAATTGTTTTTGCACCTATTTCTATCACTAACTTTATGACTGAGATAGAAGATGTAATTTTCCTCCTCCATACTTCCTTTGCAAAGCACTTAATATTACATGCCATCAAACCAAATGAACAATATGCAAGAACGTAGAAAACTATCCCTTGCAGTGCATCGCAGTGGTAGTCATTGTAGTTAGGATAGGAAGATGAGTGTCAGTCTACGGTGTCAGTCCAGAGTGCTGAAATCTACAAGATGCAAATATTTATTTCAGGTAGCAAGGTTGTCCTTTTCTTCATGTATAAGCCTCTGTATTTATGGCATTTTCATGTACAATGAATCTTTATTGTGGTTGTTGTCTAAACATCTCTATTTCTTTGCAATGGGACTTTCTACTGAATTTTCCATGCCATTTTAGTTTGAAGGTTCATTTATTGTTGCTAGCTTGGGTGTTGTTTTGTTTCCTGTCCTTAGATAACAAAATTGCTATCTGCTTTCAATGCTTATACAACCCAATATGATATGCAATTGAATGAGCATCAGCATGTGAGTTAGAAGAGAGGAGCTTTGGTTCATATTTGGTAAAACATTATTCACTACCTCTAAATAAGTTACTTTCATCTCCTTAGCCATAATTTTTCTTCCATATAAAATGAGAAAGATGGAATAGGTGACATAAGCACTCTTCTAGCTATAAAATTATATGGATTTTTTTGTTTGTTTGTTTGAATGAAGAAAAGGAATGAATTCAAGAGTTTACTAATAAAAAATGTGACGTAAAATATGATAAATTACCAATACACTAGCACCAGTTATAAACTATAAATTCAGATAAAGAGTCTCAGAATTGGAAGATTCCACAGAAGACAACTAGGCCAATATTTGCATAAACCATAACGCCATGTTCTTGAGAAGTGGACCCACAATGGAAACCCTTGCTTTACTCCTATTTACTGTTTACTGGAAAGGCCTCTAGTGTTTCTCCTTTATAGATAATGCAGTTCTTGGTTGATACATTTTTTAATGATATAAAAGAGCCGACTTTTTCTATGTAGTTTAGAGTTTTAGAATAAATTAATTTTCATTTTTTTTTCAAAATCTTACTTTGATGTTGACTGATATGTGATTGTTATCATTTAGTTATTAGTCTATTATATTTAGAATTCCATTATATTGACCTTACTTTGAATTCCTATTATATATTTAACCAACTCATGGTAAATAATACTTTGAATTTGTTGGAAAGACTTTTTTGCTATGCTTAGTATTTTTGTATTACTATTCCTTAGTAATACTAATTTGCAGCTTTGCATCTCTGTGTTATTTCTTCCTTCTTTACTAATTAACACTATTTTTATTTCATAGCAGATTGATGTTACATTCTTTTATCCATTTTTATAAATGTTTGATATAGTTTCCAGGTTAGTTGTGTTTTGGATGTTTGTTAGAATTCATTTACAAATATACTGGGGAAATTTTGTTTGTTTGTTTTCTTCTTTTTGGAGTTTTCTTTTGCCTTGTTCAATTTACTTTCATGATATTAGTTTGTATAAACTTTAAATTTTGCTTTGTGTCTATCCATTAATTTTATTTAAATTATACAGACTGTTGGCATACATTTGGGCAAAACTGCTTCTAACAATTTGCTTTATTTTTCATAAAATGTTATGTCTTTTTTCTATTATTTTGATCACTCATTTTCCTCTCAAATTTTGTATATTATATTAACTTTTCAGAACTCCTTGATTTATTAAGAACATTATTTTAATTTAATTTTTATGTCTTAAATTTTTAGAATTTTCTTATTAGGACATTTTGAGCTTTTTGGTAGTTGAAACGTGAAATCATGGATCTATTGTTTCTTTTGTTTAAGGATGTCATCAAAGATATGAATTTTCCCCTAAGGACCCTTATGGATGCATCTAATGCATTTTGTATATCACTGCTGTATTTTTCTTCAATGCAATTACTTATTGATTTTGTCCTTTGATACAGATGTTCTTTGGGATTTTATTATTTAGTCTCCTTTTGCCTGAACTCTTTTTTCAGATTTTCCTTGTTATTTGTACTTTTACTGCATTATGCTTAATAAAGGTTGTATATAGTATCTCTGCTTTTATGCATGTCTTTATAAAGTTTTTATATTTCAATACAAAGACAGTTTTCATAGGCTGTCATGCAAATCTGAGAAATGTATATACTTCTTGAGGTTATACTTCATTAGTCACCAGTATTTGTGCTTGTGCATGTGTGTCCTAGAATTCTGTTCAGGTCCTTAACATGTTTTTGTTTGTTTTGCTGTTGTTGTTGTTGTTGTTGTTGCTAGATTTGCATAACTTACAATTTTTATTTCAGTTCTAGAATTGCAATAAGACAAGAAAAAAATATTGAAGGCGTAAATGTAGAGAAGGAAAAAAATGCTACTTGTACATGATGTGATTTTTGACTCAGAATTGTGGAGATTCACTCCATTATTGATTAAAATAATTAATACCATCAGTAAGTAGCAGGTGGTAAAAATAAATCCCAAAATTATTAGTATTCTTAAAGATTACTAGGAAAACAATCAGGCAGAAATAAAAAAAATGGTCACCAAAAATAACTTTAAAATACACAGAATATCTGGAAATCAGTATACTAAGAAAGACTCAGAACCTACAACTATAAACTTCTCTATAGAAATAAAGGAAGAATAACAATAGGAGAAATAAATATTTCTTCAGTGGGCCATGAAAATATTATTAAAATTATAATACAATACAAATAAATTTATGGATGCAAATACCATTCCAATCAAATCACCAAAACATTACTTTATAGAATTAGGTAAAATAAAAACAAAATTATTCTGAAAAAGTCAAGAATCTCAGGGAAAAATGGAAAATGGAAAAAATTAAGGATAGGAGTGGTCTGTAAGTATCAGATATCCCAAAACTATATAAAATAAGAATTTTATAATAAAAAACATAGAAGAAAATTAAATAATGCCTTCTAAAATGCAAAGAAGCTTAAGAGGAACTCAGTGGAGACTTTGCAAAGTTGAGCCTAATCATGTAGAATTACTATACAAAGCAGTAATCATCAAAATTTAGTATTGAGTAAAAATAGAGCATTGATCAATAGAAGTGATTTAGTAAACAAGAGTAATTTTATATAGTGGGACAGTGTAATATAAGTCAAAATATTCCAATACTCGTGTGCTGACAAAAACTGACTGGAAAACCTGAAGGGAGTCTGGCAAAAATTAGGTACAGAACAACTACTTATACCACAAACCACAATACACTCCAAATACACTTAACCTAGTATATCAAAAATACTATTCCACAAACAAATTAGAAAAAGAGGAAGGATGTAACTTTAAGGCTGGGGGAAATTTTAAATTAAACAAAGGAGACAGAAGATTTTAAAAAATTAACATTTCCAATTACCAAAAAATGGAGGAGTTTTTGCATAAGACAAATAAATATGATTCTACTCAAAGGGGCAATAAAGCACTGGGGGAAAATTTTCACAGCAAATTACTATGATGAAAATCTATTATCCAAGATATGTAAAGAGCTGATATGAATATATAAGAATAAGAAAAAGGCCCCAAATAAGCAAATGTTCAAGGTGTATGAATATGATTTTCTCAAATACAGAAATACAAACTATTAAGAACCCTATGAAAAATGATCCAAATCATCAATTATCAAAGAAATACAAATTCAAATAACTCTGAAATTCTCCCTTTTGCCCATTAGCCTATTAAAATGGCAAAAAAAGGGAGAAAAGTCAATAGGGGAGTTATGGAAAAGCACACATACTAATGTACTGGTGGTGGAACTATGAATTGTTTTAATTAATACAGAAAAAAATAGGAAGTATACCAAATAAGTCACAAAACTGTATAGAGATTTTGACTTCCTAATACTATTATTAGTACTACATCCTAAGGAGATTAATATATAAAAAGGACTCAAGTACAACATTACTTAAGGCAATACCTGTGTAGTAGCAAAGAATCAGAGTCAAAATATTTCCTCATGATTTGAGAATACTGAACAAATTGCAGTATATTAATATACTGGTATATTATATATGATAAACAATGAAGAAGAAAAAAACTCTTACAATCTCTGAGGAAGAGGGAATATAGGAGGAGGTGATGAAAGAAGAAATTGAATTAGAGAGAAAAGGTGTGGGATAATGATGTAACATTAGTAGGAGGGACACCCACTGAAGAACACTACCATGGGGGAGAGAAATATTCTTTAATGAGAATGAGAAGCTTACAGTGGGTCTTAGGTACTTGGGAAGGAGTTGGTGCTTGGAGAGACTATAACTTCTGAGAAAATTTTGGGTCTTCAGGTACAGCATCTTGCCTCAGCAGAAATAGAGACTGAGTTCCTATGGCAAATTATATTTAGAAGAGTCAGAGAACATGGACACAGAAGGGACTTTTCATAGCAAATAGAGGAAATTATGATGTGAATAAGGGAGTGAAAATTAACTACACTATCAGGGACACAAGACAGTTTGCACTTTGGAGTAATTATTTTATCTTTTCTATCTCCTCCAAGAATTTATATCCCAAAGAGTGATGGGGGAAAGCCAGTGTACAAACTTCACAAAGAAATAAAAAAGGAATTGGTTAGAAGAGGGAACTCAAAATAGGTACCCATGAAGCTTTTGTTCTATAATATTGAGACTTTTTCAAAAAGTAAGAAACAGCTATAATGAAAATGTACCAAGAATAAAAATAAAATAGAAAGAATTAATGAAGAGAATCAGAAAGGAAAACATCTTAAGCAAAAAATGTAGAAAATAAAAAGTAACAAATTCAACTTGAAAAGGAGGAGATGAAGGGGAGGGGTTGATTAGTTAAGATATTAAGGAAAAAAGTATTAGATGACTATATAAAAAGAATAAAGAAAGAAAACTTCATAAGGGAAATAAAACTCCAAAGCTAGAGAAAAGGATAGCAAATAGGAAGGAAGGAGTCTGAGCTTGCAGGCATGAGATCTTGGTGTAACAGAGTTGCCTAAAATTGCATTCATTAAAAACAACTAAAGAGACAAAGGGCTATCTTTAAAGAACAGGAACAAAACATCCCAATTTAGATCAGGGTAATAATAAGGTAAATGGAGGGGGGAGAAAAAACTTTTATCTCCTAACTTTAATTGTCAGTGGTTAAAAATTACAATAAAACAAAAGAGAGTTATAGACTGGATAAGAAAACAAAACTAAAGAAATGTTTTTTTAAAAAAAAACAAAAGACTCCTTAGAAGTAAAATAAAATGAGATTTTGGCATAAAATTTACAATGCATCAGGTGAATCCAAAAAAGAATGAGCTGCAATCAAGCTATCAGAAAAATCAAAATCAAAAATTACCAAACAAACACATTATGTTATATTGAAGGAAAGCAAAGAAAACAACCTAACAACAATGTTCAAGTTATGTGAACAAAATACCTCAGCATCTAAATTTACAAAAGAAAAATTAACTGTCTTTAAAAAAAAAAATAGACATGAATGCTAATATAACAATACTAAGAAGCTTTCATTGTCCACTTTCAGTTTTGGACAAATTTAACAGAAATTTTAACAAAAGAGAAAAAAGAAAGCAAAAACAAAATGTTGGCAAAAAGGAGAACTAAAAGACTTACTGTGGCTTCTAAATGGAACTACCAAAAGTATGTATTCTTAAATACCATTTCAAATTTTTATAAAAATAACCATGTATTATTGTACAGAGATGATGCAAATGACTTCTAAAAAGAAATTTTAACATGGTCTTTGCAAACCATTGTTCAGTAAAAATAATAACTATTTCAGGGATCATAAACAAAAGACATAGACCAAAATGGAGTCACATAAATGAAATCCTAATAAAGACAGCATCAATAAATACATCATAAAGCAATAAATAATTATGTAAAAGAGGAAAGAATATTCCAAAATTTCTGGGATTCAATTAAATTAGTTCTTAAGAGAAAATATGCATTAATAAAAACATGCATTAATAAAATACAAGGGATTAATGAACTGAACAAGAATTTTAAAATTAGTAAGTAAATATATAAATAAATAACACAAAAGAGAAGATGCTAAAATTAAAAAAGAAATATATATACTAGGAACAAACTGACTATAGAAATGATACAGAAGATTAAAGCTTTTTTTTTAAAAGAAAGGTAATAAAATTGATAAAACTTTAGCTAAACTGATTAAAAAAAGAAGAGGGTTGAAAATCGAACAAAAAAATAACAAATAAAAAAGTCCCCTAAAATACCAAATGAACAAAGTAGAATCACAAACATAAAACAGGATAGTTAAATAGAACTGTCAGAAGATAGTATGCTGTTATATGCTAACAAATTTGAGAAAACCAAAAAATAAAAATAGGAGTAGCTTCAAAAATATCAACTACCAAAAGAAAGACCAAATGCATATTTTAAATACTTAATCTGAGGAAAGGAAACAGAACTAGCTGTAAAATAGCAATCAATATGGCAGGAGGAGGGGAAAGAGGGAATGCTATCAAACTTTTAAAAAACAATCAGTACTAAAACAACACAAATTATTCTGAAAAATTGAGAAAGTAAAGGGAAATTAGGAAAATCATCAACTTAAGCATATGAAAAACAAAAACATCCAAAACTACACGACTAATTCAATAGTTACAGAGAAACCCTTTGACAAAGTACTACACGGATTTATGCTAAAAACCTTACAAAGTATAGGCATCAAGAATACATTTTTATCATCACAAGAAGATATCTACCTAAAATCAAAGGCAAGAACCATGTGTAATGGAAATAGATTGAAACACCAATACATGTATATGTTTGTGGATGTGTGTATAGACACACATACAAACATATATACACATGTGTGTATATGTGTGTGTTTTATGTATGTATGTAAATAAAGGATTTCACTTTCTCCATTATCATTTGATAAAATTTTGGAAATTTTAGCAATAGCAACAAAACTTGAGAAAGATACAGAAGTTCTCCATATATGTATAAAGAACCTATTTGCTTAGTACATAATTTACTTAGAAAATTCCAGGGAAGTAGCGAAGATACAGAGACAATTTCTAGCTTGGAAAAGTGGAAATAAATAAATCCTTAAAAATGAACATCATTGGAGGTGGAGCCAATATAGTGGAATAGAAGCTCCTGCTTGACTACCTGCTCCAGTTGTCCCCACAAAGCCATTAAAATACCTGTAAAAAATGACCCTAAACAAATTCTACAGCAGTAGAAGCTACAAAATGACAGAGTAAAACAGATTTCCAGCCCAAGGCAACCTGGAAGGCTGACAGGAAGGGTCTGTTGCCTCAGGCTCAAAGTGGAGCACCGACCAGCATGGGTCACACCAGCACAGGACTAGAGCAGGCTTCAGGGTGCTGAATCATGGGCAGCTGCAATTTTCAAATACCACAAACACCAAATACCTTCGAAAAGGTCAGTGAGAAAGGTCTCTCACTTGGGTGAGAAGGGAGCATGCCCCAGCCCTAGGGAGGTGACAGCCACTGCTACAGCAGCAACAGACTCTGGAGCTCTTGGTCTACAGATGATGGGGGAATTGAGAAGCTGATCTGAGTCTCAGGCCTGAGTGGCCATTGTGGGGTGAGGAGGTGCAGTAGCATGGCAAAGCTGATGGTGACTGTGGAGAGGGAATCCTACTGGCAGTTCCAGGGCAAAAAAGAGTGCTTATAGTTGCTCACAGACCAAAGTTCAGAACAAGGGAGGAGTAAACATCTATCCCTTGATTACACCTCTTTGGAGGAACTGAAAGCTTGCAGGTCCCTATAGATATTTAGAAGAACAGCTGAATAAAATCTCTGAAGCCTAGTATACCCTCCACTTGACAAAAGTCAAGTAATTGGCTGGGGAAATGCCCAAAAGAGAACAAAAAATAAGACTATAGAAGGTTAATTTCTTGGGGAAAAAGGTATGTATTACATGGCAAAACATGTATGACCTATATAAAATTCCTTGCTTTCCCAATGAGGGTGGGTGGAGAGGGAGAAAGGGAGACAACGTGGAATGAAGAGCTTTAAAAATGGATGTTAAAAATTGTTTTTGCATGCAACTGGGAAATAAGATATACAGATAATGGGATATAGAAATTGATTTTGCCCCACGGGAAAATAGAGAGAAGGGGGATGACAGAAGGGGAGTAACAGAAGGGAAAATAGTCTAAGGGAATGGGTGGACAGGATGCACACTCTCCTGGGGTGGGAGATGGGGAGAGATGGGGAGATAATTTGGAATTCAAATTCTTGTGGAAGTGAATGTTGGAAACTGAAAAATAAATAAATTATATATTAAAATAGAAAAGAATTCATTATAAAAAATAAACACCTTTTCTATTACAAATTTCTATAAATTTCTATGTGATAGCAAAGTCCAAGAGTCAATAATAGAAAGAGAAGTGTAATTTAAATTCTCCCAAAATGCGCAAAATATTTAGTGATCAACCTACTCAAAGCACATTAAGTACTTGTACAGATTCAATTACAAAGTACTCCTTTAAGAATAAGTAACCTAAATAGCTGGAGAAATATTCAATGTTTGTGACTGGGATGATAAAAAAAAAGCTTTTGGGAAACTGTTTGGATGGAAAAACATGCTTATATCAATTTCATTTGCCTTATTCCACAATAAATTCAAATGATTACATGATACTAGTATTAAACATGCCATTAACAATAGAAAAGAAGCAGATGAAATACCTCTCACAGCTATGAAGAGGAGATGTATTTTTAAAACAAATAAAGAACTGAGGCAATTAAATGAAAAAGTGCTTTAATTACATTAAACTGAAAAACTTCTGTAAACAAAATTAATGAACCTAGAATAAGAAGGTAAATAGTAAAATGGGAAAAATATATATGTACTTTTTATATCAAATTACTCAGATATGGATATGGTACCAGATATTATCCAGCTAACATATTTAAGACCAAAAGCCATTCCCCAATAGCTATGTTGTCATAGGATAAGAACAAACAATTCTCAAAAGAAGAATGTCAAACTCAACAACTATATGAAAGAATGTTCCAAATTACTAATACTAACAGGAATACAAATCAAAACAGCCCAGAAGGGTTACCTCACATCTTATAAGCAAATAGGAAAAAAGAAGATAAAAGTAAATGTTAGAGCGGTTATGGGAATATGAGCATTACTGATGGATCTGTGGATTTCTACAATCATTTTGGACAACAGGTTGAAATTATGCAAATAAAGTTACTAAAATATTCACATGCCTTGACCTAGAGATTCCGTTACTATGATTATAACCCAAGGAGATCAGTGACAAGAAGAAAGTCTCCAGATACATTCAAGTATTTAGAAAAGTGCTTTTTGTCATACAAAGAATTGGAAGGGAAAAAAAGTAGTTTCCCAGGGGGAACAAGCTCTGGGCCATTCATGTAATGGAAGGTTTTAAGGAATGATGAATATGATGAACACTGAAAAAAATGGAAAGCTTTACATAGTGACTTAAGCACAGAGAAGAAAATAATACAAAATAACTACACCAATGTTAATGGAAAGAACAACCTCAAAATAATCAGAAGTGAAAGTTTCAAAATTACAAAAAAGAAAACAAGCATGGTACAAAGGTGGGAAATGGGATGACACTACTATCTCATTCCACTCTTTTGCAGAGGTAAGAAATCCACAGTTGTGATCCATTTTATACACACACACAGACATACACACACACACACACACACATATATATATACATCTATAGATATATTCATACTTTTTATATCTATTAGTCAGTTTTTCTCTTTTTTCTTTAATTGGTTTTGTCATAAATGATGATTCTCTGGGATATGTGTACTAGGAGAAAATCCAATGATGTGAAAAAGACATCAAAAATTCATTTAACCAAAAAAAATAAAGGAATATGACCAACACAGAATTAAGGTTAGCTTAACATAAAATATAAAATTGACACAATAAAACAAAGGTAAAGGGAGAAATAAATAATAGTTTATTTCTACTCAGTTAAAATATACTCATACACATGTCTATGTCTATATTCATATTAATATGCTCATATATACTTATAAGTTCATGTGTATGTTGAATAGAATGAGATTATAAAAGAGATCATAAAGATAGAAAGGAAGAAATAGTCTTATCTGGAAACGGATTGGATATTTAGGGCAGGCACATATAAAGTGTTGAAGATAACATTGAGGTAGTAAACCTGGGTGATTAGAAAGATGGTGGTCTCCTCAACTGTAATAGAAAAACAGAGAAAGGAATTTTAGAAGAAAGATACTGAATTGTTATTTGGACATAGTTTTAGATGCCTCAGGACATTCAAATTGAGATGTCAAAAAGGCAACTAGTGAAGCAAAACAGACATTGAAGAGAAAACACGAATGGCTATATGGATCTAGGAAAATCTACATTCAGAGGATAACTGGAATCCTAGGAACTGATGAAATCATGTAAGATACCATAGACAGAACAAAGATGTAGTTTCAGGATGGAGTCATCAGGGACATCCAAAGTTAGTAGACATAAACTGGATGAAGATTCAACTACAGAGACTGAGGTAGACGGGTAGAAAGGTTCAATTAGAACCAGAAGTGAACAGTGTAACAAAATTCTAGAACAAAAAATATATCTAGGAGGAGATATTAATAGAAAAATCAAAGTCTTTTTTTCACAAATCAAGGATGAGGATTAAGAAAAGGTCATTTTCTAGACATTAAGAAATTACTGGTAACTTTAGAGAGACCAATTTCAGTCAAATAATGAAGTCAGAAACAAGAGCAATCTACTCTAGGCAATTATATCATCCCCTAGTAGTTCCTTACTTAGATAATTCAAATATATGCAGTCTCCCTTCCCCCATGTTCAGAGCATGCACAGCTATTCTCTATCTGCTTACAAGCATATATTACTCATCAATAGACTGAGTCTTCCCAGGTCTTGTTGGGGCATAAAACTTGTTAATAAGTAGGACTACAAAGTGAGAGAAATCCTTTCCAACTGATTGTCTTCTTGGAGGCAGCCATTGAGAGTACAAGATGTAACTCTAGTTGGGGGATGGGGATGATAAGGAAGAAGGTCATTTTCCCCAACCAACAAAGTGGGGAGTGAGTGCTCTTGCTGGGGTCCCACTACTCTGATGGAGTATGTACTTATTTAGCCAAGTATGTACTAGAAGGTCCTAGGTATCAAGGCTTTCCTTTTGTGACCATTCCATATTCTTTTACAAGCACGTATTTCTTTGGTGTTATTTCTAGTCCTTCTCTATATTTCCTTATTTGCTATGAAGTACAAGCTGACCACATATACTTTGCATACACTTCTGCATTGACCTCTGTGTGACATTCATTTTTTAATTCTTTAGAAATAACAGTGTTCCTTAACTTGCAGCCTTACAATATTGGTAAAGTATCAGCATTAAAAGGATGGGCCTTTGTTTAACGGAGAATTTTCAAGTCATTAAAGCAGTTTTGCAATTGTCCAAAAGCAATTAAGATCATACTGTTCATCCAGTTTAGTTCAAGTTTCAACTCATTGTTTCCTTGTGATGTCTGTCAAACACAGAATAATTTGGGTTTAATAAAACATACTGAACTTGTGTTCCACTGGAATAACTATCCAGAACTCGGCATCACCTCTAGTACAAAAGGGTATTGCAGTTAAGACTTTACTGGAAGACTATATTCTTAGTGTGATGAAGTAACAGAATATCTGATTTCTGAGCCAGGATTTGTAATCTTTTAGTATAGGGAAAAAACACAAGCAGCACTACTTACCAAGATGAAAATAATGACCAAGGAGATTTCAAATAACTACTGACTGACATATCTATCTTCTCATCTAATCAAAAAAAAGTTTTTGAGAATAACTTTCACATGCATTGAGGGTATCATTCATCAAAATGTGAGATAAGATGAGGCAGGTTTCACCAACAGTTTTCAATAACATGCTTTATCTAGACAATAATACATTTTATTGAAGTGTTCAGAGAATATAAGGTCCCATTGGACTTGTTTCTGTTGCAAAGTATTAAAAATATTTGCAAACATAGAGCAAAGCGTTGCCTTAAAAGTCCTCCAAAAATGTGTCTATCATTCATATGCTAAAATCATAGAAAATTCCTTGACAGATATGACAAAAGAATCTTTATATGGACCCTGACCCTCTTATTAACAATAACAAGTAAAGTTTGAACCAGGGAGACATACTTGTCAAAGCTATTGCCTAGTGTCATTGAGGATGTTCAACAGAGTAAATGTAAGGGCAATTGCTCATAGAAAGAATAATATTCCAGATGTTCATGTTTCCTGATGATGCATTCCAGCACACTGTAGGACCTTCTAAAGGAGATGCATACTCATTTAAGAGAACTTTTTGCTGCCTACCATACAGGAAATTCATATGGAGTAAAGGATGTCTGTTATCCTTCTTTCCTCTCTAGGCTCCTCTCCTTACACTCAAGATTTTCTCCCATTCAATAGCTTCTTCCTTATTCTGAAAGCTCTTCCCATTCCTGATTTTCTCACCCAGAACATATGCTCAAAGTCTGTGTTCCCATTTATCTGGTTGTCTAGGTCAATCCAAAAGTTCCATTTTAAGGGAAGTACCCAAGCCAGCCATTTTTTTCATTCCTCTCCAGACTCTACTCTTCACTCTCTGCTCTTTCTCCTCCCCAACACTATCCTGCTTTTCAGCTTCCTTTAATTTGTAGTCTTCTTCCATTAGAATGTAAGTTCCTTGATGATGGAGATTATGAAAAGTATTCATAAAATCTTCTCTCTTGATTGTACCACCATCCTTGGATTCATTCCTTTGCTGAAGACTTCAGATTAGAGACAATAGTGTAAAAAGACAAACTTTGGATCTTCTCCGTCAGACATCAACACTTGACTACATGAAAACAGGCATCAGTTTTTTGCCTTTGCATCTGTTCTTCCATTTTAGGTGAAGATGTTGGAGAATGTGACCTTTAAAAATTCTAAAGTCAAGGAAAGTGAACCATCTCGGAATTCAGGAATTGAGTCAATGGTGGCTTTTGCAAATGATCTAGCAGTGATACTGTGAAGAGTGAAAAGCAGCCTTTTAGACTAATCCCAGCTGTAGCTGAAATAAGAAGAAATATCCCCAAAACTATGCTGTACATGAATATGAACTTAGATCAATGCTATGGAGAAACTGTGCTAAATCTAAATCTAATATTCCTAGAAAGCAAAGTAGTAACGGGGACAAAATAGTCTAAGGCTTGGGAGGAAGGGATATGTTAATATATCTACAGAATAAATATCCTTTTCTATATGTTAAAAAACCCTGAATATTTGCTGTATGCCGAAACAAAAACAAAAAATATGTGAATGTCTGTGGAAGTTTTGGGAGAGAATAGCCTAAAGATTCCATTTCAACTTTAAATTACTTCATTGTAATTTCTTGAATTCAAAGAAATCTTTGGCATTTTTAACTTGTAGTCTATGAACTTTTAAAAAATATTTTTGATAATTGTAGTTCAACATATTTAGTCTCCTTTGTAATCAAATGCATTTTATGTTATATATTTAAAGATATGATTCTGAGAACAGATATATAGTCTTATTAAACTGTCAAAAGTGTTCATAGAAAAAAATTAAGAACTTCATCTTTGGAAAATTTGGCAAAAATCTAAAACCTTTTCATGAACTTGTGGCAGAGAAATAATGTTGAAGACTCTATCCAAAACTAGAAAAGAATTGGTCCATATCTAAGTAAACATTGTTTGTACCCATTGTCTCCCAAATTAGCTTTTCCTCTGTTCTCGGTCCTCCCTTTTCCCTCCCTCCCACCTACAACCTGCATCTTAAACCTAAGATTCTACAATGATATGGCCAAAAGTATTCATTTGTCATTTTTGAGAACTACAGTATAATCGCTTTTCAAGGCTAAGCTCATGTGAAGGACCCAAGCCAGAATCCTCACTAAACTTCAGTTTTTATTTTGACTGTTATCTTTTTATTTCTTGTATTTTCCTTGCAAATCACACAAAAATGTTAACTGGCACATATTTTGGGTCCTATCTTCTGAGATATTTTGCACCATTTCCTTCTTCTGGGCACCAGCAAGACATTTTGGAGACAGCTAGGTGAAATTTCTCACAGCCAAGTTGTTAAGCTTTCTATAATTAATACAAACTTGGGGGAGTCAGAGATGAAAAAGAAGGCTGGAAATAAGAAGGCCATGAGTTGGGTTTTTTTTTTTTAAATGAATTTAGAAAGACCTTTGAATACCCCCATTAAATCAGTTTTCCAGTGCTTTTAAATGTTGAGCAAACACTGTTTACTATTTATAGTTACTGCTGAACTAGTAGAATGAATGGCTAAAAATTGATTACAATTTTTTTTGACACACACAAAACTCTACCTTCCTTTAAAGCAGCCCAGCAGAGAGTAGCAGTTTATAGATTGCAAAATTGCTCAATTTATTTTACAGACTTCCAGAAAAGCCTAGTGATAATTTAAACTACCCTTAATCTGAAACCTATCACTTTTGCAGGGAAGAAAAGTCAACAGGCACGAGGTTAGGAGTAGGGCAGAGCAAGAAGAAATGAATCACAAAAGAAGAACTCAAGGAACTATGTTTGAAACGTAATGATATTACTGTTCCTTACCCATTAAAGTCATGTGATATTGTCTCAGGACAGCAATAAACAGTAGACCTAGACTATTCCTCAGACATGAAGTACAGGCCAAGAGAGATCTCTCAAACTTAATAAAGCAGGTAATCTTTCAGAAGTCATAATTAATTTGCTTCCCATCATATAAAACTTAATCAACAAGTATTTAGGAGTCACCAAATATGTGCCAACTACTATACTAGGCACTTGGATACAAAGACAAAACTGAAACTGTGCTTGCCCTTAGGAGTTTACATTTTGGTACAACCTGTGATTTCTCCCTCCCTTTGTTTTAGTGGCTTGTCCTGCTGGGCCAAAATGACTTTCACCTGACTACTTTTGTATAAACTTGAGGTGCACAGGGAAGAGTTGGGGAAAGGGAAGAGGAAGGGAAATGAGATTGGGCTGTTAGAATCCAACCCAACTGCGGGGAGGGGGGAGTGCTAATAATAGTCAACACTCTGTTTACTAGTAAGTGATTCTATTATGAGCAAAACCTGCTGCGGGAAGTAATAAAGTGATCTCATTGACATAATTAGGTCCTCACTAAAAAGAAATAAATAAACATATTTCCTGGGTGATACACACATACACACAAATACACACACATACATAAGTTTTATAAATATATACATACATGTTAATATATACACATGCATGTATACACATATATACCCCATATAAACATAAGTACAGGTATCCGTACAAATGCATGTAGATACCTACATCTCTACATATACATCATATACATGTATGTATATAAATATAAACATTCATATACAAACACGTGTGTGTGTATCCTTTTTTTTACCAAAGGTATTTCTTGAAGGATATATCAGTGCAAGGCAGAAAAAGGAACATTTACCTTTTTTTATCCCCAGCTGGGCATTACTGCTCACTCTGTAGTAAATACAAGTGACCAAAACTTTGACGCTTACAACAGATATGTTGTCACCCTGAAGAAAAATAGGAAATGAGTCAGATTTCCTCAAAGATCTTCATCCTTTGCACAAAGTCATTTCTTAGCTATATAGTCACACTGGAAGGGTCTTTGCCTAAATGATTACCTGTCACTCCTGCTTTAAGATGATTATAGATATCCCCTCCTGCCTTTACGAAGCCCAAGAAACTGTGTTGGATCTAGGGTACTAATAATCATGGAGTGGGAATAGCTACGGTCAAAATTATAACTGATGTACCTCTCTAACACATATTTTTATACGGTCACAGAACAATAACTGTGATACTGGCCAATGAAATGCTTAGGCAAGGAGTCATGTATTTTTGGTGAAAATTTTATAAAGCATCATAGAATCAAAGGTAAATCAGTTATTAGTTTGAGTAAGTTGAGATGCTTTTGTGAATGAGAAATAGCACCTTGGTATTTAGAAGACACAGTTTAATATCCAGCTGTTGTTTCACCAAAAAAAAAAAAAAAAAATCCCCAGATTTATATGGGAAATATATTAGGCATCTCCATCTCAATCAAAGAGAATGGCTATTACTAAGTAAAAACTTTTCACGTACAATCTCTAATCAATTGATGTGAATCCTTAACATTCTGATTCCAACATATATTTTCAGATATTTTACACATTATTCTACTTCATGCATGCTATGGTTCATCCAAACTAGCCAATGTGCCAACCCTCACACGTTACTCCTCACCTCTAATTGCTGTTCCTTTTTCTTCCCTTCTGTAGGACAGCAAGGGAGGGAACCTGCAGCCTCAAGGCAACATGTGGCCCTTTAGGTTCTCAAGTGTGGCCCTTTGGCTGAATCCAAACTTAACAGAACAAATCTCCTTAATATGAGGTTTTGTTCTGTAAAACTTAAACTCAGTCAAAAGACTGAACTTAAGGACCTAGAAGGTCAAATGTGGCCTTGAGGCCTCAGGTTGCCCACTCCCATTGTAGACTGTTTCCCCTGCCTGGAAAATGCTCCCGTCTTACCTCTCCCTTTTAGAATCCCTAGCCTAATTAAGAGTCCAGCTCACTTGTCATCTCCTACAAGAGACCTTTCCTTCTCCCAGCTGCTAGGAACTCTGCAGTCTTGAATCTATCTTGCATGTATTCAGTTTTATCTCTGTATAAATGTTTGTGTTGCTTCACCTGATAAAATGTAAACATGTTGAGGAATGGAAATCTTTTATTTTGTCTCTCTGTATTCCTTCCTGAGTGCCTAGCATAGTGGCATTTAAGTAATATTTGTTGATTAATTATGTGATTAAATTAAACAAAGTTAAGTATTTAGTGATACATACTGTTCTTTTCCTCAGAGCTTGCCATTTATTAGAACCAACAAGTATATAAGTTCATACTATCTCTTCCAATAAAATGTAAATTTCTTAAGAGCAGGGATTGTAGTTTCCGTTGCTGTTGTTGTCATCTTTGTACGCCCAGCATTTAATAACATGCCTGGGAACTAGTGATATGGAATGTAAGCTGAGTCCCAAAGCTCATTGTTATGGGACTCTTTCCTCATAAGTGGAGATCAATGTCTTGCTCCTACATGAGTGGCAGGGCAGTGTTGATGAGAGCAAAGTAAATGATGACAACAGCCTCTTTGAAATCTCTTCAATTTTTTCCCCTGGTTTTTCAGTTGATTGAATGCTTCTACTTCCCATCTCTGAGAGAAAAAAAATGGAAAATGTCAGCTCCATGCCAGGTTGTTAAAAAAAAGATTCTGGGAAGAAAAGGGCATAAGAGGAGCTGGCAATCTCCATGACGTCCATGTCCCCCACTTGTCACACTGCAGACGTTGTAGAACTCTCCCTTGGGTGAAATCTAGGAGTCTTTCTCATTGTTGAACAGCATTAACCTCTCTCCTAGTGAGAGAGTTCCTTCACTCTTTATTAGCTGGTATATATTCTCCTGTGTATACGTTCTCTGATTTCTGTTTTTGTTTTTTGGTTTCATTTTGCTTAACTTTGCTATTGAATTGGATAAATGGATTTCTTTGCTACTTCCTATGTGTATTCATTGTGGAATAGTATTTGGTGGGAAGAAATTCAAGTCTTGGATATAAAAATAGGATTCCTGCTTTGCTCATTAAAGAAACAATGATCAGAAGTTAGCCTGAACCTGAAAACCACATCCCCTAGACCTGGTATTCTTATACTGTGGTTCGCAAGTAGAAAAAATTTAAGAAGCCCTGCCTTATACTACTAATATTTAAAGAAGCAGATAGATATAATTCTAGCTTTGTTCTTTCTCTAAGAAAAGAAAAGTGGCCAAATTTCTGAACCCAACCTCCTGTTTCCCCTCCTAGCAAGAAATAGATTCCCTAGGAGAAAGGTCATGGGAAGAAGAGGTTAGAAACATCTATTCTCCCTCCCTTAAAGTCATACAATGGTATCCCTGCACTAGATGTTGAGGATAACCTTGACTATACAAAGTATTAAATAGGAAGAAACATGCTCATTAAAGGCATTTTCTACCCTCAAGGAGGATACCTACTGCAGAGTCCAAGCAGGCTTCCCTTCCTTATTAATGGAGAGGTCACCCAAATGATATTATTCTGATTGCTTCCAGCTCAGGAACACTGGTGCATACTACATATGGCCAGGTCAACTCACAGTAATGCTTTTCTTCTAATTATTAGCAATAATAAATAAAAATAATGATCAGGGGAAAGAGGCCATATCTACTGCAATGTAAGCAAAAAATTTTCATTCAAATCACAACAAAAGGTAAGGAAATTTTATTTTTAAATTCACATAGTACCTTGGACATACAGTATCTCAAAATGATTTATAAAGTTAAATAATATAGTTACACAGTTAAATAAGCACAGAGGGAGAAGGAAATTAAGAGAGCTTTAGGTAAGAGAGAAGAGAGATACTTCCAGGAAATATTTAAAAGGAAGGAAAGATAAACTCAGTAAGACAGAGAAATGCAAGAAGGTTGTTCCAAATGCCAAGATCAATGGAATAAAAAGGTTTTAAGCTCATCTCATTGGGAAAAAATAGGAAAGAAGGAAAAACTGATTCTAGATTTCATGGAGATTCCATTAATTACTTTTTTGCTCATAAGTGCTAATAATTCAAAGGAGGTGTTGCATGCAAAAGTTGTTCACAGACAAATTATGAACATCATCATTAAAAACGCCTGCTATGTAATCAGATTTCTAGAGTGAGTATTTTTTTTTCATCCTGTTCTTATAAACCACACACTTTGAAGCATGGATAGGAAAGAAAGCATGTGTGCTTCATGTATATAAACAGAACAGATGGTCTTTCATGTTTAAAAAAAAAGTCAGTTAACTTTAAGAAAGTGCCTCCACATTCTCTTATCAAGGTGTCTGGTAGGTACCAAGCAAACAATTTGTACTTAAGTTTTTAGATGCATGGAGGCTGAAAGAACTGGCTTCAAGTTCAGATTCATGCATATTATTTATGTGAACACTGGTGAGTGATTTAACTTATTAAATTTCTACTTTGTTCCAGACACTGTTAGATGGTAGGGATAGAAATGAGAGAGAGAGAGAGAGAGAGAGAGAGAGAGAGAGAGAGAGAGAGAGAGAGAGAGAGAGAGAGAGAGAGAGAGAGAGAGAAAGAGAGAGAGAGAGAGAGAAGGAAGGAGAAAGGAAGAAGGAAAAAGAAAACAAAAGGAAGAATCTTTACATTTTATCATTCTATTGGGGGAGACAACATGCACATAAAAAGCAGGTAGAGAATAAATATAAAATAAATGCAAGTAATTAGTGAGGAGGGCACCAGCAGCTGGGGGAAATCAGAAAAGGTTTTAGATAGTATTTGAGTTGCATGTTACAAGACAGGAGGGATTCTATGAAGTGAACATAAAGAGAGAGTACATTCCAGGAACGAAGAATGACTGGTACAAAGACAGTATGTGAAGGAGGAAGACGGGAGAGAGAGTAGGAGGAGAAGAAAAATGAAGAAGAGTCGTGGTCCAGGATAGAATTTTTGGAAACAGTTACAGGGTTTGATGTAGATAATAAATCAGCAAAGGAGGCTAAAGTGAATTGTCAAAAAATCCAGAGAGAAAACTGAAGAAAGATCATCATATACAAAAATTAAGATTTTGTTAGCAACTTTGATGAGGGCATAATCCAGATGGCAAAAGGATAAGAAAAGAGTTAAAGAGGAGAAGTAGAGGGAATAAGTATAGAAAGCAATTTCTAAGAGCATGGTTGAGAAAGGAGAGGAGAGATAGAGGATGATAGCTAGAGGAAACAGTGGGATCTAGTAAAGGATTTTTTTTTTGTTATTGTTATTTGTTTTGTTTTGCTTCACTTTTGTTTAATGAGACACTTGGGAATTTTCAAAGGCCAGAGACAGGAAACTAGAAGGTACAAAGAAAAACAACCCAGAGAAAAATAGAGTATAACTGAGGGCCAATAACCAGGAAAAGATGGGGGAAGATGGGGGCAGCTCCAAATATAGAGAGGTTGGTCTTGACAAATAGATGGAACACCTAATTATCAAAGATAGGAACTAGAGAGAGTTAAAAAGTGTTGGTACCTTGTGCAAAACTATTGGATTTTTAGAGGAATGAGATTGGGGAAAAGACTATGAGTTCTATTTTTGACAAAGGATGTATGCTTCAGTTGAGTTCTTCATTAGCATAGTTGGAAAAAATTTCTACACAAAGCAGAAGGTTCCACACACCAATGAAATAATAGATTTTTTCTTCCTCTCTCTCTCTCTCTCTCTCTCTCTCTCTCTCTCTGTCTCTCTCTCTCTCTCTCTCTCTCTCTCTCTCTCTCACACACACACACACACACACACACACACACACACACACACACATAAAAAAAGACAACACATCTCCTTGATAGAGCATCATTAATCTTCACTTCTTGATCTCTTAGTTTAACCAAACTTCTTGATCTTCTTCCTTCTCCTCCCAAAACTTCCTTGTTCTAATGACATCCTATTCTGTGTACAGTATATAAGCTTTTTCAAAGAAGTATTTACTGGACCTAATTAAGTACACCCTCTTCTGCCAGCCCCTCACCCTGGCCCATATATGGGTTATTCTCTTCAGTTCAGGTTGGAAAATTGGGCTGTGAAAGAAAAACAGTGAATGAGCATACCACTGACAAAGAGAATCTGAGCCTGATTTACTCTCTTACTCATTAAGGCTAATTTATGGTTCCCTTTTGAATACCTTCAGCCTTTGATATTCACGTGCTCTGAATTAAAGTGTTTGCAAAACAGCAGACTGCACAGATGATATTGTATTTTCTCAAAAACTACCCTTTGTCAAGAGCTAGTTTCTACATATTCTAGACTCTTTGTCAAGGCCTTTCAACTGAGGTTTTTGAAGAGGACAAAATATAGCATTTCTGTGATATGTATACCTATTTGTAATTCATGGGATTTTCACTGATTATGACTATGGGTCACTATTAAGATCAAATTGACCCTGAAATTGAACCAACAGCTCTGAAGGAGGCAAGCACAATGCAACTGGATTTTTTAATTCTCCCAGTATCCATTGTGATTTCTGACTGCAATAGCTCAGTGGGAATAAGAAAAGATTGCTATACTATTTCTAGTACAGAGGAAGGGTTAAATGGAAACAAAGCCAAGGGAAACATAAATGAAATGGAGCATAAGCCAAAAAATTTACCTCTTGTGACAACATCATAAAACTTGCCTTTTAATCTCATTTCTCTTCCAGTTGAAAAATAAGAGAGTTCCAGTGGAAAGTTTTTCCTTTTGTGTCTCTCCGGCTACCAAGCCAAACTTCTAAGGGAACTTCTGAGGCTCCAGCTGTCCCAAAACTAATAAATTATAATACAAAGCTCATAATTTCAATCACTTCTGCAATGATTTCTTGTATCTTGATCTGTTGAGCTACTTGGTCTGTCTTAAACCCATCATCCAATAAAGATATGTTTATTAAAAATACTACAATCCAAATAAGAATGTAATGAATATAAATAGTCCAAAGGAAATGCTATCATTAAAATAGCTTTATGCTACTCAGTTAAGTGAAAACATACGTTGATAAAAGTTGACTAAATCATCAGAGCTTACTCTGATGGCTTTCATTTGATCTCTGAGTTCAACCTCTTCCTCCTCCCAACATTTCAGGCTAAGCACAATATTCCTTTGTCTCGTTAATTATCACAACAGCAGCCATACAAATAAATGTAATAACTTAATTGTACTTATTTTTTCCTGCTCTACAGTTTAGGGGTGGTTCTAACCAATTACCTTTTCCAATTATTTTCTGTAAGGTGGCTGTTATAGAAAAGTGAGATAAAAGACAGGCACAAAAGCATTTTTCCCCTGTGACAGAATATACTTTAAATCTTAGACTGTCAGAGTTAGATGCAAGCTTAGAGGTCATTTTGTCCAATACCTTCATTTTGTAAGTGAAGAAACTGAGGCCTCAGAAAGGGAAATTCATCTTAAGCCTGTTAGAGATAAGAGGCTCCTAATAGCTTCATTTTCTTATATGAACTTACCCTCTATCCAATTACAAAATGTAGTCCCTGAAGCATACTGGGTACATATTTTCATCCATCACAAATCTAAAGAGTAAAGGACAAGAATTGAGGCAGAAGCATCTGCAATGTTCATCAAGTACACTTTTGGTCATATAATGGCCAGTTTTTTAAATTACACAATGGATTATAAGCTCATAGATTTAGAGAACTATGTCCTTGTTTTTCCTTACATATGACACTTCATTACCAACCTCATGCCTTTGTACCAGCATGCCCTCTTCACTTTTAAAGGTCAGCCCATGTATAACTTTCTTCACAGCACTTTTCCTGATTCTAAACAGATGTTTATTCCTTCCTTCACTCCAATTGCTTGTATTTCTTTGTGTATGTGTCTGATATACTTATATGTGTATATAGTATCTCCTCCAATATAATGTAAATTTTTAAAAGGCAGAGATGATTTCACTTCTATCTTTGTATTATTAGTGCCTAGCACAATGCTTAAGAACAATTAGGTCTGGAATTGAGAATACTCATCTTCCTAAGTTCAAATCTGGCCTCAGACAGGTACTAGCTATGCAATCTTGGGCAAGTCACTTTACTCTGTTTGCCTCAGTTTCCTCATCTGTAAAATGAGCTGGCAAAGGAGATAACAAACCACTCCAGTAACTTTGCCAATGAAATCCCAAATGGGGGCACAAAGTGTTGGACACTCCTCAATAACAACAACAACAACAATGTTCAACACATAGTGGGTGGTGCTTAGGCAGAAAGCAAGTACATAGTTATTAAGTACTCACTATGGGTCAGACACTATTCTACGTGTTAGAGATGCAAACAAAAGCAAAAAGAAAGACAATCCTTGCCTTCGAGGAGATTCAATTCAAACCGATGGAGACAATATACAAAAGGAAGAGGTAAAGTAGGGTGGAGGTATGAAGGATGAAGGAGACATGGTTGTGAAATCCAGAAAATCAGGAGCAGAGCCAGGAGGGGAGTGAAGTTTGGTTGGTTTGTGCCCCTCTACAAAATGGTGGTGCCCTTATGAACACCAATAAGAGAAGAGGGAAAGATATCCCCGGATGAGAAGGCTAAGAAGGTTGAACATAAGTAGTTAGAAATAGTAGGTCCCAAAATCTGAGAAAAATTCCCAGATGAGATTATAACTAAGGCATAGTTTTAAAGACTAGAAAGTCAGAATCACAGCCAGGAGGACAATAAAGGTTGATTGGCCTGAGTCTCTCCATAAAATGGAGACCCTGGAAGGAACTCAGTAAGGGAAGAAGAGCCATTCTGGAAAAGGGATATTACAAAATGGTGGTTGGATGTTTCAGAGCAAGAAGGTCACAAGAGCTGGAGGGAGTTCTGGGATGAAAAATGAGTTGAGACATGGTTTTGAGACCCAGAAAACCTGAAATAAATCTGAGAGGGGATAAATACTTGATAGATACTTGCTGATTGATTAAAGGAATTTTAGAAATAATTTTGTAGATAAGAAAACTGAAGTCCAGAGAAGGGAAATGATTTGAGACTCAGTTGACTCCAAATCCAGCATCCTTTATTTCCACTTTATTATAATGTTGGCAGACAAGGGAAACATAAGATTTTTCCACACCAAAAATCCATATGATGCTATTACATCTAATTACATACTTATATTAATCACTTAAAGTGATTTCTCATCCTTGTGTCTTACCATTTTAAACATTTCTGTTTTTTATTATTTACACTACTTAGAAACAGTAGTAAAAAAACACAAATGTCTCTATGAAATTTGTCAGCTAAAGAAGAAAAAAAAGTTTAAAATTACCACAGAAATATTAAATCTCATGGCTACATTTTTGATGATGAAAAAATTTTACCAATTCACCTAAAGAGAATACTCTGAAGTAACCCATCAAATAGGGAAACCTCCATACTCTCTATCTATAGCAAGCCATAGAATCCCAGGAATCCAAGAAACTTGTGAGGAATATGCAAGCTTATCTTTCTCTATTGGTCCATTGGGGAATATGATAGTATTCAATGAATGTAACTCAAGAGATATAATGAATATTTTGAAGCTAGTTTTGAATCTTGAATACAGCTTTATCTAGCTCTATTCTCTTCATCTAAATCATTAGTTTGATGAGATTATCAGATTTTGTATTTATACAAATTAGCAATGAAAGAAGCCTAGTTATACCTTAGTATATGCTTTTTCATTCATTTATTCATTCATACACTCATTCATTCACTCACTCAATCATCACAAAAATCTCCTCAATAAAATACCTCACAAGTGGTCATCTAACTTTAGACTTCCAGTACTAGGATATTCACTCTCTACCAAGAGAATTGTTTTTATTTTTGTACAGCTCTCACTGTTAGAAACTGGTCCCTATTAAACCAATATATAAGTCCTCATAACTACTATTCATTGATCCCACTTATGCTTTCAAAAGCAAGGTATGATTGAAAAAGCTATAAATTAGGAATGAGAAGATAAAAAAAGTCAAATCTCCTGCCAACTTTTCCTAGCCATGAGAATTAAGACAACATATTAATTTTCATTCTAAGTAAAGTTCCCCATCTGTAAAATGGGAATAATGTTTAATCACAAATGAAAAACTGTTAAGAAAGTGTTTTGCAAGTCTTAAAGAATGAAAAGTGCAGGCTAAATTCTATTTTTTATATGACAAACTATGGTGAGTATCATGGGAAAGCAGAAAAGGAATATATTGGATAAGTACTATATAACTAATATATTGTATGGTTTATCAAATAGTTCATGTTTGTTACTTTTGGTTTTGTAAAGCATAAATTCTAGAATTCAGAGCCCCATGGGAAGAACCTGACTTACCACTTGACAACTTTAGAATGGGGTTTAGCAAGGAAAGACAATGAAGGAAAACTAACCTTGTGTGTCGATCACTGTCTTGGCAGGCAGGCTAAACCTGGTTGAGGGTAACCAATGGGACATGAACCTGTTGGTGAGTTAGGAGGGTGTCTACCAAAACATATGGAGACTTCTCCTAGAAGAATGGGCAGATGAGAACAATGTGTTCCAATGGCCATGGAGGCGGCTGAAGCAGACCCTGTAGAACACATAGCTTGATCAGACATCGAAAACACCAAGGTAATCCACTGCATCCTGTACCATCACCAGTTAACTTAATTTTTGTCCTGCCACTGGACTTTGATAACACTAATAGTAAGAGTTGGAAGTGGCTAACAACTTTGTGCAACTCTGCTTCACTTAAATCCAGTTCATATGAAAGTTAAGATATTACACTCATGATGTCATTGGTCATCTTTGAAGGACAAACAACAATATAGGCCTATGCCTATTGATAAGTTTGCTATTTCTAGAATCCATTCATTTTCCCTATTTATATGCAGGAACATGTAGAGCAATATCACTGGTTTTCTGGCATATTTCCTATCTTCACAATTCCTCAGAGATTACTAGCAGTATCCTCCAATCACATCTTCAAGTTCTTTCAGTGTTTTGGCCACATACTTCATTTAGACCTAAAGACTTGACCACAAAATAGTCAGGTGCTCTTTTATTATTATGCCCCTTTTCCTCGGACTTGAATTGCTTTTCTTTATTAACTTTCCTTTAACTATGTTGGTTCCACGCCTTAATTTTCTTAAAGCATATTCACAAATGGAAAAAACTAAAAGAGTATAGCAGCTGAATAATTTTGCATTCTCTCTGCCACCTATTAGTGTTATATCATCTATCCCAATTAGTTCTCCTTTTCTTCTTCTTCTTAGTATTTTCATAAGTATTCATTCATGCTGGGCTTTTATCTTCTTGACACTAATTTTATAGATGTCAAGAAATTCTACATCTTCTTCCATCTTTTATGCATTTTTAAAAGTATTTGCATTCATTGTAGAGCTCTAGGTGCAGCTACATTGGTTTCTTTAGTTGTCTTCCTCTTATCATCAATCAATCAGCATTCATTTAGGTTTTTTTAATTTAAGTAATTTATGAATTTATTTTTAGTTTTCAACATTCACAGCCATAAGATTTTGAGTTCCAAATTTTCTTCCCCGCCTTCCCCTATCCCAGGACAGCATGCAATCTGATATAGGATCTACATATACATTTATATTAAACATATTTTCACATTAGTTATGTTGTAAAGAAGAATTAGAACCTATTAAAGAAACCACAAGAAAGAAGAAATAACAACAAAAGAGAGCAAATAGTATGCTTCTATCTACTTTCAGACTCCATAGTTCTTTCTCTGGATGCGGGTAGAATTTTCCATCATGAGTCTTCTGGAATTGTCTTAGATCCTTACATTGCTAAGTCTACCAAAGTTGGTCATCACACAATGTTGCTATTAGTGTCAGCACTCATTTAGTGCTGACTACTCTGTGCCAACATCACCAGTTGTCCTGGAAGAGACAGTGTGGCTGACAACTTTGCACAAGTCATCACCTCTGATATCACTGGTATTCTTCTAAAACAAAGGACCAATAACAGCAACACTGTGCCAAGTACTGTGTTTGGCACCAGGGATACAAATACAAAGAATTAAACAATTCTTACTCTCTAATTGAGGAGACAAAGAGGGATGTATATGTACATGTGAGCACACTCAAAGAAAAGGAGAATCAGTATAAGGTAATTTGGGAATAAAGAAATTTGCAACTGGAAGGATCAGGAAAAAGCATCATCTAGAAGGTAATGCCTGAGTTGAATACTGAAGACAAAGGTGGGATAATTACAACTGTATCATCAAAGTTTCAAATTTTTAAAGCCTCCAATCTCTTGATCAGTCTTCTCTCATTTTTTTTTATTTTATTTAAGACTGGATTCTCACCTTCTCTGTTAGATAGAAATGGAATAGCACTTACTGTCCTAATCCTACTACTTATCATCACAGGAGCTTTAACTTCCTCAGTTTTATGCACCTGGTCTAGTTTGCCCCTTCCTAGGCAGCTTGATATACCTCCCTTAACCTCCCCTCCCCAGCAAGACTTAGTGCAGACATCCAATTGTCTTAGCCTACTGCAACTCAGAGCTTCTGAGCTCAAGTAATCCACCAGCCTCAGCCTCCCTAGTAGCAGGGAATATAAGTGTATGACACCATCTGTGGTTAGTCTGTTTTCTTTTATAGAAAGACAACTCTAGCCACAAAATCATACATACATACATACTTACATACATACATACATACATTTGTAAACTTTAGAAAATGTTTTCCTCATGTGTAGTGCATTTTTTTTTTTACTATATACAACATTCTCTTCTTAGTTGTTATAAAAATTAAGATGTTCAGTCATCTCATTTATTAGGTAAGGATATCAGTGCAATGATACGTTAATTAAATGAGAGGTTATTTACTGAGACTCTTTTGGGGAAGACAGATAAATTGACAAAAATGGAAATAAAACAGAACTGGGGAAGCAATATACGCAATGACTACATTAATAAATCAGAAAAAAGAAAACAATGAAATTCAGTTGTAATGACCAAGCATAGAGTCAGAGATGAGACAATGCACCATCTTCCCTTCCTTGCAGAGCAGGGGACTATCGGTGCAAGATGCTACACATCAAGTCAAACACAGAAGGTCAGTTTTGCTGAATAGTCCTTTCCTCTATTATTATACTTTGTTATAAGGAGTGGTTCCCTGACAAGGGAGAAGATGGACTACAGTTAGGAATTAAGGTGAAGAAAAGATATACGTATATATATATATATATATAAATGATGCTTCCTCAGTCCTGACATAGACATGTGGATGTGCACATATACCTATAGCTGCCACCCTAGTTCAGGCCTCATTGTCTTTTACCTGACTTCTTGAAATGCCTCTAACCAGTCTTCCTGCTCCTTACTCTCCTCTACGAAATCCATACATCATGACACTGCCAAAATAAAGTTCCTGAGGGTACAAAATGAAGAATGTCATTTACATACTCAAAAATCTTCAGTGTTTCCCTATTGATCTAGGATCAAATACACACTCCTTGGTCTTGTATTTAAAGACTTCTGTAATCTAGCTCCAACATACCTTTCCAGACTCACTTCATATTACTTTTTGTCAATCACTTTAATTTTTTGTCACGTGAAATGACTAGCTGTTGAACTGACATTGTGTCTCCTACTCTATGCATTTTAAAAACCATTCCCCATTTTGGAAATGGGGAATTTGCCTTTGCCTATTACAATCATTCTCTTCCCTTAACACTCAGATCAGGTACCACTTTATCTGCAGATTGCCCTGCTTCTCTCAATTCTAATTGTCCTCTCATTACTCAAAATGCCTTCTATTTATGTATCTTGTGTCCATATTGTAGGAATAAGCTATATAAAGTCAGAAAATGTTTAGTTTTTGTCTTTGTATTACCATTCCTTAGCACAGTACTTTGCCACAGTAGACGTAATAAATGTTCATTGAATTGAATATGCTGTAAGACTCATTCACTCATGAATGCCCTAGTCAGTCAGAAAATAGACATTTATTCAATATTTACTATAATATAGTCCCAGGTACTGTACTATATATATATATATATATATATATATATATATATATATATATATATATATATATATATATATATATATATATGTTAAAGACATTGCCTGCCCTTAAGGAGCTCACAATCTAAGGGGCAAGACAAGCAAATAAATATGTACAAACAAGCTATGTACAGGATAAATTTTTTATAAAAGAGGGAAGGCACTAGAATTAATAAGGATTAAGAAAAGCTTCTTATAGGAGTTGGAATTTTAGTTGGAAATCAAAGAAACCAGGGAAGCCAGGAAGAGGAGATGGGAAGAGAGAAATTCAGGCATAGTGTCAGTCAAAGAAAATACACAGAGGCAAGAGATGAAAAGTCTTGTTCATAGAATGGCAAAGAGGGCACTGTCACTAGACTGAAGAGTCAATTATCATGAATAAGGTAAGATAGTAAAATAAGACTGAAAAGGTAGGAGGGGTATAGGTTACAATTCTCTAAATGAAATTATCCATATACTCCATAGGGAGAAATAGCTTTCCAAACAAAGGTTCATACCCTGTAAGCTCATCAAGCTGAACCAGGTACTCTCCTACTTAGAGACTACAGAATCCTAGAGGACATCTAATCAAACCATCTTGTTTTATTGATGAGGAAAGTGCCCCCAAGAGAAGTAAATAATTTATTAAAGGTCACAGAGGCAGTAAATGACAGAGTGTGGATTTAAATTCAAGTCCTCTGACTTTGAATCCAGCATTCTTTTCACCAAACCATGCTGCCTTTATGCATTAGATAAAGCCTAGAGTTCAGAATCAAGAGTTCTGAAGGGGATGACTATGTATGAGTGGCTGACCATCCCCATTAATCTCTTTGAATTGATCCTTCCATTGGTTGAACGCTGAATAGCATAGCTATCCCTGGCTGTTTGTTCAGTTGTTTGTGTCCGATTCTTTGTAGCCTCATTTGGTGTTTTCTTGGTAAAAATGCTAAAGTGATTTGCCATTTCCTTCTCCAGCTTATTTTATAGGTGAGGAAACCAAGGTAAACTGGTTTAAATGATAAGACTTTGTGACAAGGAGCACAAAGCTCATAAGTGTCCAAGTTCATATTTGAACTCAGAGTTTCCTGATTTCAAGTCTGGTACTTTATCCACTGCACCATGGAACTGCCCTTATATTCCTGGGTACTCTTAAATATAGCATAATAGATTGGGATATATTTAAACTGATTAATCAGGTAATGTGAGACAATTTATCGTGGAGATTTTTTTTAACTTTCATGACCATTCTGTTATACTATATAAACATTTGGATTAGAGGAATGTCCTTTCATTTCAAGCTTATTGTTTGGTAAGGTGAGACTTTATTTTGGGTAATTGTATCTTAACAAGGCACTTGTTATTATTGTTATCCTTTTCAGTAACATTTCCAAATGTTCCTTTCTCCAGGAAATTGGAAAGTGATTGGGAGCTGTGAAGGCCATTATACTCCTTATTTGATTGCTATTCAAACAATTGTTAGTTGTGTCAAAAATGGTGTTTCAGTAATTATGGTTTTCTGAATTCTCCTATATTTTTGAGACAGAGTTCCTAAGATAAAATTCAGAAAATATTGGTATAGTTACCAGCTGGATGACTTCACACAGGAAGATGAAACTCAACTGTTTAATACTATTTTATTTTTTTCCCAATCACATTTCAATACAATTTTACGTATTCATATTCATAAGATTTTTGAGTTCCAAATTTTCTCCCTCCCTCCATTCCCTTTCCTCTTCCTAAATTAGTAGACAATTTTATATAGGCTATACATGTCTTATTATGTAAAACACATTTCCATATTAGTCATAGTTATTAAAGAAGAAACAGATCAAAAGGAAATAAAAAACATGAAACAGTATGAAGTGAAAAAATATGCTTCGATCTGCACTCACAGTCAATCACTTCCTTATCTGGATGTGGATAGTACTTTCCTTTGTGAGTCTTGTACTTGTCATGGATTATTCTGTTGCTGAGAAGAGGTGGGTCACTGTACAATGTTGCTGATGTAATGCACAATGTTTTCCTGGTTCTGCTCATTTCACTTTGCACAGATTCATGCAAATCTTTCCAGGTTTTTCCTGAAATCTGCACATTTCTTATTGCACAATAGTTTTCCATTACATTCATATACCACAGCTTTTTCAGTCATTCCACAATTGATAGGCATCACCTCAAGTTCCTATATTTTGCCACTGTAAAAGTGGTTGCTATTAATATTTTTTATATGTAGGTCCTTTCCCCCATTTTCCCCCCAATCATCTCTTTGGGATACAGACCTTGTAATCATATTGCTGGATCAAAAGATATGAACAGTTTGGTTGCCCTTTAAGATAGTTGCAAATTGCTCTCTAGAATGGTTGGATCAGTTCACAACTCTACCAACAGTGCATTAGTATCACAATTTTCCCACATCCTCTCCAGTATGAACTATTTTCCTTCTTTGTCATATTAGCCAATCTGATAGATTTGAGATGGTACTTCAGAGTTGTTTTAACTTATATTTCTCTAATCAGAAGTGATTTAAAGCACTTCTTCATATGCCTATAGATACTTTTGATTTCTTCATCTTGAAATTGCCTGTTCATATCCTTTCACCATTTATCAGTTAGAGAATGACTTGTATTAATATAAATTTGACTCATTTTTTATATATTTGAGAAATGAGGCCTTTGATCAGATATATTTACTATAAAGACTGTTTCCTAGCTTTCTGTTTTCCTTCTAATCTTGGTTGCATTGGTTTTGTTTGTACAAAAGCTTTTATTTAATATAAACAAAATTATCTGTTTTATATTTCATAAAATTCTTCTATTCCCCATAGATCTGATACTTGGACTATTCTTTGCTCTTCTAATTTGCTTCTGGTGTCACCCTTCATGTCTAAACTATGCACCCACTTTGACCTTGGTAAATGGTGTAAAGTTGGTGCAATGGTGTAAATTGGTCTGTACCTAGGTTACACACTTACAGTTTTCCAGTTTTTCCAGCAGTTTTGTTAACTAGTGGGTTCTTATCCCAAAGACTGAGGTCTTTACGTTTATTAAACACTAGGTTACTATGGTCATTGACTACTGTGTCTTGTGTACTTAATATATTCCACTGATACACTACTCTATTTCTTAGCCAGTACCAGATCACTCTGATGATTACTGCTTTATAATATAGTTTAAAATCTGGTATTGTTAGGCCATTTTCCTTGATTATGGCTTTCAGGTAGTCCAGTGATTCTGGTATTTTCTTTCCTGGACCTATTTTCCAGGTCAGTAGTTTTTTCCCATGAATATGTTGCATTTTCTTCTATTTCTTTTTATTCTTTAGAATCTGTATGATTGATTCTTGATTTCTCATGGAGTCATTAATTTCCACTTGCACAATTCTAACTTTTAAGGAACTGTTTTCCTCAATTGCTTTTGTACTTTCTTCTCTTTCTGGCCAATTGTACTTTTAACGAGTTGTTTTCTTCACTAAATTTTTGTATTTTCTTTTCCATTTGGCTAATTTTACTTTTTAAGCATTATTTTTCCTTCTTCCAAGCTGGTGACACTTTTTTCATAATTCTTTTACATCACTCTCATTTCTCTTCCTAATTTCTCTTCTACCTCTCTTATGTGATGTTTTAGCTCCTTTTTGAGTTCTTCCATGGGTTCTTTCTGGGTTTGAGACCACTTCCCATCTTTCTTTGGGTTTTTGCCTATATGTTGTTCCATATTCTTATCTTCTTCTGAGTTCTGTCTTAACCTTCCCTGTCACCATAACTTTGTCTGGTCAGATTCTTTTCTTGTTGTTGGCTTTTATTTGTTTTACTCATCTTTTTTGGTCTTTTCTTTTCTTTGAAATCTGAGCTCTTCTCCCTGGGTGGAAGGGACGCTGTTGCACGTTCTTTGTGCCAGGGGCTATAGGCCCTGGTTCCTTTCCTGGTGCTGTACTGTTGTTGCCCTGAGGCCCACAAGGGATGTCTGATTCTGCACTAATGTAATAGCTGATGGTGCTGGAGGTCATAGGAGTCTGACAATTTATTTGCTGCTAAAGCTGGTTGATTGTTCCGAGTTTCTCCAGGGATACACTGAAGTATGTGAAAGTCTGGCAGCTAGCAGCTGACTGTTTCCTTAGGTACCTATAAGGTTGGTATCTACTTGTTTACTAAGGGGTATAATGAAGCATGTAGAGGTTCCCAGAGCTGGAGGCTGCCAATTCCCTTAGCTATGCTGAAGCACATGGGGGATCCTGGTGTTGATATTTGCCAACTCCACTGCACTGGAGCTCAGGATCTACCACTGGTTTGTTGAGGTGGGACTTGCTGCTGGTTTGCTTGGATGCTTCCTGTCTTGGACTATATTCCCCTTTTACCTGAGATAGACACACCTTTCTTGTTGAATTTCCAAGTTTCTTGGGCTCAAAGATTGTTCCATCCTGTCTTTTTGTTGGTCTTGCTGCTCCAGAATTTGGGAGGGGGGCAATATTTTATGGTTGTTTAGAGGCAAATATGGGAAGTTTATGGCAATTTATTGCTTATGCCACCATCTTGGCTCCAAGAAGTTCCCAAGTGGTATAACAGAGTAGCAAACTGTAGAAATTACAGAATGCTGCTTCCCCAATTTGCACACATACATGAGGCTTTAGTCAATAACTGTAAGAGGTTCAATGAGTAGGGGATATCCTGGGCATGTCACTGTTAAAGTTATAACTCATAAGCCTCAACCAGTGTATTTCCCAATAATAATCAGCCATTAGTCACATTTTACTAAAATGCCATCACTAAGAATACAATGTAACTTTCCCCATAGCCCTGAGATATTCTCTTCCATTTATAAACACAATATGTATGTGCATATATGGCAAAAGTGGTCAGAAACTTGGACTACAATGGGTAGTGAGGCACTCAAGTAGGAAACACATGTGACCAAAGATAATTACCTCTCTAATACTCCAGGTCAGTAGTATCAAATAGAAACAAAGGTGCTATCTATGGATTTTTAATGCAATCATAAAATTAGAGATTAAGAACTGGTAGGGACCTCAGATGTCATCTGGTCCAATTCTTTCTTTTCATTGATGAAGAAACTGAGGCCCAGAGAAGCTAAATGACTTTCTGAAAATTATAAGTAAATGCCAAAGGCAAGACATGAATCCAACTCCTCTGACCCCAGAGTCAATAAACTATTGCTAGTATTATACCTTACCACCTTGTAACTATCACCTCTCACCTGATAACTACTTAATTTGTTGATATTCATGGATGAGTTGTGCATAAAATAAGAAACATAAACCACATAGCCACAAAGCTCCTATATTCCCTTTTACTTGGAAAGAACTAAATCATATGCTAACTTTCTCTTGTAATTATATACCTATTCCATTAATATAATAAGCTATTTCAGTGATATAGGGCAGATATTCAAGCCATTATTGATCAATTAATGTACCACTGATTTTAGTCTATTTTTACAATTTGCTGTTGTTGAGTTGTTGCAGTTGTGTCCAACTCTTTCTGACCTTATTTCGGGGTTTCTTGGCTAAGATATTGGAGTGGTTTGTCACTTCTTTTGCCAACTCATTTTACAGATGAGAAAACTGAAGCAAAGAGGGTTAAATGCCCAAGAACATAGAATAAGTACCTTAGACCAGATTCAAACTCAGAAAGATACGTCTTCTTGACTTCAAGACCTGGCACACTATCCACTGTGCCACCTATCTGCCTTCTTTGAGCATAAAAAATGATATATTCTATCTAATCTCCTTCCAAAGTTCTCCCACAGGTTCTTTGTGATTCTAAATTTGACAGTTCTATAGATTCAGAATCTTAACAGGAAAAATATTAAGTGATAGATGGTGGTAGAGGAAAGAGGGAGTCCTGTCCTTGATGCCTAAAAGCAAGAACGAAAGAAAACAAATGAAAGAAACACACCAAACTAAAATGTATTCAAAAACATAGGACAACTAAATGTATTCACTTGTCAGCAACCAAGGTTTTGACATCTAAAAAAATTCAGAAATATCCAAAACAGAACTCTACATCTACCACTCTCCTAGTTTTCTGCAATCCCATAATCAAGTCTTAAAAATCCTATTTGCACACTTCTCACTTTCATATCCAGGAGTGTGCTGACAAATGTTGAGCAACAGATTCTCTAAAAATAAAAATTAATTTTATCTATCTTATTAACAATTTCTCAATCACTTTCTTAAGTCTAAACAAACAATAAAATAACAAAAGTGCTAATTTGTAGCATTTGCTGAATTCTGAGGTGTAAATGCTCACAATTAAATTTTTTATTTTTAAAAATTTGTATTCATTTTATTTTTAAAATTATGGAATAAAACAAGCATTTTCATAAAATTTAACAATCAGATCTCATCAGGCAGTAGGAGATAGTACCAGCATACCACCAAGTCACATTTATGTCTAATAATTACACAACCACCATCTTAGTTCAGGACTTGATCCTTTCTCTACTGAACTTTTTCGATAGAAAAAGTCTATTTTTCTTATTTTCCCTATTTCCTTATTAACCCTATTAATTATTCCTTAGATAATTAAGTATTAATTAGTCTCTGCTTCCAGGGTATCCTGTCTCCAAAATATTCTCTATAAAACTGACAAATTAATAGTCCTTAGTTACAGGTCTTACCGTATCACTCTACAGCTCAAAAATCTTCCATAATTCCCTATTACCACCTCTAAGCTAAAATATTAGCTCCTGAAATTTGACATACAAGTTCTTCAAAAACTAGCTCACAATAACTTTTCAAGTAACTTTTTATATCACTTCTCTTCATGCATTCTGTATGCCTGCCAAATTGATGTATTAGTTATTCCATGAATTTAACATGTCATGTCTTGGCTCTGTGCCTTTACAAAAGTTTTTCCCCATGCTAGAAATGAACTTCCTTCTGACCTCCTTTCGTAGCTTGCTTCAGGGCTCAACTTATGTGGTATCTCCTCTATGAAACCTTTAGTGATCCTCCCCTTCCTCAGATTTTAATATTCTTTCCCTACTAAAATCACCTTATTTTTAATTATCTGCTGTATCTCCCCCAATAGAATGAAGGATCCTTGAGGTCAGGGATAGTTCATCATTTGTCTTTGTGGCTCAGCATCTAGTAGGATTCCTTGCATAAAAGGACACTTAATGAATATTTGTGGTTGAATTTCATTGATAGATTTTATCTAGGGAAAGCTTAGTAAGACCTGAGTTCAAATGTGATCTCATACATTTATTAGCTGTGTGACCCTGAAAATTTCACTTAACCACTGTGTGCCTTAGTTTCCATATCTCTAAATGGAGGGCGGGTAATAAGAGTACCTACTTCCCATAGTTGTAAGGATCAAATGAGATAACTATTATAAAGTGCTTAGCATAGTGCCTGGAACAAAGTAATAAAATACTAGCTATTATTACTATTATTACTATTATTATTATTATTATTATTATCATTAATTATAAATAAAAGGTGAACATGATCTACCAAAGTACACAAAGTCAGAAAAGTCTATGGATTAAAGAACAGCATTCTCAATCAGGCTGGAGCCAAAATAGACTCAAGTTAAAACCCAAATATGGAAAAAATGATAATTCTTCAGGTTACAATTATATTGCTTTAGGTGATTATAAGTTTCACAACAGTGCTTAAGATAATATGTACCTGGTCAATTAACTATTTATCACATTACTTTATTCTCATGTAAATTAAAAGCTATTGTGTCAGAGTCAGGCTGAAAAATTAGACTGAAGACCACTCTATCAGCAAGCACCTTGACATGTCCAGGATGGTCAGCTAGCATAAGTTCTTAGATCTGTTTTTCTAAAAGGAAAGCAACTTTTGAGGGGTCAACAATCTTCTTTAATCACATATGCCAACAAAGCAAATACAAGCAGAGAAATAAAGACCAACAGACAGGGCTTCTAACAGTGCCATAAGCAACATATACATCACAGAGCAACAGATAGATCCAAGTGCCTGGCCACTATATACATACATAGTTACCAACATCTGAGTTTTCAAAGGTGGGGAGGTGTCCTTAACAACTACCTAGAATCTCATCTGGCACACCAATCTTCTTCCAAAGGGTAAGCCCCCAAAACAAAACCTCACCTCAGAGTATTATACACTTTTCAGAGTCAGAGGGCATTATGACCCTTGTGACCCAGTGCCTCATTAGAAATTAACAAAAGATGTGGGCCTTCCTACAAAACAAGCCTCCCCTAATCAAGCTTCCCTTAATGGGCTCCACCTGAGGTCTACTAATGGGCAGAGAAGATTTTTAACTCTCATTGCTTGTGGTTGTTTACATTAAAACCACTTAGAGACATTCATTTACATTTATAAACTGGAATCTTTGCTCAGTGAAAACTTTAAAGAGCACATGTAGGGAAATCAACTGGGAAAGCTGAATAGCGGGTCAGTGTTTGGAAATGGGTAGATTATTGGAGTGATTCTGGAAATTAAATATTTTTAGGTTGACTAGCACTTCTCATTCACACAAAAATAGTAATACCACTTATCTAAGAAATTTATTCTTTTCAATTGAGATATTAAAAGCATAAAAATATAGATAAAATATGTTTTTAAATATTAAAGAATAGATTTGATGTAAATAAGTTCTATTTAAATTGCTAGATGAGAAAAGTAAATTTGACCATTTTCCCCCTCATATGAAGTACAGACTTCGTACATACTCTTTAAAACTTGCAGATAAACTTGTTTCATTTTATGAGTCATAATATGCATTCTAAAGCAATCATCTATTTTGATTTATGAAATTAATTTTGCATTTGCTTCAGAATATTTAGTGATGATTTTGTTATTCTATAACTAATTGACTTTTTAAAGCCATTGGGATATAAAGCATCTCCAAATTAATCATGGCTAGCTGGAGGTTATTTTTGAAGAGCTGTGCTATGAGGACAACTTGATAGTTAACTTAATAGTTAAAATAATGAACAGATTATTCTTAATTCTTTTTTATAAAAACAAACCTGTTCAATTATTTGAACAAAAGCAAATTTGTAATTGAAATATAATGAATTAAATAAAATATAAGACACTTTTATTTGGACAAAAATAACTTATTGCAGCAAAGTGAAACTTTAGCAACATTTTTTTAAATAGTAAAATAATTTTTGAAGTTAATTTTTATCATGTTTGGAGAGAGAAGAATCAGTTTCCCTTCAATTTGGTTCAATGCATATTATGTTTGAAGAAAGAGAAAAAATTTTTTTTTCAATTCAATTCAATGCAATTCATTAAGCTCCTACTATGTGTGAGTTCCTGTGGTGAGTATCAGAAATATAAAATGGACTTGAGGAATTAATATTCTGTAAGTGGTGGTGGCATTCAATGGGTATAAAAGTAATATATGGGGAACAACTAACAGGCCACTTTACTAGGAATGGAGGCAAAAGCAGAAGGAAAACATAAATATTAAGGGGAGATAAGGAATAGTCTGATGTAAAAGATGGGATTTTAACTGGGACTTGAAGCAAGCCAGGAGGTAGAGATGAAGAGGGAGAAAATTGTATGAATGAGGGAGAGCCAGTGGAAATTCCAAAAAGAGGGAGATGAAGGGTCTTCAGGAACAGCAAGCAGGTCCTTGTCACTGGATTTCAGAAAATGTGGGACTGAATAAGGTAGAAAAAGATGGGAATGGTAGGAGGGAGCTAGGTTATGAAGGTCTTTAGGGAGCAAAATAGGATTTTAAATTTGATACTAGAGGGGGCAAGGAGTATTGCAGTTTACTTGAAAGGGAGTGATGCAGTTAGACCTAAACTGTGGGAAGATCAATTTGATAGCTGAAGAGGACAGATTGAAGTAAAGAGACTTAAGGTTGGAAGTCCAACCAGAAGGTTATTATAATAGTCCAGGTATGAGGTGATAAGAGCATGTACCAGGGTAATAACAGTGTCAGAAAAGAGAAGGAGTTTTATATGAGGGATTTTGTAAAGGTAAAATCATCAAGACGTGGTAACAGATTAGATATGGTGGGTGAAAGTCAGAAGGTAAAATGATACCTAGGTTACAAGCTCAGGTAATTGGGAGGATGATAGCACTACATAGTAATTAGGAATTTTGGCAGAGTGGAATATTTGGGGTGGTGAAGATAATGAGTTCGGTTTTATATGTGATATGTTTAAGATGTCTTTAGGAATATGCTTTAAATGTTCAATACACAGCTGGAGATGTAAGTCAGGAGAGCAGTTAGGATTGTTAAGTATATATGAAATGATCTCCAAAGAGATAACAATTTAATCCATGGAATATCCTAAGATCACCAGGTAAAATAGTATAGAGGGAGAATAGTAAAATACCCACAAAAAAGCCATGGGAGACACTCACTGTTAGTAGATATGATCTGGAGGAAGATCTAGCAAAGGAGATTTAGAAGTAGTGATTCAAGGCAGGAGGAGAACCAGGATAGAGTAGTATCACAAAAACCTAAAAAGAGGAGAGTATCGAGGAGAGGATGATCAGCATTGTCAAAGATTGCAAAGAGGTCAAAAGATCTCTTTAGGAAAGCCAAGATCTGAGGAGAAAGGGAAGGGGAAGAACATATTTCTGGACATGAAATAGAACTCCATACCACATCCATAACTCATCTTCTTCCTAAGGCTTGGAGACAAAATCTACAAAGATAAATCCTTTAGTACCAGCATGATAATTCTTTGACATTTCAGTTACAGGCTGGAGGACTGAGGAACAAAGAGAGCAGAACAGGAAATTGGGACATTCATTATGAGTGAATGTGTGTGTGTGTGTGTGTGTGTGTGTGTGTGTATTTATGGATATGGGTATGGCTGTGGGTATGTGGCTGGCTGGGTAGGTGTGGGTGCGTGGGTGTGTGGACAGGAGGGAGGACCTGGCATTCCACCAAATCTGAAAGAAATTATTCAGCATCCAGTTGAAACCAGTTCTGTCCATCCAAAAGTCCCTTGGGGTACAGACCTAGACTGATGAACCATACATGAAAAGAGGCTAAGATTCTTTGAGATTTAGTCCCAAACAGTGGGAAAAATATCAAAGGAGAAGGCATTAGAAAGTCAAAAGGTGGGCAATAGGGGAAAAATAAAAGGGGAAAAAAGACTGAAATTATCAAAGATCTCAGGAAGAAGACCCAAAGATCTTGAACCTAAGCATATAAGTCAATATGAAAATACTAAGTATTTCAAGAAAGAAATGATAATTATTCCAGTAAATTTATAGCCTGTACAGTAAAAGTAATAAGAAGAATGGAAAAGCTGAAACTTATAATGGCAAATGTCACCAAAGAAACAAGAAAGAAAACAACATTTGGGAATGCAAATGCATAGAAATGAAAGACAATCTAGAAGAAGAGAATGAAAAATAAAACAATAACATTAAAAAAATATGCTTACTATGCAAGCAAAATACATCTTGGAGATAAGATGCATAGAGACAACCTACGTCTCCTAGAAGAATACAACAGGAAAAATAAAATCATAGTAATACAGGAAATGTTGGGGGTGTAAGCTCAGTTCCATGTGGACAGTCTCGGGCAGGTAAAGGTGAGAACTTCTAAACCTTAGAGTTCTCATGAGGCCCCCCAGGAAACAGCAGGGAATTGAGGAGTGAGATCTCGTGTATTTCTGCCTCTTCCCGTGAGAACGTGATGGGAGAGAGCATCCCCACCCTCGAGACTGGCCCGGATCTGGGCACACCTATTGTAATCTAACAGGCACGGTATTCAGGTGCAAACTATGTGGCAGGAGAGCTTAAGTAGGGTCAGGAAAGCCCGAAGGCGCTCTTAGCGCTGAGGGGCCCTTACAGGACAGAAGGCCCCTCTTCCTTCTCTCCTCTCTTCGCTCTTCCCTCTCCCCTCTCTCCCCACTTCCACTTCTGCTTTCATTCTCTTACTGTAAGATCTTTGCCTCCTTGGGAGATTTCTCTCTCTCTCCTAAAGAAGAGTTCCCCCTGCACATGTAACCAAGACCCTGAATAAAGCCTAACCCTTGTTTGACTCCGGAAAGTCTCTTCTCTCATATGTTTATCTGGTTTGGCCAGCCGAAGACCTGCGATAGGTAAGGTAAGACTCGGGTAGCCCTCAGGCCTCTAGGCCTGGCAGTTGGCGCATTCCAAACAGGGACAGGCGCAGATATCCTGGGTGGTTGGGACACCCGGAAGGGGCTGTGAAAGACGTGAGTCCCGAATCCTAGATTCAGAAGGAGAGAAAGAGTGAGTAGCTTCCCACACCCATGGGAAAAGGGCAGGGATGGGGAATCAATTGCCAGTAATAAAGCCAGAGGAACAGGAGGTCTGGGCTGAGATACTTTACAGGGAATGCAGGGAGGCGGGGGTCACTATAGAGTTAAACGACCTCCGAGAATTTTGTAAAAGGATTTGGAAGGTCTCTCCCTGGCTCGAGCAGACCGGAATATCAAGAGAAAGATGGGGAGCGGTCGGAGAACAAATGACCGCTTATGAACAACAATGCCACGGGGAGCTGGAGGATTTAGATTTCCTGATATTCGGTGAGATTAAAAGTCTTTTGGAAGGCCCGGAGAGACCAGGGCGGGATTGGAATGAGAGTGGAAGCGGAGAGAGGGGAGGGGAGAACCCTGGCAAGCAGAAAGTTAAGGAATGTAGAGAAAAAATAGGTTCGGAGCTCCATCTAGCAGATGGGAAAGGCAAGGCAGGGGAGCATATACCGGTCTTCCCTCTACGCCTCCTTATAGCACGCTCCATACTGGAGCAGATAGGACCTGCCTTAGTGGTCGCTCAGTACCCCGGCACTGGAAGCTCAAAGAAAGCCAGAGACCAGTGTGGGGAATA
This sequence comes from Notamacropus eugenii, assembly GCF_028372415.1. Classification (NCBI taxonomy): domain Eukaryota; kingdom Metazoa; phylum Chordata; class Mammalia; order Diprotodontia; family Macropodidae; genus Notamacropus; species Notamacropus eugenii. Next base: position 365,149,575 of record NC_092876.1, on the reverse strand, counting down.
GGAGGGTGCCAAAATACCTTAGAGACAATGCACCCAGTAAAGTGGGAGGCAGAGGATCGCCAAGGGACCGTATGGCCGTTGGTGATTCCAGGACTTAGTTTTAATATCTGGGGCAGAGACATCATGAGCCGCCTGGGGATGAGGCTATCAAATTTCTAGTAAGGGTCATTGCAGTTGCACTGGAGTCCCCACCCTTGAATTGGAAGTCAGACACCCCGATTTGGGTGGAGCAATGGCCCCTGACTCCAGAAAAACTCCAGGCACTACAAATATTGGTTAAGGAGCAATTAGAAAAAAGGAAATATAGAACCATCACAGTCACCCTGGAATGCTCCTGTGTTTGTTATAAAGAAAAAATCCGGAAAATTCAGGTTCCTTACAGATGTTAATCAAGCATTAGAGAGCCCTAGGCAGCAATACCAAAGTAAACAGCCAGTATGCATCCTTATCAACTTCACCTTAAAGGCGATCCTCGCTAAACAAAAAAGGGGAAGAGGTCGCCTAACACAATCAGAGCTTGATACAGCTGTCTCAAAAAACTCACATACTACTCCAGCTGTGAGACATTTTGTGACTATTCCAAGACAACCCCGCAAGGAAAGTAATACCCAGGCTGGAAATAAGGAAACATGGGCCATGGTAAAGGATATAGCCTCAGGGAAATGGCAAGGTCCGTATAAGATACTAATATGGGGTCCAGGGTATGTTTGTGTCTCCACAGGAAAAGGGGAGGCGTGGATTCCCATTAGAAGGATCCGTAGGTGGAAACCGGTGTCGGAGACAACAGAGACGCAGGAAGCGATGAGCCCGGAGACCCTGGAGAAGGATCATGCACCACCTGAGCCTGCTGCTGACAGCTTTGACCTTGCTGCCCAGAGAGGAAGCAGCACTCATCCCAACCACTGACATTGCTGCCCACTCCATCTAGGCATCTCCTTTCAGCGGCTGAAGGAGGATTTTGATATCACGAACCCAGGACACACGGGGGGGGCGGTGACCAACTTTTCAGGCTTGGCTGTGAAGTCCATTTGCATGACTGAGGGGGTGGTGAAGTGTAAGGCGCCAGCACTGAGCTACTTCTCTTAGAATATGCTTTGGAATTAGTGATTGCACTTCCTCTTGTTGTAATTCAGCCATTTAGTTTCATCTTTGTTTTGTTGGATGCCTCTCTTTGTCAGTTGTTGTGCTAGCTGCAGATTTCTGTGTAAATGAAGTTCTTGTTGTGGGGTACTCATATGCTAAAGGCCTCCCTAACCCACTTAGCCTCCAGCCGCTATTTGCTCTAGGGCCATGTGCGCTCTGTGCAAAACAAAAAAGGGGAGATGTTGGGGGTGTAGGAAAATTCACCAGTTTTCAACATAAAAAACTGAAATATCAAGGGAAAGAATTAATAAATCACTAAATTTAATAATTTACCAGAGAAACAAGTTCTGTAAGAAATCAGTAAAAAAAGAAAAAGTTCTTGAAATTAAAAGGAAAGAAAAATTCAAATAACACAAAACTGTTCTGTACTCACCAGAAAATGTCACTGTCTCTTCCATCCTCAATAAAACCTCACTTAATCTGTCTACCCCTAGTAGATATTAACAGCCTTTTCAAGAAATTTAGTCACAAAGGGAAGAAGAGATATGAGGTAATAACTATCAGAAGTGGACAGATTAAATAAAGATTTTTTGAAGATGAAAGAGAAAATAACACATTTTAGGGCAGTAGGGAAGCAGCCAATATGGAAGATCAGATTGAATATATTTGAGTAAATGATAGAGGGTTCAATCTGCTGAAGAAAACAGGATAGAACAGGATCACTTGTACATGTAGAGACATTTGCCTTGGCAAGAAGGGTCACTTCTTGGTGTGAGAAAAAAATGAATGATGATGATGATGGTAGTGGTGGTGGTGGTGGTGATGTTGATGATGATGATAGCTAACATTTATATAGCACCTACTATGTGTCAGGCACTGTGCTAAGCATTTTATATTATCTCATTTGATCCTCATAACAAACCTAGGAGATAGTTGCCATCATTATCCCCATTTTACAGATGACAAAACTGAGACAAAAAAAGAAGTTGAGTGACTTGCTCAGGGAAACACAGCTAGTAAGTGTCTTAGAATGGATTTGACCTCAGGTATTCCAGATTCCAGGCCCAATGATGTATCTACTGTGTAACCTAACCTCACCTTTGTGATGTAGAGGAAGAAAATATCTGAGTGATAGGAGGTGAGAAGGGAGGATTAAAACAGAGTTCTTGGTGCATAGCTTTAATTTTTCTAGTGAAGTATGAGATAAGGTTCTCAGCCAAAAAGGTAGAGGAAAGGGGGCCATGAGAGGTCTGAAAAGGGGTGAGGAATACATGAATTGATGGAAAGCGAAATTAGCAGGACCAGGAAAACAAATGTACAGACTAACAGCAATATTGTATGATGATCAAATGTGAATGACTTAGCTATTCTCAGCAACGCAATGATCCAAGACAATTCCAAATGACTCATGATGAAAAATGCTATCCATCTCCATAGAAAGAACTGAGGGAGTCTGAAAGCAGATCAAAACATACTTTCATTTTTACTTTTTTTTAAATTTTTCTCAAGGTAGGTATCTTTTTTTGACCTGTGTTTTCTTATGGAAATATATTTTGCAGGATTGCACATGCATAAGCTATATCAAATTGCTTGCTGTTTCAATAAGGGTGGAAGGGAAGGAGGAAGGGAAAAAGAAAATTTGGAGCTCACAACCTAAAAATTGTTTTCATGTGTAATTATGTATATTTGGGGGAAAAGAAATATTAAGTAACTTTTTTTTTAAAAGAAAAGGGGTGAGGAAGCATGAAAATGTGTTTTTTTTTTTTAATCTAACTGTATTAAACGGGATAGTGCATTGGCACTGTCTTGCAACAGCGAGAGCTCAGTTGAGCTTAGGCAATCTAAATTTGCACTGAGCATAGTCAGCAAGATTATTTACTCAAGCTTCAATCAACAGTAAGAGTGAAAACAAAAATATTAGTGGAAAGTAGTCCAGTGTTGATATCTGAAAGGGCAATATCAGCAACAGAATAGAAAAGCAAGGAATTCTAGAGAAGAAGATAGTGTAAAGATGAACTGATTCATCAAGATGTCAAGTAAGGACTTAATTAATTATTTTATGGACTAAAAAATTTATTGCTGAATGAAAGTGACTTGAAAGTGACATTTAAAAAAATGTTATGACAATAGTCTGCCAAATAGATTTTTTTAAGTAGAGTGTCAAGGGAAAGGAGATGAGTTAGAAAACTGTTGCTATCATCTGAATGAAGTAATATAGCCTTGATTTGAACAAGGAGGAGGGGTTAAATGATATCTCTAGTTTCATTTGTACAGGGAAGAAACTCTCTTTACTAATCAGGTTAAACCATTGCTGTCATTGTACAGAACTGGATAGTCCCCTGGGGGACAGAGCTATTAAGTGACTTGTGTCACAGGACTTTAACCCAGATTCTCCTGGCTCCAAGGCTAGATCTCTATCTGCTCTACCATATGTCCCTTGTTTTTTTATGATGAAAATGAAAATAAAAAAGAAAATATTTATTTATTGAACAAATATGTTTGAAGGAAGAAAAATTACTTCATGACGGACTAGACATAAAGGAAAAGGAGAGAGACAGACTAGCATGGATTCTAAGATTACTATTCTTATTCATCAAGGGAAAAGTGGAAATGATGAAACGTCTATTTACCTAGTAATTCAATGTATATAAAATATTTTCCTTACATTAACCAAATGAAATAGATAGCCCAAATCATTAGTCCATTTTACAAATTAGGAATCTGAGACTCCAGGTGGTTAATAATCAGAACTAGGATACAAATTCAGGTCTCTTGATTCAGGGTACAACACATTTTCTTATCTATTATTCTATCCCCATTGATCTCTAGTCATAATATGATTACATTCGATGTAATCATCAATTCAAGTGCACAAGCGTTTATTACATAGTTATTACACAATGTCAGGCATTGTGCTAGATTCTGAGAATACAAATACAAGCAGAAAGACAGACCTGGTTTTCAAGATGCTTAGCTTCTTTTTTTTAATATTTTATTTTCCACCAATTTTATATGAAAAAAATTTACTTTATTTTTAAAAATTTTGAGTTCCAAATTATAGCTCTCTCTCCCCTCCCTGGGATGGTAAGCAAACCAGCATTAGTTATACATGTGCAATTATGTAAAACATTTCCATGTTAGTCCTTTTGTACAAGAGGACTAGAACCAAAAAAATCGGAAGGAAGGAAGGAAGGTGGGTGGGTGAAAACCAGCATGCTTCAGTCTGTATTCAAACAATATCAGTTCTTTCTCTGGAGGCAGATAGGATGCTTCATCATGAGTCCTTTTGGGGAGATTCTTGGATCACTGTATTTCTGAGAATAGCTAAATCATTCACAATTCTTCATTGAACAATGTTGCTGTTACTACGTACGATGTTCTCCTGGTTCTGCTCATCTCACTTTAAGATGCCTACCTTTTAATGGGAGAAGATACCACATAAAAAATTAGACAGGAGAATGATAAAGACTGAGAGTCAGAAGCAGAGCTGGAGATGAAGACAAGAGTGGCTTGTGCATTTTCCTTTAAAATATAGTTTCTGGGAGGAACTAGTCAAAAAGAGAAAGGTGCTCCAGGAGCAGCAAGTACTTCCAGTGTCAGAAAACATGGGGAAGTACTTCCATGGGAAAACATGAGTCAGGCCCATCAGTTGTTGTTGGACTTCCAGCCCTGGTGAGATAGGAAGACCTAATCTCAAAAAAACTAAACAAAAACAAAGAAAAAAAGATTTATCTATAGGCCTGGATTCCAAGTAATCTCAATCCATCCATTATGTTTAGGATGGTGAAAGGCCTTGGGTTTGTTTCATATGAAAAGTAATTGAAGAGATAGGGACTAGACTATAATTTAATTGGTACAAGGAACCAATATATAACTTATAAGGTATAAGTGTGAGAAAACTACCTATTCAGGTCAGAATCTTTGCTGCAACTTGTCTTAGAGAGTTGCCTAGAACATTAGGAGGTTAAGTGATTTGTCCTGGGTCACACAACTAATATATGTCAGAGGTAGGACTTGAACCCAGGGATTCCTGGCTTAAACTATCAATTCTCAACTATCAACTATCAATACTATGGCACCAAATAATAAATAAGCTCTAAAACTATGTAAGCACAAGGAGAATAATGAAGAACGAGATAGGTGCGTGCTCTCTAAACATATAAGGATAGTTGCCAATGATTTAATCACTTTTTATAATGAGACAACAAAAAATAAGAATGCTTATAAAACAGACAGAATTCTTCTTATTGTATATTTTAAAATTCAAGTCAAGATAATTCATATGTCATCACCAACTTTTGAACAGAAGTCTATTGCTTCTAGGGCCTGCTTTTCCCACTTCAGCATGCTCTGCAAGATGGGAAAAATGGGACAATGACCCCCACCCACCAACTGAAAGCTCAATAAATATAAATTAGTTGCAGAGTTGCAGGTGAACAGCTTACTACAAAGTCAATTTTAATGTTATGAGATGAAATTGGCTATTTCCCTACCCTACCTCCTAAAGTGCCTTGCTTCACAGCTTGCCATGTTGGAAACTATCCAGTCTGACTCAAGGAGTTAGTCCAACCCTGATAAACACCTGCTCTTTGGGGAATCCAAACCATTGAAATGCCTCACTTCTAAAAGCTAGCACTACTTTCCTTTGAAAGTATTATTTTTCACCACTACTCTTCCCTCCCCAGGCATCTTTCCCTCTCTCACTCCTACAAAGCAGGAAATGAACAACTGTGATGTGTGATTCAAAGACTTTTGGAGTTTTGTGATGGTTTTTGGAGAGAATTTTGTGATGAGACATCAAAATAAAAATTTATTAAAAAGTCAATTTCCTAATTCGTCCTAAGCAATTTATGGACAATGATTATGTCTAGTATTTTCTTTACATAAGCTTCTTTGGATGTCAGTGTTAACTGATGAAAGGGACCAATTAAGTCCCTAGCATACATTCAAGTTAAAAATTCTGGTTTTCCATTAGTGCTATATGGCACATAGATATTTTATTGTTCTCTCTAAAGCTACCATCATACTTGAGATTCTCACACATCACATTTAAAGAAAATTCCAATTTCAAACTAGAGACTGAGGAGGTCACTAACTACCACCCACAATGGAGCACTAAAAGTAGTTCTGAATGTACCAAAGTGACTCAGCAGGACAGGAACAAGATCCTTGGCTCACCATGTATCCTGGGATACTTAAGACAAGCAGAGATAAATGCAGACACCAGTGGAGTATGTTTCCACATATTGACCACACACAAACTTATCTGCTCAAGAACAAAGATGTACTCCACGCTAAGAGTCTACTTATGCCAGCTTCTTTGTTCAAGTACAATTTGTACTAGAGAAAATATTATCCTGTAATTCTACCAGAGTCATTGAATTTTTAAACTCACTCCATGCCCAAAGAGCAGGTTGCGAAAGCTAGACCACCTGCCTTTTCCGAATATTTTTGTATCCCTTTCCTAGGTCAGGGTAAATAACTTCTTAATTTGCACCATTGTTTTCTTGTTCCGCACCTCTCAGATGTGTACAGACCCTCAGTGCCTAGTCAGCCTCATTAGATGTCAATTTAACCTCCACTGACATGAAGTGTGGCTGACTTGTTGAAATAGAATGTCTATTTCATGTACTATGTCCAAGTAAGCCACAACAATCCCCATAAGAGAGCTGCATAACTTCAATCATTAATAATTGTGTCCTCTGAGGAAAGGAATTTACTTTCTGAACTTGAATTATTTATGTTCTCAGTTGCTACCCACACATTTTGGCATTTTGTTGGAAAAGTTATTTGTTGATACTACACTGTCCAAAACGTAGAGTTCAGCAGTTTCTGGAGTCATGTCTAATAGTCATCATTCAAAGATGAAATCAAATAGTATTTTAACTCCTTACAAAACAAAATGAACTTTTTACCAACGCATATTTCATCTGATACAAATGTGTTTATATAACAGTAATCCTTATGAAAACCACATTGATTCAATTGTCAAGAACTGTACATGTTCAGATCTCTCTTTTTCTCCCCTTGCCTTATTTTTATGATTAGCATTATTCTCTCCCTCTCTCTTTTTTTAGTCGCATAGTTTATAACTGACGTTCTCTGTTTGCTGTGCACTTTTAAGTTAGCAAAGCAAACAGAAAGTTCCAGGAACAGCTACTTTCATCATTGTTCACCTCAGGCCAAGCCCAGGGAACATTCTCCTCAAAAAAGGAGTCAGCCACTCCTTCCCCTGGGAAACAAGGAAGGAAGGGTATGAAAAGTGCGGGAACTTTATTCTGCTGAGATAACAAATACCAGTGAATCACTGGTATGAAGAAGGTTTTCTCTTACCTCTCCCCCATTCTTTCCTATAAAATGAGGAAGTCATAATGGCTTCACTAGGCCAAATCCACAGGAACAAAGGTAGATGTTATGCCCAGATGGAATGCATCCAAAAATAATAATAGGGAGGCAAACAATCGGGAGTAGGAGGAATTTGGTGCTAGACTGTGGGAAAGAAATTAATTAATGGCATATTTGAGTCTTAGATATATTTTACATATCTCCAGTAAGTCATAATATTTACAGACAAGTGACCCAAAGGATTAAGATAAATGAGATATCTTACATAAGAAGTAGTGATTATTGATTATTATCTCCTTACAGAATATGATTTCAAAGCTACAAGTGACCTTAGATGCTATCAGATCCAGCCACCTTGTTTTACAGATGAAGGAACTGAAGCCCAGAGATTTTAAGTGATATTTTTTTTTCCAAATTCACTGAAGTAGTAAGTCAGAATTTTAACTAATCTTCTCTCTACTCCAAATCCAGTAAGGTTGGATTTTAACATATTCTGAGTAAACGTATATGTCAGAGTCAGAATAAAGCAAGATCAGAGGCATGCTGTGTGTGTGTGTGTGTTTGAAAGGAAGAGAGACAAAGACAGAGATTGGCAGAGACAGAGAAGAGAGAGATAACACGCAAGCATATAGGAAAAGAATGACCGATTTCAGTGGGATTTTGAAGATCAGGGTAGGTTTGTCATTTTATATAAGAGGAAGATGCTGCCCAGAGAGTTTGAAATGACTTGTACAGGTTCACACAACTAGGAAGGGGCACAGCTAGACTTTGCATCTAATAAAAATTAAAAAAAAAAAAAAAAGCAGAGAGTAGTCTGTGACATGAGAAGCCCAAGGAGAGGTCAACTGTGATCACCAAAGAAACTCCCTATACAGAAACCTACTCAATGGGCATAAGATGCAAGAATACTATTGGCAAGATCTCAGTGAGAACCTTTTTTAATGAATTTCTGTGTGGGCTTTTTTTGCTGTTTTTACTTTAGGCTCTACCCTATTTTCAGAGCTCAGTTTCCAAATCTTCTAAGTGCATCTCTGAGAACCAGCAGAATATGTTATGCGAAGATTATATACACGCCTGTGGAGTACAAGTAGAATCCATTCATAAACTACTAATGACATTAAAGCTTGTTCCTGATAAACAGATTCTCCACCTGCTATTCCACAATGAAAATCATTTATCACCAATTCATGTTTTCCAATGGAGTTTTTCACTTCAAAGTGCTTCAAACAAGTTATCTTTCTATGTTAGTTAAAGAAGTCTTCAAACATGTTTGTTTACTTTTTCTGAGAGCACACTGTAGAATGGGTGCCCTAAGCACTCTGAGGTATATAAAGTTAATTAGTAAGTTAACAGGCAATTAAAATATATTAGGAATTACTTCTCTTCAAAGTAGTTTAGCAATATTAATGACTCTTTTCCCATTCATCTGACCTGGTCAGATCTCTAACAGAGTCTTTCCTTTCAATGTATTGATGTCATTATCTACATTTATATTCATATAAGTGTATATATACACATTTATAAATTATACTTATTAATGTGAATACATGTTTGTATAAGTGTGTATATATACATATGTGTGTATATGTATACATATATACATATATATATACTTATACATATAATGGCAACATTTAAAACTCTACTAACTATTGATTCAAAAGTATAGATGGTGAAACAAACTTTCCACCTCTTAATTGAGAAATAGGAGATAATGGGTGTCAAGCACAAGATCATTTCTAGATCGGTTTTACAATTATTCTTCTTTCTTCTCCTTTTTCATTTTTTGTTCTCAATGTACTCAACAGTCACATACTCAAAAGTTTAATGATGGTTGTGTCACACCTCCTCTCATAGATGACATATTAGAAGTATAGAATCAAATAAAATAGCTGTGATATTAAAAAAAAACAATACAATTTAAAAATGAAAATATTTTTATCTATTATAGGATAGAAAAAAATACAATCCTTTTGCTCATATTAGAGCCAAGACTGTAATTCACAATTACCACATCTCTTTTTAATTAACTTTTGTTTTTAATGTAAAATAGGGTATTGCTTTTCTTTAATAATGAAAGTGCAATGCTAATAAACTTGAAAGAAGAGACCAAAAGTGTATATGGTCAATGTTCATGTAATGGGAAAGTCCAACTATAGATCTCACTGAGAGTTTTTACCCCTTCCACTCCCCAAAAAAGAATGGTTACCACTGATTTCTAGGTATTTGCATTCCAATTTGACCACTGATTTTAAAATGAAAATAATTTTAAAAAATTATTAGGTTTCTGAAACAAACACACACACAAAAACTATATATGTTATAGTACACATATGTATACAAAATCAGAAAAGTACTTCATATTTTTTCTATTTCACAGAAATACATTTGAAACATCAACAATAACATTCTTTCAAGATCTGCTACTTTGAAAAAATATATTTAAATGAATAGAGCTATCCATTCAGTGTGCGGGAGCAGATGTGGTGGAAAAATATACATATTAAACAGATTCAGCTAGATCTCAATCAAAAGTTGGGAGGCTATAAACTTAAGTGAAGGAGAATCAGCAGAACTCAGGAGTGGAGTTTCTGCAAAGGAAATCACTGACTGAAAGACCACATTGGTTATTCTGAAATTTGCTTGTAAAAGACTAGGTTGTTGTGCCCCTGTAATTTGCATATTTGTAGCTAGAATAAGACTGGTGATAATCTGAATGTATTTGTATGATTTCTAATCAAGAAAAGACAAATTGCAAATCAAAGGGGAAGGAAGGGAGGAAAGGAAGGAGGAAAGCAAAGGAGGAAGGAAGGAAAGAAAGAGAGGGAGGAAAGGAAAGGAAGAAAAAAAGGAGGAAAGAAAGGAAGAAAGACAGGAGGGAGGAAAAGATGGAGGGAAGAAAGAAAAGAAAGAAGGAAGGGGAGGAGGGAGGGAGGGAAAGAGGTAAAAAACAAGGAAACAAGAAAGGAAAGAAGAGAAAGGGAAGGAAGGAGGAGAGAGATGAAGAGACAAGAGGAGAGGATTGACTCAATTCAATTCACTTAATACTTATTAAGCCTCTACTACATGTTCAGCTATCATAGTGACTTCTGAACAAGAAAGAAAAACAGTTCTTGTCATCAAGAACTATTGAGAAAAAAAATACATACACATAAAAGTACAAAATACATGCAGGCATGCATACATACATGTACAAAGTAAACATACTGATACACAAAATAATTAGGGAGGATCACTAATACAAAGGTGAGTCAAATAGATCTTTTAGAAAATGGTAACTAATCTGAGGTAGGGTTGAAAAGAGAAAGCTTTTCATGCTTTCTCTCTCTCTCAAGAGAAAGTTTTTTTGTCATGGAGATAGAAGATGGAGTGTTGGATTCAGGGAACAGCAAATAGGTTGGTTTGACTGGAACAGAGAGAATGTGAGGGGAATAATGTAAAATAGTCTGGATGGGTAGGTTAGAGTTGGATTGTAAAGGAAAGGAAAGGCCAAACAGAAGAGTTTGCATTTTATCCTAGAAGCAATAGGAGGCCATTAAAGTTTATTAAGCAGTAAAGTTTCATGGTCAGAACTGCGCTTTTATGAATATTAATTTGGCAGATATGTGGAGGATAGATTAGACAAGGGGGAGATTAGAGTCAGGAAAACTAATTAGAAGGCTACTGTGGTAGTCCAGAGAACTTGAACTAGGGTAGTTGTTGTATTTAGAGAAAGGAGACACATCTTGGAGGTGTTGTAGTAATAGACAGAGTTGATAAAAACTAGCAATTGATTGGGTATATGAAGATTGAAGAGTCAAGGATGATTCTCAAACTGGGTAACTTGTACCCTCAAGAGTGTTAGAGAAAGTAGAAAGATGGGTTTGTTTAGGGTTTTTAATCTGAGGTATGTAAACTTGTTTAAAAAAAAATATTTTGATAACTGTATTTCAATGTAATTGCTATTCCTTGTTTCCCTATATATTTTTATCATAGGCATATAAAAATATAATTCTGAGAAGATATCCATATGCTTCAGTACACTGCCAAAGGGATCAATGACTCAAAAAGTTTAATGAAAATTATAATAATAATACTAGCATTCATATGTCATTTCAAAGTTTATAGAGCACTTTACAAATATTATCCCATCTTATTTATATAGAAGTATGTATTATTACTTTCCCAAATTTGGGGATGAGGAAATTAAACTAAACAGAATTTAAGCTAATATGCCATGGTCACTTATCCGAGGCCATTTTTTAATCTCAAGTCTTCCTGCCTCCAGTTCTAAGAATTTATTCACTTAGCTGCATGGTTAGAGGGAAGATAATGTTGTTAGACATGTTGAGTTTGAAATGCCTATGGACACCCAGGTGGATATGTGTATGATGCAGTTAATGATATAGTTATTAGAGCTTAAGAGAGAGATGAGGCCTAGATATGTAAAATGAGGAGCCATATACATAGAAATAATAATTGAAATCATATGAGCTGATGACATAATCAAGAGAAAGAGCAAAGAATTAAAAACAGTCCCAGGAAGACAGAATCCTGGGTTTACCCACTCATAGTAAAAGAGTGGCACAAAGATAATGATACAGCAATTCAATTTATAAGAACGATGCAGACAATGGAGAGGAGAATCAAGAGAATACCCAAGAGGAAGGTATGGTCAATTGTATTTACAACAGAGAAGTCAAAAGACAAGGACTAAGAAAAGGCCAGTTGTTTTAACAACTAAGATATCTTTGAAAAGTTTTGTGAGAAAATTTTCTTTTCGTATCTCTATTTCAGGAGGTGATCAGTAGATTCTTTCAATATTTATTTTGCCCTCTAGTTCTAGAATATCAGGGCAGTTTTCCTTAATAATTTCTTGAAAGGTGATGTCTAGGCTCTTTTTTTGATCATGGCTTTCAGGAAGTCCCAGAATTTTTAAATTGTCTCTCCTGGATCGATTTTTCAAGGTCAGTTGTTTTTCCAATGAGATATTTCATATTGTCTTCTATTTTTTCATTCTTTTGATTTTGTTTTGTAATTTCTTGGTTTCTCATAAAGTCATTAGCTTCCATCTTTTTATTCTAATTTTTAAAGAACATTTTCTTCACTGAACTTTTGAACTTCCTTTTCCATTAGGTTAATTCTACTTTTTAAAGTATTCTTCTCCTCATTGGTTTTTTGGGCCTCTTTTTCCATTTGAGTTAGTCTATTTTTAAAGGTTTTATATTCTTCAGCATATTTTTGGGTCTCCTGTAGCAAGTTGTTGACTTGCTTTTCATGATTTTCTTGCATCATTCTCATTTTTCTTTGCAATTTTTCCTCCACCTGTCTTACTTGGTTTTCAAAATCCTTTTTGAGTTCTTCCATTGCATATTCATTCTGGAGACTACCGCATATTTATTCTGGAGGTTTTGGAAGCAGAAGCCTTGATTTTTAGGTCTTCCTCTACATGCTTTGCTCTTCCTCACTTGAAAGGATGGAAGGAAATAGCTGTTCACCAAGAAAATAACCTTCCATAGTGTTACTTTTTCCGTTTTTTGGGCATTTTTCCAGCCAGTTACTTGACTTTTCAGTCCTTTATCAAGAGGAAGGTATACTCTGGGGACCTGTAAGTTATCAGTTCCTCCAAAGGGGCACAATCAAGGGAGAGGAGTTTTCTCCTCTCCTGGCCTGCTCCCTGGTCTGGGAGCTACTGAAAACTTTTCTGCCCAGAATCTGTGAGTAGAATTCCCTCTCCAAAGCCTCTACCAGCTCCTCCATACCAATCAGAGCTCCTCCTCACCCCAGGGTCACCACTCAGAGCTGAGACCCAAATCAGGAGCTAGATTCCCCCAGGGTCTTTAGATGGAGGGCTCCAAAAGTGGACGCTGCCACTGCCTGGGGCTGCTTGGGGCCAAGACTAGGGTAGGAGGACCCTGCTCCCTTCTCACTAACCTTTGAAGCTGCCTTTGGCATTTGTGGGTTGAGAGTTCTGGGAACCACAGCTGCTGCTGTTGGTGCCCTGAAGCATCCAGTCCTGTCCCTGCCTCAATGAATGACCAAGGCTGGGCTAGGCTGGGCTGCCCTCCACTCTGAGCCTGGTGAGATAGGTATTTCCTGTCAGCCTTCCCAGCTGCTTTGGCCTGGAAATCTCTTTCTCTCTGTCACTTTGTGTCTTCTTCTACTCTAAAATTTGTTTAGAGTCATTTTTACAGGTATTTTATGGGCTGCAGTTGGAGATCTCTTACAGGTCATCCTACTACTCTGCCATCTTGGCTCTACCCAGGAAATTTTCAATTGACATAAAAATCTAGGGGAGAAAAATTAGTTTTCCCCACAGTTCCACAAAATTAATATTTAATTAATTATAAAATAAGTTATCTATTAATGAATTAAATTGGAGAAAAGATGGAAGAATCCTCCTCCAATTTCAATTTCAACCCTTCTCTCATCAGCTTTGGTATCTTGAAAAAAATATTACATTACTTTATAAACAAACTAAGTTACTTAATACATCATGTAGTAGGTAGAGTACAGTATGTAGAATTGGCAAGACCCAATTTCAAATACTGCCTCTGACACTTATTAGTTGTGTAATTTTGGAAAAGTCCCTTAACCTCTCTGAATTTAAGTTTCTTCATCCAAAATATGTGAAAATTGGACCAGATGGCCTTTCAGGTCCCTTCCTGCTCTGGAGCAGTGATCTCAAGACCTCAAAGTCATAATATGCTAGTCCTGGGGAGTGCAGGATCTAAATACAAAAGACTTCAATTTTCATGTCAGAATTAGAAAAGATCTCTCTTTACAAACTCCTAAATTAGGGAAAAACTAGGGTGAGGCCCAACTCCAAAAAAAAAAAAAAAAAAAAAGCATTCCATCATAGAAAACCTAGACCTATTCCAAATCAGACCCAGATTCCAAGGACTCTCTAAATCTGGAGTAGTCACTGAGTTTGTGGTCAAAGGGATGGATACACAAGTCACTGTTGATAAAGGTATCCTATTCACTATCCCCACACTCAAGTGGCATTTAGTTCTTTGATTATAAATAGTACTACTTCCACCTAAACTTACACTGCTGAAGAATATTATGTACTTACAAAGTTCTTCACTTGATCCTTTTTAAATAAAGTTTTAGAACATCTTCTTTAATTTTGATAGCATATTTTTTCATCTAGCAAATTTTCTTAACATTGGGGCACAAAACAATAAGATTTTCATCACAAAATACCAAAAGCAAAGGATGTTTGCTCATATTCCAAACCAAAGTGATGATACTACCTAATACACCAAAAAAAAGTACCTATGATTTTAAAAAAAAGGAGGTTTCTTTTGGAAAGCTTCCTATAGTCTCATTTCTGGGTCCCTTGATACATTCTTTCTGCCCCATTATAAATAGCAAAAGCATTGGCCAACGTGTGCATAAGCAGACTTTGACTTTAAGTACTTTCTCCAATTATTTTTTTTGAACTTTTGACCTGATGAAGGAAATGAGGCCCCTTTCCAATTAGATAGTTTATTTTTCTCCCATCCCCATTTTAGAGGTGTAAGGAGGGAATGATAGCCAGCAGGATCTCATTTGTCTCTTTTTGTGGGCATCAGGCCAGAAAGTAAGCATGTCTCTCTGAGTTAAAAAGAGCTAAGCGTGTTATAAAGCATGTTTCCACATTCTTGCCCTTTTGGAGTTGAAAGGAGGGTAGAATGTCTGTCTCAACAGAGACCAAAGATAGTTACATAAAGAATGAAGTCTAAAAAATTCTCACTATTACAGAAAAGTATAGTAGTCACAACACTGATTGATCCAAGGAGACAAGACTTAATTGTGAGCTACACCTAAAATGTTAGGGAGAGAAGGGCAAACTTTTCTTTGTGGTGCACATTTCTTAGAAATGTGGAGGAACCAAGTAGGACTTTTCAGGTTTAAACACACTTACTAGAGGACCCTAGGCAATGCCTACCTTTCTCACACTGTGTTAGTTTCCAAAATGGACTTTTGAAATCACATAGCAGCCCACAAGTCCTGATGACAGCGTCAGTGGACTGCATCATCCAATTAAATGAAATCCATTTTCATTGTTTTGCTACCCCAACAGGCAAACTGAAAAAAAAAAAAAGCACAAGAAAGTGAAATGGGCATATTGACTTGATATTCACCATTTCCTCCATCAAAGCCAGGCCTGCCCCCCACCCCATCCCATCCCCTTCAAAGAAACCATTTTCTGCTATGCTCTATACCTACCTCATTCCAAGTCGTTTCAGCCTTTGTAGAATAAATGTCTTTATCTTGCCATACCAAAAACAAAACTGTTTAAAATCACACTGAAACTGAAAAAGCATGGAAATGGAATGAAGATTTTTCAATCTTTTTTATTTTTTTCTTATCACTCATATCCGTCCTGAAACCATCTTGAAACATTTCACAGGTCATGCAAAATATTATCCAGAAAAGTATTTACTGAAATCAACCATTATGGTCTTTAGATATGAAAATAAAACAATAATAAATTATAGTCTGAGATTAAAATTATAATAATCAATTATAATTTTTCTGTCTTTAATAACTTAAAGCTGACATTTATCACTCATTAATCAAATAATTTTAAAGTGCTCCATTGGGCATCTGTTCTAAAATGCAATAGAAAGAAATCCTTACTTTATATAACCTGACAGTTGGTAATACAACTTCTGGTTGAGGACTACAAAAATGGGTCTAACTGCACCACCTCTTAAAGTAGCGCATTCCATCTTTGCAGAGCTCTGTGTTGTTTTTTCCTAATGCCAAACCTAAATATGCCTAATTGTAACAGTCTCCAGTTCCTCCCAGTTTCGCCTTTTAAGGCCAAATAGAATAGTATTAGTTATTAGTTATTCTTCTATGTGACAGCTCTTCAAATATTAAAAATAGAAATTATTTCTCCTCTGAGTTTCTCTTGAAGACAATACACCCCATTTCTTCAACCATCCCTCAAATGATATGGATTAAGGTCTTCTGCCATCATAATTGTCTTTTTCTGAATCCTCCCATTTTTAGTAACCGCTTTCCTTATCATTTCACCATACTTAATGCATCCCCAATAAACCTTACTTTCTACTCTCCCACTATCCACTTAACTTAGTTTTTCTCTGCTAAGAATTTCCTTTGCAGTTGTTTTCTAGCTATTATATGTGTCCTATATTCCCAGTCCTGCTCTACAAAGGGTGTAAAATCAGTATTGTCATTCTCTTGCCAGCTATTTAAGCTACAGAAGTAGAGAATGCCTGATGGGTGGTACTCACCACCAATTGTGTGGCATCCAGCTTCAACTGGATAAACTCAAATAATGAATCTGTGCATCACAAAATAGCTTGATTCCCCATGATACAATCATTCAACCAGAGAACTTCTTAGCTTCATTTTGAGTTGATTAGGAGGAAAAACAAAAGGTAGATTGGACACGTGGAGGCTAAAAAATGACTTTGTGTAACTCATTATTATCCACACAATGTCAAGATATAGATAAATAGATAGATATAGATATATGGAGAGAAAGAGGGAGAGGGAGAGAGAGAGAGAGAGAGAGAGAGAGAGAGAGAGAGAGAGAGAGAGAGAGAGAGAGAGAGAGAGAGAGAGAGAAAGAGAGAGAGAGAGAGAGAGGTGATCTGAATATCCCTTTGAGGACTTGAGAGAAGATGTAAGAATCATATAGGATGACAGGACAGGAATTGGCTGCTATTTGCATTGATAGGAGAAATACTCACATCAGCAAAATTTAAAAGCTATAAAATTCTTTTTCTCTTGCCTATCTCACAAAAAATTTTTGTACCTCTCTTATTCATTTATAATACAATAACACTTATAATATCACATATAATATTACATAGTATGGTAATCTCTCTTATCTTCTTCTCCTCTAGGTTTTAAACTTCATGAAAGCAGGGACCAACTTTTTTTTCTAAATTGTGTATTTACCCTGAAGCTCATACATAGATTTACACTATAGGTATTTAGCACGATTTTTTTTTCGTTTTAGAGGCAAAAGACAATAAACAAAAACAATATACAAGACACTTGGAGATATACTGGCTTGCTCTTTTACACAAAATCAACAGATGAGATGAGTCTTCTAGGAATATTGTAGTCAAATTCCAGAGTTCTCAGGTCAAGGAGAAAATATTGCAAGCAGCCAGAAAGAAACAATTCAAGTATTGTGGAAATACAATCAAGATAAGACAGGATCTGGCAGCTTCTACATTAAGGGATCAAAGGGCTTGATATATGATATTCCACAAATCAAAGAAACTAGGATTAAAACTAAGAATCACCTACCCAGCAAAACTGAGTATAAGACTTCAAGGGAAAAAATGGTCATTCAATGAAATAGAGGACTTTCAAACATTCTTGATGAAAAGACCACAGCTAAATAGAAAATCTGACTTTCAAACACAAGAATCAAGAGAAGTATGAAAAGATCAAGAGGAAAGAGAAATCATAAGGGACTTACTAAAGTTTAATTGTTTACATTCCTACATGGAAAGATAATATTTGTAATTCTTGAAACATTTCTCAGTATTTGGGTAGTTGGAGGGATTATATATACACACATACACACACATATATAGTCATAGGGCACAGAGTGAGTTGAACAGGAAGGGATGATATCTAAAAAAAATGAAATCAAGGGGCGAGAGAGAAATATATTGGGAGGAGAAAGGGAGAAATGGAATGGGACAAATTATCTCTCGTTAAAAGGACAAGAAAAAGCTTTTTCAATGGAGGGGGAAAGGGAAAGGTGAGACGGAAAAAGTGAAGCTTACTCCCATCATATTTGGCATAAGGAGGGAATAATATGCACATTCAATTTGGTATGAAAATCTATCTTAAATTAGGGGAGGAGGAGGTAAGTGGGGTGTGGTGGGATGATAGAAGGCAAGGCAAATGAGAGGAGGGGATTAATTAGAAATAAATATGTTTGGGGATGGATAAGGTCAAAAGAGAGAACATAATAAATGGGGGGCAGGATAGGATGGAGGGAAATATAGGGAGTCTTTCACAACATGACTATTTTGGAAGTCTTTAGCAAAAATACTCATATACAACTTATATTGAATTGCTTGCCTTATTAGTTGGGATGGGTGAGTAAGGAGGGAGGGAGAGAAGTTGGAACTCCAAGTTCAAGGAACAAATGTTGAGAACTGTTTTTGCATGTAACTGGGAAATAAGAAATACAGGTAATGGAGTATAGAAATCTATCTTGCCCTACAAGAAAAGAGAGAAGAGTAGGATAAGGGAAGGGAGGGGTATGATAGAAGGGAGGGTAGATTGGGGGAAGGGATAAACAGAAAGCATGGTGTTGTGGGGTAGGGGAAAGGGAGAGATGGGGAGAAAATTTGAAACTCAAAATCTTGTGGAAATGAATGTTGAAAAAAATAAATACATTTTAAAAAAGAAAATGAAAGACAAACAATAACAACAATCTGTATGCTAAAAAAAATCCACTTAGTACTGGCTAAGAAATAGAGGGGTAGACCAGTGGGAAAGGTTAGGTACTCAAGACACAGTAGTCAATGAATACAGCAATCTAGTGTTTGATATACCCAAGGATCCCAGCTTCTGGGATAAGAACTCTGACAAAAATTGCTGGGAAAACTGGATAACAGTGTGGCAGAAATGGGGCATAGACTACTGCCGTCTCTGACATCGTACACAAAAATAAAGTCCAAGTGGATACACGATCTAGGTATAAAGATAGATACTATAAACAAAGTAGGGGAGCAAGGAATAGTATATTTGTCAGATTTATGGAGAAATTTTTGACTAAATAAGAGAGAGTAAACATTATGAAGTACAAAATGGATAATTTTGATTACATTAAATTGAAAAGTTTAGGAGAAAAGCAGAAAATTGGGAAAAAATTTTTGCAACTAGTGCCTGTGATGAAGGCCTCATTTCTAAAACACATAGAGAACTGGGTCAAATGTACAATACAAGTCATTCCCCAACTGATAAATGGTCAAAGGATATGAACAGGAAGTTTTCAGAGGAAGAAATTAAAGCTATCTATAGTCACATGAAAAAATGTTCTAAATCACTATTGATTAGAGAGATGCGAATCAAAACAACTGAGATACCACATCACACCTATCAGATTGACTAACATAACAGAACAGGAAGATGATAAATGTTGGAGAAGATGTGGGAGAGTTGGAACACTAATTCATTGCTGGTGGAGCTGTGAGCTGATCCAACTGTTCTGAAGAACAATTTGGAACTATGTCCAAAGAGCTACAAAAATGTACATACCCTTAGACCCAGCAATATCGCTTCTAGGGCTGGATCCCAAAGAGATCATAAAAATGGGAAAGGGTCCCACATGTACAAAAATATTTATAGCAACTATCTTTGTGATGGATAAGAATGGAAATCAAGGGGATGCTCATCAACTGGGGGATGGCTGGACAAGTTGTGGTATATGAATGTAATGATATACTATTGTGTTATAGGAAATAATGAACAGAAAGACTTCAGAGAAGCCTGGAAGGATTTATATGAACTGATTCTGAATGAAAGGAGTAGAACCAAGTGAACTTTGTACACAGCAACAACCACAGTGTGGGAGGAATTTTTCTGATAGACTTAGCCCTTCACAGCAATGCAAGGACCTAAAAAATTCCCAATGGACTCTAGAGGCAAAACGTCTTCCCCATCCAGAGAAAGAACTGTGGAACTGGATCACAGAATGAAGCATACCATTTTTTCTTGTGCTATGTTTTGGTTTGGTTTGTTTTCATGGTTTCTCCCATTCATTTTAATTCTCCTATGCAACATGACTAGGGTGAAAATGTATTTAATAAGAATGTATGTATAGAACCCATATAAGATTGCATGCCATCTCATGGAGGGAGAGGGGAGGGAAGATGGAAGGTCTGGGAGGGAGGGGAAAATATTTAACATATATTGAACTGATTGTAGAAAATTGAAAACAAATTAATTAATAAAAATAAAAGAAATGATGAGAAGGCAGATTTCAGAAAGGCCTGGAAAGACTTTCATTAAGTGATATAGAGTGATGTGAGCACTTCCTGGAGAACATCCTACATAGTAACAGCAACATTGTCTAATTATCAAGTGTGGTAGACATAGCTCTTCTCAGCAATACAATGATGTAAGACAATTCCAAAAGACTTAGGATGGAAAATGCTGTCCATCTCCAGAGAAAGAACTATGGAATCTGAATTCACATTGAAGCATACTACTTTTAATTTTTTATTTCTTTAGTCTTTTTCTCTTGTGATTCTATTCTTTTGTTACAATTCTCCCTTCACAATATAACTAATGTGGAAATATGCTTAACATGCTTGTACATGATTAACCTATATAAGACTGCTTGCTATCCTGGGGAAGGAGAAAAATTGCAAACTCAAAATCTTACAAAAATGAATGTTGGAAACTATCATTACATGTAATTGGAAAAAAATAAAATAGTATTAAGTTAAAAAAAAAAAAACTCCTGAATTCAGGAGATCCACCCTTCCCAGTAGAAGAGATGAGAAATATGCATAATCTTTAGTCTGAAAAAGCATTTTAGAGCCAACCTGTCAAATTCATGGACTTGCAACACTACTGTTTATAATCTGAGGCAGATTAAAATATAATTGTGAAATCTTTAATAAAATAAAAATACAATGAAATATAGTTAATGGTAATTTGTCATGTTCTAAGTCAACATGAGACCCATAGGGGATACTTACATAACTTTCTATTTGAGTTTGATGTCACTGTCCTGGAGCATCCAAATTCAAGGACTTCCCTTGTGCCATATAGCCTCAAAATTAGCTCTGACTCACGCAATTGGTATAATATGTAGGATGTGTTGTGTAATTTTAATTTAATTAATATAATGAGAGTATTGACTGCAAGAGCTTGGAAATAGAGGATTCTTAGTGGAAAAAAGAACTTTCGACATCTTACCATACACAATGCTAGAATGTAAAGCAATGCATTGCCTAATGAGTTTTGGAATAAGACTCTTTAAATTATACCTTACATTGTCAAACATGTGCCTAGAAAAGTTGATTCTTGCTCTTTCCATATCTTACACTTTTATATTATTTAAGCACCAAGGGCTTAATGATTGGGGCACTTATCTCTCCACTGGGAATAAAAAGCTAAATGGTGAGGTTCCTGTCTCAGACATGTTTTCCGAATATCCTATAATTAACATTTCTAAAGTGCTCTGAAGTTAAACAAGCACTGTACTAAACATGTTATGACATTCGAGTTGTGAATTTAAGCACACAAATGGCAGAGTCAATGGAAAAGTTCGTGTTGCCATAGGAATGTTAACTCATCCCCGTGGCACATAAAGTAATGTACATTAAAATGTATTTTTAGCATGAAAAGTATTTTAAAAAATATGAAGAGTGGGCCTGGTTCTGAATCTGTTCATGTAACCTATTGTTTCTTTAGTAGAGCTTCATTCTTGATGTCCACACTCCCTTTGGGAGGGGAAACACAAGGTATGCTCAGAGGATTTTACAATTACTGTGAAATATTAGATTCTGCTGATAGCTACATATATTATTGTATCATGTAGTTTGGTGGCAATTGAATATGGATTATATTGATGCTCTATATTTATTAAGGACAGTTTTCTAAAGGCCTCAAAATGGCTTATAACTACTTTCTGGTCAGGCCTAAAACCATTTCTGAAAGGTAAACAGAATCATTATCACAGTTTGGTACTTTGTGGGAGAAAGGGGAAAACAAAGACACTAGACACCTGGAGGTTGGATATGGAATAGGTAATCTGCCCCTAGTATAAGAAAGTATTGGAAAAAATTGTTTAAATAAAATCCAGTCCTTGGAGCCTTTTCATAAAAGTGAGGCAAAGTTGCACAGTGGATAGAGCTCTGGGCCTCTAGTCAAGGAAACAGATCCAGTCTCAGACACTTTCTAATTTTTGACTATAGGCTAGTCACTTAACCTTTGTTGGCCTCAGTTTCATCATCTGTAAAACGGATAATAATAGTACCTGCCTCACAAGATTGTTGTGACAATGAAAAAAGTGACTAAATGCTTTGTAACATTCAAATCACTATATAATCCTAGTTGTTTTAAATTTTATTTGTTTGCTTAGTTGGGTTGTTCTTTTTTTTGTTTGTTTTCTTTTGTTTTATTTTGGTTATAAAAGCCTACCTATTTAAGGGGGTTTTAAATAATTATTTGTTATATAATCCTATCTATTTTGAGTGATTTTTTTTGAACTGTCAGTGAGCCAAAGAGTATTTATTACACATTTGCTATGAATCAGGCTTCCTGTTAAGTGTTGAGCATATAAACTCCTTTCTCTCAAGGAGTTCACAGCCAATGAGAGGAGACTATATAACAAACCACTAAATACAAATTGGGAAACTGGAGATAATCTCAGAGGGAAAGCTTTAAGATGGATACAGAGAACTGGGAAAGGACTAGAATTGTAATTTTATTTCTATTTGGGAACTTTCATGAAGGTTACTGTCTCTACCTAACATGGCGGAACAGTAACTGCTCCACAACTCAGTATATAATCTTAGTTACCTGGGACACTATTAAGTTATTTGCCCAGTGTCATATAGACAGGATATCTCACAGGCAGAACCTAAATAATAATAATAATTTCTAACATTCATATACTATTCAGTATGTGTCAGGCACCGTGCTAAACACTTTATAATTAGTATCCCATTTGTTGCCCATAACAATGCTGGGAGGTAGATATTATTATTATCCCCATTTTACAGTTGAGGAAACTAAGGCAGATAAAGGTTAAGCAACTTTCTCAGGGTCATACAGCTAGTAAGTATCTGAGACTGAATCTACCCTAATTCTGAGCCCAACACTCTATCTATTGTGCCACCTCTTGACCCTAAATAAAAGCACAGTTGTTTTTTTTTTTGATACTGAGGAATGCTATCTGCCTACTTACTCATGCTTAGTCTCTATTCACAGATATTCACAGATGTAATGACTTTTATTCATTTATAGTAAATCAAAATACTAGGCTAAGTTGTTAATCATTTAGTTTTAATACTCCTATTTATAAATATTGGAAAAAAATATATTTCAAGTGACAATTCCCTTAGTTTCAGCAATGCAAACAATCCATGCCATGCCCCTCTTCTATTTCTGTCATTTTTCCCATGGGAAAAATGATATTTTTTTAATTGTGACTCATTTGACTTTTTGTTTTGTTTTCTTTTTTGTGTGTTTTTTACTGGGTTTATGATTTCACTGGCATAAGGAGTTCTCAGAAACTTCTATCAAAGAAGGACAGTACTTTCTCCAAAATTAGCTAAATTTGTGTTCCTATAAAATCAAGAAATTCTCAATTTGACTACAAAAATTCAATACATTAAAAAATAATTTTATTAATGTTTTTTCTCTTATTTAACTCATCAAATCACTATTCAGTGAAGTTGGGTCTCAAGTAGTGTGAGTAAGGAATCCTGTAAAGTAATGATATTATTAGAATTTATATTACATATTGAGCTAAAAGCTATTGGGGCAATGGATATAAGAAGATTCATCTTTGTGAATTGAAATCTGGAATCAGATATTAACTAGTTATGTGACCCTGCACATGTAATAGTTTGCTTCAGTTTCCTCATCTGTAAAATGAGCTGTCAAAGGAAATGACACAACACTCCAGTATCTTTGCCAAGAAAATCTTTAATCGGGTCACAAAGAGTTGGATACTACTGAAAACAACTGAACAACAATAATAAAGAAGAAATTACCTTAGTTTACATAATTACCACTCCAACAGTACAAGTTCAGGTACATAGCTACTTCATAGGAATCATTCACATTAAACAAGATTCTAGTTGTAGATTTAATTACTTGATGTTACTCAAAACTTATCTATTAAATATTAAATAAATAATCTAAAAATCCATGAAAAGACCCCTTGAATGCCTCATTGTGGTGCAAATGTCATCTTGTGTTCCTAAAGGCTACACCAGTTCAATACAAGCTCTGGCAGGTCCTACTAAGATGGAAGAGCTTTCCTTTATGGGTCTGGTGGTGGACTGGATCTGTTGTGCCAGAGACCAGTCTAGTTAAATGTTGAGAGGCTCATTAACAGAATTAGTCATAAAATACCAGAATCAGAGATTACAACTACAATAGACTTCAAAGGCATAGTTCAACACTCTTGTTTTGTAGATGAGACAGTGATTCTCAGAGCATTCAAGTGACTTGTCCATTTGAATTCAAGTCACTTGAGTCTGATAGCTGGCATGGTGGATATTGTAAGTCAGGAAAGTCTTGATTTTAAATCTGTCCTTAGACATTGATTACCAGTAAGACCCTAGTCAAGTCACTTAGCCTCTATCTGCCTCAATTTCCTTAATTATAAAAGAGGGATAATAGCATATATCCCCCAGGCTTTTTGTGAGGGTTAAATAAGATAATATTTGTTAAGCACTTGGTAGCATAATAGGTGTTTATACTAAGCACTGAAAATGTTTAGTATGAAAAGGAAAATAGTATAGACTGATTAGAAAAAAAAAGGTTTGAAAAGCCTAGGTCTTAATTCTTTTTCTTTTATTTTTTTTTTGTTGGTATTGTTTGAAATTCTTTCACAGATGATTTTGCCCCATGCTGATCACTTTTAAAAGGGGATGAAAGAATGGGATAATTTCAAGATACCTAAAATAGTTGAGTATCTTCAGTTATGGCATCCAGGCATATATAACAAAAAGAAAAAAATAATTTTTTTCTTGAATTTCCAAATTATGATTTCCTTTTAAATATTTAGTCAATCATTCATAGCATGAAAGTCATTATTCAAATTTTCTCTACTAAAAAAAAGAGAGCATTAAAAAGTTTAGAGCCTAACAATTTACCTACATCATGTACCTACATTTACCTACATTCTACTAAGTCAGTATTAAAACTGGCAATTCAGTTTGAACTAAAATCTGGTACCACTTTCTTCTTAGATAACACCACATTGCTAATCCCAGAGTGCAAGGTTCTCTACAATCTTTATCTCACCTACATAACTAACCTTACATTAGATATTTCCTTTCACTTTATTTTTCATGCAATCTGCACTACTGGATCTCCACTGCTCTCATCCTTTCCTCTCCAATATCCATGAATTTGTGCAAGCATACCTTGGAATGGAAGCCTTCCACTTTTCTGCCAACTGAAATCCTTCTCTTCTTCCAAGAGCAGATCCAAGGGCCATTGATTCCTTAAAGGTTTACCTGATTTCCTACCACAACATTGATGATCCCTTCCTCCCCAAACTTTCTTCCCTTCTCTTTTTGACCTTGCCTATGCTCTTATTATATTCTAACTAGTATTATAGCTAATTGTGTACATGCCATATCATTTTGGCTTAGATTGTAAGGTCCTTAAATACAAGGACTGTATCATCTTTCATGCTTTTTACTGCCAGTGCCTAGAGCATAATAGGTCCTTAATGTTGAAGCATTGAATCACTAATGATCAGTATAGTACAGCATAGCAGAAGGAAAGAATGAGAGATATATCCCATTCTACACTAGGTCATCCTCCATGGATGCCAGCTTTCAGACTTTAGTGCACTTCATTTCTCATGAGCACTAAGTCAGTATTTTAACACATTAGCTCTTCTCTAAGATTTAAATTTCATAGGATGATTACAGGGGATGGAAGCTTCTTCACAAGCTAGATTGCTGCTTTCATCCCAGTCATTTTATAATAAGTCATAATAATGAGTTCAGACCGTAGGCACTTAAAAAGAGCATAGCAGCTGCTTTTTAAATCTTGATAGCTCAACTAACTTTTTTTCCCAAAACCAGCTTATTAGAGAAAGTGGTATTAGGTTTTCTTTAAAGCATTTCAAAAAGAGTATTTCACACATTTAGAAGAATAAAACAACACTCAAGTTTCTTACCAAACTAGTTTAACCTTTCAACACAAGTGGACTTTAGGGGGAGAAAGAAATCCATCTGTAATTCTGATTCATTTATCATTAACTCATCCAAATGTTATTATATGTGACATATTTGTTTGTTCATAGAAGCTTCTTTGTCTCCTTCTATGTTTCTTATAACCATATCAGTTCCTTTTAAACTATCACAAGTATAATTCATGGTTCAAAACTCCAAATCCTGACATGGCATGAGGTTCAGGTGGTTGATTATCAAAGAGAGTTGAGTTAGACGCTAAGGAGAAGTTTCTGACTTGAAGGGTCCTAAGATAATAACTATAGCAAAAATTTCTCCAAGACTCTCTTTTCTATACACATATCATACATAGGCTTTTGACCTAAGGTTCTTGAACTCTTTTTTTTTTTTAATTTTGATAACTTCATTCCAATATAATTGGTTTCCTTTGAAATATTACATTTTTAGTTTTATCCATTTAAAAAAGGGTTCAAAGGCTTTGTTGTTTGTTCTTAGTTCTCAAAGAGGACCATGACATTAGGAAGGTGATGCTATGACTTACAAGTGAATTAGATATAACTAAGAGAGGGCTGTGTAAGGTCACCAGCTTTCTCCTCCAGAGCCATCTGAGTCCAGTGACAAGATATAGATCAGGATGACTGCAGATGGCCCCCTCACAGGCTTTACTAGAATGCCAAAGGGTTTTATGACATAAAAACATGATTAAGAAACTTTAATATAGATGGCTACAGACTGATAAATGACAGATATAATATATACAAACATATACATATACTTAAGGTTAGATACCACCTTGCATAGTGAGTATAATTATTTTGGAGGCAGGATGCTAAACTTCCAGCCCAGTGACTCTTATATATCTTCCTGCCACTTCAGAAACCAAATACAACAAAGCCTCTAATGCTAAGGATTTCGATGTTTTGTCATATCCTTCTGAATGTGACTAGGTTGCTTAGTTTCTTTCACAATAAATTATTTCGTGCTCTGCTCAGCATGTTGTAGTAAAGATTGACTGAAAGTAGAGACTTACACATGTTTCAACTACACTTCAAAAAACACAGTTCTCCAAAGGGCAACATAAAGGTCCTGGACCTTCAACTAGCTAGTATCACTAAAAAACATCCATATGAACTGAGACACATAAAATGTTTCAGCTACCACTGTGACTTCCAAATTAGGGTACTGACAATCAAAATATGTGTACATAGAAAATCTATCAAAAACAAAGCAAAAATGTCACTCTGTATTCTCCCACAAGCTTCTATCAAACTGAAAATAGAATCATGAAGTCCTAGAGCATGGACAGGTACTGGAGAGCCTTTCCAGTCTAATGCTCATTGATTTTGGAAGGAAAAGTTAACACTATCTAAAAAGATTTCAAAGACATGAGGTAATGGAATAACAGTTCTGCTTTACTCTAGACCTTGGGGGGAAGGTGTTTTAATTTACTCTAGTCTGTACACACCAAAGATATATGCCACTTTCTCAATCCTTCACTTTATTCCTTAGTGCTTGCTTCTATCCCTTGCTTCCAGGGACTTGGGCATCTGCTGCTAATTAGGCTCATCAGCACTCCCCTATGGCATCCCTGCTGATCCACTAACAAGAGTTAGTGGATCAGCAGGGGCATATGGCTGTTTAGGATGGAATTTTAACCCCCTCCCTACCATGCCCCATGCAAGAACCATTCATCCCACTACAGTGAATGGCAAGGCTAATACCCAGGCACATCAAGGTTTGGATGCCATGGTAACCAGAGAAGGGAAGAAACTGCCAGGAACGTAGAGCTGTAGTTAGAACTTCTTCACATTTTCATGATTGCCAACTGAGACCTGCAAATGCTATTTCCTAAACACCACCTACAAATGTTAGAATCCATCAGACTCCTGAAGTATCTCAATTTGGGAGGGAAACAGCTCCTATTTTTCAGGTCCCTTCCCCCACCCCTTTAATGATTATTCGGGGATAATCCTCAGCAAATGCATTTTGATTGCAGTAGGTGTGCTCGATTAAGCTCACAGTCAGGATTCTGGACAGCTAATCAGACACTGTCACAAAATAGTCATTTTATATTTAAAATTGCAAATAAAAATGTAATGTCCAGCATACACTTTGTATATGTGTCTACTACATATTAATAATAATATTTTCTGCAATGTTTGGAAAAGCAAAGCCATGTTATTGTCACTTTCATTAACAGAATGTTGAGTAGAACTTGGCTTATTAACTGACTATGAAACTTTGTTTCTGTTGTTTTAGGTGTTTTAACAGATGGAGAAACATGTTCAGACAGTGAAAAATCTAGATCAAATTTATCTAACTATTACAGTTATTGCTAGAATCAGAACAAACACACCCCAGTCTTGGGTTACAGATCAGTACAACAAATTCTCTAGCTTTTCCCATAGCAGTAAATCTTAATTACTCAAAATGTTATGATACAACAAGCACTTATTAAGCATCTACTATATTAGACTCAGGGGCTATAAAGACAAAAATGAAATAGTCCCTGCCCTCAGGAAGCTTATATTCTAAGGGAGCAAAATTTTGCTCAGTTATACCAAAAAGCAGATAAAAGGTAAATTGCATAATAATGTCTCTTATTCATGTAATCTGTGACAATTTCCATGTAAATTGTTGATTGAACATCTGCAAAATTAGAAAGTTCACATCACTAGAAATGGATTGCTTCTTACCCCAGACATTAGAAAATACCATGGTAAGTGAATGGGAGAAGTGAAGTTGACTGAAGCAACCCTTCTGATTACCTTTAATTCAGAAGGATCCTCAACAATTAAATTCTTAGTGACTGTAAGACAGATAAAACACAGCACACAGGAGGGCAGCTAGCACAGGTTCACTCTTGGTCAGTCAGGAAAGACACTAAGAAGGGGTCAATAATCTTACTTTATTTTAGTCTAGTTTTCTCAGAAGAGGATTGCTGATAACGGGAGCATAAACTCCTATAGCATTCTTTAATCACCATTCTCCTAGGGGCCTGTGAGAAGGGGGGAGGGGGGAGCAGTTACTCCTGCAGCTCGATGGGGTCAACCAAGATGGGCACAACTTGTACTTTC
Source organism: Notamacropus eugenii (assembly GCF_028372415.1). NCBI lineage: Eukaryota > Metazoa > Chordata > Mammalia > Diprotodontia > Macropodidae > Notamacropus > Notamacropus eugenii. The sequence continues at coordinate 365,120,195 of NC_092876.1, read as the reverse complement.
CCTAAATTCCCTCAAGCCTCAATGGGAGCCAGTTGAGGTAAACACAGATTCCCCCCAAGCTTTTATGGGGGCCAATCAAGGCACACACAGCATTCCAGCTTGTGCATTCAACCCTAAGATTCCCTCCCAAACTTCAATGGGAGCCAGTTGAGGCACACACAGCATTCAACCCTGAGGGTTCTCCATTCACTCACCAGTGACCACCAGTTTTATAGGCCTACAAACAAAGAAGGCATATTGCCAGTAATAGTCTCACAACTTTACATCACCCCATCTCTGTATCTCACTGCACAGCTACAGTGAATACTTATGTTATTTACCATTATATAACTCTGCGCAAGCATGGTGGAAATGTTTTGAACCATAACTGTCGGAACTCATATCTAGTACCTGGGAACCAGAGATTGTTATACCTATGGATCCTGGGAAACTGAATGCTGAGAAAAAATAACAAAACATAACAAAAAATAACAAAATAACAAAAAATAACAAAAATTCACTTTACACTAAAATTCACCTTATATACAATCATTCAGTGATTATATAAGAGGGAATATCATTGAACAAACTGAGTAGAATGTACAAGTAAAACCAAGGTTCTAGATAACACATAGACTAAAAAAATCCATCCTGAAAACCAGTGTTTACTATACAGTTAAACCTATCTTTAGGTATAATTAAATGGAAAAGGGTTGACATGTGAAAGTAAAATGAGCTGTTAAGAACACACACACACTTCATCACATACCATAAGAAAACTTAGATTAAACTGCAGTAGTTTTAGCAATAAAAAAAGGCCTCAGCTTAGTGTTTAAGTCTCCTGATTGCCAATCACCTTCATGAATCTTTTATTCTGGAGACATATGCAAGAACTATGAAAACAGGTAACTTGCACAATTTTTACGTCTAAAATTAAATGAGCAAAACATGTTTCCTGTCACAACAGTGTTCATGGCATCCTGTGTTCTTCCCATTCAACAAAATACAAAGTTGCTAAATATTCACTATCACTTTTTTCATTTGGAACTGTTCTCTGTATGTGCTTTATGCATGTATTTTAAAAGTTAAATCTCATTTAAACAGTTAATGTTGCATTTCATTCGTATTTTGGAAATATTTAAGGTCCATACAGTTTACCATTTTGGAGCTATAAAAATGGGAACATATATAAATATATGTGTAATGTATGCATATGTATGAAAAAGGCTAGGTCTGCCAACAACCAAGCAAGTGTAGCACAGAATAAAAGCACATACACTGTAAGAAAATGAAAATACCGTTACTGAAACAATAATGACATGCTAGATTACTCTTTGTCCTATCTGTGGACACGCAATAGAGAGGGAATTTTAAGAAAAATGAAGCCTGTCTTTGTAACTTTCTGTCTTTACTCATAACTTCCCTAGTCATTATATACTGTAGAATCCCTGTTTGTATATTTGAAGATTTGCTCATTTCCTCTTTACCCTTCTGTCTTCTTGGGGGGAAAAAAGAGAGAGATCATTCCTCTGATCTTTTTCAAATAATTCAAATAATTGTTGTTCCTTCTCTCTGAAGCCTTTATGAACTTTTTAGATCCTTCTAGAGAATCATAATCTTGTCTGGAACTTGACTGAAGGTATAATAAATGTTGAGCATGCTGGGAATATAACCTTATCACACTGTTCTGCATTAAACTTCTAAATTTGTTTCATAGGACCAATTCAGGAGCTTCTTGAATAGTCAAGCCTTTGGCATAGTGTCCAAACCTCTTAGTCATTCACTGACATGATCAATCAGTAAACATTTATTAAATGCCTACAATGTATTTCACTGTGCTAAGCACTGGGAATGCAAAGTAAGACAAAAGACAGTCCCTGTTCTCAATGAGCTTACATTTAAAAACAGGCATGCTGGCTATTTACAAATAAATTGTATTAAGGATAAATTGGAAATAATCAATTAAACAAGTTCACTAGAGTTAAGAGGGATCAGGAAAGGCTTCCTATAGAAGTTAGGATTTTGGCTTGGATTTGAAGGTAATTAGGGAGGCAAAGAGGCAGAGATAAGGAAGGAGAGCTTTCCAGGTATGGAGCATGGTCAGTGAAAATTCCAGGAATAGGCTGACCATCTCCACCAAGAGGGTCTTGCTTGTTCATGCAACAGTAAGGAGGATAGTGGGACAGTGTCCCTGATTTTCAGAGCAAGTTATTAGAGATGAAAGAGGGCATAAGGTATAAGAAGAAAGGGAAGGTGTGTGTGTGTGTGTGTGTGTGTGTGTGTGTGTGTGTGTGTGTGTGTTGGGGGAGGAAAAATCTATGAATGGCTTTGAATTACATTGAATTTTTACAGTTGATCCTGGAGGTATTAAGGAGGCACTGGACTTTATTGAGTGAAGTATGACATATTCAGACCTGATTTTTAAGAAGATCACTTTGAAAACTGAGTAGAATATGTGCTGAAGTGGGCCGAGACTTATATCAGGGAGATCAAACTGTAATCTCTTACAACATGATATTTATATGATGTTCATCTGCCTCTAGTTCTTTCTTTGAAATATTTAATCCTCCATTTTCCCCAATGGAAACTCATTTCTTTTGTACCTAACAGCTTCTCCAACTTGCCAATGTCACATTAAATCCTAATTCTGACTTTGAGGAAGATATTCATTCTTCCTAGCTTTGTGTCCTTATAAATACAGCAAGCATGATGTGAAAATGAGAAAAATTACAAAATGTCTGCATATCTGAAATCATGCGGGATTAACAGTTTATTATTCATAAGGAATAGTATAGGAAAAAAGACAATAAGTAAAAACAAAGATTGTGAGAGAAAAAAACTCATTGAATGCCTACACAGTTGTGACTGATCCTTACATGATGTCTTAGTTAGGTGAAGTGAACTAGTCATTTCTCCTACTTCCTAAAGGGCAGATGCCTTGCTACAGGTGGCAAATACGCTTACTCTACTACTGTGATAAAGAGATTGAGCAGATTATAGGTTTCATGTTCCTGTTTTGGCTTTTAGATGTGGTCCCTCAAAACAACTGTTCATGCTGCGCCCCCCTTAAGGCACCTCACTTTCCATTATCTGCTGGTACATTTTTGTCTGTCAGTTGAAGAACGCACCATCAATTTGAGTATTTAGTTTCAGTCCACGACACTTGACAGAGAATATATTTCTTCCTACAGCGCACTTTTTCAATGTAAATAATTCTTGGGTAATTTATTTTTGGATAACTGAAGCATGCTACACATTACTCTCCTGGTCAGGGATATAAAATCCAGCACATGAGAATCTATTCTTATGAAATTTGCAGAGGTATAACTGATTTAAAGTCTAGCCCATTATCCTAAGAACTCTGGTCTCCTAAGAAAAAGTGGACTCATGCACAGAAAACTGGTCAACTTCACATGGCTTAACACTGAAGCATGCCAGGTTACAAAACATTAAGGAATTCTGAAAGAAATGTTGAACTGTATTAGTTATGGAAGAAAAACATTAAAAACAGGATCTTGTGCAATTTGTCCCTTATAAGGTGATGATAAATACAATGAAACCTCTAGAAGATTGCCATTGGTCATCTATAAAAAACAATGGTTTCTTCCTATTGGTAAATATCACAGAAATAAAAGATATATTTACAAGCAAATAGATAATATCATTATTATAATATTATTAAGTATTTAGTGCCTGTTCATTACAATACTTACTCATCACTCTAATTATTCCTTTAAAATTGTCCTTGTAATTTGATTATTTCTTTAAAGATCTTAATGAACCCTCACTAACTAGTTCATTTATTTACTCATACAGTCATATGTTCAACAAACTTTCAGTACTTCTTAGTTTGATGCTGAGATAAAGAGTCTAGGTAAAGACTCTGACCTTGATGATGTTTGCAGGGTTATGGGAATTTAAAATTTTAGCATTTCCTTGAAATTCTGGAGTGTGCAGAAAACCTTAAAGTTAAAATGTTTAGAATCATCATCAATTGGTGGTCACTCAGAAATGAATATGAAAACCTCTTTGAATTATAGAATTATAAACTTTTTGAGTCTGAGATGATAAGAATGATATCCCATTCATTGTGGTTTATTTTATATGAAAAGTTAAAGTTCATTGAATCTCACAGACTAGCTCAAGCTCTCACAGCTCTTCGACAACAGAGAAAAGGCTAGACCCAAGTCTTTGACTATCACTTAAGTGTTTCTTCCTTAGCACCATAATCTAATGAGAACTAAATAATTTTATACGTTGGTACTAGGACAGATGCATGATCTCACTGGTATGTCAGGCACAACTTGAACACAGATCACTACTAATCCAAGCCTTCTCATCCTATGAGTTTCTTATCCATATCATTCAAGTCTTTCAATAGATCTTCCTCCAAAAGAATATACTGGATATGTTTCACTATGCCTTTTACAATATCAAGATTATACTGTAGTATTCAGGCTGTGCATTTTTTTAAATCTTGCATTACTTGATGGGCCCATCACCTTTTCCAATTATTCATGTCCTTGATGATATATTTTATACAACTTCCTGCCCACAAGATAACTTTGATGAAATGCTACAATCTCTTACACTCACTTTGTCTTTCCATTGCTCTTTGGGTCATCTGTAATTCTGAGATTATAGTGTTTTAGAATTCATGGCTACAGTACATCATAGGAAAAATAACTATTGAAAATATGGACTTTTCAACAGGGAAATTATTGAAAGCACTGAATAACATCTCAAATTGTCATTGTCATTTTCCTACTCAATTCTTGTTCTGGGACATCGTCCATCTACAATGCCTGTCCAAAACTTCTGTGCTTACCTACTAATTCAATAGGATACCTATCCAACTGCATATCATATTATAACAATACATATACTTTGACTACCTGTTTTTATCCCTTTGTGAATTGTAAAGTCAACCTCTTAAGAATATCAGATATCATTGAAGAGATTCTGTAGTTTTTGATGCAATAAGCACAGGGTAATGCACAAGCTGAATCATCTTGAGAACATCACTATGTTCAGTATAGGAACTTCTGGTCTCTATAGATATAGTGACTATGATGTAGTAAAAATCTCTGGTGATCTTTTATTTCCTTGTTTTAAGTCTCACTTAATATTCATAAGATTGTAAACTGGGAAGAGAATTTCAACCTCCTCCTTTTGCAGGTAAGAAATCTGAGGCCCAGAGAGACTGAGTAACATGCCCAATATTTCACATTGGTAGTAGAGGACTTAATTTGAATTTAAACCAAGGGTCTTAGATTCCAAATACTGCATTTTCAAATTTATGAACAAATTTATTTCCACATTTGCATCTATCAAGGAGACTTGTAAGGTCTTAGCATATGCATGGAGCCTTTAAGAATATACTTTTGCTTTATCATATATCATATAAATCATCCCCTATCATATTATATATACACACATGTATATGTATAATCAACAAATACTTTTTGTATTCTTTGCCCTCAGCAAATTGTATGATTGCAAAGCAGTGTTCTGTTGAGAATATTATCTATAGAAAATTGTATGGTTTTTAAAATGTTTAATTTCCAATTTTTCTAATTTTAAGTAGATAAAGTAAAAATACAAGTAGGTACAGGTCACTTTTTGGCATTAATAATAATAATAAGCTTGCACCTATATCCTGCCTACTATGTGCCAGGAATGTAATCTCATTTGATCCTCACAACAATCCTGGGAGACAGGCACTATTTTAATCCCCATTTTACAGTTGAAGAAACTGAGACAAAGAGAGATCAAGTACTTGTCCAAAGTCACACAGTTAATACTTGTCTGACGCTAGATTTTTAACTCAGGTCATACATAGAGCTACCAATGTGCCACCTCAATGCCCCTATTATTAATGTAGTACTTTCTGTTGTTATTCAGTTGTCTTCAGTTGTGTCTGATTCTTCATGACCCCTTTAGGGGTTTTCATGGCAAAAATACTATAGTGATTTGCCATTTTCTTCTCCAGCCCATTTCATAGATGAGAAAACTGAGGCAAACAAGGTTAAATGACTTGCTCAGGGTCACATAGCTAGTAAGTGTCTGAGGTTAGATTTTAACTGAGATTTTCCTGATCCCAGGTATACCAAAGCATGGTGATAATATAGTATATTATTATATTTAGCTTTGGAATTTGCCACCAGGGGCTCAGTTGTCTTGAATAGTGACTGAGATATTACAAATTTTTGTAGACACTATATCAAGTAACTACCAGATCAAATCCGACCATATTATGTGTCACATCCTATCTAGATATCTAGACAGTCTTGCCATCTTCCACTCAATCATATACCTTTTGCCTTCCATCCGTCTTACCTGCTTTCCATCACTTGCTTTGGGTGTAGTAATCAAATTAGCCATCTACCACTCAGTCATATACCTTTTGCCTTCCATCCATCTTACCTGCTTTCCATCACTTGCTTTGGGTATAGTAATCAAATTAGCCATCTCTTCTGGAAAAGAGCATGCTGATTGACCATCCCATGAATCAACTCACTTTTATTGTGACTTGTAAGAACAAAACTCTTTTCTCTGACTAATGCTCTCCTATATGATTCATCTTCTCATATTCAAATTTAAGGTCCCTGAAGGTAGGAAATTCTCACTCAGCATTTATACTACCAGTGCACATAGAAAACAATTAATAAATGTCTTTTTTCCATTCATTAATTTATTGATTTTAAGAAAAAGCATTGTCACATAGAGGTAGGCAGAAAGGAAGTAGAGTAGATAGAACACTAAACTTGGATTCAAAAAAGCATGATTTCAAATTACACCTCAGATACTTACTAGTTCTTTGGTAATGGGCAAGTTACTTAATCACTTTTAGCCTCAGTTTCTTTGCCTGTGGAAACAGAGCTGAGCTAGATCAGTGATGTCAAACTCAAAAAGAAAGAGTACCACTGTTAACTTAAGTTTTAAAATGTAATGTTATCTATGTGTTTTATTGTGTTTTTGTCTATTTTGGTAAATATTTCCCAATTATATTTTAATCTGGTTCAGCTATACTCAGTAGTTAAGCAGTGAGTATGGCAGATCTCAAGAAGTTTGCAGCAGCATGGAGACACGTTTAATACTGGACTAGTTGCATGTAAGCTCTTTACAACTCTAAATTTATAGTCCTGATCTTTGTATTCTTCTGTGATAACCCCTTCACTGCTCCCTATTTTGTGACAGCTAGAAAGCTGATTTCTTAGTGCCTTTAAAATTATGCCACCTCCAAAGTGATAATTGTTGGAAGGAGTGAGGGAAAACAGGCACACAAACACATAATACACTTTTAATGTAGCTGCAAATTGGACCAAACATCCTGGAAAGCAATTTGGAACCATGAGTAAAAATTCACTAAACTATTCATACTCTTTGACCCAGAAATACACTGCTAAGCCTATACCTCAAAAAAGTGAAAGAAAGAGGAAAAGGGCTGATTTGTATAAAAATATGTTGTAGTAGTTCTTTTCATGGTAGCTAAAAACTTGAAACTGGCTTTTGCCAATGGCTAACCAATTTATGATGTATGAATGTGGTTACAAGAAACGATTAAATTTACAGTTTCAGAGGAAACTAAAGGTACTCTATGAACTGACATAGACTGAAGAGAACATAAATAGAATAATTTATATATTGACAAGACTATTATAAGAAAAAACTGCTTTGAAGAATGTTAAAATACTGATCAATGTAATGGTAATCTAAAGGCAAAGAAGTCTAAAGGCAAAGTGCACTAACCTCCTCCTGCCATAGGCTATAGACTTGAAATACAAAATAGGACATCCATTTTTTGACATGACCAAATGAAAATCGGTTTGTATGTTTGTTAAGAAGAGTTTATTTTTTATTATTTAATTAAGGAGTAGGGGAAGTGGGAAAGGGAAAAAAATGTTTGCAAATAAATGCATTTATTTGCAAAAATAAGGCATTAGTAAATAAATATACAAATACCTAAACTGGAAAAAAAAAACTTGTAGAAACAATGAAAATCAAAAATGGAGAACAAACTTTTTAAGCACTTCAATAGTACAAATTGACCAAAGCAACAAATGTGTAGATAAGAAAGGGTCTTTTGGATGAATTGAGAGAAACCAGATTTTCCTTGAATTTGATGTCCTTTATTAAAATTTGGTTTGAGTTATGGTCTGCGTTAGAAAGTAATAAAAGTATGCTTCTTCTTTTTCCATTAAAAGACAAACAAAAAGTCATCCTCCAGACAATTTTTTTTTAATTTAGTCAGGTTAAGCCATTTTTTTATTCACTTTGTCTTCTTAAGACCTACTTATATTTATTTATATAAAATTTAAAATACTGCAGTGCTAAAAAGCCTGATGTTCCATTCTCACTGGTGATGAGAGTAGAATGGCATTAAGAATAGATCTCACTAGAGAAACACTGGCAAGTCTATTCCTCTTCACAGATATTTGTTGTTCTTATTTTAGTACCCTCCATAAATGTTCTTGGGATCATCTGGTTTTGTTGCATCTCACACCATGCTCTCTGCCAGCATGTTTTCCCTTATGCTGACTTTCACTCTTTCATGAGTTATAAAGCTCACAAGTTTCTCTCTTCTTTCTCTACTGTATTTTGTAAATGAGTTCATATACTAAAGCCCTGTTACCCTTTACTTCAAATTCTTTAGGCCTGGTGAAGAGATCAAATATTTGCTTACCAACACAGTTGCTGGACTCTTTTGACCTTCTCAAGTGGTCAGCAATATGGAACAGTGTTTAAAGCATTGGACCTGGAGTAAAGAGTTCAAGTCTGGCCTCAGACACTTATTAGTTATATGACTCTGGTCATTTAAGATCTGTTTCCCTCAGTTTCTTGAACTGTAAAATGGAGATGAGTATAACACCTACCTCTCAGAGCTGCTGTGAAGGTCAGATGAGATAATATTTGCAAAACACTTACTTAGCACAGGGCCTGGCACATTGTAAGTGCTGGCTAGTTTTATTCTCATTGTAGGAAATACTTTACATCTAAGAAATTGGGATTGTCCATATCTTTGCATTTATCCATTGTAAATGTTATCCATTTATCCATGTTATCCACTGAAATATTTTCCATGTTTCAAAGTCAGCAACTTATTAGATATACCAAATTGTAGTAATTGTAATTGCACGTAGTGCTTTTTTATCTTTATCCTTTCTTTTCTTTTATAATATGCTGTTGGCTTTGACCTTTGCTCTACCTAGAGAGTCTAGATATGAGAGTCTGGATCAAGAGGTATACTGGACTTTGGGTCAAAATGAGACCCCTTTCCTAGAACAGGAGTTATTAATCTAGATCCACAGATTTCCTAAAGTATCCATGATAATTTATAGAGTAATCAAATTTGCTTTTAAATATTGAATAACTGTATTTTAAATTATTTGGTTTCCATTGTAGTTCTATGTATTTTGCTTTAATGATTTCTCTTTTTAGAACACTATTTGGAAATTACCCTCTTAACGAGAGTATATGAGTGTGTGCATATATATATATATACACACATATATGCATATTATATACATATTATTATATAATACAATGTGTATATACATATATATTGTATTATATAATAATATGTGTGTATGTATATATACAGTGAAGCTATGTGGTTCAGTGGATTAAGTACCAGACTTGAAGTCAGGAAGATGAGTCTTTCTGATTTTAAATCTGACCTTAGACATTATATGTGTGACCCTGGGCAAGAAACTTAACCCTGTTGCCTCATTTCCTCATCTGTAAAATGATCTGGATGATTAAATGAAAAATAACTCCAGGATTTTTGCAAAAACCAATTCCAAATGTGGTCACAAAGAAAAAGACATGGCTGAAACAACTAAGCAACAATAAAAAACAGGTAGATAGATAGATATAGATACATAGTTATCCCTTCCACATCACAACTTTCCCCATCATGGTTTTGATATATCATGGATCAGCGTAAGATATTAAATGACAATTTGGGGGAGTTTGTGGGAGGTTGTTGAGGATATGTAAAGGCCAGCACATACAGAAGTTCAGAAACTCAGAAAAATACAAAAGTATGTATAGTATTACATAATATCAATATATTTTGTCTTTTAATACCACAAACATACACAAATTTCCCAATAAGCTACCATAAACATCCCATAAAAGAAAAATAATGAGACTTTCTCTGGTACAAAAGGAGGGCCAAAAAATTTTATGTAGATTTTCCAGATTGAGGGAGTGCTGCATACCTAACCTCCATAATGTGGAAGGAATAACTGTATAGATATAATTACATTTTTGAATGAGATTACATACATATATTATGTATCTGTATATATGTTTACATACCTGTATATAAATATACAAAATGCATGTAATCTCTTTACTTGTACAATTATATATATATACATATATATATGTATATATATATATGTATATATATATATATATATAAAATCTCCTTCAAAATCTGATTTTTATCATGTTATCCTTGTTTATTGTTGCGGATATTACCTTAAACAGTATGCCCTACAACTTTGTATGTTTTCTGAGAATTGTTGTGGCTTAAAAATATCACCTGGTGGCTAGACTTTATTGTTGAGCCTCTCCAAATTTTTAGGCTATTACTTGGACAAAAATAGGGTCTGTCACCATGTGTGGATTCAGAGCTTTTCCTTCCAGAGAGAACTCAGTGTCATAGCCTGTGAGAATCCAAGTTTATAATCATACTACAGTGAAGTGTTGAAGAAAGATTTTGGTGGAAGAAATAGTTAGTATGTATTCATGTATGTACAGATGTGTGTATGTGTATTTTATATGTAAATATTACATATTATAAGAATATCTGCCCATGTGTATATACACATACAGTGTATACATATATTTAATACAAAAATATGTTTAATAAATTCTTTTCTTAATAAGGTCATTCTTTCTTTTTGAAAATTAAATACTTCTTTCTGATATCTTCTATATTATTTTCTTCATTACTATTTCTTACATTATTTTTAGGAAAGTTGATATGACATGGTACAAATAGTGCTTGGACCAGGAATTTTAATACTGAAATCTTTCAAGAATACAATTTATAAGTTGTGGTACTTTGTACCAGTTATTTGTTCTCTCTAAGTTTCAGTTTCCTTACATGTAAAATAGCAAGAGTGCCTCCCTTCTTTATATCAGGTATGAAATCCCTTAGAAATCTGTGAAGTGTGATGGCTGCAACACATTATGAGGATGAGCAAATAATGTGCTTCTGCAGATGGCAAGTTTAAGATTCACAATCTCTCCACTCTAGTCACCATCCATGACATGTGTCTATTTTTTTACTCTTTTCTTTACTATTTTTCAGATACTTCTCTTTTCTTTCTACTAGTCATGACTTAGTCTCGATCTCTCTACAGGAAAAACATTTCTTTTCAGGTGTGTGGAGGGCAATAATGGAGAAAATGGAATGACCTGACAGATCATTTTCCATCAGTCAGCCAAATGCTTGTTTTAGCATTAATTTCACTAGGGAAATGCATTTGATACATTCCTTTAACCCAATTTTGGGAATTTATAAAATATAACAAGAAGATTCTCTCTCATACAGCTCAAGTGCTCCCACACAAGATAAAATCCTGACAATTCAGATAGAGAGCTGGTGTTCTCCAGTCCTTTAATTTATATCTGTTAATCCTCAATACTTCTGTTTCTTCTTCAACTCACTATACATACACACACACACACACACACTCACTCACTCACAAAAGACATACTTATCCAATAAGCTTTGATTGAAAGTATGAGCATAGTAACTCTTATGTTCCTCCTGTGTCATCATTGACATCCTGCCTCTTTAGATACCCTTTCTTCTAGCATGAGAAGGAAGCATCAATGACCCTTAATACACAATCCTTTTGTCTCTGGGTCATATAGACTGATGAACTTCCATGCTAGCCAAGAGCATTTCATTTCCAAGTATATATGTCCATGGCAGAAGGAGAACATAAAATTTTAATGTAACTGCCCATTAGTTCATTTCCCTAAATATATGAAAAGTGAAGGTATGCTTCTCTTTTTTCCCCAATAGCAGCTAGTCCAATGTTTTACACATAGTAAGCATTTAAATATTTTAGATCAACTAAAAGTAATAAAGATCAAATCATTACACTAAACAATATTATCTCTTCCAAGACTGTTTTAAAAAAAAAAAAGGAGTATTATATAGAACTGTGGGTGGTCTGCTTAAGCAGATTTCACTGTAGATGTCTGATGAGAGCTGCTCAGAAATGTTGGCTAATGGGTTTCACCTAATCTTTCCTAGTGAGTGACAGAAAATGCTGCTCTGATAACACCATCATTTGAAAAATTGTAATTCACATAAAATGAACATAAGGAAGTAAAATGTATGCAAATCAGACAAATATTCCATTTTATGTACTTAGAATTTTTGTTCCATTACTATTTTTTCACTGTGCACTAGACTTGAGTTCAATATTCACCTAACTGACTTATTACATTGCATGTGGATAGATAACTTTCTTGCTCATAGTCATGCTGCTCTGTAAAAGCATATCTACTCTACTCACTTTTTTTCTGAACAGTTAAACCAACCAAAAATATTTTATTGATATGCAAGAAATGAGAATCACCAAGTAAAATGTTACTAGTTAGGGCTAGAAATTTGAAAAATCTAAAGCAAGCAATACTCTTTTCTAAAGTTTGCTTTTTTTATATAAAGGCTTAATTTCTTTTCAATCTACCTTCCCCTAAGAAATGAACAAAGAAATATGGGTAGAGAAATGAAGAATAAAAGCACCATTAACATGTTTTCACAAGAGTGCTACTTACCTACTGATATAGTGATATATGTAAAAAAGAATTCATGATAGGAAAATATTCAAAAATTTTCTTTAAATATAGTCAGCAACGTCAACATTACTTTCTAGGTCCCACTTATTATACAGAGATGTATGAAAACTATTCCATCTACAATCTAAGATAAATCATACCAATGGGTATATAAGTAAAAATGTCTGGATTGATGGAAAAAACAATGAAATTGTGAATAAGTAAAGGCTTTAGATTATATATAAAGTACATTTGGTGCAGAGGTGATTGAGGGACCATCATAGTTATCTTGCTGAAAAATGATGTAGTTTAAGAAAGAAACTAATTTCAATTTGGAGACTTTGGAGAGGAGGCATAATTTCAAAACTTGTTTGAATGAAGAAGAGGGAAATTTTGGTGAACTGGAAGAAAGGATACTGTGAATACATGACTTCAGGGAGTCTAAGAGTGGGCATGTGGCGTGACTGAATTAAGGTCACATTGACTAAACTATTCTGGGAAGAATAGAAGGAACAGAACACAAGACAAATGAGGTCATGAACAGTCTAAAGTAGAGGCATCTTGGTTTTGATCCAGAATGTAATAGGAATCTACCATTTGTTTGTAAAAGGGTTTGAGTCAGGGTGAGAACCAGGTGAAATGATTTTATCAGCAGCACTCACTATTAGCTAAAGAAAAATGGTGCTTACTAGGGGGAATTAAAGGATTAGGCTTTTAAAAATTCAGGTAAAAATAATTATTCCTTGGCTGAAAACTGCAGTTTTAGGGAGCTAAATAGATGGATGCATAATTAGACTAAGAAGGTAAAATGAATAGGATTTGAGGGATTCAAGATGAAAAAGATATGCCAAAATGATGTAGAATATTCCCATTTGAGAGAGATGTTGGTGAAGAATTGTGGAGGGAAGCAGACTATCTCTGTCTTTGTTTTGTCTAATTAGATTTTGGAATAGGATCTATGAGAGGCAACATGGTACGGTAGATTTCTAGAACTTCTGGATGACAGAAGCAGTCCAAAACAGAAAAGAAATATATTTCAAAATGTCTTAAAGCATAGTTGAAAAGATGGCAGAGTGGAGAAACACTCAGCTGAGCTTTTCCAATATTTTCCTCCAAACAAATTTAAAATATTGCCTCAAATCTACTTCTAAAGTGGCCAAAAAAAGGTCAGAGTAAAGCGTTGGTCCATCCCAAGACAACATACAATGTTGGAAAGAGAGATCTGTGACAAGGAGCTGGAGATTGGCCTAGAGCTTACATGACAGAAATATCAGTGCTGGGTCTAGATGGTGATGACAGAAGCAACAGTAGCCTTGGGAACTCTCAAGCCAGAAATAGTAGGGGGAACTGGCAACTGGTCAGAAAGAGATTACAAGGGACCCCTAAGCTAGCACTGGACACAGAAACAGATGTTGTTTGGCAACACCATTGCCTATACCAACTTCTGGCTTATAGTTAAAAGGCAGAAAGGAACACTTTTAGTCAAGAGAGACTTGAAGTGCTGACAGGAAGTATCACTTCTAGTCCCAAGGGATAAGAAATCCTAGGGAACAGTATCACTTCCAGTCACAAAAGAGGAAGGGCAGTGAAAGGCAATATGGACTGTAATCCCCATGGATCAGGGGACCTTCCTAGTTAAGGACAAGAATATAGAACAAGAGAGCAGTGACTATACTTTTCCCCAGATCATACCACCTTGAGAGAACAAAAAACTTCCAAACTCCCAGAAATAACTCTGAAAACAACACTGTGAAGAAGTCTGAATTTTGAGACATTGCCCTTCCCAACCACCACCAAGTCAGGAACAGAGCCCAACATTAATATGAAATCAAACTTTTAAAAAAGGGTGAAAAAATGAGCAAAGAACAATAAAAAAGAACCAAATTACATAAAGCAACTATACAGACAGGGAAGATCAAGGCACAAACTTGGAAGACGAAAATGAAGTCAAAAGAGCTACAAGCAAAACCTCAAAGAAAATGTCGATTGGATACAAGCACAACAAGAATTCCTGAAAGAAATAAAATTTTTATTTTCAAAATCAAGTAAGAATCGTAGAGGAGCAATTAGGTTAAAAATTACAGGAGGAGCCAAGATGGTGGAGTAGAAAGATACATATTTGCTACTTCCAAACCCACAGCCCATAAAATATTTATAAAGAAGAACTCCCAACAAATTCTGGAGCAGCAGAAGCCACAGAATAAGGAGTAGAGGAGATTTCTGTTCTAGAGAGCCCTGAAAAACCAACAGGAAAGGTCCATCATGCCCCAGAGCCAGAGCAGAGCAAAACCCTGCCTTGGCCGCATGGCACTGAGAAGAGCAGATCCGAGCAGGCTTCAGGGAAAGAATCTCCGGCAGCCACGTGGGTCCCTCCATCCACAGGTGCCAAAGGTTGGTGGGAGGTTCTTTTCGGCTCGTGGAGAGGGAAGTGGGGGGACCCCATGACTCAGGCCCCCTGGGGAGGCAGCAGCAGAGGCAGCAGTGCACAAGGGCTCCCAAAGCAGGCAGGAGCCTGGATCCATTGTTGAAGGTCTCCACATAAACCCCCTGAGGGAACTGAGCCCTGTGTGGGGGCCCTGCCCCCACCTAAGCAGCTGAACTTTATCTCACATTGAATAGCAGCCCTGCCCCTACCCAAAGCCCTGAGGCTGGGGATCAGCATTTGACTCTCAGACCCCAAGCTCTAGCTGGGCAGATCTGGAGGAGTGGTGGGTGTGGAGAGAACACTCAGAAGTCACATACCTGCTGGGAAAATGCCCAGAAAAGGGGAAAAAAATAAGACCACAGAAGGTTACTTTCTTGGTGAACAGATATCTCCTCCCTTCCTTTCAGATGAGGAAGAATAATGCTTACCATGAAGGAAAGACATGAAAATCAAGGCCTCTGTATCCCAAACATCCAAAATAAATATTCAGTGGGCTCAGGCCATGGAAGAGCTCAAAAAGGATTTTGAAAATCAAGGTAGAAAGGTGGAGGAAAAGCTGGGAAGAGCAATGAGAGACATGCAGGTAAAGCATGAAAAGCAGGTCAATACCTTGCTAAAGGAGACCCAAATACATGCTGAAGAAAATAACACCTTGAAAAATAGGCTAACTCAACTTGCAAAAGAGGTTCAAAAAGCCAGTGAGGAGAAGAATGCTTTCAAAAGCAGAATTAGCCACATGGAAAAGGAGGTTCAAAAGCTCACTGAAGAAAAGAGTTCTTTCAAAATTAGAATGGAACAGATGGAGGCTAATGATTTTATGAGAAACCAAGAAATCACAAAACAAAACCAAAAGAATGAAAAAATGGAAGATAATTTGAAATATCTCATTGGAAAAACAACTGACCTGGAAAATAGATACAGGAGAGACAATTTAAAAATTATGGCACTACCTGAAAGCCATGATCAAAACAATAGCCTAGACATCATCTTTTATGAAGTTATCAAGGAAAACTGCCCGGAGATTCTAGAACCAGAGGACAAAATAAATATTGAAAGAATACACTGATCACCTTCTGAAAGAGATCCAAAAAGAGAAAGTCCTAGGAACATTGTGGCCAAATTCCAGAGTTCCCTGGTCAAGGAGAAAATATTGCAAGCAGCTAGAAAGAAACAATTCAAGTATTGTGGAAATGCAATCAGGATAACACAAGATCTAGCAGGTTCTCCATTAAGGGATTGAAGGGTGTGGAATAGGATATTCCAGAAATCAAAGGAACTAGGACTAAAACCAAGAATCACCCACCCAGCAAAACTCAGTATAATGCTTCACGGAAAAAAAGGTCTTTCAATGAAATAGAGGACTTTCAAGCATTCTTAATGAAAAGACCAGAGCTGAAAAGAAAATCTGACTTTCAAACACAAGAATGAAGAGAAGCATGAAAAGGTAAACAGCAAAGAGAAGCCATAAGGGACTTCCTAAAGTTGAACTATTTACATTCCTACAAGGAAATATTTGTAATATTTGTAATTCTTGAAACTTTTCAGTATCTGGGTAGTGGGTGGGATTACACACACACACACACACACACACACACACACACACACACACAGCACAGAGTGAATTGAATAGGATGGGATCATATCTTAAAAAAAAATGAAATTAAGCAGTGAGAGAGAAATATATTGGGAGGAGAAAGGGAGAAATGGAATGGGGGAAATCATCTCTCATAAAAGAGGCAGGCAAAAGACTTTTTAATGGAGGGATAAAGAGGGGAGGTGAGAGAAAAACGTGAAGTTTACTCTCATCACATTTGACTCAAGGAACGAATAAAATGCACACTCATTTTGGTATGAAAACCTATCTTACAATACAGGAAAGTGGGGGATAAGGGGATAAGCAGGGTGGGGGGGGATGATGGAAGGGAGGGTAATGGGAGGAGGGGGCAATTTGAAGTCAACACTCTTGGGGAGGGACAGGATCAAAAGAGAGAACAGAAGCAATGGGGGGCAGGATAGGATGGAGGGAAATATAGTTAGTCTTACACAACATGACTATTATGGAAGTCATTTGCAAAACTACACAGATATGGCCTATATTGTATTGCTTGCCTTCCAAAGGGAAGGGGTGGGGAGGGAGGGATGAAGAGAAGTTGGAACTCAAAGTTTTAGGAACAACTGTAGAGTACTGTTCTTGCTACTAGGAAATAAGAAATACAGGTAAAGGGGTATACAAAGGTATCTGGCCCTACAGGACAAAAGAGAAGATGGGGACAAGGGAAGGAAGGGATGATAGAAGAGAGGGCAGCTTAGTGATAGGGGCAATTAGAATGCTTGGTGTTTTGGGGTGGTGGGAGGGGACAAATGGGGAGAAAATTTGGAACCCAAAATTTTGTGAAAATGAATGTTACAAGTTAAATAAATAAATTTAAAATGATAAAAAAAATAGAAATAAATAAATAAAATAAAATAAAAATAAAAATTACAGCAAAGTAAGAAAATTATGAAAAGACAATTAACAGCTTGGTAAAAGAGTCACAAAAGTAGTGAAGTAAATAACAACTTAAATAAGAAGAACTGGTAAAATTGGAAAAGAGGAACAAAATGTCATTAATGGAAATAAATATTTAAAAAACAGAGTTAGCCAAATGGAAAAATAAGTGAAGAAAAAGCTGAAGAAACTACTTCCTTCAAAATTAGAACTGGACAAATGGAATATAAAGACACTGAGATATCAGAAAACAATAAACTCAAATGAGTGAAAAATAGAAGAAAATGTGTAATATTTCATTAAAAAACAACTAATTTAGGAAAGCTGAGGAGAGATAATTTAAGAAATATTGTATTACTTAAAAGATGTGATTAAAGAAAATCTTGAGATAATATATTTTAAGAAATTATCAAGGAAAATCACTTGCCTAAATATCCACAAGCCAGATGACAAAATAAAAATTGAAAGAATCATATTGATTCAACTGAGTAACTTCTGAAAGAGATCTCAAACTGAAAACTCTCAGGAATTTTATAGCTACATTCTAGAACTTCCATGTCAAAGAGAAAATACTTCAAGCAGTCAGAAAAAAATCATTCAAATACTGCAGAGCCATAGTCAGGATAAAACAATATTTAATATCTTCTCCATTAGAGGAACAGAGGGCCTGTAATAAAATATTCCAGAAGGCAAAAGAGATAGGATTACAACCAAGAAGAATCTGCCTGGCAAACCTGAGTGTAATCCTTCAAGGGGAAATAAATGGCTATTTAATGAAATAGAGGAATTTCAAGGATTCCTGATGAGAAGACCAGAGCTGAATAGAAAATTTGACTTTCAAATCTGAGATTCAAGAGAAGCATAAAAAGGCAAACATGAAAGAAAAATTATAAGGGACTCAAAAACATTAAACTGTTTACCTTTCTATATGGAAAGATGATTCATGTCTCTTCTAAGAACTTTATCAATATTAGAGCAGTTAGGATTCTACATAGAAAAATAATGAGGAAGGGAATAAAATATGATGGTATGTTTTTTTTAAATAGATAGGTGATAAAGAGGAATGTTCTGGGAAAGCAGAGGAAGAATGTGGAAAATTATATCAAAAAAAGAGTTATGTAAGGAAGAGTTTGAATCTCACTCACATCTAAATTGGTTCAAAGAGGGAAAATATGTATACACATATTCAATTTGAAATAGAAATCGATCTTGCATAACAGGGTAGTGTGAGGAAAAGAAGTTAAAAGAAAGTGCGAGTAATAGAAGAATAAGCAGAAGAAAATAATGTGGAGAGAAACTCAGGTAAATGCAAATGCAAAACACTTTCACATTAATAAAGTCAGATCTGAACAACTGGAAAAATATCAATTGCTCTTAGGCAGGCAAAGCCAAACTAATAAAAATGCCAATTCTACTTAATTTATTTTTTCAGTGCCATTCTGAGCAACTACCAAAAATTATTTTAGAAAGCTACAAAAAATAACAAAATTCATTTAGAACAATAAAAGGCCAGGAATATCAAGATAATTAATGAAAAGAAAATGTGAAGTAAGGTAGCCTCACTGTACCAGACTTCAAACTTTATGATAAAGCTGCAAACATCAAAATAATTTAGTACTAGCTAAGAAATAGAGTGATACATCAGTATAAAATACATATCCAAGAAAGGAAACCAAAGTTTTGTTTAAAATTTAGCTTTAAATTTAGTTTAAAATTTTAAATGTACCTTTTTTTATTTACAATCCATGAATACCCTGAAATCTAATTATGACACCTTAGGGACTCCTTGAACCCCTTATTTATTCTAAGTTCTTCATTTTACAATTGCAAATTAATAAAGGTAGGAGAATTAAGTCCAAAAGAAGTGTCTCATCAAAGATCACACATCAGTCAAAAAAAATGGTAAAAAAAAAAAAAAAATCACTTCCCTCCAGGTGTCTAGGTCCTACATCTAGTATACTTTCTACTATGCCACACTGCTCCAATGGACATAGGGAAATCTTAAGGACTTGGTTTCTTAACTTTTATGGGAGAGACTATAGGGAATGTCTCTTTTTTCCTTCCTTGCCTTTTTGAAAGACAGTGCTTCTGTAGTGAATGGAAGTAACACCAAACAAAAATCACTTTGAGGCAACATCACCTGCTAGGTGAGGTAGGGAAAGTGGGAAAGAGACCCACCATAAAGTGATGATCTAGTGGCAGAGAGCAACCATAAAGACAAGACACAGATGCAGGTGGGGAGGGAGGGGCTGGGGCATCAGCCAAAGCAAGCCTTTTATGGAAATGTAAGGGTCACTTGAAATATACATTTTCTCCACTTGGGGATCATTGAAATTAGTGTCTGTTCACTCAAATACATATATTTGGATCTCCTAAATCCTTCAAAAAGATGCTCTTCTCAGATACTGCAAAAAACATACTTGCAATTAGAAAGTAATTTCAATATAATAAATTGTGCCATACAAAAGTAGAATGTCTGACTTAGAGTCAGGATGGTCTGGATCTTTCCTCAGATCTGATCCTCAGATCAGATGACCTTAGGCATTTTTTTATCTCTAAAATTCAAAATAATAATGTCCTTTTATTGCATATAAGATTGTTGTAAGGATAAAATAAGAAAATAGATGCAAAATGCTTTACAAACCTTAAAATTCCATTTTAATGCTACCTTTCTCACCCCAAATTGTTTTGGACAGGGATAATGGAGTCAGAATCAATATGGTTATGTAAGAGGAGACAAATGAGCCTACCTTCCAACTATCCCTTCATAATGATATAGAAAACGCCTCATACCAAATTCTGATCAGAAAAGCCTAGAAAATGTCACAGTGAGTTATTTTTTCTAGCCCAGAGTAGCTCAGAGAGACATATAGAGAGGTCTATAAACACTGGACATGAATCTGACTAGGTGTTCACATGGTCACAGAGTATTCTAACACTCAGTAAAAGCATTAGAATGAGGAAACAGGGCAGGAAGCACCAGGGCAAAAGAAGATCCTAGGGAGTTCCTGAATTTGTCCTGGGTGCAGAAACAAGTACCATCTGGAAATTGTGTTGCCTACTACCCAGTTCCAGTTTACCAATCCAGAGTGAACAGGACTGATCACAAGTGAGAATTCTACTTGCATACTGAACAAGGAACAAGTTACAGAAACAGCTATGTGAATTCTAACCCCAGGAACAGAGTAATGACTCATTTTTAGCTTTTAGCCTAGTATGTAAGCTTGCATTAGAATAGCCAGGGCAGAAATCTCAGACAAAAGGGAAGCTAGCTAGTTGCTCTGAACTTAGAGAAACTCCCACTAGGCGATGATTGCATCAGCAATCTACTGAAACTCCCAAAGAAGGAAAAGCGGACCGACCTCAATCTGGTCAGAAACCTGAAGAGCTCAGACCAGGAAGATATTGAACTGACTTCTTCCTGGATCACACCACTTTGAAATGACAGCAAGCTTACAGGCCCCCAGAATGAGTAGTGAAATAAGCAAAGGTATATAAAAAGACAGAAGCTCAGCCCAGACATCTCTGCCTCCAGAACTGCAAAAATGCTAGCACTAACATAAAGTCAAAAGTTAAGAAGCAGTCTGGAAGAAATAATAAATAACAAAAAAGAACTCAGCCCTGAAGAGTTACTGTGGTAGTAGGGAAACCCAAGAAACAAGCACAGAAAAAGATAATGACTTGACAACATCTACAGGCAAAGTCTCAAAGAAAAATTGCAACTTGGATACATGTACATCAAGAATTCTTAAAATAGTTAAAGAAGAGTTTAAGAAAAGAGCTAAAGATGACTTTTAAAACCAACTGAGAGTGGTAAAAGAAAAATGGGAAAAGATATTAAAGTTAAGGAAGAAAAAAATATGAAAAGAGAATTGTTAGCTAAAGGAGGGGAGTGTCAAACCTTACTGAAAAAAATATTTCCCTGAAAATTCAAACTGGCTTAATAGAAGTGGATGATTCCATGAGACAACAAGAAATAATAAACAAAATCAGAATGCTGGGGGGAAAGTAGAAGAAAATGTGAACTATCTCCTGGGAGAAACAAGTTACAAGGAAAAAAGATTGAGAAAATATAAGAATCTTTAGATTACTTGAAAGAAATAATAATAATAATAATAAGGTGTGAATGTCATATTTTAAGAAATTATAAAACTACCCAGATATCTTAGCACTAGAGAGAAAAGTAAAAATTGTAAGAATCCACCACTTTTCTCTTGAAAGAAACTCCAAAACAAAAACTCCTGGGAATTTCACACTCAAAATTCAGAGTTTTCCGGTGAAGGAGGAAAATACTCTAAGTAGCCATAAAGAAAGAATTCAAGTACCTGGGAGTCACAGTCACACAATATTTAGTAGCTACCATAGTAAAGAAATGGAAAGTTTGGAATATGCCACTCCAAATATCAAAGGATCTAGGTTAATAATCAATAATAAGGTACCCAGAAAAAAAGCTTAATATAATCTACGGATTGATACTGAAAATGTCTCTAAGATAAAATAGAGGATTTCTACGCATGTATGATAAAAAGAACAGAACTGAGTCAAAATCATGGAATAAAGGCACAGAAATCAAGAAAAACATAACCAGGTAGATATGCAGTAGCAATCATAGGGTACTAAATAATGTCAAACTGTTTACTTTCCTATATGTGGAGATGATATGCATAACCCCTCACAACTTTATCATACTCAAGGCTCATGAGGACAGAGGAATGGGTGTGAAAATAAAAATTAAAAGGGTAAAGATGAGAAATGTACTAGAAGTGCAGAGAGAGAGAAGTAAAGGTGAAATTTATCTCACATAAATGGTGTACAAAAGAAGTTTATACAACAGAAGCAGCAGTCAAGGGAAGGTAATGCTGGAAACTTACTCTCTTCTGAGTTTATGAAGGATGGAAGAATACACATATTCACAGATGGGCACAAAGATTCATCTTATCTAAAGATTCATCTTACCTAAGTAGGGAAATAGGAGGGGATAGAGTTAATGTCAAAAACTGGATATAATGGAGGACAAATTGTAACAGACATGGAAGAAAGGCATAAGACAAGAAAATAGATCAATGGGAAATAATTAGCAGGCAAATCTATGAATTGTGAATAGGATGAATTTATCTACAAAATGGAAGCAGAGAGCAGAATGGTTTAGAAACCCAAATCCAATTATATGTTGTTTATAAGAAACACATTTGAAACAGAAAGATATACACAGAGTTAAAATGAAAGGCTGAACAAAATCTATTTTGTTTCACTTGAAGTGAATAAAAAGGCAGGAGTTGCCATCATGATGTCAGAAAAAGTGAAAAGCAAAAATAGGTCTAATTGAAAGAGATAAACAGGAAATCTACATTTGCTAAAGGGCACCAAAAACAATGAATTAATATCAGTGCTAAACACATGTGCATCAAATGGCAGATTATCTAAATTTTTCTGTGGGCAGTGAGCTAAGAGAGCCAAAAAATTCCATGAGATTCAATGTATTCATGACATGAGAGCCTCTGGCACAAAGGTAACACATTTCTTAAAGTATTATTTTGTATCATAGTTATTTGCATATTTTTGAAAAACAATATGGCACAGTCGATAGACTTGGAATCAGAAGATCTAGGTTCAAATCCTTATTTACAAGCTTAATAGTAGTGCTAACTGTATTAACAACTGCCTTAACCGCTCTATTTTTGTAATCTATAAAAGGAAGATAACAATAAACCACAACTAGTATCAGCAGTTTGTTGTGAGAAAAGTATGTTGTAAATCTTACAGCAGTGTGTAAATTTATTGATGTAGTATATTTCCACCTTAAAATTTTATTTCCATGAAGAAAAGGTCTGTATTTTATATAATTTTTGTATTACCCACAATACATAGAACAGACTCATCTGAAGATTTTGTATTATTCCATCTACACACACACACACACACACACACACACACACACTTATACTTCTAAGCAGAGTATTTCATGTTTGCAGAATTTCAAGTTCACAGAGTTTACAGTTGAAAATGAATAAAGGAGTGCAATGACATAGAAATTGACAATGAAATTGATGTTGCGGGTTGTACAATGTTTGTTATGTGGAGCAATTCTGAAAACAAAACAAAACGGGGGATCAATTTCCCAAATAACACAGATATCTCAAGTTGGAGGTCCCACTTCATTTGGTAGGTGATGAGAGTAAGGGTATTTTAAGCTTGGATGCAGAAAACTTCTACATAAGCTCAGGATGGTTAAAAATCAGGTCTAACATTGAGGTCTTAATGAGTTAGCAACATTGAAAATCTTTTAGTATGAGGCACATAAACATGGGAACCAAGTTATGAAGGTTATGCCTTTGCACGTATATGATCATGGGAAGGACCTATCATTTCCCTAGTATTGGAAACTCTTTCTAACATAGGTAGACAATTACTCAGTTATAATTAATCCTTACAGAGTTGTTGGGGGTAAATAGCCAGAAAGTGACTTGCCAAAGCTCACACAGCTGCTAAGAGTCAGAGGACCAGCACTATATTCAGCACAGAATACATCTGCCTTGTACACAGTAGCTATTTAATACTATTCATTAAATTAAATTTTGAAAGTTAAAAGAGAAACGATTTGAGAAATGTAAAAGTCCTTGGAAAGAACATGAAAACCAGTAGTGTAAATGATTAGTTCTGTGCTCTTTGATTAGGCTGACCTTTTCTTTGTACATCATAAATGCATACCAAATTTTAAAGGTTTAATCTTATATAAATGTTTATATTTGATACCATAGGGCAGTGTTTAGCAGGTAGAGAAAATAGATTTCACATTAAAAATAAATGTGAAATATCTGTTTACCTCAGAGGTCATACAAATATACCTAGAAAAGCATCTCATTTCAAAAAAAAAACTTATAATTCATATTTCCCAATAGAACATGTTGGTTCAGTAAGCAAATGACAAATCTGCTTTTATGAATTCCAAATTAGTTAATGAAGTCATCAGTTGGAAGACCTTTAAGCAAAAGACATAAAGTGTCTCAACAGTTTGTATTACGCTGTCAGAATGTGAGTTGAGCTGAGACCAAATTTCCTAATATTACTAGAATGAGAGGGCAAGCAAATGCCTGGGAAAATAAAATTAAATTGTTAAGTGAAACAAAAGGTTTGCAAGAAATTCAGAGATACATGAAATAGAATCAAACAGAAGCATTGTTATATAAATGTCACTCATAGTTATGTTTATCCCATGTTCTATGTCCTCATGTACAGCATCACCCATAGTTCCAGGCATTCTCTTCCCAAAATAAAACTACAAAAATTCTGAAAAAGCCTGACTCAAAAAGCACAAGCCAAACATGTACATGCAGAAATACAAACATACACACATAAGTATGTGCATGTGTATATATGTGATGTATGCTCATTCATGCATGTGCTATTGCCCCCATTGAATTATGAAATCTTGAGAGCAGGGACTGTTTAGTTTTTACTTTTTAATACCCAACACCTGGCAAAGTTTGTGGTACATATGTGCTTAATATATGCCTGCTTATTGATAGGTTAACTGATGCTGAATATTGTGAAGATATCCAAATGTCTTCCAAAATTCTTCTGGAAATACTATGAAGTCTACAGCAACGGCCGGCAGACCTAAAATCAGACCTAATTTGTGCAATGAATTTATACATGTGTACACTTGTGGGAGGACAGGATTAGGATCCATATCCTTGCTTCCACTCTTTTTCACATCAAAATTCAAGAGAGAGCTGTTTGCTCTAGCAGTCAGCGTCTCAGCTTCTACTCCTGAAGTAACAGAGTAGTGCTGAATTTCATTCTACTGACTTCTACTCCCCTTCAATCACTGTTCTACCATATTTATTCAATATTTCACATACTGATCTGACCTAAGTTCACTCTGTAGAGCTCTTATGCAATATTCCACATTAATCACTTTCCTACACACAGAAGTTTTCAGTCCCTGGATCCTTCTTTACCGTCACCACATAGATTTGCTTTTTTTTTTTCTTTTCTATTTTATTTTATTTTTATTAATATATTCATTTTATTTATTTTTAATGTTCTACAATCACTATCATAAACTTAGATTTTTTTTCCCCTTACCTACCTCCCACCACCCCCTCCCTCCCCAAGACGACATACAATTCTTTATGGGATCTACACATACATTCCTATTGAAAATATTTTCACTATAGTCATGCTGTGTAGAGGAACAAAAATAAATGGGAGACATCATATAACAAACAAAAACAAAATACACACACACACACACACACACACACACACACACCAATGATCTGCTACATTCTGCAGTTGAATTTCATAGTTCTTTCTCTGAATGTGGAAGGCATTTTGCCTTAGAAGACTATTGGGATTTTTTTTTTTTATGTCCTTGCATTGCTATGAAGATCCAAGTCTACCAGAAAAAAATTCTTACACACTGTGGTTGTTGCCATGCACAAAGTTCTCCTGGTTCTGCTCCTTTCACTCAGCATTAGATCATATAAGTCTTTCCGGGTCTCTCTGAAATCTTCTTGTTCATCATTCCTTATGGCATAATAGTATTCCATTACATTCATATACCATAATTTATTTAGCCATTCCCCAATTGATGGGCATCCCCTTGATTTCCAGTTTTGGGCAACTTACAAAGAGTGCTGCTATAAATATTTTTGCACATGTGGGACCCTTTCCTATTTTTATGAGCTCTTGGGGATACAGTTTTGGGATATTGTTGGGTCAAAGGGTATTCACATTTTTGTAGCCCTTTAAACATAGTTCCAAATTGCTCTCCAGAATGGTTGGATAAGTCCACAGCTCCAACAACAATGAATTAGTGTTCCAACTCTCCCATATCCTCTCCAACACTTACCTCTTTCCTGTTCTGTCATGGTTGCCAATCTTGTAGGTGTGATGTGATACCTCAGAGTCGTTTTGATTTGCATCTCTCTAATCAAAAGTGATTCAAATCATTTTTTCATATGATTATAGATATCTTTCATTTCTTCCTCTGAAAATTGCCTGTTCATGTCCTTTGACCATTTATCAATTGGGCAATGACTTGTATTGTTGTACATTTGACCCAATTCTCTATATATTTAGAAATGAGGCCTTTATCCTTGAGATTAACTGTAAAAATTCTTTCCCACTATACTACATTCCTCCGAATTTTGGTTGCATTGGGTTGATTGTGCAAAAACTTTTCAGTTTAATGTAATCAAAATTATCCATCTTGCACTTCATAATTCTTTCTATCTCTTCTTTAGTCAAAAATTCTTTCCTTCTCCATAAATCTGAAAAATACACTATTCCTTGCTCCTCCAGTTTGTCCATGGTATCAATCTTTATAGCTAGATCATGTACCCATTTGGACTCTATTCTTGTGTAGGGTGTCAGGCATGGGTCTATGCCCAGTTTCCACACACTGTTATCCAGTGTTCCCAGCAATTTTTGTTGAACAGTGAGTTCATATCCCAGAAATTGGGGTCCTTGTGTTTATCAAACAAGACATTGCTATATTCTTTGCCTACTGTGTCTTGAGTACCTAGCCTATGCCACCTGCAACCCTTCCATTTATTAGCCAGTACAAGTGGTTTTGATAATTGCTGCTTTAATACAATTTGAGATCTGGTAGCCCTAGGCCATCTACCCTAGCATTTCTTTTCATTAGTCCCTTTGATGTTCTGGACCTTTTGTTATTCCAGATGAATTCTGATATTATTTTATCCAGCTCTAGAAAATAATTATCTGATAGGTTAATTGGTATGGCACTAAATAAGTAAATTAATTTAGGTAGAATTGTCATTTTTATTATATTGGCTCAGCCTACCCATGAGCAACTGCTGTTTTTCCACTTACTTAGATCTGACTTTATTTGTGCAAAAAGTGTCTTGTAATTGTGTTTATATGGTCCCTGGGTTTGTTTTGGCAGGTAAACTCCCAAGTATTTTACAGTATCTACTGTAGCTTTAAATGGGATTTCTCTTTCTATCTTTTGCTGTTGAATTTTGTTACTAATATATAGGGATGCAGAATATTTGTGTGAGTTTATTCTGTAACCTGTAACTTTGCCAGAGTTGTTTATTATTTCAAGTAGTTCTTTTACTTGAATCTCTGGGATTCTCTAAGTACATCATCATATCATCTGCAAAGAGTGATAACTTTGTTTGTTCTTTGCCTATTCTTATTCCTTCAATTTCTTTATCTTGTCTAATTGCTACAGCTAATATTTCTAGTACCATATCGAATAATAGTGGTGATAATGGACATCCTTGTTTCACCTCTGATCTTATTGGAAATTCATCTAGCTTATCTCCATTGCATATAATGCTTGCTGAAGGTTTTAATAAGAAGTATTATTTTATGGAAATTTCCCTTTATTCCTATGTTCTCCAGAGTTTTTAATAGGAATGTGTGCTGTATTTTGTCGAAATCTTTTTCTACATCTATTGAGATAATTATGTGGTTTCTGTTAGGTTTGTAATTGATATCATCGATAATGTTAATAGTTTTCCTAATATGGAACCAGCCCTGCATTCCTGGTATGAATCTTACATGATCATAACGTATTATTTTTGTGATAAGATGCTGTATTCATTTTACTAAAATCGTGTTTACAATTTTTGCCTCTATATTCATTGACAAATTGGTCTATAATTTTCTTTCTCTGTTTTGTCTCTTCCTGATTTAGGTATCAAAACCATATTTGTATCATAAAAAAATTTGAGAGGACTCCTGCTTCCCCAATTTTCAAAAATAGTCTATATAGTATTAGAATTAACTATTCTTTAAATGTTTATAGAGTTCTCTTGTAAATAGATCTGGCCCTGGAGCTTTTTTCCTAGGGAGTTCGTTGATGGCTTGTTCAAGTTCTTTTTCTGAGATTGGGTTGTTTCTTCTGTCAATCTGGGCAATGTGGGTTTTTTAAAAAACTCATCCATCTCCTTTAGATTGTCAAATTTATGGGCATAAAGTTGGGCAAAGTAATTTCTAATTATTGTTTTAATTTCCTCCTCATTGGAGGTGAGCTCACCCCTTTAATTTTTGATATTAAGTAATTTGATTTTCTTTCTTTTTTTTAATCAAATTGACCAAAGGTTTAACGATTTTGTTAGTTTCTTCATAAAGTCAACTATTGGTTTTATTTATCAATTTAATAGTTTTCTTAATTTCAATTTTATTAATCTCTCCTTTGGTTTTCAGTATTTCTAATTTAGTATTTATTTGGGGATTTTCAATTTGTTCTTTTTCTAGCTTTTTCAGCTGCATGCCCAAGTCATTGATCTCCTCTTTCTCTATTTTATTTATGTAGGCATACAAAGTTATAAAACTTCACCTAAGAACTGCTTTTGCAGTATCCTATAAGATTTGGTACGTTGTCTGATTATTGTCATTCTCTGGAATGAAGTTGTTGTTTCTATGATTTCTTTTTAACCCACTCCTTCTTTAGGATTAGATTATTTAGTTTCCATTTGATTTTTGGTTTACCTTTCCATGGTCTTGTATTACATATAATTTTTATTACATTATGATCTGAGAAGGATGCATTGACTATCTCTGCCTTTCTGCACTGGATTGTGAGGTTTTTATGTCCTAGTACATGGTCAATTTTTGTATATGTGCCATGTAATACTGAGAAAAAGGTATCTTCCTTTCTATTCCAATTCAATTTTCTCCAGACATCTGTCATATCTAGCTTATCCAGAGTTTTATTTACCTCCTTAACCTCTTTCTTGTTTATTTTGAGGTTAGATTTATCAAGTTCAGAGAGGGGGAGGTTGAGGTCCCCCACTACTACAGTTTTGCTGTCTATTTCTTCCTTCAACTTCCCCAGACTCTCCTCTAATAATTTGGATGTTGTGACACTTGGAGCATAAATGTTTAGAAATGATATTGCTTCATTGTCTATGATGCCTTTTAGAGGATATAGTTTTCTTCCTTATCACTTTTAATTAGATCTATTTCTGCTTTTGCTTTGTCTGAGATTAGGATTGCTACCCCTGCTTCTTACATCAGCTGAAGCACAATATATTCTGCTCCAACCTTTTACCTTCATCCCGTGTATATACCCCCATTTCAAATGTGTTTCATGTAAATAACTTATTGTTGGATTATGGCTTTTACTGCACTCTGTTATCCATCTCTGTTTTATGGGAGAGTTCATACCATTCACATTCACAGTTATGATTACAATCTGTGTATTTTCCTCCATCCTTTTTCCCACAGTGCTTTTAGATCTCCCATCTCCCTTCCCCTCCTCAATAGTTTTTACTTTTCACCACCACCTTTCCTTCCTTCTTTTAGCCTCCCTCCCTTTTACTCTCCTTTACCCTTACTACTTCTTCCCTCCTTTTTAGCTTCCCCTCCCCTTTCTTCCCCCTTTCCCTCCTACAACGTATAGAGCTAGTTAGAATTATATACATAATTAAGTTTATTGTTCCATCCTTGAACCAAATCAGATGAGAGTACCTCTCAAACAATGCTCATCTCCCTCCCCTTTCCCTCTGCTATAATTTTGTACTTCTTCCTGTGATGTAATTCACCATTTTCTGCTTCCTCCTTTTCATACCTCCTGTCACAATCCCTTTGCATACTTAAATCATATTTTTCTCATCTCATCATTTACTTTATACCCATTCCCTCTATGTATATCTCTTTTTATATTTCATAATAGATAATTTTATATTTCATATTAGGATGTGCAATTCTCAAGATTAACAGGTATTATCTTCCCTTATAGGGATGTAAACAGTAAACAGCTAAACTTGAGTAACAAGTTTTTTTGTTGTTTTTTTCCCAATTACCTTTTTATGCCTCTCTTGAGACCTGTGTTTGAAGATTGAATTTTCCATTAAGTTCTGGCGTTTTTGTCAGGAAGGTCTGGAAATCCCTTACTTCATTGAATGACGA
Organism: Notamacropus eugenii; assembly: GCF_028372415.1. NCBI lineage: Eukaryota > Metazoa > Chordata > Mammalia > Diprotodontia > Macropodidae > Notamacropus > Notamacropus eugenii. The sequence goes on along the minus strand of NC_092876.1, from coordinate 365,089,596 downwards.
TCTCCTTACATGAAATGTTATGCTGAACTTTGGTAGTTGATCGTTTGTTGTAGTCCCAGCTCTTTTGTCTTATGGAATATTGGATTTCAATTCCGTCAGTCTTTTAATGAAGAAGCTGCAAGATCCTGTGTGATCCTGACTGTAGCTCCTCGATATTTGAATGTTTTTTTGTTTTTTTTTTCTGGCTGCCTGTAGTATTTTCTCCTTCACTTGATAGTTCTGGAATTTGGTAAGGATATTTCTTGGGGTTTTGAGTTTGGGATCCCTTTCGGGAGATGAATGGTGGATTCTTTCAATGACTATTTTGCCCTCTGGATCTAGCACTTCTGGGCAGTTTTACTTGATGATTTCCTGGAAGATATCATCCAGACTCTTTTTCTCATCTTGGCTTTCTGGCAGGCCAATCATTCTTAAATTTTCTCTCCTGGATCTATTTTCCAGGTCAGTCGTTTTTCCAATTAGATATTTTACATTTTCTTCTATCTTTTCATTCTTTAGATTTTGTTTGACTGATTCTTGCTGTCTCATTGAGTCATTAGTTTCTACTTTCCCAATTCTAATCTTTATCAAATTGTTTTCTTCAGTTAACTTTTGAATCTCCTTTTCCATTTGTCCAATTTTCCTTTTTAAAGAGATGTTCTCATCAGTGATTCTTTGTTCATACCTTTAAAATCATTGGCCAATTTTTCTTCTATTTCCTTCTTCAGCTGTTTCAGGAGAGTTGTTTATGCATGTGAGCAGTTCATAGTCCCTTCTGAAATTTCAGATGGAAGTACAGTCTCACTAGTCATCTCTTTGGTATTTTTGTGTTTTGGTCTTTATCCCCATAGAAAGATTCTATGTTTTTTTTGCCCTTGTTTTGCTTTTTCCTGTTCATCATGGTGATTATGTATTGAGACTTCTGGTTCTTTCAGTTCAAGGCTGCAAAACTTGGTGTTGATCTGTTTGGTTTGAAAACACTAAGGGCAAATGTCTTTTTATCTTTTTATTTTGTGTTTCCCCTATCCGCCCTGGGGATAGTTTATTAAGTGTGGGGGAGGGGTGATCTGGGCAAGGGAGATCACCTCAGCTGAGCTGAGGCAAAGGCAAGCTCAGGAGTTGGTGATCCCAGCTGCCCTATTGTCTTCCTGTTTCCCCTAGAGTTCTGAGGCACACCTGGATTCCTAGTGTGAGTTTCCACTGCCCTGGGACTCCTCTCCTTCTGGTTCACCTCTGCCACAGCAGGAGGAATCCTTCTTTGCTATTTTCCTAGCCTCAGGTATTATGAGACTATTTGCCCCCTCTACTGTTCCCACTGATAGAGGATATTTTATGGTTCTTTCAAGGTCATCAAGGAGGGAGGAGAGAGCATTTACTCATCACTCTGCCATCTTGGCTTCCAGAAGTTCAGGTAGGTGACTTACACACATTTAGTCTGTGGGCTGAAAGTCTCAGGAGCTACTCTGGCTGATCTCTGGTGCTCATTGGCTGTCACTCACTTCAGCTCTGTTGGTCTCTCACCCTGGGCTGCTGCTCTTCCTTTCTGCCTGCTGCTGTCTCAGGTCTCCCCAGGGCCCTCCCGCTCTGCTGCTCCACCGTGCTGGATGCGCAGTGCTGTGTGCTGTGGACTCACTCTCACAGAACAGATCCTTCCCATTGACCTTCCAGTCTGTCCTGGGCTTTGAATCTGCCACAGTCCGTCTCCTATTGGACTCTGTACCTCCAAAATTTGGTCAGATTCTCTTTTTAGAGGTATCTGAAGGAGATTATCTAAGAGCTTAGGTGAGTTGCTCTCACTCCATCATCTTGGCTTCGCCGCCCCACCACCACCACATAGATTTTCTAGCAAACTACTTTCTGACTCGTTTAAACAAAGCTAGAGAAGGACATATGGAATAACATATTCCTCCAAAAATGCAGTTGCTCAATGGATTCTCCACCTCTAGCCTCCTCATCCTCTGGTATCATTCCCTTTATTAGGCCCATCCATATTCCCTTCTTTTTCAGGGAATGTTGTAGTCAAATATGTCTCACTGGTCTGTCACTAACTTTTGAACTGAGTAGGCTTGGGTAATGACAGCCTCAATTCATATTTAGGTGGTGGTGTCTGTTGTCCCTCCTCCACTCTGCCCTTCTCACAGAACGTAAAATTACTAAGGCCTGACCAGTCTTTTCATTCATCCTTTTTTTCTGTTTATTTGAAGTTTTATTCTTACTCTTAGATATAAAAAGACCTGCCTAACACTCTTCCTCAGAGGCAGACCATCGATGGTATACTCTCCCATTCCTACTCACTGTCTTTAAAACTGAGTTCCCATTGCTAAAAAAGGACCAGAGAAGCTACCTCAACCTGACTCCTTGTGATGTCAGAAGAAGAGCATTGTATAGACTTCCACTGACAAACCAAAATTCCCTCTGGAAGGTGAAAAGCAAAAATAAAAACAAAAACAAAAACCAAATGTGGACCTAAATCAACTGACTCCAAAAGGAACATGGCTATTTTAGATCTCTATCTAATTCTATTTGACCATTTTCAACTATTACTTTTTCCTAGATTTTGCTTTCCTATCCTGGGTCTAATGCCCACCACACTGAGGGACTAGATGATCATGGATTTCATGCTGAGAACACAAGCAATATGGCAGATGGCCTACAGCTCTATGGACTCTAGACATGCTGCATGTCTCCAGGTCCATCACTAGTGCCTCTGGACACATGCTCACCCCTTCCTTAAGTGTTACATTATATCATTCAGCTGGATGAACAACATGAAATATATCAGGTTATCAAGGGCAGTAGTGCTCTACCAGGACATTATTTAGTGTGCAATAGAAAATTTCATTAATAACACCATCTCCAAGCTCAGAATGGCTCCTAAATGGTTGAATTCATTCACATCAAACATATGTTCAAAACTAATATTACAAATGCCTCTGTATCACTCCTCTACTTAATAAACTTCAGTGGTTCCCTATTGGCTGTAAGATCAAATGTAAGTTCCTCTGGTTTTTATAGCCCTTAGGAAATTGGCCACAACATATCTTTCCAAGCTTTTGAAATAGTATTCTTTTTCCTATACTATATTCTAAAATCTAGCCAAACTGACCTTATTGTTCCACATCTTTAACATTTCACTATCCGTTACTGTACCAATGCACTGGCTCTTCCCCATGCCTGAAATGCACTCATCTTGACCTCCTAGAATTCCTTATTTCCTTCAATACTATGAGCAAGCACTACCTTTTACATGAAATTTTTACCGATTCACCACAGATATATAATTCCCTAGCCTCCAAAAATATCTCTTATTAATTTTATATAAATTTTGAGACATCAGGAGCAGTGTGGCATAATAAATGAAGATCTGACCTCAGTTAGGAAGACCAGGGTTAAAGACCTATCTTACATACAGGATGCAATTGCAGACAAGATTTAGTGAGGGAAAGAGGGAGGGAAAAAGAGAGAGACACTGAGAAGAGAGTAAGAGAAAGAAAAAGAGAGTCAAAAAGATAAAGAAAGTCAGAGACAGAAGACAAGACAAATTGAAAAGGGGAGATACATGTGTATCTCCATGTGGATGTAACTATTGCTGTTACCAACTTACTTATACTCATGAACCTCGTCTGCCCTGAACACTGAGTCACTTTGTCTTTTCATAGGCATTCACTTTCCAGAATAGAACTGTAAGAATTTAGAAAATGCCCAATTCAAAGAAGTGATATAAGTCCAAATGCAACTTATTGCCTCTTCTCACCATTTGTTCAAGCTCAGGTATATAGTGGGGAGAAAAATTTTATTGTTCATTAAAGGCTCATCATCATTATCCTCATGCTCATTGAAATTATATAGCATTTAAAGCTTTGTTTTATCTCATTTGGGTCCTCATAACAACTCTTTGAGGTAGGTACTATTTTTTCTACCAATTATTCCAAATATTTAATATTAGAATTAATTGATCTTTAAATATTTGGTAGAATTTGTAAATCCCTCTGGTCTTGATGCTTTTTTCTTTTTTTGTTAATTAAGTTATTTGCTTTCAGTTTTCTACAATCACTTCCATAAGTCTTAAATTTTCTTCCTCTCCCTTCCCCCTCCTTCCCTGAGATGGCATGCAATCTCATATGTATTCTACACATACATTCTTATTAAATACATTTTCACCCTAGTTATGTTGCATAGAAGAATTAAAACGAAGGAAACCATGAGAAAAACCAAAGCAAATATAACATGAGAGAAAATAGTCTGCTCAGTTCTGCATCCCAGTTCCACAGTTCTTTCTCTGGATGTGGATGGCATTTTGCCTCAAGATTCCATTAGGAATTTTTTAGGTCCTTGTATTGCTGTGAAGGGTTAAGTCTACCAGAAAAATTTCTCCCACACTGTGGTTGTTACTATGTGCAAAGTTCTTCTGGTTCTGCTCATTTCACTCAACATCAGTTCATATAAGTCCTTCCAGGTCTCTCTGAAGTCCTCCTGTTCATCATTTCATATGGCACAATAGTATTCCATTATATTCATATGCCACAACTTGTTCAGCCATTCCCCATCTGATGAGCATCCCCTCTATTTCCAGTTCTTAGCCATCACAAAGAGAGCTGCTATAAATACTTTTGTACATGTGGGTTCTTTCCCCATTTTTATGATCTCTTTGGGATACATTTCTAGAAGCAATATTGCTGGGTCAAAGGGTATGCACATTTTTGTAGCTCTTTGGGCAAAGTTCCAAATTGCTCTCCAGAATGGTTAGATCAACTCACAGCTCCACCAACAATGAATTAGTATTCCAACTCTCCCATATCTTCTCCAACATTTATCATCTTCCTGTTATGTCATGTTAGCCAATCTAATAGGTATGATGTGGTATCTCAGAGTTGTTTTAATTTGCATTTCTCTAATCAATAGTGATTTAGAGCCTTTTTTCATATGACTATAGATAGCTTTAATTTCTTCCTCTGAAAACTTCCTGTTCATATCCTTTGACTATTTATCAACTGGTGAATGACTTGCATTCTTGTAAATTTGACATATATATATATATATATATATATATATATATATATATATATATATATATATATATATATATATATATATATATATATATATATATATATATATATATATATATATATATATATATATATATATTAGAAATGAGGCCTTTATTACAGACACTATTTGCAAAAATTCCTTCCCAATTTTCTGCTTCCCTCCTAATCTTGGTTGTATTGGGTTTGTGCAAAAACTTTTCAGTTTAATGTCATCAATATTATCCATTTTGCACTTCACAATGTTCTCTATGTCTTGTTTGGTCATACATTTTCCATTCTCCATAAATCTCACTCCCCTACTTTATTTACAGTATCAACCTTTACACCTAGATCTCATGTATCCATTTGGACTTTATTCTTCTGTATAGTGTCAGGCATTGGTCTATGCCCAGTTTCTGTCACACTGTTATCCAGTTTTCCCAACAGTTTTTGTCAAGTAGGTGCTATTATTAACCATTTTCTTCTACAGATAAAGAAACTGAGGCTGGGAGAAAGGAAACTATTTGCCTAGGGTTACACAATTAAGAAGAGTTTAAAGGAGGATTCAAACTTCCTTACTCCATGTCCAGCACTCTATTCATCCTGTCACCTCCATGTTTCTGTGCAGTATATCAGAAAATTAAGCAAAACCAAGGCTGACCAGTTCTGTGTTGTCATTAGTTCTCATCATGTCAGTTCTTTGTGTCCGAGCCAATGTCTGGACCTGTTCCTGAGATTCCATCTCTCTGTATTTCAGTCTCTCTGTTTCTTATAACACTGGGTAAGTCATCACTTGAATGATGATGATGATGATGATGATGATGATGATGATGATGATGATGATGATATCAGTTGCTATGTATGTTCAAGGTTTGCAAAGCACTTTATATAAATGATTTCATTTGATGCTTCCAATAACTCTGTGAGGTGGGGAGCATTCATCCCAAATTTTACAGCGGAGTTTAAGTAAATAACTCAATGTCACCCCTAAAATAAGGATATGAGGCAAGATTCACCCCCAGGTCTTCCTGATTTCAAGTCCAGAGTTCTAGCCAAGATAACCATGTTTACTCCACTCATTCTGTTAAAGCTGGTCACCACTACATCCTTGTGATTTTCCAAATGACCACCACTCTAGATTCTTCTTGCATCCTTAGGCAGCTGGTCACATTATTCAAATACAAAATGTACATTTTGTACATTTGTACAAATGTACAAAAAGACTATATTATGGAGAACTCACAGAGGGCAAGCATTCACATGGTGGTCAGAAGAAGTGACACAAGCACAGTCTCAAGATCTCTCTTAAGAACTTTGGAATTGATTGTGTGACATGGGGGACACTGGTAGAAGACCACTCAGCATGGCATGCCCTCACCAGAGAAGGTGCTGTGTTCTATGAGTAAAGCAAAATTGAAGCAGCTGAAAAGAAACACAACATGCAGAAATTACAAAATTTCACCCCAAACATTCACATGGACCATTTGTGCCTAACTTGCAGTGGAATATTTTGAGCTCCTACTGGTCTGATAAACCACAGCTGAACACACATGACTCCAACATTTTAATCCTTTTCAAGAACTAAGGACAACACCACCACCACAATCACTTGGGCCTCTAACACTCATTCTCAAGTCAAGGATACTTCTTTCATTGCACTAAGGCAGGCTTCTAAAGCATAACCTCATTACTGGAAGTTTTGAGAAATGTCTTGAAGTTGGATGTCTTCTCAGATGCCAGCATAGGGTTAGTGTCAGGGTTAGGGACTTCTTTCTCAACATCCTCACTCTTTGAGGCAAGATGATTTGGGGAAAAGGCAAAAACCTCCAGAACATAAAGTAAATAGCAAATAATATCATGCCTGGTAAAACTCATACTCTAATTTTACCTTTTCAGATATTTTAGTTCATTATAAAATGCTGGGCTTGCAGTTAGAAGTGACACATGAAAAACCCAGCCTTTACACTAGTTATGTGGCATTGGGCAAGCCACTTTATTGCTTTTGATCTTTGTTTATCTTTGAAATTAAATATGATTATGTTAGTTTATCTCCACTGTCCCTTTCTTGCTTTAATAGTTTTTAAGTCTATAATTAAATAGGAAAGAAAATTTCTTCAGATGAGTAAAATTATCAAAATTTTCCTGTGTGATAAATCTATGGAGGTTTTATTGAAGTACTTTCACTTTTTCAAAGTACATTCGTATTTCTTACTCACTTTTATCCTGAAAACCTTATAGTAGTCTGGACAATTTTATTGTCTCTATTTTAGAGATAAAAAGGTAAAGGAACAAACAGACAAAAGGTTAAAAGACTTCAGTTTCCAGAAATCATGATAGTATGTTTCTAAAATCGTAGAAGCTCAAAAAATTCATTAGCTATACAGGGATGGGGAAATGGATATTTGGAGTCACAAAGACCTGAATTTGAATGCCACGTCAGATATTTACTTGTGATACTTAAACTGTCTACTCCTCAGTTTCTTCATCTGCAAAATTAAGAGGTTCAACTTAATGGCTTCTAGGATCTCTTCCAACTCTAGAACTTTGATCCCATAAAATGGCTTCAACACTATTATTATATGAGATTAAAGCAATAAAAATCAACAGTTTCAATATATTATTTACAGACAAGGAAGAATTGACAACGTAAAATACCATTTTGCTGCACCCAAATGTTTCAGTTACCTGCTCAAATGTACAAAAGACCCATAAAAAGACAATTTATTTCAATACTTAAAAATTGGAATTATCTAGTCACCATGACTAGATAACAAATCATCCATCGCTTAGTAGTTGGAATTCTGTCCATCAGCCCGCAACTAAAACTGATGATAAGCCACTCTGAATTTGGATTGGCTGTTTTTCTCTGAACCACAGTCATATATAGTCCACCACTAGATTAATACTTGAAGCCTTTCCTGATTAGTAAGAGCTTTCAGAGCTTGCTGTATTGTAGAACAGTTTTTCATAATCTAGGCTAAACTCTTTGTAAAAACTGGGCAAATGTGGTAATAATCACAAAAGTGAATTATAACACGGTCTGAGATATTACCTTGTACTGATTAATATAAAAAAGATACTATTGAAAAACAATAAAATTCAATGTTGGCAAGACTATGGAGAAACAGGCAAACTATTAAACTTCTGGTAGAATTGTGAATTTTTATGGTATTTTTAGAAAGTTATACAAAGCTATGATATAAAAAATATACAAATGATGCACTTTGAATATGTGATTCCAATATTAGGAATATATCTTAAGGATTATAATGGAAAGGAGAAAAATAGACCATCAACTGATACAAAAATATTCATATCAGAATAAAGCATAGTAACAAACATTTGGGCACAACCAAAATGTCTTATCATAGGGTAATGATGCAACAAATTTTGGTATATTAGTGGAATAATATATTATTGTGACATAAGAAATGCCCAGTTTGAAGAAAAGAGAGAAATGTGAGATGATAGACTAAGAATGCAAAGGAGAACAACAAGATCCATGCTAAGTACAAATATCATTGTACAGCAGCAGCAGCAGTAGTAGTAGTAATCAAACACAGAAATAAGATGTTTTTTGCTATTTTGTTAAATAAGGATAGCAACAACAGCTGGCATTTATATAGCACTTGCTATGTGATAAGCACTGTGCTAAGTGCTTTGCAATTATTATCTTATCTAATCCTCACAACAACCCTGGGAGGTAGGTATTATTTTCGCTATCTTACAGAGGAGAAAACTGAGGCAAAGAACAGTTAAATGACTTGCTTCAGACTCCTGGCTTGGTGTTTTATTCACTGTATCACCTAGTAGCCCCAAGCACATATTCAATAAATTATAAACATTAGAATTTAATTATGTCTTCTCCAAAAGTCTTAGTTAGGAGTTCTTGTTATGGTATGGGGAAGTCCCTGGCTTCTCAAAGGATATGTCAATTTATTACAAACTCTAATAGGATCTACAATGGAGAAAGGCCTTTACTTCTCTTCTGGTGGAAAATTGTGCCTATTAGCTAAGGATTAGCATTGGAAGGTACTATTTATGTCTGTCTTCATTCTGCTCCTACAAAATTGATTGGACAGCAAAAGGTCTCTACCCAAGCTACACTGGCTGGCTCAGAGTTATTATTAATATTAACAGTTTCTCTTTCCCTCCCAGCTTGATTTAGTTATTTTTTTTTTCTTTTTCTCATTAAAGGGTCCATTCCCTGACTACTTTTTAAAGAGGCCTACTCACTGAATGGGTGTTACCTTTCTCTAAGTGGGTACTTGAAAAGGCCTTAGCCTACTCCTATTGCATCCTGGACTGTCTCCAGTCATTGTAATGAATATCTGATCACTGGACCCAGATGGCTCAGGAGGAGAAAATGAGGCTGGTTTTCTTGCACAGCCCTGCTTCACTCAAAACAAAGTCAACTGCAAGTCATGTCATCATTTCTCTGATGGCATGGTCTTCTTCAAAAAGGAAGGACAAATACAACAACAACAACAATAAAATTGAAAGAGCTCAAGGAATTTTCCCTGGAATTATCGCTACCTAGAACTGCAGGTTGATTCTGAGTGGTCCAGCAAGTTAACATCATTTTATTCTAAAGATAAAAATGGAAACTAGAGACATTTGCCATGTAAATGTGTAAGCAGATCCCTAAGGTAAGCAGATCTCTGGCATCTTTGATATCACCAATGGGGAGAAAGCAAGATAAGGATGAACATAAGGGTTGGTAAAATACCACTGGTGTTCAGGAGCTGTACTTATGAACTCATCAATCATTCTAATGCCTTCTGTCTTCAGTAAGTGTCCTTTCCCCTCTCTCTGGGGAAGGGGCCTACCCTGACCAGTCTGTATCAAGATATTTGCTTTAAAAAATACCAGGCCAGATCATAGCAGAAAATTCTAGGAGTAAAGTAGGGGTATGTCTCTTGTGAATTATCTATGTTGTATGCTTTTTAATTTGTTTCAAATTCCTGCGTAGTGAATACATGGCAGAGAGTGATGACTTGGCAATTCTACATTGATTTGAAGAGCAGAAGTAGAGAAAATATATAACTTGAGAAAAAAAATCACTTCAGGAAGGAATAGTTCCAGGGCAGGTGGCAAAGAAAACAAAGGCAACCTGTGGCATTTGCATCTGAGTGAATTGAGAAGAGTTCATGTTCTTTTGTCTGGTTTTCTAGAATCCCTACCATCCAGCATGATCCAACTTTTTGAGTATTATCTTTCACAGTATACCCTGCCAAACCTGGACTACTCTCTTCCTCCCAAAGGTGACATGGATTTCCTTGCCTATAGGACTTTGCTGTCCCGTATACCAGTAGTGTGTTCCTTCCCCCATCTTTTGCCTATTCAGTTCCTACATAACCTTCAAAGGCCACCTCAAATACCACTGCCTTCATGAAGTTTTCTAGTCTGTAATCATATAACATTTTATTTTGCTGCTCTCTAAAGTAGTTATCATCTGTCAGTGTGTATTATACTTATCCAAGGTTTTATCTTATCTCCCTGTCAGACTATAAATTCCATGAGGTAAGTGAGCATGTCATGTGGAAAATTTTATTTCCCTTAGTGCCAAGTCGAGCAGTCTGCTTATAATAAACATCTAAAAACATATTTGATGAATTGATATTAATTCTGTGGTAAAGTATAGAAACGTAAACATCATTTATAACATTATTTCTAAGAAGAAAATACCTTGAATTCCAGACACCTGTTACAAACAAACACTTGGAAAACAATCTGCTCATAAATTTGAACTGTTGATCCTCAGAAAAAATAATTAAAATCAATCTTCAATCCTATCAAAGGGACTGAGGAACTGAGAATGATCAGCAGAATTTCATAAAGAACGTATCAGTTCAGTCAAATTATTTTTCAGTAATGGTAAATATTATAACTTGTCTGTGGCCAATGGATCAATCACACCACAGGTATTTATTAGTTTTCTGCTTAAGGCATCCAACTAATTGCTGATGATATGGATACAAAATGGAAAAAAAAATTACTACTCTCAAGTACTTTATATTCTTTAGAGGGAAACAACATGTGCATATATAAGCATATAGAGAATATTAAAAAAAACAAGGTTATTACAGATGTAAGCCACTAGCAGGTAGAGGAAATAGGAAGGGTTTCATAATTTTAAAAAATGATGTTTGAGGGGGCAGAGCCAAGATGGCGGAGTAGAAAGACACACGTACTCTAGCTCTGAACCCACAGCCCATAAAATATCTGTAAAGAAGAACTCCCAACAAATTCTGGAGCAGCAAAAGCCACAGAACAATGGAGCAGAGGAGATTTCTATTCCAGAGAGCCTTGAAAAACACTCACAAAAGTTCTGTCGTGCTGTGGACCCAGAGCTGAGCCCAGCCCTGCCTTGGCCGCACAGTGCTGAGAGGAGCAGATCCGACCAGGCTTCAGGGACAGAATCTCCAGAAGCCGCGAAGATCCCTCCACCCATGGGCCCCAATGGTTGGTGAGAGGGTCTTCTCGGCTTGCCAAGAGGGGAGTGAGATCCCCCCATAACTCAGGCCCCACAGGAGGCAACAGCGGAGGTAGGAGCAGACCAGGGCTCCCCAAGCAGGCAGGAGCCTGGATCCATTGTTGAAGGTCTCTGCATAAACCCCCTGAGGGAACTGAGCCCCATGAGATGGCCCTGCCCCCACCTGAGAACCTGAACTTAATCTCACACTGAATAGCAGCCCTGCCCCAGCCCAAAGCCCTGAGGCTGGGAAGCAGCATTTGAATCTCAGACCACAAGCACTGGCTGGGAGGATCTGGAGGGGAAGTGGGTGTGAAGAGAATCCTCAGAAGTAAAGTCACTAGCTGGGAAAATACCCAGAAAAGTGAAAAATAATAAGACTATAGAGGGTTACTTTCTTGGTGAACAGGTATTTCCTCCCCTCCTTTCTGATGAGGAAGAACAATGCTTACCATCAGGGAAAGACACAGCAGTTAAGACTTCTGTATCCCAGCCCACCCAATGGGCTCAGGCCATGGAAGAGCTCAAAAAGGATTTTGAAAATCAAGTTAGAGAGGTGGAGGAAAAGCTGGGAAGAGAAATGAGAGAGATGAAAGAAAAGCATGAAAAGCAGATCCACACCCTGCTAAAGGAGACCCAAAAAAATGCTGAAGAAAATAACACCTTGAAAAACAGGCTAACTCAATTGGCAAAAGAGGTTCAAAAAGCCAATGAGGAGGAGAATGCTTTCAAAAGCAGAATTAGCCACATGGAAAAGGAGGTTCAAAAGCTCACTGAAGAAAAGAGTTCTTTCAAAATTAGAATGGAACAGATGGAGGCTAATGACTTTATGAGAAACCAAGAAATCACAAAACAAAATCAAAAGAATGAAAAAATGGAAGATCATGTGAAATATCTCATTGGAAAAACAACTTACCTGGAAAATAGATACAGGAGAGACAATTTAAAAATTAGGGGACTACCTGAAAGCCATGATCAAAAAAAGAGTCTAGACATCATCTTTCATGAAATTATCAAGGAAAACTGCTCTGAGATTCTAGAACCAGAGGGCCAAATAAGTATTCAAGGAATCCACAGAACACCACCTGAAAGAAATCCAAAAAGAGAAACTCCTAGGAACATTGTGGCCAAATTCCAGAGTTCCCAGGTCAAGGAGAAAATATTGCAAGCAGCTAGAAAGAAACAATTCAAGTACTGTGGAAATACAATCAGGATAACACAAGATCTAGCAGCTTCTACATTAAGGGATTGAAGGGCATGGAATAGGATATTCCAGAAGTCAAAGGAACTAGGACTAAAACCAAGAATCACCTACCCAGCAAAACTGAGTATAATACTTCAGGGGAAAAATTGGTCTTTCAATGAAATGGAGGACTTTCAAGCATTCTTGAAGAAAAGACCAGAGCTGAAAAGAAAATTTGACTTTCAAACACAAGAATGAAGAGAAGCATGCAAAGGTAAACAGTAAAGAGAAGTCATAAGAGACTTATAAAAGTTGAACTGTTTACGCTCCTACATGGAAAGACAATATTTGTAACTCTTGAAACTATTCAGTATCTGGGTACTGGGTGGGATTACACACACACACACGCAAGCACGTGCACGCAGACACATAGAGACAGAGTGCACAGAGTGAATTGAAGAGGATGGGATCATATCTTTAAAAAAATGAAATCAAGCAGTGAGAGAAAAATATATTGGGAGAAGAAAGGGAGAAACGGAATGGGGCAAATTGTCTCTCATAAAAGAGGCAAACAAAAGACTTTTTAGTGGAAGGAAAAAGAGGAGAGGTGAGAGAAAAACATGAGGTTTACTCTTATCACATTCCACTAAAGGAAGGAATAAAATGCAAACTAATTTTGGTATGAAAACCTATCTTACGATACAGGAAAGTGGGGGATAAGGGGATAATCAGCGTGGGGGGAATGATGGAAGGGAGGGCATGGGGAGGAGGGAGCAATTTGAGGTTGACACTCATGGGAAGGGACAGGATCAAAAGAGAGAATAGAAGCAATGGGGGGCAGGATAGGATGAAGGGAAATATAGTTAGTCTTATACAACACAAATATTATGGAAGTCATTTTCAAAACTACACAGATTTGGCCTATATTGTATTGCTTGCCTTCCAAAGGGAAGGGGTGGGGAGGGAGGGATGAAGAGAAGTTGGAACTCAAAGTTTTAGGAACAACTGTAGAGTACTGTTCTTGCTACTAGGAAACAAGAAATATAGGTAAAGGGGTATAGAAAGTTATTTGGCCCTACAGAACAAAAGAGAAGATGGATAGAAGGACAGAGAGGGATGATAGAAGAGAAGGCAGATTGGTGATAGGGGCAATTAGAATGCTTGGTGTTTTAGGGTGGGGGGAGGGGACAAAAGGGGAGAAAATTTGGAATCCAAAATTTTGTGAAAATGAATGTTACAAGTTAAATAAAAAATAAATTTAAAAAAAATTAAAAATGATGTTTGAATTGTGAGTTGAGTGTGTCTATGAGGCAGAAGTGAGTGAATTCGCAGGATAAGGAACGGCCAGTTCACAGGCACAGAAAAGGGAGATGGAGTACTCTTTGTTAAGGACAACGAGAAGAATTTGTTTAGATCAGGAGGTTTAGATCAGGCCAAGTATGGCCTTCTAGGTCCTTGGTGGTGGTCTTTTAACCAAGTCCAAGTTTTACAGAACAAATTCTTTTATTAAGGGGATTTGTTCTGGGAAGTTTGGATTTAAGTTAAAAGACTTCACTTGAGTACCTAAAGGGACACATGTACTAAAGGCTACAAGAGTTCTCCACCTCTGGTTTGACAGGAAATGAATTATTACATAATGAGATTGGAATGATGGTCTGGGACTAAGTTGTACAGAGCTCTAAAAGTCAAACAAATGATTCTATATAGTTGATTGTAAGGGTAATAGGGAAGCAATGAAGTTTATTGTAGGGGGAGCTAACATGCTTTGGGGAAATCACTTTGCAAGTTAAATGAAGAGTAGGTTTTAGTGGGAAGAGGCTTGAAGTGGAATAAAGCTAATGTACTGTACATTGTGAAAGGCAATGAGGGCCTGGACTAGGGTGGTAGTTATGTGAGTGGAGAGAACAGATGTATAAAATAGGGTTTTTTCAAGTTAAAATGACAAGATTTGGCAACATATCAGATATAGAAGATGGGTATGAAGCAAGAATAGAAGTTAATATCCAAGGTTGAGACTATGGGACTGAGAGTAAGGTGGTGCCTTTAGGAGTAATAGGAAAGGTGAGAAGAAGGTAGGATTTGGGGGAGTGAAGATACAGAGTTCTGTTGTGACCATGTTGAATCTGAGGTGCCCAAAATCAAACTATTAGAAATATGGTTTAGTTGGATGGGGATGGACATCAGAAGAGAAATTAGAGCTAGATATTTAGATCTGAGTATGCAGATTCTCTTCAACACTGCTGTGACTATGTCATCCAACAAAGTAGCAGTTCCATAACTTCTTGGATCCTTCTGCTTTAATTCATAGAACTAGAAGCAAACAATGATTTGTCTTTTTCCCCTATTTTTCATCATCAAGACATAAGGTTCATCTAGTATGAACTATAGTTGATAAAACTTGCTTTGTGATAAAGCTAACTGCTTGCTTTCTCTTCATAAGCACTACTTCCTTTTTCTAGATGTTTATTACTTATTAGTATCTTCTAGAAATCTGACAGGAAGAGAAGCCAAAGTCATGTGAGCAACAAGATGGCAGAATGGACTACTTTTTTCCAGATCCCTTCAACCTCTCAAACTTCTCCAAAATAAAATTGATGGGCCAAAGAAAAAAGCTGTTTCTGTGACCTAGAATACCCAGAATCTAAAAGAAGCTATAAAATAAAAAGAGGAACTGAGATCACTGACCTCATTCAGTACCCTTTTCCCACCTCCCATGCTTCTGAAATTCAGGCCCCACTAGCAGACCTAAGAACATGACATAGCCTTACATCAAAACCCACCACAGCACCTCTTCTCCCTCTATCTTCCAATACTGTAGATACCCTGGTTCCAGGCTAGGAAAGATTGCTTTGGACCTTGATAGCCAGCTTGTCTATAGCTCTTCAGGATCAAAAATCTGGCAGGGACTGCAAACCTGAAGTACTAATGCTATAAAGCTCTGACCTTCTTGAACTAGGCAAATCAGTCTCTGAACTGCCAGTGCTGGAGAAAGCAAGCTGTCATTGTCAAGGAAATTGGACTCTGCTAGTGCCAAAATAGTAGGCTTTGAAATGCTGGTGTCAGGCCAGAAAATTAAGGAACAGAAGGAGTGGAACAGGCCACCAAGATAATACATGATGAGTGTGAAAAACTTTGCAGTACTTTATCAAGCATGAGGAAAAGAGTAAAGCATCAAGCTATTGTCTATTTTGATCACACAAAAATTAGTGGAGTGGAAACCTAGGCTGTGATCTGTGGATTGCTTAGTATGAGAGGAGACTGAGACAATTTGAAATCTACCTCCAAGAAATCATAATCAGAGGGGGAGAAGTAAAGAGGTGAATAATAAGAAAAATAAATGGGAGGTTGGGGGCAGGAGGAGAGGGAACTTAAAAGTACCAAAGATTTCAGGAAGAAGAAATCTCAAAGACTTTGGACACAAATAGATACATCAACAGATTAAAAGCATTAACAATGGAAGGAAATGTGGCCTCTAAGTCTAGCAAATGAGTTGAGACATCTATGAATAAAAACTATAAGATGACAAAAAATAATCCAACAATTGATGCTAAGTAAATGTTTGCAACAATATGTAATTAATGGTTTATGTACTGTATGAGTCTTATCATGGTCTTCCCTTGTTCAGACACTTATTAGCATGGTAACTGTGAACAAGTAACCTCTGTTTCAGCCAATTTCTTTATCTGTAAAAATGAGTATAATAATAGCCCCAGTCTCCTAGAAATGTTGTGAGAATAAAATGAGAGATAATATTTGTAAAATGATTTATAAGCCTCAAAGTGCTATATACATGTTGTTGTTGCTATTATCATCATCATCATGTTTCTCCTATGGAATTATTTTGTGGAATATTATTATTCTATGAGAAATGATATATTTATGAAACAGAGAAACATGGAGAAATCTATAATGAACTGATGCAGAGTGAAGTGAGCAGAACCATAGAAACTATAACATAGTAACTACAATAATGGAAATGGAAAGGACAGCCATATGTCAAAAAACTAAAAAGTAAATGAAATAAAATTATAAAGATAAAGGGGGACTAAAATGAAGAGATATGAGAAGATACTTCCAACTTACACCTTCACAGAAGTGGAAGAATCACAGATTCTAAATTCTGAACTTGGTTTTTCAGATTTTTTTCAACATATAGATCAGTTGGGCTGACTTTTTTTCTCTTCTCTGAAAAAAATTACCATTTGTCATAAGGGATGGATAGATGTGATACTATGGTGATATAAAAATGGAAAATACCAATAAAAACCTTTTAAAAGAATAGTAATTGCATTATTCTCCTTTTCTTGAAAATAAATATGACATTTGCTCTCCTCTGATTTTCTGGCATCTGTCTTATTTTTCATAAGCTTTCAAAGATCACTGAAAAAGTGTGCACTCAGCAATCACATTTACCACTATTTTCCTTACCCTGAGCTATACTTTATCTGAATCTTGAATATCTTGATATTCTTAATATCTTGAATCAATCAAAGGTAGTTTGGTACATTCTCTCTTTCTGTCTTGCCACTTATCTTGGGTTTCAATTATCATCATCTTCATCATCATTGTTGTTTATTTTACCATTCTTGACAAAGATTATTGTCCTTGGCAGAGGTCATGGAAATATAATGCACATTAAATAGTATTGCCTTCTCTCCATCTGTTTTTTATTCTTGTATATCCTCCAAACAACAGTTTTTATACTTTATTTAGCCCCCTTTTCCCCAGTATAGCTTACAAACCACATCTTTTGTTGTTCTAACATTTTTCATTAGATTCAGTTAATTCTGAGCTTTAGAAGTCATTAGGTAAATTGATACACATTGATGTGTACGCTCCATTGTTTGCACTGGCTTTTGCCTTCTACGTATGTCTTTTCAATTCCAAGTTGGTTCAAGTATATAAGACCAATAAACCAATGGGGTAATTCATCAAATCATAGGAACAAATAATTGTCAAAATAACAATAGCAAAATTTAATATTATTGTAAAATGTTCTAAATCACTAATAAGAAAAATTCAAATAAAAATAAACATGAAGATTTGCACTACACTCAGAACATTGGGAAAGATGACAAAATTTGGTAACAGTCAATGTTGGATGGACTATGGGAAGACAAAAACACTAATAAATTGTTGGTATAGCTGTGAATTGTCTCAGTCATTCTGGAAGTCAAGTCACATTTAGATTAGCAAAAGAATAAAATGCCCTTATATTGAGGAATCACTCCTGGACAAAAGCTCCCAAGAATATCAGCAACAGAAAGACCATGAAAACATTAAAATATTAATAGTATTGATATTCCATTATATAAAAAATACCTAGAGGGAAACTAAATATCCGTTGATTTAGGAAAAGCTAAACAAATTGTAAAGCATGAATAGAATGTAACATTACTGTGCCATAATTTGTAATAAATATGAAGAATTCAGAGAAATATTGGTAGACATATTAACTCATGTAAAATAAAATAATTAGACATATATTATATATATATATTCTTATATATATTGTATATGATAACTACAACAGTATAAGTAGTTAGTGGAATAAAATGAAACTAAACTGACTGTAATTGTAATTAACCAACCAGAGTCCTGGAGAAAACTGGAAAAAAAATACACCACCACTACCCCTTCCCTTCATTTCAGGGAATATCATGTGTGAAATATCTACGGTTGTTATATGTTGTTTGGTGGTTTGGTCAGCTTTGTTGAACTGTTTATTTTTCCTTTTAAATATTTTTATGAGGAAAACTTCATGGGTGGGCTAGGTTGGAGAAGAGGGTGTTATATGCAGAAATGAATGTTACTATATCTAAAAGTGCTTCATAAGCATTAAAACACTATATGTTAATGGTTGTTGCTATTATTCTTGTGACTATTGCTATTACTGTCTCATGACACTACAGTAGCATTGTGGAACATCCTAGACACTTGGAGGAGCTTAGATATACAACATGAAATCCTGGCAGCCTTTTTTTGCTTGAATCACTAAGTATGACTGAAAAACCTCCTTCCCCCTTTGAAACAAGATGACCCATCTCCCTTACTTCCATTCCTACCAACCTCTGAACACACTGACTTTTTACCTTGGATTCCTCTGGGTCCATAATCAGAAACAATATATGTAATACATACATGCATACATACATATAAACAAATATATATAAGAATTATATATGTACATATACACACATGCATACACACACAACACACACATATATGTATATATACATATATACATATATATGTATATATACATATATATATGTATATATATATATATATATATATATATATATATATATATATATATATATATATATATGAATTCACCTCTTTTATGAATCACCCTGATATCTCTAATCTCATCCTGGTTGCCACCCTAGATACCAGAAGTATGACATCACCTACACTCACTTTCTCAAGACACACAGAATCAGAGCTTGAGGAAAATATGCCATCCTGACTAACTCTAGGATGTAACTTTAGGCATTTAAACACTCTTGTCCATGTTGCCAGCATGACAGAGAAAGAGGGATGCACAGATAGGTCAGACTCCAATACTAGGACTGAGCAATAAAAGAATGACATGGCTGATGAATAGCAAGGGCTACCTTTTCCTAGGGTGCCAATCAGTGGGAATATTGTGGCACATATCTGGTCCCTGAAGGTTAATAAAGGGACAGAGAAAGCTGGAAGGGAAAAGAAACAGCTAAAATGACAAAAAGTTTGAGAGATGAAATGTGTCAAGAGTGATAGAGAGGGCACGATGTATCTCCATGAGTCCACAGAAAGGAATGTTGGTGGATACTTGATCACAGCCTACAAATTTAAGTTAAAAATATAAATGAAGGAAAGGAGTTATTCAGTCTCAGAAGGTAGTAGGGAAAAGATCGGTACCCTAAAGCTAAAGAAAAGAAATGTTTAGCTTGATATTTGGAAAAGGTCCTTAGTAGTTCAGGCAATTGTACAATGGACTAAATTCTCACAAGGGGGATTTTGAAGTGGTCTCACTGTAGGTACTCAGAAATACTGTGGGTCAGATGAGGTATCAGTAAGATTCACGCATTGAGTAGTTTTTAAAATTGTAGTGGTGACTGAAATGATCTCTACATTCTTTGGCTATCCTTGCCTCTAACATCTAGAATGCTATTAGGGTCTTTGCTTTTGGGGGCTTTTTTGTGTGTATATGTTTTGTGTTTTTTGGTGGATTTTTTTTAAGGATTCCAAGTGCATAATTTACTTGATCAAACATAATGACTCCCTTCAATTCTTTTAAAGTTTAGTGGATCAACAATGCACGTTTCAAGTTCAAATTTAAAAATGTGTGAAAACTGTCCACTGGATAATTGCATACCTAGAGAATTTTGCAAAATGCATTGTGCACAGTGATGGCAAAAATCTCTAAATGTTTAGAGTGTGAATATGGTTTATCAAAACTGTTCTAACTGTTATAATCCATCTACTTCCACATGCATACGTATGAGAATGTTTTCCTTCCCATATACTCTATGTGCTGTTTTCACATGTTTGATACAGTCTATACTTTCTTGGCTAAAGACATACCAGTAAATGCTACTTATTATCATACTTTCCTGTGATTTTCACCAAAATTCCATATTCCATGTACAAAGCATCTCTCTCCTCTCTCTCTCTCTCTCTCTCTCTCTCTCTCTCTCTCTCTCTCTCTCTCTCTCTCTCTCTCTCCCCTTCTCTGTCTTCTCTCCCTCTCTCTCTCCTCTCCCTTCCTCCCTTCTTCCCTCTCTCCCTCCCTCCACCTCATACACAGATATACATAACACACACACACACACATATACACACACATTCTATTAAAAGTGAAATTGAAATTTTGTTTTACTTGTTTTTGAGCATCAAATATGAGGTATATAGATGAAGTGTGATTAAGTAGGAATGAATTAATAACTAAATAAAAAGGATTTATTAAGTGTTTACAGTACTAAGTGCTAACCATTGGGTAGACAAATACAAAGGCAAGATTCCTAACCTCTAAAGAGTATATATTTCAATAAGGAAAGAGTATATAAGGGATAAGTTGCCATTCAATGAGGTTTTAGTTTGAGAGGCAATGAGACTAATGATTTGTTTGTTGTCCCCAGAGTAAGAGATCCAAAGCTGGTAGAGGAGTGGAGGGATGCAGGGGGTAGGAAGAAGAGGATGAGAAATTACAAAGAAGCAGGAAGAATGGTAAGATGAGTTTCCATTTAGAAAGCTGAATGGGGTGTCAAGTATGGTCTGGGACTCACAACATAGCAAAAGCATACCCTTGGGCTGACTGATTTACTAGTCAGGACAGCACATTCAAAGTTGAAAGTACTGTCAGTCAGGGAACTGTCTAGATTAGAGAGGATCCAATGATCTAAAGAAAGAAGGGAATAGCAAGAAAATAAAGAGAAGGTGAAGCTTCAGGTATGCAGATAATTTAATGTCATGAAAAATTTTGCTGAGTCTGGGTTTCCTTGTTAGAGAGGCTGGAAATGAACACTCTCACTACCAAAAAAAGATATAATTAGAGAACTCTATACTCACTAAATTTCTTCTTTGCTAAACAAATCTTTTAATATACTCTGTAGTTTAATATAGTTCTTGTTGATATGTTTCAATGTCATATCAATGGTAATTTCTTAGTAATATCCTTTAAGGACATAAATAGAAAAAACATTATAAAGGACAAACATTATGGCAGATACTACTCTACATAATGTGCATACAGTAGCCTTCAAGAATTGTAAAAGGGGAAGTGCCAGGCCTAGAAGCCTGTGGGCTACCCGAGTCTTCTTACCTCACCTCTCGAGGTCTTTGGCTGGCCAAGCCGGATGCTCGTATGAGAGAAAGGACGTTCCAGAGTCGAACAAGGGTTGAGCTTTATTCAGGGTTCTGGTTACAAGTGCAGGGGAATTCTTCCTTAGGAGGGTGCAAAGAATCTCCCAAGGAGGCAAAGAACTTACAATAAGAGATTGGAAGTAGAAGTGTAAGTGGGGAGAGAGGGGGAGGGAAGAGCGGAGAGAGGAAAAGCGGAGCCTTCTGTCCTCACAAGTGGCCCCTCCGCCCAAGAGAGCTTTCAGGCTTTCCTGACTCCAATTAAAACTCTCCAGCCGCATAGTTTGCATCTGAATACCGTACCTGTTAGGTAACAATGGGTGTGCCCAGATCCAAGACAATCTCGAGGGTGGGGAGAGCTCTCTCCCATCACGTTTCTCACTGGAAGAGGCGGAAATACACGAGATAGCTCGGTTCACCTCGATTCCCAGTCGTTTCCTGGGGGACCTAGTGAGAACTCTAAGATTTAGAAGTTCCCACCTTTACCCGCCCGAGACCGCCCACACGGAATTGAGCTTCTAATCCCAGCAGGGAAGGAAGACAGAACATAGAGAAATAGTGGCTGTTTTGGTCTAGGAACTGACAAAGATGGTGAGTGAATTCATAAGACAGTCAATTAGTGTTTTGAGATAGAAAATGCCAAGCAAACTTGAATCATCTTCAATTTTGAGAAGTTATAATTGTTTCTTATCACTTATGAAATAAAACTTAATGTCAGATTGGCATTGAAGACTCTGTAACATCTCATCCTTTATGTATATGTATAGTATACTCTTCCTTTAAGGCCCTTTTGATATGGAGCTATTTAGGGCTGAAAATAGGAGAAAAAATAATTTTATGTAAGGGAGACCATTTATTTTAATAAAGGAAGGAAGAGAATTCCACCATTACAAATGAACATTTTGATAACTAAAAGGAATATTTAAAAATACCTTTGATTTAATAAATAACACAACTTCCAGAAGGATTTTGAGTAGCTTTGAAAAGATAACTAACTATGATACAAATAAAAATCACTCAAATAACGTTCTGAATAGTGTAGAAAATCTATTAATTGTGAAGAGTTTGATGTTTTAAAAAGGAATAGAATAACTTATTTATTAGAATCTTGAGAAATATGGGTAGAAAGAAACTGTTTCATGGAACCAAAGAATAGGTGGGTCATGTTAAAGATTGTATAGTTGCAGGGCACTATAATACTTTAGCTGATTTGTATATAACAGTTTTATCACTTAAGAGGGTAAAACTAACCTTTAAAAAATGAGAAATCAAAAAATAATTGGAAATGAGGATGATTAAAAAGAACTATCAATCTGAAATAGGGAATTTGGGGAATTGTGACTTTTTAAGTGATAAATGAGTCGCTGAGAGCCAAGAATATCTCATGTAAGCTGATGAAAGAGAAATTTAGGTTTAGGAACCTGAAAGAAAAACCTAAATTGAAGGATATCTATATCACAAATTGAAGACCCAAAAGAAGAAAGTTTTGCAGTAGTGGCTTTGGAATTCTATTAAGCTGATTAGATTTGTTGTTGTTCAGTAATTTCAGTCATGACCAACTTTTATGACTCCATTTGGGGTTTTCTTGGCAAAGATATTGGAGTTGTTTGTCATTTTCTTCTCCAGCTCATTTTATAGATGAAGAAACTGAGACAAAAAGAGTCAAGCGACTTGCCCAGGGTCACACAGCTAGTAAATCTCTGAGGTCACATTTGAACTTGCATCTTACTGAGTCCAAACCCAGTGCTTTATCAGTCAAGCCACTTAGCTGCCAAGATTTGTTTCCTGTTTTAAAAAGTCAAATTGAGGAGGCAGAGCCAAGATGGCGAAGTAGAAAGACGCACATACACATAGCTCTGAACCCACAAACCACAGAACGGCAGAGGGGACTAACCCAGGGCGAATTCTGCACCCAGAGACCACGGAATATTGGAGCGAGGGAGATTTCTGTTCCGGAGAGACCTGCAAACCTCTCGCGGGGGGACCTTCGCGCCGGGGACTGGGCGCCGGGGTGGGAAGAGGAGAGCAGCCCTGCCGCGGCAGCGACACCGTGGGAAAGAGATCCGAGAGGGCTGTGGAACGGAGTCTCCAGTGGCCATGCGCATTCCCCCACCCACAGAGGGACCTGCAAACCTCTCCCAAAAGGTCCGTCGCGCTGCAGACACGGTGCCCAGCCCAGACCTGCGGCGGCGACGGCGGCCGCGGCTCCGAGAGACAAAGTTCTGAGAGGGATCCGGAGGTGGGATCTTCAGCAGCTGCACGGGCCCCCCACCAACAGGTGACTGATGGGGGTAGGTGAGAGAGTCTCTTTGGCGGGTTGAGAGGGGAGTGAGGTGCCCCCATAGCTCGGGCCCCCCCGGGAGGTGGGGCCTGAGAGGCGGGTGCAGACGGGGGGCTCCCCAAATGGACGGGAGCCTGGATCCATTGTGGAAGATCTGTGCATAAACCTCCTGAGGGAATTGAGCCAGAGAGGCGGCCCTGCCCCTGACCTCAGCACCTGAGCCTAATTTAACACTGAATAACAGCCCTGCCCCCGCCAAAAATCCTAAGGCGGGAAGCAGCATTTGAATCTCAGTCCCCAAACGCTGGCTGGGAGAACCAGGAGGCAAGGTGGGTGTGAGGAGAACATTCAGAGGTCAGGCCACTAGGTGGAGACAATGCCAAGAAAAGGGAAAAGAAATAAAACTATTGAAGGGTACTTTATCAGAGAAAAAAAACTTCCTCCCTTCCTTTCTGATGGGGAGGAACAATGCTTGCCATCAGGCAAAGACACAGAAATCGAGGATCCTGTGTCCCAGCCCACCCAATGGGCTCGGGCCATGGAAGAGCTCGAGAGGAATTTTGAAAATCAAGTTAGAGAGATGGAGGAAAGACTGGGAAGGGAAATGAGAGGGATAAGGGAGAAGCATGAAAAACAGATCAGCTCCCTGCTAAAGGAGAACCAAAAAAATCTTGAAGAAATTGGCACCTTGAGAACTAGCCTAACTCAGCTGGCAAGGGAGGTGCAAGGGGCCAATGAGGAGAAGAATGCTTTCAAAAGCAGAATTAACCAAATGGAAAAGGAGATTCAAAAGCTTACTGAAGAAAATAGATCTCTCAAATCTGGAATGGTACAGATGGAAGCTTTGGACTTTTCAAGAAAGACAGATATCTCAGAACATACAGTGCAGATTCGAAAAATGGAAGATAATGTGAAATATCTTATTGGAAAAACAACTGACCTGGAAAATAGAATCAGGAGAGACAATGTAAAAATTCTGGGACTACCTGAAAACCATGATCAAAAGAAGAGCCTAGACGTCATCCTCCACGAGGTTATCAAGGAAAACTGCCCTGAGATTCTAGAACCAGAAGGCAAAATAAATATTCAAGGAATCCGCAGAACACCGCATGAAAGAGATCCAAAAAGAGAAACTCCTAGGAGCATTGTGGCCAAATTCCAGAATTCCCAGGTGAAGGAGAAAATATTGCAAGCAGCTAGAAAGAAACAATTCAAGTATTGTGGAAATACAATCAGGATAGTACAAGATCTGGCACCTTCTACATTGAGGGATAGAAGGGAATGGAATAGGATATTCCAGAAGTCAAAAGAACTAGGACAGAAGCCAAGAATCACCTACCCAGCAAAACTGAGTATAATACTTCAGGAGAAAAAATGGTCTTTCAATGAAATAGAAGACTTTCAAATTTTCCTGATGAAAAGACCAGAGCTGGAAAGAAAATTTGACTTTCAAACACAAGAATGAAGAGAACCATGAAAAGGTGAACAGCAAAGAGAAATCATAAGGGACTTACTAAAGTTGAACTGTTTACATTCCTACATGGAAAGACAATATTTATAACTCTTGAAACATTTCAGTATCTGAGCACTGGGTGGGAGTACACACACACACATGCACACACGCACACATACATAGAGACAGAGTGCACAGAGTGAATTGAAGAGGATGGGATCATATAATAAAAAAAAAATGAAATCAAGCAGTGAGAGAGAAATATTGGGAGGAGAAAGGGAGAAGTTATATGGGGCAAATTATCTCTCATAAAAGAGGCAAGCAAAAGACTTATTAGTGGTGGGATAAAGAGGGGAGGCAAGAGAAAAACATGAGATCTACTCTCATCACATTCCACTAAAGGAAAGAATATAATGCACACTATTCTGATAGGAAAACCTATCTCATAATACAGGAGAGTGGGGGACAGGGGCACAAGCAGGAAGGGGGGGAGGATAGAGGGGAGGGCATGGGGAGGAGAATGCAATATGAGGTCGACACTCATGCGGAGGGAAAGGACCATAAGAAAATAGAAGTAATGGGGGACAGGATAGGATGGAGGGAAATATAGTTAGTCTTATACAACACAACTAGTATGGAAATCATTTGCAAAACTAAACAGATATGGCCTATATTGAACTGCCTGTCTTCCAAGGGGAAGGGGTAGAGAGGGAGGGAGCTAAAGAAGTTGGAACTCAAAGTGTTAGGACCAAATGTAATGTTCTTACCACTGGGTAACAAGAAACACAGGTTAAGGGGTCAAGAAAGCTATCCGGCCCTACAGGACAAAAGAGAAGACGGAGACAAGGGCAGGGAGGGAGGATAGAGGAGAGAGCAGATAGGTCACAGGGGCAATTAGAAAACTTGGGTCTGGGGGGGGAGGGGGAAAAAAGGGGAGAAAATTTGTAACCCAAAATTGTGTGAAAATAAATGTTAAAAGTTTAATAAAAAAAAAAATCCCCCCCCCCAAAAAAAAAAAGTCAAATTGAAGTGTTGGAGTTCCATTGTGACAGAATTATGCAGCATATGAGTGAATGAAGGAGGGATAAAAAGAAAAAACAGAACAAGCATCTATAAGCACCTACTAGTGCTTTACAAATATTACCCTACTTGATCCTAACAACTTTGAGACTTTGGTATTATTATTATTATTATTATTATTATTATTATTATTATTATTGTTGTTGTTGTTGTTGTTGTTGTTGTTGTTGTTGTTGTTGTTGTCCTCATTTTACAATTGTGGAAATTGAGACAGAGAGGTTGTGTGACTTGCTCAGGGTCACAGATAGTAAGTATCTAAGAATGAATTTAAGAAGATGGCAGAGTAGAAAGATGCATATACTCTAGTGCTTCCCCCACAGCTCACAAAATACCTGTAAAAATGACTCTCAACAAATTCTAGAGCAGCAGAAACCACAGAACATCAGAGCAAAAGAGATTTCCAGCCAACGGTAACCTGGAAGGCTGAGAGGAAAGGTCTATCTCACAGAATGCTGAGCAGAAAGGAGCCCAACCCTGGCCACATGGCACTGGGAGGAACAGGACCTGAACACAGGGCAGAGTTCAAGGCAGGGAGGGTCCCAGATACCTCAACACGCAAGCAACAAAGAAAGCTCCAAAGATCAGTGTGGGAGGGCTTTCCCAGCTGGGTGAGAGGGGAAAGGGGTTCCTCTAGCAATAGCCCCAGGCAACAGCTGAGGTAGTGGCAGCAGAATGCAGGCAGCTACAGTGGCTGGGAAGTGACCTGGGTCCATTGTCTAAGCAGCTCAGCTTAAAGCCTCTGGCATTAGGGAGTAGATGATCTAAGCCTCAACCCTGAGTGATGGCCCCTTCCCCACCCAAAGCCCCAGGGAATCAAGCAGCTGAGTCAAATCTCAACCTTGAACACAATACTGGGGAGAGAAGGGGCAATAGGACGATTTTCTTGACAAAGGATTGAGAAGTCAAGTAACTGGCTGGGAAAATGCCCACAAAAGAGGAAAAGAAATAAGACCAGAGAAGGTTACTTTCTTGGTGAACAGGTGTCTCCTCACATTTTTTCTGATGAGGAAGAACAAGGCACACTGGCACAGGAAGTCAAGACCCCTGCCTCCAGTGCCTCCAAAGTGAACTGAAACTGGGCTCAGGCAATAGAAGAGCTTGAAAAGTGAGTTAGCAGCTTGCTAAAAGAGAACCAAAAAACTGCTCTGAAAAATAACACCTTTACAAAGAGGCTAACTCAATTGGAAAAAGAAGCCCAAAAGGTCAATGAGGAAAAGGATTCTTTAAAAGCAGAATTAGCCAAATGGAGGAGAAGGTTCAAAAGCTCACTGAACAAAAGACTTCTTTGAAAGAGAGAATTGAGGGGCGGAGCCAAGATGGCGGAGTAGAAAGACACACATACGCTAGCTCCAAACCCACAGCCCATAAAATATCTGTAAAGAAGAACTCCCAACAAATTCTGAAGCAGCAGAAGCCACAGAAAAACTGAGCGGAGGAGATTTCTGTTCCAGAGAGCCAGAAAACCTCTCGCAAAAGGTCCTTCACACTGCAGACCTGGAGGTGAGCCCAGCCCTGACTCAGCCACGTGGCACCCAGAGGAGCGGATCTGAGCAGGCTTCAGGGACGGAATCTCCAGCGGCCACGCGGGTCCCTCCACCGACAGGTGACGGGGGTCGGTGAGAGGGTCTCTTTGGCGGGTGGAGAGGGCAGTGGGGTGCCCCCATAACTCAGGCCCCCTTGGGAAGCAGCAGCAGAGGAAGGAGCAGACAAGGGCTCCGCAAGCAGGCAGGAGCCCAGATCCATTGTTGAAGGTCTCTGCATAAACCCCCTGAGGGAACTGAGCCCTGTGAGGCGGCCATGACCCCACCCGAGCACTTGAACGTGATCTCACACTGAATAGCAGGCCCGCCCGCACCGAAGCCCTGAGGCTGGGAAGCAGCATTTGAATCTCAGACCTCAAGTGCTGGCTGGGAGGATCTGGAGGTGAAGTAGATATGAAGAGAATATTCAGAAGGCAAGTCGCTGGCTGGGAAAATGCCCGGAAAAGGGAAAAAAAAATAAAATTATAGAAGGCTACTTTCCTGGTGAACAGGTATTACCTCCCTTTCTTTCTGATGAGGAAGAACAATGCTTACCATCAGGGAAAGACACAGAAGTCAAGGCTTCTGTATCCCAGCCCACTCAATGGACTCAGGCCATGGAAGAGTTCAAAAAGGATTTTGAAAATCAAGGTAGAGAGGTGGAGGAAAAACTGGGAAGAGCAATGAGAGAAATGCAAGCAAAGCATGAAAAACAAGTAAACACCCTGCTAAAGGAGACCCAAAAAAATGCTGAAGAAAATAACACCTTGAAAAATAAGCTAACTCAATTGGCAAAAGAGGTTCAAAAAGCCAATGAGGAGAAGAATGCTTTCAAAAGCAGAATTAGCCAAATGGAAAAGGAGGTTCAAAAGCTCACTGAAGCAAAGAGTTCTTTCAAAATTAGAATGGAACAGATGGAGGCTAATGACTTTATGAGAAACCAAGAAATCACAAAACAAAACCAAAATAAGGAAAAAAATGGAAGATCATGTGAAATATCTCATTGGAAAAACCACTGACCTGGAAAATAGATCCAGGAGAGACAATTTAAAAATTAGGGGACTACCTGAAAGCCATGATCAAAAAAAGAGCCTAGACATCATCTTTCATGAAATTATCAAGGAGAAGTGCCCTGAGATTTTAGAACCAGAGGGCAAAATAAGTATTCAAGGAATCCACAGAACACCACCAGAAAGAGATCCAAAAAGAGAAACTCCTAGGAACATTGTGGCCAAATTCCAGAGTTCCCAGGTCAAGGAGAAAATATTGCAAGCAGCTAGAAAGAAACAATTCAAGTACTGTGGAAATACAATCAGGATAACACAAGATCTAGCAGCTTCTACATTAAGGGATCGAAGGGAGTGGAATAGGATATTCCAGAAGTCAAAGGAACTAAGACTAAAACCAAGAATCACCTACCCAGCAAAACTGAGTATAATGCTTCAGGGGCAAAATTGGTCTTTCAATGAAATAGAGGACTTTGAAGCATTCTTGATGAAAGGACCAGAGCTGAAAAGAAAATTTGACTTTCAAACACAAGAATGAAGAGAAGCATGCAAAGGTAAACAGTAAAGAGAAGTCATAAGAGACTTATAACAGTTGAACTGTTTACGCTCCTACATGGAAAGACAATATTTGTAACTCTTGAAACTATTCAGTATCTGGGTACTGGGTGGGATTACACACACACACACACACGCATGCACACGTGTGCAGACACATAGAGACAGAGTGCACAGAGTGAATTGAAGAAGATGGGACCATATCTTTAAAAAAATGAAATCAAACAGTGAGAGAGAAATATATGGGAGGAGAAAGAGAGAAATGGAATGGGGCAAATTATCTCTCGTAAAAGAGGCAAGCAAAAGACTTATTAGAGAAGGGATAAAGAGGGGAGGTGAGAGAAAAACATGAAGTTTACTCTCATCACATTCCACTAAAGGAAGGAATAAATGGCACACTCATTTTGGTATGAAAACCTATCTTACAATACAGGAAAGTGGGGGAGAAGGGGATAAGCAGCGTGGGGGGGATGATGGAAGGGAGGGCATGGGGAGGAGGGAGCAATTTGAGGTTGACACTCATGGGAAGGGACAGGATCAGAAGAGAGAATAGAAGTAATTGGGGGCAGGATAGATGGAGGGAAATATAGTTAGTCTTATAAAACACGACTATTATGGAAGTCATTTGCAAAACTACACAGATTTGGCCTATATTGAATTGCTTGCCTTCCAAAAGGAGGGGGTGGGGAGGGAGAGAGGAAAAGAAGTTGGAACTCAAAGTTTTAGGAACAACTGTCGAGTACTACTCTTCCCACTAAGAAATATGAAATACAGGTAAAGAGGTATAGAAAGTTATTTGGCCCTACAGGACAGAGGAGAGGATGGAGAAAAGGGCAGAGAAAGATGATAGAGGAGAGAGCAGATTGGTGATGGGGGCAATTGGAATGCTCGGTGTTTTGGGGTGGCAGGAGGGGAGAAGGGGGGAGAAAATTTGGAACCCAAAATGTTGTGAAAATGAATGTTAAAATTTAAATAAATAAATTTTTTTAAAAAAGGAAGAGAGAATTGAGTTCAGGGAAATGAATGACTGTGAGATAAACCAAGCAGTTAAGAAACAAAACCAAAAGTTTGAAAAAATAGAGGATAATGTGAAGCATCTCATTGAAAAACAGTTGACCTGGAAAATTGATCCAGGAGAGGCAATTTAAAAATTATGGGACTACCTAAAAGCCACGATTAAAGAAAAGAGCCTAGACATTATCTTTCATGAAATTATCAAGGAAAATTTTCCTGATGTTCTAGAACCAGAGGGCAAATTAATATTGAAAGAATTCATTGATCACCTCCTAAAAGAGACTAAAAGAGAGAAACTCCTAGGAATATTTTGCACAAATTTCAGAGTTCCCTGGTCAAGAAGAAAATACTGCAAGAAGCTGGAAGGAAACAATTTGAGTACTGTGGAAATACAATCAGGATAACACAGGATCTAGCAGCTTCAACATTAAGGGATCGAAGGGCTTGGAATAGAATATTCCAGAAGTCAAAGGAACTGGGATTAAAACCAAAAATCACCTACCCAACAAAACTGAGCATAATACTTCAAGCAAATAAATGGTCATTCAATGATATAGAAGACTTTCAAGCATTCATGATAAAAAGACCAGAACTGAAAAGAAAATTTGACTTTCCAACACAAGAATCAAGAGAAGCATGAAAAGGTAAACAGGAAGGAGAAATCATAAGACTTTCTAAAGTTGAACTTTTTACATTCCTACATGGAAAGAAAATATTTATAACTCTTGAGACTTTTCTCAGTATTTGGGTAGGTGGAAGGATTGTACGTACATGTACACACACACACACATAGACAGAGAGTACAGGCTCTGTTGAATCAGAAGAGATGATATCCACAAAAAATAAATAAATAAAATAAAAATTAAGGGGTAACGGAGAAAAATACTGGGGGGAGAAACAGAGAAATGGAATGGGACAGGGTATAACTCATAAAAGAGGTAAGAAAAATTTTGTTCAGTGGAGGAGAAAAGTGAGAAGGGGAGAGGGGAAAAGTGAAGCTACTCTCTCCACATATGGCTGAAGGAGGGAATAACTAACATGCTCACTCAATTTGGTATGAAAATCTATCTTACACTACAGAAAAATAGGAGAGTAGGCAACAAGTGGGATGAGGGAAATGATAGGAGGGAGGGCAGATGGGAGAAGAGAGTAACTAGAAATAAACACTTTTGGGAAAGGACAAGGTAGAATGAGGGAATAAAAAAATAAGAGGGTATAGAGTAGGATAGAGGGCAATATAGTTAATATTACACAACATGATTATCATGAAAGTCTTTTGCGAAATGACACATATTTAGTCTGTATTGAATTGCTTGCCTTCTCAGTGGGGATGAGTAGGGAGGGAGAGAAGTTGGAATTCAAAGTATTAGAAATGAATGTTGAGAATTGTTATTGCATATAACTGAGAAATAAGAAACACAGGGAATGGGGTATAGAAATTTATCTTGCCCTACAAGAAAAGAGAGACTATGATGATAAGGGAAGGGTGGGGTGTGATAGAAGGGAGGGTACATTAAGGGAAGGAATAATCAGAATGCAAGGTATTAAGAAACATGGGGAGGGGAGGGATGGGGAAAAAATTGGACATGTTACAAAGTGATGTAAAAGCAATCAGTATTAAAACAATTGACTGAATTAATTACTGAGACTAAATCAGAGATATCTTTAGTTTGGGGGAAAGAATTTTAGTTTAACTTTCTTAGAGGCAGGTAATCTCAGGGAAAATTTGGCATTGATGGAAAAGTTAAGGTTTTCATGGTAAATTTGATTTTATGATTGTTATTTAATCAGGAAGTAGAACATGTACAGTAAAGCATATAAGCCACTTAAGACTTGCCTCAAAAGATGTTCCTTAGCCAATGTGAAATTATAGTCATATCTGAAACCTGGTTATTGAAACTTGCTATTTTAAGACTATTAAGTGACTGTTCTTCTGGGTCTAATTCAGGTAGGGATAGCAACAAAGGCAGTCTGAGCCTCCAATCCATGATGCCAGCAAGCCCGTGAGATGCTGGTATGAACTGAAAAAGGTGATCTCATGGGAAGGGTGGGAGAGCAGCTGTTCCGTTTGGGCTGAGGTAGGATTCTCCTGACTCAGTTTCTCTACTGGCACCTGGCAGACTTTAAGCCTGACTGAATGCAAGTTGACAATCTACTCCTGCCTGGAATTGACATGAAGTTGGGGAGATACTGTTTCCCTGCAATGTCCCCACTCTTACTGGCAATTTCCTCTAGTCAAAAAGTTTGTAAGTTTAATACCAGATCTATTAAATTATAGATTGTTGGTAGGAGAACATCCAAGGTTAAGTCTAAAATTAAGCTATTAGGCTTAGGACTTTAGACCAACAACAATAAGTTAGGTTCCTTTAATTCTTAGTAATAGTGTAGAGACAGTTAGGTCAAGGGCTTCTGAAGTTAGCATACATAGTTATTATTTGAGTCCCAGTTGGTTAATGTTAAAACAAATTCATTTGTTGTCTATATTGTAAATGCTTTAAAAGAAGTATCACCTGACTAAAAGTTGCCATTGTTTTATGTGATATGAGCTGTGTCAAAAATGAAAAAAATAAAATAAAATAAAAAAAGAATTAATTTAAACTCAGATTTTTCCAGACTCCAGGCCCAGGGTTCTGTTTAGTGTGCCACCTAGCTGCCTCTAAGGTTTCAGAGGGCAGATAGGTCCAAGACTGAGAGTTCAGATATTCATCTCATCCCCAGCATGATACGAGTTAAGAAGAAATTATCTAAGGGACAGAGAATCGGCCTTGAAATCAAAAGTCTATTCCTGATCCTTGACACTAAGTGTAATGGTAATTTAAATAGGAAGACCTTTCCCATTCATTAATAGGCCCACATGACCTCCCTGAGTCACATGGATTCTGTGGTAGGAGGAATTTGCTGAAGGGGTGGAACAGGAAGAGGCAGAGCTAGAGCAGAGCTGGGAGGAAGTACATCAGAGGCAGTCAGAGCCAGGAAGGATGCAGGTAAGCAGTCAGCTGGCTAGCATGAGTGATTCTGTGATTGTCTGTAATTTTGTTTAAGAGAGCTTGCTTGCGATGAGTGTAATGGACCTGGTTTGTGGGAAGCCTAGCAGGGGGAAGACTTGGGGACGTGTTGCCCTCTGCATTGTTATTATGTATAGATTTTTGTTACTATGATGGATTTGGCTTTCTGGTGTCTGAATAAATGTTTTGGTTTTGTCTTCCATGTGGAGGGTCTGCTGTATTTCAGCTTCAGAATTGCTCTGGGATATTCATGGCGACATAGGCATTGTGAATATTGCATTGGTGCTACACTAAGTAGCCTCCCTTTATCCACCCATCCTAATCCACTGGAAATGGAATAAATTCTAGCCTGTATTATTGGATGTATAACAAAACATGAAAATACATCCATAAACACAAATATATGGCATGTATATTTCCTTTTTATTTTTAATTTATAACCATATAACCATAAAGAGATAATATTTGTAAAGTATTTTGTAAGGCTTAAAGAACTAAATAAATTCTAGCCATTTTTCAAAAAAATCATTATAAGTTCAGCTCAGAAACAATCCCCAAGGACTCACATATTTCCAAATTACCTCTTTTCTTTCTCTGAAATTCATATAAAAATAATCAATAATATTTTTCCCCCATGTGGGATCTATCAGACTCTTCCTAGGGTCTTATTCAGTACCAAACTTGATCTTCCCTTGAAAGCTAATTTCCCAGGTTCTATAAGAAGGCACTTCTATCTTCCAGGAAACCCGGGGCACTTTATCACCAGCATTCCCAGCCCCTGACAGCCTGGGGTTGAAGTGGCTTATTAAAAATTCCTAAGAGAGTAGTATTAGTATAAATTAGTGGGAAGAGGACATAATCCAGCACAAAGTGTATTCAAATAATTCTATTAGCATAATTATCTTTTTGAGGAAATTAAATGTACATTATTATACTTGATGTGCCACAAATTATAAAAGCAAAATTTTCTCTTGTAAGGTTCCACAATTCTCAAGTAATTAGCCATATTGCACCCTATAAATCAAAATTAAACACATAAATTAAACCAGTGGGGAAGATAATAGCATTATGGGGACCTGGGTTTAGTACAGTCGATTTTTGTCTATGTCTCAGACCTCCAAAAGTCATGACAAGAAGTCAGACAAAAGTTTAATGGGGTGTCCTTGTCTGTCTTGCTCTATGACTAAGGAGACTGGTGTTGCTAATTATTTATTGCAAATCTTTAATTATTGTGATACACAACTTGGACAGTCATCCCTTTCATCTCTCATTCAACTTTGAAATTAACAACAAAAAAACAGTCTTGTAAATTGTACCTTATCTCATTGAAAAAAAATTTTGTGAGTAATTTTTAAAATCTTTTATCAGGTTCAGTGTGAGTAATTTTTAAAATCTTTTATCAGGTTCAGTTAGTGATATAATTCATGCACAATTTAAAGATCTAGGGACTGAAATGCTAGGACAGCTAGATGATGCATTGGACCGAGCACCGGCCCCAGCATCAAGAGTACCTGAGTTAAAATCTGATCTCAGATACTAGCTGTGTGACCCTGGGCAAGTCCCTTGATCCAGATTGGAAAAAAAAAAAGGAAACTGAAATGCTCCATTTGTTATCTCTGGTGCTACTTTGGTGTATAGATAGCTCAGTAGGAAACAAAACTTTAGAATATAAAAGGACAAGAAGTGAATTTTGAACCTTCATATGATAATTTCATCTTCTACATGTAGTTACTATCTCTAGTTACATGAAAGGTGAGTGGCATAATGATCCCTATCTTTTAAACTTTATGTACTTTATGAATAGCTTCAGTTGCATATTGCTGGGTAGGGAGATACCAGGATGCGAACCACTGATTCCTCTCACACATTGACTATGGAATCAATAAGTTTCTGAAGGTACACTTTCTATTTTAGCTTTGGGATTTTTTTTGGTCTAAATATGTGACTTCAACTGAGTAAAGAACTCTCCAGTATGGAATTCCCTCTATTGGTGCATATTATCAACTATTCTGAAAATTCTAGTTTCACTTACCTGAGGTACTGAGAGATTAGGGGACTTGCCAAATTCACAGTTCATATGTGTCAGAGGAAGAACTTGAACCCAGATTTCATGACTCTTTGTGCTATATGGTCTCTTCTGTACCTTGATTATTGGGACAGCACTCCATTCTTGTAACCAATGATCCTCAGGACTTGGTGTTTATATCTATTCAAATTTTCCTAGAGATAAATCCAGGTGTCAAACTAGAAAAATTAATGATGGCATTAATAACAAACTAGGGAAAACAGGACCGGACCAGATAGCAAACTGACGAGAACTTATTTAGCAAACAGGACTAGAAGCCATGTCCCATTATCCCTAAAGCCCCAGAGCAGGGATACATCTATTGTTCCAATGATTCTTGCCCACCATCTAGATATTGCCCAGTACAATCTATCCCTCCAAGTCACCTCTGGAAATTTAGAACTAATATCTACAACTTTTATGCTCCTCAGGATAAAAGGAGACTTCACTCTAATCTCTGAAGCTGGAGTCACAGCCTAGCACCATATTAAGGGCTTCTCCCTAGAGATTCATTATAATGTCAAATTCAAATCTTTTGGGTTTCCAAGGCAGCAAGATTTTGGAGACTTTTCTTATAGTTTTGAAATCATAAAACCAAGCTCAAACTGCCATAGAAGGTATACTCTGATGCCTAATCACAGAATGGAGATGAGACGTCAGGCAGGTAGAGTGAATATTATTATCTCTTTTAAAGAGGTGAAAACCAAGACACTGAATGGTAATGTAACTTTAACAAGGTCACATAGATACCAAGTTTTTGGAATTGGAACCTAGGTCTTCTGACTTTCAGTCCATAATAGCATAATGTCATATTACTTGCTCAAGAATTCTTTTAGATGATTAAAATCTATTTGACTACAGCCTGACGAACTGGAGGTGACTATGTGGAAGTAGCTGCTGTGGCTGCCACTGATGATTCAGTCACTCCCAAGGCCTGCCCCTAGTTTGCAGAAGCCAGGGATGTTCAGCACAATCTGTGCAGAACTGTTCTCCACTCTTACCCAGGTGAGACAGACCTTTCCTGCTGACCTTCCAAACTGTCTTTGGCATCTGTGGTCTGAGAAGTCTGGAAACAGTCATTGCAGCCAGTAAGTCAGTTTGCTGGGGCCTGATCTGTGCTATCATGGCCTGCACTATCCTGTGCTCCACTCTCACCCCGGTGCAACTGACATTTCCTGCCTACTTTCCACGTTATCTTTGACTGGAATTTGTTTCACTTCATCTTTTTGTGGGTTCTGCTGCTCTAGAATTTATTTAGTCATCTTTGAAGATATTTAGAGGAGTCTAGGGGAGGGCTCAGGCAAGTCCTTGTCTTTATTCCACAAACTTGGATCTGTCTCTATGGATTCACTTTATATCTTACAACTTTTCTAAAGTTATTGTTTCAAGTACTTTTTTTTTAACTGACCCTCTAGGATTCTCTAAGCATACCATCATATCATTGGGAAAGGGTGACAGTTGTGATTCCTCATTGCCTTTTCTAATTCCTTCCAATTCTTTTTCTTCTCTTATTGTTCATACCAATATTTCTAGTACAATATTGACTAATAGTGGTGATGATGAGCATACTTGTTTCACTCCTGATCTTTTTGGGAATGGTTCTAGCTTCTACCCATTATATGTATAATACTTACTGGTGGTTTTAGATAGACAGTGCTCATCATTTTAAGGAAAATTACATTTATACCTACGCTCTCAAGTGTTTGTAATAGGAATGGGTGCTTCATTTTATCTAAAGCTTTTTCTGTATACATTGAGATAATCATGTGATTTCTATTAGTTTTATTACTGATATGGTAAATTATGCTGATAATTTTCCTAGCATTGAATCAGTCCTGCATTCCTGGGATAAATATCACCTGGTCAAAGTGTATTATCCTTATGATAAATTGCTGTAATTTTTTTGCTAATATTTTATTCAAAATTTTTGCATCAATATCTGTTAGGGAAGTTGGTCTATAATTTTCTTTCTGTTTTGACTCTTCTTAGTGTAGGTATAAACACCATATTTGTGTCATAAAAAGAATCTAAGACTCTTTCTTCACCTATTTTTCCAAAGATTTTATATAGTATAGGAATTGCTCTTTAAATATTGGTATAAATCACTAGTAAATCCATCCAACCTTGGATAATTTTTCTTAGAGAGTTTGTTGATGGCTAATTATTTTTCTAAAATGGGGTTATTGGGGTATTTCATTTCCTCATCTGTTATCCAGGCAATTTATGTATCTGTGTGTGTATGTCCACTTAGATTGTCAGATTTATTTATTATATAGTTTCTAATTTCCTCTTCATTGGTGGTGGAATTCATCCTTTTCACTTTTGGTATTGGTAATTTGATTGCTTCTTTCTTTTCAATAAAATTAACCAAGAGTTTATCTATTTTATTGTTTTTTTAATGAAACAAGTTCTTAGTTTTATTTGTCTAATAGTTTACTTACTTTCAATTTTATTAACCTCTCCTTTGATTTTCAGAATTTCTAAATTAGTATTTAATTAGGGATTTTTAATTTGTTTTTCTTCTAGCTTCCTAGTTGTATGACCAATTCATTGAGCTCTTCTTTGTCTATTTTACTCATGTAAGTGCTCAGAGATTTTTAAAAAACACAGCCTCTAAGAATTGCTTTGGCTGCATCCCATAAGTTTTTCTAGGCTTTCTCATTATTGTGATTCTCTTTGAATGAAGTGAATTGAATGAAATGAAGTTGTTATTTCTATGATTTGTTGTTTAAACTACACATTGTTTAGAATTAGATTATTTAGTTTCCAATTAATTTTTAATCTCTCTTTCCACTGCCCTTTATCAAATGTAATTTTTATTGCCTTATGATCTGAAGAGAACACACTTAATATTTCTGTCTTTCTACATTTGATTTTGAGGGTTTTATGCCCTATTATAAGATCAAATTTTGTGCAGGTACCATATACCACTGAGAAAAAAGGTATATTCTTTTCTCTTCCCATTAGATTTTCTTCAGAATTCAATGACATCAAACTTTTCTAAAACTTCCATCCACTTCCTTAACTTTTTTTTCTTTTTTATTTTATGGTCTGATTTATCTAGTTCTGAGAAGTGAGTAATATGAAGTGATTTTGAGGAATCCTACAGAATTTACTTAAAAAGCTAGTTGAAATAATTAACAACTTCAATAACAATTTCAATTCACATAAATAATCCCCATTTCTATATTTTGCCAACAAAGTCCAGCAGCAAGAGATAGAAAAAAAATTTCATTTAAATTAAATGTGACCAATATAAAATACTCGGTGGTCTTCCTGCCAAGACAAATCCAGGATCTATATGGACACAATTATAAAATGCTTTTCATGTAAATAAATTTAAATCTAAATAATTGGAAATATATTGATTGCTTATGGGTAGGTTGAACCAATATAATTAAAAGGACAATTACATCTAAATTAATTTATTTATTCAATTATCAAAAATTATTTTATAAAGCTAGGAAAAATCATGAGAAAATTAATTTGGAAGAACAAAAACATTTAATATCAAGACAATCAATGAAAAAATTGTGTAAGAAGATGATTTAGCCATACCAAAACTCAGATAGTATTACAAAGTGGCAATCACCAAAACAATCTGAGAATGACTAAGAAATAGAAGGGCAAGTCTGGAGAATGGATTAGGTACAAAATTGAAAGTAATGAATGACCATAATAATCTTGTGTTTGATGAACCCAAAGATGAAAGCTTTGGGGACAAGAATCCTCTTTGAGAAAAACTGCTGCGAAAACAATTTAGCAGAAACTAGTTATAGACTAGCATCTCATACCATATACCCGGATAATCTAAATAGTATATAATATAGTAATATAGTAATATAGCATGGTATATAGTGGATAATCTACACAGGTACATGATTGATGAAAGCAAATTAGGGTAGCATGGGACAATTTACCTGTAAGATCTATGGATAAGGCAAGAATTTTATGAACAGGAAATAGAGCATATTACAATGTATAAAATGGATAGTTTTAATCAAATTTAAAAGGTTTTGAAAAAAACACAAGCAGTGAAGCAAGATTAGAAGGAAAGCAGAAAATGTGGGAAAATTACAGGAAGTTCCTCTGACAAGGCATATTTCCTAAAATATATGGAGAACCGCATCAAATTTGTAAGAATATATGTCATTCCCTAGTTGATAAATGGTTAAAAGATATGAGCAGGCAATTTTCATAAGAAGAAATTAAAGCTATGTATAGCCACTAAAAAATGCTCCAATATCACTATTGATTAGAAAATGAATATTAAAACAACTCTGAGGTACTACCTCATACCTATCAGATTGACTAACATGAAAAGGGGAAAAATAACAAACATTAGAGTAGATGTGGGAAAACTGAGACATTAATGAACTGTTGGTGAAATTGTGAACTGATCCAAATATTCTGAAGAGCAATTTAGAGATATGCCTAATGGGTAAACAAACTGTGCATACACTTCAACCCAGCAAAACCACTATTCAAGAAGATGGCGGAGTGAAAGCAAGGACTCAGCTAAGCTCCTGGAAAAACTCCTC
Organism: Notamacropus eugenii; assembly: GCF_028372415.1. NCBI lineage: Eukaryota > Metazoa > Chordata > Mammalia > Diprotodontia > Macropodidae > Notamacropus > Notamacropus eugenii. The sequence continues at coordinate 365,049,561 of NC_092876.1, read as the reverse complement.
TGGATATCTCTGGGGGGAGAGTCTGACCAGACTTTGGAGGTGTAGAATCCAGTGGGTGACGGACTTTGACGGATTCGGAGCCCAGGCTGGACCGGAGGGTCTACGGGAGGGATCTGTTCCGCAGGGGTAAGACCCCGGTGCACAGCGCAGCGTGGTCGGCGCGGCAGGGCGGAGGGGACCAGAGGAGCCCGAGAGGGGCGGGCGAGACCAGCGGAGCAGGAGATAAGCCAGGCCGAGCCGGTGAGAGCCACTGAGTGCCAGACATCAGCGCAGCAGCCCTTGAAATCTTCAGCCTGAAGACGGACTTCGGTGGGTCACTACTTGAACTTCCAGGAACTGGGATGGCAGAGTGATCAGTAAGTGCTCTCTCCTCCCCCCTGATGACCGTGAGGGAACCATAAAATTCTTCCCCAGATTAATCCTGGATCAGCGGGAACAGCAGAAGGGGGCAAATAGTCTCATAACACCAGAGGCTAGGAAAATAGCAAAGGGGGATTCTTCCTACGGTAGCGGAGATGGCTGGAGGGACAGACGACCCAGGGCAGAGAAAATTCGCACTGAGACCCAGGCAAGCCTCAGAGCCGGGAGACGAGCCCAAGGAGGGGCGGGAACACGCGTTAGCTTCTAGGCGTGCCCCAGCCCTCCAGGGGAAAAGGGAAGACAATAGGGAAGCTGGGATCACCATCCCCTGACCTTGCCTTTGCCTCAAGTCAGCTGAGGAGATATCCTGAGGACAGACCACCCCTCCCACATACCTTAACAAGCTAACCCCAGGGTTGATCCGGGAAACAAAAAACAAAAGCCTGCTTTTAGCCTAGACACACATCAGCTCAACTTAAAGATCTGTACCTTCTGACTGAAAGAACAAAAAGCTACAACACTCAGCCAACATCATGAATCGGAAAAAGCAGACGAAAAGTGAAAAAACCATAGAATCTTTCTATGGGGATAAGGACCAAAACACAAACACCAAAGAGGTTAGAGCTGAGACTGTACTTCCATCTGAAACCTCAGATGGGACTATGAATTTCTCACAAGCACAACTAGATTACCTGGAACGTCTGAAGAAGGATATAAAAGAAAAACTGGCCAATGATTTTAAAATTATAAAAAAAGAATTCACTGATGAGAACATCACCCTGCAAAAGAAAATTGAAGAAATGGAAAAGGAAGTTCAAAAATTAACTGGAGAGAATAATTCCCTAAAAGGAAGAGCTAATCAAATGGAAAAGGAAACCCAAAACCTAATTGGGAAAATTGATCAGATGGAAAAGGAAACCCAAAACCTAACTGGGAAAATTGGTTGAATGGAAAAAGAAGTACAAAAATTAAATGGAGAAAATAGCTCCTTAAAGGGAAAAATTGGACAGATGGAAAAGCTAACTGAAGAAAACACTACGATGAAGATTAGAATTGGGCAAGTAGAAACTAATGACTCAATGAGGCAACAAGAATCAGTCAAACAAAATCTAAAGAATGAAAAGATAGAAGAAAATGTAAAATATTTAATTGGAAAAACAACTGACGTGGAAAATAGATCCAGGAGAGAAAATCTAAGAATTATTGGCCTGCCAGAAACCCATGATGAAGAAAAGAGTCTGGACAATATCTTCCAGGAAATCATCAAGGAAAACTGTCCAGAAGTACTAGACTCAGAGGACAAAATAGTCATCGAAAGAATCCACCGTTCCACTCCCGAAAGGGATCCCAAACTCAAAACCCCAAGAAATATAGTTGCCAAATTCCAGAGCTATCAAGTGAAGGAGAAAATACTACAAGCAGCCAGAAAGAAACAATTCAAATATCAAGGACACACAGTCAGGATCACACAGGACCTTGCAGCTTCTACATTAAAAGATCGAAAGAATTGGAACCCAATATTCCGTAAGGCAAAGGAGTTGGGACTTCAACCAAGGATCAACTACCCAGCAAAGTTCAGCATAACATTTCAGGCAAGGAGAAAGTCATTCAACGAAATAAGGGATTTCCAGAGCTTCCTGACCAAAACACCAGAACTCAATAGACAATTTGATCTTCAAATGCAGGTCTCCAGAGAATCATAAAAAGGTAAACAGAGGGGAAAAAACAAAAACAAAAACTTGCTACTCAATTAGGGCAAACTGTTTACCTCCTTATAAGGGAAGATGATACCTGTTAATCTTGAGAACTGTGCAGCTATTATGATAAAAGGGATATATGTAGAGGGAACGGGCATAAAGTAAATGATGTCATGTCAAAAATATGATTTAAGTATGAGAAGGGAATGTAATAGGAGGTGTGGAAAGGGGGAAGCAGAAAATGGCAAATTATATCACAGGAAGAAGTACAAAAATATAGTAGAGGGAAGGAGGGGAGGGAGATGAGCATTGTTTGAGAGGTACTCTCATCTGATTTGTTCAAAGGAGGGAACAATAATCTTAAGTAGATAAGCCTAACTAGCTCTATAGGTAGTAGGAGGGGAAGGGGGAAGAAAGGGGAGGGTGGCTAAAAGGGAGGAAAGAAGCAATAAGAGTAAAGGGGATTAAAAGGGAGGGGGGTCAAAAGAAGGAGGGGAAGGCTGCAGGAGGAGGGGGAGAAAAGTGAATACTATTGAGGAGGGGAAGGGAGATGGGAGAGCTAAAAGCACAAATGGTGGGAAAGAGGTTGAAGGGAAATACACAGATTGTAATCATAACTGTGAATGTGAATGGAATGAACTCTCCCATAAAACAGAGATGGATAGCAGAATGGATTAAAAGCCATAATCCAACAATATGCTGCTTACAAAGAACACATTTGAAATGGGGGGATACACATAGGATAAAGGTCAAAGGATGGAGCAGAATATATTGTGCTTCAGCTCATGTAAGAAAGGCAGGAGTAGCAATCCTAATCTCAGACAAAGCAAAAGCAGAAATAGATCTAATCAAAAGGGATAGGGATGGAAACTATATCCTGCTAAAAGGCACCATAGACAATGAAGCAATATCATTACTAAACATGTATGCCCCAAGTGGTATAGCATCCAGATTCTTAGAGGAGAGGTTGGGGGAGTTGAAGGAAGAAATTGATAGCAAAACTATACTAGTGGGGGACCTCAACCTCCCCCTCTCTGAACTCGATAAATCCAACCTCAAAATAAACAAGAAAGAGGTTAAGGAGGTAAATAAAACTCTGGATAAGGTAGATATGATAGATCTTTGGAGAAAATTAAATGGGAATAGAAAGGAATATACCTTTTTCTCAGCGGTACATGGAACATTTACAAAAATTGACCATGTACTTGGACATAAAAATCTCACAATCCAGTGCAGAAAGGTAGAGATAATCAATGCATCCTTTTCAGATCATAATGCATTAAAAATTACATGTAATAAAAGGCCATGGAAAGAGAAACCAAAAATCAATTGGAAACTAAATAATCTAATTCTAAAGAAGGGTTGGGTTAAAGAAGAAATCATAGAAACAATCAACAATTTCATCCGAGAGAATGACAATAGTGAGACAACATACCAAAACTTATGAGATACTGCAAAAGCAGTTATTAGGGGAAGTTTTATATCTCTGAATGCTTACATAAATAAAATAGAGAAAGAGGAGATCAATGACCTAGGCTTGCAGTTGAAAAAGCTAGAAAAAGAACAAACTGAAAATCCCCAAGTAAATACCAAATTAGAAATACTGAAAACCAAAAGAGAGATTAATAAAATTGAAATTAAGAAAATTATTGAATTAATAAATAAAACCAATAGTTGGTTTTATGAAAAAACTAATAAAATTGATATACCTTTGGTCAATCTGATTAAAAAAAAGAAAGAAGAAAACCAAATTACTAATATTAAAAATGAAAGGGGTGAACTCACCTTCAATGAGGAGGAAATTAAAACAATAATTAGAAACTACTTTGCCCAACTTTATGCCCACAAATTCGATAATCTAAACGAGATGGATGAATATTTTAAAAAATACAAATTGCCCAGATTAACAGAAGAGGAAGTTGAATACTTAAACAACCCCATCTCAGAAAAAGAAATTGAACAAGCCATCAATGAACTCCATAGGAAAAAATCTCCAGGGCCAGATGGATTCACAAGTGAATTCTATCAAACATTTAAAGAACAGTTAATTCCAATACTACATACACTATTCTTGAAAATTGGAGAAGAAGGAGTCCTCCCAAATTCTTTCTATGATACAAATATGGTTTTGATACCCAAACCAGGAAGAGACAAAACAGAGAAAGAAAATTATAGACCAATTTCCCTAATGAATATAGATGCAAAAATTTTAAATAAGATTCTAGCAAAACGAATACAGCATCTTATCACGAGATTAATACATTATGATCAGGTAGGATTCATACCAGGACTACAGGGCTGGTTCAATATTAGGAAAACTATTAGCATTATCGATCACATCAACAACAAAGCTAACAAAAACCACATGATTATCTCAATAGATGCTGAAAAAGCTTTTGACAAAATACAACATCCATTCCTACTAAAAACATTGGAGAATGTAGGAATAAAGGGAACTTTCCATAAAATAATAAGCAGTATCTATCTTAAACCTTCAGCAAGCATTATATGCAATGGGGATAAGCTAGATGCATTCCCAATAAGATCAGGGGTGAAACAAGGTTGTCCATTATCACCACTATTATTTAATATGGTACTAGAAATGTTAGCTGTAGCAATCAGACAAGATAAAGATATCCAAGGAATTAAAATAGCCAAAGAAGAAACTAAGTTATCACTCTTTGAAGATGATATGATGATTTACCTAGAGAATCCCAGAGATTCAAGTAAAAAATTACTAGAATTAATAAACAACTTTGGCAAAGTTGCAGGGTACAAAATAAACCCACACAAATCTTCTGCATTCCTATATATTAGCAACAAAGTCCAAGAGCAAGAGATAGAAAGAGAAATCCCATTTAAAGTTAGGGTAGACAGTATAAAATACTTAGGAGTCTACCTGCCAAAACAAACCCAGGGATTATATGAACACAATTACAAGACACTTTTTGCACAAATAAAGTCAGATTTAAGTAAGTGGAAAAACATTAGTTGCTCATGGATAGGCCGTGCTAATATAATAAAAATGACAATTCTACCCAAATTAATATACTTATTTAGTGCCATCCCAATTAAACTATCAGACAATTACTTTCTAGAGCTGGACAAAATAATATCAAAATTCATTTGGAAAGACAAAAGGTCCAGAATATCAAAGGGACTAATGAAAAGAAATGCTTGAGAAGGTGGCCTAGCGCTACCAGACCTCAAACTGTACTATAAAGCAGCAATTATCAAAACCACTTGGTATTGGCTAAGAAACAGAGAGGTAGACAAGTGGAATAGACTTGGCACTCAAGATGCAGTAGGCAAGGAATATAGCAACCTTCTGTCTGATAAACCCAAGGACCCCAGCTTCTGGGATAAGAACTCATTGTTTGACAAAAATTGCTGGGAAAACTGGATAACAGTGTGGCGGAAATTAGGCATAGACCCATACCTGACACCGCACACAAGAATAAAGTCCAAATGGGTACATGATTTAGGTATAAAGATTGATACCGTGAATAAACTGGAGAAGCAAGGAATAGTGTATTTATCAGATCTATGGAGAAGGGAAGAATTCTTTACTAAAGAAGAGATAGAATGCATTATGAAATGCAAAATGGATAACTTTGATTACATTAAACTGAGAAGGTTTTGCACAACCAAACCCAATGCAACCAAAATCCGGAGGGATGTAGTAAATTGGGAAAGAATTTTTACAGCTAAGCTCAGGGATAAAGGCCTCATTTCTAGAATATATAGAGAACTGATCCAAATGTATAATCATACAAGTCATTCCCCAATTGATAAACGGTCAAAGGATATGAACAGGCAATTTTCAGAGGAAGAGGTTAAGGCTATCTATAATCATATGAAAAAATGCTCTAAATCACTATTGGTTAGAGAGATGCAAATCAAAACAACTCTGAGGTACCACATCACACCTATAAGATTGGCAAACATGACAGAACAAGAAAATGATAAATGCTGGAGAGGATGTGGGAGAGTTGGAACACTAATTCATTGTTGGTGGAGCTGCGAGCGCATCCAACCATTCTGGAGAGCAATTTGGAACTATGCCCAAAGGGCTACAAAAATGTGCATACCCTTTGACCCAGCAATATCGCTACTAGGACTATATCCCCAAGAGATCATAAAAATGGGAAAGGGTCCCACATGTACAAAAATATTTATAGCAGCACTCTATGTAGTTGCCAAAAACTGGAAGTCAAGGGGATGTCCATCAATTGGGGAATGGCTGAATAAATTGTGGTATATGAATGTAATGGAGTACTATTGTGCCATAAGAAATGATGAACAAGAAGACTTCAGAGAGGCCTGGAAGGACTTATATGACCTGATGCTGAGTGAAAGGAGCAGAGCCAAGAGAACTTTATGCACAGCAACAACCACAGTGTGTGAGAGTTTTTTCTGGTAGACTTAGATTTTTGTAATAACACAAGAACTTCTTACCAAAAAAAAAAAAAAAATCCCAATGGAGGATCTCAAGGCAAAATGCCTGCCACACTCAGAGAGAGAAATATGGAAGTCACTCACATATTGTAGCAGATCATGTTTGTGTATGTGTATGTGTTTGTGTATCATGTTCTGATTTGTTATACGATTTCTTTCATTTATCTTAGTCTGACTACATAGCATGACTATAGTGAAAATATACTCAATAGGAAAGTATATGTAGAATCTATACAGAATTGTATGCAGTCTTGGGGAGGGAGGTGGGGAGTGGGGGGTAGGTGGGGGGGATAAAATCACAATTGTATGGCAGTGATTGTTAAACATTACAAAATTAAAAAAAAAATAAAAAAAATAAAAAAAAACACTACTCAAAAAGGTTTTTTAAAAGAAAAATGGCCTGCACATACAAAAATATTTATAGCTGCTCTTTTTGTGGTGGGAAAGAAATGGAAATTGAGAGAATGTCCATGAATTAAGCAATAGTTGAACAACTTGGGATATACGATTGTGATGGAATATTATTGTGCTATAAGAAATGATGAGCAGGATGCTATCAGTACAACCTGGAAAGATTCACATGAACTGAGTCAAAGTGAAGTGAGCAGAACCAGGAGAATTTTATTCATAGTGACAGTAATATTATATGGTGATCAACAGTGAATTACTTAGCTATTCTCAACAGTACAGTGATATAAAAGAAATCTGAAATGATGAAAAATGCTATCCATTTCCAGAGAAATAAATGATGGCGTCTGAATGTAAATTAAAGCATACTTTTTAAACTTCATTTTTCCTCGGGTTTTTTGTCTGTATTTTCTTTCACAACATGAATAATATGGAAATATGTTTCACATGACTACACATATATAATTTATGTCAAATTGCTTGACTTCTCAATGAATGGAGAGGGAAGGAAAGGAAGGAGATAATTTAAAACTCAATTTATTTTTTAAAATGAATGTTAAAGTTGTTCGTGGTAATAGGAAAAAACTAAAATATTTTGGGGAAAATGAACATACTTCATATTGGAGCACAAGTATATGGTCAAGAACAAATTATTATCTAGTGTTCTCTCAGTAAAACATTAAAGAACAAGTAATTCTTGTTGAAGTAGAAAGAGCACTGGATTTTGAATCAGAGCACTTGGATTCACACCCTGTCTCTAGCATTTACTTAATGTCTTTGACGAAGTGGAGCATCAATGTGAAATTCACTGCAGTCACTACAGCCATGAATATCACAGTGCAATTCAAAATCATGAAATATAACAGACTATCTACATGGAAGGCACAACAAAAACCTCTATTCAGACCCAAATCCATCACTGCATCAAAAATTTATACACAGTGACAATGCAGAGAACAGCACCAGCCCCAAAACTTCCTCCTGCTAGGCTTCCCACAAACCAACTCCATTAGACAAATCACAAGTAAGTCCTCTTAAACAAAATCACAATCACAAAATTACTCATGCTAGCCAGCAGCCTGAGTCTTTCCTACCTCTGACTGCTCTCAAAACTAACTTCTTCTCAGCCCTGCTCTAGCCCCACCTCTTCCTGTTTCTCCCATTCAGCAAACTCGTCCCACCACCTGCTCCATGGGACTCAGACTCATGTAACCTAGGCAGGTCACCTGGGCCTACTAATGAATGAGGAAGATCTCCCTATTTTAAATTATTATAGCAAGTCATTTTACCTCTTTACATCTCAATCTTATCATCGAAAAAAGAAATTTAGACTCTAGCATTTGAAATCTTTCATCTTTAAAGCTATGATCCTAAGTCTTATTTTATTCTGTTCTCTTGAGTACTTAAGTGTTGGGTATTATGATGTAAACTTTTGCCACAATCAATAATTCAAACGCAGTTCCTTGTCACATAACCTATGAAATTTTATGTGGAACATGAAGCCGTTAACAACAAGGTATCTGGACTGATATAAGCTCAGACTTAAACATTTTGCTAGAAAAGAAAAAAAAAATGTTTCATGTAGGGATTCCTACATATTTCTTTATAACTCCTGAATGAGGTCTAAATAACTTGAATAAATAATTTAACATTTATAACTGGTAACAAAATGTTATCTTATACAAATGTGTTCTACTTTATACTTAATATGTTCGTATTCACTTAGCACTTTTAGATTCTGAATTGGTTCAATCCCACAATTTCAGTGTACTATATAGATAACAGATGAGCACCTATCACACTCAGGGAGGTGCAGTTTCACCCAAAAGACCCCATGCAAAAGTACAGAAAAAGAATTCTCTCCCTCCTGCTCTCCCACTTCCCTTTCTTTACCTACCTTTTGATACCCTGATTATGAAAATCTTCACACTTAGATATTCTAAATCTTCCTGATGTCTTCTATTTGGATTATTTCTCCCCAAAGTATCCTAGGTTTCAAAATTTCTTTTACATCTGTCCACCAAATCAAAATTTTTATTCCCCAAACCTGAATATATAGTTGAAGTAATTCACACTAAAGTGTAATAGGCTCTCTCTCTCCCTCTCATAAAGTATTAGGACCTTTTATTTATATCTTCATTTATTAAAACTTAATTAGCGTCTTTTTTTTTTCAGCTATCATATCTCAGGGTATTTCACCCTTCACCAGACTACCATTATACACATTGTGGTAAAGAAGAAAGATAAATGATCAAAAATGAAAACCGAAAATAACTGCATCTGGCAAGTAAATAATATTCTATTCCCATAATTTCCTAATTTCTCCACTGAGAGGAGAAAGATATGTTACATGTTGTGTTGTTATGAATATGCCAATACATTTAGGACATTTCTTTTTGTGTTTTGCTGCTTAGTGACACAAAGACAATATAACTTTAAAGGAGAATCTTGTCAACCATTCTTATTAGAAGAATATTTGGGAGACTTTTAAAAATTGACAATTGAAATTAATATTATAATAGAGTACCTTCTTCATGCTACTTACGTACCTCAGGATGCTCATGTTTACCCTTTGTTGTACAAAGATGGAGCTATCTAGCCACTAGCACCCCACTTCTGAAAGATTGCCGGCACCTAATGTAAAACAATAATGTTTCCTACATTTTTATGTGAGAAAACTTGAATAAGACAGCACATAACAAATCTGTCTCTGAGTCAGGGTGAATCTAAGGCCTCCTGGCATTCAGACATTCTGCTAGGGCATATTATTTCCCACAACTATGAGTCTATCAATCAATTATAGTAATAGTCTTGGGGAAGCACCCAAACCCTATTAAAGTAACAGTAAGTACATCTGGCAAGAAGAATGAAAAAAAAATTTTAAGGGATTAACATTGACTAAAAATATTTACTTTTTAGCATTCTTTAAGTACTTCATAAATTAGCATAAATCTACATTAATGATTTTAGATAAATCTTTATGTTTATATTTCATATATGCATATTAGAGTTTCTAATATTATACCTTGCCTCATGATGACATATAGGTAACCCTGGATTCTTTAAGACTATACTAGAGGACTATTTATTCTGGTATAATCTGACACAATGGAAAGGTTTTGAGTAGAGGTCTGGTTACAGATTATGATTTGTTTTCCAAGTAACAGGATATAATATGGCAAAGTCTGTAGAAGAATGGCCACTACATAATGAAAAAAATTAGCTACTGTAACATCTAAAAATAAGATTTAAAATGACACTATTGTATTTAGTGCTGAGGAGTTTTCTTAGTAATGTCAGAAAAAAATAGTGGTAAAAGAGACATAGTTGCTAAAAAAAAAAAAAAAGACATATTTTAGACCATTTGCAAACCTCAACTGTTATTTTTCTCCACAATCATGTTTCTATTACCAACTACTTAAAGAATTCAAACACCATTATAGCCAAGCAATAAATAAAGTAAAAACACATAAAGAAGTTGTCATTAATTGGAATTTGGTTCCATAATCCTCATAGGAAAATAAAAAACATTGCATCATGCATTCTGTGGCAATCTCTCCTTATAGTGCTCAAGAAGATTATTAAATTAACAGCGGTTAAGTAATGTATTTTGTGAAGGATAAAGAAATCCCCTAGAAGTCACTTGGGACAAAAAATGAGGCTAGTGAAATGTGAATTGCTCAGTATGGGAAGTATAACCCTCAAGGAAACCATAATCAAAGAAGAAGGAGGAAGAAAGCAAGAAATAGAGAGAAATTGTTGAGGAGGGGAGAGGAGATTATCAAAGATCTAAGAAAGAAAGTACATTTAAATGTAAGCAGATAATTCAAAAGGAAAGTTTTTAAATACCGAAAGGGAATATGGTCTACAGATCAACTAAAACAGTATAGGTATCTATAAATAAATATTGTAAATATGGGAAAATGAAGAGGCAGAGGAATCTATGGATTCCTGAGAGCATGAAACTATAGCACGATATACTTGAATGGTTTAAAAGAGAAATATGAATTATAAAAGCAGAATTTATGACCTTCAAAACAGAAACAATTAGCAAAATAAAAAAAAAACTTGAATGCATGTTGACAAATCAATGAGACAAAAAAGAGAATATCTGATTGAGAATACAAATACATAAAAGTGAAGGATAACATAGAAGACAAGCTGGAACAGGAGTAGGGGAAGGGAATAAGTATTTATGTTACACCTGCTACATACTGGGTACTATCCACAACCTTGGGAAAAAAGATGCCATCGTTGCCCCCATTTTGCAATTGAGAAAACTGAGGCAAATGTTAGGTGATTTTCTCATGTTCGCACAGATAAAAAGTATATGAAGATAGATATTAACGCAGTTTTTTTTACTCTGTTACCAGCACTCTATCTTCTAAAAGAAGTCATTAAAAAAATCATAATCTTCATATAAGCAAAGCATATGATCCTGAAGAAAGGACACTGAGAGACGAGTAAAGAATTATAGTCTCCCAGAAGAACATACAAGTCAAAATGGAAGAAAATTATGTAAAACTTTTGAACACAGAGAAAAAAACAATAATTGCAAAACCTACAGACTGCCTACAATTGGAGGGAAAACTGTATTGCAAATAAGAAGACACATATTGGATAAATGTAACAGTCCCGATGATGTACAACAAATTATGCAAACAAAGAAGAGAAAGACCTTCAAACATAAAGAAAAGAAAATTATAGCATAAGACTATTATGTAGCAACTAAAAACTATAGGAAGTTTTGAAATAATGTGTTACGAGGAGCAAAGGAGTTTAAGACGCAACCCAAGGGAATATTCCCTGCAAAGCTGGGCCTAATCATTAATGTACAAATTTGAGAAGTGAATATAAAAGAAGTTTTTGAAGTATTTAAAGAAAGAAAAGCAGAGTTTAATAAATTATCTGCCTCATATATATCCCAAACAACAGAAACAGTATTATTAAGAGTGAACATTAATATGGTACTTATTATGTGCCATACACTGTGCTAAGTGCTCTACAATCATTATCTCATTTGATCTTCACAACAATCCTGGGGAATTGGTGCTGTCATTATCCCCATCTTACACTTGAGGAAACTGAGGCAGAGATTAAATGACTTGCCCAGGATCACATGATTACTAAGTATCTGATTTAAATTTAGCTTAAACTTAAATTCAGGTCTCCTGACTCCAGGCTCAGAGCTCACTGAACCAACTTTCTCTAAAAATATTGGGTAAATAAATCAATACACAAGCAAGGACAACAACAATAGCAGTAGTAAAATAACAAAAAAATTAACAGATTTCTTTCTAAAAATACAAGGAAAAAAGGTGAAAACTGAAAATTAATAGAAATGATTGTGAATAAACAGGCTTAGTCCATCATGTACTAACCTTATAACACTCCATCCATAGTTATATTAATATTTTTAAGGAACTTAACTGCAAAAAAAGATGCAACATAAAAGGATAGAGGACAAGAAGAAGACAGAGGAGAACTGGGATGTACCTTAATCAAACCACATATTTAAAAATAAAGTAACTAACTCTCTTACCAGAAAAAAAGGCTGAGGAGAAAAAGAGGTACTGAAAAAGAGGGAGGAAAGGCAGAATCAATGAACATGTCATTTACACACTGTAACACAACACAAATACTAGTTTCAGCAGGATAAACAAAAGGCAGAGTATCAAATGTAGATTTTAAAGTGAAATGAAACATAAGAGTGGATCAAATGCCAAATCATAGAAACTATGAGTGATTATGTGAAAGAAAATAATAATGATGAAATAATGTTAATATTTCATCAGTGTAGCTAATGAATTAGCCAGGCAGAAAATCATTATACAATCATATCACTACAAATATACATGAACAAAATAGAAGAAAATTTATTAATTGAATATCCATTTTTCAAAATAAAGCCAACAAATAAACAACTCTAAATTAAGCATAAAAAGGGGATATTAACAGAATAAAAGATATATTGAAAACAAAAAAAAAAAAAATCCCAGGGAATAAAAAATGAAACTTGGTTCTTTGAAAAGAGTGATAAAATTGACAAACTTTTAGTAAATCTTATTTAAAATATGATCAGAAAATCAAATCAAGGAAATATTATATGAACAAGGTACAATCTACAACAAAGCCAGAAGAAATAAAGAGAATTATTAGAACCTATTATGCATAGTTATTTACTAATAAACTATATAACTCAAAAGAAATAGAGGCATACCTTTAAAAATATAAAATACTGTAACAAGAAGGAGACCAAAAAGGTTCCAAATCCAAAAGATATTCCAGTCACAGAAGAAGAAATAGAATTAATTATAAAAAGATGACCAAAGCAGGGAAACCTCATAGTCCTGATGGAAAAAAAATAATTGGTACCAATAATATACAACTTCTTTTGAAAATATCCATAAAAAGCACTCTATAAGATTTCTTTTTACAAAAGAAATATATTCCTAATACTAAAAAAGAAAGGACAAAACTATAGATTCACATCACTAATATCAGTTCAAATGTTTTAAATAAAATCCTGTCAAAGAGATTATAGAAATTCATTCAAGAAATCATTCACCATGACCATGGTGGATTTATACTAGGTATTCAAGGATGACTGAACATTAGGAAAACAATAAATGTAACTAATCTCATTTATAAAAAAAAAAATCCAAAACCACATAATTGTCTCAAAACAAAAAAAAAAAATCTTTGACAAAGTTTAGCACTCATTTATGCTAAAAACTGACAAAGCATAAACATAGGGGGACAATTTTTACTGTCATAAAATATAGCTATCTAAAACAAAAATTAAGCACTGTATTAATTAGGGATACACTTGACACTTCCCCCAATAAATACAAGAGTAAAACAAGAGATGCCTACTCCCCCCACTATTATTTAGTATAATTCTGAAAGTGTTAACAATAGCAACAAAACAAGAAAAAGAAATTGATGTTGGATAGATTGAAAAACTATTCCCTTTTGCTGGGTGATGTGCTAATTTACCATGGATTCAGCAAAGCTACTAGAGACAATAAATATCTTCAGCAAAAGTACAGCCTATGAAACAAACTCTCAAAAATCAACCACATTTCTAGATAACACCAGAATCCAAGAGGCCTTCATAGAAAGGGAAATTCCATTTCAAATAACAACAAAAGGTATCAACTTCTAAACCTTATGTCACTTTATAAACTGATGAAGTGTGGGAATAGTAAATGTTAGAAGGGTTATGGGAAGATAGGTATGATAGAGCATTGTTGATGAAGCTGTGTATCAGTGAAACCATTTTAGAAAGCAATTTGGAATTAAACAAATAAAGTGATGAAGATCTTTATATCTTAAAACCTGGAGATTATATTGCTAGACTGATATCCCATGGCAGTGATTGATAAGAAGGTCAATATATATATACATATATATATGTATATATGTATACATATATATATGTATGTATATGTATATATATGCACATACACACGCACACACACACACATAGGTAAAGCAAAAATTTTGGGGTTGAATAGAATTAGAAACAAACAAAAAAGATAAACATTGATTTGGTGAAATGCCTAAACAAAATGTGATACATGTATGCAATGAAATATTGTGCAATAAGAAATGACAAATATGAATAGAAAGAAGCATGAAAAGATCTACATGAACTGATGCTGAGAAAAGTAAGTAGAATCAAGAAATTAATATGCACAATGACTACAACAATGTAAATGGAAAGAATAGCCTCTCAAATTCAATGTGAATATTGCAAAATTTAAAAAAAATACAAGCAGATATTGAAAGAATATAAAGAAGACATCCTTATGTTATTATTTGGCAGAAGTGGGACGTCCACAAGTTTTTTACATTGCATGGATTTTCAAATTTTTTCAATATGCAGGGTAATTATATTCATTTTTCTCCTATTTCTCTCCCATGTCATTAAAGAGATACTACATGCTAATCAGAATAATTCTAACAGGGAAAGGAAGGAATACTTGCAGAAAATATGGCAATGTAAAATAAAATTCAACAAAAATTTATTAATAATGAACTCATCTAGTGAGCATCAACACCAAGCAAATCAACAAACCGTTGTGTCTATCAGTAGTACTCAACAGTATTATGAAAATGACTTGTATCAAGTATAAAGAGAAGACTTATTCCCTTGTAATGGAAAAGTTCTACATTATTCTTAATGTATCAAGCCCTATAACATTACACAACTTTGTCAGTGAGGCATGAGGTCATTCAAAAGAGAGGAGCCAAGTCATTCACAAAAGAAAAAAAGTTTGTAAAGCATGCATATTGTCTACAACATGATATTGAAAGGAAATTCCACTGAGTAAGTCTATCAGTAAATGTATCTCAGACAAGACACTGAACTGACCTAAAATTGATTAGGAGAAGGTGACCAGGCTAAATTTTATATTAGAGCTGGCACAGTGCTTGAAATGATTTCAAATTGCACACTACCGCAAAAACCCTTCTCTCCAATACCATAATTCTCCCATGGTGCTTTATGTACACGAATCATGGAACATCATCACCTCAAAAGAATTTCAGATGGAGAGCAATGAAAATGTCAATGAACAATATAAGCAGGTGGCAGTAAATTTCCAGTGTTGACTTGTACACAGGTGGAATAAGAGATCATCTAGGGTATGTATGAATGAAAATACAGTGAAAGTGAGGGATAACAGATGAACATCTTGAGTGTTTTATGAAAGAATAAAAGAATAAAATGACTGCCTCCAGCATAGGAAGTGGAACAGTCATGAATGATTTACAGAGAGAAATGGGCAAGAATCATACATAATAGGAGGACATGGTAAGGCTGTAATCTGCACTGGTGGAGACAAATAAGATTATCAGTCCATTAAAATATTAAAGTGTAAATAGAAAAGAAAGGGTGAGAAGAAAGCATTGTACACAAACATTCAAGTTTGATTTTGTTTTTCCATATTCCACATCATAGTAAGTTCTTGGAGGGCTGAAAAAAATGTTTTCTATATTCCCACAGTGTCTTGGACAGGTTTATCCACAAAGTGTGAATTCAATAAACATTGTCACTGATTCTTTATGGACAGATGAATAACAACAAATTTTCTATTTATCTGGTACTATGACCATCTGGTACCCCTTAGAGGGCACTATAATCTTAGAATGCATAGACAATCAGCCGTATGTCTGATTATATGCAGGGCATATTGGCTTCTTCCAGGAAGTATGAAAATCCCTTACCAACCTTTTGCTTAGTGTGTTTTTTTGGCATCACTCTCACTGATGTTTACAATCCTGAAGTAGTTTAATATCTACACATCAAAGTACTTCAAGCACTGAGCTAGATTTTATCAGGAAGACCAACTTTCAAATTCTGCCTTAGTCTAATGCTAGCTTTGTGAACTGAGGAAATCATTAACTTCTCTGACCATCAATGTAACTATATGTAAAATGGGAATAATAATTCCTCATAAAGTTATTGTTCCCGCCTTCTTGCTCTTCTGACTTTCCAAGACTTCATCACCATAACTCAGGAGTCTTGCCACTCTGGAACTTCCCTTAATGACTAGGGATTTCTCACACTGGAACATCCCTTTCATATGCTAAACTTATTCTTCCATTTATGAGTTTCTTACTGTGGCCTCCATTTGGAAGATAGATCCAGGATACTCATGTTTCATTACCCTTCCTCCTGGGCTTCTAACTTTCCTAGATTTTTCTGTCAAGCCCCAACATGATTAACTTTTCTCCAGTTTTGCCCCTAATACTGCTTTAGGCTTCTTTTTTATATAGTGGCTTCCACTACAGAATATAAGCTCTTCAAGGGCAAAGGTTATCTTTCTTTTTGCTAGTATTTATACCTTCAGAAATTAATACAGTGTTTGCCATATAATAAACACTTAATAAATACTTGCTGCATGCCTACCTACTTGCCTAAATGAGATAGTGTGCATAAAGCATTTTACAAGTCTGGAAGTGACATAAAAATGTCTGTTGTTGTTGTTAGTCTTATAAGGATTAACTAGAATTTTAGAAATAGTTACTAGAAGGAAATAATCAATAGACAAAGAACATTTGCCTTGCACATCCAATGAGATTTGTTAACAGAAGCCTGATCAGTTCAATGAAATAGTGTTAAGGTCCTGGGTTGTCAAAATCTTCAAGAACTGACCCCAATTCTTAGATGCAGCTCTGAAGAATCAAAGGCTGTTCCATTGAAACAGGTCAGGCCCAAGATTAGCTAGGGAATCTAGCAGAGCTACTCTATAGATATAAAAATATCATTAAAAGAATAAGGTTGTCTCCAGGATGAGTGGATTCTATTCCACCTCCATCTCCAATATTCTAAGCTATTCTAGGTTCAGAAAACATGAATACAAGGCATTTAAGGTCAATAATATTAGGAAAAGTCCTAATACTCTGAAAGAATGCTGGCAGGCATTCTGATAGCATAAGGCAGTACCATGAGGGGTTATGATCTCCTCATACTCCTTTCAAACGAGAATGTCAGTAAGTCACACTCTAAAACACTGAATCTCCTTCACAGTATATTGTGTCAGATTTTAAATTGGAAAGAACACAGAATAATTTCAAATGTTTCTACACGTTTTTATCAATGAAACTAAACCAAATATCACAGAATATAGTAAATGGGGTTCTTCGATTCAATATCACTGGATTGTTTTTGTTCTTGAGTGAAAGAAGTAAGAGAAAAAAGAACCATGCAAATAGAACATTTGGTCTTGAATGTATTGGATATTAACAAATTTCAGAACATTGACAAAGAAATTGGGGAGAGCCAAGATGATGGAGTAGAACCATAGACCTGCTCAAGATCTCCTCCCAAAGTATTTAAAATACCTGTAAAAATGACTATACAAATCCTAGAGAAGCAGAATCCAGAAAATGACAGAATGAAACAGATTTCTAGCCCAAGACAGCCTGAAAGACCAACAGAAAGGGTCTATCACTTCTGGCTCAGAGTGGAGCACAGCTGCACAAAACCTCTGAAGCCTGGAGTAGTATACCCTCCACTTGAAAAAGGACTCAAAAGTCAAATAATTGGCTGGGAAAATGTGCAAAAAAAGGGGAAAAAAATAAGACTAGAGAAGGTTACTTTCTTGATGAAAAGATATTTTCTTCATCCTTTCAAGTGAAGAGCAAAGCATACAATAAGAGGAAGATCAAAGAATGAAACCAGAAGCATATAGAAAAGTCAAGGTTTCTACATCCAAGACCTCAAAAAATATATGCAATGGTCTCAGGCTGTGGACAAGCTCAAAAAGGATTTTGAAAGTCAAGTAAGGAAGGGAAAGGAAAAATTGAGAAGATAAATGAGTGTAACACAAAAAAAATCATGAAAAACATGTCAACAGCTTGCTAAAGGAGACCCCCCCCCCCCAAAATGCTGAAGAAAATAACACCTTTATAAGTAGACTAACCCAAATGGCAAAAGAAGTCCAAAAAGGCAATGAGGAGAAGAATGCCTTACAAAGAAGAATGGGTTGGATGGAAAGGGAGGTTCAAAACCTCACTGAAGAAAATAATGCCTCAATACTAGAACGGAGTAGATGGAAGCTAATGACTTTATGAGAAAACAAGAAATTATAAAACAAAACATAAAGAATGAAAAAATAGAATACAATGTAAAATATCTCATTGGAAAAACAACTGACCTGGAAAAGAGATCCAAAAGAGAGAATTTTAAAATTATTGTTCTACCTGAAAACCATGATCAAAAAAACAGTCTCGGCATCATCTTTCAAAATTTGTCAAGGAAAACCACCTGACATTCTAGAACCAGAGGGCAAAATAGAAATGGAAAGAATTCACCAGTCACCTCCTGAGACTCCAAAAGGAAAACTCCCAGGAATATTGTAGCCAGATTTTAGAATTCCCAGGTCCAGGAGAGAATATTAGAAGCAGAGAGAAAGAAACAATACAAATACTGTGAAAATACAATCAGGATAACACAGGATTTAGCAGCTTCTACATGAAGAGATCAAAGGACTTGGAATATGATATTCCAGAGGTCAAAGGAGATAGAAGTAAAACCAGAATCAAGCACTCAGCAAAACTGAATATAATACTTCAGGGGAAAAAAATGGAATTTCAATGAAATAGAGGACTTCTAAGCATTTTTGTTGAAAAGACCAGAGTGAAATAGAAAATATAACTTTCAAATATAAAAATCAAGAGAAACACGAAAAGGTAAACAGGAAAGAGAAGCGATAAGGGGCTTATTAAAGTTGAACTGTTTACATTCCTACATGGAAAAATGATATTGGTAACCCATGAGATCATTTTAAGTATTAGGATAGTTAGAGGGAATACACATACAAACACACACACAGACACACACACACACATATAGAAATATATATATACATATATATATATACACATAGATATGTAGGTGTGTACTGGTATGTGTGAATGCGTGTATTATATATGTGTAGGTATGTGTATTTATGTGGGTGTATGTGTGTATGTATATATATGTGTGTATACACACACACACACACACACACACACAGACAAAGGGCACAGGGTGAGCTGAATATGAAGGGAGAATACCTAAAAAATAAAATTTACTGTTGAGTGGAATGTACAAAGAGAAAGGGAGAGGTAGAATGTAGCAAATCATCTCACATAAAAGGGGACAAGAAAGAACTTTCACAATGCAGGGGAAGAGGGTGGAGATGTAAGGGAATAAGTGAAACTCACTCATGGGATTTGGCTTAAAGAGGGAATAACACAATCAATTGGTTATGGAAATCTATTTTACTCTGCAGGAAGGCAGGGGGATGGGAATAGGAGAGAGAGGATAATAGAAGGGACAGCAAATTGGGGAAAGGGATAATCAGAAGCAAACACTATTGTGGGAGGACAGGTCAAGGGAGAAAATGAAATAAATGGAGGGCAGGATAGGACACAGGGACATAAGGTTAGTCTTTTGCAACATAACTATTATGGAAGTGTTTTCCATAGCTACACATGTATGACCTATATTGAATTGCTTGCTTTCTCAATGAAGATGGATGGGGAGGGAGGAAGGGAGAGAATATGGAACTCAAAGCTTTAATAATGAATGTTAAAAATTGATTTTGCATGCAACTGGGAAATGAGATGTACAGGCAATGGGGTATAGAAATCTATTTTGTCTTACAGGAAAATAGAGGGGAGAGGAATGGAAGAAGGGGGTAATAACTGAAGGGATGACAGACTAGAGGAAGGGGTGGATAGGATACATGCTATCATGGGGTGGCAGGTGGGGAGAGATGGGAAGAAAAATTTTGAATTCAAATTCTTGTGGAAGTGAATGTAGAAAACTGAAAAATAAATTATATATTAAAATAAAAACAACACACTGTAAAAAATAAAAAGGTAGATATCCCACTTTTATATTTTCTTTTATATTTTCACTTATCCAACAGAGAAGCAGAAAAATAAAAGTAAAAGAGGAGGGAGTGGGAGAGTTATAGAAGGGAAGGCAGATTTCTCTCCAGAATGATTGGATCAATTCACAACTCCACCAATAACGCATCAGTGTTCCAATTTTTCCACATCTTCTCCAACATTTATCATTGTTTCTCTTCTGGCATATTAGTCAATCTGATAAGATGTTTTAATTTGCATTTCTCTAATCAATAGTGATTTAGAGCATTTTTTATATGACCATAGAAAGCTTTAATTTCCTCATGTGAAAACTGCCTGTCCATATCTTTTGATCACTATCAGTTGGGGAATGACTTGTATTCTTATAAATTTGATGCAGTTCTCTATATATTTGAGAAGGGAGGCCTTTATCAGAAACACTGTAAAAATTGTTTGCAACTTTCTATTCTTCTTCTAAGCTTGTTTGCACTGGTTTTCTTTGTGAAAAAAAACTTTGTAATTTAATGTAATCATAATTATACGTTTTGCCTTTCATGGTGTTCTCTATCTCTTGTTTGGTCACAAATCCTTCACTTCTCCATAGATCTGACAGGGAAATATTGATTGTTCCACTAATTTGCTTGTGGTATTATCCTTTTACATCTACATAAAGTACCCATTTTGACTTTATCTTGGTATTGGGTGTGAGATATTAGTCTATGCCTAGTTTCTGCCATGTTATTTTCATGTTAGCAGTTTTTGTCAAATAGTGAGTTCTTACCCTAGAACCTGAAGTCTTTGGGTTTATCAAACAGTAGATTACTACAGTCATTTAGCACAGTGTCTTGTATACCTAACCTATTCCACTGATCCACCACTCTATTTCTTAGCCAGTACCAAATATTTTTAAGGATTACTGTTTTGTAACATACTTTTAGATCTGATGTGGCTAGACCACCTTCCTTTGCAGTTTTCCTTTAATTCCCTTTATATTCTCGACCTTTTGTTCTTCCATATGAATTTTTTCTAGCTCTACAAAATAATTTTTGGGTAATTTTATTGGTATGGCACTGAATAAGTCAATTAACTTCGGGAGAATTATCGTGTTCATTATAATAACTCAGCCTATCCATGAGAAATTGATACTTTTCCAATCATTTAGATCTGACTTGATTTGTGTGAAAAGTGTTTTATAATTGTGTTCATATAGTTCCTGGGTTTGTCTTGACAGGGAGACTCCCAAATTGAAAAAAAAATTCCATTAAACATCAATTTTGAAATTCTGAAAATCAGAAAAAAAAATATTAAAAGTAAAAGTAAAAAAATCTTAGACTTAATAAATAAAACTAGGATCTGATTTTATGGAGGTAGATAAATCATTGGTTGAATTTTTTTTAAAAAAGTGAAGAAAATAAAATTACCAGTATCAAAAATGAAAAAGGGTGAATGCACCACCAATGAAGATGAAATTAAAATAATTATTAGTAGATATTTTGCCCAACTATATGTTAATAAATTTCACAATCTGAGTGAAATGGATATTTACAAAAAATATAAATCACCCAAATTAACAGAAGAGATAATTATTATTACTACTACTCAGTTGTTTCCAACTCTTCATAATGCTATTTGGTGTTTTCTTGGCAAAGATATTGGAGTAATTTGCCATTTCCTTTTCTAGCTAATTTTCCTGATGATGAAACTGAGGCAAACAGGGTTAAGTGATTTGTCCAGGGTCACACAGCTAGTAAGTTTCTGAGGCTGGCTTTGAATTCAGTCTTCCTTACTCCAGGCCCAGTGCTCTATCCACTCTGTCACTTGCTTTCCCTCAAAATAATCCTATCTTAAAAAAAAAAAAATTGAACAAACCATCAATGAGCTTCCTAAAGAAAAAAAACCTAGGACCAGATGGATTCACAAGTGAATTCTACCAAACATTTAAAAACAATTCATTTCAATACTATGCAAACAGTTTGGAAAAATGGAAGGAATATGAATATGATTCTTATGCCTAAACCAGGAAGATCAAAAACAGAGAAAGAAAAATATAAACTAATTTCCTTAATAAATATTGATGCCAATTTTTTAAATTAAGTACTAGCATGGAGATTAGAGCTATGTATCAGAGTGATCATACATGATGACCAATTGGGATTTACAAGAGGAATGTAGGGTTTTTTCAATATTGGGAAAGCTATAAGCAGAACTTACCATATCAATAATAAAAACAGAAATCACTAATTATCTCAATAGATGTAGAAAAATCTTTCAACAAAACACAACACTCATTCCTGTTAAAAATAGAAGAAGGCATAGAAATACATGAATCTTTTCTTAAAATGATAAGTATTATCTATCTAAAATCATCAGCAAGCATTATCTGTAACGGAAATTAGCTAAAAGTCTTCTCAATAAGATCAGGAATAAAAAAAAGAGTCTCTATTATCACCACTAGTATTCAATATTGTACTAGAAATGCTAATTATAGCAATAACAAAAGAAAATGAAATTGAACGAATTAGAGTAGGCAATGAGGAAATACGATTATTGCTCCTTGCAGACAAGATGATACTATAATTAGAAAATCCTAGAGAATCAAACTAAAAAGCTAGTTTAAACAATTAATTTTAGAAAGTTTAGAGGATATAAAATAATCCCACTTAAACTAGTAGTACTTTTTTATATTATCATTAAAGATCAGGAGGAAGAAAAAGAAAGATAAATTCAAATTAAAGTAACTGCAGGAGTGGAGGGCTGGTAATACTGGAGACTCACTCTCACTTAGATTGTGAAGGAAACAATATATCCACCTGAAGAAGTCTTTTGGACTTCTAGATAGGTAAGAAAACTGGAGGATAGGTGAAGGGAAGGACTTTTAGAAAAACGCATAGATTAAGATTAGGAGGATAGGGTAAATAGATGAGGGAGGGGTAGGTAAAATAAGGAATAAAAGGGTAAGGGGAGAAGATAAGGCAATAGGAATAGGGTACAAATACCGGCTGAGAAGGAAAATAGTAAAAATAAGATGAAGGGAAATTCACATATAGTAATTATAATGTTGGATGTGAATGGGATGAACTCAACCATAAAACAGAAATTGATAGCAGAATGGAGTAAAAAACAGAACCCAACAATATATTGTTTATAAGAAACACCCTAAAAAATCAGAGATAGAGAGTTAAAAAGGAAAGTTGGAGGAGAATTTATGAGACTTCAGCTGATGCAAAAAAAGGCAGGGATTTGATCAGGCAAATTTATGGCTGAAATAGATTTAATTAGGACTTCTGGGAGCCAAGATGGCAAAGTAAGCATTAAATCACCACAACTCTCCCATATTTCCATTGAAACAACCACAAAATAGATTGCTGAAACGAATCCTAAAACAGTAGAACCAGCATAAAGATGGGGTAAAACAATCTTTTAGCCCAAGAAACATGGAAGATCACCAAGGTGTGTCTCACTCGGTCAAAGGGAGAACGCAGTCCAGGACAGAAAGCATCCCAGTAAGTCAGCAGCAAGCCTCACCTCGGCAAATCAGCAGGAGATCCTGAGTCCCACTGCTGTGGAACAAGCAATCCCCAAAACCTGATGTAGCACCAATGCAATATTCACAGTGCCCATGGTGGCCATGAATATCATAGCACAAGTCTGAATTGTGAAATATAATAGACTCTCCATATGGAACACAGAATCAAAACATTTATCCAGACACCAGAAAGCTAAATCCATAATGGTGACAAAAATCTATACACAGTAACAATGCAGAGGACCACACCAGCCCCAAGCCTCCCCCTGGTAAGCTTCCCACAAACCAGGTCCCTTAAACAAATCACAAACAGACTTCCCTTAAACAAAATGCCATTATCACACTCAAAGGCCTTCTTGCCTGCATCCTTCAGTTCTGACTGCTATCATGTCTAACTTCCTCTCAGCTCTGCTCTAGCTCCTCCTATTCCTGTTCCACCCATTCAGTAAACTTCTCCCACCACAGGTTCCATGTGACTCAGAGTCATCTGACTCAGGCTTCCATGTGACCGAAGCAGGTCACATGGGGCCTATTAATGTGCAAGAAAGATCTTCCCATTTTAAATTACCATTATACCAGGAGAGAACAAATGCCTCAACATAGTCAAGGAAACAGGCAGACTCCAGTTCTAAGAACTGTCATGTGCTTTAGTATAGACCTAGGCAAACAGGCAACCTCCAGTAGCCAGACCTCCATGAGATTCAGTGTATCCCCAGGAAAACAGAACCACCTTACGAGCCTCAGCAGACACCATACACCAGCACTAGGATCCCAGCTCGGTATCAAATAAACTACAAAACCCCTAGGGCCTCCAGCAGTGCTAGCCACTCCCAACCCCTACTCCATGTGTTCAGCTCAGCACCAGATACCAGATTCCCCCACCTCAGAGCAACATCATTGAAGTATCAGGTAAACAGCCAGGGGCTGCAGACTGGCACAAGAAGCCCAAGATAGAGCCCCTTTATCCTGGGAACAGAGATCAAAATTAAAGAAAGGAGAAAGGTCAAAAAAAGATGAGAAAAAAACAAACAAAAAATAATCTGACCATACAAAGCTATTACGGTGATAAGGAAGACTAAGACAAACTCAGAAGAGGGAAGCCATGCCAAAAAAACCTACAGTAAAACCCCAAAGAAAAGGGAGAGGTCATCACAAACCCATAAAGTGCTTATAGAGGAACTCGAAAAAGGAACTTAAAAATCATATAAGAGAGGCAAAATAAAAATTGGGAAAGGAAACGAGAGTGATAAAAAGAATTATGAAAAAAGGAGTCAATAGCTTGAAAAACTGCTTAAAAAGTGGAATTGGTCAAATCAAAAAGAGGATACAAAAACCCATTGAAGAAAATAACTTCTTAAAAAGTACAATTGTCCAAATGGGAGTAAAAGAGACAAAAGTTAATTGAGGGAAACAACACCTTAAAAATTACAGTTGGGGAAGGAGAAGATAATGACTGAGACATAAAGAATCAATCAAACAAATTCAAAAGAATGAGAAAAATAGAAGAAAATATAAAATACCTCATTGCAAAAAGAAGTGACCTGGAAAATAGATCCAGGAGAAATAGTATCAGAGTCATTGGACTATCTGAAACCCATAATCAAAAAGAAGACCTGGACAGCATCTTTGAAGAAATTAGCAAGGAAAATTGTCCTGATCTCATGGGACCAGAAGGCAAAAATAGGCACTGAAAGCATCCATCACCTCAGGAAAGAGACCCCAAAATAAAAACTCCAAGGAACCATATAGTCAAATTTCAGAACTATCAAGTCAAGGAAAATAATACTGCACGTGGACAGAAAGAAACAATTCAAATATCAGGGAACCACAATAAGGATTAAACAGGATTTAGCATCAATTTTGAAGGATCAAAAGTCGTGGAACATGATATTCTGAAAGGCAAAGGAGCTAGGGCTATAACCAAGAATTGCCTACCCAGCATAATTGAGCATAACACGTCAAGGGGGAAAAATGGTCATTCAATGCAATAGAGAGATTTCAAGTTTTCATACAGAAAAGATCAGAATTGAATTAAAAAATTGATTTCCAATATCAAGAGCCAAGAGAAGCCCAAAAGGGAAAGCATAAGTAATTCAATGGAATAAACAGTTTACATCCCTACCTGGGGAGATGTCTTCTAATTTTTAAAAATTGTGCCACTAACAGGGCAGCTAGAAGGAATATACATAGAAGGTACAATTTTAAGGTGAATTTGAGGGAATGACATGAGAAAGAGGAATATACTGGGTGCAAAAAGAAGAGAGATAGAATCAAGTAAATTATTTCACATGAACAGGAGTGAAAAAAATCTATTACATTACAGGGGAAGATGAGAGGATGGGCAATGGATACCACTTGCAATTTAGTCTCATCAGTAGTGGCTCAAAGAGGGACTAATATACACAATCAGTTGAATATAGAAACCTATCTTACACTGAAGGGGATTAGGAGGAAAGGGGAATAAGTAAAGGGAAGGAGTAAAGATAGATTGAAGGGTGGGAAGATTGAGGGAGGTGATAGATAGAAGCAACATGCTACTGAGAAGGGAAAGAGTTAAAGGAGAGAGAGAACAGAAGGAAAAGTAGGATGGAGGGAAATATGCAGTTAGTAATCATAACTGTGAATGTGAATGGGATGAACTCTCCCATAAAATGGAAGTGGATAGCAGAGTGGATCAAAACCCAGAATCCTCTAACATTTTGTTTACAAGAAACACATTTGAAGCAGACATACACATGAAGTAAAGGTAAGGGACTGAAGCAGAATCTGTTATGCTTCAAATGAAGCAAAAAAAAAACAAGAGTAACAATGGTGATGTCAGAAAAAGCAAACTAATTTTAAAAGACAAGGAAGGAAACTATATCTTGCTAAAAGGTATCATAGAAAATAAGGTAATATCAATACAAAACATATATGTGCCAAGTGGTATAGCATCCAAATTCTTAAAAGAGAAGTGCAGTGAGTTACAGATTCATGATCAACAAGAGACAGGGAGCATTATAAAATTTAAAATGGGTGACTTTATAATAATGTTAGAAAGCTTTTTTTTTTTTTTTTTACAAACAATACCAATGCAACTACGTATAAAAGGAGAGAAGAAAGGTGGGAGACAATCTTTACAAGTGTTTCTGATAAAGGCCTCATTTCTCAAATATGTAGAGAACTAAATATATAAGAAAATAATCCTTTATCCAATTGAGAAATGGTCAAAGGATATGAACAGGCAATTTTCAGGTACAGAAATGAAAACTACATATAGTCATATAAAGAAGTGCTCTAAATCTCTTCTGTTTAGAGAAATGCAAATTAAAACAACTCTGAGCTACCACCTCAGACCTATCAGATTAACTAATATAACAGAAAAGTAAAATAATAAATGTTGGAGAGGATGTGGGAAAATTGGAACATTAATTGGTAGAGTTGTGAAATGATCAAAGCATTCTCAAGAGCAACTGGAAACTACAACCAAGGGCAACCAAACTGTGTAAATCTTTTGGTCCAGCAATACCACTATGTAATATGTATCCCAAATACATCATAAAAATGGGAAAAGGACCTCCATGTTTAAAACTATTTATCGAAACCCTTGTCATGGTGGTAAATTATTGGAAATTGAGGGGATGCCAATCAATTGGGCAATAGTTGAACAATCTGTGGTATGTGAATGCAATGGAATACTATTTTGCAATAAGAAATGATGAAGAGACAGATTTCAGAAAAACCAGAAAAGACTTGTGTGAACTGATGCAAAGTGAAATGAGGAGAACCAGAAAAATGCTGTATCATCAGCACTGCGTGATGACCAACTATGAGTGATTTAGTTCTTCTCTGCAACATGACTCAAGACAAATACAAACAACTCACAAAAGAAAATGCTATCTACATCAAGTTAAAGAATGATGTGCTCTTGTATGCACATTGAAGCATACTTTTTTCACTTTATTCTTTATCATGTTTTTCCTTCCCTTTTGATCTGTTTCTTCTCTCATAACTGTGACTCTATCAATACATCTTCTGCATGATAGCACATATATAACCTGTATCAAATTACTTTCCATTTTGAGAAGAGGAGAAGGAAAGGAGAAAGGGATAAAAATTTGGAACTCAAAATCTCATAAAAATGAGTGCTAGAAATTTACATAGACCATGAAATATTATCAACACTGAAACTATATGCACCAAATACGATGCCATTTAAATTTTTAAAAGAAAAGTCAAATGACTTACAAGTGGAGATAGATTGTAATACTATAATAACAGGGGACTTTAATCCTCCTCTCTGAAAACTAGGTAAATTTAACCCAAAAATAAATAAGAAAGAAATTAAGGAAAAGAATAGAATTTTAGATAAACTAGATATGATAGATATCTGGAGAGAACTGAATTGAAATAAAAAGGAATATACCTTTTTCTCGGTGGTTCATGGAACCTGCACAAGATTGCATATATATTTAGTACTTAGAATTTTGATATTTAAAAAGAGATAAGCATAAATATTAAAAGTGTCCTTTTCAGATCATAATACAAAAATATGTTTAATGAAAGATCAAGGAAATATTGATTAAAAACTTATTGGAGATCACACAACCTAATCTTAAGTAATGAGTGGGTAAAAGAGCAAATCATAGAAAGAATTAATAATTTCATTGAAGAGAATGAGGATATCGAGACAACATATCAAAATCAATGGGAAACGGGAAAAGCAGTGATTACAGGAAAATTCATATCTCCAAATGCTTACATTAATAAAACAGAGAAAGAACAGAATAATTAATTGGGCATGCAATTAAAAAAAACTAGAAAAAGAATAAATTAAAATCCCCCAAATAAACACTAAATTGAAAATCCTAAAATTGAAGGTGAGATTAATAAAACTGAGAGTAAAAAAAAAAAAAACAATGAATTAATTGCTAAAACTAGAAATGGTTTTATTTTTAAAAAAAACAAATAAAATAGATAAGCAATTGGTTAATTTGATTTTTAAAAAAGAGTAGAAAACCAAATCACTAGTATTAAAAATGAAAATGGTGAACATATCACCAATGAAGATAACATTAAAGCAATTATAAGGAGTTACTTTGCTAATTATTATGCCAACAGATTTAACAATTTAGGTCAAATGGAAGGATATTTACAAAAATATAAATTGCCTAGATTAGGAGAAGAGGAAATAGAATATCTAAATAAACATATTCTAGGAAGAAAAAAATGGGCTATAAATGAGATTCCAAAGAGACAAACACCTGGGCCAAATTGATTTACAAATAAATACTGTTAAACATTTAAAGGTAAACTAATATCAATATTAAATAAATTATTTGGAATAATAGGCAAAGAAGGGATTCTACAAAACTTCTTTTATGAAACAAGTGTGATACTGATACTAAGCCAGGAAGAGTAAAAACAAAAAAAAATAAATTACAGATCAATTTTGTTAATGAATATGGATGCAAAAATCCTAAATAAAACACTGTCTAAAGGTAACAACATATTACAAAGATTATATATTATGATCCAGTGACATTTATACAATGAATGCATGGATAGTTTAATTTAAGGAAAACTATTAACATAATTAATCACATCAATAATGAGGTTTTGTAAATTCACAGTTATATCACTAGATTCAGAAAAAGATTTTGAAAAAAATTCAATAATTTTTTATTAAAAATATTTGAAAGTACTGGTACAAATGGATTGTTTTATTTTATTTATAAAAGCTTTTATCCTAACTCAGCTTAGGAGTTCTCTCCTGAACAGACCACCCCTCTCCCACACTTACCAAGCTAGCCCCAGAGCTAATCTGGAGAAACACAAACTAAAAAGAAAAACAAGCACTTTCCCTTAGCTTTCTCACACCAGCCAGCTCAACATCAGATTCTCCAGCTTCTAGCTGAAAGAACCAGAGGTCACAACACACAAAGCCTCACCATCATAAGCAAGAAGCAAAGGAGGAAGGAAAAGACCATAGAATCTTTCTATGGAGACAAGATCCAAAACACTGTACCAAAGAGGTCAGTATTGAGACTGCATTCCCATCTGAAACAAAAAAAAATCCCATTTAAAATAACTCTAATGGTATAAAATACCTGGAAGTACATCTGCCAAAATAAAACCTGGAATATATAAACAAAATTATTTTTAAAAATACTTTTTATACAAGTAAAATCAGACTTAAATAATTTGAGATATTGAGTGTTCATGACTAAGCAGGATCAATATAACAAAAATGACAATTTTACCCAAACTAATTTATATATTCAATGCCATCCCAAGTAAAATACCAAAAATTATTTTACTAAATTAGAAAAAATAACAAAATTTATTGGAAAAAATTGAAAATATAAAAGGAAATAATAGAAAAATAGAGTAAAGTGAGAAGAATTAGCAGTACCAGATCTTAAGCTGTATTATAAGGTAGTGATTATCAAAATTTTCTTGTACCAGCTAAGAAATAGAAAGGTATAACAATGGAAAAAGAGTAGATATACAATTTACACCAGCAAATAAACAAAATAAACTTGTATTTGACAAGTGTAAAGATTTGGGATAGTGTAAAGAAAAGTGTAAAGATTCAGGACAAGAATTCCTTATTTGTTAAAAATTTGTTGGGAAAACTGGGAAGTAGCATGGCAAAAATTGGGCATGGACCAATGTCTCATATCATTTATCAAGATAAGGTCAAAATGGATACATGACCTCGATATAAGGAGAGATTTTAAAGAAAATTAGAAAAATATATTACCTATCAGACTTATGAATAGGTCAGCAATTTATGAATAAACATGAGACAGAGAGCAAAATTAGATAGAAATGGATAATTTTGATTAAACACAGGTTCTACAAATAAACCAAATATAGCTAAGAACAATCTGACTTGTCCCCAAAGAGTTATTAAATTACCTATATATACCCTTTCACCCAGCAATACCACTTCTTGGTCTATTTCCAAAGAAGATTAACAGAAAAAAGAAAAGAACCTGTATATTCTAGAATGTTTGTAGCAGCTCTCTTTGTGACAACACTGTTTGGAGATTGCACAGATGCCAATCAACTGGGTAACGGCTGAACAGGTTGTAGTTTGTGATGAAATGCTGCTATACTATAAGAAATGATGAACTCAATAATTTTAGAAAAAACATGGAAAGACACACAAAATAACGAAGAGCAAGATGAGCAGAGCCAGGGGAACATTTTGTGCAGTAACAGCAATATATTTTAAGAATGATTTTGAGTGAATAACCTATTTTTTCAATTATTAGTACCTAAGTTAATTATAAAGGACATATGAAGAAGAATGTTATGTGAATCCAGAGCAAGAACTGATAAAAAGAAGTATGTATAGAATAGATTTACACGTATACATGTTTATGCACATACACACACACACACACACACATACAACCTATTTTTGTCTAATGGTAACCATCTCTTGCCTGGGTGAGGAGAGAAGAAAAGTAAGAAAGTTATATAATAATTTTCTTGAATATATGAAAGAAAGAGCAAGTTGTATATAGCATATTTGCAGTTTTATGTAAATCATCTTTTTTATTGTACTATATTACAAAAATACTTGTTTTATTCCATAAATTAAAAATAAAATAATTACGAACAATATAAAATATTTGTGTGTCTACCTTACTAAGTGAACTAAATGAACACAATTATAAAACACTTTTCACATAAATAAAGACCAAATTAAAAAACTGAAGAAATATTAATTGTTCATGATTAGTCTGGGATTATAGAATAAAAATGAAAATTCTACCTAAATTAATTTACTTATTCAGTGCCGTGCTACATACTTCAAATACAAATACAAAAAGCATACAAAATACTAAAAAATTCTACTCTATTGAATAAAATAAATAATAAAATTAGTCTGGAAGAACAAAAGGTCAAGAAAGCAAAGGGTATCAAAGAAAAGGATGTCAATGAAAGCAATTTGGCAGAACCAGATTATATCAATTGGTATAACCAGACTAGATTACAAAGAGGTAATCATCAAAACAATCTGGTGCTGCCTAAGATATAAAGTGGTGGAACAGTGAAATAGATTATAGGTACATAAAACATAATAGTAAATGACCATAGTACTCTAGTGTTTGATAATCCCAAAGAACTAAGCTTTTGGAGAAAGAACTCTTTATTTGGTAAAATTCCTGGCACAACTGGAGAGCAAATTGGCAGAAATTACGTATAGACTAACAGCTTGCACCATATACCACGAAAAAGTCAAAATATATACATGATTTAGATATAAAGGATTATATCATAGGTAAATTTGAGAAGTATGGAAAATTTTACCTATCAGATATGGATATGGTAAGAATTTATGAACAAGCAGGAGATATAAAGGATCATAGAAAGTAAAATGGTTTTGATTACACTAACCCCAGATTATTCTGTCTTCTTTCTGAATGAGTTTTGTGTGTGCCTCACCAGTTTCCTTTCCTCTTCAATTTAATGTGATCTCCCTCTTCACCCATTCAGTTCATTTCATAATTTCCTTAGCATCAATTTCCACTTTCATTTTTTCTTCCAGTCTCTGACTGCTTTTCTCCTTACCAAGGTTAATGCCTCTACATGCGGACTTGATTCCATCTCTTCCTATGTTCTCCAGCAAAATACGTCCTTAATCATATCTCCACCTCTTAAATCTATAACTTCTGCCTATCAATTGATACCTTCTTTATTTCCTTCAAACATGATCTCCCCCCTCGCTAGAAACTTTGACTATCTCCTACTAACCCAAGCTATTATTTTTTGATGTCTCCTCCTTTTCTCAAACCCTTTGAAAAAAGCTATGTTGACATGCTGCCTATACTTCCTCTCCCTTATTTTTCAATCATTTAAAATACTTCCTACCTTATCCCTCAATTCCCAAAACTACTCTTTTCAAAATGACTAATGATATCTTAACTGCTCAATCTCAAGAGATTCTTAGTACTAATTGTTCTCAAACTCATTTGATGCATCTCATATTGTTGAAGACCATTTAGATATTCTCTCTCTAGGTTTTCATGAGACTATTGCTCTTTATTCATTCATCTTCTTCCTGTGTGGCCATTCTCTTTCTCAGTCTCTGCTGAAGTACCAGTCACATCAACCACCCTATTAGTGTGATCCAAGGTTCTAGGCCTTCTTTTCTTATTATTATTCATGCTACCACAGTAAATTAATATTCATTAACTCACAGATTTTTATTTGTCATCTCTGTCATCAATACTCTATACTCATCCACACTCATCATTTGTGGTACCTATGTTCTATAAAGTTGCCGTGAACACTGAATTAGTGAATACTGAAAAATTGCTCCTAGGGAAATACAGGGTTAGGTTCTTGGAAGCCTCTGGTCACAATATTTTCTTTAACACTTTTCAAAGCAGCTTCACAATAGGCAAATTTCATTTTCCTTTTTTCGGGTGTACTGTATTATTGATTCATTAATGTTGACCTAAGAAGTCAATAACATTATAACTCGTGACTGAATGAAGTTTATCTAACACATGTATTTTCTTCAAAATGCACACCACAACATTTTTGCATGTTGGAACACTTGACAGCCCTTCATCAATGTGCTTGGGGGCTATTTTAAACAAAGCACTAACAAAAAGCACAAAAATGTAACATTAAAAAGATTAACGAAAGAATACATATATGAGTATGAGAACTGATACAGGAAGGCAAAGCATGACCTCATTTGACCTCATCTGTGTGTCTCTGAAAGACTGAGAAAGCACTACAGGTATTAATTTCAAGGTTACAAATATATTTTAACAAGTAGATAAACTCACAAATACTATGAAAAATGAGGATTAATGGTAGATATATATAGAGAGAAAGAGACAGGTATAGAGAATTATTTGTATCTATAACTAAAAATATAGAAACCAATACGTATATACACATACACAAATGAGTACATGCATGCATTGTTTTGTGTGTATCAGTATATATGTGTATGTATACGTATATATGTGTATGTATGTGTCTGTGTGCTTGTGAGCACAAATATATGTATTCGGCCAATCTCTTTCCTAAGCTTTGTTCTTACACAAATAATTGTTTGTCATTTCAAATTGGGTTTCTCAGAAATATCTTAAGTTAGATATGTCTAAAACTATACTCATTAGCTTCATTTCTAAACCTTCCCCTATTCAAAATTTCACTAAATCTATTGAAGTCATCAGTATTCTTATAGTCTCATGGACTCATAACCTCACAATTATCTTTAATTCCTTATTTCCCTTCACTCCACATGGTCAATCACTTGAAAAATTCTGTGAGCACCTTGAAAATAGGTGTGTGTTTTTTAATCTTTTCTTACATCCCTAGCACCTAACATGGTGGTTGGCACATAGTAGGTCCTTAATAAATTAGTATTGACTAATCACTTGACCTTGTGGGGGAAGCTAGGTGGCATAGTAGATAAAGTGCCAGGCTTGGAGTCAAGGAAGAAACATGTTCCTGAGTTCAAATGCACCCTCATACAATTACCAGCTGCGTGACCCTGAGTAAGTCACTTAACCCTGTTGGCCTAGGTTTCCTCATCTGTAAAATGAGCTGGAAAAGAAAACCTCAAATGGGGGTCACAAAGAATCAGACATGACTGAAAATAACTGAATAACTTGGCTTTTTATACCTTCACAACCTCACTGAGGACAAACGTCCTCTTTTCTCCATTTACACAGTCCTTAGTTCAGGGCTCCATTTCTGTCACCTAGATAATTTCAACATCCTCCCAACTGATCTCCTTGTCTCAAGTCTCACATTGCTTCAACTCATTGTACAATTTGCCGTCCAAGTAATTTTCCTTAAATATAGATCTAAATGTGTCTCTCAACTACTTCATCAATTACAGTGGCTTCCTATTGGTTTGAAGATAAAATAACATCTCCTCCATTTATCTTTTAAATCCCAGTACAACTATACATATGACCCTAACCTATCGTTTCAGTTTCAATGGAGATTACTCTGCCTCCTACACTCTGCAATCATGTCAAATTGGTGTTCTCTCTGTTCTTCATTGACAATGCTCCATCTCCAATCTCTGAACCTTTACATTGACCTTCCCACATGCCTGAAAGGTACACTCTCCTTAATTCTACCAAGTAATATTAACAAAAGCTAATAGTTAGCAATTATATAGTGCCCAGACACTGTGCTATGTGTTTAGCAAATATTATCTCACTTGATTGTCACAAAAACCCTTGAAGGTAGGTGTTATTATTATCCTCTTTTTGCTGATAAGGAAACTGAAGTAAAAGAAGTTAAGTAACTTGCCCAGGATCACACAGATTATTATAAGCATCTGAGGCTGGATATGAACTCAGGTCTTCCTGACTCAAGTCCTAGATCTCTATTATCTGTGTCAACTAGTTTCCTATAAAGTCCTTCTTTTACTTAAAGACACAGCTTAAGCATCATCTTCTGTGTAAGGCTTTTCCTTTTCAACTTCAATCCTTAACTGCTAATGGTCTCCCTACCGAACTACCTGGCACTTAGTACTTGTGATATAATTTAATTTACATTTATGCTGTATATATCTTGTGAATATTTTTCTCTCTTCCTCAAAATATGAATTTCTTCTAATTCAAGATTGTTTCATTCTTTGTTCTTCAATCTCTTGCATGTAATGGGTGCTTAATAAATACTTGTTTAACGATTAACTGAGGTAGCACTTGAACTGAACCTTGAAAGAAATGAAAGATTCAATGAGTTTGAGGCAAAAGGGAGTCCATTCCAAGCATGGAGAAAAGGTTGTGCTAAGCCATAAAAACAGGAAGTGTAATGTTGTTCAAAGGGAACAAGAAGAAAACCAATTTTGCTGTAATATAGAGTGTATGGATGGTAAAATGTGCAAAAAGTGTAGAATGGTAGTTGAGCACTATGCTAATCACTGAGAATATACAGAACAACAAAAAGACTTCCAGATGTCAGAGAGTTCACTTTCCAATGAAGGAGACAAATTGTAAATAGCTAAGTATATATAAGATATTTACATACTAAATGGAAGGTGATATGAGAAGGGAACAATTAACAGCTTGAGAAATCCAGAACTTCATTCTGCTAAAGGTAGGTTTTGAGTTGAATTTTAAATTAGATGATAAAGGTTTTAAGTGCTAAATAGAAGAGTTAGTATTGTATCCTAGAAAAAATAGGGAGCCATTTGCACTTCCTGAGTAGGGAAAAGGAGTAGGTCAAACCTAGGCTTTAGTAATAGCATTTTAACAATTGTTTGGAAAACAGAGCAAGAAAATTGGGGGCGAATTGGGAGAGGAGGAACTAATGGCTATTATTCTGCTACACAATCTCCATGGAATGTATTGTTGCAAAATTCTATCAAGAAGTTATAAAGATCTGAATTATGGTGGTGACTTTGTGAGTGATAGGAAAGGGATGGATATGATGGTTGCTGGAAAAGTATATTTGATCAGATTTGGGCAGTTACACAGGTGGGGTAAATAAGAGTGAAGAGTTAAGAATAACACAAGTTCATAATATTCTCTAGAACATACAATTCTAGAACATAATATTCTCTAGAACATACAATTCTAGAACATAATATTCTCCACAGAAATCAAGAAAATAAAATGAGATGTAGGGAAGATAAGGAGTTTTATTTTGGACATTTTAAGTTTGAGAATTGACCAAAGGGAGAAAGAGACAGAAAAATTCATTGAAGAAAATAATTCTTTAGTGATTAGAACTGAAGTGGAAACTAATGAGTACATAAGATATCAAGGTATCAAAATCAAAAGGATGAAAAATAGAAGAAAATGATGAATATCTTATAAAATAACTGACCTTTAGAATAGATCTAGATCTAGTAGAAATGTCTTTGGGTCATTTAGTAGAAAATGTCTCATAATGAGGGCAGCATTTGAGTTCAGAATAGAGACTAGAGATGAATACACACACAGACACACACAGATTATATATATACACACACACATAAATATATATGCATATATATGGATATATTTACAGGTACATATAAAGGTACATTTTACATATACACATATAAATATATTATGCATGTGCATAAATGTTATACATATATGGATATATACATGTATGTATTTATCCATACATCACATATATTATATGTGGAAAT
Organism: Notamacropus eugenii; assembly: GCF_028372415.1. Classification (NCBI taxonomy): domain Eukaryota; kingdom Metazoa; phylum Chordata; class Mammalia; order Diprotodontia; family Macropodidae; genus Notamacropus; species Notamacropus eugenii. The sequence goes on along the minus strand of NC_092876.1, from coordinate 365,012,621 downwards.
CATTTTCATAGAAATTACAATCAGGTTCTAATGAGATCACTAAGAGAGCAAAAGACACTGAGCTGTGCTCCTTATGTCCCAACATAGGGAACAGGGGAAGCATGAATAATATCAAAGAATAATATGAAATATGTAAGAGGAGAAATAAGAGGTGCTATGATCATGAAAACACAGGAAGGAGAGGATATCTAGGAAGAGGTGACACAACAATATTGAATGCTGCAAAGAAATCAAGAAGGTTAAGCATTGAGAAAGGGTCATTTAATTTATGAACAGAGAGTTCATTGGTAACTGAGGAAGAAATGGTTTCAGTTGAGTGATGAATAAGGTGAGATGGTTCTAAGGCATAGCAAAGTGAGTGAGAGTTGCTGAAGTGGAGCTAACATGTGAAAAAAGTTATACAGAAATTTTCCTGTGAATGAGAAATGGGAAAGAAGATTCAAGCAATGTTAGTTCTCCTCCAGAAACTGATCTCTATATTCACACCATTTCTTTACCTTTCAGTTTCTACTATATCCTGACTCCTTTACCCCCTACATCTTATAAACATTCCCTACTCTCAATTGTTTTTTTGTTTAGATCCCATCACTAAGTAGCATTGCTTGAATCTTCTTTCCCATTTCTCATTCATAGGACCACATAAGTAGAAATGTTGAGAAGGGTGGATATGAATAAAGCAGATGTTAGAAGTTGATGTCAAGAGGTTTTAGGGACAGAACAGCAGGAAAAAAAAGTATCTCATGGTAAATGTCTTCTATTTTTCTTAGTAAAATATTTTATAAAGTCTCATAATAATGTGGCAGAAGGGTGGCATAAGAATCTTGAATAGAGAAAAAAGGAAGATAAGGACTTTTAAGGAGGGAGAGAGATGCAAAGAGAGAGAAGAGAAGAAGGAAGGAAGGAAGGAAGGAAGGAAGGAAGGAAGGAAGGAAGGAAGGAAGGAAGGAAGGAAGGAAGGAAGGAAGGAAGGAAGGAAGGAAGGAAGAGAGGGAGGGAGGAGGAAGGTAGGGAGGGAGGGAGGGAGGACAAGGAGAAAGGGAGAGGTGAGAAAAGGGAGAGATTGGAATCAACTCACCTACAAAATGAAAGCAGATAGCAGAATCCAACAATAAGTTTCCAGCACACACACACACACACACACACACACACACAAACACACGTGCACGTGCACACACACACATGCACATGCACACACACACAAACACACTTGAAATAGAAAGACACAGAGTAAAAATAAGGGGCTAGAACCGGGTCTATTATGCTTTAGCTGGAGTAAAAATAAAATCAAGGGTAATAATCATGATCTCAGATGGAGCAAAAGAAAAAAGAGTTCTAAATTTAAAAAAATAAGCAGGAAAGCTACATTTTGGAAAAGGTATAATAGACAGTGAAGGATTATCAATATTAAACATGTATACACCAAATGGCATAGCATTCAGATGCTTAAAGCAACAGTTAAATGAATTACAGGAACAAACAGTGAAACTATACAAGTGGAAGACCTCAACTTTCACCTCAGAAATAGATAAATATCTAACCATAAGATAAATGAAAAAGAATTCAAGGAAATAAATAGAATTTTAGAAAAGTTAGATATGATAGACTTCTGGAGATGGATTATAATTTTTTCTCAGCTCTACATGGCACCTTCAGGAAAAAAAAATGACCATGTATTAGGGCATAAAAGTCTCCCAAAGAAATGAAGAGAAGCATAAACACTCAATGCATCCTTTTTAGAACAAAATGGAATTAAAATAGCATTCAACAAAGAACCATGGACATAGTTTAAATTTAATTAGAAACCAAATAATCTAATCCTAAAGAATGAGTGAGTGAAAGAACAAATCATAGAAACAATCAACAATTGCATTATAGAATGACAGCAATGAGACACAAACCAAAGTCTGTGAGATGCAGCCAAAGTAGTACTTAGGCGAAATTTTATATGTCTATATGCATACATAAACAAAATATAAAAAGAGCAGACCAATGAATTGAGCATGCAACTAAAAATACTAGAAAAAGAACAAATTTAAAATGTCCAAATAAACACAAAAGTGGACATCCTAAAAATCAAAGTAGAGAATGATAAAATTGAAAGTTAAAAAAACAAAACAAAACCACTGAACAAATATAGAAAGCTAGGAGCTGGTTTTATGAAAATAGATTAAATTCAAAAACTAGTGCTTAATTTGATTTGAAAATAGATCTTCTGACTCTAAATATAATAGTTAGTGGAGAAAGACCTTTTCTGGGAAAAAAAATGAGATTTTAGATATCTGTGAATTTATCCATTTTCATTTTAGACACTTTTACTATCTAGCTAAGGATATGATTTTTAAAAATTATTCATCATCTTTTCTGTTTGAGATGACACATTAGGAGTTGAGACCAGATAAAACAATAATAGTGTATGTGTGTGTATGTATGTATGTATGTGTGTATATACACATATGTGTATGTGTATGTGTGTCTACACATATATACACACATGTATACACATATTATAGTGTGTATATATACATATATAAAGAAAAAGAGAAAGTGCAAAATATTTTATGTTAACATAATATCATAACATCTGATTCTCACAATAACCATATGTGTAAGATGCTATTATCATCCTCCTTTTAGAGATGAAGAAACAGAGGCTTACAGGGGTTAAATGATTTGTCCAGAGTAATATAGCTAGTATATGTATATAGTCTGATGTAGTATTTGACTCAGGTTTTCATGTTTCCATTTTTAAAACTGTATCCACCATTCCAACTATAAATAAATGAATGTGATTGAAAGATTGAGCCCCTAACATGAAAGGTCTGTGACTTCTTCCATTTGGAGAATTCCCACTGTCTATGACTCCTCCTAAGCAGCTTGAACAGGGTCAGGCAGCTTTTGTCAGAGGCAAGACTCGAATCCAGATCTTTCTTACTATAAGACTAGTACTTAAAATACTGTAATCCATTGTTTTATCTACTTAGATTCTTCTAAAAGCACTTCATAAGATTTGAAAAAAGCTTACATCAGAAAGGTGTGCTTCTGGGGTGTATGTGTGTGTGTGTGTGTGCGTGTGTGTGTGTGTGTGTGTGTGTGTGTGTGTCTTGTAGTTCATTTCTAAAATGTTATCTTAATCTCTAATCAGAATCAAAGTCAGGTCCTAACTAGTCTCCCTACTTTAACTCCAGTACTTAGCTTGCGCATCATAGTCTATGGAAAAGAGGAGCCAGAATAAGAGAATATGATAATAAATATGCAGTATCATGTTCAAAGTAATCAGAAGACATATTTAAGCTGTAAATGGCTTCTGGTATATTTAGCAGTGTTTAGACAGAAGAGAGAGTGTGAAATCCCACTGTCTTATCATCTGTACTTTTTAAAATCATGTCTTAGTGGGAGTAAGGAGTACCGTTGGCCATCCCATTGTATTTCTGTGACTCCTATTTTGGCAAAGTTTAGATTTTGTTGGGATGAAAAATCATTACATTGTAGCCAACTAGCTACAATAAAGTACAACAGAAGGAAGATGTCAGGTGAATAGAGAGGTTTTGTCCTTTCACGGGAATTGATAGTATAATGCAACACCTTGGTTCAAAGGATTAAAGATCTGTTCCTTGAAAAGTATAACACAGACTGTTTCTATTGATGTTGCACATTGCTCAAGTGTTGACTAAATTAATAATGTGATCGTTGTGCTTGAAATTTATTAATAGCTCAAGAAAGGCAAATCTGCATAAAGGGAGGATGGGAGTGGTGTTAATGGATGACAGACAATGCTAAAAAAAAAAAAAAAAAAAAAAAGACCAACCTCAGTACACTCAACATTGTGCCAATTTTTTTTATTTTAATCCAAATACAGTGTTGAACATTGGGAGGCAGATTCAACTCATCATACACTCCAAAAGCAGAGGGCTCCAAAAGTTGTGAAAACTGTGTGGGAGAAACAGGAGCTGGGATTCAGGGGAATGGGCTTGCAATCAAGCTGACATGAAGCATCACCAGCTGCAATGAGGCGATTTCAGAAAGAAGCATTAATAGATGAGACTTGGCATTCAAATTACTCTTCTATCCATACTGATTCAAATACTAAACATTCTGATTTGGGACTATAACTAGATAAGATGGCTGAGACTCAATTTTAGCAGTTTCTGTGTTGATTCCCTCCCTCCTCAAGCCCTTTATCCACCATGAGTTTTTGATCCACACCATCAGTACTTCTGTAAGAAGCCATAACTCATGGGATTTGACAACTACCCTACAACAATATTAGTTGTTTCTATATTTGTCAGGACATTTAATTGGCACATGATCATCTCCTGTAGACAAAGACCATGTTCTACCCAAGCAAACATAACTTTATCTCCCCCCTGCATAGCCACTTTCTGCTGATGAATATATCAGTAAAATGTTGTGTGAGAGTGGTTTTATGGGTTGTGCCCTAGAGAGGAATTCAGGAATCTGCTTAGTCGACAGCACAGCATTTCCTATTTTCACTGTGATAGTGTGCTCTGTCTGTAAAGTACTTAGGTGCTAAGATGAAAAGCAATAGAGCAGCTAAAATATACAGGATTATATCGGTACATTCGGAGGCAGGAAGAAGAAGGAACATAGTGCTATTTATTGGCAGTACCAATAGGACTCTTTCGTTTAAATCATCTACCAAATAAGTCATGAAAAAGCAAAGATCACAGTTACTCATTAATAAGCAATGCATAAATGTGAGGACAAAAAAATGGGTATCCAGAAAGGAGTTCATATACAAAGATTCAATCTATTCATGGATCTTAAACTGAATTGCATTGTTATGTCCATTTACCCTTCCTTTTTATCCTTTATGGTGAGACAATTGTATTAAGAAGCCTTTTACAAAGGAAAGGAAAACACAGATAGTCATCACTGTCATTGCCATTGCCATTGTTGTGGCCATCACCACCACCACCACCACCACCACCATCATCATCATCATCATCATCATCATCATCATCATCACCATCAGCATAGCACAAAGAGTATGTGAGGGAGCATAAACGTAAAACCAACCTATCACCACATAAATGCTTTGGGAACCAGTAAAATTTGTTCATTTTCTTTCTTTATCTTGTTCATTTTTTTGTTCTGTGAAATTAATCAATTGATAAACATTTATTAATGGCCTAATATGTGCCAAAGTACTGAGGATGCACAAATATATATATATATATATATGTGTGTGTGTGTGTGTGTGTGTGTGTGTATGTATATATGTGTGCATATATATAAAATATATATATATATACTTACATACATATACATAGATATACAATCCCTACCATCTAAGACTTTAAAATCTAATGGGAGAGATAACATACAAAGAAATATAAACAAAGAAAGTTATATACAGGATAAACAGGACATAATTAAGAGAAGAGAGGTATTAGAATTAAGAAGGAAGTCTTCCTGTAAACAGTGCAATTGGTATTAGAACTTAAAGGAAGGTAGGGAGGGCAGTAAGCAGAATGGAGGAGAGAGATCATTCTAGTCATGGAGATGGGAGTGTTTTGTTTGTGGAACAGACAGAAGACCAGTATCACTCGATTGAAGAATACATGCCTAGGAGTAAGGTGTAATAAGACTGGAAAGATGGGAGGGGTTTATTTTATGAAGGGTTTTGATTGACAAACAAGACATTTTGTATTTGATACTAGAGACAGTTTGATCACTTGGGTTCATAGAGTGGGCAAGGGTGTGGGAAGTATATGATATGAATGGATTTGCCTTTTAGAAAAATTACTTTGATAAATGACTGGAGGATGAGGAGAGATGAGACAGGAAGACTCATCAGCATATTACAGTCTATGCATGAAGTGATAAGGGCCTACACCAGAATAATGGCAATGTCGAAGGACAGAATACAAAATACTTGATATAGGTGGCAAAAGTGAAATCAATAGGCCCTGGAAATAGTTTAGATATGGGGGTTGAGAGATAATTCCTAGGTTGTGAGTCTGAGGGACTGGGAGGATGGAGCTGCCCTCTATGTGTTCATTATCATTTGCAAAAAAGACAACCAAGATAATAATTATATCTTAAGTAGGAACTGCAAAAGATCAAGAGGTAAAAAAATTTTACAAAATCTAAAATTTTCCACACTATATCAACACAAGTTATGAAACCTAGCCATGTCAATGCAAAGGTTGATGAAACTGATGATGATGAAAAAATATGTGACAACTATGGATCTAAAATAAGAAATGAGAGACTCCAAAGGCTTAGAAATAACACAAAGTAAGAAAACTACACAAATGCCTATATATCATGAGTATTTTCATTAATACAATAATTGAAAGTACTAAATAACATTGAACACACAAAAAGAAATTGATTACACTGATTACACTCCTTCCTCTTTTTAATTATTCTCCAGATTACTGGGTTTGTAGATATCAACAGCACCTATGATTTCAATGGTATAGGGAATTCAGGTGAAAGAACTCACTCTAGCAATGAATGTACATTGTGAATGTACTTTTAGAATGTACTCTTCTCTTATACTCTTAGAAACTTTATGGGGGAGGAGCCAAGATGGTGGAGTAGAAAGATACACATATGCTAGCTCCAAACCCACAGCTCATAAAATACCAGCAAAGAAAAACTCCCCACAAATTCGGGAGCAGCAGAAGCCCCAGAACAACGGAGGAGAGCAGATTTCTGTTCCAGAGAGACCTGAAAAACTGACCTGAAACATCCCTCGTGCACCAGACTGGAGCAGAGCCCAGCCCTGCCTTGGCCATGCAGCACCAAGAGGAGCAGATCCCAGGAGGCTTCAGGGACAGAATCTCCAGCAGCCACGCAGGTCCTGTCACTCACAGGTGCTGGGCTGGGGGTCAGTGAGAGGGCCCACCGAGAGGAGAGCAGGGTGTCCCCATCACTCAGGCCCCCTTGGGAGACAGCAGTGGACAGGAGCTCCCAAAGCAGGCAGGACCTTGGATCCATTGTTGAAAGTCTCCACATAAACCCCTTGAGGGAACTAAGCCCCATGAGGCAGCCCTGCCCCCACCTGAGCACCTAAACTTAATCTCACACTGAGTAGCAACCCCACTTCCCCCCAAAGCCCTGAGGCTGGGAAGCAGCATTTGAATCTCAGACCCCAAGCACTGGCTGGGCAGATCTGGAGGCAAGGTGGGTGTGGAAAGGAAACTCAAAAGTCAAGTCACTGGCTTGGAAAATGCCCAGAAAAGGGAAAAAAAAACAAGAACACAGAAGGTAACTTTCTTGGTGAACAGATACCTCCTCCCTTCCTTTCAGATGAGGAAGAACAATGCTTACCATCAGGGAAAGACATAGAAATCAAGGCTTCTCTATCCCAAACATCCAAAATAAATATCCAATGGGCTCAAGCCATGGAAGAGTTCAAAAAGGATTTTGAAAATCAAGTAAGAGAGGCAGAGGAAAAACTGGGAAGAGAAATGACAGAGATGCAAGAAAAGCATGAAAAGCAGGTCAACACCTTGCTAAAGGAGACCCAAAAAAATGCTGAAGAAAATAACACCTTGAAAAATAGGCTAACTCAATTGGCAAAAGAGGTTCAAAAAGCCAATGAGTAGAAGAATGCTTTCAAAAGCAGAATTAGCCAAATGGAAAAGGAGGTTCAAAAGCTCACTGAAGAAAATTGTTCTTTCAAAATTAGAATGGAACAGATGGAGGCTAATGACTTTATGAGAAACCAAGGAATCACAAAACAAAACCAAAAGAATGAAAAAATGGAAGATAATGTGAAATATCTTATTGGAAAAACAACTGACCTGGAAAACAGATCCAGGAGAGACAATTTAAAAATTATGGGCCTACCTGAAAGCCATGATCAAAAAAAAGAGTCTAGATATTATTTTCATGAAATTATCAAGGAAAACTGCCCTGAGATTCTAGAACCAGAGGGCAAAATCAGTATTCAAGGAATCCACAGATCACTGCCTGAAAGAGATCCAAAAAGAGAAACTCCTGGGAATATTGTAGCCAAATTCCAGAGGTCCCTGGTCAAGAAGAAAATATTCCAAGCAGCTAGAAAGAAACAATTCAAGTATTGTGGAAATACAATCAGGATAACACAAGATCTAGCAGCTTTTACATTAAGGGATCGAAGGGCGTGGAATAGGATATTCCAGAAGTCAAAGGAACTAGCACTAAAACCGAGAATCACCTACCGAGCAAAACTGAGTATAATGCTTCAGGGGAAAATACGGTCTTTCAATGAAACAGGGGACTTTCAAGCATTTTTGATGAAAAGACCAGAGCTGAAAAGAAATCTGACTTTCAAACACAAGAATGAAGAGAAGCATGAAAAGGTAAACAGCAAAGAGAAGTCATAAGGGACTCACTAAAGTTGGACTGTTTATATTCCTACATGGAAAGACAATATTTGTAACTCTTGAAACTTTTCAGTATCTGGGTAATGGGTGGGATTACACACACACACACACACACACACACACACACACACACACACACACACACACACGGCCCAGAGTGAATTGAATAGGATGGGATCATATCTTTAAAAAATGAAATTAAGCAGTGAGAGAGAAATATATTGGGAGGAGAAAGGGAGAAATGGAATGGGGGAAATCATCTCTCATAAAAGAGGCAAGCAAAAGACTTTTTAGTGGAGGGAAAAAGAGGGGAGGTGAGAGAAAAACATGAAGTTTACTCTTATCACATTCCACTAAAGGAAGGAATAAAATGCACACTCATTTTGGTATGAAAATTTATCTTACAATACAGGAAAGTGGGGGAGAAGGGGATAAGCAGGGGGGGGGGGGAGGATGGAAGGGAGGGCAGTGGGAGGGGGGAGCAATTTGAAGTCAACACTCTTGTGGAGGGACAGGATCAAAAGAGAGAATAGAAGCAATAGGGGGCAGGATAGGATGGAGGGAAATATAGTTAGTCTTACACAACATGCCTATTATGGAAGTCATTTGCAAAACTACACAGATATGGCCTATATTGTATTGCTTGCCTTCCAAAGGGAAGGGGTGGGGAGGGAGGGATGAAGAGAAGTTGGAACTCAAAGTTCTAGGAAAAACTGTCGAGTTCTGTTCTTGCTACTAGGAAAAAAGAAATAGAGGTAGAGGGGTATAGAAAGTTAACTGGCCCTACGGGACAAAAGAGAAGATGGGGACAAGGGAAGGGAGGGATGATAGAAGAGAGGGCATATTGGTGATAGGGGCAATTAGAATGCTCGGTGTTTTGGGGTGGGAGGAGGGGACAAATGGGGAGAAAATTTGTAACCCAAAATTTTGTGAAAATGAATTTTAAAAATTAAATAAATAAATTTTTAAAAAAATAAAAATAAAAAAATAAAAAAAGAAAGTTTGCTAGAAAAGAGGTGACTTGACCAGGATAATAAATAATAATATGTGTGTATGTGTATAAATAACTTGATATATTTTCAGTGTCTCCAAGATGTGTGGGCATATGTACATATATATATATATACATATACGTATATGTATACATACATATATGTATGTACCCATGTGTGCATTTGTATAGTATATTATTATATGTGTGAATGTATGTACATATCTTGGAGAGATGGAAAATGTATCATATATGGTTGTATACATGTACATATTCATAGTTTTATATATATTATATATATATACATATATATTTTATATCTTAGAAAATACTGAAAACTTCAAATAGAAGTTAAGTTGGACCAAAAACTTAGAGAACAGAGAAAACAGAGAAGAGATTGACTTTGGAAAACTTCAAATAAATCAAATAAGTATCCAAGCAAAAGAAGATGGACTATTCCTATATTAGGAGTAAAGGATAATTGATATCAAGAGGAAGTGAAGAAGGTTACAGGCATATTGGACAGATCACCTATTGAGAATCTATGGGAATATATGATAATACCCTACAGCATGAGAACATATGAATGAGCCTTGACCTGCATGAAAGTAATACCTACAAAGATATCATCACATATATGTTTGCGTATTTGAACTAAAGCAACATAAAATCCCAATATTTCTATGTTTCACATAATAAACCAAAAGAAGAATATAATAACCTTAAAGTCTGAGTGAGGGATGAGTTCACCTTACAAAACTCATTGAGCTATGGTGAGAAGTCATATCAACTGAAGCCATCAGAAATGCTCCTTATATAAATAATTAAAATCCTTTCCTATCTCAAGGTTAAATTGTTCAGATAGGAGATAAAATACTGGAATTATAGTAATCTTATTTGAGTAAAGATGCAACATGAAGTCAAACTAATGTATTTTTTTTCTTTTCCTGGAGGAGTTCATCTTCAAAATTAAATGAACTACGCCCCCTGATGCTCCTGTGAAATAAGTACCTGGAAAGTGTCATCATTTTCATTTTACTGATGCAGGCAGTAAAGTATAGGAAGCTAATGTGATTAGAATCACAAAAATAATCACAAGGCAAAGAATACGAATAACCCAGGTCTCTGAGTTTCCAATCTAGTGATCTAACAATATTACATAATCCCAGGAAGGTACTACCATTCATACCTTAATAGGACAACAAGTAATTTACTGAAAATTAGTTCATTAGCAAGGATTTATTGAGCACATCATAGGGCACCAAGCACCATACTAGGCACTACGGAAGGCCACAAAAGAATTAGAAGACACAGCCCTTGTTTTCCATAAGTTTACAGTAGAGTTGGAATTGATGAACCATATGTCACCAACACTGATTGAAAACATTCACAAACCACCCATTTTAGCCAGCACAAAATAATATTCTGTAAATCAAATCTTCATCTTAAAGGTTAAAGGGATTCAGACAAGACTGATTTGAATGTGACCAGTGCTTCACATAAGAAGCCTTCCTGAGAAAGATTAGGTGGTGAAAGGAGTGATGGGCATAGATTGATAGAGAGGAAAGGAAAGGATATTTTCTTTGAGGAAGACAAAAAAGCAGAGAAGCAAATATCTGTGAATTGATAGCAGCAAACAGTGAGCAGATTGGTTTGGATGGAACAAGGCCATGATGCAATGAGAGATGAGTTTTGAAACTTGGTACTCTTGTTTCTACGTAAACCTAATTCCTCACACAAGTTTCTATGTTGGGACAAAATGTAAAAATGCCATTACAAAACCATTATTTTTTATCTGTATGTTTTATATATATATATCATTATGTATCACCAATTCAAAGTGGAGGGACAGAGGGTAGGTGAGGAGACTGAATTAATGAAATTAGTGATTTTTTTCACTCCTACTTATTATCATCAAAAAATTATTTGATGAAGAATCAAAATGTTGTCAACTAGGGTCTACTAGGAGCCTACATTACAGTAAACCTAAGAATGATTTATTATATGTCATAACAAACCCCTTTGTTTCTTTGAGTAGTTTAAATATTCTTGTGGCAACTCTATTTATGATAAGCATTTCATTAGTAAACTCTTCTTAACTAGGTAGTACAGAAGTAAAATTCAGCTACACTGGTCTCTGATTTTTTTTATCAATGTTGAATGATTATTGTCTGTTTTAAGGAAGGCTTGTCATCATTGTCTTTTCTAAAGAAAAACAAATGCATATATACTCAAATTTAAAAGAAAATACTTTATATTCAAAACACTAATTTAGATTATTTGATAATTTTCGACTGAGCTGAATGTTACCTTTGGCAATTTTTTTTTGTAAATAGCACATACTTAGCACAGGGAAAGTGTTAAAAATATTCAGGAGTTTTTTATCTCTTTAAATATTTTAGATGTAGCTTTAACTAATTTATTAATTATAGATCATTTATATGTTCATTTAATCATTTTATTACCCACTACCAACTAATTTTCACTTTGTTTCTCCACATATTAGAAAATATTAAAATTTCATTTTAAAAACCCTTTGTAATTCAAACTTTTATTATAAATTCAGAATTAATTAAATTTATAATCCATGTGTTCTATTTTAATTTAATCTCAGTGAACTCAAATATTATATGAATATTTAGAGATATAGATGATACTTGTTTTCCACATAGAAAGAAACAAGTATTTAGGGGTTATTACAGAAATTTGCAATGGTTTTTTTCCCTTATTTACCTATTTCTCAGGCAGCTATGTGGCACACTTAGCATTGGATTCAGGAATCAGGAATCAGGAAGTCTCATCTTGGTGAGTTCAAATACGGCCCCAGACAATAGCTATGTGACCATGGATAAGTCACTTATCCCTCTTTGTCTCAGTTCCTCATATGTAAAATGATCTGGAGAAGAAAATAGCAAACCATTCTAGTATTTTTGCCAAGAAAACACTGAAAAAGGGTCATGAAGAGTTGGACATGACTGAACAACAAAATAAAATTCCCCCCATTTACTTATTTCTCAGCATAAACATTAGTACTGAGGTTAACCATCCTTCTAGTTACTCATTTTCACAACCTTAGCCCCACATTCAATCAGGTGCAAAGTCTAGTCAGTTCTACTCCAACCGAATCTTCTACACCTATCCTCTTCTCTACATTCACACAACTACCACTCTAGTTGAGACCTTCCTTACTTCTAACCTCAACTGCTACATTAACTTCCAAACCGTTCTCCCTTTTCCCACTTTATTCACTCTCAAACCCAGCTTCCAAACAACTGCCAATGTATATTCCTGAAGTGTAGGCCTGTAATTAATTTGTTCAAGGAAATTTGGTGCTTTCATATTGTTTAATTGAAAAAAATGCTTAGCAATAAAAATCTTTTGCAATCTCTCTACAACTTATGTTTCCAAGAATTTCATGAATTATTCTACATCTGATTAAATGTGTGGCTAAGGAGCTATATATGTAATTATCTCTTTCCCTTTAAACTAAAGTTTCCTAAATTCCCAGTCTAATACAATAAAATATTTTATTTTTCAACAATACTAAAAAGTTACATCCAATGGCCTTTGCCTTTTTGAATACATATATTATATGCATATTACATATACATATTATATATGTGTACATATATATACATGTAACATATGCATGTTGCAATGCATATATTCTATGTGTGTGTTTCCTTCAGTCAAACTACATTACCTAATCAAAGTTTGTCTATTTTTTAGCTTCCTAAAGATTCAAACAACGGAATATAAAACTAGGGGGAGGGGAAATTCACTTCTTAAAACTGAAAGACTTTGAACATAGACTCTGTGATGGGCTCTCTGTCTACTGATCAAGAACTGGCCAAGATAAATTTCAAGAGATTAAAACAAAAAATCATCACTAGATCATAATTTTAATTAGTTAAATTTTTCAACTGAGTATGTTCTAATATGTGATAAAAAGCTGTGATGTACACTCTCTGCAAGGAGTCCCACAAAAGAAAAATTTGAATTAAAAAAAGATTTTTAGATAACTAGCATTAGTTTTCTCTTCCCCCTTGCCACCTCCTGTTTCATTAAAAAAAAAATCTTATAACAAATATGTAGTTAAATTAAACAAGTCCCACACTGACTATGTTCAAAAATATGTATCTTAATCACATCACTTCTCTGTTAGGAACTGCGTAGCATCCTTGGTCCTCTGAAATCATAGATGCCAATTGCATTGACCAAAATTCTAAATTGTGTCTAATTTTCTTTAGTCTTTACAATGTTGTGGTAATTCTATAAATTGTTCTCACTTTACTCTTTGTCATTTGATACAAATTGTCCCAGATTTCTCTAAAATTGTTACTTTCATAATTTCTAATGGTGCCCGTATATATATATATACACATATATATACGTATATACATATACATACATACATACACATTTGTATATACAAATACATGTTACACATACATATAATATGTGTATGTCTTCTTCAAATTCACAATAGATAGAAACAGATAATGTCTATATATGAATATATATCTTTACATATAGCAATATACATGTCTGAAGATATATATATATACACATATATGTGTATATATACATATGTGTATGGAGAGAGAAACTCAGGAGACACACACATTACATACATATGTAATGTATAATTAAACATGAATTTTATCTTCCCTGCTCATCCATGCTCCATTTTAAACTCCCTCCTCTTTTCATTTTAAGAAAATCATTTTCACTCTGAAGGGGGGATAGTTTAGACTGGAGAGAAACTTGAAGCAAGGAGACCAATTAGGTGGCTGTTGCCATAGTCCTAGTAAGAAGAGATGAGACCCTGAAGTAGGCCAGTCACTGCAAAAGTGAAAGGATATGCATGAGAGGAATGTTATAGAGATTGAAAGGATAAGAGTTGTCAACTTTTTAGATATATGAGGTAAAGGAGAGTAAGGAGTCCAAAAATGACAGTGAGGCTGTGGACACAAAACATGGAGGAAAGGCAATGTGTTCAACATAAATAGGAAAGTTCCAAAGAAAGGATATGACTTGGAGAACAGATAATGTAACATGATTACTGACATAGATGACAATCCATCAATGCCTACTATTCTGTGAGTAGGTGTTTCTCCACATAAAAGAAAGGTGTGGAGCTTGGCTCTTACTCAACAGCCCAAACTCCAAGGAGTACCTACTTAAAGTGATCTGGGCACAGGAACTGGGTACGCTCTTGAAGACAGGGATTTTCCTAGTAACACCTTCACAGTAACTGAAGAATCTCAGAAAATAGTTATATTATAACAACTCTGAGAAACCTAGGATTAGTACAGAAAGGAACAGGAACAGAGTTTGCACAGCAGAAGGAGGAGACACTATACAGAAGTCAGGAATTAAGGCTAAATTTGATTTTGTTGGAAACAAGTCTACTTATTGGCTCTTATGGGAATGGTGGAATAAGATCCATCTTCTCACCATCTGATTCTGTTAATGACATACTCCTTGCAGTTGGCCATAACCCTCCAAGAAACTCATGTTCCCATTTTGTATACTGCTGCACTAGGACACTGAAACCACACTTCTACTTACAGCCATACTGAGGCAAGCTGAAGTCATGTGCACTGACATCTGTTGTGAAAATTTAAAATTTCTTCCACTAATATATATTCCATATCTTAGAGTCTTAGTTACACTAGAACCCTGGAGATTAAGTGACTTGTCTGTGGTCACTCTGCTAGGAAGTTTTAAAGGCAGAACCTAAACCCAAGTCTTTTGGACTCTAGAGAGAGCCTTTCTCTATTCACTACATCATGCGGCATTTCCATTGCAGAGGATCCTTTATTGAAGATAGTTAGGAGTATATGGAAAAGAGTTGACAAGAAGGGATGAATGGGTTGTGATGTGGACTGGTGGAAGGAATATTTGCATCCCAGTTGGAGTGAAATATAAAAATACAATTATACACATTTATTCTCTAATTAAACTTTTAAAAGATCAGAACAAGTCCCTCAGTGACAATAGTCAAGTCTCAGTAAGATTTGCATTGACTACAAGGAATTTGGGGTCACCAATCAATATTCAAAAAATTAAGGAGAAAATGATTGGAGCTATTAAATGCTTTGAAATGTTGGTGTTCCTAGATGTTGCACAGTAGATGGAGTGATTTCAAATCCAACCTCAGATGCTTATTAGCTGTCTAATACTAAACAAACCAATTAACAACTGTCTGCCTTAGTTTCCCCATCAGTAAAATGTACATAACAATAGCATCTCCCTCCCAGGGTTGCTAAAAATGAGATAGTATAAATAATAATAAAATAAGATAGTATAAGTAAAGTGCTTGCAAACATTCAAATGCTAGACAAATGTTAACAGTGATGATCATGATGACATAATTTTTGAGAAGACCTTGGAAGAACAAGAGAAAAGACTAAAGAAAAGCTAAAGGAATGATTAGATCAGTGAGTAGCTGGTTTCAAGTTGTCAATTCCAGGCCAATTGTATGGCCTCTCTCAAATAGATGGGTCACATAGTGCCTAAGCAGGCAATGAGTACAGATTTAGAAAAGATAGGAGTGTTTGCCATCTGGCTACATCCAACCAATCTCTCTAAACTAGGCCTTTCTGTAGGTTTTGGTGCAATTATCTAAAATTTGTGAAGATTATACTATCACCAGTAAACTACCTAATAAGCTCCCCTCTGAGTCTGTGGTTGGAAAGTATTAGAAGGGAAGGAAGAGCAATCTTGCCTGATTCCTTCCATATCATTTGGATGTTACTGACATAAGATGCATGGAAAGGATTTTAAAGACTTGGTCAACTGTCCCTAGAATGTACTAATATACTAATTGGGCAAATTCAAAAAAGAAAAAAAAAAAAAGAACTGTCTAGGACACTCACTGATACTTACCTGGAAGGAAACAAAGACTTGTACAAAGAGAGTTATGGCCAGCTGCTTACTGAAAGTCAATCTGAGACATCCCCAAGTTCAGTAACCAAGGTTCCTAATGATGCTTTAGGAGAAATGAGAGAAATGGTCACACATGTATCCAAGCAATGCCCATTGTTGTAGTTCATGTAATATCATTTTTGCATCTATTTCATAAGCTTTATGTGCTATATGTGACCAACATGTTTATCATACAATGTGATTTTTATTGTTATGCTTCATATTCATACACACATACATACAATGCTATGCTTTCTTCAACATTCACTGTCCTTATATGTGCAGTATATGTTTCTGTATGTGATCTTTGTGTTTGCTTGCTTGATACAATATATGGTTTGATAGTATGTGTTAGATTTGTGTTCTTAGTTCAATATATATAATGGCATATATAATCAGTTATTTTGTATTACCTTGGTTACAGCAAAACTATTAGTGTGAATGGCATGTTTGTAGCATCTACATATCTATTCTGTAATTGGGGTGATTACCTATGAATATTATATACAAAGGCATGATGCTTATTCATGTTCACAGATGTTCAATCTTTTCAAGATTGAAATGGCATCACTAGAAGGAGTATAAGACACATTTCTTGTTCTTTGGCTCCTTCCCCTTGGCAGGGGGTGTAGAAAATGAGTGTGCCAAGGAGCCAAGATGCAAAGCAACCAAAAGGAGAGTGGCTGGACCTTTTACAAGGAGAAAGATCAAGAAGGCATGAGCAGAGCTTTTCCATATGAGACTTTAACGTTTTGGGGTCAGGTACACCTCACTAAATGAAATGTGCCCTAAGCAGAGTAGCTGGAAGAAAGAAAAGCTAGTGAAGAAGCTTCTTTCTATATTTTCAGGTTTCATTCCTCTTAGAAGAAAACCAATTCATTCTGACTCACAATTTCCCTTAACTTAATATGCCAACCCTAGAGAGCATAAGCACATCAGGATTTGGAAATGATACCTTAGGGTATGAGGAAAGAGAAATAGTTGCCCTTTGAGCTATGGACCTTGAAATATTCCTGAAAAGTTCTTGAATTTGGGGTAGTATACCTATGCTCTGATTATATGTGGCCTGGGTCTTGGAAAAACATCAACAGAGAAGTTATTTAAAAGAATTTCTTATTTGATTCATTTATATTGATTCCATGCCTATGAACAAAACTTCATATAGTTCATATCTGTTTCTTGTGGCAGATCCATTATGGCTTATCCACATGAAATACCAGATATCCAAGGAGGAGGTAGGATTCCATTGAATAGAGGATTAGAATTGTTCTGACTGAATTCATTAACACTGACAACATGCCTTAGACTAATGATCTGAAGGCAGCCACCCTCAGGTAAAAGAAGTAGAGCTGAGAAATAGAAGGTTGCCTACTCTCTGGAAAGAATAAAGAACCTGGCACTTCCATAAAGCTCCCTGTGTTGTTGAGAGGAGTGTATAGCTGCCAAAGTGAACAAAAGACTTCTCAGTACCTGGTTCTTTGTGGGAACAGAATCTAGCTGACTAAACTTCACCCCCATCCAAGGTATGTCAATTCAGTACATTACAATTCAAGAAACATCTATCAAGCACTTAATTTGTATAAATCATAGTCCTGGGTGTTGGGGATAAATACAAAGACAAAAACAAAATAATCTCTAGCTCAAGGAGCATAATTTATAGGAGGGAGAAGGGAGAAATACAATTGAGCACTAATTATAGCTATAAGATCAGATTCTAGCTAATATAGCTTATGAGCACATAGCTAAGGCCATTTCCAGTTCCTCTTTCCAAAGAAGAATGCCTAATCTAGACAGGAGGAAGCAAGGTGAAAGAGAGAAGTAAAGGGATCATAGTTTGACTTGTCAAGATCTTTAATAGTACTTAAGTTTGTAAAATAGTAGATTCACCACAATTTTGTAGAAATATTTTGCTTAAATGAACATAACTCTGTTCCTTTCATTGTATATCTGATATAAGTTGCTTCATATAAGTAGCATCATTAACACAGGTTGTCCAATCTATTATCCAGTCTCATTCCAACACCTTTGCAATCTAATGCAGCTTCCAAAATACTGACTTAGATTTAATAGTCCAGTAAATAAAGTGCCCAGAACACCAAAAGCTGAATTCAGGCAAGGTATCCAAGAATTAGAAGTTAAAGAGCATCTCACAGCAACACAATAACGTGGATTAGAAAATACTAGGGGGGAAATGTCTTTCCATTCTAGGAAATCTATCCCAGCTTCCCACATCCCTTTCTCTCTGAAACAATAATCACCTTGTAATAAACTCACAGCTTAAATTAATCACAAAAAATATTCAGTTATCTTAATGACCTAGATACATTAACATTAAGGGACCATCTAATCATTCCACCCAAAATGGATCTTAGATGCTCTGGCAAACGATCAACTTTTTACTAATATTCCAGGAGAATATGAGTTTGAAAAAAAGAGAGTTGGGTTAGTCATGTAGCAAAAGCAAGCAAAAACAAATATATGGCCAATCAGGGGTGGGGAAACTGCAGTCTCAGTCACATGTGGCCTTCTAGATCCTTGGGTGTGGCCTTTTGACTGAGTCCAAGTTTTATAGAACAAATAATTTTACTCAGGGGATTTGTTCTGTGAGGTTTGGATTCAGTTACAGGGCCACACTTGAGAACCTAGAGGGCCATATGTGGCCATGAGGCCATAGGTTCCCCACCCCAGGAATATTGCTGATGAGATGTGAAGAGACCTAGGGAAAGCTCTCCAGAATATTGGTTTGAAACTCTGATTTCACTAGGGAAATCTTAGTGTGAAAACTTCTCCCACTAATTTAGATCTGCAGGTCATCTATCAACTAGAGTCTAAGAAAACAGCCTGCTGCACTGAAAGGGTAAGGGACCTGATCACACAGTTGTCAGAATAGAAGGTTCCACCATACTTGGCCACCTGTCCTTGCACAGATGCCTCTTTATGAAAGATTTATGGAGATGCATAAACAAGAACTGCACAGAAAAAGAAAGTGTGAATGGCTTGTGATTTGCATCATTGGAAGGAATATTTACATCACAGATCCACTAAAATACTGAAGCATAAGTATATACTTATAATCCCTAATTAAACTTTTAAAAACAAGAACAAATCCCAACTCGGCACCCAAAAAGTAGAAATGAAACTCGTGAGTTAGGATAGGTTGGCTATGCATTATTTATGAAGAAGGTAGTTGCCAAACAAATTGAATAATGTAAACAGGGAATACAGATTTTTAGGATATTTATTCTACTTAAGAGATTTTTCTAACTTGCGTGTCTGACCAACCAACTCAAGTGACTCCCTATAGTCTTTATGATCAAATATAAGATCCTCTATTTGGCATTCAAACCCCTCGATAGACTAGTTTCCTCCTGTTGTTCAAGTCTTCATAATATTTTATTCTCCGTCATGTATTCTTTGTTACAGTGGCATGGTCCCACAGTTTTATTTAGAGAACAAGACATTCAATCTCTTGGCCTTAGACATTTTCTCTGGTTGTCCCCCAAGCCTGAGATTTTTCTCCTTCATCTTTGTCTACTGGTCTCTCTGGATTCCTTTAAGTCCCAACTAGAAAGCCTTTACTAGTCCCTCTCAATTCTAGTGCCCTCACTTTTTTCTCATTTATTCTGAGCTGATACATGGGGGAAAAAATGTACAATCAAGTAATCAGGATTGGTCCATGGGGCAGAAATGGTCAGTCAGTGAGAAAATCAATAAACATTGATTGTGCCTACTACGTGCCAGGTACTACTGTGCTAAGGGCTGAGGATACAAAAAGAGACAAAAACCAACCTCTGTCCTCAAGGAGCTCATGATCTAATGGAAGAAGCAGTAAGAAAACAAATATAAATACAGAATAAATGGGGGGGGAAAGTAAGTAAGGGCACTAAAATTGAGATGTAGAGGTTATAGCTTCTGACCTGAAGCTTAAAGAGGAGCTGGGAAACAGGCCAAATGGAACAACTGACCTTCAAAGTTGTGGTATACTGCATTCTGGAAGTTCTGGAATGGAACCTAGAAGCAGCATGATCTTGAATAGACATCTGACTGTTTACTGGTTGCTGATAAATAACTGTGACATCCAAAACCTTAAACTAAACATAGATTGGACATTCTCACAAGTATGTATGCTAGAACATGGGTTCTTAACCCGGGTCCCATGAACTTGCTCATTTTTTTTCATTTTTGATAACTGTATTTAAACCCAACTGGCTTCCTTCATCACCCTGTGTATTTTATTTAATTTATTTAAAAACATTATTTTTAGAGGGGGTTTATAGGTTTGAACAGGTTGCAAAGAGATTCTCCCCACCACCCACCACCCACACCCATAGAATATTAAGAACTCCTGTATTAGAGAATGAGCATAGTTCATTCTTCCTTTCTGTTGGTATGTGAAATTTATTTTCACATAATTTTCCTTTGCCTCAGTTTCCTTATATATAAATGAGAATATTGAACTAGGTGGACTCTGAGGTCTCTTCCATCTCTAGATCTGTCATCTTGTATTATGAACTTAGTAATCTTCAACAAACAGAAATAATTCAATAAACCAAAAAAAAAAAAAAAAGCCTCCTGAGTGCCAGAACTCCCCAAGATAGTGGTCCAGAGGCCACAGTCTCCCTGTTGTCCTAATCTCACCTTTTTCCCAGGAGGCAATTGCAAGCTGTGTAAATATTCTCAGACTCCAAGCTCTTTAGGGGTAGTAAAAGCAATGTTTGCTTTTTCTTTCTCTCGTCTTGTGGTTATAGACTGGAGAGCAAGCAAAACGCTGTATCTCTGGCTATCACAATGTGGGTATATATGCAACAAGATACATAAGACCTCTCCTCAACCTATGACTCAAAGGTATTTATTGCCTGTGAACTGGGATTATAGTAAAATCAAATCCAGATTCATTTTTTCTGTGAATACACACATAAATATGGTTGAATTTCTAAAGCTTAGAAGTAAACAATAGATTCCCCATCCAAATCAGTTAATTTGATAGATTTTCACATTTGAAGTGCATTTTTATCTCCTGTATCCTCGTTAAATATAGCCCACCCCCACCATCATTTAAAGAGATTTGTATCTGAGTAAGGAATATTTTCAGATTGAGAAGAGCATCTTGTGTCCTAAATATCCCTTGTCTGAGTTTCACAGTACTGCCTCTGATGAGAATTCTTGGTACAGTTTTATTTAAAGATTACAGAGTCCCTTGGCTCTAAGCAGTCTTGTTAACACTAGAAGCATTGCCAGAATGAACCTACTTCAGCCTTGGGATTCTGAATAGCTTGCTCTAATGCACAATTTACAAAAGACTGGGGCAAAGAATAAAATTGGGGAGTAGAAGTCCCATAAGCAGTGCCAGCCAAAGCAATCTGTGGCTAGAATTGTTACCTTCAGATGAAAAATCCATTAATATTTTGCTTGGATAGTTTTCCTTTATAGGAGAGATCTGGATGTCAAGGATGAGAACCAAGAGATTGGTCAGTGAAATGAGACTAAGAACTAATAGTTTCAGCTGTTTTTACATGTCAGTGAAGACCAGAGATAGTTCCTACTTGAGTCTGTAAAGACTTTTGTTTACTACAATAAATCCCCAGTCTGTTCTTCTGCAACTAGGATGACCTAAAAGAGTGGCTGTGAACTGCATGCTTGTTTCAGATGCAGCAGAGGTAGGGAGAGGGGGAAAGGAAGGGGAAGGAAAAAGGGAAAGGGAGAAGGAGAAAGGGGAGGGGGGAAGGAGGAAAGGGGAGGGAGGAAGGAGGAAAGGGGAGGAAGAAGTCAAAATTCAAAAAATTGTTGAGACAGACATTGTACAACATTTTCACTGAACATGAGCTGTTATCTCAGAGTCCTGGAAACTACAGAATGTGATATGGATGCTAATTAATACTTCCAATAAATAATTACTCACCACACATTCTCTAGGACATATGTATGCTATTCCATAGCCACCCTGTCTTACTCTCAGTGTGCTGCCAGCTAAAGTGTTAGTTAACAAACTTAACACCTCCCAAGGGCATTCATCTTAATAAAAGACTCTTAAAAGTGAAAAATCTATGACACTTTGAAAAATAAAAGGCAAAAAATATTTATGAAATGCTTTTTTGCGGGCAGGCTACTGTGCTACACGCTAAGGAATATTTCAAGTGAAAATAGAGTCTATATAAAGCTTTTAATCTAATAAGTGGAAATAATTCATATACAAATAACTGAGTCAGAATAGTATGCAGGTGCAAGTGGTATGCAGTATGAAGTCTAAATCAAAGATGTGGGTAGAAGGGAAGAGGAAGGTGAATACCATTGACCACTGAGGATAACAACTGTAGGATGTAATTAATATAGCTCTGAAGACTGAAGAGGGAGATCAATATCTCCCTGGATAACTGGCTGTAATGTTAATTAGAGTAAAAGATCTTCCCTACTCATTAATAGGCCTCACTTAGAGGCCATTAAGGGGAGCTTGATTAGGGGAGGTTTGTTTTATAGGAACACACACTCCGAATTAATGAGGCACCAGGTCATGAAGGTCTTTTCCTCAGGTTCTGAAAAGTGTATATATATTCTCAGGCATGGTTTTGCTTTGGGGACTTCTTTGGAGGAAGGTTACTGTGGCAGATGAGACTCTGAGTAGCTGTGTTTCCTGCCCCCCCCCCCACACACACACACACACACTTTGGAAATCGAGATGTTAGTGCTTCTCTCTCTGGTAACTATGTATGTATGTACTGGTCAGGCAGTTGAATGTGTCTGTTGGTCTCTGATGTATGTATTCCTTACGGTCAAACAGTTAGAAGCCCTATCTTGTTCTTTATTTCTCTGCTTGTATTTTCTCTGTTGGTATATGTGCTTGAAGATTGTTGACCCCTCAAAAGTTGCTTTTCTTTTAGAAAAGCAGATCTAAGAACCTATACAAAAGGCCTTCTGATGTATGCCAGGGTGCTTGCTGCTATACTGGCCAAGATTTTAGCCATAGAAATTGTGTGTGTATGTGTGTGTGTGTATAAATACATATACATATGTGTGTATACACATATATAGAGTACATACAATTTTCAAAGAGGTACGTAATTATATTTAATGGTAAATCAATGCAATACATTCAAAGAACAAGGTGGTAAAACATAAAAAAAGACTGAAAAAATGACTTAAATACTTATTCTAAGTGCTGTAAATACCCTTACAAAAAATACTATTACTGCCTTAATGACACTTACATTCTAAGAAGTAAAGCTGACTTATGGTAGTCAAGGAGAAATATTTTGGTTTGGGAAGTCACAGGAATATTTGGTGACTGATTGACACATCATTTTGAAAAACATTAATACTGATCTGGTAACTGTTCTCAGGACAAACAGTGGAAAGTGAAAGCGTGAGGGAAGGGATCCCCAGCATGGTAGACAGGTAGAGTTCATATAATGTGGTGAAACTAGAGGCTAAAACGACTCACAAGGAGGGAGCTGGAGCATAGAAGCATAATAAAAAGATGTTCTTAATCAAGAGAAGATGGTTATTTATTTTGACAGGTGAAGGTTGGAAATAAGTTTGTAATCCTAGAGGGGGAAGAATCACTAAGAAACAATAGAAGTTATTTTCTTAATAGAAATGTGAAGTACTATTCATGTTAATTATTATGCTCTCAGACACAATCACTTTATTGGTCATTTTTGCTTGACTGTTTTTCCTTGTTTCTTTGGAGAGATAGAAATGACAGTATAGTGTAAGAAAAAAGATGGCAATAAAATTATAAGTTAAGCCAACTATTATGAATGAGGGAAGAAGGAAGGAAGAAAGAAAGCAAGCAAGAAAGCAAGAAAAAATAAGGGAAGGAAGGAAAGGATATGGGAGTTTAGTCTCAAAATGGAGGTACAGTAGAATGTAAACACCTTGGAAACTGGTGCTATTTAGTTTGTTGGGTTTTTTTTTTCTCTCTTTTCCCAGAGCTCAAGAAAATGCCTGATACTTAGTAGACACTAAATAATGCTAATGAAAGAATAAGTATGATGATCAATTGAAAGAAAGTGCCATGTTTTCCAAGGGGACTAGAAGATGTAAAGGACACATGACAACTGTCTTCAAAGCACATCCTTTCGGATGTCGTATGGGGAAAGGGTTAGACCTGTTCTACTTGGCCCCAGAAGGCAAAACTACAAATCATGACCGGAAGCTTCAGAGAGGTGGATTGAGGATTAATGTGAGAATTTTTTTCCCTTTTCTTTTTTATGTTAATTTATTTATTTTTAGTTTTTAACATTCACTTCCATAAATTTTAAATTTTCTCCCCCTCCATCCTCCCCCCTTCCCCCTTTCTCCCTTCTCCAAGATGGCATGCAATCTGGTATAGGCTCTACATAAATGTTCCTATTAAACATATTTTCACATTAATCAGGTTGTATAGAAGAATTAGAATGAATGGGAGGAACCATGAGAAAGATAAAAACAAAATGAAATACACAAAAAAAATAGTCTGCTTCATTCTGCATTTAGACTCCATAGTTCTTTTCTCTGGATGTGGATGGCATTTTCCATCATGAGTCCTTTGAAATTGTTTAAGTACCTTGCATTGCTGAGAAGAACTAAGTCTATCAAAGTCAGCCATTGCACACCGTGGTTGTTACTGTGTACAGTGTTTTCCTGGTTCTGCTCACTTCACGCAGCATCAGTTCATTAAGTCTTGTCAGGCTTTTCTGAAGTTTACCTATATATCATTTGTTATAATGTTATAGTTTTGTTCAGCCATTCCCCAATAGATAGGCATTCCCTAAATTTCTAATTTTTGGCCACCACAAAAAGAGCTACTATAAATATTTTTGCACATGTGAGTCTTTTTCACAATTTTCTGATCTCTTTGAGACACAGCCCTAGAAGTAGTATTGCTGGGTCAAAAAGTATGCACATTTTTGTAGCCCTTTGGGCATAGTTCCAAATTGCTCTCCAGAATGGTTGGATCCACTCACAACTCCACCAACAATGAATTAGTGTTCCAACTTTCCCACACCTTCAACATTTATCACTTTCCTGTTTTGTCATATTAGCCAATCTGATAGGAGTGATGTGTTACCTCAGAGTTGTTTTAATTTGCATCTCTCTAATCATTAGTGATTTAGAGCATTGAAAAAAATTAATAATTAGAGTTGTCAGAGAGGATTTTGGAAAGATGATAATGTAAGTCAGAAAATTCCAAGCTCTCCAGACAAGAGAAAATAATGCCTCAGAGCAAACACAGAGTGGTTTAAAAAATAAATAAATAAACAAGAGTTGAGACAGGACAGTAGTCCTCTTAGCACAACCAGAAGACAAATTCCAGGACAGAGGTTTGGTTCTAAACAGCAAGCACTGAGCCCTGGGGCTAGCTGAGTTAGGAGGTAGGCTCTGCCCCAGTCACAGGAACTTTTACCTCCCATACAGTATGGAAGATCTAGCATCTATCTGAGCAGGGGAATATTGAGGGAAGCTCTGCTAATAAGGGACACCAGGTTCAGCTATGCGGCTGAGACAAGTTCCTGGGCAAGAAGGAATCAGCACACATCTGGTGAATGCAGAAGCAGTGAGGCAGGGACACCTCTGGCTATGGGTACTTACAGAAGGGCAGAGTTCTTGGTTTTGGTTCCAGGCCAGGGGGGATCTGAGGGCAGAGATATCATCCCCCATACTCAAGGACTAGAGGTGATTATAATAACAACCTACTACAAATAAATATTTTTAAAATGAGCAGGCAAAAAAGAAAGAACCCAACCATTGAAAGTTACTATGGGAATAGAAAGAACAGAATTCATCTTCAGAGAAGGATATTGAAGCAAAAAAAAAAAAAATCTCTCTTACCCCAAAGAGAAATGTCAAATGGTCACCTGCTCAAAAAAAATTCACAGAAGAAGTTTTTAAAAGACTTTAAAAATCAAATGA
The DNA here is from genome assembly GCF_028372415.1 of Notamacropus eugenii. Lineage (NCBI taxonomy): Eukaryota > Metazoa > Chordata > Mammalia > Diprotodontia > Macropodidae > Notamacropus > Notamacropus eugenii. The sequence continues at coordinate 364,986,467 of NC_092876.1, read as the reverse complement.
GAAAGATTGAGGAAAGTTGTTTTTTTTTTTAAATAAGAACAATCCAAGAAAACAAAAAGATTATGAAAAGAAAGTCAGCCAACTAGAAAAGGGGATCCAGAATCTTAAGGAAGAAAACTACTCCTTGAAAATCAGAATTGGGCAAGGAGAAGCCAGCGAAATCATAAGAGGCCAAGAACTGAATAAAATGAATAAAAAATAGAGGAGAAAATGAACCATCTCATAAGAAAAACAACTGATTTGGAGAATAGATCAAGAAGATAAAATGTAGAAATAATTAGACTACCTGAAAGCTATGAACAAAAAAAGAATCTTGATAATGATACAAGAAATAATTAAAGAAAATTGTCCTGAAGATTTAGAACAAGAGGGGAAAGTATAAATGGGAAAAAATCCACTGATCACCACCTGAAAAAGATCCTACATGAAAAACCTACAGGAATATCATAGCTAAATTCTGAAATTCCCAACTCAAGGAGAAAATATGAGAAGCAAGAAAAAAACAGTTCAGATATGGCACAGTCACAGAATCACACAAGACCCAGCTGTTACTACACGAAAAGATCACAGGTCTTGGAACACAATATAATGAAAAGCAAAAGAACTGGAGTTGCAGTTAAGAATATCATACCCAGCAAAGTTAAACATAATCCTGAACAATATATATATATATATATATATATATATATATATATATATATATATATATATATATATATATATATATATATATTCAATAAATTGTCAGACTTTCAGGATTTTGTTACAAAAGTCCTGAAATTAATAGAGAATTTGACATACTAGATCACAGAGAAATGTAAGGTAATGTCAAAGACTAATTACAAGGGACTCAGTAAGGACAGACTTCACTTTTTGTATGAGAAAATGAAAATTATATGTCTGAGAGTGTTACTAGTAATTGGGTAGTTGGAAAGAAAGATTGGGATAGAGCTGCGTGTGATGTGATACTAAAAAGTAAACTATCTAAGAAAAGGTAGAAAGAGTAATTATATAAATGAAGTGCAAGAAGAAAAAATTGACAGGAAGGAATTAGATGGAGGAGGAGGGCTGGTAGTTTTTGAACCCTCATTTCCTTGGGAATGGGTTAAAGAGGGAACACTGAATATATATCAAGAAGGGCACAAGTCTTCTAAATTCAGAAATAAATAAAAGGCTAAGAGGATAGGTAAGGGGAAGGTGATAAGGGAGCAATTTTAATATTGGGGAGAAAGGATAAAGGAAAGATCTTTGGTGGCAGGGTAGATTAAGTAACAGGATGGTAAGGTACTGGGTAGAAATAAAGCAGAGGAGTTAGGAGGGACAAGAAATAAGAGATAAATATGAATATAAAATAAAGATTGGGAATAGATTTTATTAGGGAAAAAAGTAGGGATAGTAATCATGATCTCAGACAAAGTTAAAGCTAAAATAGATTTAGCAAAAAGAAAAATAGGAAAACCATACCATATGTCAGTCATATTAACCAATATTCTTTTAGATTATTTGAAATAACTACACAGTAAAAGGTTGGAATATTGTTGTGGTAGAGGAAATGATGTTGATGGACTTAGAAAAATATGGAAAGTCTTCAACCTATGAAGGTCCTTCAGAGAAAGGTCACCTTCAGAGAAACAAAGAACAAACAAGTATAATATGGTCTTATACAGATGTATATGAATGTATATGTCTACATATGAGTATGATTATTGATATCTAAGTATATGAATGTGTTGGTAAGTATACGTATATATATATATGCATATATATGTTTGTATGTGTGTGAGCTTAACTGCTGCCTTCTTGTTGGAGGGGTAAGAGAAGGGGGGGAAGAACAACAAAATAAAAAGTGCACAGCAGAGAACAAAAGAAAATTTACAAGGAAGCAAAGAAAACACGAACATCTCAGAACACAATTTGCAGTATTTATTACGTAGGCTTTCTTGAAATGGAAATTGAATGCTGTATATTTTGAATCTTCTCTTACATTTTACCATGTCAATGCTTTTTTTTCTTTCCTATTTTGTAACTTTTAGTGTTTAAAAATTTTAGTATTTAAGCCGAAAATAAATTCTTTAAAAAATAATTAGAATACCTCTGAGGATAGCATGTTACTCCTCACTGAAGATTTGTAATCCAAGGCTGGGTAGCCATTAAAAGAGCTGATTCTTCTTTAGAGGTATAAGTTGGACTAGATAGGTCTCTTCCACAGACTTTTCAACTCTGAGATCCTGTGATTCTTCTATCCTGGGGAAATCAGAACCCAGAGAACATTCTAGACATAAGGAATAGTGAGATCAAATATACAGAGGCAAGAAAATGCAATATGTACAAGACACTAAAAGTGGAGTTGAGGCTGTCCTTGTGGAATGGCAGCAGAGAAGGGCTAATATTTTCAGACAGTGGTCCTTGCTTGGATTCCTTATAGTTAGAAAGATATGAGTCCTTTCTTCAAGGCAGCCCTTGATTAGTGGATGCAAAGTAACAAAAGGTGATACCTACCTCTAAACCATGAGAGTGCTGAAAGAAATAGCTGATTATGCTATGTATTACTATCATATAATGTCCCATTTTGAAACTTCATAAGTTCTGAAAGGCTAAGAGTTCAGATGCTAAAGTACTTTCAAGCTTCTAAGAGAAAGTATTAGCAAAGTGGAGAGTGTTATTGCAACATTATTCACTTAAAGGACTTCATTCTGTTATTTTTTTCATTCTATCAATAGTCTGATTTTTTTCTGTTTTCTAGGATAGCATTTTTTGTTTGATCCTGCTTCAGATTACCCTCCAACAGAGGACCCAAGCTAGAAATAAGCATTCCTTCTTGGAATTCATTTACCCTCAAATATTTCCAACATTTTTATTATACATACATATTTTATTATACATATTTTTCTTTTCTAATGGACAGACCTCTAGAGAATGCCTCCCCATAAAAAAATCTTGTCATTTCCTTTTCTATTTTGTTGTTATTGTCGTTCATGTATTCTGCCTCCAGTCTGACCCCTGTTCCTCCTTCACTGAGAAGCTATCTCCAGATGATTCCCCTCAACATGGATTGAGAGAAAAAAAAAGTAAGGCAACCCCAATGGCAGACACACTACTTGACCATAATCAGAAAATAGTTTATGTCATGTAGCCCCAGTCAAGAGGGAACACAGGAAAGGGAAGCTGCCCAGTGAAGTTAGAGTGGGATAAAGAAGCATTAACACAGATACTTAATCACAGATCTACTTCTGAGTCACAGTAGGAACTTGGACAGGTCACTTCAATTATCTATAACTCTGTCCCTGCACCTGTAAAAAGCACTTTTCTAGAGAATGTTAAGGCTCTGCTCATAAAGTGCCTATGTTCATTTGTTTGATGTATGTGTTATGTAGTGATTACAAGAATGTGCACCATCATAAAATACATGTCATAATAAGAGCACCAGCATTCACTCTTCAAATATCCAGTCGCTTAAATGCCACTATACAAAAGTTTCTCCGGGTCATCTAGATGCAGTCTAATGGAACTTTTTCCCTCTCAGAACATCAATATGCCATCTGGATTTTCTACCCCTCTCTCATTTAAGACCTATGACTAAGAAGGTGAAGAAGGTGACTCCCCCCTTCAAAGCAGCATTAGATTAGTGAATGTCTAAATGCTGAAGCAACAAAAGGTGAGCATTGCCTCCAAGCCAAGAGGCACCTGTCCTGACTCCAGCTTATGAATCAAAATTTGTCTGGTTTCTTCCCCTTTTTCGCTTCCCTGTGTAATATCTCCCTTTTCCCCACAAGACTCATTTTTTTTTCACATTCCTGCCTGGATCTTTTCTCAAGGGTATCTGAGACATGTTCTTGATGTTGCCATTGTTGAAGTTATGGATTCTGGGATGTAGAAAAAAATATAATGGCAGAATAAGTGATGATAAGACTGATTTGGGAGGAGCAAAGGACTTCTGAAATCCCCTCAAATCTCACCAAAGTATTTACCTTACTCATAAGGTCAGCTTCACTTATAGGCTCTATACTTATCTATGATAAAATTCCCCATATAAGAAGGCTCTTCATCTTTTCTTTCAATAGGGATCTGGGAAAATGAATTATCTGTCATAAATAACTCCATGGTTTCTTGCCTAATTCTTTTATTCTATAGCTAGAAGATGTTTCAGATGTCCTCTAGCCTAAACCCCATCCCTACCCCCACTTTATGGGTGAGGAAACTGAGACTACAGGAGATAAAGTGAAAAGAAAAAAAAAGATACAGAAAAAGGCACTGTGGCAGCAGAGGCTAAATACATACATGAACATCATTCCTGCTAAAGCAGTAGTGGGGATGAGAGGAAGTAAATGGTCTGAAATAAAAGATTTCAGAACAAGGAAAATTTACATAGTTCTAGTGGAGTTTTCCAGTCCAGCAGAAAGGTCCATTTCACTTCAAGCGTTAGTCTTAGTTAGTGACTACTCTTTACCTACCGCGTGTCAGTTGTTTATGGGTAAAAGGTGAAATGGGACAAGCATACAGGAAAGCAAGTGATTCAGTCCTAGAATAAGCTTTATCTTCTGAAAGGTCTGCAAGAGTCATATCCAATTACATCCAGTACAAATACTTATGACACTTCAGATCAGAGAGACCCCTGGCACTTTGGAATTACCATGATTACTTCATAACAGCCCAGCAATAGGAACTAGCAACTTTCAATCTGGTAGATAATTTGCCCCTCCAAGTCCACTATAAATATCAAAGAACTTCACAATACCTAATGTATATAAGATGAAGGAGGATAGATGGATAGACAGACAGACAGATAGATAATAAATAGGTAGAGCAATACAGAAAGATAGAGATATGGATATAACCATAGATAGATATACTGGGAAAAAGTCTTGATTTATAGCCATTGGAACTATCTTTGGAACCTAGATCTTCCACCTAGTCATTCTGCAACCTTGGACAAGTTACCCTCTCTGGGTCTCAGTTTCTTTATTTGTAAATGAAGGAGATCAGATTATATTGTCTCTAGCTCCTGCCAATAAGAATTCTCACTACCTTGGTACTTCTATTTCTCCTTGTTTTGAGCCATGGAATGTCATTCATTTCAAGACTTTAAAAAGAGCAGTAGAGATACTTCATTTTTTCAATGTGGGCTGGAGCCAGAGTGTGAAGAAATGATTTAAATATGATTTAAGGAAAAAATGTCTGGAGAGAGATTTTGTAACACTCTCAGTGTCCTGCCTTTTTTCCTTCTTCACATGGCACCCTGTAGTCATGAAAATAAGCACTGAGATGTATGCCTGGGGCCTAAAAGAAATCAGGATAAGCTTAATGGAAATCAGCCAGTGAGCCTAGCAGATATGGCTACGTTTTATTTTTTTTCTGCTGCTCTCTTTTGCTTTAGTTTTCCTGGAACTGGGGTTATGTGGGGGACCAACATGTGTTTACTGCTGTCAGCCAGATATGTGTGTTCTCTTAGCTTAATGAGATGGAGTGCAGCAGAAGGAAGGAGACTATGACATATGACTAAGAGACATTGAGAAGGCCCCTGTAAGTGTGGTCAGTCAAATACAGATATTGCAGGCCTGGTGATTCTGTTTTTAATGATTTACAAGTCTAACATGCTGTACCTCTGTCTGGTAATGTGGAGTCAGTAGAGAGGGAAAGAAAAGGTAAGAAAGGAAAGTAATATGCTAGAGAATCAATGAGACAAAATATAAACTTGTGTAAAATAGCTTAAAGTTACTTGTGGTTTTCCAAAGCCTGGGCTGCAATTCTGAGTCATTGCCCTATTAAGAAATCATTATATTATCGTTGTGAGCAGTAGCTTTATACATCTTGTCACTTAAAACCAAGATGTCCACAATAGCAAGGGGCTTCTTAAAGGGAGAGAGGAATTCAGAAGAAACACTGAAGTCCTGATTTCCATAGAAACTAAGTATATCATTACTAGGCATCCTTTTTTGTAATTCTGAGGTCAGAGGCATCTCTGGCACCATCAGCATTTTTTGAGGGGAGGAGTTGAGAGGGTTAAAATATTCAAAAAAAAGTGGAGAAAAAAAAAAAAGCTCTCCACTCTGCAACTTAATAGGAAAATATATCTAAAGCAAGTCCTATTAAAAGGAAGGAAAAAGCAACCATTTACATTCTGCAAAAAATAATCTATAGTAATCCAAAGTCACATAAGATTCCACAAAGAACATTCATTCCTCAATGTAATTTAAGAGTGAATCATTCTTTCATGCAGGAATCCTCTTAGTGCAGTTCCCACAAGGGTCTTCTACCTTGCTCTCTGTTACTTTCCTCTCTGATTTCAAAAGATGTTTTATTTTGAGGATTTTCTTTTAGTCACGAAAGCTTTTTTCTTAGTCCTATAAAAATTACTAGGGGAAGTCAAATTATTCCTCACCTTTGATAAGCTAACTAGAGGGGTTAATATCCCCTTCCATAAAAAAAAAAAAGAAAGAAAGAAAATTTAGCCATCAAACTAGACATTTTCTCTTTGGAGAGCTCACAGAACTAGATTCATATATCCAGCATATGTGCCACAGTCTTTCCCAACTATCCCCCCCAGCACCAAAAAACAAAACAAAACACTTTTTTGGTTAATATTATAATAGGAAAAATTTGTGGGGAGTGACAACAGATTATGTAAAAATCTTAAATAATTTATTTTCAATCAACTAGAGAACAAAAAAGTGAGAAATAAAGTATTATACAGTTCACAATGGTTAATTATTCAAATTGAGTAAAAATAGTTAATTATTCAAATTGAGCAAACATCGACATAAATTAAACTAGTTAACCTTGCATCTATGGCCATATTGCTACATCTAAACAAACGACTGGGTTATGCCTACTGAAAGGATCAAGATCGAAAGAAAAATGTTTATGTAAATTTAATATATTTATTTTTCACGCTGCTTTGCTTCATAATCCAAAAAATAATAATAACATTGGCTGATATGCAACCTTTAATTTGCTCATATGTTTTGTCTGTTACATGTATGCTAACTGGTGGAGATGGGAAATTACCTCTCTCTTTTGGAATTCAATTTATAGTAAGATCATAAGATTTAGAATTTGAAGGAACCTTATTAATTATCTAGTCAAACCCCTTCAATGTCCCTTAGTAGTGAGTGATGAGTGATTTACAAATGATGAAACTGTGGCTGAAAGAAATGAAATGACTTGCTCAAAATTACTATCTGAAAATTATTCTTTACTCCCAGACATCCAGATACATGAAATCCAGTAACAGTAATGGAATCTGCAGATGAGATACTTGAAACTTCACCCTAAATTAGTGTCCATACCGTTTCCTTTTTCAATTGAATATTTTGCATTCTAAACTTAACAAGCACCAAAGAAAATGAACATTTCCACACACAAGATAGAAGAGAAACAGAGGGTTATAAACAGACCTATGACTCTCTATTTAGAGTTTACATTTCCTTTTAAGCACATAATAAATTCAGCATATAATTTTGAAAGCCAATCTTACTTTTTTGTTTTTCCTTATGGTCTTGCTTCTATTGTCTTCTGTGCATGTGAAAATTCCTCAGTGACCCTCTTTTTTTTTTTTTGAAACCCTATTTGTTCCTGCTTCCCTCTTCCTCTCCATCCTTTCTTCTCCAAAAATGAAAAGTAAGGGGGTGGAGCCAAGATGGTGGAGGAGAAAGACACACATATGCTGGCTCTCCTCACACAGCCCATAAAATACCTATAGAAAGGGACTCTCAACAAATTTTGGAGCAGCAGAAGTGGAGAACAACAGAGTGGAGGAGATTTCCAGCCCAGTGTGATCTGAAAGGCCCAAACATCAGTTGCACTGATCACAGAGTGGAGCCTAGTCCAAACTTGGCTGCCCAGTGCAGCTCATGAACAGCCCTCAGGGGCAGAATCCCAAGGCGCAGTAGCAGCAGTTCGCAGATCCCTCAACCCACAGGCACCAAAGGTCAATGATGAGGTTTTTTCAGCTGGCCAGGAAAGGAGAAGGGCCTTCCCATAGCTCCCACCTTAGACAGCAGCTGCAGAGGCCACATCCAGCAGGCTGCAGCAGTTCCAACAGCAACCCCTACAGCAGCCCACTGTTGGATCATAAAGTCCTTGGGGATACTGAGGAGCTGATTATTACCTCAGCCTTGTGTAGAGGCCCTGAGGGAGCCAATCTTTATCTCACACTAAATGGCAGGTTTGTCCATGCAGCTTATCTGAATCTCAGCCCCCAGTGCTGGCTTGGTGGAACTGGAGGCCAGATGACTGTGGAGAGGAAACTCTGCTACGATTCTGGGCACAAAAATCTCTTCCTGCTCCCAGACCAGTGTACATGCTTGATTGTGCCACCTTGGAGGAACTGAGATCTTACAGATTCCCAGAGTATACCCTACTCTTGACAAAGGACCCAAAAGTCAAGTAACTGGTTGGGAAAATGCCCTAATAAAGGTAAAAAAATAAGACTATAGAAGGTTACTTTCTTGGTGTACAGATATCTTCTCCCATCCTTTCAGATGAGGAAGAACAATGCTTACCATCAGGGAAACACATAAAAGTCAAGGCTTCTGTATCCCAAACATCCAAAATAAATACTTAGTGGTCTCAGGCCATGGAAGAGCTCAAAAAGGATTTTGAAAATCAAGTAAGAGAGGTGGAGGAAAAACTGGGAAGAGAAATGAGAGAGATGCAAGAAAAGCATGAAAAGCAGATCAACACCTTGCTAAAGGAGACCCAAAAAAATGCTGAAGAAAATAACACCCTGAAAAACAGGCTAACTCAACTGGCAAAGGAGGTTCAAGAAGCCAATGAGGAGAAGAATGCTTTCAAAAGCAGAATTAGCCAAATGGAAAAGGAGATTCAAAAGCTCACTGAAGAAAAGAGTTCTTTCAAAATTAGAATGGAACAGATGGTGGCTAATGACTTTATGAGAAACCAAGAAATCACAAAACAAAACCAAAAGAATGAAAAAATGGAAGATAATGTAAAATATCTTATTGGAAAAACAACTGACTTGGAAAATAGATCCAGGAGAGACAATTTAAAAATTATAGGAGTACCTGAAAACCATGATCAAAAAAAGAGCCTAGACATTATCTTTCATCAAATTATCAAGGAAAATTACCCTGATATTCTAGAACCAGGGGGCAAAATAAATATTGAAAGAATCCACTGATCATCTCCTGAAAGAGATCCAAAAAAAGAAACTCCTGGGAACACTGTGGCCAAATTCCAGAGTTCCCAGGTCAAGGAGAAAATATTGCAAGCAGCTAGAAAGAAACAATTCAAGTACTGTGGAAATACAATCAGGATAACACAAGATCTAGCAACTTCTACATTAAGGGATCAAAGGACATGGAATATGATATTCCAGAAGTCAAAGGAAGTAGGACTAAAACCAAGAATCACCTACCCAGCAAAACTGAGTATAATACTTCAGGGGAAAAAATGGTCTTTCAATGAAATAGAAGACCTTCAAGCATTCTTGATGAAAAGACCAGAGCTGAAAAGAATATTTGACCTTCAAAAGAATAAAGAGAAGCATGAAAAGGTAAACAGCAAAGAGACATCATAAGGGACTTACTAAAGTTGAACTATTTACATTCCTACAGGGAAAGACAATATTTGTAACTCTTGAAACTTTTTTCACTATCTGGGTAGTTGGTGGGATTATACACACACACACACACACACACACACACACACACACACACACACAGAGGGAGAGAGACAGAGAGTACAGGGTGAATTGAATAGGATAAGATCACATCTTTAAAAAAATGAAAAGTAAAACAAAATTCTTTTGAATAAATAAGCATAGCTAAGCAGAAATTTTTACATATTCCATGTCTAAAAATATGTGTATTGCTTGTACACCCTGAATCCATCATCTCTGTCAGAAGGTGTATCCCATACTTCATCAACTGTCCTGTCAAATCATAGTTGATCACTGTATCAGAGTTCTTTGGTCTTGCAAAATTTTTTTTTCCTTACAGTGTTGTTATTGTACAAATCATTCTGGTTCTGCTCACTATCATTTCATACAAGTCTTCACATATTTCTCTCAAATTTTTCTTGTCATTTTCTTACACTAAAATGTTATTCAATGCTACTTGTTATACAATGTCACAACTGTTACTTTTGTATACCATAATTTGTTCACCACTTTCAACATTAGGGCTGGGCATTCTAATGCCAATACTCTTACAAGGAACTAGGGAGCATCAATGATAATGAAAGAGTAGTAAACTTGAAATCACTGAACCTGAGCTTGACTCCTGGATCAGCCACTTTCTATATGTAGCTCAACTGCTCTGGGCCTCAGTTTCCTCATCTGGACAATGAGAGGGATTAAACTAGAAGGCTTCTGAGTTCTCTTCTATTTCTAGATCTGATTGTGCCTAATGACTGGTTTAACAACTATGAAGCTATCCCAAGAGGAGAACATCCAAGAAGATAAATAGATCCTCTGCATAGAAATTGCAAGTTAAAGAAATAAAGCGTCAAGAATCACAAAATAAAAGGTTACATATTGGTTACCATGTAAAACAGGTGGAAAGAGTAGTCACAGAGATGTGTTCATAATTTTACTTAAGTATTTAAGCATATGGTAGAAGTGTTTTTGTCAGAGCTCCTAAAGTATGCACAGTTACAGTACCTATCAGCAATTCCATTAAATCAGTCTGAAAGGCTGCACGCTAGCATTAAGGAATTCCCTCTCAGACTAAGCCAGGCTACATCATTAACTCATAGATCCATTGATTATTGGAGCTTACAATGTCAGCTTGAAAGTTGAAAGTGTTTGAATTTTTGGTATTTGAATTCCTAGAATCTAGCACAGTCTTGCACATAGTAGCTGACTGATTGATCATCCAGCCCCATCATTTACCATACCTATAAGGTTCACATGTAATTAAAGTGAACCAAAAGAAGTCAAGAGACTTGTCCAAGGTCACATCTCTGCTTCAAAGCAGAACTGGGACTAGAATCAGATTTGTTGCTCCTTTTGCTGCATCATACTTCTGTTAGGTCACGTTCTTCTTTTTTTGAATCAGTCAGTAGGCTGAGACAAACAAGATTAAGCGACTTTAAGTGTTGGAGTCCAGAGGTGAACTGAGGAAGAACTTAAAAGAAAAGTGAGATGTGCAAATTTAGAGGCAATACCACTCCAGATATACATATCAACTATTTGTGCCAAACCTGAGGTGGAGTCTTTTAAGCTCATATTGAACTGATTCGCCATAGTCAAACACACTGTACTTTGACATAGCATTTTGGGTCTCTTCAAACACAAAGGACAACAACCAACCAACCAAGCACCACCAATAATAGGCACTCTTGAAAAATGGTTGAGGTTCTGCATTCCTATATATTAGCAACAAAGTTCAACAGCAAGAGATAGAAAGAGAAATCCCATTTAAAGTTAGGGTAGACAGTATAAAATACTTAGGAGTCTACCTGCCAAAACAAACCCAGGGATTATATGAACACAATTACAAGACACTTTTTGCACAAATAAAGTCAGATTTAAGTAAGTGGAAAAACATTAGTTGCTCATGGGTAGGCCGTGCTAATATAATAAAAATGACAATTCTACCCAAATTAATATACTTATTTAGTGCCATACCAATTAAACTATCAGACAATTACTTTCTAGAGCTGGATAAAATAATATCAAAATTCATTTGGAAAAACAAAAGGTCCAGAATATCAAAGGGACTAATGAAAAGAAATGCTTGGGAAGGTGGCCTAGCGCTACCAGACCTTAAACTGTACTATAAAGCAGCAATTATCAAAACCACTTGGTATTGGCTAAGAAACAGAGAGGTAGACAAGTGGAATAGACTTGGCACTCAAGACGCAGTAGGCAAGGAATATAGCAACCTTCTGTTTGATAAACCCAAGGACCCCAGCTTCTGGGATAAGAACCCATTGTTTGACAAAAATTGCTGGGAAAACTGGATAACAGTGTGGCAGAAATTAGGCATAGACCCATACCTGACACCGTACACAAGAATAAAGTCCAAATGGGTACATGATTTAGGTATAAAGATTGATACCATGAACAAACTGGAGAAGCAAGGAATAGTGTATTTATCAGATCTATGGAGAAGGGAAGAATTCTTTACTAAAGGAGAGATAGAATGCATTATGAAATGCAAAATGGATAACTTTGATTACATTAAACTGAGAAGTTTTTGCACAACCAAACCCAATGCAACCAAAATCCGGAGGGATGTAGTAAATTGGGAAAAAATTTTTACAGCTAAGCTCGGGGATAAAGGCCTCATTTCTAGAATATATAGAGAACTGACCCAAATGTATAATCATACAAGTCATTCCCCAATTGATAAATGGTCAAAGGATATGAACAGGCAATTTTCAGAGGAAGAAATTAAAGCTATCTATAATCATATGAAAAAATGCTCTAAATCACTATTGGTTAGAGAGATGCAAATCAAAACAACTCTGAGGTACCACATCACACCAATAAGATTGGCAAACATGACAGAACAAGAAAATGATAAATGCTGGAGAGGATGTGGGAGAGTTGGAACACTAATTCATTGTTGGTGGAGCTGTGAGCGCATCCAACCATTCTGGAGAGCAATTTGGAACTATGCCCAAAGGGCTACAAAAACGTACATACCCTTTGACCCAGCAATATCACTACTAGGACTATATCCCCAAGAGATCATAAAAATGGGAAAGGGTCCCACATGTACAAAAATATTTATAGCAGCACTCTATGTAGTTGCCAAAAACTGGAAGTCAAGGGGATGTCCATCAATTGGGGAATGGCTGAATAAATTATGGTATATGAATGTAATGGAGTACTATTGTGCCATAAGAAATGATGAACAAGAAGACTTCAGAGAGGCCTGGAAGGACTTATATGACCTGATGCTGAGTGAAAGGAGCAGAACCAGGAGAACTTTATGCACAGCAACAACCACAGTGTGTGAGAGTTTTTTCTGGTAGACTTAGATTTTTGTAATAACACAAGAACTTCTGAAAAAAAAAAAAATCCCAATGGTGGACCTCAAGGCAAAATGCCTTCCACACTCAGAGAGAGAAATATGGAAGTCACTCACATAATGTAGCAGATCATGTTTGTGTATGTGTATCTGTTTGTGTATCATGTTCTGATTTGTTATACGGATTCTTTCATTTATCTTAGTCTGACTACACAGCATGACTATAGTGAAAATATACTCAATAGGAAAGTATATGTAGAATCTATACAGAATTGTATGCAGTCGTGGGGAGGGAGGGAGGTAGTGGGGGGTGGGTGGGGAGGGATAAAATCGCAATTGTATGGCAGTGATTGTTAAACATTAAAAAAATAAAAAAAATTAATAAAAAAAAAAAGAAAAGGAAAAAAAAGAAAATCTTTGCAACAAAAAAAAAAAAAAAAGAAAAATGGTTGAGGTTGAAATAGATTTGTTTCAGGAAAAGAGGTTGGATATTTACAGGTCTATTTCAATTCTATATCATGAAAACTTGCAAAGAAACTAGATCAATGGTATCAAACTCAAATAGAAACAGGGGACCACTAAATCCTACATAAGGATCCCTATATTGACTTAGAAAACTACCTATTAACATTATCTATATTTTATTGCATTTTTATTTATTTTGTTAAGTATTTCCTAATAAATTTTAATTTGGTTCACATCACACTCAGGAGTGATACAGGCCACAAGGTATCCCCATAGGCCATGATCACATGTTTGAAATCTCTGGATTATATAATCACCAAAGTTCCTTCCAGCTTTATAATTGCTTGACTATTTGATGAATTCAAATAGTCTTACATGATACAGAGGTCCTAGGTATTCTTTAGGAGAATTCTCAATTCTATGCTTCATTTGCACCTCCCAAACAATCTTGTAATAATACCAACATAGTAACAAGCAAAAAGCATAATGTTTTGGGGATTCTTCCACAATTTTGCTAACTTCTGGCTTCACAAATGTCTGCCTAGTCGCCAAGAACATATCATTACTCTTATCTCCCGTGTTGGCCTCTAGCCCCAGAAGTAAGTTGGGTAAGGGTAAATTTTACAGTCTGATGCTCTCATTTCCTTGGCATTTAGTCGTTGGGTCTCCCCCTGCCCCAATTTTGACACCTATCAGAGCTTTATAGCCTCAGCAATGGACCCACAATTCTCCATCCTCAATCGTTCTCTAGCACCAAATGTTTGGAATTATTCAAATGACCAAAAGCTACTTCCAAGATATGCAGAGTAGTGGGATGAGATTGAGTGGGAGTGGGATAGGAAAGGAAAGCATTTCAGGAAGAAATTAAATTTTACTGTCCCACCTACATACATATGCTTAAAGTTTCCAAGTCAAATGCTGCCTGACATTTCCATAACAGGGAATTACGTAGTATCTTTTTCACAAACCTTCAGGGCAATCCATAGGTAGATGTGAGGCTGAGACAAGTAACAATGTATAACATCCTTTTATTTTTTCCCCTTTCCATTTCACTGCAACAGTTGTACATAGGTGAAATCTGCTTGAAATGAATACCAAAGACATTATCAAAGAAGAAGAAAAAGACAGATGTCATTAAAGGCCAACATTCTGTTTGGTGGTGTACGTATATGGGGGTTGTGAAAGGGTGGATGGGCAGGCAGCTAGCCAGCTCCAGCATGGTAATCATCTTCATATGTAGGCTTCATATCTCTTTCAGCACAAGCTGACAGGCTGCAACTGTAGATTCCTCCCCCACCCACTGTCTCCCTGAGTCATCCCAAAAGCATCTGGGGCCCAAAGAGACCAACTACTTTGCTATATCACAAAGATACTTATGTTAAGGGAATTTGTTTGTAAGGGACTTGCCAAGGACAATTTTGGGGTAAGTCCATAGCCCATGGAGAATTAGTCTAGCAATTAGTTTAGCTGATTTATCTAAATATTTTCCCTCTTTCTATTTCATCCATATAATTAGATGTATGGAAAAGGTGTGGGAAAGGGTGAGGAGGAAGATGTGGGAACATTTTATTCTTTGTCCAAGTGCTACATCCATTTTTACAGTTTATCAATTCAGCTCAGTGAACTTGAACTTGAATAAAGCCCTAAAAGAGGATGCAATTAAGTTGTTTCCCTTCTAGTCCTCCAGACTTCCTATTATGATCAACTCTATAACTCAATGAGACACTTTCTCTGTCTGCTTGACAGTATTCCTGAAGATTACCAAGTGTAACTGCTTTGTGTATGAACATGCCAAATCTGCTTAATCCACTTGCCTAAAGTTGTGTTGTGCAACTAAACATCTCTTCCCTTATTTCTCATTTTCAGATTACTTCAGACTGTTTTAATATCCAGTAGTCCTTGACCTTTTCAATTTGAGAATAACTTTAGTAGAACATCTCTTTTCAATTTGAGAATAACTTTAGTAGAACATCTCTTTTTAATTCATTTTTCCTACTTGCCACAAATAATAAAAGAAGTCTAGTGGAATTTTTACCTGAATCAAAACCATTTTAACTAGATTTCTGATAACTTCATTCTTGCTTGTTGAGA
This sequence comes from Notamacropus eugenii, assembly GCF_028372415.1. Taxonomy (NCBI): domain Eukaryota; kingdom Metazoa; phylum Chordata; class Mammalia; order Diprotodontia; family Macropodidae; genus Notamacropus; species Notamacropus eugenii. The sequence goes on along the minus strand of NC_092876.1, from coordinate 364,970,970 downwards.
ATGTAACTCAAATATTCAGTGGAAAAGTGACTTTTCTGTTTGAACTGTAGCTTAGAATTGCCCTTAGACCTCTTTGAGGATTATATTAGCTTTTCTCGAACCACACATTACCATCATTCAACCAATCAACAAATCAATCAACTGTCACTTACCAAGGGTAAGCCACTGTGTTAGATGATAAGAAGAAAAGGGGGTAAAAAAGAAAAACTTCCTGTGGTCAAAGGGCTTACATTTTATTGGGAAGGAAATATACATACATATATATATATATGCATGTGGATGTGTGGGTGTGTATACATATGTGTGTGCATATAAATATATACATATATTTGGTGTATGTGTGTGTGTATATATATATATATATATATATATATATTTCAAAATATATTCAAAATTAGTATATATTCCAAATATCTGTCAAAAGTTTCCTTTGAAAGAGTACCATATACTGAAGATAAAATAAAATAATTGTAGAATTTAAATATCTTTCCCAAACCATGTGGCAGGGTAGTAAATTAGGGTTTAGATACTAGAAAGATCTAAAATCAAAACTAGAATTACAAATTCAAGTACATTCAACAAGCATCGAGTATCTACTATGTGCCAGGCATAGTGTTAGCTTCTGGGAAGGGGTATTGTGAGGCTCATGTGAGAGAACGAACGTAAAGCACTTTGCTCTATGTAAATGAAAGTTATTATTGTTATTATTATTATTATTAGTCTCCAGTCATCAGGCATCCAGTCTGGTGATGACTTTATTTCCTGAGTCTTCTATTGCATTCCTTCTGAGTTTGCTCAAGCAATATTTAAAGAGCAATACAGGATTGTGTTGCTAAATATCCAACTACTGGAATGGGGAGGACAGGGTGAATGTGTGCACTTATGCTTTTAAATTTAATCTGCATTATTAATATTTTCTTAAATCTAAACAATCAACAAAACAATAAATCAAGCCTTGAGTTTTAGATTAACAATATGAGGTATAAAAGTTCACTCTGAGAATTAACAATATATTCTTCCAAGCTAGTTAAATCTGGTTAGAGCTTAATGTCAGAAACCCGTGGTGCTGAGGTTACAAAGACAAAAATGAAAATATTCCTGACCCCATGGAGACTACAATGTAGTGGTGCAAAATATGTAAGGAGAGAGAGAAAAAGAGAGAGAGAGAGAATGATAGAGATAGAGACAGATACAGAGAGGAGAGGGAAGGAAGGAAGGGAAGGAAGGGAGGAAGGAAGGAAGGAAGGAAGGAAGGAAGGAAGGAAGGAAGGAAGGAAGGAAGGAAGGAAGGAAGGAAGGAAGGAAGGAAGGAAAGAAGGAAGGAAGGAAGGAAGGAAGGAAGGAAGGAAGGAAGGAAGGAAGGAAGGAAGGAAGGAAGAGAGGAAGAGAGGGAGGAAGGGAGGAAGGGAGGAAGGGAGGAAGGGAGGAAGGGAGGAAGGGAGGGAGGAAGGGAGGAAGGAAGGAAATAAGAGAAAAAATTCAGGGAATTATCATAAATAAATGGGGGAGAATGCTTTTGTATTAGCAACCACACTAGCACGTAGGGTGGTCTGTTAGCACAGGTATTTTGATCTGTTTTTCTAAAGGAAAGTTAGCTTCAAAGGAGTCCACAATCTTACTTTAATTACACAATGTAGTCAGATACATAGAAAGAAGTGAGTATCCAAGAAAGAATCCAATAGACAGAACTCTTACTATCTAAACAGAGTAATAGATAACTAATTGCCAGACTAGGGAGTACCAACATCTGCATTCACAAAGCAAGGGTGCGCTCCTTAACAATGGTTACACTCAGTCTCATCTGGACAAATCACAAAGAAATATTCTTCCCATGAGTAAAATACTAACCTCTCAATATGGTGCGAAAGCCTTCCTGAAAGTAATCTCCCAGTAAGCAAGCTTCCCCTGAGGCAAGTTCCTCCCCAAGGCAATATAAATCTCCCTGAATATATAGTTTTCACCTGATGGGCTCTACATGACTCAGGATGTGTCACAGCTGTGAAGCAGGCTGGAAAGCAAAGCAGCAAGACAAATACCTGTGTACCTTTAGACCTGAGAACACAGCCCATGTTCCAAGGAAAAAGGGGTTCACATGTAATCACAGAGGCCTATTAATAAATAGGGAAGATCTTATATTCCATTAACCCTACTACTTTTTATTGAAGTTGACATTTGAGCTTAGCCTAGAAAAGAAATAGAAATAATATAGAGGTAAGTAGAAAGGGCTTTCTATATATAACCACATATGAAATTCTTTATATAAATATTCCAGCTGTGGAATATTACAAATAGTGAAGAGTAAGTAGGAAAATTTGGTGGGCATGTCAAAGCAAGGAACAATGAATGGCCTTGATGTAAATTCATGACAAGTAATTATTGCTCCCCAAAGGCAAAATAGAGAAGTCTTATAGCATGATTTATATTCTCTTCAATTTGGTTAGGTCTCATGTTTTTCATGAGCATAAGGCTCAATTTTCTGGGCTGTCAATATTCAAAGTTTTGTGCTGTAGGTATCAAAGTAACCAAAGTGACTTTATTTTGTAAAGTCCTTCCATCTAATCCCTGGTCCTTATCTACCTTGGGGTCCCATCCCTTTCATGGCCCTATAAGTAGTGCAACAGCCAAAGCTCTTCGTGGTGTCCAGCCTGCTTCAAGCTGCTAGGAGGGGTGCAGGTAAAGCCAAAGTTCTTTTGAACAGATGCTACAATTTCTCCCCCAAACCATTCAATGTTTTAATTGTATGCTTTTCTAATAATCATGAGACAGCCTGGGACCATCTGGAAAGTCTTTCACTACTTTACCCCTATGTAAAAAAGCTCTTTTATCCCAACCAGGAATCATAGTCCCATGTGGACTGCCTATGCACACATGTAATGTAGTTGATTGCTATTTGTTGAACCTCATAACAAAATCATTCTAATTTCCCTCCAACATTGATGTCTAGATTTGGCCTTACAATTCTGAAAGCAGTAGTGGGATTCAGGTGAGGTAGCTGGATGCTAGGAAGGGATAAGGTGATAAAGTGGCAACACTTTTGGCAGGTAAGAGACCTTGTGATTTCTGAAAAAGTCTCTACCTTGACTTTCCCCAATGGGGTGCTGAGGCAGAATCCCAAGAACCCTGAGGGATAGGAAGGGCAAATTTCTTTTATAGCAATCACTGTTTGGGGGTTAGTCAGGTTATTGTTGGGGTCTCCTCTGTCAATAATGGCTGAAAAATATAACAAGCCAGAAATGTAGGCACACTTCTTTTTTTTTAATTAAATTATGTTATTTGTTTTCACTGTTCAACAATCACTTCCATATATCTTAGATTTTTTTTCATTCCCTCTCCCTCATTGTCCCCTCCCCCTCCACTCCCTCCCTGAGACCAACTTGCCATCTTCTATAGGTTCTACACATACATTCCTATTAAATACATGCTGCATAGAAGAATTAAAATGAATGGGAGAAACCATAAAACAAAACAAAAGAAAACATAATACAGAAAGAAATTGTCTGATTCTATCTGTGATCCAATTCCATAGTTCTTTCTCTGGATGTGGATGGCATTTTGCCTCAAGAATCCATTGAAAATTTTTTAAGTCCATGCATTTCAATGAAGTACTATGTCTACCAGAAAAATCCCTTGCACACTGTGGTTGTTGCTGTGTACAAAGTTCTCCTGGTTCTGCTCCTTTCACTCAGTATCAGTCCATGTAGGTCTTTCCAGGCTTCACTGAAGTCTTCGTGTTCATCATTTCTCATAGCACAATAGAGTTCCATTACATTCATATACCACAACTTGTTCAGCCATTCCCCAATTGATGTGCATCCCCTTTATTTCCAGTTTTTGGCCACCACAAAGAGAGCTGCTATAAATATTTTTGTACATGTGGGATCCTTTCCTATTTCTATGCTTTCTTGGGATAGAGTCCCAGAAGCGATATTTCTGGGTCAAAGGGAATGCATATTTTTGTAGCCCTTTGGGCATAGTTTCAAATTGCTCTCTAGAATGGCTGGATCAGCTCACAGCTCCACCAACAAAGAATGTGTTCCAACTCCCTCACATCTTCTCCAACATTTATTGTCTTTCTGTTTTGTCATGTTAGCCAATCTGATAGGTGTGATGTGGTACCTCAGAGTTGTTTTAATTTGCAACTCTCTAATCAATAGTAATTTAGAGCATTTTTTCATATGGTTATAGACAGCTTTAATTTCTTCCTCTGAAAATTCCCTGTTCATGTCATTTGATCATTTATTGATTGGGGAATTACTTGTATTCTTATATATTTGACTCAGTTTTCTATATATTTTAGAAATGAGGCCTTTATCACAGACACTAGTTGCAAAAATTCTTTCCCAGCTTTCTGCTTCGCTCCTAATCTTGGTTGCATCAGGTTTGTTTGTGAAAACACTTTTCAATTTAATGTAATCAAAATTATCCATTTTATACTTCATAATGTTCTCTATCTCTTGTTGGGTCATAAATTTCTCCATTCTCCATAAGTCTGACAAATACACTATTCCTTGCTCACCTAAATTTTTTAGTCTTTATACCTAGATCATGTATCTGTTTGGAGTGTAGGCACACTGCTTAAGATTAGGACATGCCCTATTATGCAAGCTGGAGGCCATTGTATTCTGTACAGATAGAGCAGCTGGCAGGTTTATTTGTCAGTCTGGGGGTTAGCCCTGGTGGGAATTAACCTCCTTTAGAGGAAGACTTCCTAGGGCTGCAGCAAATATCAAATACTTGATGGGCCTTTAGTTCAAATGTTATAGGAAAACTGGGAAATTTGGAAATGGATCTTACCGTTATAAAACAGAAGGATATGGGCTATTCGCCAAATGTTTTTGGAAAATACCTATTGCGTAAAGACTAGACTGAAAAAAAAAATAAAACCTGTAATCTAGGAGCTGGGGAAATAGGAACTAATATTCCTATCTTGTCAGTGAAAAAAAGAAAAATCTAATAAGTATGGTAACATTTTTATTGGTTTGTTCAGGATTTTCTCATTTTCTTTTTTCCTTTACATAATTTGGGGATCTGAATATTCAAAGGTATATCTGGGAATCCTTTAGAGCAACAAGTTAAAAAAACAACTGGCCAATCTGGTATGCTTCAGGAAGTTAAAGTGTTAACTTTCATTTTTGTGTTGTCAAGTATATTGTAAGCATCGTCTGAATTCCATGTCTTGGTAAATCCAAACTGACTTTTTCCCGTGGCCTCATCAGTCAAAGGGAAGAGTGTTGTGGCTGGTGAAAGATGAAATGATTGAGGAAACAAAGGTTCAATCTTCTGAGCATATCAATTTATTGAGTAATCCATGGCAACTGCCTAACAAAATGGGAGTAGACCTCTTCAATTTAACCCTAAATAGCAAGTACAGAAAAAGACAGACTTTTATACGTTAAAAACAATTAATTAAAAGGAAACAATAATTAGGTAATCTGATTTCTAACTGGCTAAAAGATTAGAGACTTTCCAAATTTGGAGAGGGAGAGCAAACAAGTGCTTGAATTCAGAAAAATGGGTATCTCCCAAAGGTCTGCAAACAATCAACTGAACATGGAAGCAATAACTGATATATCAATATGGGGTCAGTTTTCAGATAAGACATATGGGTTGCTTGTGATGTACAATTCTGAAAAAAAAAAAAACTCCTTGCCTTGATCTTTGAATCTGACTGGGTCATCATAACTTAGATCTTTGGTTGAGAGTCTCTAAACAGCAGAAGAGGTGCCCAGTTTTCAAGCCATGCAGTGCTAGGTTCAAACAACATAATAAGGTTTTCTCCCAGTTCCCACAGTTGAATGAAGTTTTCTCACAAGACAGAATTCAGACTAGAATCATACTTAAAAGGAATCTAAGCTCTCTCTACAACTGAGTCACAAGATGGAGTCACTGTAGTTCACTCAATTCCGACAATTAACCACTTGCTTTCCTAATGCCCTCAATTTCTTTAGTGTAAAAAGTGATGAAAACATTCCTGCAGAACTTTCAAAGCCTTCAGAAAAGTAGTCTCTCTCTCTCTCTCTCTCTCTCTCTCTCTCTCTCTCTCTCTCTCTCTCTCTCTCTCTCTGTCTGTCTGTCTAATTCTAGTCAAGTTGGAGAGGCAAACAAAAGATATAGATAAGAAGGAAAGCCATCTTTGTCCCCAGTATGCAGAAATTTATGGCACTGGAAACTAGTTAGAGACAAAATTTGTGACTAAAATGCAATTTCTCCACTATGAATCTTTTTTCTAAATAAATGCTAAAATATCTTGGTGAGTTCTGGGGTACCACTGTAGAATTTGTTTTAAGAAAAAAAATAAAAATAAAGAGTGAAAATTATATGGAAACAGTGCCTAGATCTTTTATCACTGTTTCCCTGGAGAGTGACAGAGATATTGTTTAAGTGCAAGAGAGAAAGGTAATTTCACTGACAAAAAGAAGTCAAGCTGGGTTTGAAAGTATCAGTGAAGTTCCAAAGTGGGGGGAAAATAATGAACTCTTTAAAAATAAAAAAAAACTTGCAGTCTGAAGTTCAGATTTATCTTGTACTTAAGAACCATTTGTCATGAACTTTTCTCTTCACCATGAAAAGAGAAAGGCTTGTTCAAATCACAGAGTAACTTGAATATAAGTAAATTTTAATTTGGGAGAATGTATTATGTATTTTCTTCTGTGAATGACAGAATGTAATTGTTTAGGTAAACTAAAAGTAAAGTTATCTAAAATAAATTGAAAGGAACCATGCATTTGTAAGCTTTTAAGAACTCCTCCAAAAGTAGAAGTATTATAATTAATCAGCATTTTATAGTAAAAAAGAAAATGTGTTAAATTCAATGGAGTGAAGGGGATTGTTTCTACAGAGAGTCTGGGATAGTATTTGGAAATAAATAGTAGAAAATTGAGAAAGAATGTAAGTGAGGTGTCAGAGAAGGATATGAAAAAGGTAATAAGAAAACTCTGCTTTGAAGGGCTTTATGTGGTTATTCTTTATGATATGGAAAATATATAAATAGAACTGAAGTATTGAATTATTTGAGGATAGCATATTAAAATTCTGTCTTTGAAGAACTATTAGGTGGGTATATTCTAATCTAGTCAATATGTGAGGAATATAAAACCCTCGTAAGCCTTAAAAAGGGGACCTGAGAACATAAGCATATTACTTCAAATTTGGGGCAGTAGACTAACTGAAAATAGTAGGCCCTATGATTTAAATTGAGAAGATTGAGGTTTTTAATGTTACCATTAGTGATTGTAAATACAGACTTGATTTTGTTGAAGTTTTGCTGAAAATAAATTATAATATGGTATCATTTACAATGATATGGGTTCTCCTCTCAGGATAATTTTGATAAAACAGATTCTTAATGAAAAATACAGTTGCTATTTGGCATTAAGGTAACATTCTTGGAAGAATTCATGAAACGGGAAAAGCTGAGTTGATATCCAATCTCAGTTAATTTACTGTGTGACCTTATACAAGTCATTTTACCTGTTTGACTCAGTTTCCTTACCTGTAAAATGGGATAATAATATCATCTACTTCTCAAGGTTGTTGTGAGGATCAAATGAGAAAATAATTATAAAGGGCATAGCACATGCCTGACACATGATAAGCATTATATATGTTAGCTATTATTATATTAAGTATAGTACTCTACACTGGTCCTGAATGTAGTCAGTGTAGAATGCCAAAACTGATGAAATGAAGTGATTTTCTGTGTAAGACAATTCATTAAAATGAATTTATATCATTTGGAAAAAGTTTTCTTTCATGTTTTAAGTACATGATATTTTGTATGTTGCTATTGTGTTTCTAAATTTTCTTGTACTGCAAATTTGGAAACTAATTATATAAGAGGACAATGCAATTGTGTCATTTGAATATTTAACTTCTTTTTGACATGAATGCTGGGAAATTATTATAAGTTCCTGAAATAATATTAAAACCTATCAGGTATTTAAATGGGCATATTTTAAAATGGAAAAATGAAAATTGCTAACTGTGAGAAAAAAGTAAAGAAACAAAAGAAAAGAAGAAGAGAAAGACCTTGTAAAATTTCCTTACCTGTAAACTTGCCAGGTTCCTTAGACCTTTCTACTAGGACAAGGCTGCAAAATCTTATCAGCCCTAGGAAAGAATTTGCTAAATGTGAAATGTGAAATGCTAGTTTACTTAGAAACTGGAATTCTCTCTTCCATCCCAATTACTCACTGGCGAAATAGGGGGAAGACTTTCAAGTTTGCTTATAAGACAGTTTCCGGTCTTAAAGATTTATTTTTGCCTAGAAGGCTGATATACAATACCTTAAGAGACGGATATCTGTTATTCTGGACACTTACCGAAAGTGGCCAGTGGATTGTTGTTGTTGTTGTTGTTGTTGCTGCTGCTGTTCTTGTGGTTGTTGTTGTTTTGGTGGGGAAGGGGTTGACTGAACTATCACATATTCACTATTCATGTGGAATTCCGGGATGTGTTATTATGTTAATTTCTAATTACTGATTTTTATGCCAAGATGACTTTAAACTCAAGAGAAAGCATGGAGAGAGGAGTGAGGAAGAAAAAGATGTTGAGTGATTGTTTTTTAAAGCCTGGTAAACTTTTTATTGTTAACCATTATTACAACATGAGAGAAAAAATAGCTGTATCTAGTCCTAAAATAATGAACTGGCTGAGGTAAAAATCTTTTAGGACTATAAGTTGATATTGTTCTCAATTTTGAATTCACTTATAATTATCTGAATGATCATTAAATTAATAATTTACCATCCAAGGAAAATGCCATGAGCTACCAAATGAAGTATGATTGCTAGTATGCATGGATGTCTATATCTGAGAAAGCTGAGGAGATCACCTTGCATAGCGGAAGGTAAGATTATCTTGATTCAGTTGCCCCATTGTATTATTTCATTTTTGAACAGGAATATTTATTACTGGGTTAATTCTAAATCTGGCTATTATGCCTTGTGAATAATGTAGAACTTTGTTAAATGATTGGCTGTTCCAAAAATTGAGTTGTGATTCCGACCTGAAATCAAATAAAATTAAGACTGCCCTAACCTGTTACTTCTATGTTGTTATTCTGTGCCCTTGATTTAGGCCTGAAACAGTTTTATTGTTGTTACAACCTTTTCTCTCCTTCCTTTCACAGCAAATCTCTCTAACCATGGAATATAAAACTGTAATGTTTTATAAATGAATCTTGATGCAGTGTCCTAGTACCTCTGAATTTCTATAATGGGATGGTAAGTATAAGGTGCCTTATTGGGTATTTTGATGTTCTTCTAGTTCTGTTGTTCATAAGATTCATTCCATAAGGTCTGAATGGTTTTTTACCACATGAACTAATAACTAGAAGGCCAATTTGATTAGATTTTGTCCGGTTTTGCTAAATTATATTGTCTTATAACTAGATGGCATTATCTAGAGAATCTCCACAAGTAACATGGAACCTAGAGATGGTCAAGAAAATGCCTCCACAAACCTGCCCTAAGCCATCCACAGATGCTTTAAAAACACAGAGGACATGCTTTCTATATATCTGAAGATCACGGATGCTGCCAACTGATCTGACATTCTTCTAAAACTAGAGTTATGTTGGATTTCATTATTGATCTTATTGTTATTTTGTTTGCTTTATTAGTTTTGTGTTATGGACCTGTCACCTGTTCCATAAGGTGTATATCATTTGTGCTTGGAATGATGGTGATTTGGGAACTGTTTAAAACAAATTGTGAGACTATTACTTGCCTCAAAGAGGGGAATTATAGGTATTAAAGTAAGTGAAATGGCTCCATTTTATAAAATACCACCATCCTGTCCCTAGTCTTTATCTCTCTAAAGGTTCTGACCCCTTTTATGGTCCCATGAGTGTTACAACAGCCAAAGTTCTTACGACCAGATGCCATATCTTCTCCTCCAATATGCAATGTTTTAATTATATTTCTGATATATATATATATATATATATATATATATATATATATATATATACATATATATGTATATATTTCTGATAATCATGAGACAATGAAGAGCCACCTGGAAAGCCCCTCACTTCTTTGCCCTTGTGTATAAAAGCCCATTTCTCTGACCCTGCAATTATAGTTCCACATGGACTGCCTATGAGTGCACATACTCTGGGTGACTGCTATTTGTTGAACCTCACAAGAAAGTTGTTCTAATCTCCCTTCAACTTTCATGTCTAGATTTGACCCTATAGCATCTATCAAGGGTTTTTCACTCATCTTCTCTGGAACTAAATGATGAAAGCATCAAAGCATCTGCTGCCACTGTAGCAGCAGAGATACCAGGAGCTACAAAGAGGGAAGAAGGACTTCAGATTCCTACTTTCTTTCTTTTCTTTATCTGGAGCCATAAAATTAAGTGCCCTGTTTTGTGGGAGTTTCCATTCCTTAAAGAGATGTAATTATTTTACCTAAAGCATTGTTGTTTTGGCTACCTCTCTCTCTATCTCTTTCTGTCTGTCATTCTGTGTTTCTATTTCTCTCTCTATCTCTATCAGTCTCTGTCTCTGTCTCTCTCTCTTCTTTAAGCTGCATATAGATGTTACGTGTGTATGTAACCCATGACTAACTTACCGATGCAGTGTACTAGGAAAGAAAAATATCCATTTATTATGGAAAAAATGTTCAAAGTATTTTTGGGCAGTAATGTGAAATTAGTGTAGAAGAGAAGTCAACAAACTGTGGCCTGAAGCACAAACCTAGTCTGCTCCCTGTTTTTGTTCCTCCTCTAACTAATAATAATTTTTCTTTTATATTTTTTAAAAAAGTTTTTTTTTTTATTTTAAAGTGCAAAAATCATTTTTAGCTCAATGGAGATACCAAAACAGGCAGCAGGGATTTTTCCTGGGGGCATGTGTTTACAGAGTCCCTGGTCTAGAATGACACATTAAAACTTGGTTGCAGATGGCTTTAAATGGCAATTACAGGAGTTTATATTCTATCTTAGAAACAAAGGTTCTTGAATAGAGGAGTGACATGGTCAGAACTGTACTTTAGGAATATCAATTTGGCAGCTGTATAGAGGATGGATTAGTGTCTAAAGAGACTGGAGGCAGGGAATACAATTAGGAGGTTATTATAATAGTTTGAATAAGCAGTGAGGAGGGGCCTGAACCACAGTGGTGATCATGTGAATATAGAGAAGAAAACAGATGCAACATAAATTGTGGAGAGTCAACAAGATTTTTCTCATTAGCTATGTGGGTGTGTGGGAAGAGAAAGAATTGAAGATATGTAAGAAATGTAAGAAAAATATATAAGAAAAATAAATAGTCAACTAAATGGTTTAGTTGGAAAGACCTCCTAGTTCTCCCAAACTTCCCTACTAACCTCTTGCATTGCCTGGAATCCTACCAATTAAATATACATTCTTTTGAAAATATATACCATATGTTGAAGAGCCATGTCTCAACATATAAATATCTAGAAGGGAGATATTCTGGACAGCTCATTTTTGAGTAGACATCAATAAGGTAAAATATCTCTAGAAAAGGGCAACCAGAATAGTTATAGCACTCAAAATTATGTCAAAACGGGATCAAGTGTTAGAATTAGTCATGTTCAGCCTGAGGAAGAGGAATGAGAGGAATGTTAAAATTGTCATGTATTTGAAGAATTGTCAGGTTAAAGAGAAATTAGATCTATTATACCTGTGCCCAGAGGACAGAACTTCAGGTAAGGGGTAGAACTGCACTTCAGCTTGATATAAAGAAAAACTTCCTAACAATTAGAGATGTCCAAAAGTGAAATGGGTTGCCTCAAGATGTTTCCTTCCTTATTGAACATTTGTCAGATAGAGATGAGATAACTAATTCTCTAGACAGAGAGATCACAAGAGCATAACTCCAGAACTAGAAGGGACTTTAACTCCAGAACTAGAAGGGACTTTAGAGTCTATCTGATCAAACGCTCCCATTAAACAGGAGTGAAAACTGAGGATCAGAGAAATTAAGTAACTTGCCCAAGGTCACATGGTGAATAAGTGGCAGAAATGGAATCTGAAAAAGAAAGAAATGGAATTTGAACCCAGGTCTTCTATATTCCAAATCCAGAACACTTTTCATCATATGATGCTAATTCACCAAAAAAAAAAAGACATTTTAATATATGACATATATGTAAATAAACAATCTTATTTTACAGATATAACAAAGAAGTTATTTTTTTACCATGATTATACAGATAGCAAGCTAGAGCAGAAACAGAACCCAGGTTTGTCCTGACTATAAGCTTAGTACTTTTTTTCCATGCACTCAAAGACTCTGCTATTCTTTTTCAGGTACTAGGTTGACTAGATGACCTCTAGGGTACCTGCTAACTGATTCTATGTAGTCATCAGTAATACATTATCCTCATTTTCAGTAATTAATAATTGACTGGAGCTGAAAATGATTTTCTAAAAGTGAGCTATGAATACTACACTAAGTAAAAATAATATTTGATTCAAAGAAAAGGGAAGGATATTTTTGAATCATTGCCTAATTCAACAGAGACAAAAGTAAGAGTTCTGGGTGGATATTGGACTGATGAGCAAGAAGAAGAGATGAATGAGGAAATGGAGAAGAGATAAAAACAGACTTTACCCACTTCATCATTTTTTCCTAGAGTGATTCCTAAAAGGCCATGGCTTTTGACAATCACATAGAAATGAGATTTAGAAATATACTTTCAGCTGAAAAGAACTAGATGGAAACATGACCACTTTTGGTTTCTATTTTATTCTCTGCCATTTCACTTTCAAATTTCTAAAATACATTTCAAATCCAGTGCTAAAAATTGAGAATTTCTCCATTGCTATCTTTACTGGAGTGTGCCCACAACTTTTAGCAGTAGTCACAGCCAGGTCACACTGGCTGAAATATCTTCCCTCTTTCCATCATCAAAACCAAAGGCAAATGTGCAGTGTATTTCACTGTGAGTTTATGCTTCCCAATTGTTGCCTTTCAAAGCGATATGGAGTGAACAAAATAGTTAATGGGGGAGGGAGGGGGGATGTGATTCTCAGTTTGCAAAGGCCCCTAGAATTAGAGATAACAGGAAATGTATTCTCACATTAAGATGTGAAATCTCCTAATCTGGATGTGTCCACTAAATTGTTATAGTGGAATGGAAAGAAGCACCAGTAAAAGCCATTACCAACAAATTACTTTTAATTCATTGCTGTTAATGATCTACAACATACCATTGTGACTCAAAGAATAAACTGAAAACTAACCTCCCAATAGGATTGTATTTTACTTTTGTTACATATTTTTCATAACTGTTCCAAATACCTTTTACCTCTGATCCTTTCTTCTCTCCTCCCTTTGTCCCAAATACTCCATTCTCTGCATATCTCTTTTCAGTCTTATAATCTTAAGAGATATGATAGAAGATTCTCAGATATAGGGAACTGAACACAGAGCAGGTGCTGGGAAATTGCTGTGATCTAAGTTTCTTTTCCTTTCTATTACAGACCCACATCAGGAACCCCTGTTGCTGCTATATTCTCTAAACAGAAGTTTCATTTGAATTTTTTTCCAGTAATGAAACCCGATTCAGGAAGTTTTCAAGCTGCTAAGGGTGCTACAAAGAATATGGGTCCTATTAGGCAAGTGTGATTTTGAAAATACCTGCCCCATTCAAAATGTTGCTTCAGGGTACCAAAGTAATCAAAATTTCAAGCCCTGCTGCCCCAATGATACCCCTTCTGGCTGCCCAGCACGATACTTTATAAGCAAAACCATGAACCACTTGCTAAAGAAGAAGTACTTTTTTATTTATTATTCACTAAGCCCCAGGGTTTCAGTGACTTTGATAGTACTTCCCATGGAAACTGTTCAAAGCTTTACTTTGTTGAAGCACAGCTGATAGAGGGCAACCCAGAAAGAATATCAGAAAGGAGCTTCTTTTCCAAGTCCCTGCTGTCTTCAGCCACATCCAGAGTCTAAGTGACCCCAAGGTCAAGGCCCTGCATTAAGTCAACTTTCTGTATTAAATTCCAACCAGACTAAAAGACCTTATCTTGCTGAGTTTCCCATTTAATCCCTAAATAAATGGGTGACCTGGATCATAGGATGAAATAACCAGTCAGCAGCTGCTTCAATCCTACCAAAGAAAGATAAAGAAAGGAAAGATGTCTGTGTGAGATTTATTTTTCTCCTTCTTAGTGAATTGTTGAGCTGGCCAGTGTTTGTTTTGAAGACTCTTTAAATTCATGGACCAAATATAATCTATTAACAAGTCACTCCCACCCTTTCCCCTATCTATTTCTACAGTTTCTCTTAATCTCTTTTCCCCTCCCCAATCTCTTTCTTTTCCTCTTGTCTTTTTTCTTGTGAGTTGTCTTCTTCCATTAGAAATGAAACTTCTCAAGGGTAGGGATTGTTTTGTTTGTTTTTATTTGTATACTAGCGCTTAGCACCTGGCCTTGTACATAGCAACCACTTAATGTTCAAATCTATCTATCTCCTTTTCTATCTATCTAGATATCTCTACAATTGAGCTGTCTATGAGGAGGGACAATAATTTTGTTTTTAGATCAGTGAAGACACTCTGTATCATGGGCCTATGACTGCAATGACAGATAGCCTCTGATAGAGGTATACCCAAAAGAATGGGGAAGGTTCAGTTCACAGAATCATGGCATTAGTGTTGTCAAGGATGAACTTGATGAACTTGTGACAGAAAGTCACTATCATCCAGGACTTTGGTATTTTCTATGATGAAGGGACACACATATTGTATGAGGGACACAAATACCCAGTCAGTTAACCAGGTAAACAGACTACCTAAGGCTGTCTAATTCTGGTATAATGAAGGTTCATGTATCTCTCCTGCTCTTCCTCTCAACACAGTCAGGTCTGCAGATGTAGCACAAGGACTGGCTTAGGAGCATCAACCACCAAGGTATCGATTATCCTACTTTTATATGCTACTTATAGATAGATTAGGATTGTGGCTGATGTCTTCATTAGGATTCCTAGCAGCAACAGCTGCCTTCTTTTCCCAATGGCTTTATTCTCCGGTCTCCTTGAGGCAAAATACTTTCATTTCCTAAAACCCATGGTTTTAATTCCCTGTCTGTCTGATTGGAGCAACATCTTTAGGTCCAGGGATTTAACACCTAGTTTTAACTACAGTTTCTTTTTTTTTTCCTAATGTGAGCATTTTTTTTAATTTGATACCAGAATTTGTAGAAACTGTCCAATATTACATTCACATGCTGATTAATTGCTCTCTGACCTAGAATTTTTCTAAGAGTATAAAGTACTTGTGCAATGGCACAACACAATACAAATAATCAGAGTAATGATTGTTATAATGATTACTATTGATGAAGGAATATAATTTTATTTCTTTTAATCTAATAATAAATTGTAACATAATTTCTCAAAGCCCAAAAGCAATGTCTAACAATCAGAGCAAACCACCTTAACACTGGTGGAGAAGCATTGATTCGGGTTCATACTGGCTGGAATAACACTGATTTAGACCATGTTTATCATACCAAATAATATTTCATCTATTCTATGATAAGCAGCTAGTTATTGATCTTGTCCTTAAAAATACTCAGGAAAAGATGATTTATACTTTTGATCATTAGCTAGTATTTGTCTCTAAGGAGATCATCCTTACAAGTAGTTTCTATAGTAATTTGATTTTTCTTGTTATCATTAAATATTTAAGACTCACCATCAGTCACCATGAAATAATATCTTGAACATTTAGAAAGAAGAATCATGCATATAAGGAAATTTGGAGAGGTGGGGATAAAGGAAAGTGACAGTTGTTGGAGGACCTGTGGAAATATAGGCACAATAATGTAATACTGGTAGAACTGTGAATGGTACAAACATTGTAGATAAAATAAAGAATTGGATTCACATGTAATTTTCAATTTTCTTTTTTTAATCTTTTTATGGGAAGATATGCAGGTTTGCCGATGTTCACCAAGTTCATAATTGAAAAAAAATTAAGGCATCAAAGAGTAGTGGGAAAAACATTGGTCTTGAAATCAGAATACCTTAATTCAAACCCTGAGTCTACCTTTCTAGCTTTGAAACTTTGGACAACTCATTTAATTTCTCTTGATCTCAGTTTTTCCTCTTTAAAATGGGGATGATCATATTTATATCACACACCACATACTAGCAGATTTCAGAGGTTAGTTGTAAGATCCAGTGTGATGGATTATGTGAAAGTGCTTCATAAATTGAAAAGCACTGGGGGCAGAGCCAAAATGGCAGAGTAACAGCACAGACTTGCTAGTGCTCTCCCCTCAAAACCCAGCCAAATACCTATAAAAAATGACTCTAAACAAATTCTGGAGTTGCAGAACCCACAGAATGGCAGAGGGAAGCAAATCTCCAGCCCAAGACAGCCTAGAAGGTTGCCCAGAAGTGTCTATTACATTGCACAAGGAGCAGAGCACAGTGCACTGTGTGCCATGCTGGTGCAGAAGAAACCTGAACAGACCTTAGGGGGACTGAATCTCAAGCACTTGTGGTAGTTTCCAGATTTCACAATCTGAAAACACTGAGGACAAATTGGAAGGTTAGTTGAAAAAGCCTGTGGCACCTGTGTGAGAGAGTAGAGTGGTGGTGCCCCAGTCCCTGGTTGGCAGAAGGGGTAGAGGAGTCTGCAGAGGAGAATCCTGCAGCAGCCACAGCAGGAAAAGAGGCAGCTACTGATTCTGGAACTACAGGCCCATAGACTGTCTAGGAATTGAGTGGCTGACAGCACATTCCCTCAACCACATAAGAAGCAGAGAACTACCTTCACGAAGAGCTCAAAAATCAAGTAAGTAGCTGGGGAAATGAGCAAAAAACAGAAAAACAATCATACTATAGAATCTTACATTGGTGACAAGGAAGACCAAAGAAAATAAACAGAAGGCAACAAAGTCAAAGCTCCTCCATCCAAAGCTTCCAAGAAAAAATATGAATTCATCTCAGGTCATGAAAGAGCTCAAAAAGGATTTTGAAAATCAAGTAAGAGAAGTAAAGGAAAAGTTGGGAAGACGACTGATAGGGATGCAAGAAAGTCATGAAAAACAAGTCAACTGCTTGCTATAGGGAAACCCAAAAATGCTGAAGAAAGTAACACCTTAAAAATAGACTAATTCAAATGGCAAAAGAGATCCAACAAGTCAATGAGGAAAAGAATGCAGTAAAAAGCAGAATTGGCCAGATGGAAAAGGAGTTCCAAAAGCTCGCTGAAGAAAATAATTACTTAAAGATTAGAATAGACCAGATGGAAGTTAATGATTTTATGAAAAATCAAGAAATTATGAAACAAAGCAAAGAAATGAAAAAAATAGCAGACAATGTGAAATATCTCATTGGAAAAACACAACTGACCTGGAAAATAGATCCAGGAGAGACAATTTAAAAATTATTGGGTTATCTGAAAACCATGATCAAAAAAAGAGCTTAAACATCATCTTTCAAGAAATTATGGAGGAAAACTGCCCTGATATTCTAGAACAAGTGGGTAAAATCAGTGTTGAAAGAATCCACCAATTGCCTCCTGAAACAGATCCCAAAAGGAAAACTCCTAGGAATATTGTAGTCAAATTCCAGACCTCCCAGATCAAGGAGAAAATATTGCAAGCAGTCAGAAAGAAGCAATTCCAGTATTGTGGAAATATAATCAGTATAACACAAGATCTGGCAACTTCTACATTAAGGAATCAAAGGGTCTGGAATATGATATTCCAGAGATCAAAGGATCTGGGATTAAAACCAAGTATCACCTACGCAGCAAAACTGAATATAATACTTCAGGGGAAAAAAATGGAATTTCAATGAAAGAGAGGATTCTCAAGTATTCTTACTGAAATGACCAGAGATGAATAGAAAATTTGACTTTCAAACACAAGAATCAAGAGAAGCATGAAAAGGTAAACAGGAAAAAGATTTCATAAAAGGTTTGCTAAAGTTGAACTGTTTACATTCCTATATAGAAAGATCATATTTGTAACTCTTGAGACTTTTCTCAGTATTAGGGTAGTTGGAGAGACTATATACATATAAACAGAGGGCACAGGGTGATTTGAATAGGTAGGGATGATATCTAAAAGATAAAATTAAGGAATAAGAGAGGAATATATTGGGAAAAGAAAGGGAGAAATAGAATTGGGGAAATTATCTCACATAGAAGAGGTAAGAAAAAGCTTTTTCAAAGGAGGGGAAGAAGCAGAAGGTGAGAGGGAAAGAGTGAACCTTACTCTCATCAGATTTAACTTAAGGAGGGAATAACATGTACACTCAATTTAGTATGAAAATCTATCTTACACTACAGGAAAAGGGAGTGGAAGGGACAAGAGGGGGATAGCAGGGATGATAGAAGGAAGGGCAAAATGGGAGAAGGGGGTAATTAGAAGTAAACACTTTTGAGGAGGAATAGGGTCAAAAAAGAGAATAGAATAAATGGGGGGGCAGCATAGGATAGAGGGAAATATAGTTAGTCTTTCACAATATGACTCTTATGAGAGTGTTTTGCATAACTACACATGTATTACCTATACTGTATTGCTTCTTCTCAGTGAGGATGGGTGGGAAGTGAGGAAGGAAGAGTAGTTGGAACTCAGAGTTTTAAAAATGAATGTTAAAAATTGTTTTTACATACGACTGAGAAATAAGATATACAAGTAATAGGGTAGAGAAATCTGTCTTGCCCTACAAGAAATAGAGGGGATGGGGATAAGAGAAGGGAGGGGTGTGATAGAAGGAGGACAGATTGAGGAAAGGGGTAATCAGAATGCACACCATCTTGGACTGGTTGAAGGGGAGAGATGGAGAGAAAATTTGGAACTTAAAATTTTGTGGAAATGTCTGTTGAAAAGTAAAAAATAAATATATTTTTTAAAAAGGAAAAATAATAAATTGTATAGCACTATATAAATGAGAGGTTTTCTTATTGGAATCTTATTTGAATCCACTCACTTTAAAAGAAATAGCCCTTTGAAGTCCTCATATCAAAAGTTTCTAATCTTTTTTTCTTGCACAATAAACTTACAGAATATTATGACTGAAAGGAACTGTGAGAAACCATCTAGCCTACACATCTTTCTTAAGTTTTATATGAAACCAGATCCCAAATAAGGAGTAGAGATGATCTATCAAATTTTAAAGTTTTTGTTGTCTATTTCTGTTTCCTGCATCATCATATTATCCCCCTCCCTCTTCCCTTCCTAAGAACTATCCTATATGAAAAAGAGTATTTTGTTTTTAGAAAGGGAAAAGAACCCCTCCATAACTGAAACATTGAGAAATTCCAAAAACTGTTCACAATGTGCAACCTCTATGGACTTCCTCCCCCCCACCCAAGGGATAATTTGGGATGTCTTCTTGTATCTCTTCATGCAAGTTGCCTGATCTTTGTAATTTTGCTACATCAACTTATGATTTTTTGGTGTCACTGCTCTTTCCACTTTCATTGTTGAAGTTATTATGTATAATTTTGCCATATTTGCTTTTGATTTTGTGTGTATGTGTGTGTATGTGTTATTGTTCTTTCCATTTATATTGGTGAGGATACTGTGTATATTTTCTTTTGGCTCTGCTTACATCACTCTGCATCAGTTCACATAAATCTTTTCATGCTTCTCTGAATTGATCACACACATTATTTCTCACAGCACTACATAAGTACCACAGTTTGTTCAGCCATGCCCTAATTGATGAGCATTTACTTTGTTTCTAATTCTCAGCTGTCATAAAATTGTTACTATAAATATTTTTTAGTATATGGGGATTTTTTTTATAAGTCTTCCTTAGGAAATAAAACCAGTAATAAAACCTCTGGTTCAAAAGTTATGCACATTTGATTTACATAATTCCAAATTGCTTTCCAAAATGGCTGTGCCATTTCACAGCTCCACCAACAAGGTATTAATGAACCTACCTTTTTTATGATCCCTGTCACAATTAACTATTGTCATTTTTTTGTCCTTTTGGCCAATTTTCAAGTGAAACCTCAAAGTTGTTTTGATTTTCCATTTCTCTTATTATTTATGATTTAGAGCACTCATTCATGTAGTTGAAGATATAATTCTCCTTTTGAGAACTGTTCATTTTTTTTTACCATTTATCTGTTGGGGAATGGACATTAAACACACACATATATACATACACACATATATACACACACATACACACATATTAAATTGTTTCTATATCTTGGATAACAAACCCTTTTCAGATAAATTTGATACAAGTATTTTTCCCCACTTGACCACTTCCATTCACGTCATATCTTTTCTTGCATTAATGTTGTCTGCATAGAAACTTTTTCAGTTTCAAGTAACGAAAGTTATCTATTTTACCTTTTGTAATTTCCTCAACCTCTTATTTGGTTAAAAATACATCTCTTATCAATAGCTGTGAGAGGTACATGATCTGTTTCTCTTCTATTCTTTTTCAGTATGAACCTTAATATTAAGGTCACATGTCTATTTAGAATGTATTGTGTAGTGGGGTATAAGGTGTTAGACTAAGACTAATTTCACTAGATTGCTTTATCTGTCACAATTGTCTGTCACAATTGTTTGTCCCAATAGTTTGGGGATTTTTAGTTTGTTCATCAAATAGGGAGAGTTTTTTATCAAACCCTAGTTTATTAAGTTCTATTTTTTCTTAGTCTCTCTTATCTAGTCTTTTTTATTGATTTCTTTTTTTTTAAACCAATCCAGATGGTTTTGGATGGCCACTGCTTTATAAAAGAGTCAGAGGTCTAGAAGTGTTATTCTTCCCTTCATCCTTTCTTTTTTTCATCATTTCCCTTGATACTTTGGATACTTTGCTTTTCCAAATGAATTTTGTTTGCATTTTATCAGGCTTTGTAAGACTTCTGTTGGTAATTTGATTGCTATAGCATTAAAAGTATAAAATAATTTTGACAGTATTGTTACTTTTTTAATAATGGCACTTCTTGCATTGAATATTCTTCTAGCTGTTTGGACTGCTCTTTGATTCTTTAAGGAGTGTATTATGACCAAATTTATACAAGTCTGTTGTGTGCTTTAGCATGTTGATCCCAAGATATTTTATGCATTTTCTAGTTATTTATAATGAGATTTCCATTTCTATTTATTGCTTTGTTTATTACATAGAAACACCATTTATTTTTAAGAATTTATTTTGTAGTCTTCAACTTATTTGAAGCTATTATCTCAATTAGCATCTTTGCTGATTCTTTGAGGTGTTCCAAGCAACAAAATGAGATAGTTTTACTTCCTTTTTACTTATCTTTATTCCTTTTTTTTTCCTCATCTTATTGTTAATGCTAACTTTACAGTACCATATCAAATAATAGTGGGAAGACTGAGCAGCCTTGCTTCACTCCTGTATTTATGGGAAAAGGTATCTTCATATAGGAAAAGGTGTATCTTCATTGCACAAAATGCTTGAGGGTTTTTTGTTTTAAATAGATTCTTTTTACAATATTAAAAGAAAAATCCCTTTATACCTATACTTTCTAGGTTTGGAGGGTTTTTTTAATATAAAAGATTATTGTACTTTTTCAAAGGATTTTTTCTGCATCTATTTAAATGATTATGTGGCTTGGGATGTTTAGGGTTTAAAACCTAGTATGAGTACTATTAGGAAGAATATTTTTCTAATGTTGAACGATCCTTGTAATCCTGGTATAAATTCCACTTGCTTATAATGAACGATTTTTTTTGATGTCATTATATTTTGTTTGACAAGAGTCTGTTTAAGGTTTTTGAATTAAAATTCATCAAAAATACTGGCCTATATATTTCTTTCCATGGTTTGTCTTTCCTTCATTTAAGTATTAGGACTATATTTGTCTTATCAAAGAATTGTGGTTTTATTTTCTTTCTCAATTTTTGAAAATAATTTATGAAGTATGTACATCAATTGTTCTTTAAAAGTTTGATGGAATTATTTTGTGACTCATCAGGGCCAGGGGTTTTATTTTTTCCCTTGGCCTTTCCTTACAGTAAGATCTCTTTACTTTACTGAGATTAGGTTATTTGAGATCTCTATCAGGTCTTTTGATATTTTGAATGTTTTTAATTTTGACAGTCTTCCTCCTTTTATGTTCTCAGTTTTGTTAGCATATGAGTGAATTTTATTTCTTCAAGTTTTGCTATGATTTTACCTTATTCATTTGCTATTATAGTGATTTGGTTTTCTTTTCTTTTAAACAAGATAAGCTAAGTGTTTATCAATTTTATTTGCCTTTTTAAAGACAAACTTTTAGTTATATTTATCATTTCTATTTGTTTTTTTTGTTTCCAACTTATCTTTCTGCTCTAAATTTAATATCTCCTTCTTTCTGCTTATTTTAGGTTTGTTTATTTGTGAATTCATTAGTTTTTAGATATATATTCAGTTCATTAATCTTCTCTTCTCATTATATTAATATATGACTAAAAAGATATTATATTTTTCCTAAGGATATCTTCAGCTGAATTCCATAAATGTTGGTGTGCTGTTTCATCATTATCATTTTCTCTTACATATTTATTGTTTCTACAATTTGTTCCTTAAGCCACTCTTTTAAGATTTCATTGTAAAGTCTTCATTTAGGTCTCTGTCTTTTGTTTGTGGTCCCTGAATGAATTTCTCTTCTTATTACATTATAGTCTGTAAATGTTGTATTGTTTATTTCATTTAATTTTTCTTTTAATTGAAATATATTTATACCCTGGAACCTGCTCAATTTTTTAAAGTTCCAAATGGTATAGATTGGTATGTTTACTCTTTTGTTGTACCATTTAGAAATTGCCCTTTTTTAATTCTGGTTTCTTCAGAAATTTATTCAGTTCCATTTTTTCCCTTTTGATTATCTTTGTATTAGAATTATACAACACTGAAAGAGGGATATTTAAATCTCCTGTTACTATTGTGTTACTGTCTATGTAGTCTTGAAGTTCAAGTAATGTTTCCTTTATGAATCTAGATGCTAAGTCATTTGGAGTATATAAGTTTATTACTGATGTAGATTAATTATCTATGGTTCCTTTAAAGGATCATGATATAATTTCCTTATCACTTTTTATTTTTTTTAATATTTGTTTTTGCTTTGTCTGATAGTACGGCAGGTCCTGCTTTTTAAAACTTCACTTGATGCATAGAAATTTTTTTCATCCCCTCAGTTTTATTTTGTGTAAAACTTTGCTAAATGTATTTCTTATGAGCAGCAGATTGTAGGGTTTGGTTTTCACATCCAATATGTCACTCTTTTTCATTTTAGTAGATTATTTAATCTATTAATATTTAAAGTCATAAGATTTAGGTTTATATTTTCCTCCATCTCTAAAATTGGTTTTTTTTCAAATTATAATTTTCCCGCTCTTCTGCTATAAACACAGTATTATATTCTTTCAGTTACTTTAATCTTTTTTTTTAAAGATAGCTATGTTCCCACTGGCTCTTTTCTCTTCATTCTAATCTCCTTTCTTCATTTATTCCTTCTTTTCCTTTTGGGTTTTGTTCATTAGTTCCTCTCCATTGCTTTTATCTGGTTATACACATATCCCAGTTTTCTTATCAGTTAGGCAGATGCATTCCCCCTTAATCTATCCACTTCTGCTATTTCTGTTCATTAGGGGTTTTTTTGTAATTTCATTTTTTGTGCACTTTTTTAGAAAGGATTTCTTCCACTGTCTTCATTATCCATCTTCTCTTTCTATTTACACTAGACCCTCACTCTCTGATTCATGGAGCCTGTTACCATTTGGTCTCTCTCTTTTCTCTTTTTGCTTCGTGCAACCAAAGATTTCAAGGCATCAATAATAGGCCTTGCCCTCTAGGTTCTTTCTACCACTGCCTTGTAGGGTTCACCCCATGAATCCCGCTTTTCTATTGCACTTTACTCTCTGAACAATGCTAGTCATGGCAGGTATCAGAGAGGGTACTGACCCAGGGTAAGGCTCCACACCGCCTTGCACCAATATGTACTCTCTCTTGTAATCTTTTTTTCCCCCTACATTTGCCTAGAAATCCCCTTCCAGTCCTATTTGTCAACTTCTCTCCCTTCCAGGACCAAGGAACTTTTCAGGCATCAAAACCCCTAGACCTCATCCAATGTAAAGTCTTCATTTCCTAAAACCCACAAGAGCCTCATTACTCTCTGTTTCTTAGTCCTTTGAACCAAAACCAGCAACGCAGAGCCAACTTTCCTCAAATCAGGGGAGCTTCAGAACTAATAACAGTTTTAAACTTTTCATCATTGTTCTTCTGGGTTACAGCACCCATAAGTATTTTACTCATATGTTGGGACTGGAAGCTCAAATCCGTGTGGACAGTCTCGGGCGGGTAAAAGTGGGACTTCTAAATCTTAGAGTCTTACGAGAAGGTCAGACCGAGCTAGCTCGGCTAGCTCGGGTATTTCCGCCTCTCCCCCGGAGATACCTGATGGGTGGAGTCTCCCTGCCCTCGAGGTCATCCCGGATTGGAGCACACCTAGTTACCTAACAGCATGGCATTGAGATGCAAACTGTGTGGCTGAAGATTAAGTAGGATTGAGGAAGCCTAAAAGCTCTCTTAGCACGTGTGGAGCCAAAGAGAAAAGTAGGGCTCCGCTTCTTTTCTTTCCTCTCTCCCCTCCCCCTCTCTCCCCGCTTGTACTTCTACTTCCAATCCCTTAAGCTTAGCCTCCTTAGGAAATCTCCCCCTCTTCGTCCTAAGAAAGAAGACTCCCTGCACTTGTAACTGAAACCCTGTAATAAAGCTCAACCCCTGTTTGACTCTGGAACGTCCTTTCTCTCATACGTGTATCCGGAGTGGCCAGCCGAAGACCTCGGGAGGTGAGGTAAGGAAGACTCGGGTAGCCCAATACAGGCCTCTAGGCTTGGCAGTTGTCGCCCCAACAGGGATTGGGAGCGTAGATAATCCTGGGTGCTTTTGGGGTACACCCAGAAGGGGCTGTGAAAGAAGCGAGTCCCGAATCCTAGATTCGGAAGGAGAGAAAGGGGAGAGAAGCTTCCCAAACCCCTGGGAAAAGGGCGGAGATGGGGAATCTATTGCCAGTAATAAAGCCAGAGGAACAGGAGGTCTGGGCTGAGAAACTTCACAGGGAATGCAGGGAGGCGGGGGTCACAATAGAGTTAAACGACCTCCGAGAATTTTGTAAGGAAGGGCCGGAGAGGCCAGGGCGGGATTGGAATAAGAGTGGAAGCGGAGAGAGGGGAGGGGAGGACCCAGGCAAGCAGAAAGTTAAGTGGAAAGTTAAGGAGCGTAAAGAAAAAATAGACCCGGAGCTCCATCTAGCGGATGGAAAAGGCGAGGCAGGGGAGAATACGCCGTGCCTTCCCTCCGCGCCTCCTTATAACCTGCTCCATTGGTCAGACAGTTCAGGGCCACAGTCCGGTTTGGAAAAAGGAATAAGAAAGGCTATAGAGAATGGAGAAGATGTAGGGACATTTCCTGTGTTAGAAATAGCGGACCCCAGTGTCCCCGGTGGGGTTCGGAGGAGCCACATACCTATAGAGTGGAAGAGAGTGGCGACTCTTAAAGAGGCTTGTACCAAGCATGGCCCTAATTCACCCTTTGTTATAGCCATGCTTGAAACTCTCAGCGGTCAGTTCGTTCTGACTCCTAATGACTGGAAGAGCTTAGCCAGAGCCTGCCTTACCCCTGGGCAGAAAGAAATAAGTACAGGGAGGGGCCAGGATCAGCTTCCCATAGCTATTGCCCTTCCCTTAAGGCACTGGAAGCTTAAAGAAAGCCAGAGACCAGTGTGGGGAATAGGAGGGTGCCAAAATACCTTAGAGACAATGCACCCAGTAAAGTGGGAGGCAGAAGATGTTAATGAAGCATTTGTAAGCACCTGGCAGCAGCTATACCTAAGTAAAGAGCCACTATGCATTCTTATCAATTTTACCTTAAAGGCGATCCTCGCTAAACAAAGAAGGGGAGATAGAGATCGCCTAATACAATCAGAGCCAAGATCAAGAGGCCTAATACAATCAGAGCTTGATACAGCTGTCTCAAAAAACTCACATAATACTCCAGCTATGAGACATTTTGTGACTTTTCCAAGACAACCCCGCAAGGAAAGTAATACCCAGGCTGGATATAAAGACACATGGGCCATGGTAAAGGATATGGCCTCAGGGAAATGGAAAGGTCCTTATAAGATACTAATATGGGGTCCAGGGTATGTTTGTGTCTCCACAGGAAAAGGTGATGCGTGGATCCCATTAGAAGGATCCGTAGGTGGGAACCGAGGTCGGAGACGACGGAGACGCAGGAGGCGGAGACCCCGCAGAGCCCAGAGACCCCGGAGAAGGATCATACACCACCTGAGCCTGCTGCTGACAGCTTTAACCTTGCTGCCCAGAGAGGAAGCAGCCCTCATCACAACCGCAGACACTGCTGCTGACAGTTTCCCATCTAGGCATCCTTTGTTCGCCAGCTGAATGAGGACTTTGATATCACAAACCCAGGACACTTGGGTGGGGAGGAGGTGACCAATTTTCCACCTGTATAGATCCATTTGCAAGATTAAGGGGGTTGTGACGTGTAAGGCGCCTACACCAGCTGCTTCTCTTAAAATATGCTTTGGGATTTTAGTTGATTGCACTTCCCCTGTTGTAACTCAGCCATTTAGTTTCATCTTTGTTTTATTTGATGCCTCCCTTTGTCAGTTGTGCTAGCTGCAGATTTCTGTGTGAATGAAGTCTTGTTGTAAGGTACTCATATGCTAAAGGCCTTCCTAATCCACTCAGCCTCCAGCCACTGTTTGCTCTAGAGCCAGGTGCGCTCCGCGCATAACAAAGAAGGGGATATGTTGGGACTGGAAGCTCAAATCCGTGTGGACAGTCTCGGGCGGGTAAAAGTGGGACTTCTAAATCTTAGAGTCTTACGAGGCCCTCCATGAACAGCGGGGGTTCGAGAAGGTCAGACCGAGCTAGCTCAGCTAGCTCGGGTATTTCCGCCTCTCCCCTGGAGATACCTGATGGGTGGAGTCTCCCTGCCCTCGAGGTCGTCCCGGATTGGAGCACACCTAGTTACCTAACAGCATGGTATTGAGATGCAAACTGTGTGGCTGAAGATTAAGTAGGATTGAGGAAGCCTAAAAGCTCTCTTAGCACGTGTGGAGCCAAAGAGAAAAGTAGGGCTCCGCTTCTTTTCTTTCCTCTCTCCCCTCCCCCTCTCTCCCCGCTTGTACTTCTACTTCCAATCCCTTAAGCTTAGCCTCCTTAGGAAATCTCCCCCTCTTCGTCCTAAGAAAGAAGACTCCCTGCACTTGTAACCGAAACCCTGTAATAAAGCTCAACCCCTGTTTGACTCTGGAACGTCCTTTCTCTCATACGTGCATCCGGCGTGGCCAGCCGAAGACCTCGGGAGGTGAGGTAAGGAAGACTCGGGTAGCCCAATACAGGCCTCTAGGCTTGGCACTCATAAAGGGCTGCAGCCAATCTGGCAATTGAGACCCCAGGAAACTTCTGGAGTCAGGAAGTTTATTACATTGCAAAAAGGAAGAAGGAAGGAACAGGACATAGGCATAAGTCTGCATGAAAGCTTATCTCAAATCCTTGGGTCTACTAATGTGGCCTCACTGAAAATAGTGTAAGAAATCATGTGTGTGGGGGTTGCTTTATTTTCAACTTGGGAACACGGGATTCATTCTGGTCCTAGATCATGAAAACAGGAGAAGTTGCTTTATTTTTGATACATTTTCATTTTGGGCAAGTTTGGGAGATCATAGGGATTAGGGAAAACATCTAGTCTGCTATCTTGCTGCTCACATGCCCCAGAATCTATTGTATTTTTAAGGAAATTATGGAGGATTTTCCACAAACTCTCTTTGCAAATCATATCCATGACTAAACGTTAAGTATTTTTCAACTATTTCTTTAAAATGATATAGCTGAAGACAAACTCCTCCCTCAAACTTCTCTTCTCCAGGATAAATCATCCCAATTCCTTTCACTTTACCTTGAAGCTCTGACTCTGAGTCTGATTCTGCTCATTATTACAGATAATCAAGAACTGACTTAATTATGCTTCTGACACAAATTCACTTATTAAACTTCTTGGCCCTCAGATCTTGTCTACCTTGTCAAATTGTATCCATCTTCCATTTAATTTTTTGTGTTCTTAATCTGTGTCCTTATATTGAACTTATCCAACTGAGTTCACTTCTCAGCCCTGATTACCAAAATAGCTTTTAAATTTTTGTGTTCACATATTAAGCAATTAGGAATTTTCTTTATTCCATCATTCAGCTACTGGAGAAAATGTTAAATGTTAGATCCAGGTCTAGTCCTGTGAAACAACACTCAGTACCACTTAATATACTTACTCTTACATGCTGTCTAAGACTAAATCTTTGAGAAGTTGCTCACCTTTCCAGTAGCTATGCTTTCTAGGTCATGTTTCTCTATTTACTGATGAAAATATCAAAAAGAAACAAATCGAGAAAGTCAATTTTTATAATCAGAATAGATTAAGGGTAATTGACAAATATAATCTCTCAAGCCAAGCACTCTGTCAGAGAATGAGATTAGATAAAATGTTGTTCTTTATGAAGCTTTGATAGTTGTTACTCATTTAGCTGGGAAGATAAATGTATCATGGTATCCTGGAAAAAGTACTGCTTTTAGGATAACAGGATGTATTCAAATCCTAGCTTCACTGTTATATCACTGGGTTTTAACTTCTGTAGGCCTCAGTTTCTCCCTGTAAAGTGAGGAAGTTGGACTAGTTGATTACAAAAGTGACTTAGAACTCTTCTAGAGAAATTTTTTAAATTATGCCTAGTGTTTTTCAGAACATAAAAGTTAAGTGAAACAACTGCCATTTCTATGGTTAATCTGGTCTTTTACCTTTACTTTTTGGCATTAATTTGGTTCTTTTCTAAAAGTTAGAAACTACATGTGCCATGTAGGACTTCAAAAAATTTGTTTCAAAGGCTCTAGTTTTACTTTCGACATTTACTTCAGCATCCTGGGATGGAAGAAATTAGAGTCTTTCAC
This sequence comes from Notamacropus eugenii, assembly GCF_028372415.1. Classification (NCBI taxonomy): domain Eukaryota; kingdom Metazoa; phylum Chordata; class Mammalia; order Diprotodontia; family Macropodidae; genus Notamacropus; species Notamacropus eugenii. The sequence goes on along the minus strand of NC_092876.1, from coordinate 364,942,023 downwards.
TGTCTTCCTCAACCATTATTTTTCTTTATCTTCCAAGTCCAACCCAAGCTCTCCCAACCTCAAAGTGAAATCTTAAATATGATGTGGTTCTTTCGGGGTGAATCACATCAATGTTGAAAAGAGTGGAAAGATTGACTTGTAGTTCCTTCAGGTGATAGTGCCATAAATCGTCTACATCAAATGACAACATATCCCTGACTAATACTTACTTGGTGTCGGTTTTCAAGGTGTTGCTAGTAAATTTAATCTGAAAGACATTTAAATATAATACAAATTTTAAGTCAACCAACTCTACAAAAGTTAATTTTTCTCTGTCATATAAACATCAGGCTGTCAGTGGGAAACACAAAATGGAGACTTTACCAGTCACTCACAGTCATTTTGCTGCTATAGGACATAACATGAAAATCCAGACCTTTTAACCAAAGGTTATAATATGCAGATTTTCTGCCTGGTCAGGATCATTTGGTCTAGTGCAAAATGGTTAAGTTCATGTAAATATGTATTGTGGGAGCAGCTGTGTCCTTTAAAATGATTATGAACATTTCCTGAGAAAGTAAACGTGACATATTTTTTTAAACTCACTGATCCATGATTTTCTCCTCAGAAAGGGAATTAACTTTTACTCAAGGACTATCTTCTGACCCATACCTATAGGAAGGTTATCCACTTAAAATATAAATCCATGACAAAATTTTTAATTCCTGACTAGATATCTGTTTTCTGTCTAGAAAATACAGAGGCCACTTCCCATTTTCACTAGTTAGTCTGTCATTCTGCTATGTACCAAATACTGTATTAAGCAGAAGGGATCCAAAAAAAGGATAAAAAAAAAAACTGTCCCTGATCTCAAAAGGTCAGAGTTTAATGGGAAAGACAAGATATAAACATTCTTTATATGAACAAGACATGTAAAGAATAAATTAGAGATAATCAACAGAGAGAAGGCACTGTCCTGATCAGAAAATGCAAATTCATTTTAATTGTCAAACCACAGGTGCCTAGCATTAGATATAATCTTAAAGACCTTCTATTTCAGCCTATTTCTTGATTTAGGATTCTCTTCAATATGTCCCCAACAGAAGGTCAGGTATCAGGCCTCTGCTTGAACACTTCGATTGATAAGGAACTCACTACCACAAAAAGTAGCCCATTTCATTTTTGCACAGATCTGTATGCCATAGGATCAAAGATTTATAGTGAGAAAGGACCTTAGAAATGATGTAGTTTGATCCTCTCATTTTATTTAGATCCAGACTTGCCCAAAGACATAAAGTTAAGTGGCAAAGGAAAGAATCAAATCCATGTCCTCTACCTCCAGAAATTATGATCTGTCCATTGCAATTATAGTGAGAACAAACAGTTCTCAATATTGACCTAACCTAAGCATGATTATGGAGGTAAATCTGCCACACATAAAAAAATGTTATGTTTTCCAGAGTCAAAAAACAATACATTTAGGATTGTTTGGTCTTTTTAGGCAGGGAATTTTCTTCTTTCTTTAAAATAAAAAGAAAATCTTGAATTAGCTGAGCAGAAGAAAGGCTAATTGCTTTACACAGAATCTGATGATTCCCCCAAAATGTTGTATACTAATCTTGGGCTTGATTTGATAGTAACTAAACAACTACTTTAGGATGATAGGATTTGGACCCTAAAGAAACCTCAAAGTCCATCTAGTCTAACATCATAATTTTAAACCAAAAGAAAATGACTTCCATAGAAGGCAAATGACTTGGCCAAGGTCCCGTGGGGAGTAAGTTATCATTATCGTTAATGTATTGGCATTTGAAATTATATTTGCTCTATATGAGCCCAAGTGTTTTCTATGTATTGCCACATTTTACTTTTTGGCAAAATGTGAAGGGGTAAGGAAATGTTAACCCCACAGATGCAGAAACCCAGACACTGCAAGGTTAACTGCTCTGTCATTCATTCAACAAGCAGAGTATTTATTGAGCTTTACTATGTGAAGATGAGAGGAATATTTTTTTAAGTAAAATATAATCCCTAACCACAGAATCTATAAGGAAGTAGCTTTTTCCAGCATGTTATCCCTACTTTAAGAACCTAGACCTTCTGTTGCAGGAAAAATATTTGAGGTTTATTGTCTGAGGTTGGGTTTGCTCATTCTTCAGGCCTTCTCTCTGCATCTGCTCTCCTGCTTTCTTATTTGGCTTTGACCTTTGATGCCATCTCAGCTTCTGAATTCTGCATGATCTCCATGGCTCCTGCTTGACTTCTTAGCTCTGATTCTCTTCTTCATCTTTGAACACAGGCTTCTGCACCTTCTGTGGTTCCAGATGGTCTGCTCAGTTTGATCCTGCACTTGATTCTTGACCTCTGCCTTGGTTCTATAGGGTTTGGCTTCTAGTCTGGCATCTCAAATCAGTGGCTACTGATAGCTCATCTTAACACATGACCTCCAGGAGCTTATAATGCTATTTAAGAGAGAAGACTCCCCACTCTCACTACCACTGTCATCCAATCTTTGGCTAAGTCCTGTTAATTCTACCTTCTCCTGTCTCTTGCATGTAGCCCCTTCTCTACTCTGACATTGCCATCACCCTCCTTTAGGACCTCATCTCCTCATACTTAGACTTTTTTAATAACCTGCTGGTTGGTCTCATTAACTCAAGTCTCTCCCTATTCCAATCTATCCTTTATTTAGCTGTTAAGTTAAAATGATATTCCCAAAGTGCAGATCTGATATATCATTCTCCTGTTCAATAAACTCCAGTGGCTTCCTATTACTTCTAGGATGGAAAATAAAATCTCCTTTTTGTTTTTTACAGCTCTTCACAAGCTGGCCCCTTCCCTTCCAGTCTTCTTAAACCATCCTCCCCAAGCCATGTACTCTGGGATCCAGTGACTCTGGCATCCTTGTTCCATCCACAGGATACTAGATTTCTTGATTGAGTATTTTTCATTGGTTGTCCCCCCCAGACCTCCAACTTTCTTCATCGTCATCTTCACTTCCTTGATTCCCTGTCTTCTGTTGTCTCAAGTGAAATCTCACCTCTGCCAGTAGCCTTTCACAGTCCTCTATTCTTACTGCCTTCTCTCTGAGACAACCCCCATTTTAGCGTGTATACAACATGTCCCAAAATTTAAATGTAGCTTTAAGCTATTAAAGCTTCTACAAGATTAAAATATAGGTATTTTAATCTGTTAACACATAAAACTGCTCTGTGACTTTGGGGATACTCTGTCAATCTTTTGGGGACATGGTTGTTTATATGCTATCTCCCTCAGAGTATGATGTCTTTGAAAGCAGGACCTCCCTTTCTTTTTCTTTCCTTTTTTCTTTCTCTTTCTTTCTTTCTTTCTTCCTTTCTTTCTTCCTTTTTTCCTTTCCTTCTTTCTTTCTTTCTTTCTTTCTTCTTTCTTTCTCTTCCTTCCTTCTTTCTTTCCTTTCTTCCCTCACTTTCTTCTTTCTCTCTTTTTGTCTTCCCTTGCATTCCCAGTATTTTGTGCAGTACCCAGCCCATAGTAAGTGCTCAATAAATTCTAGTTGACTGACTGATATACGCTTGTCAGCTAAGGAAGAAACCTTAAGCAGTTAAGAAGCCTTAAATAGTATGTGATCAAGTCCCTAAATAGTTAATTCAGAGGAATTCATAGTAGGGAATGATAAGAAGACTTAAATGTTTGGGAATGCTTGATGGGGGCAAGGTTGTGGGATTTGAGTAGTCAGAGGAAGAGAAGAGTGTAGAAAGGAGCTTGAAGAGGAAAAGTAACTACATGAACAAAATCAGAACTGGAAATAAACACTCCTAAACTACATTATACCTAACTACTTTGTATTAATTTGTGTTTATTCTGCATATGTTTATGAAATGGGTATGGTAAGTGCCTCAAAAGCACAGTATCTAGCATGAGGCATTAGCCACCTCTTTTCTTTCTTAGCTGGCTCACTCATCCCAATCTGCCTTTATATTGGTAGGCCCCAAAATTTGTGAGTGTGGGATGTGGCAGGTGTGGGATGCATGAGAACGATCACCACAACAGGCTATTCTCAAATTCATTCAGATTACTATGGATAAACCTATTTTGAGGGAATACACTCTTCCTTTACTCACCATTGTAACTCTAACCTCCACTGGTCTGATCTCCAGTTACAGAAAATGAGTCATTCACAATAATGGCACTCTCAGATCTTAAGCACAAACATTTACTTAACAATAAGTACTTCTGCTTCCAAACTGAAGAGGCAACACAAGCTATTTTATACATAATCTTGATTAAAGAGCATAGAGAAAGTTCTAATGCCATTGTACTGGCTATGAATTGTCTTTAAATCTTTTGTCATTCAGTCATATCTGACCCTTTGTGACACAAGTTGGGGTTTTCTTGATAAAGATACTATTAGAATGGTTTGCCATTTCTTTCTGTAGGGCCTTTGACAGATGAGGAAACTGAGGCAAATAGGGTGAAATGACTTTCCCAGGGAGTCTTTATAATAAAGTATTTTAAAAAGAAGAAAAAAAGAGGAAAAAGTGAAAAAAAATCAGCAAAACATCAATACATTCCCCCAATAAAAACCTCATGTCATGTAATTTTTCACACTTGCGGATCCCTGACCAAGTATCTTTTCTTTAGATACAATTTTATACTATTCATCGTTGATTATTGTGGGGCTTGAGTTCTTTCGATTTATTTTGTTGTGGTCATTGTGTATAGTGTTTTCCTTGATCCTGCTTATTTAGCTTTCTTCTCTTAATATAACTAAGTCTATTCATTATTCTAATGGTTCAAATCTCTCTTCTGGAACACAATCACTCACCTTTTCCTTAAAATATTAAAAAAAACGCTCAAATACCCCTCCTTTTTCCAAGTTTTAAAAGCAAGTGCTTATTTGATCATCCTGTTGTCTTAATTACTTCACACTTCATGATTTTTAACCACTAAATCCTGAAACTCAATCATTTGCAAATGATCTAAGGGAACACAAAGCCCTGTAATCTCAGTCACCTCTAGGTCTTCAAACCTGTCCTCTTACTGTTCTGTGTTTCAAAAAACTATATGGCTTTACACGTGTAGTTTATAATTTATTGAGTAACTAAAAGATCATTTTATGCTACTTTCAGCAATGAAAAATGTATGACCTTATATCCTTTACAATATGATTTAAGCTTTTATATTTTACAATATTCATTTTCTGCTGCTCTTGTCAACAGCCAAACTGCTCACATCTTAATTGAAAGCTGTTTCTTTACACATGGATTTGAGCATTTTTATTAAAAAAAAGGTCTTTGTCTTTCATTCACTAAACTGTTCAGCTATGAAAGGAAAATTACCTAGTTGACTTACTTCTTTTCCTCTATAAAAAAATCTCTTTTCTGCCCCTTTCAGCAGCTAAACTGTTTACATCTTAATAAGGCAATCTCTTACAGTTTTAGATCTGCTTGTCACTTCTGTTAGAATATATGCTCCTTGAACATAGTTGTCTGCTTTGTACTTCTATCTCCAGCACATAACAAGAGTACCTGGCAAGTAGTAGGTGTTTAATAAATGCTAGTTGAATGGTTCTGTGGTGTAGGCATTAGCCTTACTGGAATAGAATGATGGGGGATAAAAATAATAACATATTTAGATACTGCCACTAATGTACACTTCTTTGCCTCATCAGGGCTTTGATATCACCCTAGGTCATTAAATCAGTAGAGCTTAAGCTCTGTCAAATCCTATCAAGCTGAAAAGATTTTGAGAATTCATCTTGTGCTGAGCCATATTTCTATTGTTCAAGGACCAAACTAACCAAGTTGATTGAGGTTTATCATTTGGCTGTTCTCAGGTTGAGGAATTATTCACCTAAGGCATCCCAGAAGACTCTTTTTCTTGAGCACAAAAACTTGCAATCAGTGTTGGTTGAATTTTTCCTTCGAAAGAAATCACAAATTCTTCAAGTATTAATTTAAGTATATATACTGCTAATTGCCTTGAAACCAGTTTTTTTCTTTTGATATTTATAATCATCCTGAAAGGTAGGCAATACAAATATTTTGAGGGTTGTTTTTATTTTGCCTTTGTATCACTAATATCTAGCACAATGCCTAACACTTTAGGATTTAATAAATGCATGGTTCAGTATAATAAGCACTAGAATCTAAGTTCAAATTCTGACTGCCACAAACTATCTCTTCATGTGATGTTGGACAGATAAAGAGTTTAACTTTTCTGGTTGTCAGATTCCTTATCTACAAAATTAAAGTTTAGGCTACATAACTTGGAAGCTATTTTTCAAAGCTAGATCTAAACTGGAGGAGACTTTTGAACTCATTTAGTCAAACCCCTCATTGTAAAAGTAAGAAAATTAATCTGAATTCCTATTTTTACAGACAGGGAAACTGAGGCTCTGGTGGCACAAGTTGTTCATGACCATATATGTACATTTGGAAGTGCCCTTGAAGGCCATTTAGTTCAATCCCCTGGTGTTACAAATGAAGAAACAAGTCCAGGGAGGTTAAATCTGAGGCAGAATTTGAATCTTGGTCTTTTGACTTCAGAATCACATAATTAGCAAGTAGCTGAACCTAGATTTGAGCCCAAGTCTTTTTCTTCATACTCATTGTTCTTTTTCCTCTATCTGACCACCTTTCAGATAAAGATAGCATATCAGGGGTAGCACTGGGACCAGAATTCACATTTCCATATTTACATTCAATAACCTTCCCCAAGATCCGGCTTTTAATTCCTTTCAAATGTCATGTGCCTAAGGCATTATTGCCTGTAGTTCTAATAAGACATCGCTGAATAATTATGATGACAGATAGTGGAGGCTACTTAGGAGAACCAAAACTCACTTTGTTTTTGACCTTTGTACCTAAGTCCTTGGCAAAGTGAAAGTAGGAAAGAAAACTTGAAGTGAAGCAAGCTGTTAAGCAGGCCCAGTCATTTGGGTTTAGCACAGGTGGGTTCAGGAATGATGCCTTGGCAATTAGTGAAAAATAGGAGCACATACAATAAAATAAAGCTGTATGTTGCTTAAATGGCTTTAACAATAACCATTACACACCAGTTCATTAGAGGCAGTAAAGTACCTATTTTGTAAGAGGAAGGGGGAAGAAAAGAAAGCTCCAGGAAATAAAAATCTGGGGGTGAGGGAGGGGATGTGTGGGAGGTAGAAGGAGGAGAATCAGGGAGTGTGAAGGATGGCCAGCTTTTCTTTTCAGTATGCAAGTAGATTAACATCAGAACAATAGATTTCCTTTCTAATCCTTTCAACAAAGGTTGGTTTGCTTATCTCATCTTGGGGCTGGAAAGAATGTAGCCCACAAAGCTGGCTGAGGCTTCATTTGTCCATTTGGGTTTCTAGTGCAAGCACTCAGAAAGTATAAAAAAATAGTAGGAATTCTTAGTATACGGATTTCTTTTTAATCAGTCAAATTTAAGTGAGATACTAAGACATAAATAAAAGTAATTTACAATTGCCACAAAAGTACATAATGCAATTTTGCAGCAATAGGGCCCTCTGACAATACAGTTGTTCCTTGGAGGAACAGTTTCCAAATCCCCTTACATTTAAAACATAATCGCTCTCCCTTCTTTGTAGACTTTTCTCTTGTAGAGTCTGAATTGTCCTGGCTACACTAACAATATCTAGAGTAAATCTTTTTATTATATTCAAACCACAGAAAACAGACTATTAGAACTATTCTTCATGCAGTAATGACACTGATATTAGAGTTTCCTGAGAAGGTCAATATAAAAATTAGCCTACTTAATAGAGGTTCAGCATCAAAATTTGTTTTAAACAGATCTATGTATCTTATACAGGCTTAACTTATGAAATGTAGGTCAATACATTGTTTCATGTAATAGAAGTGTTCCTAAAAATTGAGTGGAATATAAGATATGGTAAATTTTAATGTTTGCATCATTGATTACAGTTAGCAGGGATTTCAGACAACATCTATTTTAATACTCTCACTTTAAAAAGAAGGATTATAGGAGAATTAACTTGCCTAAGGTCACATAGGTTTAGGTAACTAGAAGAGTAGAAATCTGAACTCAGATTCTCTGATTCCAGTTATTTTTTCCCTACACCATACTGTCCCCTAGTCACTCAAGAAAATTAAGGGAACACTTTGGGTGAATCATTTCATAAAAAAAAAGTTGGAGTCAGGGACCTGAGTTTGAATAGATCTCCTACTTAGGAGTGTGTGAACTTAAGCAAATTTCTTCTCTGGACCTCAGTTTCTCTATCCATACAAAATGAGCGGTTAGACTACTTGATCTCTAAGGTCTCTTCCAACTGTGAATCCTTTGTTGCTAAGATTCCATAAACTCTTCTGTAATATAAATTATCAATTTCAGATTGTGTATATGGGTTTTCTCAAGGTGAGAGATACAATTAACCAATAAATTCTACTCATGTAAAGGGCCACTAAGAAGATTTGCCAATTTCTGGTTTTGTTTTATGTGTTTTTTTGTTGTTTTTTTTTTTTTTTAAGGCTTGAAAATCCTTAACAAGGAACAAAGTCTTTCATTCTGCTCTTGGAGATATTTTAAATTGCAAATGCTTCCAGAGAAGTTTGTAGTATTGACTAATTTACTTTAAGACTAAATGACTATGCTCTCAATTATTGTTGCTGTTGTGGCTGGAGGGACAGAGATGAAGTTTTATTAGGGAAAGGATAGAATCCAAAGCATTGAGTATGAATTGGGCAGTAAGGAGCCTATTGCCAAAAATCTATTTCTGGGCCTACCTCACTTTTTTGTTCAGGCAAAATCTCTTCATTTCTCATCCAATTGCAATCCTTTGGATTTCTCCACCATGTGTCTTTTCTGGTTACCTTCCATCCTTTTCTCCCATTCTGTGTTGTATTTTCACTTAGATTGTAACTCCCTGAAGAAAGGGAACATCATGATTTTTTTCATATTTGCATCCCCAGTGCCTGGCACATACTAGGCACCTGATAAATGTTAATTGACTGACTGACTGATATCCCCCTGAGGTTGTCACTATCTAGTGCTGGCCCTTGTTGCCTCACAAATGAACAAACAGACAACAAAAGTTGTTCTCCCTTTCTCTAATCTCACCCCACTCCAATCTGTCCTCTACTTAGCTATTAAATTGATTATTCTAAAATACCAGTCAGACCATATCACTCTCCCTCCTCCCACCCCTCATTTAGTAAGCTCCAGTGACTCTATTACCATCAGGATCAAATAAAAAATAAGTGTCTGTTTGGCTTTCAAAGTCCTTCATAATCTAGTCCCTTTCTACTCTTCTCATCTTTACCTTACTCCCTTTCACATATGCTGCAAATCCAGAGACATTGGCTATCTTTCCCACATGGCACTCATTTTCTCAACTGAGTTTTTTTCCCTGGCTGTCACCAATGCCTGGAATGTTCTTCCTCCTCATCTCTACCTCCTAACTTCCCTGGCTTTCTTCAAGTCCCAGCTTCTGCAAGAAGCCTTTCTTAGTCCTCTTTAATCTCAATGACTTCCCTCAAATATTTGCTCTCTATTCCTGTGTATTATCTTCATTTATACATAATTATTTGCATGTTGTCTCCCCCTTTAGGCTGTGAGCACTTTTAAAGCAGGAATTGTTGGGGTTTTTTACTTTTTTTGACTTTCTTTTTATTCTCAGTGTTTAGCTCAGTGTTTGTTACATAGTAGGTCCTTAATAAATGATTACTGACTGAATCAGTATTATCTCTAGAACTACTAGCAAACAGGTGATTCAATGCTATTACCTAAACATATATATCAAAAAAATCCAACTCACATCAGTTTATATATCTATACATATGCACACTCACACACATATATTTAACTCAATTTCAACTCATTCCTCATCTTTCTTCTCTTTTTCTATAGCCTTTGACACTGTTGATGAACCTTTCTTATATGCATAATTTCTCCTAGATGGGTTTTTGTGACATCGCTCTCTCCTGGTTCTCTTTCTGACTAGATGACCAATCCTCAATTTTCTTATATGATTTTTTTTTCCATATTACTCTTTTTAAGTATGGGCATAACCCCCAGAATCTTGTCTTGGGTTCCCCTTTCTTTTTTTTTTTTGCCTTCTCTTACTTGTAGACCCATAGGGTTTAATTGCATTTCCATGCTGATGACTCACAAATCAATGCACACAGTTTCAGGCTCCCCTAGCTTTACATCGCCCATTGCATATTGGGCATTTCAAACTGGATGCCCCAGACACATCTCAAACTCCAAATTTCCAAAAGAGAACCAATTCTCTTCCTATATGAACTTCTTTATTCCTGTCCAGATTTCCACCATCTTTTCAATCTTCTAGGTTTCCAGCCTTGGCATTATCCTTAGTTTCTGACTGTTCTTCACCCCACACTTCCAAATGCTATCATTCCTACCTCTCAAACATCTCTTAGATGCATCTCTCCTTTCTATTCATACAGTAATTACCTTAGTTCAGGCCCTCATTAGCTTTTCCAGAATTATTACAATGGATTCTTAATTGATCTCCTTGTCTCCCTCTCTCTTTTCAATTCATGCTCCCCACTGATGCTGTAGAGATTTTCCTTATGCTCAGGTCTAACCATGTTACTTTGCTAGTGATTAAATATATTCCAGTGCCTCCCTGTGGCTTCTAGGATCAAATATAAATTGATCTTTAAAACCTTTTGCAACCTGACTCCAGATTCATTATATAAAATATCTTTCCTTCTTACAATTTATCATCTAGTAAATCTGGCCTTCTTATTGTTCATCGTAGGGCACTTCCTGAAAAGACCATCAAATCAGAGGTACTAGTGCTCTCTGAACAATCCATTCACACCAAGGTTTGAGTTAGCAACCTGATGGTAAGATTAGAGGTGATGAACTTACACTGGGAGGGGCATCTTGTTTCTTGGAGTTGGAATCAAGAAGAGTAGCAGAGGCAGAGTGGAATGAGAACAGGACAACATGACATAAAACTGGAAAGGTAGATGAGAGGCCAATTGTGGAGGTCTTTTGATTATGGGCTGAAGGTTTTGGTATTTTATCAATAAGACATGGGGAGATATTGAATTTTTTTGATTAGAGAATCAATCAAATTTTAAATCTCAATCCTCTAAAAAGTGTGCAAAGTTGATGCCAATCCTTTGATCCAGCAAAACCTCTACTAGGTCTATATCCCAAAGAGATCATAAAAAAGGGAAAAAACACACGTGTACAAAAATATTTATGACAACTCTTTTTGTGGTGGCAAGGAATTGGAAATTGAGGGGATGCCTATCAATGAGGGAATGACTGAACAAATTGTTGTATATGAATGTAATAGAATACTAACGTGCTATAAGAAATGATGAGCAGGCAGATTTCAGAAAAACTTACATGAACTGATGCTGAGTGAAGCGAGCAGAACCAGGAGAACTTCGTATACATTAGCAGCAACATTCTGCAGTGTTCAACTATGAATGACTTAGTTTTCAATAATACAGTAGTCTAAGACAATTCCAAAAGACGCATAATGAAAAATTCTATCCACATCCAGAGAAAGAACTATGAAGTCTGAACACAGATTGAAGCATACTATTTTCACTTTCTTGTTGTTTCTTGTTTTTTCTTCCTCTTTTGTTCTGATTCTTTCTTCATAACATGACTAATATGGAAATAGGTTTCATATGATTGTACAGGTATAACTGAAAACAAACTGTGCATAGAATTTTCATTTTAAAATTATGAATGTCTGTGTTCAGAAAATATCTTTGGCAATTATGATCTGTGTAACTGAGCAAGTCCCTTAATCTCCTTGAGCCTAAACTTTCTCATCTATGAAATAAGGATATTAATCCATTGGTACATATCTCATAAAATAGGGTTGGTTTTAGTAAAGTAAGAAAATATAAAATGATTTGCAATCCTTAAAGTATGACCTAAGTGTTTACTGTTATTATCCATTCTTAGTTCACAAATATTTATGGAGCTGACCTCAGGAGGGCCTCAGCTCAACCCCAGGACCCAGCTGACCACACAGTATGAAGCTGCTTAGCAACACTGCTTAAAAATGTGACATTGCCAGAAAAGATCTAAGCCTACCAACTAGAGGGGTCCAACTGAGAGTCACTTAGAAAAGAACAGCCCTCATTTACCACGCAAGCAACCACTTCCTTATACAATTAAGAGTGGCACTTCTTCACTACTTGGATTTTACTTCTCTACTACTTCTGCTGCTTAAAGTACTCCCAAAGTGTGCTCGGTTATGGAGGAAAAGAAAACAGAGGACAGGGAAGGTGGAATATGAAGGATGGTTTGAAAGAATACACTTGACTCCTTTTACTTCTTTCTTATTGCAAATACCAATTTTGATTTATGCATTTGCTGATATATTTTCCAGTTCTAACATCCAAGTGATAATTACTTTTTCTGGCTAATGTTGCCAATGCTAACATTTTACTTAACGGTCTATCTCTTTTGCTTTCTAAATGGGGCAGTTGTTGAGCAAACCATAAGACTAATTCAAAAAGCTCCCTGTTGTCCAAGTGTCCTTTGGGAGCAGAGAATGAAGAACCTGGGGCAGTGATAACCAAGAAAGTAATGAGAGGGAGAGGGAATATTGGTCTTAATAGGCTTAAAAAGGATCAAACCATAAGTGATGCATAGATGGCATTTGGGGATGGAGTGCTGGGCCTGGAGTTGGAAATTACTATGTTAAAATCCAGCCTCAAAATATTTGTTAGCTCTAGGACTCTAGAAAAATCATTTAACTCCTACAAAGTTTTTAAATTCAATATTAATTGTTCAATAACCCCCAAATTCAAGACTCTATAAACAATAATCTTTAAGTTCTACCAGGACAACAAATTTAACTCCTACAAAGTTTCAACTGTAAAGTGGAAGTACTAATATTAGCACCTAGTTCACAAGTTTTTTGTGATCTCAAATGAGATAATATTTGTAAAACACACAGCACAAGGTCTGACACATAGTAGGTGCTTAATAAATGTTTCTTCCTCTGCTTCTTCCCCTCCCTTGTATGATAAGTTGTGAGCAAGGCACTGTGGGAAATTTCAAAACAGTCTTCACTCCCAACTTGCAAACATGTCAAAAGTTTGTAAATTAATTCTTTGCAATACTCTTCCTGTTTTGTTATGAATTTTTATTCATCTGTTTCAGTTGTGTCCAACTCCTCAGGACCCCATTTGGGGTTTTCTTGGCAAAGATACTGGAGTGGTTTGTCATTTCCTTCTCCAGTCCATTTTATAGATGAGGAATTGAGAAAAACAGGGTCAAGTGACTTGCCCAGCATCACACAGCAAGTAAGTGTCTGAGACCAGATTTAAGCTCAGGAAGATGAGTCATCCTGACTAAAGTCCCAGCACTTACCACCTAGCTGCTCCCTTGTGATAAATATAATGCCATAAATGTAATGAAAATTAGAATTGGGCAAGCTGAAGCAAATGACTCTATGGGACATCAAGAATAAGTCAAAAAAAAATCTAAAAAATGAAAAGATAGAAGAATATGTAAAATATCTAATTGGAAAAATAACTGACCTAGAAAATAGATCCAGGAGAGAAAAATCTAAGGATTATTGGTCTACCAGAAATCCATGATGAAAAAAAGAGTCTGGACAATATCTTCCAAGAAATCATCAAGGAAAATTGCCCAGAAATCCTAGATCCAGAGGGCAAAATGTCATCGAATCTACCGTTCACCTCCCAAAAGGGATACCAAACTAAATACACCAAGGAATATCGTTGCCAAATTCCAGAACTATCAAGTGAAGGAAAAAGTACTGCAGGCAGCCAGAAAGAAACAATTCAAATATCGAGGAGCTACAGTCAGGATCACACAGGACCCAGCAGCTTCTACATTAAAAAAATCAAATGAATTGGAATATGATATGTAAGGCAAAGGAGCTCAGACTAGAACCAAGGATCAGTTACCCAGCAAAAGTGAGCATAATATTTCAGCCAAGGAGATGGACATTCAATGAAATAAGAGATTTCCAGACCTTCCTGATAAAAAGGCCAGAACCCAATAGAAAATTTGATCTTCACACACAGGTCTCAAGAGAGGCATAAAAAGGTAAACAAGGAAAAAAAAAGCTTGTTGCTCAATATGGGCAAACTGTTTACATTCCTATAAGGGAAGATGATACTTGTTAAGTATTGTATATTTATTATGAAATATAAAAGGGATATACATAGATAGAGGAAGTGGGTATAAAGTAAATGATGTGATGATAAAAATGTGATTTAAGGGTGCAAAGGGATTGTAACCAGAGAGATTACTTCTGTATTTCTTTTCTTTTACAAAAATGCCCATATTTTTGCTAAACATTAATTTAAAAAAAAGACCAGTATGGCCATACACAATGGAAAAATAAAATGAATGGAAAACACACATTCCCAACAGTAATGTGACTGGAGAAGAGGCATATCAATTTAGTCCATCAATATGTATATCTGGGAAAGACATTGCAGATAGGAAAAAAAAAGATATCTAACAATTATGCAGTGAATTAACATTTGAATTGCAATTTACATAACAATAATCCAATGAGCAAATGGGCTATTACTTGCCATATTTTACAGATGAGGAAATCAAGGTTGAAAAAGCTATGACTTGTCCAGTTTTATAGAGCTAGTAATCCTGAGGTAGGATTTGAATTCAGGTTTTCCTGACTTCAGTCCTAGCATTCAATTCACTAGGCCTCTTAAGCTTTTTCATGAACAGTGAGATGAACCCCAAACTAATTAAGAAGGAATTAGGCTGGATTGCATTTGGGACCCCAGAATACTTCCTGCTGCAAAAATCCTTCTCCTTAACAGTAATGCTCTCCCAATAATGATATGTGGCAGCAAATCATGGAACACTACTACCTTAAAAGATTTCTGAAAATTATAAACAACCCAAAAGACTTTGGAAAGACTCCTGTTAGACATAGTTTGACTGAATGTTATCGCCAAAGATGATCTTTGAAGAGTAAGTGATATGAAAGATATCTGTGCTTGGAAACTGAAGAACAGCCTGAGTGATGCAGTGCTATTCCTATGGTTAAATAAATATAAATGAATAACAAGGGCAGGGTTTCTCAAATTTTCTGTGTTACTGACCCCTTTGACAATCTGATATACTCCCTTCTAAGAATAATGCTTTTAATTGCATAAAACACATAACAAATTATTACAAAGGAAACAAATTGTGTTGAAATACAGTTATCAAAATACTGAAAAACAAAAGTTCTTATATCCCAGATTCAGAATCCATGAACTAAAAGAAGAACTATATTATATGGGTAGAATATAGTAGAAGATGTGCAAAAAGCCATGGGCAGAGGGGGTGGTAAAAAAAAGAAATTTACACAATAACTATATTATATAATTAAAAGGAATAGCAAGTTGTACACAATAGATTTGCGATATTGTATGGAATCATCTTTTTTATCATACTGTGTTATGAAAATGCTTTTTTAGTTCCATAAACTAAAATATTTTTAAATTAATATAAAACATAAGAAAAGAACCACTTAATTAAGGATCAAGCTGTCTTACAAAAAAGACATAGGCAAAGCCTATGTCTTAGTTACACACCAGTGGGAACTACCTATGATTCTTAATATAAAAATATTGTTTCCACCAGACAACATATCCAATGGCAGAATTTGAAACTTGGAAAGGACCTCATCAGCACAACACATACATGATAAGAATCCCCATCTCTGCTTGAAGACCTCCTAGAACAGTTCATTTGTCTTTTGAATTATAATTAAACATTTTTTGAGTTATAGTTATTTGGAAGTTTTCCCTGACATTAAATCAAATTTTGCCCCCTGGTAACTTCTACCCAGAAACTCTTGATTCTACTTTCTGGAGCAAAAGAGAAGACATTTAGTCCCTCCTCAATGACAGCCCTTCACATCCTTAAAGAAAACAACTTCAACTAGTCTTCTTGTCAGTGAATGTAGCTAAACCAAGAATTGGAGGCATAAAAGACTGCTGTCAGAGAGAAGACAGAGGATAAAAGTGGTGAACTCAGAAGTTCACAAAACCTAGATGTGGACATACTATTGTCCCAACATAAAATATAAGCTGATACTGTATATCTGTACAAATAAGTCTACTTCCTGGAAAACCACTTTGGAGACCACTGTAGCCTGCCCTTTCTCCTTAGACTATGGCTTACTCTCACACAAATCAGAAAGCCAGCTTCCCAGAGGTCACTGAAGGACTTTATCACTCATTTTTACCTTTCAGAGGAGTCAAACATTTTCAGTTCTAATGAGTAAAACTCTCAGTCAAGACCAAGAAGATACTCCAAGTATGATTCAACAACACTCTTCTCAAAATGAAAGAAATAAGAAACTTTAAAAACCTAATTCAGAGCAGACTCTGCCAAGATACATACAGCTATATTTCTGATCACTTGTAGCCTGTAATAGTAGCCTCTTGAAAGACTAAAACAAAAATCTATTTCCTTAAAGAGGAATGTTCACTCAGGGGTATACTTGAAAAAGGAAAAATATATACAAAAGCAATTTACTATGACAGCTATTTCCCTTATTTTCTCTTCTATTATCATACTTATATGGGTCTGAACCTTTGTTCTAATCTCATCATCCAGATTCTTCTTTTGCTGAATTCAGTACCTAAATTATAAATGTCTGTTTATGACAGTTTGATTACTTCATGAGAAAAAAAATACAATTTCCAAATTCTGAGCCCACTTCTTCAAAGCAACCTTTCTTTTTTCTTTCATCCTTTTTCTTTCTTTCCTTCTTTTTTCCTTTGCCTCCTTGCTTCTCTCTCTCTCTCTCTCTCTCTCTCTCTCTCTCTCTCTCTCTCTCTCTCTCTCTCTCTGTATGTGTGTTTCTCTCTCTCTTTCCCTCTCTCCCACCCCCAGGGTGTAAAGGTCACTCATGGACCTGATGCCATGGTTGATCTGCACTGTGGCTTTGACCTTTTGGTTTACTTGTTTCTGACCTGGACTCCTTTACCCCTCCTTAGGCATCCAGATGGTCCCCACCTACTGGGGACTCTCCATATTGGTGCCAGATTATGTGCATTCAATTGGGTTGTGTTAATATTACTAAAGCTTAGAACTCCAGAGCTCAAGGCATATACCCAACTCCGCCAACTGTACTCCTTGCTTACAGGCATGTGATAAGATGACTAGACAAAGTAACTTTTCAAATCTGGAAAGGCAAGATAGGCATTTCCTAGTCTCAGAATGTCATTAGAGACATTTTCAGAAATGTCCTCTTATAGAATATATTGGATAAAAATAACAATAGGTATGGCCCTCAATAAACCTGTTGTATTTACTAATTACTGGGTCACAGACTTTATTTTCAATGTGGGCTCTCCTTTTACTTCTAAAACCCACAATTTCTCAGTGAGGGTCAGGGGGCTACTATGGCCAAAAACATTCAGGTCTTTGAAAATCATTCTTTTGTTAAGGACTGATATTGACTTTAGCTATGTTTGTCCTTGAATAACTGACACAGTCTGTCAACCCACCCAATCATAAAGCCCATTATGATTGCTAGGACCTACCTAGACTACCTAATCCATAGTTACAAACTTCAAGAACTTAGAGTCACCTCCAAGCCATAACTGTCACACAATTCTTACCATCAGAAACACATTAGTACATAGATAGCTCTCGAAAATGAGACTTTCATCAAAGAAACACTGCAAAGATTTTTTGTTTCCCTTAGTGATTTGTTTCCCTTCTAGTTTTAATTGCATTGGCTTGATTTGTTTTCTCAAATTATTTTATGTAATCAAAATTATATTTTATCATCTGTGATCTTCTATATTGCTTTGTTTAGTTATAAATTCTTTCTATATTCATACAGATGAAAGGTGACTTCTTTCCTTCCCCTTCCTCCAATATGTTTACAAAGTGACTTTTTATATATGTCATGTATCCATTTGGAACTTATCTAAATTTATGGTGTAAGGTGCTGTTCTATGGTTAATTTCTACCAGAATGCTTAGGAGTTTTTGGTTTAGGGTTTTTTTTGCTTTGGGTTTTTGTTTTTGTTATTTATCAAATAGATAATTCTTACCTTAGTAGTTAGGGGTCTTTGGATTTATTGAACTCTTGGCTACTAGATTCAATTGCTTATGTATACTGATTAATCTCTCTTTTTAAAAAAAAATGGGAGCTATTTTGATGATTATTTCTTTGCAGTATGATTTGAGACCTTGCCTTGCTCCCATCTTTATTTTTCATGTTGTTTATTATTTCCCTTGAGATTCTTGTTCTTTTGTTCCTGTAGATGAATTCCATTATTATGTTTGCTCTATCTGTATAGTAATCTTTTGGTAGTTTGGTTGGTATGGCACTGAATAAGCAAATGGATCAGTTAGTACTATTACATTTTTATATTGGCTTAGCTTAACCACAAGTAATTCATATCCTTCCAATTATTTAGGTTTACAAAAGTTCCAATTTTATTCCTGCATTATCTATACTTATTCTCTCTTTTTCATTGTCTTGTTTTGTTTGTATAGCTAGCATTTCAAGCAATATCTGTATCTGTATATCTGTATCTATATCTAGCTATATGTGCCTATATATACACATATGAGGAGGAAAAGAGACAAACAGAGAGAGAGAGAGAGAGAGTACAGAGATGATAAGGTGGTAATGAAGGTCTGCTTTGTCCCTTATTTTACTGGAAAGGCCTTTAGTTTATCCTCGTTGCATATAATGCTGACTACTGATTTTAGCTCAACTACCATATTAAGGGAAAATCCATTTATTTCTATAATTTCTTTTATTTTAACAGAAATGGGCATTATATTTTGCTAAAAGCTTTTTCCATCATCATTTATATAATCACATGAATTTTGTTATAGTTAGTAATAGGGTCTGATGTTCTTTTAGTTTTCATAATATTGAATTAACCTTGCATTCCTGATAATTCAACTGCCCATAATGTATAAAAATTTTAATGTGTTGCTTTAGTCTGTTTGCATTTAAATTTTCCTTTTGAAATTTTCCTGGCAATGTTCATTATCTGTATTATTCTATAACTTTTCTCTCTTTTGATTTTCCTTGGTTTGGTTATCTAATTCATATTTATATCATAGAAGAAATTTATTAGTATCCCCTTTTTTGTTCATCTTGCACCCAATTTACATGGTGTGTGGAATTAATTGTTCTTGAAATGTTTAATAAAATTACTTTAAAATCTATGAGGCCCTGTCCACCCTTTCTGAAATCAACACTTGGTTTCATTTATTGTTTATTCAACAGCATTATAAATCATTGGATTTTTTAAAATATTTATTTCATGGTCCATTAATTTTTGATTTGGGGGGTAAATATATATTGACATAGAGTTGAGCAAAATAATCTCTGTTGGTTTCCTTTTTCTCCATTTGTTTTGAATTTTCTTTTTTTTCTGTTCCAATTTTCTAACTATTCTCATTTTAATCAAATTGTCTAATAGTTTATCCATCTCATTGTTTTAATCATCTTATAGTTTGACTTATTAATTCGCTTTTTTGCTTTCAACTTGTTTATTCCTTTAATGTTCTAGATGTTTATTTTGTTCTTTAACTTTTTTTAATGCATTAGATTTTATGAGAAATTTTTAGTTGCATATCCTGTTTATTGATTTGTTCATTTTCTCCCTCTTTTTGATAAAAGAATCTAAAGATATTTATTTCTCCTAGAACTATTTTGACTGCCTCATAAATTTTCATGTGTTGTTTCATTGTTCCAAATATAGTTAATGGAATTCTCTTTTTTCTATTAATTGAAAATAATTCAATTAGGATTGAATTATGTGGTCTCCAAATTAATTTTTATCCTATTTTCAAATATTTTGTTATTCATTAAATTTTATTAAATGTATTTAATTGCATTGAACTTAGTAAAATAATTGTTGAATATAGGTACTTTCTACATTTGTTGGTGAAGTTTTAATGTGCTATATGATACAGGATCAATTTTGTAAAGGTTCTATGCACAACTGAGAGATATGTATGCTTCATTATCACTCCCATTCAATAATTGTCAAAGATCTATTTACATGCTGCTAATCAGAGGTAGAAAATACTATGAAATATTGATGACTAGGCCTACTACAAATTTATATTTTATAATTTCAACTGGTTCTTCACTGTATCAAAGAAAGATTTTTATACATCCTTAATTCAGTACTCCACTCATCACATCAGCTATCCCATATTTTTATGCCTCTTCAGGCTTTCATGGCACTCTCTTCCCTATCCTTTCACTGAGGATCATACCTTATACTTAATCAAAAAATTCAGACTATTCTATAAGAATCTCCTCTTTTCTCCCTCTCATCATTTTACATCACTCATTTTTTTTTCCACTATCGCCTTTCTTGCAGAAAAAAATTACCCTTCTTATATAGCAAATTTTCAACAAGAACTCTTGATCCAACACTGTCTCCCAAAAATTGTTCCTTCTAGTGATTTGAGGATCAAATTATATAATAATTGTAAAATATTTAGCACAGTGTTTGGCACATAGTGTTATATTAACTGTTATTGTTAGCTACTATTATTATAGCTCTTATTGTTATACATTTATATATTATATACTAGCTACTTTTATTATGGATATTGTTACACAATATATATAGCTATGTAATATTGTTATTATCCTAACATTCCCATTCTCTTTCTAATCTTTAATGTCTCTCTATTTACTGGATTGTTTCTTATTGTCTACAATCACATCCCTGTCTCTGTATCTTTAAAAATAACATTAACAGCACTGCATTTGACCTTCTCACCTCCATCAGTTATCATCCTATATCTCTCCTCTCCTGTTTGGTTAATTCTTTGAGAAACCCACCTACAATTTTTGCCTCCTATTCCTCTTCTTTCTTGGTATCCTAAACCAGTAACAATCTGGCTTGCACCTCATCAATCAACTGAAATCGTTCTCTCCAAATTTACCAATCACCTCTATTGCTAAATTTAATTAACCCTTCTTGATTCCCATACTCTTGACCCTCCTGGAGCATTTGATACTGTCAATGACCCTATTACCCTGTATACTCTCTTTTCCCTAGGTTTTCAAAAGAAACGCAATCCTAGTTCTCTACTCTGTTCTTCTCAGTATCCTTTACCCTAGTCATGCCCACTAACTGTGTTACCCAGGTCCTTCAACTCTCTTCTCTTTTCTTCCTATGCTATCTCACTTGTTAATCTCATTTGCTCATATAAGTTCAGTTGTCATCATTATATAGATGATTCCTGGATGTCCATATGCAACCCTTATCTTTCTCCTGTACTCCAGTCTTTGGATCACCACATATATTGGGTATCTCACATTGTATGTTCTGTAGCCTCAATATGTCCAAAATGGAACTCATCTAATCCCCCAAAACTTCCTTTCATCCCAACTTTCCTTAAAGCTCACAGCTTTTCTCTTCTGCCATATTATATTTAAAACATTCTACTTTTTAGTGTCAGTTGTTGAGTCTTGTATGATCCTTGTTGTGGTTCTTTGATACTTAATTTTTTTTTTTTAGATGCTTTTGTTAGGTTGTTTTTTGATTTAGGCTACATTTCTGGGAATTGTCTTTTTGTTTCAGGGAGCGCGTACTGGATTCTTTCTATTTCCACTTTGATCTAGGAAGTCTCCATTCATGAGTTTTTGAAATATGACATGTAGGCTCTTTTTTGGTCATGGTTTTAAGGTAGTTCCATTGTTCCTAAAGTATCTTTCCTTAATCATTTTTCTAGGTCAATTGATTATGAAATGAGATACCTTATATTTTCTTCTCTTTAATGAGTCTTTTGACATTTAATATTTCTTTTTCTGGTTGTTATGTTTGGGGGGATTTTTGGGGGTGGGGTTAATATATTAGCATATTTAATCTAAGTTCAAGAACAAGTTACGAAGAGGTTGGGGGGCACAATCAGAACAGAATCCAAGGTGGAACCTTTGAGGAGGGGAAGGAGGGAGGAGACAGGTAGAGGAGTTCCTCTCATCTGTGTCTGCTCTAGACAGGGTGGATCCTGATTTCTGAGCCTTGGTCCAGGGCACACAATGAGGTACATGATAGGATGAAGTTCCAGGGAGTACAGGTTTAGGAAAACATCAAGGGATGGCCAAAATTACACATCCAAAAAAAGGTGGGAGCTGGGATTTTCCTTGGATCAGCAGCACCGCTTCCTTTTAGGAACTGAAGCATAGTGATTAAGTTCCATCCCATTTATTTCATTCAGCTCTTATGAAACATTCTTGTAGTTAAAGTCTTTATGCTAAAGAATTCTTTCATTGCCTTTCCAACTTCTTGTACTTTGCTCTTAGCTTCTTTGAATACACATCCAACTTGTAGGCTGCCTGCTCAAGAGTTGTTACTTACTCCTGAATTAAAGAGATCTGATCCAGGTAAGGCTGAAGTGCTGAATATTTCTGGTTTAAGTCCTTTAGGTTTCTACTTATGTTTACTGAAATATCTTTCATTTCTAGATACTTCAAGCTTGTTAGTTTGTCCATATTTTCCAGAAATGTATAGTGATTGTCAGCTTACCTGTCAGGTATGTGGTCATTTTGGAGAATGTGTCTTGGCACAGCCTCCTGATGTCTGCCTCAGCCAGCTCCATGGCCTCCACAGCCATCTCCACCATGGCATCATCTATGCTGGGGAAAGGAGGAAGAAGAAAAGATAAAGGGAAGAATGGGAATAAGAGAGAAGGGGACGGGGAAGGGGAGAAGAGAGGGGAGAAATGAGTCTGAGAAGGAGATAAAGAGAGGGGCTATTTAATATTTCTTGTTCTATCATACAGTTAGCTTCCATTTGGCGCATTATAACTTTAAATTGATCGGTTACTTGTGTACGTTTTTGAACCTTTTTTACTAAACTGTTAGTTCCACTTTCAAGTCTTCCCTCCAAAGTCGATTTCCTTTCTAATTTTTTGCTCTAGCACTCATTTTATTTAAAAATAACTTTTATGATTCTTTTCTAAACTATTTTTTATTTCCTCCTGAAATTCTATTTATGCTCAAGCTATGTTTTGTGTGAGACTTTGATTGTTGGTGTTCTGGAGTTATTCCTTTCTTCTGAATTTATATATTGCACATACCTGGCACCAGAATAGCTCCTTATAGTAAGATTCTTTTTTGTCTGTTCATCCTTTCAGCATGACTTCCCAAACTTTAACTTTTTGCTGGGACCAGATTCCTTATATTTCTGCAGAAAATGTTGGAGTCCTGTTTGGTCCTACCTTATTACATCCAGGATCCTGCTGCTTCTTTTTCCAGGCAATTACAGAATAGGAGAACTGCAGTCTCTCCATTCCTCTGAGCTCACATTTTTGGTCATTCAGCTTTAGGCTTATATGTATTTTATTCATGACCCTCCTCTACAATCAGGGGCATACAGATGCTACATACTTTTGTTCTTGATCCTTTTCTACTGAATAGTCTCAGACTAGACCTGAGCTGTATCCAATACTGTTTCTGACATGGCTTCGGATAAGTAGCACCTTTCTACCTGCCCCTACATGTCCCTTTTTTTTTTCCATACTGAATCCATAGTCCAGCTCTAGAGGCAAAGCTACTGGCTGGCTCCTTGTTTTGCTCCCTAAACCAGTAAAATGACTCAATGTTTTCTCCTTGATTTCCTCATCATGACTAAGCTAGTGCTATTCCTATGTCTCTGAGTATCTATATAGGGAAGCCAGGCTCTTCTTTACCCTCTTACTTTTTCATCTTCTCTAATCTTCCTACAGCTTACAACTTCTTAAATCTAATTTGAGACAGCTCTTAACAAAGACATTGTGAATGGCTTATTTTTCTTTCATTTTTGTTTTGTTTTGTTTTGCTCTTGCTTTTTGGGGGGTGCACCTGTAATTTCATCAGTATGAGGATATCCCAACATGAACATTTCCTGCCCTGTTGCAGATTAGCAACTCCTCTATAATATATGGTCTTAGAGAGTTTTCTGGGACAGTGAGAAGTGAAGTGGGAAGCCCATGATCACAAAGTATCTGTCAAAACTTGTACTGATGTCTTTCTGACTCCAATGTGAACACTCCATCCACTATAGTACACTCAGCATTTTCTAAAGTAAAGTATGAATTTAAAAAATCACAAACTCTTAAAATATTAGAAGAAATCTTAGGAATTCTCTTATTCAACTCCCTATCCAAAGCATGAATTCTTTCTTTAGTATCCCTGAACAATTATTGATCGCATCCACCTTGAAAACTTTCCATGACAGGGAGCTCACTGCTACAGGAGACAAACCTCAACTTATCCTTCTGTCTGTTAAAATGAAGTCAGGCAGGGAAAAAAGCATTGAACATCAAGTCAAAGCACCTTGGTGCAAATCTTGGTTCTATTTATTTTCTTCCAGTGTAACCTTAAGTCACTTAACCTGTCTCTGCCTCAGTTTCCTCAGTTTTAAAATAAAGGAATTGGACTAGATGACCTCAAAGGTCCATTTCCATCTTTATATCTATGATCCTAAGGGATTAAATCCAGAAAAATATATGATAGATAGTCTAAAAAATATACAATCATCATTAACATCCTTGCATAGTTCACTAAAGGAGATAGCTATACTAAATAATAGTAATCCCCTTATCTTTACCCTTATTCCCATCTTCTCAAGGCTCACCTATATTTTCATTTCACTAGACACTCCCCCCCCACCACGTATCTTAAATTTCTCACCACTAGCTCCTTTCTCTCTGCCTATGAATAGACTCCTATATCCTCAATCTTTTTAAAAACTTTTTTCTTTTTATCGAAAACTTAACAATAGTCACCAAACACAAATTTTTCAAAATCTCAAAAAGATAAGAAACATAATTGTATAGGAAAGGGTATGCTGTTTGTCTTTTAATATTATGTATTACTTGTGAACTAATATATAAATGTTAACATGTAATTTAATGAAGGAATTTAGAAATTACTGTGTCCCCTTTTGCAATTTTCATTTTTGTCGGTGTATGTTCAGTGTTTTGTTGATCCCTTTTTTTGCACTTCTATACATTAACTCCCCCAAGAGAAGTCCTCCCTTATAACAAACACACATATATGTAAATATATTATATATAATACATACATACATTCCAAGTCATCAAGTATTTATGAAGTGTCTGCTTTGTGTCAAACACTGTGTTAAGGTCAGGGAATACAAAAAAAGGTAAAAGACAGTCCTTGTTCTCAAGGAATTCAGCCTAATGAGGGAGACAACATGAAAACAATTACATTCAAAGAAGCTATAAAGAAGACAAATTAGGAGTAATCTCAGAGGTACAGCACTAAGATTAACGAGAATGGCAAAGGGCTTCCTGTAGAAGGTAAGACTTTAACTGAGACTTCAAGGGAGCCAAGGAAGCAAGAAGACAGAGATAAAGAAGGAGAGCGTTCCAGGCATGCTGGATAGCCAGGAAAAATACATGGAGGAGGGAGATGGAAGATTTAGTGTGAGGAATAGCAAGGAGTGCAGTGAATCTCACTGAATCTCAGAATACATGGGGGAAAAGTAAGTTGTAAGAATTCTGAAAAAGTAGGAAGGTGCCAAGTTATCAAAAATTTTAAAAGCCAAAATGAGGATTTTATATTTGATCCAGGAGGGAATGGGAAGTCACTAGATTTTTTACTGAATGTGGTAGGGGTGTGTGGGGTGTGTGTGTGTGTGTGTGTGTGTGTGTGTGTGTGTGTGTGTGTGTGAGAGAGAGAGAGAGAGAGAGAGAGAGAGAGAGAGAGAGAGAGAGAGAGAGGTCAGACTTAGACTTTTAGGAAGATCAGTTTGAAAACCCTCTGGAAGGATGTACCAGTTTGGAGAGGGATTTGAAGCAGAGAAACGAACCAGACAAGAAGATTAATGCCACGAGATGATAAGGGCCTGCACCCCAGTGGTGGCAGTGTTAGAAAAAAGTTCACATGCATACACAAGAAATGTTACAAAGATAGACTTGACAACTAATGGGAGTGACAAGTCAAAGATGAGACTTGGGTCTTGATCCTAGGTGATTGAGAGGATAGTGGTACCTTTGGCAGTTATATGAAAGTTACATATATACAGTCAACAAAAAAGTTACATATATATAGTCAACAAAAAAGAAAGTCAACACATTGGCCTCATCTGAAAAATCATGCCTTATTTGCTCCAGTACTCAAAAAGCCTTCCCTTCCCTTTTATTCTATTCAGTTACTGTCCTATATTGCTTTTTCTCTTAATGCTAAATTTCTTTAAAAGGTAATCCAATTTTAATACCTCAACCTCTTGCTTCTACCTCTACCATTATACTGAAACAGCTTTCTTAAAGGTTACTTCCTAATCAAATGACCATTTTCTCAGTCATCATCCTTGACCTTTCCCTAGAATTTAGGACTATCACATATCTCATCCTTGAGAATATTTTTTCTTCCTTTGGCTTCAAAGATATTAAACTCTCCTGGTTCACCTTGTTTTCCTCATTTCTTTCTAACTGCTCTTCTTTCTCCACTGATCCTTACAGTCTTCTCAGCCCCTTATGGTGAATGCCCCTCAAGATTTTGTCCTCAGACTTTTTTTTCTCCTCTTTTTGCACACTCCCTTGGCAATCTCATAACATAATAGGCCCTTAAGAAATGTTGGCTGAATCTTATTCATTCCCATGACTTTGACTGCCACAATGACTGCCAAATCTATATCTCAGACTCTGATTTCACTTCTGAACTCCAGTTTCACATCTCCAACTGCATAGTCACCATCTCCGCCTGGATGTCCCATAGGCAATCTGAGATATACAGTTAAACTTGAGCTTATAATATCTTCCTTACTATGATTATTTCTGTCCATGGTGCCACCATCTGCCTAGCCTTCTCTTGACTAAAATCTTGACATTTCTGACTTATATCCTTCTACTTTCTGAAAGGTAGCGATAATGTCATGAATAAGGATTTGGAGTCATGAAGCTGTGAGTTTAATATCTGCCTTTTAAGGGGAATTTCTCAGACTGAATTGCCAAGTATTCAAACTGTACTACAGATAGCATAACTCTGGTGGGCTGGCCATTGGGATGGGTTGTTTGTTTAAACATTTGTTTAGAAGACCATTTTATGGAAAACACACAAGGCAAACACTTGCTCACGTAGGGATCAGAAGATACAAGTGATATAAGGAACCTTTCAAAGTCTCTCTGAAGAACTTTGCAATCAATTGTGAGACATAGGAGATACTGGCACAGGACTGCCCAGTATGGCATGCCTTCATCAAAGAAGGTACTACACTCTGCGAGCCAAGCAGAATTGTAGTAGCTCAAAAAAAATGTGAGATGCACAAATTTAGAGACATTTCCGTTCCAAATGTTCATATGGACTATTTGTGCCTGACCTGTGGTAGTCTTCTGAGCTCATACTTATTTGATCACTGTACCTCGATCCCAATATAGTGATGCCATTTTGTTCCTTTTCCAGAATGAAGGACCAAATCAAATTCTTCCTCTAACATTAATTAGTTGCATAATCATGGGAAAGTTACTTAATCTCTCTATATCTCTGTTTCCTTATCTGTTAAGTGGATGGTATTGTAGTGAATACCCTGAAAGTTCCCTTTAAGTTCAAAATCTATGATCCTAAGATCATATTCAATCAATTATCAAATCCCATTGTTTCTACTTATACCATATCGTCTGGGTATTTTGTTTCCCCCCACTCCTTTGCTTGAAATGCTTCAAATGTGGGTCTCTACTACCTATTGAATAAATTTCAAATTCCTCTGTCTTGGCATTCCAGGTTTTTTATAGAATCTTGTGCCACCCTACAATTCCAGGCTGATATCATATTAATGATACTCTCTGTTCTAATCAAGTTGGATTACTTAACATCTCCTGTAGATAACCCACATGTTCTTGAATCAGTGCTTGGTTCACATTGTTATCTGTGCAAAGAATGCTATGTTCTCCATATTGTTCATTAATTCCCTAACCTTCTTTTACAATTCAGGCTAAACATTGCCTCCTTTATGAAGCCTCCCCTGATTCCTAAAGTTAACATTACTCTTTTCCCCTTCAGATTTCACATAGCATTTTAGTTTTATCTCATTTATGCACTTATCATGTATTATATTCTACAATAGTAAAGTGTGTATGTCCTCTTAACAGACTGGGAACTCCATAAGGGCAAGAACCATGACATCTAAATTTTCTGTATCCCCCAGGACCTATCATATACTTAATAAAGGTTTTTGTTGGTGATTGAATAATACTGAGACAGAGAATGGAAGGATGTGTCAGAGACAGGAAGCTGGAACAGTGTATATAGAGCACTGACCCTGAGTCCCAAAGACCTGGGTTCAGATTTATCCTCAGACACTTATTAGGCTATATGTTCCTGGGTAAGTCACTTAAGTTCTTTCAACCTCTGCCTCAGATTCTCATGTGTAAAATGGGTATAAAAATAGACCAATAATAACATTTCCACAGGTTGTTATAACGATCAAGTGAGAATATTTTTTAAATGTTTGAAAATCTTAAAGCACTATATACATCTACTACGATTATTTATGTAGCTCTGAAAAGAAATGCTATATAGAAAACATTTCAAAATATATAGTAATAGATTAAAAAGTAAGTAGAACTAAGAATGTAAGTTCTACCATATGCAATAGACTGTAAGTTCCTTGAAGGCAGGACCAGTTTTTTGTTTTGTCTTTAATCTTCAGTGCAAAGTAGTATAGTACAAACAGAAGGGGCTTAATATGTCTTTTGAATTGTGTTAAGTTTATTTGAATTGATTTGAATTGCCTTGTTAAAAATTTTGTGTGTTCTTAGTCTAGTTTCTTCAAAAATGGATATTGGTAACATGCCAAAAAGAAAGGGAAATTTCAAGGTAAAATTAAGGGTTGCTATGGAATGGCTTACACACTCTGAGCATAAATAAACATCCTGAATATTTGCTTGATTTATTCATTTCAAAAGGCAAACTGTTCTGTAACATTTGTTCATTCCTTTACTTATTTTTTTTTAGTTTGCTAAAAAAGATGCACCAGCAATCTGGGCTCAATATTCCCATGCAATGATGAAAGAAATTTTAAAAAATCAAACATCTGATTGCCTCTGTGAACCACTTGGGTAAACCCAAAATTATAAAGAATGGTTTAGAACAATTTTAACAAGGTCAGTCCTTTTTATTTGGTCATAGACTTGATTTCTTGATAGAGCAGCCTTGGTTTCTGAAATTAAGGTTACTCCTACATGAATGCCTTATCTAGATTTCACTGGCATCCAAAGCTAAGTGTCATTGGCAAAGAGCTAAAATCACAACCAAAAATCAGGATAAGTAGTTACATTTCTCAAGAGATGTGAGAAGATACCAGGTTGTAAGTAAGATAGTTATTATATTTGACCAGGACATCATTTTAGGAAAGGCAAGAACAACAACAGAAACAAAAAAAGATGCTGCATTTTTAGCAACTTCAGAAATTCAAGATAATGGCCATTACAGATGTCTGTTAGAATCTCCAGTCAAGGTAGCCCTTAAGCCCTTAAGCATTAATTCTAGGAGAAGGCCAGGAAAGGAAAACAAAGAGAGGAATCTATTAAACAAACAAACAAAAACTCTGTGAATGTGGCTGCTTAGAAGTATTGGGATTAAATCTAAATTGGCTTAATTAGTGTAATATCCAATTATGCAAACACTTTGCTTTTGCTAATAAGCATGTTGAAATTGCCTATGGTAATAAAACTTCTATTAACCCTTATATATTCAATAAGAGAAAGTAACAGTAATGATTTAAGTCTGGATCTAAAAACCAGGAAGATGTAGTGATTTCTGTGTTCTTTTGGAAAGATGCCTACTTAACTGTACTTTTATGTTTTGATAAGAGTCTTACTGGGAGAAGTGGATGAGGAGTCATTAAAGAGTGACATTAGTGAAAAAATAAAGAGAAAACAAGTTTGGGGAATAGTGCCAGAATACTTAATAGGGTTGTTGAAAGGATGTCTTACTGTTTTTCTAGACCCATGATGTCCTCACTGAGGGGAACTTTCAGTGCTAAAAATTCCTACATTAATGTACATAGACAACTCCTTTGTAGCACACAGTTTTAGAAAGTTGCTTGAGTAAAATGGGATTCACTTGTTGGTAATCACAAACAAGCAAACAGGACCTGAACACAAGTCTTTCTACATTTCATTTTGTCTTTCATTACGAGCATTAATGTCAATAAGACACATAGGATTGATCATATATAAATCAGATTTAAAACCCATATGGCTCTTACCTGCAAATTTTCTCTCAATGAAGTCACTGCCATCCTTTTCCTAACCAAGTCAAATGGAATTTTCCTTGCTCTCCTTTTGAATCTCGCTTTTGTTTTTTAATTTAGATTCTTTCTAATCTCAGTTTAAAATAATTTGATGCCTCCCCCATGTTTTTCATGGTCTTTTGACTTCCCGGTCTTTGCCTGAGGCTCTTCTTCCTTTTCCCTTTTGCATTGTTTACTTGAAGGAGATCTTCTCACCTTTTATACTTATTGACTTAAGGGGGTAATTTATCCAATAATTTTAATGACATATAAGTGAATCATGTTCACATCTATATAGCCAGCCTAGATGCCTTATTATTATTAGGCACTGAAAGGATATGCTCTATAGAAAACATTTGAAAAGGAACATACAGTGATAGATATTAAATAGATTTGAGAATATAAATTCTATTCAATGCAATGTAAAGTAGGCTCTTTCAGGGCAGGGCAAGTTTGTTTTTTGTTTGTTTTGGGGTTTTGTTTTTGTTTTTGTTTTTTATTTGTCTCTGTCTTTAATGATAGCAGTGCAAGGCTTTGGGCTTTTCAGTCATTGTTGACTTTCTGTCTTCAAGCCTGACTTAGTTGATCATATCTTTGATTTCAATGTTTTAAATTTCTTTAGAGGCATTTCCAGACAGGATTGGGAGCATTAAGAGACCTCTACTTTATCTTTCTCACTCTTTCTTTTACCACTGGTATATTAGAAAGAGTGGTGACCTGGATTCTCCCCCTGTGATACTTCCTGTGAGACCATGAAATATCATTCTTAACCTCTCAGAGCCTCTGATTCTTCACCTGTAAAATGGGTATAATAATACTTGTAACACCTAACAATTAGGTCTACTGTGAAGATCAAATCAAATAGTATATGGAAAGCACTTTGTAAACCTGAAAATTATCATCAGTCCTAATATCTCCTTGTCATTAGGATATCCTGTTTCTGCCTTAGCTTAGCATGAGTTGCCTCTAAAAAGACAGAGTTCACAAGAGTTAACCATGTGACCAGAGCAACAGACCAGGGAAATCATAGGAAAAGAGAGTACACAGTGGGTAATCTAAAAGAAAATGCATCAGTCTGAACAAAAGGGGAAGCAGTCAATTTTCTTCAAGTTGCTGAAGACATTTCAAATTGCAAAAGCCTCAGAAATACTTCTCAGAAAAGAATACAAAGCATCAAAACAAACACTAATAGGAAAATTTACATTTAGGGTTTGGCATTAGAGAATGCCAGTCATTTTATAGGTCAGTATTTAGTCATTTCAAAATGGTTTGATTACCTAAAAACATCTACTTGCAAAGAGCAGAATAGCAGACATTCCAACAGAATTTTGATAATCTGCTGTGCAAAAATCCATGCCTTAAAAACAGCCTCTGGTTATAATATTGCTGAAAATATGTTGGGTTTTTTCCAAACAAATAAAACATGAAAAAGCCTATTTTATTTGTAAAAATAAACTTATCTTAGCTTTTAATTTGTCCAAGGATGACTTTGTTCTATGGCATGCCCTTCAATAAAATTATAACTTAGGTTTAAGAAGCCTACAATTTCAGGACCTTACTTATCTACAGCTAGTTTTATCTTTTCTTGATTTAAAAACTATTCAGTGCAGTTAGAAAGCAGGAATGTAATTACACACATGCACACACACTTTCAGCATAATTTTATAGCCCCTATTAAATTTTTTAATTACATGTATTTGGGTACAAATAATAACCTAGAAACTTATCTAAATATTTTTTTTTCAAATTTACCAGCAGCTACTATGAATAGAAAATGGCTTTATGATATTTGGGAAAATGTCTGAGCTTAGTACCCTAAAGGTAAGATTTAAGGTTTCCTTTAATTTCTTATTCACTGTATATGAAATTTAGAGAATAAATATCTTGTCCACTTTCCGGCTGTTGCAAAAAAACATATTCCTATGTGTAGGGGGAAAAAATTTATATAGATTAAAATTGTAATAAGGCCTCTCTCTTACTTACAAAAAGAATATGACCACATAGAACTGGTTGAAAGTACATGAATTTCATTGTTTGATTATGCTTATTTGTATTATCTTGGCCCAGAATATTATAAGCATATTCAAACTGCTTTAAGTAAACTGAAAGAATATTTCCAATGTAATTCAAGTAATTATAGCTTGAGTGATTTAAAATATAACTAAAGTACCTCCCTGGAGCTACTTCAACATAATTAGGAATGGCATAAATAGTCCTGATTAATTGCGTTTCTGGGTAGTCCTCTACCTCTGATGAATCATTGTTGTTTTGATAATAGAAAAAAAATGTGTTTGAATGAGATATATTTATTTATTTTTAAACCTCTCAGTAAAACTGAACCACAACTATAAAACAGTAAAACAGAAATCTTTATAAAGGGCCTCATTGCAAATCTTATTTGTTAGATATTTGAATGATATGATGCCACCATAGATCATGAACCAGTGAGTGATAAGCTAAGAAGTGACAAATAATTTTAGTTCATGAATTTCCAATGGAACTGGTATCAAACTTTATCTCACTTCCCACCCTCATTTTCAGTCTTGGTTTATCAAAGGGTAATAAATAATTTGAATAAATAAACATTTGAAGAGTCAACACCCACAAGATATTACCGTTACTACTCATAACAATAATTCTGTTTTTTATTTACTGAAACTGTCACTGGCCTACCATCAGAAAACTAGGTATTCTTGAGTTGGTTTTCCATAGTTGTGCTGGTTGATTTGCCCTTATCCTTTTACATTCACATTCACCCATTGCACAAATACGTGTCTTTGCAAGATAGCAAGAAAGCAATTTAAAGCAGGGACACTAATTAGAACCTATTATATGTTTTCATAGAAGAACTAAAAAAATGTCTGAACTAAGGTGGTAGCCAGAGGGACAGAAAGGAAAGGAGAAAGATATGAAAATAAGTAAAGGAATGAACAAGACTTAGAGACTATTGGATAGGAAGGACTTAAATTTGATTCTGATGTTTCAAGCCTTAATTTTTTCAATGGTATTACAGCTACTAAAATCATGAATTCAAGGGTTGAGGGACTAGGATCATAGATTGAGAGCTGAAAGGGACTTTAGAAGTAATATAGATTTATTTCACATTTGAAACTAAGTCTCGGAGAGGGAATAGCCCAGGATCACATAGGTACTAAAGGCCTGAAGCAGAATTAAGGTCCAAATTCTTCTGACTGCAATTCCAGCACCCTATCTATTATACCAGTGTTGTCAAACTCAAATACATGGGGTGGGGTTGGGGGAAAATCGATACATGAGGATACCAACATACCACATATTGACATAGTTTTAAAATGTGATGTTCTCAATTATATTTTAATCTGGTTCCCGCACTCAAGGAGTGTTGTGGGCTACATACCCTCTGTGGGCCATGTTTGACACCTCTGCACTATGTATATTATGCTACCTGCCTAGATTTTTTTTTTTATTGGGAGGGAATATGGGGGAAGAGGAGTGTGTGAACATTTTATAATGGAAGAGCTTTCCAATTTAACAAAACCTTTCTGGAATCCTTTGAGTAAAATCTTCATAAATAATAAATAGTAGTTGTTATCATCATCATCATCATCATCATCATCATCATCATCATCATCATTTCCTATAATTACTATGACCAAATAAAGTACTTTGATATTTTGATGAATCTGTGAGTCCATCAATGAGAGTACATCTTTCAATGCAGGCAGATCAAAACTCATCACATTTTCTTATACTGAATAGCTCTTGACCATATCTTTCCACAAATCCTTCATGTTGGATATTTATCCAACATACCAAAGACCTTTCTTCAGTTTTTCTAGATTTTGAGCTGGAAGTCTTAGAAGTCAGATTTTCCAATTCCCTTGTTTCAAAGATAAGGAGATCAAGGCCCAAAGAGATGAAGTGACTGCTGCAAGGCCTCAAGTAATAAATGACAGAATTATGATTTATACCTGTGCTCTCAAATTTCTGTTCTCATATACTTTCAACTGAACCATTCAACACTTTGTATATACCAAAAAAGGACTAGGATTGTCCATTCGTCCTCCACTCTCTCTATATCCTTTTCCCATTTCTCCTACTCCATTCATTACTGGTAATAAGCAGCACCAAATAACATGTTTGGTTTAAAAATATCTTTTCATATTATTTTTTCATTCCAAATATACCAATACTAACCACCATATCTTAAACCTGAAGGATGTGATGGTTGACAGCAATTAGTTTTTATAATTGAAAAAAAAACCATTCTATTTGAGCACCTTGTGTAATGACAAGCAAAGTAGCATTTTTTGTTGTTTTTCTGGACTGAGTTTTAGCCAGTCAAGTGCCTTTGAATGAGTCTTGCCTTTGACTAAATCAATCAAGAGTCTTTGATTAGAAACAGTATATATGTTGATCTGTGTTGATTTCTCAGACAGAAGCCCTGTCTGTTGTTCTTTATGAGTGAATTGAGATGATGGCACTGGTAATGTTTATAAATACTGTTGTCCTGTTAAGCTTTGTTTCCCTAGAAATAGAAGCTGTAGGCAGGAACCCCTGGAGCCTGCTGTCAGGAAGAACCAGGGAGTGCTTGGACTGGAACACTCCCTGTGAGCTGAGACAAGGAGCAGGAGCAGAGAGCTGCCTGTGCATGAACTCAGGTAAGAGCAGGGAGCTGGTCGGCCCATGGAGGAGGATCCGTGGGGTTTGGAAATCAGTACAGAGCAAGATGAGAAAGAACTTTATTTGGACATTGTGTATTGATTAAGGAGATTGTTCTTACAGTAATCTAAGGGTGGGTAGTGTGGTATTCTCTACTACCTCTTAAAGATGTGTCATGCTAGGGAAGACCCTACCCTGACCCCGACTTTGGGGATAAAATGATATATGCTACATGTCAAAAGACATACTGAGCGCTATGAGATACATATATGTATTAGATATGTTTTGCTTTAGGATGTTACAATGAATGAAATGCTTTACTCTATTGAACAATGTTTAGTTTATTGTTGAATAAGCCAGGTTTTTTTATTATCAGATTCTTACACTTTTCTTAAAAATTAAATAACAGAAGTTAAATTTATTGAATTTTATTTATAAATGGGTTTGTGATTTCATCAGAACAACAAAATCATTGTTTTCAAAAATCTGATAATATAGCACAAGCCACAAATGATATACCCAAGTACAAAAAGTAAAGCCAGGTTGAGCTGATTAGGGTTATCACATTGCATTTCATCATCTAAGTATTGTTTTTGGAATTTTTTTGTTTTCTTGTTTCCTCAAACTTCATGATTTGAATAAATTCCATAAATTGAATTGGTACACACAAACCAAAGGATTGTTTTGTTTTGTTTAAAGATGACAACATAAATGTTTATGTATAAATTTGTGTCACAAATACTCTAAAGAGACAAGGTCCATCACAGTCCTGTGAATTCTCAGGCAAAGGTGCAAACAACTTTACGAGGCAAACTTAATCATCCTGGAGGAGGTAGAAAGATGACAACATAGGTCAATGGTCCACAGCATCCTTAGGTTTCTAGTTAGTTACTAGTTACTAGTAGAGGATAAGTTAAAGAAAAAGATAAAGAAAAAATAAGGATAAGTAGGAGAGTCAACAAATTCATACAAAAGACATTCAGAATATCATGATCCTTGGTGAGAATGAAGGACAAATAACAACCTGTGAACAGCATGAGCTGCTCCACTGGGCACCCAACTAGTCAGTTCCAGTTGGGCAAGGCAGTTCCTTTCTTCTTCCCTCACTCTCTCCCTTCTTCCTTCCTTCCTTCCTTCCTTCCTTCCTTCCTTCCTTCCTTCCTTCCTTCCTTCCTTCCTTCCTTCCTTCTTCTCCCTTTCCTTGCCTTGCCTTGTCTTGCCTTGTCTTGCTCCCTTTCTCTCCCTCTGTCTACATACAATGTTATACCCTTACCTGCAGTTGCTTTGCTTAAAAGAATGTAAATTTTGATCCCTGAAACTTCACAAGATATCTTGGGATTTACAACCTAGATTTATTTCTTAAGGATCAGTCCTTAAACCCAAATGGCTCTCATTGATTGGCCAACAATAGGTCCAAGATCAGGGTCAGGGGGTCATTGTTTGGGCCCTGATTGCCGCAAATTAAATGTAAATAGCAATTGTTTTGGTTTTTGCTGGAAACCCTGAGGTTCTTCCCCTCAAAAACTGACTTTTTTTTTGACTAGGTAAAAGGCCATTTTTTGCCTCATTTCTTACCTATCCTTAATCAATGAATGGGCATTGCCTCAGTCAAACTGAGACCTGTTAAAGATATTACCTTAAAAATGCCAAGATCACCCACTGACTCCTGGGTCATCTTCAGTTGTCCTGATCTATGTCTTGCCACTGATGGCTTGCCCAGAAGGCTCAGGAGGAGAAAGTAATACTGGTGACTTTGCACAATCCTCCCTCACTTAAATCTAATTCACTTGAAAGTCATGGCAACACCTCCCTGATGTCTTGGTCTCTGAGAATGAAGGTCAAAAACAACAACGTGAGCTATTATCCTCAGGAGGCCTTTCCTCTTTCCCACCAGCTGCTAGTGTTCTGTACAAATTAGTTTATACCCTGTGTTTCTTATATTCTTTTATATGTGCACATGCAGTCTTTTTAATAGAAGTTAAGCTTCTTAAAGGTAAAGATGGATTTTTAAAAAATGATTTTACCCCTAGTGCCAAACACAGAGTAGGATGCTTTTTAATTCATTGACTGGCTGAAAGGAATGAATTTTACCAAGTGAAGGAGGTAAGGCTTCTTGGGAAATGTGGTATTTTAATTGGCTTTAAGGAACGTGTAACAATTGAACAAATAAAGACAGGAAGAGATGTCATTATAAGCATTGGAGGACCCTACATATTCAGGGGTCAGAGAGCTGTTGGTTAAAGCAACTTGTTTGTAGAGATGAATCATATGAGATGTGTCTAGGAAGGTAAAATGACACAGAACTGTGGAGTGACTTGAATCCCAGACAAAGAAGTTTGGACCGACATTGAAGGGTTTATAGTAAGTATGTGACATAACCCAATATATACATAAGAAAGATGAGTTTTGTGATGGTAGAAATGATAGACTGAAAGGAAGGAGAGGAGGCAGGAAAGATCCTTAGGAGGTTATTCCAAGGGGTGTTAGTGAGGATCTGTACAAAACTTAGTAACAATGGGAATAGAGAGGAAGGGAAAAATTTAATAAATTCTGTAGAGAATTACATAGAATTGATGGGACCTGGAAAATAATTGGATGTTAATGTTGAGGAAAAAGGAAAGATTCTAAAGGTTTAAAACATGGGAGAACAACTACAAGGAAGAAGAACTATCCGGTATGAGGAGGTGATCAATGATTTCAAAAGCTGTAGAAAAAAAAAAATCAAAGAGGGCTCAATAGTCAACTTAAAGACAGTAACTTCTCAAGAACTGGAAATCAAGGAGATGCCCATAAACTGGGGAGTGGCTGAACAAGTTGTGGTATATGAATGTAATAGAACACTATTGTGCTATAAGAAATGATGAACAGGAAGACTTCAGAGAGGCCTGGAAGGACTTATATGAACTGATGCTGAGTGAAAGGAGCAGAACCAGGAGAAGTTTGTACACAACAACCACCACAGTAGGAAAGGAATTTTTCTGCTTCAAAGGGAGTCATTCTTTTTCAGGACAATTCAAATATTGGTTCTTGATGTCTTCTTTTTTTAAGTAACTAAAATTTCTTTTCCAATTTCTTGTAGTTTTCAATATTCATTTTTATAAGATTTTGAGTTCCAAATTTTTCTCCCTCCCTCTTTCCTCTCCTCCCTCCCCAAGATGGCAAGCAATTTGATTTAGTTATAAAGGTTTTTCTATCTTCTTTATGTGAAATATGCACATTTCTGAAACTTATTCACTTATATGTTGCTAAACTTAACCCTTCACAGCCATGCAAGGACCTAAAAAATTTCCAATGGACTCTTGAGGCAAAATGTCTTCCACATCCAGAGAAAGAACTATGGCACTGGATCACAGAATGAAACAGACAATTTTCTCTTGCGTTATGTTTTGTTTTTATGTTTTCTCCCATTCTTTTTAATTCTTCTATGCAATATGACTAAGTTGAAAATGTATTTAATAAGAATGTATGTGTAGAACTTATATAAGATTGCACTCCCTCTTGGGGAGGAAGGAAGATGAGGAAAAATCTAAGATTTATGGAAGTGATCATAGAAAACTGAAAAAATATAAATTAATTATTTAAAAAAAGAGTACCTTCAATAAGTTAGTGGAGGCTTCTAGATGGCTTTTTATGTGGTATTGAGAAAGAAATGGTCAGTGAGGAAGTAAAAATATCAGTTCAAGAAAATATTTTTAAATTTAGAAATAAAAGTGAACACAAAGGTGGAAGGTTGAAAGGACTAGAAAAGTCAAAGAAAGCTTTTTTTTTTTCAAGACTGGGGAGATCAACAATGATTTATTAGGGACATATTACATAAGTTACATTGTTTGCTAAGTGCTAGGGACATAAAGAAAATAGAATCCCTGAACTTAAGAAACTCACATTATAACGGAGGAGACAAGTAAACAATAACATACATACAAAATAGATGGAGGCTAAATTAGAGGGAACCTAGAAGAAAAGATAGTACCAGTGAGGGGACAGGGAAAGGTTGTAAGTGGAAAGATTTGAGCTACCTTGAAATAAAACAAGGAAACTAAGAGGGAGAGCTTTCCAGGTATAGGGAAAGCCAATGAAAAAGTATGAAGCCAAGATCATTAAGATGGTTAGTGTTGGTAAATCACTAGAATACGTGGAGGTTAATAAAATATAAGAAGATTCAGAAAATAAGAAGGATCCAAATTCTCAGAGGCTTTGACAATGAAACAGAGAGCATTATATCTTGCAGAGCTCTCTGTGCTATGTTTCCACTGTTTGGCAGAAAAAGCAGACACTGGATAGAAGATTCAGAACTGGAAGGGACCTTGGAGAACATACAGTTCAACCCCCTCATTTTACAGATTAGGAAATTCAGGCACAGAGGCAGCATGTGACTTGCCCAGTCACAAAGACAGTGTGTGTCTGGGGTAATACTAGGATGTAGGTCATCCTGATTCTAATTCTAGAACTCTATATGCTACTCCAGATTATTTCTTGACTTTGAACTGAAGTGATCACATCACATAGCAAATTCAAACTCTACTTGCTGGTCTTTAACAATTTTTCTTTTTTTATTAATTAATCTATTTATTTTTAGTTTTCAATATTCACTTTCACAAGATTTTGAGTTCCAAATTTTCTCCCCATCTCTCTCCTCTGCTCACCCCAAGACATTGTGAATTCTGATTACCCCTTCCCCCAACCTGGCCTCCCTTCTATCACACCCCTCCCTTCTCTCATTCCCTTCCCGTCTATTTTCCTGTAAGTCAAGATAGATTTCTATAGCCCATTGCCTGTATGTCTCCTTTGCCAGTGGCATGTAAAGATAATTTTTAACATTTGTTTTTAAAACTTTGAGTTCCAACTTCTCTCCTTCCCTCCTTCCTCACCCATCCCCACTGAAAAGGCAAGAAATTAGATGTCAGTTATACATGTGTAGTCATGCAAAACACTTCCATAACAGTCACATTGTGAAAGATTAACTATATTTCTCTCCATCTTATCCTGGCCCCCACTTATTCTATTCTTTCTGTTGACCCTATCCCTCCTGAAAAATGTTTACTTCTAATTACCCCCTTTTCCCATTTGCCTTCTCTTCTATCCTCCTCTCCATCCTTTGCTTAATCCCTTCCGGCCTACTTTCCTGTACTGTAAGACAGATTTTCATACCAAAGTGAGTGTGCATGTTATTCCCTCCTTAAGCCAAATCCAATGAGAGAGCTCACTTCTCCTCTCTTCCTCTCTATTGAAAATGCTTTTTCTTGTCTCTTTTATGAGAGATAATTTACCCCATTCTATTTCTTCTTTTCTCTTCCCAATAAATTCCTCTCTACCACTTAATTTTATTTTTTAGGCATCATCCCTTCATATCCAACTCACTTTGTGCCCTCTGTTTATATGTATATAATTACTTCAACTACCCTAATACTGAGAGAAGTCTCAAGAGTTACAAACATTATCTTTCCATGTAGGAATGTAAACAGTTCAGCTTTAGTAAGTTCCTTATGATTTCTCTTCCCTGTTTACCTTTTCATGCTTCTCTTGATTCTTGTGTTTGAAAGTCAAATTGTTTATTCAGCTCTGGTCTTTTCATCAAAAATGCTTGAAAGCCCTCTATTTCATTGAATGACCATTTTTCCCCCTGAAGTATTATACCCAGTGTTGCTGAATAGGTGATTCTTGGTTTTAATCCTAGCTCCTTTGAACTCTAGAATATCATATTCCAAGCTCTGTGATCCCTTAATGTAGAAGCTGCCAAATCCTGTGTTATCCTGATTTTTTTCCACAACACTCTAATTGTTTCTTTCTGGCTTCTTCCAATATTTCCTCCTTGACCTGGGAGCTCTGGAATGTGACTACAATATTTCTAGGAGTTTTATTCTAGGGATCTCTTTTAGCATGCTATGGGTGGATTGTTTCAATGTCTATTTTATCCACTTGGTCTAGATTATTAGAGAAGTTTTCCTTGATAATTTCTTGAAAGATAATGTCCATACTCTTTTTTTGATCATGGCTTTCAGGTTGTTCAATAATTTTTAAATTGTCTCTCCTGGATCTATTTTCCACTTCAGTTGTTTTTCCAATGAAATATGTTGCATTGTCTTCTATTTTGTCATTCCTTTGGTTTTGTTTTATAGTTTCTTAATTTTTCATAAAGTCATTAGTTTGCATCTGTTCCATTCTAATCTTTAAGGAATTTTCTTCACTGACCTTTTGGGCCTCCTTTTCCATCTGGTCAGTTCTACTTTGTAAGGCACTCTTCTCCTCATTGGCTTTTTGGATCTCTTTTGACATTTGGGTTGGTCTATGGGGTTTTTGTTTTTGTGGTTTTTTTTGGAGTGCAGTTTTATTTATTTTATTTAATTTCATTTTTTAAAAATTTACTTTGTGGGGGCAGAGCCAAGATGGCGGAGTAGAAAGACGCACATACACATAGCTCCAAACCCACAACCCATAGAACAACTACAAAGAAGTAACTCACGGCGAATTCTGCACCCAGAGGCCACAGACCATTGGAGCGAGGGAGATTTCTGTTCCAGAGAGACCTGCAAACCTCTCGCAAAAGGTCCTTCGTGCTGCGGACTGGGCGCCCGGACTGGGAGCTGAGTACAGCCCTGCCACGGCCGCGGCACCAAGAGGAAAAGATCCGAGCGGGCTTCAGGGACGGGATCTCCAGCGGCCACATGGGTCCCTCCACCCACAGAGGGACCTGCAAACCTCTCTCAAAAGGTCTGGCGCACTGCAGACGCGGAGCCCAGCCCAGACCTGCCGCGGCCGCAGCACCGAGAAGAACAGATCCAAGCAGGCTTCAGCGACGGGATCTCCAGCGGCCACACAAGTCCCTCCACCCACAGGTGACAGGGGTTGATGAAAGAGTCTCTTTGGCAGGTCGAGGGGGGAGTGGGGTGCCCCCATGGCTCGGGCCCCCTCGGGAGACAGAAGCTGAGGGGCGGCGGCAGACCGGGACTCCCCAAGCAGGCAGGAGCCTGGATCCATTGTTGAAGGTCTCTGCATAAACTCCCTGAGGAAACTGAGCCAGAAAGGCGGCCCTGCCCCAAACTGAGCATCTGAACTTAATCTCACACTGAATAGCAGCCCTGCCCCCACCCAAAGCCCTGAGGCTGGAAGCAGCATTTGAATCTCAGACCCCAAATGCTGGCTGGGAGGATCAGGAGGCTAGGTGGGTGTGAGGAAAATATTCAGAGGTCAAGTCAATGGCTGGGAAAATGCCCAGAAAAGAGAAAAGAAGACTATAGAAGGTTAATTTCTTGGTGAACAGGCATTTCCTCCCTTCCTTTCTGATGAGGAAGAACAATGCTTACCATCAGGCAAAGACACAGAAGTCAAGGCTTCTGTGTCCCAGCCCACCCAATGGGCCCAGGCCATGGAAGAGCTCAAAAAGAATTATGAAAATCAAGTTAGAGAGGTGGAGGAAAAGCTGGGAAGAGAAATGAGAGGCATGAAGTCAAAGCATGAACAGCAAATCAGCTCCCTGCTAAAGGAGACCCAAAAAAATGTTGAAGAAAATAACACCTTGAAAACTAGCCTAATTCAATTGGCAAAAGAGGTTCAAAAAACCAATGAGGAGAAGAATGCTTTCAAAAGCAGAATTAGCCAAACGGAAAAGGAGATTCAAAAGCTCACTGAAGAAAATAGTTCTTTCAAAATTAGAATGGAACAGATGGACGCTAAGGACTTTATGAGAAA
Organism: Notamacropus eugenii; assembly: GCF_028372415.1. Taxonomy (NCBI): domain Eukaryota; kingdom Metazoa; phylum Chordata; class Mammalia; order Diprotodontia; family Macropodidae; genus Notamacropus; species Notamacropus eugenii. The sequence continues at coordinate 364,899,521 of NC_092876.1, read as the reverse complement.
GCAAGAAATCACAGAACAAAGCCAGAAGAATGGAAAAATGGAAGATAATGTGAAATATCTCATTGGAAAAACAACTGACCTGGAAAATAGATCCAGGAGAGACAATTTAAAAATTATGGGACTACCTGAAAGCCAGGATCAAAAGAAGAGCCTAGACATCATCTTTCATGAAATTATCAAGGAAAACTGCCCTGAGATTCTAGAACCAGAGGGCAAAATAAATATTCAAGGAATCCACAGACCACCGCCTGAAAGAGATCCAAAAAGAGAAACTCCTAGGAACATTGTGGCTAAATTCCAGAGTTCCCAGGTCAAGGAGAAAATATTGCAAGCAGTTAGAAAGAAACAATTCAACTATTGTGGAAATCCAAACAGGATAACACAAGATCTAGCAGCTTCTCCATTAATGGATTGAAGGGCATGGAATAGGATATTCCAGAAGTCAAAGGAACTAGGACTAAAACCAAGAATCACCTACCCAGCAAAACTGAGTATAATACTTCAGGGGAAAAATTGGTCTTTCAATGAAATAGAGGACTTTCAAGCATTCTTGATGAAAAGACCAGAGCTGAAAAGAAAATTTGACTTTCACACACAAGAGTGAAGAGAAGCATGAAAAGGTGAACAACAAAGAGAAGTCATAAGGGACTTACTAAAGTTGAACTGTTTACATTCCTACATGGAAAGACAATATTTGTAACTCTTGAAACATTTCAGTATCTGGGTACTGGGTGGGATTACACACACACACATGCACACATGCACACATACATAGAGACAGAGTGCACAGAGTGAATTGAAGAGGATGGGATCATATCTCAAAAAAAAAAAGAAATCAAGCAGTGAGAGAGAAAGATATTGGGAGGAGAAAGGGAGAAATGGAATGGGGCAAATTATCTCTCATAAAAGAGGCAAGCAAAAGACTCTTTAGTAGAGGAATAAAGAGGGGAGGTGAGAGAAAAACATGAAGTCTACTCTCATCACATTCCACTAAAGGAAAGAATAAAATGCGCACTCATTTTGGTATGAAAACCTATCTTACAATACAGGAAAGTGGGGGATAAGGGGATAAGCAGGGTGGGGGGGATGATAGAAGGGAGGGCATGGGGAGGAGAGTGCAATTTGAGGTCAACACTCATGGGGAGGGATAGGATCAAAAGAGAATAGAAGTAATGGGGGACAGGATAGGATGGAGGGAAATATAGTTAGTCCTATACAACACAACTATTATGGAAGTCATTTGCAAAACTACACAGATTTGGCCTATATTGAATTGCTTGCCTTCCAAACGGAAGGGGTGGGGAGGGAGGGATGAAGAGAAGTTGTAACTCAAAGTTTTAGGAACAACTGTTGAGTACTGTTCTTGCCACTAGGAAATAAGAAATACAGGTAAAGGGGTATAGAAAGTTATCTGGCCCTACAGGAAAAAAGAGAAGACGGAGACAAGGGCAGAGAGGGATGATAGAAGAGAGAGCAGATTGGTCATAGGGGCAATTAGAATGCTTGGTGTTTGGGGGGGAAGGGGATAAAAGGGGGGAAAATTTGTAACCCAAAATTTTGTGAAAATGAATGTTAAAAGTTAAATTAAAAAAAATTTACTTTGTTTTCAACATTCATTTCCACAAACTTTGCAGTTGCCCATTTTCTCCCTATCTCTCCCCTCCTGCACCCCAAAATGCCTTGCATTCTGATTGCCCCTTCCACCAATGTGCCCACCCTTCTAACACCCTTCCCTTCCGTTATCCCCAAGTTCTCTCTTGTCCTGTAAGGCAAGATAAATTCCTATACCCCTTTACCTGTATTTCTTATTCCCCAGTTGTATACAAAAATAATTCTCAGCATTTGTTCCTAAAACTTTTGAGTTCCAACTTCTCTTCCTTCCTCCCTCCCCACCCATTCCCTTTGGGAAGGCAAACAATTCAATATAGGCCATATCTGTGTAGTTTTGCAAATGGCTTCCATAATAGTCATGGTTTGTAAGACTAACTACATTTTCCTCCCTCCTATCCTGCCCCCCATTTCTTCTGTTCTCTCTTTTGACCTTGTCCCTTCCCAAGAGTGTTTACTTCTAATTGCTCCTTCCTCCCATTTGCCCTCCCTTCCATCATCCCCCCCCACCCTGCTTATCCCTTTCTCCCCTACTTTCCTGTAGTGTAAGAAAGATTTCCATGCCAAATTGAGTGTGAATGTTATTCCCTCCTTAAGTCAAATCTGATGAGAGTAAAATTCACTCTTTCCCTCTCACCTCCCCTCTTTCCCCCTCAATTGGAAAAGCTTTTTCTTGCCTCTTTTATGAGAGATAATTTTCCCTATTCTATTTCTCCCTTTCTCCTCCCAATCTATTCCTCTCTCACCCCTCAATTTTATTTTTTTATATATTATTCTTTCCTGTTCAACTCACCCAATGCCCTCTGTCTCTGTCTGTCTCTGTCTCACTCTCTCTCTCCCTCTCTCACTCTCTCTTTCCCTTTATCTCTCTCCCTCTCCATATATGTGTGCATGAATGTGTGTGTGTATGTGTTTATAATCCCTCCAACTACCCAGATACTGAGAAAAGTTTCAAGAATTACAAATATTATCTTTCCATGTAGGAATGTAAACAGTTCAAATTTAGTAAGTCCCTTGTGATTTCTCTTTCCTGTTTACTTTTTCATGCTTCTCTTGATTCTTGTGTTTGAAAGTCAAGTTTTCTTTTCAGTTCTGGTCTTTTCATCAAGAATGCTTGAAAGTCCTCTATTGCATTGAATGACCATTTTTCTCCTCAAGTCTTATACTCAGTTTTGATGGGTAGGTGATTCCTGGTTTCCTATTTCCTATTCATATTTCTTTTGACTTCTGGAATATCATATTCCAGTCCCTTCGATCCCATAATGTAGAAACTGCTAGATCTTGTATTTTCATGATTGTATTTCCACAATACTCAAATTGTTTTTTCCTAGCTGCTTGCAATATTTTCTCCTTGACCTGGGTATTCTGGAATTTGGCTACAATATTCCTAGGAGCTTCTCTTTTTGGATCTCTTTCAGGAGGTGGTAAGTGGATTCTTTCAATATTTATTTTGCCATATGCTTCTAGAATATCAGGGCAGTTTTCCTTGATAATGTCATGAAAGATGATGTCTAGGCTCTTCTTTTGATCATGGCTTTCAGGTAGTCTCATAATTTTTAAATTGTCTCTCCTGGATGTTTTCTTCAGGTCAGTTGTTTTTTTTCCAGTGAGATATTTCACACCATCTTCCATTTTTTCATTCTTTTGGTTTTGTTTTGTAATTTCTTGGTTTCTCATAAAGTCATTAGCTTCTGTCTGTTCCATTCTAATTTTTAAAGAACTATTTTCTTTAGTGAACTTTTGAACCTTCTTTTCCCTTTGGCTCATTCTGATTTTTAAAGCATTCTTCTCCTCATTGGTTTTTGAGACCTCTTTTGCCAATTGAGTTAACCTATTTTTAAAGGTGTTATTTTCTTCAGCATTTTTGGGGTCTCCTTTAGCAAGGTGTTGGCTCACTTTTCATGATTTTCTTGCGTCACTCTCATTTCTCTTCCCAGTTTTTCCTCCACCTCTCTTACATGATTTTCAAAGAACTTTTTGAGGTCTTCCATGGCCTGGGACCATTGCATATTTATTTTGGAGGTTTTAGATGCAGAAGCCTTGACTTTTATGTCATCCTTTGATGGTAAACATTGTTCTTCCTCATCTAAAATGATGGGAGAGAACATTTGTTCACCAAGAAAATAATCTTCTATAGTCTTATTTTTTTTCCCTTTTTTTTTGGCATTTTCCCAATCAGTTACTTGACTTTTGGGTCCTTTGTCAAGAGTAGAGTGTACTCTAGGAGCAAGTTATTAGCTCCTCCAAGGTGGTAAAATCAAGGGAGAGGAGTTACTCCCTGGCCTAGCTTGTGGCTGAGACTTAGATCAGCAGTTCAATTCCCCCAGGGGCTTTATCCAACAATGGAAGCTGCTGCTGCCTTCTTGGGCGCTGTAGCCACAGCCCACTGCTGCTGCTGTTGCTGCTGCTGTTACTGCTGGGGCTGCTTCCTGGAACCAGGGCTAGGGGAGAACCCTGAACCCTGCTTCCTTGTCATGGAGATAAAAAATCTCTCTCACTGACCTTTGAAGCTGCCTTCGGCACCTGTGGGTTGAGAAATATGTGAACTGTTGCTGCTCTTGGGGATTCCACCTCCAAGGCCTGCTCTGGTCCTCCTTCCCACACTGTGCTGTCAAGGTTGGGCTGGGTTCCACTCCACATCCCAGTGTGACAGACCTTTCTCATCAGCCTTCCAGGTCATCCTGGGCTGGAAATCTCCTCCACTCCATTGTTCTGTGCCTTCTGCTGCTCTAGAATTTGTTGAGAGTCTTTCTTTACAGGCATTTTATGGGCTGTGGGGGAAGAGCTCAAGTATGTGTGTCTTTCTACTCTGCTATCTTGGCTCCACCCTGTTAGTCTATTTTTTAAGGAATTATTTTCTTCAGCATTTTTGGGGGTCCTCTTTAGCAATCCCTTGTCTTGTTTTTCATGATTTTCTTGCATCATTCTCATTTCTCTTCCCAATTTTTGTCATACTTCTCTTGTTTTTTAAAAAAAATTTTTGAGCTCTTCCAAGACCTGAGATGAATTCATATTTTTCTTGGAATCTTTGGATGTAGGAGATTTGGCTTTGCTGTCTTCTTCTCTTTGTATATTTTGGTCTTCCTTGTCACCTAAGATTCTATAGTCTGATTCTTTTTCTGGTTTTTGCTTATTTCCCCAGCTATTTACTTCACTTTTGAGTTCTTCGTCAAGGTAGTTCTCTGCTGCCAGTGGGGGTTGTGGGGCATACTGTCATGAGCTCGATCCTCACACAATCTGTGGGTCTAGAGCTCCAGAAACAGTGAATGTCACTGCCCCTACTGCTGTTGCTGCTGCCATGGATTCCTTGACCCCTTCCATCTCCCTGGGGCTACATCCAGGGCCAGAACACTCTACTTTCTCACACAGTTCCCCAGATTTTTTTCCACTCACGTTCCAGTTTGTCCCTGGCCTCTTGAGGTTGTGAGGTTTGAAAATTGCCACAGGTGCCAGTGTTTCATTCCTCTCAGGACCTCCTCAAGTTCCATCTGTGCTGGCACAGCCTACACTGGACTGCACTCTGCTCTCAGTGCAATGTGATAGACACTTTTCTTCAACCTTCCAGGCTGTCTTGGGCTGGAGACTTGCCTCACTCCATCATTCCATGTGTTCTTCAGCTCCATAATTTATTTAGAGTCATTTTTTAAAAGTATTTGGCTGGACTTGAGGGAAGAACTCTAGAAGTCCCTGCTTCTACTTTGCCATCTTGACTCTTTAACATTTTAATGGTAAAAACAATTGGTGAAATATAAATTGCTTGTGAGTAGGCCGAGCCAACATAATAGAGATGATTATTCTACCTTAATTAATTAATTTATTCATTACTATGCCACTAAAATTACCAAAAATTCATTTTATAGAGTTAGAAAAAGTAATAACAAAATTCATCTGGAAGAACAAAAGATCAATACTATCAAGGATGTTAATTTAAAAAATGAAGGATGGTGGCCTGCCAATACTAGATTTCAAACTGTATCACAATGTGGTAATCATTAAAACAATCTGGTACTGGCTAAGAAATAGAGTGGTAATCAGTGGGATGCATTAGGAATATAATACAGAGTAGTAAATGACCATAGTAATCTAGCCTTTACTAAACATAAAGACCCAAGCTTTGGGGACAAGAACTTATTATTTGACAAGAATTATTGGGAAAGATTGTAATCAAAATAACCAGGGGCGGAGCCAAGATGGTGGAGTAGAAACACACAAATACGTTAGCTCCGAAACCCACAGCCCATGAAATATCTGTAGTAAAGAGCTGCCAATAAATTCGGGAGGAGGAGAAGCCACATAACAGCGGAGTGGATAAGATTAATGTTCCAGAAAGCCTGAAAACCTCTCGCAAAAGGTTCCTCGCACAGCAGACTGGAAGCCGAGAACAGCCCTGCTGCGGCCGCCTGGGCCAAGAGGAGCAGATCCAAGCAGGCTTCAGGGACAGAATCTCCAACAGCCGAGCAGGTCCCTCCACCCACAGGTGACAAGGGTTGGTGAGAGGGTCTCTTTGGCAGGTCAAGAGGGGAGTGGGGAGCCCCCATGACTCAGGCCCCCTCAGGAAGCAGCAGCGGAGGCAGCAGCAGGCCGGGGCTCCCCAAGCAGGCAGGAGCCTGGATCCATTGTTGAAGGTCTCTGCATAAACCCCCTGAGGGAACTGAGCCTGTGAGGCTGCCCTGCCCCGAACTGAGCAGCTGAACTTGATCTCACACTGAATAGCAGCCCTGCCCCCACCCAAAGCCCTGAGGCTGGGAAGCAGCATTTGAATCTCAGAGCCCAAGCACTGGCTGGGAGGATCCAGAGGCGAGGTGGGTGTGAGGAGAATATTCACAGGTCAAGTCACTGGCTGGGAAAATGACCAGAAAAGGCAAAAACCCAAGACTATAGAGGGTTACTTTCTTGGTGAGCAGGTTTCCCCTCCCCTCCTTTCTGATGAGGAAGAGTGGTGCTCACCATCAGGGGAAGACACGGAAGTCAGAACTTCTACATCCCAGCCCACTCAATGGGATCAGATCTGGGAAAAGCTCATAAAGAGCTCAAAAAATTTTCAAAATTATGTTAGAGAGGTGGAGGAAAAACTGGGAAGAGCAATAAAAGACTTGCAAGCAAAGTATGAACAATAGGTCAGCACCCTGCTAAAGGAGACCCAAAAAAATGCTGAAGAAAATAACACCCTGAAAAACAGGCTAACTCAATTGGCAAAGGAGGTTCAAGAAGCCAATGAGGAGAAGAATGCTTTCAAAAGCAGAATTAGCCAAATGGAAAAGGAGATTCAAAAGCTCACTGAAGAAAATAGTTCTTTCAAAATTAGAATGGAACAGATGGAGGCTAATGACTTTATGAGAAACCAAGAAATCACAAAACAAAACCAAAAGAATGAAAAAAATGGAAGATAATGTGAAATATCTCATTGGAAAAACAATTGACCTGGAAAATACATCCAGGAGAGACAATTTAAAAATGATGGGACTACCTGAAAGCCATGATCAAAAGAAGAGCCTAGACATCATCTTTCAGGAAATTATCAAGAAAACTGCCCTGAGATTCTAGAACCAGAGGTCAAAATAAATATTGAAAGAATCTACCGATCACCATCTAAAAAAGATCCGAAAAGAGAAACTCCTAGGAATATTGTGGCCAAATTCCAGAGTTCCCAGGTCAAGGAGAAAATATTGCAAGCAGCTAGAAAGAAACAATTCAAGTATTGTGGAAATACAATCAGGAGAACACAAGATCTAGCAGCTTCAACATTAAGGGATGAAAGGGTGTGGAATATCATATTCCAGAAGTCAAAGGAACTAGGACTAAAACCAAGAATCACCTACCCAGCAAAACTGAGTATAATATTTCAGGGGAAAAATTGGTCTTTCAATGAAATAGAGGACTTTCAAGCATTCTTGATGAAAAGACCAGAGCTAAAAAGAAAATTTGACTTTCAAACACAAGAATGAAGAGAAGCATGAAAGGGTAAATAGCAAAGAGAAGTTATAAGACACTTATAAAAGTTGAACTGTTTACATCCCTACATGGAAAGACAATATTAGTAACTCTTGAAACTATTCAGTATCTGGGTACTGGGTGGGATTACACACACACACATGCACACGCACACACTCATAGAGACAGAGTGCACAGAGTGAAGTGAAGAGGATGGGATCATATCTTAAAAAAAAATGAAATCAAGCAGTGAGAGAGAAATATATGGGAGGAAAAAGGGAGAAATGGAATGGGGCAAATTATCTCTCATAAAAGAGGCAAGCAAAAGATTTTTTTAGTTTGGGGAAAAAGAGGGGAGGTGAGAGAAAAACATGAAGCTTACTCTCATCACATTCCACTAAAGGAAAGAATAAAAAGCACACTCATTTTGGTATGAAAACCTGTCTTACAATACAGGAAGGTGGGGGACAAGGGGATAAACAGGGTGAGGGGGATGATGGAAGGGAGGGCATGGGGAGGAGGGAGCAATTTGAGGTCGACACTCACGGGGAAGGACAGGATCAAAAGAGAGAACAGAAGTAATTGGAGGCAGGATAGGATGGAGGGAAATATAGTTAGTCTTATACAACACGACTATTAGGGAAGTCATTTGCAAAACTACACAGATTTGGCCTATATTGAATTGCTTGCCTTCCAAAGGGAGGGGGTGGGGAGGGAGGGAGGAAAAGAAGTTGGAACTCAAAGTTTTAGGAATAGCTGTCGAGTACTGTTCTTGCCACTAGGAAATAAGAAATACAGGTAAAGGGGTAGAGAAAGTTATTTGGCCCAAGAGGACAGAGGAGAGGATGGAGACGAGGGCGGAGAGGAATGATGGAGGAGAGAGCAGAGTGGTGATGGGGGCAATTGGAATGCTCGGTGTTTTGGGGTGGGGGGAGGGGACAAAAGGGAGAAAATTTGGAGCCCAAAAATTCTGTGAAAATGAATGTTAATAGTGAAATAAATAAATTAATTAAAATAAAATAAAATTAAATTAAATTAAATTTAAAAAAAAGAATTATTGGGAAAATTAGAAAATAGTTTGGAAGAAACTACCTATAGACCAACATCTCATACCATGTACCAAGATAAGGTAAAAATGGGTATCAATTTAAACATGAAAGGTGATAAAAGGAAATTAGGGAAGCATGGAATATTTTATCTATCAGAACTATGGATAAGGGACGAATTTATGACTAAACAAGAGATAGGGAGCATTACAGAATACAAAATGGATAAATCTTATTACATTAAATTAAAAGGATTTTACACAAAAAATCCAAAGCAGTCAAGATTAGAAGAAAAACAGAAAATTGTGGTGGGTGGTGGAATGCAGAGCAAGTTTCTCTGATAAAGGTCACATTTCTCAAATATATACATAACGGAGTCAAATTTCAAATAAATTTCAAATAATACAAGTCACTTCTCAAGTGATAAATGGTCACAGGAAATGAGGAGGAGGTTTTCTAGCATAAAAATATGCTAGAGCATATTTTTAAAATGCTCTAAATTGCCCTTTCCTTTCTTGCAAGTTCAGTTCTTCCTTCTGGAGAGAGAGAGAGAGAGAGAGAGAGAGAGAGAGAGAGAGAGAGAGAGAGAGAGAGAGTGAGAGTGTGTGTGTGTGTGTGTGAGAGAGAGAGACAGAGAGAGAGAGTGAGTGTGAGAGAGAGAGAGAGAGTGTGTGTGTGTGAGAGAGAGATCTCTAAGGCCAACTTTTCCATTGCTGGCTCTTGGATCAAGGCTTTTGATGGACAAAAGACAGCTCCTCTTATGACTCAGAGATCATATGACCTTCTTGTCAATCTATCATTTTAGGGAAGAAAGAAATAAAGAAAAGAGGAAAAGAGAATTATTAAGATATCACATTCTTCCTGCTCATTATATATCATGAGATTAGTGGCTCAGTATCTCCACAATCTGGAAAAGTTGAGTAAAATTTCTTGACCCTCCCTTCCTACCAGAGAGATCCGAATTTTTTTTTCTTTTTATTTTATGGGGTGTTTTTAGTATCTTTGGCAAAACTTGGATCAATATTATACAATACTATACATATATTTTATGCAATCTTATGTGTTTCTAAACCTTTTCTGTGCCATCTGCTAGTCTTTGTGTATCATCTGTGGCTTTTGCAAAACTCCCCCAAATTCCCATTCAATTTCTTACTTCAATCCACAATATATTGAAACCATGATAGGCAAAGTTGTGATGTGGAAGGGATAACTGTTTCATCTTTGCATTGCATCCTGAGACCTGTGAAACAATGAGAACACTAGATTTGGAATTATAGAACTCCATATTAATTCCCAGTTCTGTTATTGTATGACCTTGGGTAAGCTACCCAGTAAATGGTAATAAATGACCAAAGAGTCACAGAGGTTTTGCAACACAAAGAACACCAAAGAGCTCATACAGGTTAAAAGCAGAAAGCGTTCTTTATTACACTGGGGGAGAGAAATTAGACAGATGTGTTGGGGTATCTCCTAATAGGAGACCCACAGCAGTGGGGATAAATCTTGATTTATACATTTGTGTCTAGATAAAGAATGAAACAATATAGTGCAGAAAGAGTGGTAAGGCACAACAGCAACTGTGAGGCAAGGTTGTCTAGAGACAAAAAACCCCTTCATAGCAGGGCTCATGTCTGGGCCTTTCCATTTTTTCTGAGCTCAAATACTATCAATTCTGTGATATAGTTGCATCAAAGTTCATCCAGAACACAAAGAGCACAAACAACAATTATTGTTATGCTAACCTCAGAGCATGGCTTTGTACCAGCAAGGACCCCAGCATACACAGAAGGACTTACTGTACAGGTTCTTAGATCTGCTTTTCTAAAAGGAAAGCAACTTTTGAGGGGTCAACAATCACTTTAATTAAGCACATATATCATTCACTCAGTTCAGGGGAAAAAGTCAGCATCCTGAGCTTTAGAAAAAATACAAAGAAATAAAGAGCAACAGACAGAACGTCCAACTGTCTGACAATAAGCAAAACATACATAGTTACCAGAGAGAGAAGCACCAACATCAAGGTTTTCAAAGTCAAGGGGCTCCTTAACGGCTGGCCACAGTCTCATGTGGCCAAACAAACACTTTCAATGAGTAAGCTCCAAAGTAAAACCTCACCTCAGAGTATTTATACACTTTTCAGAATGGAAGGGCAGGACCCTCTGACTCAGTGTCTCAACAGAATTAACAGAAGGTATTGAGGCCTATTAATGGTCTGGGGAGATCTTTCACTCTTCTCCCCATCCACCATTAACCTTAAGTTACTATTACAGGCTTGTTTTCTGGGCCTTACCTCTGGAAAACAGGATTTTTAAAAAGAGAGAGGTGCTCTTGGATCCTGACACTTATTTAACTTCTCTAGCCCTTAGATCTATAAAATGAGATTATTGAACTAGATGACCTTTTACATCTCTTCAACATCTAAATCTGTGGTCCTGTGAACTGTTTGAGGTAGATAAAAACAATAGGAATGTATTATAATGAATAGCACAGGGGTGGGTTACCTGCAGCCTCCAGGCCATACGTGGCCCTCTAGGCCTTCAAGCGCACCCCTTGACTGAATCCAAACTTCAGAACAAATCCCCTTGATAAAAGGATTTGTTCTATGAAACTTGTACTCAGTAGAAGACCACAGGTGACCTCAAGGCCATAGGTTCTCCACCCCTGTTCTAGAGGCTATTCTTTTTCTGCTATGGGTTGAAATAGATCAATCAGTCAGCCAGTAAACAAATATGGGGGGGCAGAGCCAAGAAGGCGGAGTAGAAACACACACATACTCTAGCTCCAAACCCACTGCCCATAAAATATCTGTAAAAAAGATTCTGGAGCAACAAATTCTGGAACAGCAGAAGCCACAGAACAACAGAGCAGATGAGATTTCTGTTCCAGAGAGACCTGACGTGAAAGGTCTGTAGCACCCTGGACTGGGAGCCGAGCCCAGCCTTGCCTTGGCTGGCACCAAGAGGAGCCAATCCGAGCAGGCTTCAGGAACGGAATCTCCAGCAGCCGCTCGGGTCCTTCCATTCACGGGCCCCAAAGGTTGGTGAGAGGGTCTTCTAGGCTTGCCAAGAGGGCAGTGGAGTGCCCCCATAACTCAGGTCCCCTCAGGAGGCAGCAGCAGAGGCAGCAGCAGGCCGGGGCTCACCAAGCAGGCAGGAGCCTGGATCCATTGTTGAAGGTCTCTGCATAAACCCCCTGAGGGAACTGAGCCCCATGAGGTGGCCCTGCCCCCACCTGAGCAGCTGAACTTAATCTCACACTGAATAGCAGCCCTGCCCCCACCCAAAGCCCTGAGGCTGGGAAGCAGCATTTGAATCTCAGACCCCAAGCACTGGCTGGGAGGATCAGGAGGTGAGGTGGGTGTGGAAAGGAAACTTAGAAGTCAAGTCACTGGCTGGAAAAATGCCCAGAAAAGGGAAAAAAAATAAGACTATAGAAGGTTACTTTCTTGGTGAACAGATAATTCCTCCCTTCCTTTCTGATGAGGAAGAACAATGCTTACTATCAGGCAAAGACACAGAAGTCAAGGCTTCTGTATCCCAGCCCACCCAATGGGCTCAGGCCATGGAAGAGCTCAAAAAGGATTTTGAAAATCAAGTTAGAGAGGTGGAGAAAAAACTGGGAAGAGAAATGAGAGAGATGAAAGAAAAGCATAAAAAGCAGATCCACACCCTGCTAAAGGAGACCCAAAAAAATGCTGAAGAAAATAACACCTTGAAAAATAGGCTAACTCAATTGGCAAAAGAGGTTCAAAAAGCCAATGAGGAGAAGAATGCTTTCAAAAGCAGAATTAGCCAAATACAAAGGAGATTCAAAAGCTCACTGAAGAAAATAGTTCTTTCAAAATTAGAATGGAACAGATGGAGGCTAATGACTTTATGAGAAACCAAGAAATCACAAAACAAAACCAAAAGAATGAAAAAATGGAAGACAATGTGAAATATCTCATTGGAAAAACAACTGACCTGGAAAATAGAACCAGGAGAGACAATTTAAAAATTATGGGCCTACCTGAAAGCCAGGATCAAAAAAAGAGGCTAGACATCATCCTTCATGAAATTATCAAGGAAAACTGCCCTGAGATTCTAGAACCAGAGGGCAAAATAAGTATTCAAGGAATCCACAGATCACCTCCTGAAAGAGATCCAAAAAAAGAAACTCCTAGGAACATTGTGGCCAAATTCCAGAATTCCCAGGACGAGGAGAAAATATTGCAAGCAGCTAGAAAGAAACAATTCAAGTATTGTGGAAATACAATCAGGATAACACAAGACCTAGCAGCTTCTCCATTAATGGATTGAAGGGCATGGAATAGGATATTCCAGAAGTCAAAGGAACTAGCACTAAAACCAAGAATCACCTACCCAGCAAAACTGAGTATAAAACTTCAGGGGAAAAATTGGTCTTTCAATGAAATAGAGGACTTTCAAGCATTCTTGATGAAAAGACCAGAGCTGAAAAGAAAATTTGACTTTCACACACAAGAATGAAGAGAAGCATGAAAAGGTGAACAACAAAGAGAAGTCATAAGGGACTTACTAAAATTGAACTGTTTACATTCTTACATGGAAAGACAATATTTGTAACTCTTGAGACTTTTCAGTATCTGGGTACTGGGTGGGATTATACACACACACATGCACATGCACATGCACACACACATAGAGACAGTGCACAGAGTGAATTGAAGAGGATGGGATCATATTTCTAAAAAATGAAATCAAGCAGTGAGAGAGAAATATATTGGGAGGAAAAAGGGAGAAATGGAATGAGGCATATTATCTCTCATAAAAGAGGCAAGCAAAAAACTTTTTAGTGGACGGAAAAAGAAGGGAGGTGAGAGAAAAACATGAAGTTTACCCTCATCACATTCCACTAAAGGAAGAAATAAAGTACACACTCATTTTGGTATGAAAACCTATCTTACAATACAGGAAAGTGGAAGATAAGGGGATAAGCAGGGTGGGAGGGATGATGGAAGGGAGGGCATGGGGAGGAGGAAGCAATTTGAGGTCAACACTCATGGGGAGGGACAGGATCAAAAGAGAGAATAGAAGTAATGGGGGACAGGATAGGATGGAGGGAAATATAGTTAGTCCTATACAACACAACTAGTATGGAAATCATTTACAAAACTACACAGATTTGGCCTATATTGAATTGCTTGCCTTCCAAAGGGAAGGGGTGGGAAGGGAGGGAAGAGAAGTTGGAACTCAAAGTGTTAGGAACAACTGTCGAGTAATGTTCTTGCCACTAGGAAATAAGAAATACAGGTAAAGGGGTATAAAAAGTTATTTAGCCCTACAGGACAAAAGAGAAAATGGAGACAAGGTCAGAGAGGGATGAAAGAAGAGAGAGCAGATTGATGATAGGGGCAATTAGAATGCTCGGTGTTTCAGGGTGGGGGGAGGGGAAAAAAGGGAGAAAATTTGGAATCCAAAATTTTGTGAAAATGAATGTTAAAAGTTAAATAAATACATAAATGAATAAAAAAAGGAAAATAAATAAATAAATAAAGCAAATATGTAAGACTATCTATCATATGTCAAGTATAGTGTTGGGCCTGTAGTTACAAATATAAACAATGAAAAAAATCACACTAACTTCATGTTCTAATAAGGGAGATCACAACAAAGTATGTCCTGTTAATATATCATTAGTAAATACAAATATATAATGAGAGTTAGAATAGATAGTAAGATAGTAGCAACTGTCAGAATTAGAAAAGACCATGAAAAAGATGGTATTTGGGTTACATCTTAAAGGAAAAGGACTCTATTAGGCAGAACATGTACTCCAGGCATGGACACAGAGATGGGAGCATAGAATGTTGTTTGGTAGGAACAGTGAGAAGGCCAGTCGGTATAGCTGCTTCTCACAATGTAGGAATAATGTGCTGGAAAGGTATTTCAGAGTCAAGCTACACAAAATAAATAAAATATTATTGATGTGAAATTTCAAGTTTAATTTTTAGTAATAACCATTAATTTTACATCACCTTCACTTTCAAATTTATCATACCCTCATCCTCTACCCATCATTTTCTCAAAATGTAGAATTAAAAAAAGAAAGAGGAAAAAAATCAGTTCCATCAAAATATCACATGTATCTGACAGAATATGCAATATTTCACATCTACAATCTCCCACTTCTGCCAAGAATGGAAGGATGTGATTTTTTTACAACTCTTTTTCTAGAATCAATTCTTTTGTTCATTAAAATTATATAGCATTTATTTTCATTTGGTGGTTCTTTCTATTTTGACTATTTTAGTCATTATATATGCTGTTTTCCTGCTTATGTTTATTTTAGTCTGTATCAGTTCCTATAAGTTTTCCCCTGCTTCTCTGCACATCTTTGTAGTAATCGTTTCCTATAGTATAATAAAATTTCATTACTCTCCTGTACCAGAGTCTATATAACTATTCTATAATTTGTAGCATCTACTTTGTTTCTGTCTCTTCACTATCACACAAAGAAAGTTGTTTTGACTGTTTTGGTTTTGATGGGACCTTTTTGACTTTCACAAACTTGGAATATATTTCTCTTACAGAGATCCCTGAATTAGACATTTTAGTCACTTATCTTAGCTTAATTCCAAATTATTTTCTAGAATGGTTAGAATAATTCACAATTCAATTTAATGTCATATTGTTATGTTATGTTATGTTATATATGTTAATATAATTTTTATTGCATTAATAGAATTATATTTCCTGGTGGTTTTTTTTTATACAATGGGATATATTCAAGTATTATCTAGTTTATTTATGGACACGGTATATATATATCTATCTATTTTCTGATATGTACATCTTATATGTGTATATCTAGTTTAACACATGTAGATTGTATTTAATTTAAAGATATTTGGATTTTTGAATTTATGGATATTTGGATCCATAGATTTATAGATATATATCTCTATGTCTAGCTGTATGTACACATACATGTATAACATGTATATTATATGTGTACATGTATCAGACCTACAGTCAACAATCTAGAAAAAGATGATATGAAAAAAGGAATCCTGTTCAGTTCTAACTTTTCATGATGCTGTGGACCATACTGCCCATGAAATGTGTTTGGCAAAGATATCAGAGTGTTTTAGCATTTCCTTCTCCCATGGGTTAAAACACACAGAGGTTAAGTGACTTTCCCAGGGTCACACAGCTGATCATTGTCTGTGTCCATATTTGAGCTAAGGTCTTCCTGACTCCAGGCTGGGCATTTTATCCACAGAGCCATCTAGCTGTTTCACACATTTATGTATACAGCAAGGCAAACCGTTTATTACTCTAATTTTGCCCAAAAAACTAACTGTGTATTCAGAGTTCAAATTTAGCATTATCTGATTCAAAATCAGACTTTATAACGTTAGGCAGTATTTGGGGAGAAGAGCTGCATACTGACATCTCTGAAATGTTCATAAAAATATATGATGTCAACTCTTTCTACTTAAAAAATATTTATGTTATACCCAATAGTATCTTTTTCTTGTTCTGCTATAAGAATAATGTTTACGAGGATTTGTTACACTTTCAGGAAATAGTTTCTGTGGCTATCAAATAATCCATTTTTTGTTTTCACATTTAATCACTTGGGAAGTGGAGCATTTTGTATTGTCCTAAATAGTAGTTATTAAAGGTCTTTTTTTCCCCCTAAAATATCTTACTAAAAAAAATGTCTTTGACTCTGGCTTTGAAGGCAGTATCTATTACTGATGGTTTGTTTTCTTTTTAACATTAATAAGCTTCTTTTCCTTCTTATCTGACCCCCATCTACACATCCCTTAAATAAAATCTTAAGTGTTAACAGGTTGTGAATGAGACTCATGATTTCACACTTAAACTGGGAAAAAGTTATTCTCTCTGCTTCTGAGATTCAACAGCCTAGATTGTCCCTGAGATTGTGATATTCAATAAAAGGGTACTATAACTTGAATTATTATAAGTCCAAATGACATTTCAGCCAAAGATGGATCCTTGCACAAGTCTTGCTAATTAGGTAAATGGGAGGAAAATCCATCCAGCAGGGCTTGTAACTTTCCTTCTAGGGTCCAGAGTTAAAATAGCATTGTCATTTAACCTTCAATTTATTCTTATTAAAAACAATTTTTTCAGTAAATTTCATTTATAGTGCTTCAAGTTTGTTTACAAAAGGAACTTTTTATAAATAAAAAGGAAATTATTAAAACTGAGGAACAATAAGTTAAGTTTTACATTTGAACCACACATAATTAGGAGGCATATGTTGTAGCGCTATAATGTTAATTAGAGAATTAAAGATCTTCTGCGCTAACTGATAGGCCTTCCCATTAAGGAAAGCTTGATTAAGGGAGGCCCATACCTTTTATTAATTTCTATTGAGTTACTGGGTCAGAGGGCCCTGCCCTCTGGCTCTGAAAAGTGTATAAATACTCTGAGGTAAGTTTTTGTCTTGGGGTTACTCATTAGAAGTTTTTGTTTGGCTAGATAAGACTCTGAATAGCCACTAAGGAGCCCCTCAGTTTTAAAAACCTAGATATTGGTGCTTCGGATAACTATGTATGTATGTAATACAGTTGAATCTTTCTGTCTGTCTGTTTCTGTTTGTATTTTCTCTGAAGTTCAAGGTGCTGACTTTTCCCCCGAACTAATAGATGATATATGTGCTTGATTAGCATAGATTGTTAGCCCCTCAAGAGTTGCTTTCTTTTTAGAAAATCAGATCTAAGAACCTGGACAATAGACCTGTGTATATTACAAGTTGTTATAAGCTCACACATATATAAGACATATATCTCTAGGCCCATAACCTTGAAGTCTTTAATTGTTCCCTTTTGCTTTTTCCATATATCTAATCAGATGACAAGTCTTGTCAAATACATACCCACAACATCTCTTGCATGAATCCCCACCTGTTTCTCCCAACTACAATCACTCTTGTTCAGGTACTCTTCTTATTTTGGTCATTGTAATAACTACTTAAATTTTCTTTCTGTTTCCAATCTATTCTTTTTCCATCCCTCTTTCACACTACTTCCCAGTCCTAATATACTGTTCTGATAGCCTCCCTCCTGGTTACCTCACTTTCATTAAGTGACTTCCTACCAAATTAAATGTAAACTATTCAGTCTGGCACTCAAAGTCCTTCACAGTCTGGGTAAAACATAAATGTACAGCTTTATTTTATATT
The DNA here is from genome assembly GCF_028372415.1 of Notamacropus eugenii. Taxonomy (NCBI): domain Eukaryota; kingdom Metazoa; phylum Chordata; class Mammalia; order Diprotodontia; family Macropodidae; genus Notamacropus; species Notamacropus eugenii. The sequence continues at coordinate 364,881,759 of NC_092876.1, read as the reverse complement.
TCCCTTTCATATACTTTGCATTTCAGTCAAAATAGACTACTCTCCAGTTTCCCTTCTCACCCTCTCCACTCCCCTCTCCATGCCTTAGTTCATACTAATCCTATGACTAGAATGAATACATAGCTATTGCACCAATCTCCACCTCTTGAAGTGTCACCCTTCTTTTAAGACCTTCCCTTGTCCTTCCCTTCTCTGCCCTGCCTCTCCTCCTCATAAACCATATATAGTGATCCTTGAGCTACTCATATGACTTTGTCTGAACTCCTTCTTTGCCTTTATGCCCAACTCCTTTGTATCATGGATATTTCTACACATACTTTGAAAGTCATAGTGGATAAAGTACTGGACTTGAAAATGGGAAGGTCTGTGTTTGAATGCTTTCCCAGACAGTTGCTAATTTTATGGAACTGAGCAAGTGATTTAATCTGAGTCATATTTTCTTCACTGCATAATTGGAATCACAATGTAATATAATTCATAGAATTATTATGAGGCTAAAATGAAATGATATATGTAAAGCACTTTACAAATCTTAAAACAATGTGGAAATATTATCTCATTCTCTTTTTTTTATTTGTTACCATTTGAAGGTAAGCTCTTTGAAGACAAAGACCCCAAGCACTTACGTGGTACACTGTAGGTATGTGAGAAATATGTACTGATTGATTTTTTATTTCAGATAGAAACAATTCTGAGACTACTATGATTCCTTTATATTTAATTCTACAGATAATTGCACAAATAGATAAAATATTTTGGTTTCATAATTGAATAAAAGTATTAAGCCTGCAGGCATATTGAAAGTATCCTTGGTAAACCTCCAGTAATAGGAAAACAGGAATAACCATTCCTGCTTTTTGATCTTCTCAACCAAGTCTTTCTCCTTTGAAAATTTTAGGATGACAATATCTATTAACACTTAAAAGGGGTGTGTGGGAGGGGAGGTGGGTATGTGTGGGTGTATGGGTGTGTATCATTGTTATGTCTAAATAATTATAAGCAACAGATCAGTCTGTGATAAAGTTCTAGCTTCAGCGTAATTTATTGATTGTTTTCTCTAGGAAATATTGAGGTCAATATTAAGAGTGTGTGGAATTGTCATGTCAGCCTATGAAAAATAGCAAGCTTCTGCGGTATAATTCTAGCTACCAGGTCATATCTTCCTAGATATTTAGTAGGTATTGATCTTTCATAGCCTGTAATGATGGATTACACAATCACCACCATATCATTGCATAATCTGCATTGATCACTAAATCTGAGTTCCTGGAGGATAAACTTTTGGTAGATTCTAGTGACAATGACCTGGTGCTGAACTGCCATTATAAACTTCCCCCTTCACACACAATTCAGCTATTGGTGTGTGGAAAGATCATTGGTTGAGTTCATGTAGATATCACTCTTCCCTCTCAGGCTCTTTTGATTTTTCTCTTGCATCTTAATTGTTTCACGGACTCCATTAGAAGACAAGCTATTTTAGTTTATATTTTATAGAACCAATGGTATGTACTAGTTATCAACCTTTAATGTTGACACAATGAAGCAATGCCAGCTTATTCCAAAAGTATTTCTGTAAGTTTTTGACCAGTTTGTCATGAACCCTAAAAATGTCTACTTCCTCTTGTTTCAATGTGAAAGTGTTAATCTTTATACTATTACCTCAGGGTACTTGTGTTTTGTTAAAATTTTCCAGGTCTTTATTAGGGTATTTTCCCAAACTCTTGTGCTTCATTTTATGAACCCAAAGGGTATATACCCCAAAGGGTAATTATATAGGCGTTAATTATTTGAAATGCATTCTCTCCATTAATTCCAGAAGTCATTAAGTCTCTTAAAATATCAACCACAGGGAGTAGAAAGATGCACATACACATAGCTCCAAACCCACAACCCACAGAACATCTATAAAAAGGAACTCACGGCAAATTCTGGAGCAGTAGAGGCCACAGAACAGTGGAGCAGAGATTTCTGTTCCAGAGGGACCTGCAAACTTCTCGCAAAAGGTCCTTCGCACCACGGACTGGGTGCCGGCACTGGGAGCCGAGTACAATCCTGCCGCGCCCGCGGCACCGAGAGAAGCAGATCCGAGCAGGCTTCAGGGACGGGATCTCCAGGGGCCACGTGGGTCCCTCCACCCACAGGTGACGGGGGTCAGTGAGAGGGTCTCTTTGGCGGGTCGAGAGGGGAGTGGGGTGCCCCCATAACTCAGGCCCCCTCAGGAGGCAGCAGCTGAGGCAGCAGCAGATCAGGGCTCCCCAAGCAGGCAGGAGCCTGGATCCATTATTGAAGGTCTCTGCATAAACCCTCTGAGGGAAATGAGCCCATGAGGCGGCCCTCCCCCAACGTGAGCACCTAAACTTGATCTCACACTGAATAGCAGCCCTGCCCCCACCCAAAGTCCTGAGGCTGGGAAGCAGCATTTGAATCTCAGACCCCAAGCACTGGCTCGGCAGATCTGGAGGCAAGGTGGATGTGGAAAGGAAACTCAGAAGTCAAGTCACTGGCTGAGAAAATGCCCAGAAAGGGGAAAAAAAATAAGATTATAGAAGGTTACTTTCTTGGTGAACATATAATTCCTCCCTTCCTTTCTGATGAGGAAGAACAATGCTTACCATCAGGAAAAGACACAGAAGTCAAGGCTTCTGTATCCCAGCCCACCCAATGGGCTCAGGCCATGGAAGAGCTCAAAAAGAATTTTGAAAATCAAGTTAGAGAGGTGGAGGAAAAGCTGGGAAGAGAAATGAGAGACATGCAGTCAAAGCATGAACAGCCGGCCAGCACCCTGCTAAAGGAGACCCAAAAAAATGCTGAAGAAAATAATACCTTGAAAAATAGGCTAACTCAATTGGCAAAAGAGGTTCAAAAAGCCAATGAGGAGAAGAATGCTTTCAAAAGCAGAATTAGCCAAATGGAAAAGGAGATTCAAAAGCTCACTGAAGATAAGAGTTCTTTCAAAATTAGAATGGAACAGATGGAGGCTAATGACTTTATGAGAAACCAAGAAATCACAAAACAAAACTAAAAGAGTGAAAAAATGGAAGATAATGTGAAATATCTCATTGGAAAAACCACTGACCTGGAAAATAGATCCAGCAGAGACAATTTAAAAATTGTGGGACTCCCTGAAAGCCATGATGAGAAAAAGAGCTTAGATATCATTTTTCATGAAATTATCAAGGAAAACTGCCCTGAGATTCTAGAACCAGAGGGCAAAATAAATATTCAAGGAACCCACAGAACACCGCCTGAAAGAGATCCAAAAAGAGAAACTCCTAGGAACATTGTGGCCAAATTCCAGAGTTCCCAGGTCAAGGAGAAAATATTGCAAGCAGCTAGAAAGAAACAATTCAAGTATTGTGGAAATACAATCAGGATAACACAAGATCTAGCAGCTTCTACATTAAGGGATCGAAGGGCATGGAATAGGATATTCCAGAAGGCAAAGGAACTAGGACTAAAACCAAGAATCACCTACCCAGCAAAACTGAGTATAATACTTCAGGGGAAAAATTGGTCTTTTAATGAAATAGAGGACTTTCAAGCATTCTTGATGAAAAGACCAGAGCTGAAAAGAAAATTTGACTTTCAAACACAAGAATGAAGAGAAGCATGAAAAGGTGAACAGCAAAGAGAAGTCATAAGGGACTTACTAAAGTTGAACTGTTTACATTCCTACATGGAAAGACAATATTTGTAACTCTTGAGACTTTTCAGTATCTGGGTACTGGGTGGGATCACACACACACATGCACACACGCACACACACATAGAGACAGAGTGCACAGAGTGAATTGAAGAGGATGAGATAATATCTTTAAGAAATGAAATCAAGCAGTGAGAGAAAAATATATTGGGAGGAGAAAGGGAGAAATGGAATGGGGCATATTATCTCTCATAAAAGAGGCAAGCAAAAGACTTTTTAGTGGACGGAAAAAGAGGGGAGGTGAGAGAAAAACATGAAGTTTACTCTCATCACATTCCACTAAAGGAAGAAATAAAATACACTCATTTTGGTATGAAAACCTATCTTACAATACAGGAAAGTGGGAGATAAGGGGATAAGCAGGGTGGGAGGGATAATGGAAGGGAGGGCATGGGGAGGAGGGAGGAATTTGAGGTCAAACTCATGGGGAAGGACAGGATCAAAAGACAGAATAGAAGTAATGGGGGACAGGATAAGATGGAGGGAAATATAGTTAGTCTTATACAACACAACTATTATGGAAGTCATTTGCAAAACTACACAGATTTGGCCGGTATTGAATTGCTTGCCTTCCAAAGGGAAGGGGTGGGGAGGTAAGGAGGTAAAGAAGTTGGAACTCAAAGTGTTAGGAACAACTGTCAAGTAATGTTCTTGCCACTAGGAAATAAGAAATACAGGTAAAGGGGTATAGAAAGTTATCTGGCCCTACAGGACAAAAGAGAAGATGGAGACAAGGGCGGAGAGGGATAATAGAAGAGAGAGCAGATTGGTCATAGGAGCAATTAGAATGCTTGGTGTTGGGGGGGGAGGGGACAAAGGGGAGAAAATTTGGAACCCAAAATTTTGTTAAAATGAATGTCAAATAAATAAAAAAAATAAAAAGAAAATATCAACCACAGCTTCCATTCTGACAGCTCTAGGTTTGAAATATCTTTCCTGGAAGACACCATGATATTTCGTGAATGTGATATCCAGATTCTAGATCAAAATCTCTATCATTCCTTGGTTTGTGTTGAGTTGTCTACTTATTCAGTTCAAATAGCATTTTGATGTTGATGAAAAATTCCATGAAATGAAAGATCTGTTTGATTCGACAATCTCTCTATACATTGAATGTCATGTTTAATTCTGTCTAATAGCATTAATATTGCACTAATGGCTACACATAGTCCCCTAATGGTTTTTAACTATCTTCCTGAAAAATGACACATGTTATAAGAGTTGTTCTTGATATTGTATAGGTTGCAGCTATTAAATAGAAAATAATTTTCAATGAGAACTTAATATACTCCAGCATTGTCACTTATATTTGGGTATTTGTATATTTGTATATTTGTAGTACATTAACAAGCTATGAGTGAGGAACTGAGTCAAAGGTTTCCTGATAATCAAGAAAGGCAGTGTAATTGGTATGGGAAGTAGCTTGTTCAATACTTACTGAATAAATAAGAAGTTGCTTTTTATAGCATGAGGTCTTTTTGTACTTCCTTTTCCACTTTTCAGACAAAGTATTGTTTTCTCATATTTATGGAATTTTTTGTGAAATAAGATGAAGATGTTCTCTAAAAAGTACAAATAATTTAATGACCTATTTTCAAGAGTCACTGATATTCTTTTCTTTTAGTAGTCAGTTTGTGATGTTTCCAAATAGGCTCAGACTTGCTTCTAAGAGGAAGTTTGGAAAATGCTTTACTGATAATTCACGCACCAGGGGGAAGTGTTTGCTACAATGATTATGAATCATCTTGGGACCTACTGCTTTCCTGTTTTCCAAAGTTTCAAGCTAGAGTTTCAGTCATCTTCTCCTTTGATGTAACTGTTTTGTCAGTTAGTATGTGAATACTGCCAGCTTTTTGTTTCTCATTTAATGTAACTTGCATTTTCATTGTATTATTCTTGTGACCACATAACATTTGTTTTCAGCTCAGATTCAATCCAGCTCAGACTCTGTCTAGCTGGGATTCTATCTGGCCTGCTTGTGAATACAAGTGTCACAAATGCTTAGGTTCCTTAAGAGTCAACTCAAGATGGTGAATCTTTAATAAACTTTGTTTTCTTTGGCTTTATGAAGGCTTCAGTCAAGTTTATTTGAGCATGACTCAGAGTGTCACTGTTTTGGGGTCCCCATCACTCCTTAACCTCGTCAATTATGGTTCCCTGACCAGAAAAAGCTGCTAATCTCAAGTTCTTCTGCTAAAACTGGAATGTATGTAAGCCTTCTCCTCTCCCTATTCCCTTCTTGCTCTCCAAGCACCTCGGAAGTGGATTTTCGGACCTGGCTTCTGGTCCCAGTATCAGGCAAAGTCTCTGAACTTCCTGGGTGCTAGAGAGTTAGAGACTCAGGTTGTTGGTCCAGTGGCTGTGTTTGAGGCAGTGGACCTGTGCATACCCTCCAAAGTACAATTCTCTGAACTTTCTGGGTTCTAGGAGGTTAGAGAAACATCAGTTAAATGGGTGTCCAATTTCTCTGGATCTCCTGGACCCAAGGAAAACAGGGAAAACTCAGTTATTCTTGTCCTCTTTTTTTTTGTTTGTTTTTTTCTCAAGGCTTACTTCCATGTCCTCCTTTAAGGAGGGGGGGACTTCCAGCCCCATGCTAAATAATGGGTCAAAATTCATCAATTCCAAAGAATTCAACCTTTGGGCTGTCTTTTACAAAATTGGAAAAAATTTAGCTTCTCTAAGGAACTTAAAAAGAAAAAGTTGGTATTCTTTTGCAACACACTTTGGCCTCACTATCACCTGAAGGACAACGAAGTATGGCCCATGTTTGGGATCTTACAATGTAATATTCTTTTACAGTTAGAATTATATTGTCTCCAAAAGGAAAAATGGATAGAAATACTTTACATAAGGGCCTTTGTCAAACTCTCTCAGGACCTCATTCTCAGAAAAGATTGTAAGATGTTTGTAGCTAGAGCCTCCTCACAAAAGGCAAATGGGGGTCAATTGGGTATTTTGGATGACCCCCTGTTTATGGCTCCTAGGGTCTAGACCTCATCTCCTTCCCTACTTCCATTACTGCCATCCCAACCCCTACACCCTCCCCAATCCTTTCTGAGCCTTCTTCCAGCTCCCCAACTACTGCTCCCCTACCTCCCCTAAGTCCTCCTACCTCCCCCTCAGTCACCTTTACCCAAACCTTTCCTTTACCCCAACCCCCCTCAATTCCTACCTCATTTACCTATCCTGTATCTTCTCCTATGCCTCTTCCCGCCTCGGCAACCCCTGCTCAGTTCCCAACTATAGGCCTTACTGAGGTGCCTCCCTCTGCAGCCCCTCTCGATGGGGCAATATTCACTCAGGCCTTAGGCCCCCCTCCTGTGGGCCAGCTAGTAGAAGCTATTAAAAAGCATATAAATTTGGATCCTGTCTCCATAGAAGGGGTAGCAATCCTTAGTATGTATTTTGTTAATCAGTCTGCCCCAGATATTAGGAGGAAACTGCAGAAATTGGCAATGGGACCCCAAACACCTCAGGCCCAATTACTGGAGATGGCCTTTGGAGTCTTTAACAATAGAGGCCTCGTTGCAGCAGAGGAAAGAGAACAAAGGAGAAGGGCCAGGGTCAGGGAGTATGCTCAATTCTTGGCTGCTGCCTTGGCCAGGAAAAGATCCAGGCAACACCCCTCCAGGGTGCCCCCTTGGAGGAAGCCTGGCTACTGGCAGTGGGGAAACCTGCTTTCGTTGCCACCAGGAGGGTCACTGGTCCAAGGAGTGCCCCTCCAGGGTACCCCCCTCCCAGAGGGAGCCCCAGGAACCTATGCCTGTGGAACCATGCCCATGTGACCAGGAGGGACATTGGAGGAAAGATTGTCCCTCAGGTGGGAAAAGTGGTGGAGCCACCCCTCAGTACCCTGTCCTCCAGTCTTCTCAAGACTTGGAACATCGGGAAAGCCTGGGTGCTGGCAGTGCTCCCACTTTCTCCACCTCTCTCACCAAACCCTGGGGGAAAACTAAGGTTGAAGGTAAGGTTACCCACTTTAACATGGCTAAGTTCTCTGCTTTAACCAGTTACTCTGACCCTACCCATCCCTTGACCCCTCTGGTCTTAGGCATTGAAGGGGAAACTAAGGAATGTCTCCAGACATACCCCCTCTCCAGCCTACTTGAGAATCTGTTGTTTAAACACTCTTTCCTTATGCTTTCCTCTAGTCCTGCCCCCTTGCTGGAAAGGGACCTGATGGTGAAATTGGGGAGCCAATTTTCTCTAGTTAAACCTCCCATCTCCCTTTTGCCCCTGTTCACTAGATCTTCCCCAGTTTGCTTGAGAGTGTGGGAGACAGGCCAAATATTTGGGATACTGGAATTCCAGAGAAAGGTACTTCTGCCACCCCAAGCCGTTGTTAGCCTCCCAGACCCTAAAGTGCTTCCTCATCTCAGCCAGTATCTGATTAAGCCTGAGACCTGGGAAGGACTACAACCTTTAATTGAAAATTTCCTTAATTATAGAATCTTTACACCCTTGTTCATCTCCATGCAACACTGCAACTCTTCCCACAGAAAAGCCTCATGGAGAATACTCACAATTTATTTTTGCTTTTGAATGTACTTTTCCTGGGGAATCAAGTCCATATCAGCTAACATGGACAGTCTTGCTCCAAAGCTTTCGAGATAACCCTCATTTATTTGGCCAGGCTTTGGGAACGGATTTAAGGTGCCTGAAACTAGCAGGTAGTCACTTAATTCAGTATGTGCATGATATTCTTATTTGTAGCCCCACCCAGGCGGGTTCTTTGGTTGCTGCCACAGAAACCCTTAATTTCTTAGGCAGTTGAGGTTATGGGATCTCTTGGAACAAAGTCTAGATAGCATGGCAGTCCATAAAGTATCTGAGCCATGAACTCAAGCCCACGTCTCTCTCCTTAATCTCTTAGAGAAAAAGGGCAATCCTATCTATCCCTGTTCCAGTCACTAAGAAACAAGTCTGAGTGTTTTTAGGCATGACTGGATTTTGTAGACTCTGGATTCTTAATTTTATTGCTAAATCCCTTTATGACCCTACTCAGGGCACTAACTCAGACCAGGCTAAAGCTTTTGAGACTCTGAAAACTAATTTGACCACCACCCCATCACTAGACCTACCCAATCTGAGAAAACCTTTCACTCTGTATGTTGATGAAAGGAGAGGACAGGTTTGGGAGTCTTAACCCATTCCTTAGGACCTGATCCCAGGCCAGTTGATGTTTTTATTTACTCAAAATATGTTTTCCTTGTTCTACATACCTATGGAGCAATCTGGAAAGAAAGGGGATACCTGACAGCGAAAAACTCCCCTACCAAACATGCCCTTCTGTGTTCAAGCCTTGCCACAGTCATCTTTAATTCTCTCCAGAGAAATTATCTTTTATGCCAGGGAAATTGTCTTTTCTTTATACTCCTTTTGTATCTGTTTGGTGTGTGTTTGCCTAACCTCCTTGCCAGGTTTTTCTTCTCCAGAGTGCAAGCCATCAACTTCCAGATGACAGTCCAGGCTGTATACCAACTTTTGACTGAATCCAAGGTCTCCAGTCCACTGGACCTGGCACCACCCAGATTCTGAAGTCTGATCCCTTGAACAGGACCCATAAAGGCAGGGGCAGCTCTACGCCCCTTGCCAGCAGGAAGAAGTTTCAGAAGCTGAGACCTTCGCGCTTTGCCCCAAAAGAATTTGGGTTCAATCCGTTTGAGGGGGGAATGATGGGGTTCAGACTCTGGGAACTTCCTTGAGCTCCCCTGGAATCTCCTCACTTAATCTGGCTTTTCATACTCAAATCTGTGGTCATTGTGTATTACCTCTTGATTGCCCCACCTGCTTCCTGCCTAGGTGCCCCCTAGTCTGATGTCTCTTGATTGCCTCCAGCTGTTTCCAGCCTTTGATCCTCCTGGGATTCCCTTTTTGAACTTCTTCTCAAGACCTTCCCTAGACCTCTTCTCCCATCACTGTAGACTACCAGGCCCCCCCACCCCCACCCCATCCCTCCTATAGTCTTTTCTCTATTTAAGTTCCATCTTGCCTCCATGAAGGCACTCAGATTCAATCCAGCTCAGACTCTGTCTAGCTGAGATTCTATCTGGCCCACTTGTGAATACAAGCGTCACAAATGCTTAGGTTCCTTAAGAGCCAACTCAAGATGGTGAATCTTTAATAAACTTTGTTTTCTTTGGCTTTAAAAAAAAACAAAAAAAAATAACATTTGTTTTCCATATTCTCCTTCTTCAGTCAATTTCTCTGTCTCTGTCTCTCTGTCTCTTTTTGTCTCTTCTTATCTCTGTCTGTCCCTTTGCTCTGCTCTATTCCATTTCCAACCATCTATGTTTTTGATCAATGTTGAATCATATATTTTGTTCTTTGTGCTGCTTTGACTCTATGCATCACCTTAATCCTTAGATTTTTTTATTTCAATTACCAATTAAGGAAGGCTAGAATTTCTGTTAAACATTTTGCTTACAAATTCTGCTCAACCTGATGCTTTTTTCTGTAGCCTTTAACTGGATGGTGTACAGTCACACTTTTACTGTGTGTTCCAGCTTTCAGTGTCATTCTGCATATTTTCAATTAGGTCCATTAGTCCACAAACTTAAGGATTTAGCACAGTACCTGGCATATAGTAGATACTATATAAATATTTATTCCCTTCCCCTTCCACTATATGATGGCATTTGGCATATATCTTTCGAAGTATTTCTTGATAATTTCACCATATTTTCAGTGGTTCTTACTGTGGCTATGGCAGTCTCATGTACTCTAATATATACATGCTGAAGTGTTTTTACATTTTCTAAGATTGTGAAAGAGGGTGTCTATTCATAATAGTTCTATCAAATGCTACCTTTTAAAAATATCTGTTTTAGCATAGATGATCTACCAGTGGGATTCATGAAATAAACTAAAAAATGCATTAACTTTTTCCCTTTTCAATTTTTAATAACTTCTTGATTTCTTTACTTACTTCATTTAATCTTGGCTTGGGGTAGCGATTTTTTAGGATTCCCCCTACTGATTTTTAATACCCACATGTTATTGGAACTGTGTGTGGCTTGAAGTCATGGATACTATTGACCAAGCAAGCAAACAAACAAAAACAACAAAATATGAAGCACTTGCATATAAGTAATAAGAAATATTTCCAGTATGTTTCTAATTTTGCTATGATATAGTTGTGGTTGACATAGTTGTTTCAGTCATGTCCTACTCTTCATGGCTCCATTTGGGATTTTCTTGGTAAAGATAACTGAACTAGCTTGCCATTTTTCTCTCAAGCTCGTTTTATAGATAAGAAAACTGAGGCAAACTGGGTTAAGTGACTTACCCAGGGTAATACAGCTGGTAAGTGTCTGAGCTGAATTTGAAGTCAGATCTTCTTGACTCCAGGTCTGCCACTCTTTCCACTATGTCATCTAGTTACCCTATAATGCTAGCATATAATGTATCTATTTTGATCTTTATTTCATGAGTGCTAGTGGTTTGCCTGCTTTACTGCTGTTTTGCCTTCTGCTCTGAATCCTTTCCAGTAGGTGAAACAAAGGCATTTTTTTTTATTTGCTCTAGTTAACTTTCTCGTGGGATCAGAACACAAAGAAGTGCCACTCACTTATCATCCCCTGTGTCAAGTTGATCATTATAACGGTTTTGAGTTGGACCAAGCTGCAACCTCATTCTGTTCCTCCTAGTTACTTGAGCAATTAGAAACAGTGCATCCATCACTCTGACCCAACTGCCAACCCAATTAGTGCGTCAATGGAGACTAATTCACTAGTATATTGGCATTTGTGCCAGGTCTTCACTCTTAAAATAAGTCTCTAGTCACACAATATCCCTGTTGTCTATTAGTATATCACCCTACCTATATCACCCTACGAGTCTTCTCCTTTGCCATTCCCACCCTACTATCACCCATACCGAACATGAACAACAACTTTATGGAATTTGAAAGATAATAATAAATACTAACATAGCCTAACAATGTAAGTAATATAACAATGTTATTACTAATTATTTCATCCCTTTTATATTGTAAACTCCTTCAGACTAATGTTTGTGTGGCACAGTGTTTTGTACACAGGATCATAGTTTGAATGTGTAATGGACTTTAGGAGACCAAGTCCAACTTTCTCATTTTACTAAGTAAGAAACCAAGATTTAAAGAGTTTAAGTGATTTTTCCCAAGGTCACCTGGGTAAATACCAGGACCATTGAACTCAAGTTCTCTGACTCCAAAGCAAGTACTCTTTCCACCATACCATATTTCCTCTTAGAAGGAGTTTTGGATGTTTGTTGAATTTGAATTTGGATGTCTAACTTGTACTCAATATTAACATATTCAATTACCTAAGAATTTTACAGAAATGAAATTTTCATAGAAATGTGTTTTCACCCTCTTTTGGGGAATGATGACTAGATTGGATGGCTTCTTTAACCTTCAAATTAAACAATAATTACTAAAACTAGGACTGTGAATAAAGGCTCTCTTTCTGAAGCAGTACATTAAAGGTTGAAAGCAAGCCTTTGCAGACTCACTGACTGACACAATGAAATACCTTTTATCTCACTAGCAGACAGTGTAAAGAATGAACCCTGTCACTGGCATGTGAATTGTATTTTCTATGAGAGCACTGCCAGTAAAAATTTCTTATGTGAGTTCTATCCACTGAGAGCATTGGATAATATTCTTATACTCTCTAAGACCTTTCACTAACCTTGAATTTCTGGCTTCTGGCTACCTTATTACATAATATACCTTTTGCTTCAGGCAAGTTGACTATCTTATCATTGTCACAAGATAATATTTGTGAAGTACTTAGTAGCGTTCAACCCATAGTAGGTACTTAATAAATGCTGGTTCTCTTCCCTTCCTTCCCTAGTCTCTGTGGATTTTGAAGGATTGTCCCATGTCTAAGACACATTACCTTTTCACCTCCATGAATTCTTCATTTCCTTCAGAGATCAGCCTAAGCACCACCTTCTGTATGAGAACATTCCTCATTCTCCCCATATGCCTTTCTACTTCTAGTTGCAATAATGGAAGAAACACAGGAACCACTGTGTTCAGATCCTGCCTCAGATGCTCACTGTGTGTGCTCAGTCACTTGACCTTGTGGCCTCAGTTTTCTCATCTGTAAAATAGGGATAACCATAGTGACTAACTCACAGTGTTGTTATAAAGGTGAAATGAGGTCAAAGTAAGGCACTTTGCAAAACTTAAAGAGCTATTTGTTCATTATTATTATTATTATTATTATTATTATTATTATTATTATTATTACTATTGCTAGTATTTCCTCTCCTGAAATTACCTTGCCTTTACCTGATACATATTTTGCATATACTTTGCATATACTTTTATGTATATGCACTTCTAGTAAAAAGTTAAATGCTTGAGGGAAGGGACTATTTCATTTTTTTGTGTGTGTGGCTCCAAGGCCTTTTATAGCTTCTGATACATTTTAGGGTCTTAATAAAACTTGCTCATTAAATTTATAATTTGAGTGATTGGTTAAGTTGAATACACAATTACCTAATATTAAAAAAAAAACAAACCTCTCAGAGGCTAAAAAAGAGTCTTCTCATCCTGGAATATCCCTTTGTCATGTTAGCTCCCTTCTCTTATCACTGAGTTCCTTCTAGGGTCTTGATTTTGGGGTAGATCCAGACCACGTTCACTCCCCTTCTGATTGTGCTTTCAACTTTCTGAACTTTGTCAGCATATCTTCCCCAAGTACCTCTCCCACCCCTTTTCAGTGTCTCTTTAGGTCTTGCCTTCTTCATTAGAATCTATGCTCCTTGAAGGCAGGAACTGTATTTCCTTTTTACTTGAGTTGATATTCTCAGCACCTAGTGTGGTTTCTGGTAATCACTTGATAAGTATTTATTGTCTGTTCACAACTACAGGCTATGACTTAGTGGTTAGGTCCTATGGAGTTACTTGGGAAATATAGAGGTTAAATACCTTATCTTAGTATGATACTGAACAACAAACATTTATCAAATGCCTGCTATGTGCTAGGCACTGTGCTAAATGATGAGGATACAGGAGAAACAGTCTCTGCTCTCAAGGAGCTTCCTGTCTGAGGGAGAAGACAATGCACAAAAAATATACTAAAATGAGCGGGGCAAGGAATGGCAGAAGACATCTGGCATGGGAGCATGACAAAGATGATGATGGAATCGAAATCAAGCTGCAGCTGACGTCTGGGACTGGGGCTTTCTACAGAGGAAGACTATGGGAGGGGTTGCTTTTTTCTCCTGTCCATCCTCCAATCAGAGAGGCAGAAACAATAGAAGGCACTGATAAGATGTGAGTAGTAGCAAAGCTGAAGCAATCTCCATGGTGATGAGCTTCCTGGTGATGAGTTTATCCTAGGAGGAGTGTGATGAAGATAACTATGAAACTGAAACCAAGCAGAATAAATAGTGGTAAATGAATTTCACAGCTAGTAAAAATCAGAGGCAAGATTTAAACTCTGATCTTGCTGACTCCAAGAAAAGTATTCTATTTACTACACCATGCTATACTTGATAAATTGCAAGAATAGTACCTACTTCCCTGGAGGGCCTGCTGTAACCAGAATACTTCATGGGATTTAAAAGAAAAGGTGAAACTCAACAAACTCAAGTTGTATCATTGTAGTTATCTGCTCCTAAGCAGGCTTTTCTTTCAAATGGACTTGATCGATATTATTGACTCTCTAAGCCTACTTACAAAGCAAGAGATACTGCTTTGCTTTTTTGTTACATTAACCCAAGGAAAAGGTAGTAGCATCAAAAGCACAAGGGAGGTACATTTTCATATGTTGACACAAACTACTTCTGTATTCAGAAGCTTGAGAATATTGAATATGCAAAGTTTGTACCAGATAAAAGAATTAAAGATAGATGCCAGTTGCATGTCACTCTTAAATTTATAAGACTGTATTTAGCATATATAACTTACATATTTACCTTATTCCTATTGACATATACTCTCCCTTGTGCAACCATTTAATAAATGCTATCCAGTTAATTTTGAATTTCATAAGTTACCAGAACTGCATCACCATTCAAGTTCCTAAAACAAGTCTAATTTTGAGTATGGTATTTGAAAAAAAAAAGTTTATATCACAACTAAAAATTTGTTTTGTTTTGTTTTGTTTTAATTATGTAGGTTTTGTCTTGGATCCGTGAAATCTGTCTGTGTTTGGAGCAAAGGTATTTGAAAACATGTAGGAATGTATTGGCAGAATGGAGAAAAACCCCAACTATCAAAACCCAGTAGTACAATTTCTCATTTTGAATTAATGGAACAATTTAGAATCATGATCTGCATCACTTCCTCCTAGGCTAAATGTGCTTTATGTTTGTCTGTCTGCCCATGCCCAGTCTTCCCTCTGACCCTTCTCTCAGATTCCCCCCAAGCCTGAAATACTTTCTCCAGTCTAGATTTCCAGTATCTTTCAGGTTCCATTCAGTGACCTCTACAACCTTGCCCTGTGAGTTAGCTTTTCTAAACTAAGCAAAGTTTATATCTCTACTGTAGCCCAATAGGACTCAACAGGAATCTCTTTAACCTCACACTGACCAGATTCATCCTGGACAGTCAGACCCAAAGGAAAGGAAGAAGTCAGGTTCTTTCTTTCTATTTGCCTCTGCTTTGACCTCAGAATAACTTCTGGGAAATGCCCACCTCAAAAATGTCCCTGTGGCTTATGGCTAGATTGTCCTTCACAGGGTTGTATAAATAAAGAGTCCCTGGGAATGTTTCTCTTAAAGTGTACCAGTATATAATGCTCTATGGTGGATTACAGTCTCCCCAAAATGTGGGTCACAGTCATCTCAAGAAAAGATATTCAATTTGCAATATGGATTTCATGTATAGAATTTCTGGTTATCTCCAGTGACAGAAACTGTTCATCATGCAAAGCAAATAACAGGTACATATAAATGAAGTACAAAAAATATAAAATATCTCAAATAGTTCATTATGTACATGTACTTTCTTGCCTGCCCACTTCCTTTTCACTGAACATCTATCAAATTAAAGACAAATTTATGGAAATGTTTAACAGTTATTTTGTATTCACCTTGAATCGACATTCTCTAAAAAGTTCTTGAGACCCAAGAAATGGGTTTTATTTATTTACTTAGCCATAAGATGAACCAAGAAGTAGATGAACCAAGCTCTTCTCTTTGGTGAAGTATGCTACTCTCTTTTACTGACTACTAGATGAATCCAGGACTCAAGAACTCGTAACTGACAAGTCTGTAATGATCTTTTTTTTCCCAGGATTGTTCAATGTTGGCCTTTGCTCAGGGATGACATAAATGGATGATTGAACCAATTGCATTTATTAAACACACTGGTCCTGTCTCAAGCTCCATGTTATATTCTGGAGATGCAAGAGAGTCTCTACCCTCACAGAATGTATATTCTAATCGGTAGAGAATACAAAAGAGTAAGTAATGATCAGTTCCAAACTTGAGCGGATTAAGCCTACCTCCAACCCCCAAGGCATAGATTATGAAGGTTCTGTACTCTAGAGGGTAAAATAGAATACAATATGGCAAGAAGAAGGCCAGATTAGAAAGCTGTATGGGATATGAAAGTCATAGAAATTATAACTTTAATTAACCCTTTAGTTAAGGCTAACTCACATAGCCTCTACTTTATTTTGGTCCCCATCATCTCTTAAGAAGACTAATAGAATAGATTCCCAATTGGACTTCCTGCCCTAAGTTTCTCTCCACTTCAATCTACCCTCTCTATACGGCTGACAAAGTGATTTTAATTAAACATTGACCTGGCCATGGAAGTCATCTACTCAATAAACACTAGTGTCTCATTATTACCTCTAAAATAAAATACAAATTCTCTGTAGTTTTTTGAACCCTTCATGAATTGACCCCAACCTTTATTTCCCACTTTATTGGTCAGCCTTCCCCTTCTTATATTCTAGGATACAATTAAATTGGCCTTTTCTTTACTCTTTGAAAAACACTCCATTTCCTTTCCCAGTGTCTTTTTGCTATCTGTCTCTCATTCCTAGAATTTACTTTGTCCTTACTTCCACCCCCACAATCCTTCACTTGCTCCAAGTGATGCAGTTTAAACATCATCTTCTATATGAATCCTTCCTAATTCACCTAACTGTTAGTTCCCTCCATCCCTAAACATATTTAGCTATCTGTCTTTATTATTTATTTTGCATCTATTTTTATACACATATATGTATGTATATATGTGCGTGTATATATATGTGTATATATGTGTGTGTATATATATATATATATGTGTATATATATATATATATATATATATATATATATACATATATATATGTAGATATATATGTAGATGCTGCCTGCCCTCAGGAACAAAAAAACAATGGAAGCTTCTTAAGAAGCAGGGATTGATTCATATTTTTTCTCTTTGTATTGCCCATGCCTTCAGAGCCCCCACATATAGTAGGCATTTAATAAATGCTCACTGATTAACTGGTTGATCACTGTGAAATATATATGGTATTTAGCTATTTGTGAGAAAAGTTTATATGAAGATTAAGACAGTATCTGACATCTTGAGATCGAGAGTAGGATTTCTTTAAAATTTTTATGTCATAGAATGTTTTGATAGTCTAATGAAGTCTATGGATTCCTTCCCACAACGTTTAAATGCATAAAATAAAATACTTAGTATTTCACAGGAAACCAATTACAGTGAAATAAAGATGTATTTTTTTCCTCATTCAAGGTCATGTACCCAGCTAGATTTTTGCAGACCTCTTGACTCCAGATTAAGAACTAGTGACCTAACTTTGGGGAAAGAGAGACAGAGAAAGCTAGACAGACTGGGAAAGAAAGAGGAAAAGAGAAATAGAGGAGAGAGAGAGAGAGAGAGAGAGAGAGAGAGAGAGAGAGAGAGAGAGAGAGCACCAAGGCAGAGTAGAAGAAGCACTATAGTCAAGCTCTCCAAACAACTTAAAAAGAATGCCTCAAATCAAATTTTGGAGTGGCAGAGTCAAGAATTAGTGATCTAGAATGAGTCTAGATTGAGATTTTTGGTAAAGGATACAAAGCAAACAATGAAAAGGAGTTTGGGAAAGACTACGTGTAGTGCTGAGGGATGTCAAAAATTGTTGAGGTTTCATGATGTGTTGGGGTGGAACCATCTCAAGGAATTCAGAGTCCAACCACCTCTAATCTAAGTATAGCTATTTATTGAGATTGACATCTCTAATGAAGTGGGCTAAGTTCCAAGAGGAACCAGCAACTTCAGAGAAAACAAGATGGATTTTTATAGGATAAAGTTGCAACTGCATAACAGAAATTTACATAAAATATAGGAATATTATTAGTATTAAAAAGGCAAGAGGAGTTTGTTAAGGGATTAGTTAATGGAGGAGGGTTCCTATCTATGATTGAGTGGTTAAATATTCTGACCATGCTGCCCTCCAATCGGCTAGCTATTGTGGTCTTGTCTGGTGTCAAGATAGATAGGTATTGTGGTCCTGTCTTGGGCTAAATGGATGATGTGATTGTGATTGACTACCAGAACACATCTGTTTCTGTGGGAATGGGTCTGGAGGTCATACTGTTTCTGTGAGAACTATAAGTTTCAGGGACACAACTGTTGTTCTAGTGATCAGTGTGACGTACGAAGAATTTAGGATATTGGAGGGGGTGTAGGTAGGGACAGTGGACTTGTAATGAAGTTAGACTACTGGGGCTGGGGAGCAGCTCTATTAGGACTCCATCAGTAGTACCAAGTATGGAACATACTCAATCTGGAAATTACAATCTATCAGTCTTCCTTTTTCTTAACTTTTCTCTAGTATTTGGCACTGTTGACCACCCTCACCTTTCTTTTTATTTTATTTGTTTTTAGTTTTCAACATTCAATTCTATAAAATTTTAAGTTCTAAATTTTCTCTTCTTCTCTCCATTCCCACCTCCCCAAGATGACACCCAATCTGATATAGGCTCTACATATATATTCATATTAAAGATACTAATATCTGTTAACTGGATCCAGATGACTCAGGAGGTGAAAGTACGGCTGGTGACCTTGCACAGTCCTCCTTCACTCAAAACAAAATGAAACCCAACTCATGTCATCATTTCTCTGATGTCATGGTCTTCTTCAAAAACAAAGGACAAACACAACAACAACTTTTGCATTACTCTTGTTGTGAAGAAGAATTATAACCAATGGAATGAATCACAAGAAATAACAAAGAGAGAGAGAGAGAGAGAGAGAGAGAGAGAGAATAGTATGCTTCACTCTGCATTCAGACCTCATGATTCTTTCTCTGGATGTGGATAGCATTTTTCATCATGAGTCTTTGAAATTTTCTTAGATCATTGCATTGCTGAGAAGAGTTAAGTCTATCAAAGTTGGGCATTATATAATGTTCCCGTTACCATGTACAATATTCTCCTAGTTCTGCTCACTTCACTCAGCAATAGTTCATCTAAGTCTTTCCAGGTTTTTCTGAAATTCATCTGCTCATCAATCTTATGGAACAATAGTATTCCATTACATTCATATGCCACAACTAATTCGTTCATTCCCCAGCTGATGGACATCCACTCAATTTCCAATTCTTGGTCACCACAAAAAGAGGTGCTGTAAATATTTTTTGTACACTGGGGTCCTTATCCCATTTTTAATATCTCTTTAAGATACATACCAAGAAAGAGTATTGCTGGGTTAAAGAGTATGTACAATTTTATAGTCCTTTGGGCATAGTTCCAAATTGCTCTCCAGAAGGGTTGCATAAGGCCACAACTCCACCAACAATGCATTACTATTCCAATTTTCCCACACCTTCTCCAACTTTTATCATTTTCCTATTTTGTCATGTTAGTCAATCTAATAGAAGAGATGTGATACTTCAGTTATTTTAATTTGCATTTCTCTAATCAATAGTGAGTTAGTCTTTTTTCATACAGCTATAGATAGCTTTAACTTCATCATCTGAAAACTGCCTGTTCATATCCTTTGACCATTTATCAGTTGGGGAATGATTTGTATTCTTATAAATTTGACTCAGTTCTCTATGTATTGTAGAAATGAGGCCTTTATCAGAAACACTGGCTATAAAAATTGTATCCCAGCTTTCTGCTTCCCTTCTAGTCTTGGCTGCATTGGTTTTGTTTGTGCAAACCTTTTTAACTTAATGTAATCAAAATTATCTATTTTGTATTTCATAATGTTCTCTATCTCTTGTTTGGTCATAAATTCTTCCATTCTCCATAGATCTGACAGGTAAACTATTTCTTGCCCTCCTAATTTGCTTATACTCTCATCATTTATGTCTAAATCATGTACACATTTTGACCTTATCTTGGTATATTGTGTAAGATGTTAGTCTATGTCTAGTTTCTAACATGGTATTTTCCAGTTTTCCCAGCAGCTTTTGTCCAATAGTGAGTTCTTATCCCAGAAACTGGAGTCTGTGGGCTTATCAAAAGTAGATTACTATAGTCATTTACTACTGTGTCTTGTATACCTAAACTGTTCCACTGATTCACCACTCCATTTCTTAGCCAGTACCAAGTATTACTGATGATTGCTGCTTTATAATAAAGTGTTAGATCTGATACAGTTAGGTTCCCTTCCCTTGCATTTGTTTTCATTATTTCTCTTGATATTCTTGACCTTTTGTTCTTCCAGGTGAATTTTGTTTTTGTTTTTCTAGCTCTAGAAAATAATTTTTGGTATCTTGATTGGCACTAAATAGGTAAATTAATTTAGGTGGAATTATAAATTTTATTATATTAGCTCAGCCTACCCATGAGCAACTGTTATTTTTTCCAGTTATTTAGATCTGACTTTATTTATGTGAAAAGTGTTTTGTAATTGTGTTCATATAATTCCTGGGTTTGTCTTGGTAAGTAGACTCCAAAATATTTTATGTCATTTACAATTACTTTAAATGGAATTTCTCTTTCTATCTCTTGCTGCTGGGCTTTGTTAGTAATATACAGAAATGCTGATGATTTATGTGGGTTAATTTTCATCCTCTCCTTACTATGCTTTCCTCCTTGACTCTAAAGTTTGAATCCTTTTCTGTTAGTTGATCTTCCAGGTAAAGTGATGAAGTCCAATACTATATGTCTTGGCAAAAAAAAAGGACTGTACTAATAAAGTTAACTTTTTGTTGGTGCTGCTACTTAATATTTGTAAGGAGCTTTGCAAACCTTAAAGCATGTTACCATGTCTACTAAAGGGTAGAGTTCCTGTTTTTACAATTTACACTTTCCTGTTTCCTTTACTGACTTTTTAATTAACTCTTTCCTTCACTAGGTCTTCTTCCTTTTAGGGCCCACATTGACTTGAGATGCCATTTTAGGCCTCTACTGTTCTCTCTCTGTTTCTCTTAAATATATAACTATGGCCTCCCCTCTAATCTCTCTATATACTCTTTCCCTTGGAAATTTCATCAAGTCCTGTAACTTCTACTATTATCTCAAGGCAAAGGGGGCCCAGGTCTCAGGAGTGGAGCAGTAGGGAAACGTGTACACAGGACACACTGTTAAGTTTAATCTACATAATTAAGTTTAATCACTTTCTTAAATCCAGACAATAAATAAAATAACCAAATAAATAAATACACATAAATTGTGTGTGTGCATGTGTATATATATGTATAATTTTAAAGAAAATCAATCCCTGATTTATAACATTTGCCCATTCCAACATGTAAATGCTTACCCTGAACATTAAGTAATCTGTTCTTGTGAGCTGACTTGAGCTAGCTCTAGCACACCCTTGCCCCTAAGTAGATAAATAAAAAGCTATATCTCTAGCCCTTATCTTTTTCTCCCAGGTACACACACACACGTGCACACATGTGTATATTTACCTGCATATACACACATGTATATATGCATATGTAAATGTATATATGCATATATATACATATACATACACATATGTGTGTATATACATACACATACACATGCAGGCATACATATCTTCACATGGATATCCTGGCAGCAGCCTCTTAAACTCAACATGCCCCCCAAACTGACATAATATATTTCTCCCCACAAATTTTTTTTTTAACTTTACTATTTCTTTTAATGATTCCACTGGTGAATGGGGGGATGAAATCAAAATTTTGAAATGAGGATTACCTTTTTATTCTTCCTTTTCTCTCACCCCATCACAAATATAATCAGAAATTCCTTCAATTCTACCTCCACAATAGCTTTCAAATATACTACCATTTTCATACACCTGCCATCTCTATCATATTATCAGCTCTCATTACTGTCTCCTCATGCCACTTCAATAACATCTTAAGAAGTCTTCTTGTTTCCAGTGCCTCCTCTCTCTAATTCATATTTCATGCCATAACCAGATTAGTGTTTCTGTTCATGCCATTTTTTCTCTCAAAACTCATTAATGTTCATGTATTTCTTTCGATTACATATAAAATTCAAACTCTAGCCCAACATTCTAATTCTTCCACAATCATCACTACACATTTCTAGTGTTCAGTGATAATTTCCTCCAAATAGTTTATCCTTTAGTCAAATTGAATTTGTTTCCCTTTTTTCCAACTCTGTGCCAATCCTTAGGCCATTTGTTATATATGGAAATATCCTCCATTTCTTCATCTGTATGTGTGTTCGTTCTTTGATGCCGAAGACCATGCCATCAGAGAAATAATGACATTACTTGCATTCGACTTTGTTTTGAGTGAGGGAGGGCTATGCAAGTCACCAGTCTCACTTCTCCTCCAGAGCCATCTGAATCCAGTGACCAGATATTCATCAGGATTACTGGAGATGACCCAAGATGAGACAGTTGGGGTTAAGTGACTTGCCCAAGGTCACACAGCTAGTGAATGTCAAGTGGCTGAGGTGAGATTTGAACTCAGGTCCTCCTGACTCCTACATTGATGCTTTATCCACTGCACCACCTACTTGTTAGACTCCAGGGTCCACTTCAATAACATTTCTGACATGAAACTTTTCCTGATCTGCCCAATCAAAAAATGATCTTCCCCTTTGTGAATATCACACTGCACTCTGTATATCACCTATGTACTCACTGTGTTTGATTGCTGTGATCCCTACATCTGTGTTCCATGAAGTTCCATAAAGTCAGGAACCAAGTCACATTTATCTTTGTATCTTCTACATATCAGTAAGCATCTATGCAGTACAGTGGAAAGAAAAGTAGACTTGAGATTAGGAAGACGTGTGTAAATCCCACTTTGGACAATTACTACTTGTGTGACCCTAAGCAAGCCAGGGAACACTTCTCAGCTATAATTTAGTAATCTTTAAAATGAAGTTAATGGGTTCAGTGGTCTCAAAGCTCCTATATGAAATATATGATCCTATATAATAAATATATCAAGGATCTCTCTGTATCAAAATCTCTTCTGATGTAGGTTACAGCTTATCAATAGCTTATTAAATAAATCTCAGAGATCATTTGACCTCTGTTCATGGTCACAAAACAAGTAAATGTCAGAGGTGGAATCTGAAGTTAGAGCTTCCTGAAAAGTCCAGCACTCCATCTACTTTATCACATTGCCTCTCTACTCTGTATAATGTAGTCATGTATTAATTTTTTAATCAGCTCAATTCAATTTTAGAGTTCAAACTAGTTAAAAAGAAAATCACACTTCTGTCAGTGACAGCTAAGGCTCATCAGCAGAATGTGAACAAGGTAACTTGAAAAGAATAGGTATCCCAGCCATCTTATTGCAAATAAGCTTTCCCCTCCTTGTTGCCATGCAACAGGCGCCCTTTTAGGTTTGTTGAATCACTTCTTGACCCCAGACTGACAAACTGGTTAACAACCCTGATCTGATGCTCTTGGAACATAGCATCTGTTTTCCCCATTCTTCATTGGATGCTTCCTCCTCCCTCCCACCCACCCCAACTCTGGCATCTTCTTTGTGAGGTTCACTCATGTTCACCTCTCCATAACTACTGAGGGTGAACTTCCTAACCACAGTAATTTCAATTCAGAACTCCCCACTCATGCACCAAATGTACAGTAGCAACCCTGCAGGACCATGAAAATAATTTTGTCATGATTCACAAAGAACTAAAAACTATTATATGTTGGTTAGAGGGCAAACCTTACTGTTTAAAAAAAAGAAAGAAAGAAAACAAAGGACTCTAAGGTCTACTTTTCTCAAACTAATCATGAAAGTTCTTGTATATTTCATCAAATTTAAAAATCTTTTAAAACATTACTGTATTCAAACATTGAAGACTGTAATTAAAAAAAAGTTAAAGTCCTCATAGGAACATCAGTGATGGCCCCAATATAAATCCTAGTATAAATTACTAATGCACTAGAATCAATTCACCTTCAATAAATGCACAATCCTCAAAAAAAAAAAAACACTACTAATGGGGAAGTTCTTGAAGAATTTTAACTGTTGCATTTCTTGACGTTTTCTATTTGAACAATAAGTGCAGAAAAGTCCACAAATATAATAAATTTTCTCAGATTACTTTTACAAAAAAATAAAATCGAGAAGCATAAAAAAGGCACGAGTTTATATACATAGTCATCTGGCTCCTTGGCAACACAGCAGCTGTATTTAATGTAAAAATGGCAGCTATGAAATTGTTTATAGAAAAGAAAGACCTTGTTTATGAAACTCCAGTGCCATGAAAAGCATTCAAGGTCTGTAAGCACAATTGAAATTCCATACTGGGCATGGGTAAATGGCATTTCTAAAATACTTTTGCTTTCTTTTTTTTTTCCCTCCTGTATTTGACCAGTATAGGCAATATGATGGGGTGAATAGAATACTGACTTGGGAACCAAGAAAACCTGGGCACAATTTCTGCCTCACATGTAGGGAGTCCCAAAAGTTTTAGTGCATTTTTAACTTCATGTAATGTTAAGCTATTAAAGCTGAAAACTTCACGAAGACTTTTGGAAAACCTATAAACAATTTTTAATATTCTTTTAAAAAAATTTTTTGAGTTTCAGATCTCTCTCATTCCCTTCTCCCTTGCCCCTCCATGAGAAAGTAAGCAATTTGACATAGGTTTTACCTGTTGCCACCATGAAAAACATATTTTTATAATCATGTAGGGAAAGAAAACATGAAAAAAATAAAAAGAAAAGTGTAAAGACAAGATTTGGAGATAAGAATTCATTATTTGGCAAAAATTGTTGGGAAAACTGGGAAGCAGTATGACAGAAACTAAGCATAGAGCTATATCTTACACCTTTTGCCAAAATAAAGTCAAAATGGATACATAACCTAGATATTAAGAGAGATATTTTAAAAAAAACTAAAAGAACATGGAACACATTACTTATCAGATTTATGAATAGGCAGACAATTCATTAATAAACAAGAGACAGAGAGCAAAGTTAGGTGTAAAATGGATAATTTTGATTACATTAAATGAAAAGGTTTTGCACAAATAAAACAAATGTAGCCAAGATCAGAAGGAAAGCAGGGAATATTTTATAGACAAAGTTTCTCAGATAAAGGTCTCATATCTCAAATATATAAAGAATTTTGTCAAATCTTTAAGAATATGAGTCATTCCTCAATTGGCAGCTTCCCAATGAAAAAATAAAAGCAATTTATAGTCATATAAAGTGCTCTGAATCATTATTGATTAGAGAAATGCAAATTAAAACAATCTTGAGATATCATTTTATACCTATTAGACTGGCTAAAATGATTGAAGGGGAAAGCAACAAATGTTGGAGGGGATATGGAAAAAACTGGGACATTAATTCATTACTAGTAGAATTGTGATCCAAACACTCTGGAAAGCAATCTGGGAGTATGCCCAAAGAGTTATTAAACTAACTAACTATACCCTTTTATCCAACAATACCACTACTAGGTCAATTTTCAAAGATGATTAGGGAAAAAGGAAGAGAATCTGTATATTCTAAAATGTCTATAGCAGCCCCTTTTGTGGTAGCAAAAAACTGTAAATAGTGGGAATGTCCATCAAGTGGGGAATGGCTGAACAAGTAGTAGTATATAATTGTGATCAAATACTGCTCTGTTAAGAGAAATGGTGAGCACAATGATCTTAGAAAAATATGGAAAAACTTGTATGAAATAATGAAAAGCAAAATGAGCAGAACCAAGAGAATACTTTACAGCAATATTGTTTAATGAATGACTGAGGGAAATGATTATTTTTACTACTATAAATTAACTATAAAGGACACATGAAGAAAAATGCCATCTGCATCCAGAAAAAGAACTGATAAATAGAGGTATAGAATAATTTTATACACACACACATGCACACACCTACCTATTTGTGTCTAATGGTAGCCATCTACCTTCCTACCATTCTACCGTTTCCAAAAAACTCATTTACATGATAACTTTGCTGTATATTTAAAAGAAATAATAAATTATACATAATAGATGTGCAATTTCATGTGCAGTCATCTTTTTTTATTATACTATGTTATGGAAATGCTTGTTTTCTTCCATAAATTAAAAATAATTTTTTAAAGAAGAAAGTGAAAAATAAAATGCTTCAGTCTTCATTCAGACTCCATCAGTTCTTTCTCTGGAGGTAGATAGATTATTTCATCATTAGTCCTTTGGAATTATCTTGGATATTGGTATTGCTGAGAATAACTAAGTTGTTCACAGTTGACCATTGTACAATATTGTTGTTACCATATACGATGTTGTGTTTCTGTTCACTTTTTTTTCCTTTTGGTGCTCTTTTCATTTGTGTTTTTGTAGTCATTGTGTATATTTTCTTTGTGTTCTGATTATTTTACTCTGCTTCAGTTGAGACAATTCTCTGTTTCTCTGCATTTCTCTCTCATATCCAAAACTCTGTAGTGCTCAAATATATTCTGTGTATATGCTACAACATACACATTCAGCCATTCTGTCTGTGGATAGACATCCATTGTGCATCCTGCTCTTTGCTGTTGCACAATTTCCTATTATTTATGTTTTGGTATCTACTGGACTTTGTATCTGTCTTTGAACTCTGTTAGGTATATGTCCTACAATGGAATTCTTGGGCAAAAGTAAATTAACACCTTAGTAATTTTCTCCCATATTATAAATTGATATTCAGATCAGCTGAATTAATCAAGAGCTCTATCTTCAGTACATTAATATTCTTATTTTCCCATAAGCCTTCCAACACTGACCTTTCCCACCTTTTTGCTATTGTTGTCATGGAATGGTTGTGAAATAAAAATGTCTCATATGGTTATTTATATTTTTAATTTTTCTTTTGAAAACTCTTCATATCATTCGACCACTTTGTATTTAGGGCATGGCTTTTGGTCTAGCATACTTATGTTTATGCTATATTTATTTTTTATATCAGACTTTCACAGTATATTTTATGCAAATAGTTTGACATGACAATTTCTCTTCTCATTTCATCCTCATTAATTCTATTCTTTCAAAACTTGTTAAAATGTATGTAAATGAAATTATCTATTTGTCTTTGATGATTTCTTCTTTCTCTGATTTTGTTAAGAATTTTCAATTGTTTCTAAAGGTCCTTCCTCTTATTCTTCTCCATTTATTTGGTGGCAATGTGACTTTTTTGGTCATAATTAAAAACTTGTCTTTTATACATAAAATCATAGATTTGGAGGTAGAAGGGATTTTATCAATGAGAAAACTGAATCATAGTGTTAAAGTGATTTGCGCATCGTCTGAGGCAAGATTCATAATCATGCCTTTCTGAGTTCAAGTCCGGTGCTCTACTAACTACCCTTCTTTACAACTGCAGCTTATAGTAGAAGTAAAAAACCAACAACAGAAACTTCTTAATTTCAGTCAAAATGCTGTCCAGTTTTCAAAGTCATTCTGTCAAATTGAAAATCCTCCATCAATTTATGTTTTGGGGTTTATCAAACATCAGATTAATTTTTTACCACTCCTGATTCTTGTTTGTTAAGTTTGTTCCACTGATTTACTTTTCTATTTTAAGCAATTTTTCATGTTTACTACTTATACTATAGCTTCAGCTTTAGTTATTCCTCCTTTAATCCTACTTTTTGATTATTTCTTTGAGACACTGAAACTTTGGTTTCTCAAAAAAACTAAATTATTATTTTGTCCAGTTCTTTAAGACATCCCTTTAATATACTTATAAATTAATTTTTTTTAGATTTCCCTTGATAATGAGATGTGCAATTCAATTGGCAAATTAATTAAAGTTGATTCAACCATTTTATTATATCAAGTATATATTACATTTAATATTCAAATTATATTATTGCTATCATATTATAATATCCATATTATTATAATGTCATCATTAGGTATGAACAACCACACAATTATTTAACTGTTCCTTTACTTCTATAGAGAAGGTTGAATTACTGTTTTTCTATGTCTTTCATGTGTCATAGTAGATTAACTCACATATATTTTATTCATTTTATAGTCACTACTAATGGGAATTTATATTATTATGTCTTGCTATTTTGTTAATACTTCATAGAAATATTCATGATTTTGTGCATTTACTTTGTATTTTATTTCTTTAGTGTCTGTTCATTCTCTAAGATTTTCTCTAAAATGCTACCTTGTCATCTGCAAATAGAGCTGATTTTATTTCAGTAGTAGTAGCAGTAGTAGTAGTAGTAGTAGTAGTAGTAGTAGTAGTAGTAGTAGTAGTAGTAGTAGTAGTAGTAGCAGTAGTAGTAACATTTATATAGTACCTTTTATATGCCAGGCACTATACTAAGCATTTTGCAAATATTTCATTTGATCCTTACAGCAACTGTGAAAGTTAAATGCTATTAAGATCTCCATTTAATTGCTAAGGATACTGAGGGAAATAGGGTTAAGTGACTTGCCTAAAGTCACACAGCAAGTAAATATCTGAAGCTAGGTTTGAACTCAGGCTTTCCTGACTCCAGGCCTGGCACTCTATCTACTGCACTGCCTAGCTGTCTTCTTGATGTTTATGTCCTTTTTTTTTTTTCTTTTATCTAACTGCTATAGCCAAAATTTTCAGAATTAGGTCAAATAATAATGGGGAAGGACTCATTCTTGTTTTACCCCTATTGGTGAGCTTCTGGTCACCCTTTTGCTGAAAACCCTTCAAAAGTTTCCTGATGCTCAGTATTATAAATGAAATCCAAACACTATATATAGTCTAGCATTTAAGCTTTTCTGCAATGACGACTCCTCTCTCCTGTTTCCTAATGCATAGTTTATGCTTCAGTCAAACTGGACTCACTCAAGTGAAATTCAGATTGATTGAAGCTTTAAAAAAAGGGAGAAGTTCTAAGTAATAGAGGGAGAGAGCATGAAAGTGGCAACAGAGAGCAAGGAATATTTCAAATTCTCCACCTTGACTAGAAAGTACATGGAATACATACAGCCAGTGATGGAAAAGGTAGCCAGGGAAAAGGTGTGTCATGATGAAGAGTCCAGATTTCAGAGAGTACCAAAAAAGGAAAAGAAAAATTAAAAGTTGTAAGATGAAAACAAGTTTTCTCTCCATGGAACAGGGATTTCGAAGAGAGCAGAAGAAGTATCTCAAAGGACTGGATTGATGAGGATGGGAATAAGGGAGCAGAGAGTGAGGAATGGAGAATTGGTTTGAATGACAATCAGGGTTCAGAATCATTGAAAACAATGAAGATATCACAAAGCAGGAATTTGTTAATCAACAAAGAAATAAATTTGTCAGTTACCAACTAGGGATTTGGCTTCATGGGGCAATACCTTCATAGGAGCAGACACAAGCAAGTGACCAGTGAAGGGAGACGAATGGAATGACATTTTCATTTTTTCCAGCAGATAAGGGCAGGACTGTAGGGTATCAGTCTGGGAGATGATATGAGGATATAATCAAGTGGTTTGTATTGTTTGTTATGATTATCATTTCTTTTCCAAAATTACATCTCATGTACAGCTAAACTACTTTTGTCAATTCAGCAAAGCCAGGCAAAAAGTTTGCCAGAGGTAGGGACTCAAAACCTGACTTTGGTTGCATAAATCCACAACAATCCACATGTTTTATCTGTACCATATTGTTTATGGTGATTTAGAAATTGATAAACATGGGGGAACCTCCCCGAAAAATATATTTTAAAAATTTTTTCCAATGACCAGGAATAGAACACCATTAAAGCTAATATGAGAATGGAACTATCAAAGTTCTTGTCTTTCTTATCAAATGGGAATAGATTAATGACTAGAAATATTCCCAGGTACTTAAATATTGATTAGGAAACTGACCTGCAGAGAGACTTACTGACTTGCCCAAGGTCACATACCTACTAAGTAGAAGAGAGAGGATGAGAATCTAGGCTCCTGTCTGGGTTCTTTCCATTATAGGTGTTTAGCACAGGTTGAGAGATATTGGAGGGTCCCCAGGACACTTTCTGGGGGTCCACAAGGTCAAAACTCTTTTCATAATAATAATAAACATCAGTTTCTAACATGGTAAATATTGATAGATATATCGAATATAAACAAAAGCTTTGTGGGTGGGTCTGCAATAATTTTTAAGTTCTCCTTTATAGAGAGTTACATTATGGACTTTCCAGGGAGCTTCTCTTTCAGTCAGAAGCCCTACTTGGTTTTGATTCTATAGCCCATCATGCCCCAACACCAGACAGTCCTTGTTCCCTAGGACATTTCTGTTTTTCAGCTTCCTTTAGTGTGTTTTCTTCCTGCATTAGGTTGTAAGCTCCTTGAGGGCAGAGGATGTCTTATTTGTATCCCCAGTGTTTAGCAGAGTTCTTGGAACATAGTAGGTGCTCAATAAATGTTTATTGAGTTGAATAAAATTGAAGAGTGAAAAGGAGTCCTGAGACCAAGAAGTATGAAAAACAATGCACTCTACTACCCTGTCAGATTTGCTTTTCAAAGACTTGTTTTGAAAATTGAATACTTATAGATCCTTTGGAAATACCTAGACTATATGGTACCTTTAAAGGTTTTGAAAACTCTCTCCCACTCTTGTTTTTACTAAGCTTAAGCTATTATGAATATAGAAAGAAATACTGGCAAAATATTTTTAATTAAATTAAATTTTATTTTCATATGCTCATTCTTTTCCTCTTACCTCCTTCCCTGGCACCCACTAATTGATAAAACAAAAAATATGAAATGCTTTACAAATTTGTATCTTATACTTGTTCAGAGACCATGCTAATCTTCTAGATATCCTTCCAATTGTAGAATATATGCTTTCGAAATGAGCACTGAAAAGGTATTTTAAAGTACCTACCATTTTACTTAAGGTAGGCAAGCCAACAACACTATGGGATTTAACATACTGAAATTTTCATGATTATCTCATTTAAGAAGAATTGTTTTGCACAGGCTTTTGAGGTGTTATGTAAACAGTTAAAATACAAGAAGCATAAAAGATATTTTTTAAGTCCTTTTTACAAAATGGGTCAGGTCTAGTGATATATGAAGTGTTTTGAACATTTACAGTTTTTCAAGGGGAAAATAAATTAATCTTTCTGAAAACGTATTTTGTCATGATCCTCTATCATTAAGAATCTACAGTTTCTGAAGCCTGGAATTAAATGGAACCCTAACAGTTCGTATTTTCCTCCAGAATATTCTCTTACCGAATCCCACTGCTGGCACATATGCTAAAGATAAAAATGGCCCTCAGATCACAGAAGATTTGGCAAGCAAATTGAACCACTAGTGGTTTTAGACCTTCCATCCTAATTTATCAATTTAAGGAATTTTAGATTGTTCCATGACTTACATTTTGAATCAATAATGTGACATACTGGATAAAACTCTGAGATTAGAGTAAAAAAGATATGGCTTCAAATGCTACCTCCTATACTTACAAGTTATATGACCCTCCAGAGTTCACTTAACTTCACTCCTTTTCAGTTTCCTCACTTCTAAAATGAGAAGGTTGGTAGGGAGACCAGACAAAATGGTAGAATAAGAGAAACAAGAATAAACCAACTCCCTCTACAACTATTCCAACAAAGATTAAGAGGTATGTCAGAATAAATAATGATTGAGAAATGCAAGGAAAAATCACAGCAGGTCATATTTGTAATCTAAGATTACAAATTCAATTCATAATCAAGTGATCAGTGCAGGACATGTAGAGTAGGGGTGGTCTATGATGACAGACTCAGATCCAAAGTTTCCCGAATAATACTAAGTCAACAGTGAGGGATACTCAGAGCAGATTATGGGCTCAACCCTGGTATCTGGACAAAGCTAGTCTAGAGTATACAACTCAGACACAGTCCCAGAACAGGGCTAGGCTAGCAGTGTGGTCCCTTTGAACTAGCTGAGTCTTACATCATGCTGATAGGACTGGAGTCAACTACCATCTACTACAGTATCATCCAGGGGCAAGTCAGAAACTAAACCCAAACTAGGGTTTGTATTCTATAAAGCTCAGGAGAATAGTAATCAGACAGTGCATCTTATATGACTACATAGGATCTCTTAAAAGTTTACAGCTATCTTGCTCAAGCCATCTCTATGATCCTTAAAGAAGACAGCACCTGCTGACTGACTGGATGAACGGGAAGATTAGCTACTTCACCCACCTGCCCGAGACACACAAGCTGCCCACACACATCAGCGCCGAGATCGTTTCTGAGATGGGCAAAGCCTTTGACTTCAAGGCCCTGGAGTGGGGCAACATGGAAGCCTTGGCCAGCATGCCCACGGGGCCCATCAGCATCATCCAAAAGCCTTTCAACCTCACCAGTGAGATGGAAGAAGAGATGCTAGGGGAAGAGGAGAAGGAGTTTTGGGATGCCAGAGAAGACCTCAAGGAGCTCATGGATGAAGACAGAGATGCCAAGTTGGGTGCCATCACCATGGAGCTGAAAGGCAGTAAGAGCAAGAAGCCAGTGGAGGCTGAACAGAAGCTGCCACAAGCCCCCAAACTAGAAGAAATCCTGGCCCAGGATCCTCTCCATCAGGGGCAGGGCCTGAATGCAGCCTGCAAGAGGAGAAAAAAGCTGCAGAAGAGAGCAAATAAACTTGCCACAAAGCTGTCTGACAGCCTCGAGGCTGCTTTGGACTTTTAAGTATTACAGATGCATGAACAGTCTGTCTCACCTGGCCCTAGCGAATGTAGACAAAATTGAGAAACTAATTTGGCCTAAAAACAGCAACAAATGACACTCTGCATATTGTGAGCAGAGTGGCTCAGCCCGGATGCAGGGCACAGGAACTGTCGTCTGGCCGTAGCTTGCCCCAGAAGAGTGAACTGTGAAGGGCAGACCTTAGGCCCTTTAAATACTAATTAAAAAAAAAAAATCAGCCAGAGCTCACCTGATTGGTGACAATGTATGAGGGGGATTCATATTGGCTTGGAGATATGGGTTCTGTTCCAGGCTTTGATGGAAAAGAACTTGTGAGTGGGCAAGGGGGGTGAATAACTCAGGGAAGTAGAAGGAATGTTCTTAAGGGCAGTTGCAAGGTGAAATGAGGTATATAAATCTCATTAAATAATTGGATTTCATCAGAAAAAAAAAAAGAAGACAGCACCTGATATAAGAAGAAAATAGTGGCCTTAACCAGATAAGATAAGCTAGGACGTGACATTAGAAGAATAAGTAAACAAAGTAAAACAACAAAAAAGAGCTTTTATGAAGCCAAAGATGCAAAGGTCAAAAATCTCAAGTAGGAGAATAATTTCAAAATGTATACAAGCAAATCCTCAAAGAAAACCATAAGTTGGTCACAAGAACAGTAAGAATCCCTAAAAGCAATGATTAAAAACTTTTTAAAAGGAATTAACATTTTCTAAATAATATAAGATCTTTTAGTGGAAAAACTGGAAAAGAAATGAGAACTTAAAATGAAAGATACGAAAATAGAACAGCTCAGCTGAAGAGGTAAAAAACTCAATCCAAATAACAGACTTCTTGAAAATTATAATGGGCTAAGCCAAAGTTAACAACTCCATGAAACAACAAGATATACTAAAACAAAGTCAAAAGACTGAAAAAATAAAAGAAAACATAAGGCATCACATTAAAAACAACTATCCTAGAAAACAAATTAAGGAAAAATTATTTGAGAATCCCTGGATTCCCTGAAAGTAATGACCAAAAAAGATAGCCTGGATATAGTATTTAAAGAAATCATAAAAGAAAACTGTCCAGCATTTTTAGAAACAGAGGCAAAATGAAAAATAAAAAAATCCACTAATTACCTCAAGAGAATTATACATTGTATATATGAAGGCATGTATGTATATATGTAATGCAAGGAATGTTATAGCCAAAATCCAAAGCTTCAAGGTCAAAGAGAAAATACTGAACAACTAGAAATAAAAAGTTCAAATACTAAGAATAGTCAGATTTGTGTCAAATCATACAAGATTTAGCAGTTGCCAGTATAAAGGAGAGAAGAATGTATAATATAAGAATCCAAAAAGTAAAAGAAAGGCACAGAGCTTAGATGGGAGAGTAAAACCAGGGACTTCCCTGAGCTTTACCCCAAGTCCTCCAAATACCTTTAAAAAAAGACTCTAAACAAATTCTAGAGCTACAGAACCCACAAAATGACAGAGTGAAACATGTCCCCATGGAAAATTGACAGGAAGGGTCTTTTGCACCAACAAGAAGCAGAGTACAGCCCAGTATGGGCCATACTGGCACAAACAGGCTGGAGCAGCCTCAGGGGACTGAATCATTGGCAGCTGTGGCAGATTCCAATCTTTTCAATCCAGAAATGTCAAAAAGATTTGTGGGAAAACTCTGTTGGACCTGAGTGAAAGAGGAACACACTATCTTGCTGGGTCTGGCCCCAGCCACAAGGTGGTGGGCGTGGATGGATGGAGGGAAGTGGTGGTGGTGGATGGTGGTGGCAGCAGCAGCAACAGAAGAAGCAGCAGCAGAAGCTGTAAAGGCTACTTCTAGAGCTCTGAGACCACAGATAGTGGGGGATTAATACAGCTGATACAAAATCCCTCAAGCCTGGAACAGTACCCCCACCCCAACCCTCATCCCCACTAGAAGCAGAGTTCTTCCTTGAGAAAGACAACTATTTGGCTGGGAAGATGTGTAAACATCATAAAAGAACTCAGACTGTAGAATCTTACTTTGATGACAAGGAAGATCAGGGCATATAGCCAGAGGAGGACAGCAGAATCAAAGCTCCTACATCAACAGCCTCTAAGAAAAATATGAATTGGTTACATGCCATGGAAGAGCTCAAAAAGGATTTTGAAAATCAAGTAAGAGAAGTAGGAAAAAATTGAGAAGAGAAATGAGAGTGAGGCAAGAAAATCATGAAAAATGAGTCAACTGCTTTCTAAAGGGGACCCAAAAATGCTGAAGAAAATAACACTTTAAAATAGACTAATACAAATGGCAAGAGAGATTCAAAAATTCAATGAGATGAATTTCTTGAAAAGCAGAATTGGTCGGATGGAAAAGGAAAATAATTCCTTCACAATTAGAATGAAGCAAATGGAAGTTAATGACTTTATGAGAAGTCAAGAAATTATAAAACAGAACCAAAAGAATGAAAAAATAGAAGACATTGTGACATATCTCATTGAAAAAACCACTGACGTGGAAAATAGATCCAGGAGAGATAATTTAAAAATTATTGAACTACCTGAAAGCCATGGTCAAAAAAAGAGCCTAGACATCATCTTCCAAGAAATTAGCAAGGAAAACTGCCCTAATATTCTAGAAGCAGAGGACAAAATAGAAATTCAAAGAATTCACTGATCACCTCTGGAAAGAGATCCTAAAAGGAAAACTCCAAGGAATATTGTAGTCAAATTCCAAAGTATCCAGGTCAAGGAGAAAATATTGGAAGCTGTCAGAAAAAAACAATTTGATTATTGTGGAAATACAATCAGTATAACATAAAATCTGACAGCTTCTACTCTAAGGGAACAAAGGACTTGGAATATGATATTCCAGAGGTCAAAGGAGCTAGGATTAAAACCTAGAATCACCTATCCAGCAAAACTGAGTATAATGCTTCAGGGGAAAAATGGATATTCAATGAAATAGAGGACTTCAAGCATTCTTGATAAAAAAGACCAGAGGTGAAAAGAAAACTTGACTTTCAAACTCAAAGGAAACACAAAAAGGTAAATAGGAAAGAGAAATTACAAGAGACTTATTGAAGTTGAACTAATTTACATTTTACATGGAAAGATGATATTTGTAACTTATGAGACCTTTCTCAGTATCAGAGCAGTTGAAGTAGATAGATAGACAGACAGACAGACAGACAGATACATAGATAGATAGATAGATAGATAGATAGATAGATAGATAGATAGATAGATAGATAGAGAGATAGAGAGATAGAGAGAGAGAGAGAGAGAGATAGAGAGATAGATAGATAGATAGATAGATAGATAGATAGATAGATAGATAGATAGATAGATAGATAGATAGATAGATAGCACAGGGTGAGTTGAATATTAAAGAATGATATCTAAAAAAATTAAGGGGTGAGAAAGGAATATATTGGGAGAAGGAGAGAGGGAAAAATAAAAGGGGATAAATTATTTCACATAAAAGAGGCAAGAAAAAGGTTTCACAATGGAGGAAAAGAGGAGGGAAGTGAGAAGGAATGAGTGAACCTTACTCTCATCAGATTTGGTTTAGGGAAGGAATTACAAACGCATTCAATTGAGTACCTTACCCTACAAGAAAGTAGGAAGGAAGGGGATGATAGAAGGGAGGGCAGATTGGGGAGGGGGTAGTCAGAAGCAAAAACTTTAGAAAAGGGACAAGGTCAAAGGAGAAAATAAAATAATTGGGGGGCAGAATAGGATGAAGGGAAATATAGTTAGTCTTTCACAACATGACTGTTATAGAGGTGTTTTGCATAACAACACATGTATCACCTGTATTGAATTAATTGCCTTCTTTTTTTTTATTTAACTTTTAACATTTATTTTCACAAAATTTTGGGTTACAAATTTTCTCCCCTTTTATCCCCTCCCCCCCCAACCCCAAGCATTCTAATTGCCCCTGTGACCAATCTGCTCTCTCTTCTATCCTCCCTCTCTGCCCTTGTCTCCGTCTTCTCTTTTGTCCTGTAGGGCCAGATAGCTTTCTTTACCCCTTAACCTGTATTTCTTATTTCCTAGTGGTAAGAACATTACAGTTGATCCTAACACTTTGAGTTCCAACTTCTTTAGCTCCCTCCCTCTCCACCCCCTCCCTTTGGAAGACAAGCAATTCAATATAGGCCAAATCTGTGTAGTTTTGCAAATGATTTCCATACTAGTTGTGTTGTATAGGACTAACTATATTTCCCTCCATCCTATCCTGTCCCCCATTACTTCTATTCTCTTATGATCCTATCCCTCCCCATGAGTGTCGACCTTGGATTGCATTCTCTTCCCCATGCCCTCCCCTCTATCCTCCCCCCGACCCTGCTTGTGCCCTTGTCCCCCACTCTCCTGTATTGTGAGATAGGTTTTCCTATCAAAATGAGTGTGCATTTTATTCTTTCCTTTAGTGGAATGTGATGAGAGTAGACCTCATGTTTTTCTCTCGCGTCCCCTCTTTATCCCTCCACTAATAAGTCTTTTGCCTGCCTCTTTTATGAGAGATAATTTGCCCCATTCCATTTCTCCCTTTCTCCTCCCAATATTTCTCTCTCACTGCTTGATTTCATTTTTTAGAAATATGATCCCATCCTCTTCAATTCACTCTGTGCACTGTCTCTATGTGTGTGTGCATGTGCATGTGCATGTGTGTGTGTATAATCCCACCCAGTACCCAGACACTGAAATGTTTCAAGAGTTACAAATATTGTCTTTCCATGTAGGAATGTAAACAGTTCAACTTTAGTAAGTCCCTTATGACTTCTCTTTGCTGTTCACCTTTTCATGCTTCTCTTCATTCTTGTGTTTGAAAGTCAAATTTTCTTTTCAGCTCTGGTCTTTTCATCAAGAAAATTTGAAAATCCTCTATTTCATTGAAAGACCATTTTTTCTCCTGAAGTATTATACTCAGTTTTGCTGGGTAGGTGATTCTTGGTTTTAGTGCTAGTTCCTTTGACTTCTGGAATATCCTATTCCATGCCCTTCGATCCCTTAATGTAGAGGGTGCTAGATCTTGTGTTATCCTGATTGTATTTCCACAATACTTGAATTGTTTCTTTCTAGCTGCTTGCAATATTTTCTCTTTCACCTGGGAATTCTGGAATTTGGCCACAATGTTCCTAGGAGTTTCTCTTTTTGGATCTCTTTCAAGTGGTGTTCTGTGGATTCCTTGAATATTTATTTTGCCCTCTGCTTCTAGAATCTCAGGGCAGTTTTCCTTGATTATTTCATGGAAGATGATGTCTAGGCTCTTCTTTTGATCATGGTTTTCAGGTAGTCCCAGAATTTTTACATTGTCTCTCCTGAATCTATTTTCCAGGTCAGTTGTTTTTCCAATAAGCTATTTCACATTATCTTCCATTTTTCCAATCTTCTCGCTATGTTCTGTGATAATCAGTCTTTCTCACAAAATCCTTAGCTTCCATCTGTGCCATTCTAGTTTTGAAAGAACTATTTTCTTCAGTGAGCTTTTGAATCTCCTTTTCCATTTGGCTAATTCTGCTTTTGAAAGCATTCTTCTCCTCATTGGCTTTTTGAACCTCTTTTGCCAATTGAGTTAGGCTAGTTTTCAAGGTGTTAATTTCTTCAACATTTTTTTGGTTCTCCTTTAGCAGGGAGCTGATCTGCTTTTCATGCTTCTCTTTCATTCCTCTCATTTCTGTTCCCAGTTTTTCCTCCACCTCTCTAACTTGATTTTCAAAATTCTTTTTGAGCTCTTCCATGGCCTGAGCCCATTGGGTGGGCTGGGACACAGAAGCCTTGCTTTCTGTGTCTTTGCCTGATGGTAAGCATTGTTCTTCCTCATCAGAAAGGAAGGGAGGAAATGTCTGTTCTCCAAGAAAGTAGCCTTCAGTAGTTTTATTTCTTTTCCCTTTTCTGGGCATTCTCCCCAGCCAGTGACTTGACCTCTGAATATTCTTCTCACACCCACCTCGCCTCCTGGTCCTCCCAGCCAGCGTTTGGGGACTGAGATTCAAATGCTGCTTCCCGCCTTAGGGCTTTTGGCGGGGGCAGGGCTGCTATTCAGTGTGAGAATTAAGTTCAGGTGGTCAGGTTGGGGCAGGGCCACCTCTCAGGCTCAGTTCCCTCAGGGGGTTTATGTACAGACCTTCCACAATGGATCCAGGCTCCCGCCCGCTTGGGGAGCCCCTGTCTGCAGCCGCCTCTCAGCTTCTATCTCCCGGGGGGGCCCGAGCCATGGGGGCACCCCACTCCCCTCTCCACCCGCCAAAGAGACTCTCTCACTGACCCCTGTCACCTGTGGGTGGAGGGGCTTGTGCCACCGCTGGAGATCCCGTCCCTGAAGCCTGCTCGGATTTGTACCTCTCGGAGCTGCAGCCGCCGCAGGTCTGGGCTGGGCTCCGCGTCTGCAGCGCGACGGACCTTTTGCGAGAGGTTTGCAGGTTCCTCTGTGGGTGGAGGGACCCGCGTGGCTGCTGGAGATCCTGTCCCCGTAGCCCGCTCGGATCTTTTCCTCACGGTGTCACGGCCGCTGCAGGGCTGCCCTCTGCTCCCAGTCCCAGCGCCCAACCCGCAGAGCGAAGGACGCCCCGTGAGAGGTTTGCATGTCTCTCTGGAACAGAAATCTCCCTTGCTCCAATATTCTGTGGCCTCTGGGTGCAGAATTCACTGGGAGTTGGTCCCCTCTAGCCGTTCTGTGGGTTGTGGGTTTGGAGCTATGTGTATGTGCGTCTTTCTACTCTGCCATCTTGGCTCCGCCCCCCCAATTAATTGCCTTCTTAATGGGAATGGGTGGGTAGGAAAGAAGGGAGAGAACTTAAAATTCAAAGTTTTAAAAACAAATGTTAAAAAATTGTTTTTACATGCAACTGAGAAACAAGATATGCAGGGAATGGGGTATAGGAATCTATCTTGCCCTTCGAGAAAGTAAAGGGGAATGGAATAAGAGGGAGGATGATGAAAGGGGGCAAACTTGAGAAGGGGTAATCAGAATGCATGCCCTCATTGTGTAGAAGGGGAGGGAAGAGATGGGGAGAAATTTTGGAATTCAAAATCTTGTGGAAATAAATGTTGAAAACTAAAAATAAATAAATAAATTTACATCTTAAAAGAAAAAGACCAAAGACATAGGCTTATAACCAAAAATAACCCAGGAAAAAACTGAGGAGGGAAAGTGGACCTTCAAATTATCTTGATTTTTAAAAAAAGACAAAATTGAATAGAAATTTTTAAATATAAATATGGGAGTACTAAGAAACATAAAAAGGTAAATATAACCAAGCAACTAGAAGGGATTTTTATAAAGATGAAATATTTATATTCTCATTAGTGGGAAATGGGAGATAACACCTATACTTCCTCTAAGAACATTAAGGCAATGAGCAGTCACAAAGGGAAACAAATAAGATGGAGGATCTGGAAATGATTTTCTTATGCTTTGGGTTTCTTTTCTCTTTTTACCTGTTTATACTTCTCTTGGGTCTTGATAATGGAGGTCATAATTTTGTTTTAGTTCTAGTCTTCTCCTTATCAAAGCTTGAAATTCTTCCATCCTACTGAATAACCTTACCATTTCATTGAATTTTAATTCATTGAATTTTTCCCTTGATGTTTTATATTTAATTTTTCCAAGTAAGTGATTATTGGCTATAGTTCTAGCTCCTTTGCCTTCCAGAATATCATATTCCAAGTCTTTTGATCCTTTAATGTTGCAGGTGACAAGTCCTTGTAATCTTGATTGTGATTCTCTGATATCTAAGTTGTTTCTTTCTTTTTGGCTACTTGTATTACTCTCCCTTTGACCTGATAGCTCTGAAATTTGGCTATAATGTTCCTTGGAGATTTTATTTTTGGGTCTCTTGTCTGAGGTGATCAGTGAATTCTTTCAATGCCAATTTTGCCCTCTGGTTAAAGGACATGAGGGCAGTTTTCCTTGATAATTTCTTGAAAGATGCTCTCCAGGTCTTCTTTTTGATTATGGCTTTCAGGGAGTCCAGTGATCCTGTATTGTCTCTCTTTTATCTATTTTCTAGGTCAGTCCCATGAACTATTTTACATTTTGTTCTATTTTTTTTCATTCTTTTGAATTTGTTTCATTCTTGATCTTGAGTCTTAGAGAATAAATAACTTCCACTTTCCCAATTCTAACTTTTAAAATATTGTTTCCCTCAATTAGCTTTGTATTTTCTTTCCATTTGGCACTCTTTAAGGAGTTATTTTCTTCACTGGATTTTTGTATCTTCTTTTCCATTTGATCAATTCTACTTTTTAAGCAGTTTTACAAGCTGTTGACTTTTTTCATAATTCTTTTTTATCATTCTCATTTCTTTTCCCAATTTTTCTTTTACTGCTCTTATATGAATTTTAAGGTCCTATTTGAGCTCTTCAGTAAGTTCTTTCTGGGCTTGAGACCACTTTCCATTTTTCTTTGGGATTTTATCCATAGGCACTTTGATATTTTCCCCTTCTGAGTTTGCATCTTGGTCTTCCCTGTCACCATAATAACTTTCTATGGTCAGATGCTTTTTTTGTTGTTTTTTGCTCATCTTGTTTTTGCCTTTTTCCTTTCTTTTAAATTTAATCTCTGTTCCCAGGGTGGAAGGATCTCTGCCTCAGGTTTCTTGTGCTACTGGCTATAGGCCCTGGCTATTTATCTGGTGTTGCACTGATATTGCTGAGTCCCAAGAGGAACCCTCATATCTGATGCTATATTAAGGGGTTAGAGTGAGGGGTGGCTGGCACTGCTGGAGGCTGTAGAGGTTCTAGCAGCTTTCCTGGTGTTGAGATGGGGTCATAGTGATGGTGTCTGGTGTGTGCTGAGGCCTAGTAGGGTTTTTCTGCATTTCCCTAAGGCTAAACTTGGAGATCTGGCCACCTGTTTGCCCTGGACTACACTAAAGCACATAGTGGTCCTCAGAAATTGAATGTGCCAGTCTCCCTGGCTATGAGAAGGCATGTGAGGGGTCTTGATGTTGGCATTTGCCTTCTCCACCATGCTGAGGCTCAGGATCTCCCACTGGTTTGCTGAGGTGGGTCTTGCTCCTGGCTTGCTGGGATGATTCCTATCCTGGAATGTGCTCCCATTTTATCTGAGTGAGATGGTTCTTTCTTGCTGATCCTCCAAGTCTCCTAAGCTAAAAGACCATATCCCATTTTGCTGCTGGCTCCACTCTTCCAGGATTTATTCTGGAGCACTATTTTATAGTTGCTTGGAGGTGAATATGGAGAAACTACAGCTATTTACTGCTTATCCTACTATCTTGGCTCCTGGAAGTGAAAAATCTGCTTTGATTTTCTTCAAAGAAGAAAAGGAAAGA
The DNA here is from genome assembly GCF_028372415.1 of Notamacropus eugenii. Classification (NCBI taxonomy): domain Eukaryota; kingdom Metazoa; phylum Chordata; class Mammalia; order Diprotodontia; family Macropodidae; genus Notamacropus; species Notamacropus eugenii. The sequence goes on along the minus strand of NC_092876.1, from coordinate 364,839,804 downwards.
AAAGAGCAATGAGGGTGACTATCTCATTTAATTGGGGAATACAAGTAGAATTCTGTATAAATTAGTAACAGGTGTGTGAGAATAGGCATCACTTGAACCTTAATTTCACCTCTACTCATCAAAGGAGGACATGAGCACATACAAAAACTTACACATATATAGTCTGGTGTATACATTCAACCCAAAAGGGAAACAAGGGAGAACAAGAATAGAGGAAAGGGGCACTAGAAGAGAAGGCAGATTAGGGAAGAATTATTCATAAACAAAAACCCTGTAAATTCAGAGAGGGAATGATGAAGAAGAGTTTAAAAAGAAAGAGACAGGGTGGTACATATTTTAAATCTTTTTTTTTTTTTTCCTGGGGAGCCTTCGTTTGCTAGATCAATTGAGCTACAGAGTTTGAAGCTGTAGTATGCTAAGCCAATTATGTATCCATGTTAAGTCACACAAATATATTGATCTTTTTAGGAATGGGGTGGGGTGGCTACCAAGACGCCTAAGGAGGTGCAAGTCAAGCCAGGTCAGAAGCTCAATTGCTGGTTAGTAGTGCGATCCAGCCCATGAGTAGTCACTATACTTCTAGCCTGGGTGACATAGGGACAACCAGGTTCACAAACAAAGAAGAAAGAAAAGGTAAGAGGATATATTTTGATTTCATGTGAGGTGAAGATAAGAGAGGCAGGGTATTGGAATTAGTGAAACTCTTTGCACCAAGCACAGTAATGAACACTGGTGCTGAGCACATTCCTATTCCTCGACTCTCTTCTTTTCAAAATAGAGGGGCAGAGCAAGGAGAGGAAAAAGTATATGAAGATAAGATGGGAAAAGTACATGGTTAATTACCATAACTACAAATGAAAGTGGAATAAAGTCATCTAAAAAAACAGAAGAGGATGGCACAATAGTTTAGAAAGCAGAATCCAAAATATACTGTTTACAAGAAGCATACATGAAAGATAAAAACTCTAACAGTTATAATGAGGGGAATAGATAAAAATCTATTATGCATCAACTGAATTCAAAAAGGCAGAAGCTAGCAATCATGGTCACAGACAAGGCAACAGCAAAAATAGACTTGGATAAAAGAGATAAATTGAGAAACTGCATTTTGCTGAAAGGATTTAGAGTCAATGAATTAACATCAGTAGATAACATGTATGTACTAAATAACAGCATCTAAATACTTGAAGGAAAGAACAAATGAGTTACAGGGAGAAATAAGACAGTAAAACTATAATAGTAGAATGGTGAATTCTAAGGACCCCTCTCAAAGTGAGAAGAATCTAACCTAAAATAAACAATAAATAATTTAAGAACCTGAATAGAATTTTTAAAAAGTTATATATGGCAGTTAGGGGCAGCTGGTGGTGCAGTAGATAGAGTGTCAGACCTGGAGTCAGGAAGACCTGAATTCAAATCCAGGTTCAGACACTTAACTAGCTGTGTGATCCTGTGTAGTTACTTAACCCTCTTTGCCTCAATTTTCTCATCTGTAAAATGAGCTAGAGAAGGAAACGACAAGCCACTCCAATATCTTTGCCAAGAAAACCCTAAATGGTATCACAAAGAGTCAAACATGACTGAAACAACTGAACAATCAACAACCAAGACATGGTAGATTTCTGGTAATTGCTGAATGAGAACAGAAGGGAGCATACATATTTATCAGCTGTGCATGCCATCTTTACAAAAATTGATCATATATTAAGACAAAAAAAGAGAAGGCTGGACTTGAAGTCTAAGCTCAGCATATGATGTTAATACCCCATTAACTCCTTTGAAAGGTTTCCTCCTATGCATTACCTGTAAAACAAACAAACAAACAACCCTTCCTTGAGGGGTATTGTGGTATATTGCCTCAGATCAGGACTTGGAGTCAGTAAGTCATCAATGTGAATGCTGAATCACTTACTAGCTTCATGACATTGGACTAGTTTCTGTGCCTTAATCTCCTCATCTGTAAAATGGTACAGATGAGTTGTATTTGGTGGCCTCTAAAATACAATTTGGCTCCAAATATAAGATCCTATAATTCAGTTCCAGATTTCCACTCATGCCAGTCCACAATTATAGACTTTGAAAATGGATACTACTGATTGGTGACCATGAGACAGCTATGGGGTTCAATGGATAGAATGCCAACCCTGAAGTCAGGAAGAATTATCTTCCTGAATTCAAATCTGACCTTAGATCTGTGTGACCCTGGGCAAGTCACTTAAGCATATTTACCTCAGTTTCTCATTTATAAAATGAACTGGAGAAAGAAATGACAAACCATTCCAATACCTTTGCAAACAAAATCCCAAATGGGGTCACAAAGAGTTGTACATGACTGAAATGACTGAACAACAAGTTGATAATCGTAGAAGCTCTCCCTGAAACAGTGACCCACATTTCCATGGAGCTTCATTTCCAGTTGTAGTATCTCTTAGGAGTTATTAAAACATGGCAGTGCATGGTAGTACATACCTGTAATGTCTGTTACTATGGAGGGTCTCTTGAGTTGCAATGGACTAGGTAGATTAGATATCTACACTAAGTCCAGCATTAAGCTCTAGCACTGATCAGGAATAGTGTCCCCTGTACCTCAAATCAAAAGCCAAGATAGGGTGATGTCTCAAAAAATAGTTGTTACTAGTATAGGGATGAATAGATTGGCTTTGTTTGCAATTAGAATGTATTTCATTTAAGGTTATGTCCAGTAGATCCTGTACATATCTTGTTTGTGTTTTCATGTTGTCTTCACTGTTAGACTGAGCTCCTTGAGACTGGAAATTAGATAAAGTGACTAGATTGTTGACCCAGATCAATTTTTAACTGAAATTCCACTTTAGGATAATCCCCAGTGACCAAGCCAAAGTTACCATAGTAATTTCCAACTTTTCTGTGGCCTACCCAAAAATCACATACACTGAATGACTGAGAAATTTTGTCTTAAATTTTAGATGGATCTCAGGAACATGCTCACATTTGCTGACTAATCTAAACACCTAAACCCTTAGGAATTTGCAAGTCTCTAAAAAGAGTTCATCTATTCATCCATGTTACCCATAGGAGGACTGGTGCTTTTGCTAAGAGTGAAAGAACAGTGCACTATGATTGCAATGGAATCACTATCCATGATGCCTCCTATTGACCTCAAAACTTTTGAATCAGTTGGGCCACCCCTTAGTTTTTAGCAAGATCTGCGAGAGTGAGATCATATAGCCTATTTTGCACTTAGCTTAGGGATGAATAGAAAATTATATTTTATACACGGTTTAGATAGTATGAACAAACTATTCATTTGGACTCTGTAATTCTTGCTACCTTTCAGAAGTTGAAGAAAGCAATTTTCCAACCTTGGAAAATTGCTATCTGAACGATAACCTGATATACTCTCCAGATGATGTTCTTTCTATCATACAAACTGTACCAATATAAATATGAATAGCAATACTACCAAAGTGCTGGTTTGGCTATGGAAAATTGAAATACTTCTTGGGGACATCAGGCCACCAAAGACTCAGGGTCGAACCCCAGAAGGCAGAATATTTCCAGTCATTATGAGTGCAAGGACCTGCCTCTTTCCCTGAAGTTTCCTACATATCCATCATATTATGACATGGACATCTTATCTCTAGATGCCCACTTGTTATACTTTACCATGTAAACAGGTATATAACCTTAATGATATAGATTTTTACTCTCTCAATATAGATCACAACTTATCCATGACTTCACAATCTTGGGCCATGCCTTCTCATAGACATTACTCAGAGAATACATTCAATATGTAAAAATTTCTTAAGTATTTTTCTATTTTACATGTAACCGCTCAGCATTTAGGTTATCCACCTATGATCCCTCTTTCTTGCTAAGTGATTGATCCACCTCCTTTTTTAATCATACTTTTCCCAGATGATATCTCTTACATATATTTCTTGCATGCAATTCATTACAAAAAAATACTACCATTTATGTTCTCCAAGGCATTTTCGATTTTTGTTGTTTAGTCATTTTTCAGTCACATCCAACTCTCAGTGACCCCTCTTAGGGTCTTCTTGGCAAACATACTGGAGTGATTTGACATTCTCTTTTCTAGCTTATTTTACAGTTGAGGAAATTGAGACAAGCAGGGTTAAGTTACTTGTCCAGGTCACACAGCTTGTACTAATCTGAGGCTGGATTTGAACTCAGGAGCAGGCTTGACTCCAGGTCCAGCACTCTATCCACTGTACCACCTATATGTCTTGTATTTTGAATTACCCATACTTAATTCTTTGGAGATGGTAGTATTCCAAGATTCACAGCTATAGAAATTACAAGAAGATGCCTCATTGATAATCTGAAAACTTCCTGAGAAATTCTAGGCATGAATGAGGAATTGTTTTAAGAGTTCAAGAAATAATTCAGCATTGCCCTCCCCTTAGTTTATTCCAAGTTCTGGTGGAAACAGATAATTTGAACTTATCTTTACAAGTTATACTTTATAAGAATGAACTAGTTCATCATACTTTACTCAAACTGCTTTCTCCCAGAAGTTACTTAATTAAACTATTCAGTCTTCTATGTTGCATACAAAAATATTAATTTTTGTTTGGCATTTATTAGAGTTGGAATTGAAAACCATTACTTTAAAAAAAAAAAAGAACCTATTTGATATGGCAAAAGGAAGTTAATTTCACAAAAGGTGTCTTTCAGATAAGGCAATATTATCCTAAAGGAGTTCAATATTCCACTGTGGCCCTGACTGATCATCACCATCTTGAATATCAGTAATTAGCTCAAAAACTCATTAAAGAAACAGATCCAGGTTACACTATTGGTCAAGAAGCAATGTGGAGATTTGACTTCAGAGTTCATGATGTCTCATTGCAATAGAATTTTTGGGCTATCCCACAAATCCAGATTCAGGGGTACCAAGATAGACTCAGACCCCCAGCAGCTAAGGTCTTAAATTTGTGAGTATGCTGCTATAATCAAAGATAATAGAGATTATTGAGTAAGAGTTGCAATAATATAACTCTAACTAGGCTCAAATATTGTCTAGTGGAAGAATTCAGGTCTTCCCATGGTATGGGAGTCCACTGATGATGAAAGCTTCCATATATGTTCCTGCATGTATATACCTCCTGAGAAAGGTAGAAAGATCTTTAACTGTGATACCATGAGCCTTCAGAGTGTTATCTTGAATTAGGATTCAACTGAGAAGCCTGTTTAAGCTGGTAGACAGATGAATAGGCAGATAGAGTATATATTTTGAGTGTTTGTTCTGAGTAGTGTCTATGAGAAAACATGGCACTGGCTAAAAAGTCATGGATGGATTTTGATCTATACTAAGAACAAATAACTATATGATAAGGGCATGTACTCATTGATGTAGTCATACATACATGCATACATATGTACATACATAGACCCTTTGTCTAAATTCCTAAATACTACTTAGGGATTCATTTCCTTGAATTGAAAGTATACTTACTGCCTTCTCAATACCACATTGGTGATAGACACTGACCAATGTCCCATTTTCTCTCATTTTCCCTTCACTATTGTTACACAGGTGGCACAATGGATCTCTTGGGAATTATTCTCAATTACTAATGTACCAACTCCCATTTCTGGTCACTTCCTTTATTTGCACTTTATGACAATACCATAATTTTACCTGGTACCATCCCCAGACCAATAGCCAGTTGGAGAGAACCAGCTAATTGTGTGTTGGTACATTATTTCTGTTGCCTCGAAATAGTGCAAGTTTAATACTTGGAACTGAAATTTCCAGATATTATGCAAATTCACCATTCATATCTCTAGAAGACTTATGAAGACTCTTACTTCCAGTCCATTACCCATAAGCTCCTTCAATAGTGACTAATGTCCACAAAACTATGTAGTCAGTGGGGTATTAAGTCTCCTCTCAGTGCAAGCAGCCCCAAACTTCATGAATTCGGAAGGCTTTGGGAAAGAGGGGTAGACATGAGAGCTTACCTCTCCCCATCCCACAAAATCCGATCTTAATCTGATATATGTTTTTCATCTCACCAGTCCCTATAAACTCTGGTCCCACGGTGTAGGGAGGCCCCCAGGAAAAGGGAATGTTGTCTGAACCTTGCCTTAGTTATACTTCAGAAAAAAAAAAAAAAACAAGAGAAATAACAAGTGAAGGAATTATTTTTTAAAAGAACAAACAGGTCACAAAATTCTGGACACTTATGGCTGCTAAATAGCCAACCAAAGGACAGTAACTAAAAGTCTGCTGGTATAAGACATTTGCTAACTGTCTGAGTAGTCCCCTTTCCCTTCCCTTCAATTTGAAAATATTAAAAATATATTCAAAACACTATTAGAACTTGAAACAGCTTTACCAGGCTTTTTAAAAAGTCTTTTTTTCTGGCATTTATGATTTCTAATTCAAACCTTCCGGAAGGCAGTCACATAGGCAAAAATAATGAGCCATTTAGGGTGCAGGTCCATCAGTGGTGACATACACCAGGATAATACTCATATGTCAAAGAACGATGATATTCACATATAAATGTCACAGTAACTGAAATTTGCCACAGCATGGTCCAAAGAGTCTATGACAGCAGGCCTTGTTTCAACTGAACCAATACTTTGATAAAGCTTGTACAGCAGTAACTTGGTAGGAAACAAGGTCTATATTTTCATTTTATTTCATTTCTTCAGTATATTTTTCTAGATACAGTCTTCCTGATTAGAGCTCAGTGAACTAGGTTTCTGATCTGCATTATCTTTAATACATGAAATAGTTCAACTGAGTGATAATAATGTTTAGGGCCAAATGATATAGTTCAATTAATTGTGATACACCCTTCCTGTTTATCCCCTGTGATCTAACCAAGGTAGCTAGATAATACCATCTATCTCAATATTTTGCTGCATGCATTCTTGATATCATTCCCACTTCTCACCCTCCATTAGAAACTCAGACTGTACCTTTGGAACTATACATTGGGTTCTGGTAGGTGAGATTTCACCTTGTTTTGCCCAGATCAAAGCTTCTACCTACCTTCCAGACCATGTCCAAATCATGCTGTCTCCCACTTTCCATCTCCCCTTTATATGTTGTCTTCCCCAAATAAATTATAAATTCCTTGAGGCCAAGAACTATCTTGCTTCCTCAAAATGTGCTCATTATAGTGCCTGTCAAATAATGAGATTAATAAAAATTGTACATATCTATATCTCTATCATTTATTTATCTAGCTAGCTAGTTCTTTTTCTCTATCATCATTATCACAATATCAAAACAACAGACACTCATATAGTGTTATAAAGATTTCAAGGTGTTTTTCTCAAAACAAACTTATAGCTTATGTTTTAAGAACATTACTATACCTTTTATATATAAATACATTCATAAATTCATTCTACAAGCACTTATTAGATATTACTTATGTTCCAGGCATTATGCTAGGTAGGCACTAAATTAGGACTTTCATTGCAAAATAAATTAAATTAAATTCTAAGTATTTGAAAATGAGACTTGATCCCTTTTACCTCTGCACTTCAATTTCTTTATTTTGTAGCAAATGCCTCTCCAAATAAGTGATTATATGGTACCTGAGGCAGAAAAGGAAACCCACACGCAAGATGGAATGAGATACTGGGCTTCCAATTCTGTATCCAAATTGAGATGATGGCTTGGCAGCTATCTAATCTGAGGTCCTTTAGCAACTTCAAAGATGGCTTCCCAGACTTTTTTAATAGGAAAAAGAGAAGTTTCAGGATGGCAATTACTTAGGAGCAATGAGTAATTTGCTATCTCTGGTTCTGAATCCATAGTAGGGAAGGGAACCTGTGAACTCGAGGCTACATGTGGCCTTCTAGGTCTTTAAGTGTGGCCCTTTGACTGAATCCAAACTTAACACAACAAATTCATTTCTTAAGGGAATTATTAAGGCCACAAGTTCCCCAACCCTAAATCTATACTTTTCAATCATTGAGCACAGTAATTGCTTCAGAGGGATGAGAATATGCGACTGGAATCTTTTCTGACTTACTAAAGGTTAGTTGGAAAGTGAGACATGATGTTAGGTGTTAGAGTTGTCTTGATCCAGACAGGCATGTTATCTCTGAGATTATTATTGGTTAAAGAGTGGAAGACTTTCTTGGCTGGCTTTCAGGGGTGGAAGCAAAATACAAAGGCCAATTAACCCTTTAACTGAGAAGTGTCAGAATAGCCTTGATTCTTTCTCTCAAATGAAGGATCAAAGGCCCCATGCATGCACTTGTTTGTTTCTTTTATTTCCTACTATCTTGGTATTTATTATGTGAAATTTTAACTTAGATTTGGGGAGGGGGGGGCAGGACTTCCAGTATACAAAGTATCATGTAAGAAGAAACTCATAACTTATATGTCTGTCTAAATGTGTACATGCATACATATTCTATAAAAAGCAATATTTATTTATTTATACATATCCCTAGAGTAAGGAAGGACAGAATTTGCTTTATAAAGTTTTAAGAAGCAAAACTAAATCCTTATACACATGAGAAGGCAGGATTATAGAACTACAGAGACCTAAGTTTATGGAAAAGATTGCAACTGTTAGAGTTTTGTTTGCCCTGCCACATATACAAAGACAAAACTGAAAGAGTTCTTATCCTCGTGATGCTAATTGAGATCCTGAGAATTTAAGTGACTTGATTACGTCTTGGGCAGCACCCAAATCCAGTTCTCCTCACTTCAAGTTCAATGCTCCATCTACTACTCTATATTGTTTCTATAAAAATTAATGCACAGATAATATTTAGCATTATTTACATTGTAGTCCAAGGTCTGAAAACTGCTTTACATATTATCTCATTTGATTCCCATAACAACTGTGAAGTATGTGCATTTATTACAAATTTTACAAATAAGGAAACAAATCTGGAAGATATTAAGTGATTTTTCAGGGTCACATAGGTAATGTGTGTGAGGTAAGACAAGAAGTTAAGACCTTCTTGATTCCAGAACAAGCAATTTATATGCTGCTCTAGTTAGCCAATGAGGTAGGTACCTATTTTAAGGGGCTGTCAATAAATAAAATTGATTTCATCTTTTCCATAAATAATTTGTACCCATGATTGATGGACCCTTATCACTGCATGTCTGAGTATGTAGTAGTCATAATTTCCATATACAGTTGGCAGTGTTGTCTCTGACATTTTCTGAAGTGGTGATTCTACTTTCACAGAGCAGCTGAACAGCAAAGTGTCATTTGATTTTTACTGTGGGTACTTTGAACCCAATAAAATCGACTACAGAATGTGCACTTGATATGGTGACAGTTCTTTATTTTTTAAAAAGCATGCAAATCATGTGAACTCTTCAAAAACATCAGTGCTGCTTTCACATCTCTGAAACTGAAGGCCAAAAAAAAAAAGATGCATGCGAAAACAGCCCACATATTCTTCGTAGGAAAAAAAAGTTCAAAACCCAATCATTTGCAAAGAAAGTGGTGACAACTATATTTTGGGACTTCAGTGGTACATTTCAACAAAGACTAGAATACAGTGATAAGTACTTCCAACTGAGAATTTCTTCATGACACTGTAAAGTCATCACTCGAGCTGAAAAGACAAAGTGCCTTAAAGAGGAGTTATTTGGAAATAAGACAAAACTCTCCATGTTGCCAAAGCAACACCAAAGTGTATCCAGGAGTAGAAATTTGAATTCCTGTATAATTTTATTATAATTATTGTTTTGTTCATCTGGACTTATGATTTCATCATCAGTATGGGGAACTCCCAGTGTAGAAATTATAACCATTGACATGAATCCACAACTTCTCTATAACTTATATATTAAAGAATTTGCTCAGGTCCTGAAAGATCAAATGATTTGCCACTAGTCAGACAAGCATTATGTTTCAAGGCCTTGAACCCAGAACTTCTTAATTCTAAGCTTGTCCTACTATCCATTACATCATACTACCTTCTTGTATTCATGAGCCTGATAGGAAACATCCTTCAGATTAAAAAAAAGATTTTTTTTATTATCATACTGTCAGTAAAATACAATAAGGATGTCTTATAATAAACCCATTTTTCTTTTATTTTTCCTATTGGAAAATTCAAAGCCCACAAATGCCCAGCCAGTCTTACATATTTATAAAGTAGTGCTTGACTACAAATCACAGAGATGGAAACTCACATAATTCCCAACTTCTTTCTGACTTTTCAAAATTCCTTTCACTACCACCCCTACTTCCATTTTTCATTTAACCATAGAACAAATGATTGGTTTCTTGCTTCCACTATGTCAGTAATCGCCCTTTTTTTCCACTTTGTAAGCTGTCTATACTTTTGCAGTAGCTTGGCCATCTTTCCAACCACTCCTCAATCACTATGATTTATCCAATGTAGGCAAAGCAATCCATGCCAGTTTTGACACGACTTCATATCCCTGAGAGAATGTCAAAAAAAATGTCCAACAAAGCAAAAAAAAAAAGACTGTCAGACTTGGGATGACTTGACTGGAATGGGCCACTTCATCTACATCAAGTCCACCTAGAATCTGAGTCAAAGAAGTCACCCCCAGGTAACTACTACATGTGATATGATGGTTAAGAAAATAACTGAAGAAGACAGTTTGGGACTTCAGTGGGATTTTCAGTGGGATTTTGGTTCTCATGATATTTTATCATTTTGTTTTCACTTGTTTCCTTTTACTGCAATTCTATGAGAGGAGTGAGGCTTGTTAAAGCCTAGCCATGGACTCAAACTTGCTGATCAAGTGAATAGCTTAAAAAATCATGTTATATAATATGCAAAGGCCCAGAGTTAAAAGGTAATTGCCAGGGATAACCATTATCACCATTTCACATATAATGCCACTTAAATGATAAGGGGCTAGGAAACTTGCTCAAAATCATTTATGGAATTTCAAGTGGCATTAAGAAGAGGACAGGCCAGCTCACCTAAATCTCAGTTTTGTTCCTGTAATCACTGGGTAATGCTATTGGCTCCTGGATTTCAGAGGATTTCCATGTCTTCATTTTTTTTTCTATTCAGGTAAATAAAAGATTTGCAACCTTATTTTTCTTTGTAATTTTTGACACTTAAAAAGGATAATTTTAGAAATACTATCAATTTTTAAATTGATTTTGTGGTGAATTAGTTAGAACCTAGAGAATGAAAATGTGGATGAATAGCAGTGTCTTGCATATTCACATCATAGATTTAAAGAATGGATCTCAGGGATCATCTAAGTCCAAAGCCCTCATTTTATACCTGGAAAAATGAGTTTGCAGTCATAGAGAAAGTAGCAGTGTCAGAATTCAAACTTAGGTTTTCAAATTCCAGGACCAGTTTATTTCCTGAACTTCCACTGTACTAAGCTGCCTCCCTAACAAACAAATAAAAAGTTGCTCCTAAGCTTTTGCTTGTATAATTGAAACATATATACATATAAAGATGAACAGTAACAGTAAATAGCATTACGTTTTTTTTTTTTTCTCCCACCATGGATAGTGATAGTAAGGACCATTAGATTAGGAGACAGAAGAGAGATATTCTTGTGCCCTGCCATTATGATCTTGGGAAAGCCACTGGACCTCTATTCTTATATAGAAAATAGTAGCATTGCAACATATAATCTCTCAGGTCCCAACTCTAGGATTTTATTATTTATAGTTTGACTGGAAGCAGTGGATAGTGGAAATTTAATTTATTTTTTTGTTTTGTTTGACCAGCTGAAGTATGTAATTCAACAGAGATGGAATGCCTTTTTTTTTAAATGGCCTTTAACCATAGAAATTAGGATTCATATTGACAAAGGGATACTTCATTTCCCAAGATGAAATCTTCTAATATAAATAAATGAACGAATGAGTGAACAAAAAAAATGAATAGATAAATAAATTTGGCTTATTCAACAAAGAATAAGTATGGTAAAGAGAAAGTAGAAACAAGGAAAACATCAAAAAAAAAACTACAAAGGATGTTCACTTTGTATTTATGACCAAGTTTTTCTAGCAAAACTCCAAGTTCTATTTACCTCTCCATCCGTATCTCTTTATGGCTACTCTATTCTATTAGTCTCAAAATAATTATGTGCAAAAAAGTAGCCTGAAATTGTGGTAGGAATGATCTTCTCTCCACTCTGAATGGGGTATGAATTCCCAGGTCTATACAATCGGGTAATCTTCCACATCAAATACTCAGCAGGAGTCAAGGAGCACCAATAGTTATTGAGTGACTGACATTTTTATTCTATAGAGTATCTTCCAATAAAACAAGTACATTGTTTTCATGAAAACTTTTACATCTCTCATTATGGGAATGGTCATATTAACATTCCAGTTAGTGTTCCCTGTAGAAGTCATATAGATGTCTGTGAACTCAGAGGTCAAAAACAGTTGAGAATGATCATCATCTCATATCTTAACTTTTCACGTCGAACTACCAGTCACGGATCTTTTTTGAAATGTGTGCTGCTTTAAAAATACCACAATAAATACCCTCAAATGACTCACTAACTTCTGTTGAATCATTCCAATTACTGTTAGCAAACAACATTTATAAATGAGGCAACAATAAGGCAGCCATAGAGAATACTTCACCTTATTACCCCTAGCCAATTCCAAAAGAGAACTAACCTAGAAAGCTAACCTCAGGATTGGCAATAGATTTTCATTATGACATTATTTGCAGTGTAGGAAAGAGTTCAACTTTTATGGAAGCTTAAATATTTTTGAGCAATGTTACACTTAATAGTTATCTTATCCTGATTGGACATTTACAGTAAGCCAGACATATTAACAATTTTATGGCCTGATTTAGTTGCCATATCCTTATTGTTAAAAAAAAAAAAATGGTGGGGGGGGAGTTTAATTGAAGAAAAAAAATTAAAGAAGACTTCTCAGTGCATTAAGATCAAAATATGGTATTGATTTACTTTTATAGGAGCAATGGTGGATTACCTCATACATTATTCATACAGCTGCCTTTGGTTTCAGCAGTTATTGTTATGGTTGCCATCAATGGTCATTCATCACACCCTGGCAGTAGAACAAGTTTCAGTTGTTCTTCCCATTCTTCATTAAAAGAAACAATGCTGTAAGGCAGGTTTCTCTGACTTCCTACATGATTCCCCCAGGCTAGTCATCATGTAAGAGAAACACATACTCACTAGTAATACATTCAACAGTCAAGAAGTCAGTTCAACTACTTTTTCCAAGCAGATCATTTTCCATGCCCTAGTTTTCCTACTGGCCCAATATGTCCTCTATAGGAGTATTAGATAATCAACCAACATTCATTTATTAAGTACATGCCATGTACTAGGAATTGTGCTGGAAAAAATTTATGAAATGATTCCAGCCTTTCTACTGTACAACCTATTCAGATATAAATAAATGCAGGACTTTTGTTTCACTGAATCTGATTTCATTATTGAATTTTACTCCTGGTTAAGAAATTTTCTCTGTCAATCCACATCCATTCTGTATGTGAGAGTTGTGTGGGGCACTAAGAAGTTAAATGACTTATCCATGACCACACAGTGAATGTGGATCAGAGATAGGATTTGAAGTCAAGTTTCTTGACTTCCAGGAAAGCTTTGTACAGGCATATACAAAAGATATTTTTCTTTAAATAGAGAAGGGACACTAATAACTGAGGGCATCAGGAAGGTCTCTGGAACGAGCTGGCATGTAAAATGACCCAAGCCCAAAGTCACATAGCTACTACATACTTGAGGCAAAATGATGATGCTGGATAAGGAATTCTCAATATTAACAATCATCAAGTTTCATAGTATCCTACAAATTGGGCTAAACTGAAGATTCAAAACTAATAGATAAAGCTAGAACTGTAAGATAAAACTCAGCAGCCTTCCCCATTCTTCTTAACTTTTAATTTTATTTCAAAATGATCAGAAAGGGGATAAAAAGAGCCATTTAATTACCGATCTCTTTTAGTTTGCATATCTGCTAATTAATGTTACATAAGAAGAAGAAATTTTATCACCCAAATAATCTTCTGTCAAAACATTAGGGAGTGTATAAAAATGTATAATTCAATTTAAGGGCTATTGAAACTTTCTGATGTATGCTTTATCCATAATAGTTAGGGGTAAGTTTGAGGGGATAGAAAAGAATTTGGATGATGCTGTAACTTAGGGTAACAATATAATTATACTCTCCAATTCCATTTAATTTTTTTTTAAATTCAAATGCAATTTGATTGAAATATAAAAGAAATGTAAAGATATTGCTGAAATCTTACTATGGATGATTTTTGTCCCCTTAGAATAAAGAAGAATGAGGGGTAATGTCAGCTAAACATTAACACTGACATAACAGATATAACATCTGTGCAGGTAACCCAAATCCTTTCATTAAATGAATAAAAAAAAAGATGCACTGAAGGTGATTACATGCTAGGCATGCATTTGTATTTTAAAATGCAATCAACAACATTTCCTCTAGCACAACTAATACCTGTTAACCAGTTTCCAAGGCTGAACTTTAGATGTGAAAATCATTGATTGAAAAGTGAATTTTAAGTACATCAACTGGTTGTGCCAAACCAGTGACCCTGACCTTTAGATTTTAACATGCTAAGCTAACTCTAAATATTCTAGGTACTCTGTTAATATCTCAAAAAAAAAAAACAAAAACAAAAAACCTCAATCTCAAACCAAAATGAATTTTAAATCAATTTTAAAAATAAACATCTATTATAACTTCTGAAAGGAAAGAAAGAATACCATGATAACAAAAGATGAGAATTTGCAAAAGCTGAGGAAAGTATTCATTTGTTTCTTTTTCTAAAGCTAAACTATTTTGGAGCCATATAATAACTTCATAATGAATATTCAATTCAATATGCTTTCATTTAGTGCCTATGAGCATTGGGAGTACAAAGTCAATCAATCAATCAATAAGCATTTATTAAGTTCCTCTTATTCGAGGGCACTGTGCTAGGCACTGAGTATACAATGACAAAAATCAAGTAGTCTTTGCCCTATATGAAATTTCCTTCTATCACAAAAGACATGTCCTAAAAGGCAGAGTGGTAGAGTAGAAAGGCCAATGGATTTGGAGCCAAAAGAACCCATATTTAGATTCTAAGAATTACCTGCCCAACTTGACTTTGGGCAAATCACTTAATCTCTTTAGATTTCTGTTTCCTTATGTGTAAAATGAGGTCCCTTTCAATTCCAAACCTATGTTCTTCTCTGTATACATACATACATACATACATTCATACAGGAAAATGTGAAAATAAATACAAGGTAGTTTAGGAAAAGAAAGCACTAGCATTCGGGGTGAATAGGAACTTCATTTAGAAGTTAATACTTGAGCTGGATCTTAAAAGGCATTATGTCATACAAATTTTAGTGAAGCACAGATTCCAAATGAAAGGAGTAGGCATTGCAAAAGTTCATAGATTTTAGATGGAGTGCTTTATATGAGGAATAGTTAGAAGGTCAGTTTGACAGAAATTTAGAGTTTAAGAAACTGAGTAATTGATAATGAGGTTGGAAAATTGAAGTTGGAGTCTGGTTGTGAAGGGCTTTATAAGACAGAGGAGTTAATGTTGGATCCTAGAGGAAATTGGGAGATACTGGATTATTTTGAGTAGAGGAGTGACATGATCAAATTTGTTCTTTGGAAAAATCACCTTGGAACCTCTATTCAGTCTGGATTGAAATAGGGAATGACTCAAGGAAGGGAGATCAATAAGAAAGCTATTGCAATAGTCTAGTTAAAAGGTGATGAGAGTCTCCACTAAAGCTGTGACTGTCTGAGTAATGAGAATAGATCAGAGAGAAAAAGACATGGACGGGGGGCTAGACTTAGCAACATTGAATATATGGAATGAGGAATCAAAGAAATTGCCAAGGTTGTAAACCCAGAAACCTAGAAGGATAATGATGCCCTTGAGAGAAATAAGAAAGTTCAGAAAAGGAGACATTTGGGAGGGAAAGGATGAATAACATGGATAATGATGGTAAATGGCTGAGAAATGAATGAAAGAAGAGAAAGTGGAGGTAATGAGTGTAGACAGGTTTACAAAGACAAAAGGTGAAAAATAAAATAACACTTGCCTTCCAGGAACTTAAAGTCTATTGGACTTACAGTATTCTTTTTATATTATTAAGTTCTCCCTATGAGACATATCACTGTACAGCCCAGGGAAAAAATGAAAAATCAGGATATTCAACAATAATAGATATAGATGGGGACATTAGGTCATCTAATCCAGCTCCCTTATTTTATAAATGAGGAATCTGAGGTCCAGAGAAGATAAGTGAATTGTCCAAAGTCATAAAGGTAGAAACTAACAGCCAGGACTTGAACCCAAATCCCTGGTTCCAAATCTATCACACTTTCCATGGTACCATGTTGCAGTGGTGGAAGCATAGCTCCAACTCTTGGGATGGATGATAAATGGTGTGAAGAGATGAAAATCAAATATCTTACATTTTGGATGGAAGAGTAAACTGTCCTGTTGGCATTTTATCTTATGAAGGAACTATGTGTACACATATTTTGTGTAGAAGATATCATTGAAACAAAGCATTGTTATCTAATTGCATGACCTTGAACAAATCATGACATCATAAAGCTAGAGCTAGCAGGGTCCTCAGAGGCCATCCAGCCCTGTTCTCTAATGTTAGACATAAGGAACCTAAGGTGCAAATATTTTAAGGTCCAAGATTACCACTCAGGAAATATTAAAATTGAGATTTAAACCCATACCCTCTGAGATAGTACCCTAATACTACATACCAATACCTTCCCTTCTGTGGGTTCAGCTCACTGAACATATTTGGATTCAGTCTAAGGACCACACTTAAAGACCTGGAGGGGTCCATGGTTCCTCACCTCTGTTAGAATAAAAGATCACTTAGGCCCTATCAACGTTGATATTCTACTATTCAAAATAACTTTCCTTTTTTCAAAGTAAGCAAAATTCCTTCCTGCTATTATAACAAAGATAATGATGTTGTAAGAAGAAAAAATTAAAATATCTATAATTTTATGTGCACTTTTAGAAACTGAATTTTTAGAATGAAAAAAAACTTTCAGAATGAAGTTAACCCAACTATCTCTGTATCTCTACGTCATGTGAGGGGATTTTAGTGGGAATTCAGAAGCCCACATTTATTAGGATGACAAAGCATGAGCTTTGCTAAAGCTAAACACATGCCCATACCATGACTTATGCAGCAAGGGACAATAACTGAATTTCTAGGATCATCCTTTCATACTATAGTTTCCAAGTTACTATCCTTGAAGGAGGAAAAAGAATGACAGAAGAGGCCCAACTGGGTGGGTGTGTGTGTGTGTGTGTGTGTGTGTGTGTGTGTGTGTGTGTGTGTGTGTGTGTGTGAGATGTCTAATGTTTCTGAGTGGTTTTCTCCTTCCTTCTTTCTCCTTTAGTTCCATACATTATACATGTTTCTGGGGAAGTCTTGAAAGCTCACTAGGCTGGGAGTTAAATAATAAAGGTCATAAGCACAGTCAAGACAAAAACGATTGGGCAATGATGCCTCTGTGTCACCTGGTTATTGGCAGCTCTATCCATGAGAACACTCTCTGAGGCTTTTTTTATTGTAGGAATGTACTGTGTTGTTGGTTGCTCATCCTTTGTTTTCGAAGAAGACCAATGGCATCATGGAGCAATGTCTTGCCTTGTGAGTGAATTGGATTTAAGTGAGGCAGAGTTCCACAGAGTTGTCAGACTTCTTGTCTTCCAGGGTCATTGAAGTTCAGTGGTAAGACAAAAGTCAACGTCCAGCAATGACCCAGTATGCAATGGCTGATCTTAGCATCTTCAATGTCTGACCAAGCTTTAAGCACTCCATAGCACCTGTTTAACTGCCTTCATAGCCATTGGAACAAACTGTTCTCATCTGACCATCCCACCTGGGGAAATCTTCACATGCAAGGGGTAGAAACCCCCTTAATTCACAAATGTGTCTAAGGCCTATCATTTACCCTCAACCTGGGTTAGTCCATTTGCCTAAATTTTTTTGCCAGGGTGTGGCCACTTCACATGCTATTGCTTCTTGGTGCTACAGGTAAGAGTTGGGGGACAGGTAGACAATGAAGGTGGATGAGTAGTCCCGAAGAGGTCCCAGAAAGCCCTCACACTAGAAGTATTAATCCTCCTTACATATCCAATACACCCTGAATGTATTGTGAGTGTTTTGTGAAAAACAACAAGCTATGTTATTACCTAGAAATAGCTAAAGGATGGAAGAAATGAAATCATAGGTTGTACTCAAATAAAGAAAAGAACATCAACATTGGAGATGTCTTCCCAACTCCCTATACATACCCCCATCAACTTTATAATAAGACAAATTACACTGTAAAGAAAGATAAAATTTATCCAAGGGCAGATATAAAGGGGTGGGGGGAGTACGGAAGAGATGAGTTAGGAAGGCAGATGAAAAGTTTCATTAGACTTAAGGAACTCCAGCAGTACTTCATATAGAAGAAAACCACTAAAATTTATTTCTTTGGAAGCTGCTATCTCCACACAACAGAAACTGCTCCACACTTCAGGATTACTCAAACTTTACTAGGTCCTGCCTGCTTCTCCACCCTTCCTTAATCCCAGAATTTTAGAGCTGGGAGTAAACTCAGACAGAGACCATGTGGTCTAATCTCATCCAAAACAATTGTCTCTACTACCAATCCAACAAGAAGTCATCCAGCCTTTTCTCTTTCATTTTTAAATTATTTTGTTTTCAGTGTTCTACAATCACTTCCATATGTCTTAAATTTGTTCCCTTCCCTTCCCCTGCTTCCCGCCTCCCTCTGCACTCCTTTCCTGAGATCGACATGCCATCTTATATAGGCCCTACACATATGTTCTTCTTAAATACATTTTTACCTTAGTCATGCTGAACAGAATAATTAAAGTGAATAGAAGAAACCATAAAACAAAACGAAACAAAACAAAACAAAAAAACCTAATGCAAAAGCTAATGATCTGCTTCATTCTGCAATCACATTCCAAAGTTCTTTCTCAAGTGCTAGAAGTCATTTTGCCTCCAGGGTCCAGTGGGAATTTTAGGTCCTTGCATTGCTTTGTAGGACTAAGTATACCAGAAAAATTCCTTGCACACTGTGGTTGTTGTTGTGTACAAAATTCTCCTGGTTCTGCTCCTTTCATCACCATCAGTTCATATAAATCTTTCCAAGTCTCTCTGAAGTCTTCCTATTGATGTAGTACAATAGTACTACATTAGATTCATATACCACAACTTTTTCAGCCATTCTCTAATTGATGGGCATCCCTCAGATTTCCAGTTTTTGGCTACCACAAAGACAGCTGCTACAAATATTTTTAAACATGTGGGACTCTTTCCCATTTTTATGATCTCTTTGAGATACAGTCCTAGAAGAAATATTGCTGGGTGAAAGGTATGCACATTTTTGTAGCCCTTTGGACATAGTTCCAAATTGCTCTCCAGAATGGTTGAATCAGCTCACAACTCCACCAACAATAAATTAGTATTTCAACTCTCCCATATCTTCTCTAACATTTATCATCTTCCTGTTTTGTCATGTTAGTCAATCTGATAGGTGTGATGTGTTACTTCAGAGTTGGGGTTTTTTTTTGCATCTCTCTAGTCAATAATGATTTAGAGCATTTTTTTCATATGACTATAGATACCTTTAATTTCTTCCTCTGAAAACTGCCTGTTCATATCCTTTGACCATTTATCTCTTGGGGAATGAATGACTTGTATTCTTGTACATTTGACTGAGTTCTCTGTATATTTTTGAAATGAGGCCTTTATCAAAGACACCTGTTGCAAAAATTCTTAACCAATTTTCTCATTCCTTCATAATCTTAGTGGCATTGGGTTTGTTTGTGCAAAAACTTTTCAATTTATATAATGAAAATTATTCATTTAGCACTTTGTAATGTTCTCTATCTGTTCTTTGGTCAAAAATTTCTCCTTTCTTCATAAGTCTGACAAAAACACTACTCTGTGCTCCCCTAATTTGTTTATAGTATCAATTTGTATACCTAGATCATGTATTCATTTGGACTTTATTCTTGTGTATGGTGTCAGGCATTGGTCTATGTCCAGTTTCTGCCACACTGTTATCCAGTTCTCCATCAATTTTTGTCTAATACTGAGTTCTTATCCCAGAAGCTAGGGTACTTAGGTTTATAAAATAGTAGACTGCTATATTCATTGACTACTGTGTTTTGAGTACCTGACCTATTCCATTTCATTTAGATTGTCGAATTTATGGGCATACAGTTGGGCAAAGTAATTTCTAATTATTGTTTTAATTTCCTCCTCATTGGAGGTGAGTTCACCCTTTTCATTTTTGATATTGGTAATCTAGTTTTCTCTTTTCTTTTTTTAATCAAATTGACCAAAATTTATCATTTTTATTGATTTTTTTTCATAAAACCAACTCTATTAGTTCAATAATTTTCTTAATTTCAATTTTGTTAATCTCTCCTTTGGTTTTCAGTATTTCTAATTTGGTGTTTACTTGAGGATCTTCAATTTGTTCTTTTTCTAGCTTTTTCACCTGAATGCCCAATTCATTGATCCCCTCTTTCTCCATTTTATCCATGTAGGCATTCAAAGATGTACAACTTTCCTTAAGAACTCCTTTTGCAGTATCCCATATGATTTGGTAGATTGTCTCATTATTGTCATTCTCTTGAATGAAGCTGTTGATTGTTTCTATGATTTCTTACTTAACTCACTCATTCTTTAGGATTAGACTATTTAGTTTCCAATTAATTTTTGGTTTATCTTTCCATGGCCTTTGATTACAAATAATTTTTATTGCATTATCATCTGAGAAGGATGCATTGACTATCTCTGCCTTTATGCACTGGATTGTAAGGTTTTTATGCCCTAGTATATGGTCAATTTTTGTATATGCCATGTACTGCTGAGAAAAATGTGTATTTCTTGCTTTCCCCATTCAGTTTTCTCCAGAGATCTATCATATCTACCTTATCCAGAGTTTTATTCACTCCTTAACTTCTTTCTTCTTTATTTTGATGTTAGATTTATCAAATTCAGAAAGGGGGAGGTTGAGGTCCCCCACTAGTGTAGTTTTGCTGTCTGTTTCTTCCTGTAACTCCCTTAACTTCTCCTCTAAGGGGAGAATATATATGAAGCATATATGTTTACTAATGATATTACTTCATTATCTATGGTGCCTTTTAGCAGGATATAATTTCCTTACCTCTTTAGATTAGATCTATTTCTGCTTTTGCTTTGTCTGAGATTAGCATTACTACCCCTGCTTTTTGTAGATCACCTGAAGCACAAGATATTCTACTCCAACCTTTTACCTTTACTCTGTGTGTATCCCCCAGTTTCAATTATGTTTCTTGTAAACAATATATTGTTGGATTATGTTTTTTAATCCATTCTGCTATGCGTCTCTGTTTTATGGGAGAATTCATCTCATTCACATTCACAGTGATGATTATTCTCTGTGTCTTTCCCTCTATCTTCTTTTTCCCCATTTATGCTTTTAATTCTCCCTTCTCCCTTCCCCTCCATAATAGTTTTAATTTTTGACTACCGCCTCCCTCAGTTTTCCCACCCTTCTTTCAAATCTCCTCCTTTTTACTCTCCTTTTCCCTTACTACTTCTTCCCTTCCTTTTGGCCTCCCCCTCCCTTTTTTTCCCCCTTCCCCTCCTATAGCTAGTTAAGTTTCTGTACTTAACTGAGTTTGTTGTTCCCTCCTTGAACCAAATCAGTGAGAGTAAATCTCAAACAATGCTTATCTCCCTCCCCTTTTTCCCTCTACTGTAATATATTTTTGTGCCTCTTTTTGTGATGTAATTTACCTTTTTCCTGCCTCTTCCTTTTCACATCTCTCATTACAATCCCTTGGCACCTGTAAATCACATTGTTTTCATCACATTTACTTTATACCCATTCCCTCTATCTATGTGTATCTCTTTTATATATCATAATAAATATACAATTTGCAAGATTAACAAGTATCATCTTCCCTGATAGGGATGTAAACAGTCTGTCCATATTGAATAACAAGTTTTTTTTTTTTTTCCCCTGTTTACCTTTTTATGCCTCTCTTGACACCTGAGCTTGAAGACTGAATTTTCTACTGAGTTCTGAACTTTTCATCGGGAAGATCTGGAAATCCTTTATTTCATTGAATGCCCATCTCCTTGCCTGAAATATTATGCTCAATTTTGCTGGGTAATTAATCCTTGGTTGTAATTCCAGCTCCTTTGCCTTACAGTATATCATATTACAATCCCTTTGATCTTTTAATGTAGAAGCTGCCAGGTCCTGTGTGATCCTGACTGTAACTCCTTGACATTTGAATTGTTTCTTTCTGGTTGCTGCAATATTTTCTCCTTCACTTGATAGTTCTGGAATTTGGCAATGATATTCCTTGGGGTTTTTGGTTTAGAATCCATTTCAGGAGGTGAACAGTGGATTCTTTCAATGACTATTTTGCCCTCTGGATCTACGACTTCTGGACAGTTTTCCTTGATTTTTTGGAAGATATTGTCCAAACTCTTTTTTTCATCATGAATTTCTGGTAGACCAATAATCCTCAGATTTTTCTCTCCTGGATCTATTTTCCAGGTCAGTTGTTTTTCCAATTAGATATTTTACATTTTCTTCTATCCTTTCATTCTTCAGATTTTGTTTGACTAATTCTTGATGTCTCATAAAGTCATTAGCTTCTACTTGCCCAATTCTAATTTTTATCAAATTGTTTTCTTCAGTTAACTTTTGCATTTCCTTTTCCATCTGTCCAATTGTTCCTTTAAAGGAGCTATTTTCTCTAATTAGTTTTTTTACTTCCTTTTCCATTTATCTAATTTTCCCATTTAGGTTTTGTGCTTCCTTTTCCATTTGTCCAATTTTCCTTTCTAAAGAGCTGTTCTCTTCAGAGAATTATTTTTTTTCATGTTTTTAAAATCACTGGCCAGTTTTTCCTCCTATTTCTCTAATTTGACTTTTAAAATCCTTCTTGACCTCTTCCAAAAATGCTCTTTGGGCTTGAGACCAGTTCATATTCCCTTCTGAAGTTTCAGATGGGAGTATAGTCTCAAATGCTGACCTCTTTGGTATTTGTGTTTTGGTCCTTGTCCTCATAGAAAGATTCTGTGGGTTTTTTTTTCTTTTTGTGTTTGTTCCTTACTCATAATGATCACCCTTTTCCTGGCTTTTAAAGTAGGTCTCTGCTTTGGGGACACAAGGGATTCTGTCTCACAGTTCTTGTGCCTAGAACTTGAGGCTTTGTGTGTTGTGGCCTCTGGTTCTTTCGGTTAGAAGCTAAAATGCTGCAGCTTACCTGGTGCTGACCTGGTTGGTGTTTGAAAGCAGAGGACAGATGAAGTCTCTCTGGGTTTCCCTGGAGCTACCCTGGAGCTAGCTGCTTTAAGTGTGGGGGAGGTGTGGTCTGGACACAGAAGGTCTCCTCTGCTGAGTTAGATCATAGGCAAACTCAGCAGCTGGTGAACCCGTTTGCACTAGGGTCTTCCCGATTCCCCTCGGGTGCTGAGGCAGGCCTAAGGTCCTGATATTGGTGGTTGAGGGCTCCACCCCCACTGGCTCAGGATCTCCTCCCATTCTCTTAGGTGGGGCTGTCTGGGATACTGTACTTGTCCCCTTCAGCCACGGAAAGAGGGGCCCCCTCCCTTTGTGATTTTCCTAACCTCACAGGCCAAGAGACTGTTTACCCCTTTGACTGATCCCACTGTTCCAGTATTTTTCCAGTGGAAACATTTTATGGGTTTTTTGAGGTCCACAAGGGGAGGAGGAGAGCATTTACTGATCACTCCTCCATCTTGGCTCCTAGAAGTTCAAGTAGGTGACTTACAGATTTTTAATCTGTGGGCTGATATTCTTAGGAACAGCTGCTGCAGTTACTTGGGGCTCCACGGCTCTCACTTGCTCAGTTCAGCAGGACTCTGTCCTGGGCTGATATGCCTGAGATGCTGCAGTGCAGCCACTGCCTCAGAATGCCCAGGGTTTCCTCCTTGATCCTGCCACTATGGGGACCATGCTGATACAGCCTGTATGCTGTGTGCTCCTCCTTCCCAGTACAACAGATCCTTCCAGTCTGTCCTGTGCTGGGAATCTGCCACAGTCTCCCTTCTATTGGATTCTACCCCTCCAAAATCCATTCACATTCTGTTTTTAGAGGTACCTGACGGAGTTTGTCTTAGAGCTTGGGTGAGTAGTTGCTCTCACTCTGCCATCTTGGCTCTGCCTTTTCTCAAGGACCTCTCCTAAGCAAAAGTCCACAGTCTTCAGGAGTGACATATTCCCCCATTCCACTTGTGACTGGTTCTAATTGCTGGGAGGATTTTCCCTTTATTAAGCCTCACTCTGACTCTATAACTTCCTCCCAGTGTTCTTAGTTCCTCTCTCTGTGCCCAAGTAGAATAACTCTATATGCCATGGTTGTTGAGTCATTTTTTCAGTCACATCCAACTTTTTATGACCCCTTTTCAGTTTTTCTTAGCAAAGATACTGAAGTGGTTTGCCATTTCCTTCTCCAGCTCATTTTACAAATGAGGAACACAGAGTTAAGTGACTTGCCCAGGATTACTCAGCTAGTAAATGTCTAAGGCCAGATTTGAATTCAGGAAGAGGAGTCATTCTGACTCCAGGTCCAGCACTTTATCCACTGTGCCACCTAGCCACCCTCTTTGAATCTTCTTTTCACTAGAGCAGAACATCCCCAGTTCCTTCAATAGGTACTTATGTAACATAATCTGAAGGTTGACTACCATCCTAATTATTTTCTTTTGGACATTCTTCCATTTGTCAATAGCCTTCCTAAAATATGATGGCATTGGGACACTTAGAGTATCCAGTAGATAGGTTGCCTGAAGTCAGGAAGACCTTGTTCAAATCCTGTCTTAGGTACTGACTAGCTCTATTGCCTTGGGCAAATCATTTAATCTCTGTCTACTTCAATTTCCTCAGCTTTAATGTGGAGATAATAAGAGTACCTATCTCACAGGATTTTTGTGAGAATCAAATGAGATAATATTTGTAAAAGCACTTAGTACAATGCTTTGCACATTGCAGGCTGTTAAATGCATACTAGTTTCCTGTCTTCTTTACTACTCTACCTGTGATCTGACCAGGGCAGAGTATAACAGGTCTATTTATTACCTTATTCTGGACACCATCTATCTTTCTTTCAATACAGTGTAAGATCTCATGAGATTTTTTTTTGGGCGGGGGGAGTTGTTGCTGCCTTATCATATGATTGATTTGTTTTGCACTTTCAGTCCACCAAATCCCCCAACTCTTTTTCAGACAAATTTCTGTTTAACCATATCTCCTCTTTGCAAAGTTGATTTTTTTTCAATTCATGTATAAGTCTTCATTATCCAGAATGATAAAAACCTCAAGTTCACGCCTCATGGAGATTGATTGTGGGGACTAAAGAAAGGTAACCTTGAAAATAGAATATTCGGGAATGTCATGATGTCTCTCTTAAAGAAACCACTATATTATTATGTGAAAGAGGGTTTAGAATTGTTCTGTTTGAGACCAGAGTCTAGAACTAGAAGTAAAGATTAGAAATTTCAAACAGGCAAAATTAGGCTTAATGTAAGAAAAGACTTCCTAATAATTAGAGCTACCCAGAAGTGGAGAGGGTTACCAAGAGAGGAATTTCCCTTGATTGTAGGTCTTCAAGCAAAGGCTGACAACTTGTCAAATATGTTTTGGAGACTTTCTTTTCTAGGTATGGAATGTGTTAGATGGCCTTTGATATAGCCCCTTCCAGTTCTGGAATTTTGTGGTCTGTGCCTTTAAATTAATCTTTATTTAATTTCATCTTATTAGTTTAGGTACGATATTTTAGTTTATCAAGATCTTTTTGCATCTGTCATCTCTATGAAAGAGGAGTACACTGTAGCAGATGGCCGGTGTCCCTACATGGCTTGGTGCAGTGGTTGAAGAAAAGAGACACAGGAGGCGGGAAAAGATAGACCAGTTCCATTTATTGATCTGAGGGTCAAGGTATTTATAGACAGAAACTGCAAATCTACATGAGATTCTGCTCATCTCCAGTTCCCAGAGATTTGGCCAGTCCTATTGTCTTTAAAGACTGTTAGCCTAGAGGACATCTATTTTACATATCCCTTGTCTTCTGTAGTTCCCATGTTTGTCTCACGAGACAACAACATCTGGGGGGCATGAAGAGCCATTCTGGATGATAATGAACACAGTCTCAAAGAACAGTTTCCCTGAAGGTCTTTCCTGATCTTGTCAACAGCACTCCACCCTGGCCCTCAACAATTCCCCCTTTCTTTTGTTGTAACTGGAGACAAGGTACTTGGGTTTGAAAAGCTTACCCATGAGAGAGAAGGTACCTATGAATAGGTGGCCATACAGAGAAACAAAAGGATAGAGGTAATATAGATATGAGCCAATGGAACGTGGATGGCAAAGGGATTTGTATTAGCAACATAATCCCAAATCACTTGCAGCTTCCTTGGGGTCAAGATTTCCCTTGGAGGCCTGGTCTATAAATTATATACAGAGGTATTATAATGGACAGGAGTAACACAAATGAAAATGAACATACAATCACATCTTATGAGCAATCAAAAACATCAACTTTGTTTCCCACCACTACAATAGTTTCCCTTAAAGTATCCATTAAATTGTATGTACGGATAAACCAATTGACAAAGAGGAAGCCAATGCTGCCACAAAGCTTATAATGCCTAAAATAATGCAACTTATACATCTTTTCTGTCTTATTTTCAACATTAACTGATTAAAAAGTTTGATCAGATACAGACAGATATCAGCCTTCACTTTTGATAGGCATTACAGCAAACTGAGGACACATAATTACAGATATAATAATAGGGTTAGCAATATGAAAACCAATGTATTCAGTGATAGTACAATTAAAGTATGTTATTTCCCAATAAAGCAAAAATTCTATCTATATCAATTTGTTTCCCAAAAACCTTAAACCCATATGCTACCACAATTACCTCCTCTATTTTCCCTCTCCATTTCACCACTGCTAACGCAAGGCAGAGTATGTACAAAAGTCCATCTATCTTCTTCTCAACCAGTTCCTTCTGCTACAGTGGTCAACTGGAGGGTGCCCAGATGCAGAATGGGTGTTTTCATTGTCCTGTCATTCCAATGATCATGGCTTCTTTTTCCTCGATCCAAAGCTTCTCCAATGTATGGCTAAGATCAGATGTTTCTTCCCAGTATCCAGATCATTTCTTCCCAGTATCCAGATCACTGCTTCACCATTTCCTGTGGAAATACAAGCATACCCTCACCCTCATGTTAACGCAGGGCCTTTTGTTGTTTCATTTCACCTTCACTTTTTTCTAATCAGTGAGATGTGTTTTGCCTTTTTGAAACTGTTTTTGAGCAGGCATAAGCCTCTCTCTATCTGGTGTCAGGTATACAACACCATGTCAACTCTTCTCCTTATTCTTTTGCCTTCTTATCCCCCTTTCTTTTGTTTTTGGAGGAGAGGTTTTATGTCATGATTGAGACATTCTACAATGGCCTGACCAGTAGGATTATATGGGATGCCAGTTCTATGCTGTATTCTGTATGACAGACAGAACTTAGTAAAGGCTTGACTAATTTAAGCTTGACCATTACCTGTGTGTAGAGTTGCAAAACATCTGAACAGATGATCGATAACAAATTTTGTTGATTTCCCAGTCAGTGGGGTGGAGTCACATGAAGGTATTTATTCCTTCCAAATTCTGGGACATGTGTGACATCCATTTGCCGTATTTCAAGAGGACTGCCTCCTCTAAGATTGATGGATGTATTTGATGGAGCTGGCAAAAACAGAATGCAATGTGGACAAGGCATTACTACAATGCTTCTTGCTTGCTCTCTAGTAATATGAAATTGCCTGCAAAGCATGGAAGCTAACAGATTAAATTGGTTGTAGGAATGCTGTGCTTCTAAAACTGTCAGTGTGAGCAAGCTGTCTGCTTGTCTATTTCCCTCTACTATAGGCCCTGGCAGTTGTGTATGGGATGGGACCCAAGATCTTTAGGGGTAAGGGATGAAGGTCTCAGCTTCAGAAATAGATTCCTGCTGAGATTGGGTGTAGAGCTATCCCTGCCTCGATGGGTCCTATTCAAGGGATACATAGCCTGAGCAGTTATCTGGAAGTTGTTGGCTTGCACTCTGCAAAAGACAAACCTGGCATGGAGGTTAGACAAAGACCAAACAGGCACAAAAGGAATATAAAGGACAATTTCCCTGGCATAACAGACAAAGGAAGGCCAGTCTAGGCCAAGTGCAACAGATTTGAATATGAAAGGCCAGATTAAGTGGGAAGATTCAGGAAGAACTGGCTACCAGGTTAAGTGGCAAGATTACAAGTAGCAAGGTAATCTTGCCACCTGTCTAAGCTAGACAAGATAGCTTATAAATTATCACTCACTAGCATAACTGAACTGTCTTAAACAAAAGATTTCAAACTTAAACCGTACAACTGAACAGATGTACATCACTGTTTCACAGGCTAGTTTCTTCTTCTCTGATTACATTTACTCTGGAAGAAAAACTTTTAAAAATTAAGTTAATTAGTTCAAACACTAATTTTAACTTTTGCTTAGGCCATGGAATGACTACAAATTCAAGAAGATTCAATTCAAAAAGAGCAAGATCTTTTCTGCTTTGTAGACCATTACATATTAATTTATCAATACATTGTCTTGAAAATGAAAATTTAAACTGTTTAAAATTTGTCCTGACGTTAACAGTCACTAAACTTTTATAAAGAAAATTAGGTGGCAGCCTTTAAAATGACAGTCCTCTTTCTACTTTGAAACAAAAATAAACCCTTAAAATTAAAATCCATTAAAGCTTATTTGGTATGAAAATATCCTTAAGTGATATGAATGCCCAAAGTATTACAACAAACCAAATTCTTAATTATCGTAGAATTCTTAGATGCATTCCACAAAATGCTTTAGTCAGAAAGGTGCAATATATACTCTCACATTGATAACAGTAAGAGACTGATTACAGAAAAACACTACTGCTTAAAACTTGTCCAGATGTAAAAGCCAATTGCCAAAAATCCTCTCCATATATTGCACACTTCTGAGCAAGTCCTTCATTGTTTATAATTTGCATAAGCCAATCAAATTTCTTTCTCAGGGTTGATGACTGTACCTAAAGGGATGTTTCCTAGAGGCCTTAGCAATTTTACAAAATAAAGGAGATTGGTACCGCTACCATGCCTGCCAACCCCCAAGCATACAGGAGGTTTGTTCTGAATGGGCACATCTCAATAAAGTTTTCATTCAATTCCTTTCTTTCTACATACAGTAAACAAATAATTTAACAGTCTTACAGCTTTGAAAATGAGAGCCCAATTGTTTTAACCGAAACTTCTTTAACAGGAAAAGGTGAAAATGCCTGGTTTTCTAAATGACAATTACAAAAACCATAACATTGTAAGACAAGGTGAGCAGGACTGATAAAATTTAAAATAACATAACTGGTTTTACTCAATTTTCCCAACGTCTTTTAGTTTCAACAAAATTCAGATTAGAAATTGGTTTCTCTAACACTGTTTCTGGATTGCAGGGGTTACTCAACTTTTACAGTACAAGACTATAACATCTTAGAAGCACAACAGTAACACACATGGTGAACCTTAGGTGTCATTAATTACATTTCCAAACCATCACATATAAATATTATTAGAAGACTGGGCTTATTAAATGTAGGGGCTGGTTGACTTGTGAGCTCTCTCATGCTGTTGTGACCCAACCCCTACCCTTGGGAAGGGTAAATTAAATTCCCTAATATTCTTTAGCATTCTCTTCCCTTGATCTAATCTAGGATGATAAGAGATACAATTCACTGTAGTCTTAGCTGGATGATGAGTTGGGACTGCAGGGCAAAAAAATCTTAATGGTTCTAACCTTTACTCAAGTAAATTTTACTTCTGTGTCCACTCTTTAAGAACTTGTTTGAAAGAGAGGGTTTTTGAATCTATCAGCTGAAGTAAGGGAGACTTCTGGACAACTGTCCTGTGGCGCCAAGTCCCCTCCGTTCTGCTGGAGAGTTCAAAAGCTTTATCTTTGCTGAGGTGTCTCTTTCAGATCTATGAATTTTTCCAATTTGCCTTAGTGCCAAATATGATAACAAATCCTGATGTTTTAAACATCCAATTAGGAGTGACATGTTTCACTTAAAATATGACCAGAATAACTACTTTTTGGTTATTTCCCATTATACAAAAACTTCTCTTTTAGGTGAGGCATGAGATAATTAAAATGCTAGTCATCCTGCCTCTGATACGAGGAAAAAACTTTCCTGATTTCTTCTTGTTTTTCCACCTTCCCAACCTGACCAGGGTTAGAAGGTAGAAAGAGAGAGAATTTTACCAACAATTTTCCAAAACTTTTATGCTTTCCTTAAAACTGCACACATGTTATTTCCTTGTCTAAAACTGCCTTTAGCAATATAAGATTAGTTTTTCCCTTTCTCCCATACTCCTCCCTGATGCTGCAGTCATCAGAAAGAAGGGCCAGGGGGGAAGGAAAGAGATTAACCCACAAACACACCTACACAGAACGTATAGAAAGAATACATATACAGACAATAAAAAAGAATTCAAAACAAACCAAGAAAAGATTGTCAGAAATCCTCTGCACAAATTAGACCTATGGCTTGATTACTTTTACTTTGTTCCAAACATGCTTTGTGAAATTCAAATTTCCACATTAAATAATCTCCTTCAAGAGTGGTTTTATCTAAATTACACCAATCAATGGGGCATAGGGCTGTCTGAGAAATGCTGTCTAGAAGAGAAGGATTACTTGGTCCATAATTGATTGCCTCTTGCTTTAATTCCTGTAAAAATTTAAAATCCAGAGGGGTGAATTCTCTTGCAGCTCCTCCTGGGTTAATGGGATCTGGGGTTTCTGGAGGAGTATAGAATGGCAGCGGTTCTGTGGGAGCCGAGGGTTCCAGGGGTGCTGAGGTTTCCTCTGACAAGGAGTCCACCTCTTCTTCCCCTTTCTCTTTCTCCCCAACTGCCTCTACTTGAGTGTTTCTGCTCTTAAAAAGTATCTGACCCATTGTTAACCTTATTTTTGCTATTTACCTGTCAGTATTGATTTCTTATGAACAGAATCTGCCTTTTGATTCTGTTAACACAGTAAATTCTCCCCATAAGCCTGTAAGTGCTGAGATTTTACTGTGCCTGCATGAACCTCAAACAAAGTGAAACACCCCTGTTGGGGTTCTTCGAGGCTTCCCCTTACCTTCGTTGTCTTCTCACAACTCGGAATTCAGAATTCCTTTCCAAGGGGGCCACTAGCACCAATAGATAAGTCCTATTCCTGGATCAGGTCCCTGTTGAGGTGCCATATGTAGCGGACGGCCCTCATCTCTACACGGCTCGGTGAAGTGGTTGAAGAAAAGAGACACAGGAGGCAGGAAAAGATAGACCAGTTCCATTTATTGATCTGAGGGTCAAGGTATTTATAGACAGAAACTGCAAGTCTACATGAGATTCTGCTCATCTCCAGTTCCCAGAGATTTGGCCAGTCCTATTGTCTTTAAAGACTGTTAGCCTAGAGGACATCTATTTTACATATCCCTTGTCTTCTGTAGTTCCCATGTTTGTCTCACGGAGACAGCAACATCTGGGGGGCATGAAGAGCCATTCTGGATGATAATGAGCACAGTCTCAAAGAACAGTTTCCCCAAGGTCTTTCCTGATCTTGTCAACAGCACTCCACCCTGGCTCTCAATGGTACACCAAGGTTGAAGATGTTTTCCCAACACCATATACATCTTTTAACTTTATAACAGGATAACACACACGAAAATAGATATGTATTGTAACCAAGGGTATGGATGCTGATGGTGGAGGAATGGAGAACATGGCTTAGGGAATACAGACTACAATTTTTATCAGGATTAACTCCTGCCCCCCCCCCCCCCCAGCTTTAACTATGCTTCCTACATTTAATTTGATAATATATAACTTTTACACCCAAATCATTTAAAAATGTTAGAACAGAGCCAATCACAGATCAAAGTGCCAATTCATTAGAGTAGATGAAAATGGACAAAAGGTCGTTGGGGTAAAGGCAGTTAGGTGGCTCAATGAATAGAGTGTGAGAACTGAACACAGGAAGACCTGAGTTCACATCTAGTGCACTAGTTCTTTGACCCTTGGCAAGTCACAAACTCTGTATGCCTCAGTTTAGTCATGTGTAAAATAGGTATGACAACAGCACTTACTTCCCAGAGTTATTATGAGGATAAAATGAGATAATAATGTTTTTGAGACTAGATTTGAATTTAGATATTCTTGACTACATGTCAGGGCCTTTATTTACTGTGCCAACAGCTTTCTCTCTACCACCAAGCTGTTCTCTCCTTCTCTGTCCCTCTGTCTCTGTCTCTTTCTTTTGGTCTCCCTGTCTTTCTTTCTGGGTCTCCCTATCCCTCTTTCTATGTTTCTATGTCTCTGTCTGCCTCTTCCTCCTTTTATTTGTCTATCTGTCTCTGTTTTTGTCTCACCATTTCTGTCTTTGTCTCTCTCATCTAATCATGTCTCAGTGGTTCAATAATCTCTAAGCAAATAACTTCCAAATTGACAGATCCAGTATTCACCACTCTCTTGAGTTCCAGTCCTGCATGGCTAATTGCCTGTTGGATATTTTTATTTAGATGTCCCAAAAGAATTTAAAATCTAAAATGACCAAAACGAAGCTCATTATCCTCTCCCCTAAATCCATCCCCCTTCTAATTTCCCAATTTCCATCAAGACCATTCCAGTATCTATGTTACCATCCTTGATCCTTCACTCTAAGCCTCACTGTGCATATCCAGTCACAAAATCTTGTGGATTCTACCTTTGTTATCTGTGGTAAGTTTTCTTCTCTTCACACACAACTTCTACCCTAATCCACACCTTAATCACTTCTCACATGGATTATTTTAATAGCCTCCTAATTTGTCTCCCTATATTTCCTCCTCTCTTTGTAATTTGTTCTTCCTACAGTTTCCCAAATGGCATAGCTAAAGCACAGGTCTGATCATGCCAATCCCCTACTCAAGAAGCTTCAATGGCTTTCTATTACTCTCATAATAAAGATACAAACTCCTTTCTTTGACAGTTTAAATTCTGCATAATTTGGCTCCAAATATCTTTCTTCACATTATTCTCCTACATTTAATCTCTGTTCCAGCCACACTAACCTATCTGCTGTTATTTATGCATGCTATTTCCCCTCCTGGCTCTTTACCTTTCCGCATGCTATCCCTTCAATACTGGAAGGTTCTCCTATCTTAGTTTCACCTCAGAATCCCTAGTCTTCTCTTTAACTACAGCTTAGGCATCACCTTTTATACAACATATTTCTTTATCCTCTCAATGCTGAGAGCCTTCCCTCTCTATCCTCTCAAAAATATTTTTTTCATTTACTGTGGTTATATATTTGTATCGATTTATCTATTTGCATCATAAAACTATTTTGTTAGCATATTGCATATAGTTTTTAAAAAAATGTTCATTGAGTTGAATTAAGTTCATTCTATCTTAAAAAAACAAACAAACTGAAGGTTAGACTGAACTCTATCAGTTGTTTCCGTTAGCTTAATACCATTCCTATTCCTTTTAAACAGAGTCCCCAGAACTCCTGTTACTACCATAACTGAGTTACTGCTACAGCATGAACTGCTACTCATTACTAAAATTGCTGATTTACTGAGGTTTCAGCCATGGCTCCCACCTGGAGCTATTTCAGAATTCTGGAGTTCTGTGCTTTGGGGGTGATGAAGGAAATGAGGGACAAACAATTGAACAAATTATCCAGAAATGTGGCCTGACTTGAATACAAATGTCTAGAAAAGACTGACTCTCTCACTCTCTTTCTCTCTCTCTCTCTCACACACACACACACTCTCTTTTTCTCTCTCTTCTCTCCTCTTTACTCTCATATTCATGTATATATATATGTATATATATATAAAATATATGCACACATATCTATACATATACATATACACATTTGTGTATGTATATATACCTATATTTTATAGATGAGAAAACAAGGACAATTGAGGGCACAAGCCTATTCATTTAGCTACGTTTGTCCTTCTAGTCATCATATCAGATCATGATGGGCAGAGATAGGTGAATTGAATAAAATGAAATTAGCAAATATGTTTAGCATCAGCGTGTAAAATCCACTTATCTTCTTCAGAGCTAAGGCAATGAAGGTAGAACTCTCCATAATTGCATATCCAACAGTTAAAGTCTCACAATTAGCCTTTTTCTCTAAGCAGATTTTATGTATAAAAATGTTCAATTAGAGTGTTGTTGTTTTCATTTTATTTTACTCAACATGCCTTTTGGAATCCATGGTACTTCAATTGCTTTTGGCAAGGTTTTTGCAGTTCCTAAAGAAATCAGTTCCCTGGCTTCCATCTCTCTCTCATCAGAAGTGAAAAAATAAGAGTCAGGGAGTAGAGGTTTATAAAGACAGTTTTTTAGGGGTAGAAGTAGGATGCTACAGTGAAAGATGCATTGGGTTGAGAATCAGGAGATACTGATTCTCTCCCTAGCTTGCCTATTAAATACTTGCCTGATTTTAGTCAAGACCTACAACTCCTCTGGTTTATGTTTTCTCAGAAGAATTTATAACAAAATAACGAATAGATCATAAAAGGTAAAATGGGCTGTTTGATTATAGAAAATTTAAGTCTTTGCACAAACAAAATCAATGGAGCTAAATTAAAAGAGAAATGGGCAACCAGGGAGAAAAATCTTTGCAAATGTTTTCTCTAACAAAGGTTTCATCTCCCAGAGATAACAGAAAATGGTTCACATGTACAATAACAAGAACCATTTCCCAATAAATACATGTTCAAATAATATAAACAGACAGGTTTCAGAGGAAAAAAATCCAAACTACCCACAACCATGTGAAAACATAATCTAAATAACTAATTAATGTCCTGGTCTCCGTCTTAGCTATCTGACAATTCTTTCTCAGTCTTCTTTGCTGGCTCTTCATCCAGGTCTCACCTCCTAATTCTGGGTTTTATCAAAGACTCTGTCCTGGGCTCTCATCTCTTCTCCCTCTATATTATTTCACTTTTTGATCCCTTCATTTCTCAAGGATTCAATTACCATCTCTATCCTGATGATTCTCTAATCTATATCCAGAGTTAACTTCTCTCCTGACTTCTAGTTTCATGTCTCCAAGTACCTTTTAGACATTTTGAACTAAATGTCACGTAGATATCTTAAACTCAGCATGTCCCACACAGAATTCATTTTCTTTCTCCAAAACTCCTCTTCATCACAATACCCCCACTGTTACCTAGAGTAAGGCCATCCTCCTATTCACTTTGTCTTGAAACCTAGGTGTCATTCTTGATTCCTCATTGTTTCATACCCAAATATGTTACGTTCCCAAGTCCTCTGAAGTTTAAATTCATAATATTTCTCATATATGCCTCCTTTTCTCCTGTGACACTGCAACCACCCCTAATATGGATCTCTATCACTTCATGCCTAAACTACGGTAATAATTTGCTGTTTGGCCTGCCACAAGACTCTCCTCACTCCAATATACCTTTCATGTAGCCAAGAAATTAATATTCCCAAAGAAAATCACTGCCTTCTCCTATTTAATAAACTCCAGTAGATTCCTATCACCTCTGGGATAAAATTTAAGCTCTTCTACTGGGCACTCAAATCCTTTTACAACATATCCTTTTCCCACTTTTCTACTCGTCTTACATCTTCCTCCCATGTATTCTTCTACCTGGTGACACATCCTCCTTGTCAATGTCCTCACATAACATTCATTCCCCCATCCCTGTGAGTTTTCACTGAGTTTTATCTATGCCTGGAATTCTCTCTGACTTTATCTACTTCCTGGCTTCCCTGGTTTCCTTCAAATGTTAGCTAATAGCTCACCTTCTACAAGAATCCTTTCCTAATCCTCCTTAATACTGCTGCCTTTCTGCTGTTGATTATCTCTGATTTATTCTATAAATGTTCTGTTTGTATATTGTTTGGATTTTGTCTCCTTCATTGATTGTAATGTCACTGAGAGCAGGGGCTGTCTTCTTACTTTTCTTTTATCTATACTTAACATAGTCTCTGCACATAACGTGCATAACATCTTTTGCTTACTAACTGATTTGATTAGAGAAATGCAAACTAAAACTGAGTTATTACTTTGTATTCATCATACTGGCAAAGATAACAGAAAATAAAATGACCACTGTTGGAAGGGCTGTAGAAAAATAGTCACACATGCCATATTGGAGCTAGACCACACTTAAAATAATTTTGAATTATGACCCCAAATCACTTAATTGTGCATACCCATTGAACACTACATATCCATTCTCTATAGAGATCAAAGTAAGAAGAAAGGGACCTATATGTACAACAATATTTATAGCAAAGGACTGGAAGTTAAGAGAGTGCCCATCAATTATGGAATAGCTGAACAAATTAAGGTATAAGATTCTAATAAAATGTTATATTGCACTGTAAGAAAGAGCAAAGGGAATGCTTTCAGAGAAGCTTGGAAATCTATAAACTGACAGTGAACAGAAGTAAGAAAATAATCTATACAATAAAAACATTGTAAAAACCAACAGCTTTGAAATCTTTGATGGACTTAAGAATTCTGATCAAGGTAATAACCATCCAAAATTTCAGTCATTTGATCAGTCAATAAACATTTATTAAGCATCTTTTATGTGCTAGGTACTAGTCTAAGTATAGGGGATACAAAGAAAGGTAAAACAATTCCTGCCCGCAAGCACTTCACTATATAATGGAGGAAACAACATGCAAATAAGTAGGTAAAACAAATTATAGAAAGGTAAATTGGAGGTAATTCATAGAGGGAAAGTGCCAGACTAGAGATTGGGAAAGGCTTCTTGTAGAAGATGAGATTTTAGCTGAGACTCGAAAGAAGTCAGGGAAGCCAGGAAGCAGAGGTGAGGAGGGAGAGCATTCCAGGTATAGGAGACTAAAAGATGAAACATGCATGGAGAGGTTAATGGAGTCAGTGTTCAAAACAAAGCACTTATTTTTGGAACAAAGATAATAATATTTTATTTGGTTAGTTATATGTTTCAAAGATTGTATTTTTGTTTTTTCTCATCTGGGTGGAGAGACAAAAGAGAACGAAGGAAGGAAGGAAGGAAGGAAGGAAGGAAGGAAGGAAGGAAGGAAGGAAGGAAGGAAGGAAGGAAGGAAGGAAGGAAGGAAGGAAGGAGGGAAGGAAGGAAGGAGGGAAGGAAGGAAGGAAGGGGGTCACTGAAATATTTTTGAAATTCACGGAAAAGAATATAGGCCAGAAAAAAATCATTAATTAGCAGGATTGTTTTGAAAGTAACATGTTTAATGTATTACAAACTTAAAAGAAAAGTTGTATACCATAAAGATTTAAAGTTTTGTGTGTGATACTTTTTCAGTTCTGTGTATATACTTTCACCTCCATTCATTGCTACCAGTTTTTCACCTCCCTTTTATGGTTGTTGCCCCCAATTTGCATGTATTTTTTAAATTTATATCTTAATTTCCAGCACTTAACACAGTGCCTGGAACATAGTAAACCTTAATATATCTCTATCTATCATTTCACATGCAAAAGTATTTATTTCATTGATATTTATTTCAGGGATGGGGAACCTGCAGCCTGAAGGCCACATGTAGCCCTCTAGGTTCTCAAGTGAGGCACTCTGACTGAATCCAAACTTCACAGAACAAATCTGTAAAACTTGGACTCAGTCAAAAGGTTGCACACAAAGACCTAGAAGGCCACATGTGGCCTAGGGGCCACAGGTTCCCTACCCCTGGCTTAGATCTCTTTGTTTGTTTGTTTAAATTTTTATTTTGATATAGGGAAAAATCAAATGTACATTTAACCCAAATTGGTTGCAAGTTCCTTAGCTTTTGCCTTTTCGAGCTTGGCAATATGAGCCACTGATTTTAGACCCAGAACACTGCCACCCCAGTGAAGATGGATCTCATCATATCTGTCATTGTAATTGGTTTTGATGGCTTCTACCAGCTTAGCCAGAGCTCCCTCATCTTCAGGGTTAACCTGTGCGATGGCAGTGTTCGTGCAGGTCTTTCTGTAAACTAAGCAACCCAGTCTGGCTTCACCTCTGATAATATAGTAAGGAATCCCCATTTTCTGGCACAAGGCAGGTAGGAAAACCACTAGCTCAATGGGGTCCATGTCATGTGCAATGACTACCAACTGTGCTTTCCTGTTTTCTACCAGGGTAGTAACAGGGTTTACACCTGCTCTGAAGACTGTGATTTCTTAATGGGGTCATCTCCTTTGTCTGCAGCCTTCTGTCCAGCCCGAGCCAGTAGCCTTTGCTTCTTATCCTGCTTGGTCTCTGGTCTATATTTGTG
This sequence comes from Notamacropus eugenii, assembly GCF_028372415.1. Taxonomy (NCBI): domain Eukaryota; kingdom Metazoa; phylum Chordata; class Mammalia; order Diprotodontia; family Macropodidae; genus Notamacropus; species Notamacropus eugenii. Next base: position 364,801,395 of record NC_092876.1, on the reverse strand, counting down.
AGCCAGTTTAAGCAGCTGAGTAGCTGTCTGGTGATCCAAAGCCTGTATGAATAGTTAATTGCTGGTGGGACTTTCAAATGCTTATAAAGGATAGACCTTTGACGCTACAGTGTAATGTACCGAGGCCATTGGACAAATCAAGTAAGGTCCCTTTGGGGCTGGATATCCTGACCAATGCCAAAGTTCTTGGGCCACTTCTCAAACAAAGGATTGACCATTTTCTTGGTCTCCTGCTTCTTTATGACAGTAGAGGCTGAAGTCACTTTCTTTCCCTTTGGCATTTCGGCTGGCTGAACGAGAGCAGATCTTTTTAGATAAAAAACAAAAATGCAAGGGTTAGAAAGAGGCAAGGTGGGTAATAAGTACAGTATATTAAATTAAGACTCGAGAGGTCTAGGCCTTCACCTACCTCTATAATCACAGGAAAGTCATTTTACATATCTGGATCTCAGTTTCCTCATCAGTAAAACACACATAACACAGAATAAAACAGCATAAGATAGGCTGCCCATACCTTAACAAACAGAGCACTAAACCTAGTTAGATAGAACTGTATTCAAATGTCACATTAGATATTAGTTGTGTATGAACCTGGCAAATAACTTTCTCTTCACTTCAGTTTGCTCATCTGCAAAATGCAGGGCTTGAGGAGAGTCTAGGGAGGGAGAGGGGTGGCTTTGATGCCTTCTAACAATCCTTGAAGCTCTGAATCTATGATGCCACAATCTTTAACAGGACCTAAGATAGTATGACTCTGTGATGCTATACAAGGAGGCAATGTGCTTGATTGAAAAGAGAACTGGCTCCAGAATCCAATGATCTCAAAGGTTTACTATATGCATGACTTCAGGTAAATCGCTCAATCTCCCTGAACATCTGTAAAATAAGGAATTTGGACTGCTAGATCTATGATCCTGTAATCTCTATTTGTTGACTCCTTACTCATCCTTCAAAGTCCAACTCAAATATCATTGATAAGAAATTACTTCCGGCTGGCATCTTCAGGTGGAAGCTATTATTATCCCCATTTTACAGGTGAAGAAACTGAACAGTTTCTGTCTGAACAGACAAAGGTTAAGTGACTTGCCTAGGGTTACTTTCTAAGGCCAAATTCAAATTCAGAGCTTCCTGACTCCAGTTCCAGTACTCCATCTACTGTACTACCCAGCTGCCTGACATAACTAAGTATCAGAGAAGTAAAATTAATCATCAAAGGTTACATTCATAATAAGTGACTGAGTTAGAATTTGAAACTGGATCCTTTGACTCAAGATCTTTTACTCCATCACAAAAGACTTTTTAAAAAATAATTTTTTGATTCATTTTAAATATAAAACATAAAGAAAATAAAATATGGCTACGTACACAGCAGAATACGCGAGGATTCAATATAAAACAATAAATTTCCATTTCAAAAAACCTATATAATATTACACATTGTTTCCCAAGCTACCTAGCTTGTCTTTGCTTCCTTGTAGATTTTCTTTTGTTCATTGCTATGTACTTTTTCCTTTTTCCTCCTTCCTTCCCCCCACTCTACCACTCTATCCCAAAGAAGGTTACAATTAAACACAGAAATATATATATATATGTATATATAATATATATACACACATATATAGTTGTGTATACATATACATAAATATAAAAGTACATATACACACTCATACACATATATGTAAGATTATACTATGCATACTTCCACTTGTGATCTCTTTCTCTGAAGGCACACAGCAGCACAGAATCTTCTTTCATAGGTTCAAGTCTTTTCATGTTTTTCAGAATCAACCAGTCCATCATTTTCCTACACCACAGCAATATTCCAGCACATATCCTATCTGAGAGATCATCTATGAAAGTTTTTCCCCCAATTTTCTGCATTCCTTCTATTCTTGGCTCCATTTGTTTTATTTATACAAGAAAATTTTAACTTAAAATAATCAAAATTATCCATTTTACACTTCAACAATACTCAGCTTATACAAAGCCTTTTTAAAATATCTCTGCTACTAGATAATGTATTCTTTGAGGGTAGAGACAATGAATAACCTTTTTTTTTTTTACATAATCCTGTCATTTTATTAGTTTGGGGAATCTACTGATGAGGAATTCTTTGGTATCTAGTACATTAAGTGAGTTGCTGGAGTCACTAAGAAGTTAAATGATTTACCAATGCACTTTAATCTGGTTTTTTTTTTTTTGCCTCAAAAAGAAGGAAAGGAAAGAAAGGCAGGAGAGGGGAAAAGAGGGGAAGGGAGGGAAAAGGAGGGGAGAAACAAAAAGGAGAGGAGAAGAGAGGAACAAAGAAATAAAGCCCTGAGGAAATAAAGCCCTGAAATAAAAGAGAAAGATATTAATGATGAGTACCTACTATGAAAATTTATATGCACACAAGAAAAAAATTATCTCAAGGAGCAAGAATGCAAAGTATATAATCCAGTGACCAAAGATCAGTAGGAAAAATGGTAGCAAAACTTCATATAGTAATAGAAGTACTTTCTAGAGTAAGGAATTTTGACAGTAAAAGAAAAGACCATGAAAACAAACAAGTTCCAGTCCAGATGTGCTTACCTAACTACTATTCTTTAAAAGTCTAGGAAATTTAGATCTCACTTTTAAAACTGTATGAAAGAAGAAGAATAAACTGTCAGTCTCAGCATAAAAGGACAGACAATAAAGCCATAGTAACAGTCTCTAAATTTGGAAGTTCATAATGACAGCTTTAAAGCTGAACTAACCCATCTTATCTGAGAGAGAAGAGATCCTCTAACCTGATGATTGATAACCCACCATGAATGGCAAAAACAAAATACTTTTAAAAAGCTATCTCTCCATGAGAAAACACCTGATTTTCTGTATGTTTAGTGATGGAGGAGTTGGGTGAGAAGGAGAGGTGGAGAATTCATGAATATACATATATGTTTCCTCTTTCCAATTTGTTTAAATAATTTGTAAATTCAAAATATAAAGGCAGTCCTTGCATGTTGGGTCGAGAGCTGGTGGAGTGCCAGGAAGAATTAGCATAAAGTATTATCTCTGATAATTGTTGCAGTGTAATCAGGATCAAATTACTTAACCTCCCAGGGATGTATGCAACTCTCTAAAACAATAAGTTGCAGAGAAGAGGCTGACCTTCATTGGCAGGAGTTTCCTCTCCTAGAAGTTCTATATGTATGCATATAAATACATAATACACGGACACATTATATGTGCATATATAGTAAATATACCACATATACTATATGTGAACAATATGTATATATAGTGTATATATACTTATACGTATGTACTATGACACACACGTATCAGAACAGATGCACATTTCCCTTGGTGTTACTCAAAAAGAAACAAGTCAACGAAAATCCATTAACCAGAAACATATCAACCTAGAAAGAGACCTTTAAGTGTCATCCAGAGTAGACTTTTGTCTGAAGACAGGGCTTCATCAAAATTTTTTTTATGCAAAATGATACCTAGAACCTGGTCTTAAAGATATGGAAGAGAAAGAGATCTTTTCTCTTATCATTATGTCCTTTGATAATACTTTTCATTAGATTTGGTACATTCAAGATGCTCCAAAAAATCTTAGCGTGGCTTTAAGTTGTTAAAACTTAAATTATACTAAGAGTTTAGTGAGACACTATATGGTAAACCCTATGAGCATCATCTCTAGGGGAAAAAAAAAACTACAATCTGATTTTAGATCTCATGAAGATATCAACCTTAAGAACGTAAGCTCTTTGGAGAGAAATCCAGATCACTATATGAAGTTCAGGATATACTATGACATCTTCATAAGTTTTTATTTTTTAATGTTTATATCTATTTCAATCAAAATTCCATAAAATTATTTTTTAAGGAGAAAACAGCTTTGTAAGTCTATAAAAGGACAGATGGGGAAAATTCCTTTAGAATAGCATGGGATACAGATCCAGTTTCTTGGTACATTAGGAAAAGTACTGTACTCTGAATCTGAAGTCTTAGATTCAAATCCTGACTGTTGTGTGATCTTGGCCAAATCACTTTAGTTCTTTTAGCTTTGGTTTCCTCTTCTATAAAATAAGATCATTAGACTAGATTATCTTCATTCACTCATTTTCCTTTTCTTCTCATCCTTTAATGTGTGGAACACAGTCATTTCCCATATTTTTTTCAGTGACGTTTTTCTTTATTTTTTATTGTATTAAATATTTTAAATATTTGCAATTTATTGCTGCCTTTGAATTGTGTCTTGTGTATACCTAATAAGGCATAAAAGCTACATAAAATACTTCTCTGGCTTATCACCTCCCAGGAAAATCATCTTATTTAAAAAGAAATTAAAATGTCAGTGTGAAGGAGTAACAAGGAAATAAAGGCATTTAAGAACTTGGTTATCATAGCAGAAAACTCAGGATCACAGGTCAAATTCATAGCCTGAGTTGATTCAGAGAACAGAATATTAGAATTTAAGTTTAGAAGTCATTTATTTTTAGATTTTGTAATAGGAAGAAGTAGTAATGATGAAGTCAGGAAAATGGGTATTGTTAATGAAACAGGAGGAAGAAAACAAAGAAACACAATGTTAGAGTTGATTAGTCTATAATTATGCAATGTATATGACATAAAACAATGCAGATAAAGATCCTAGATTATAGAATTTGTAGAGGTTGGAACTGATGGTCTCCAAGCTCCCTTCCTGCTCTAAATCTATGATCCATTCCCAGTACACCCAGTAGTATGCCAATACTAATGAAAGTACCCTTATACCGTATTAATTTTTAAAAATTAAACTAAATTCTACTTTCTAAAAGCAGTTAATGAAGTGTGAAGAATAAACTTATTTTGTTATTCAGATTTAAAATAGTAACATCTTTAGTAGAAGACAAGATTTATTCTTCCAGAGACTATTAATGGGACTTGTGTACATACATCACAGGGAGAAACTATGGGATTTTGTTGTAACTGTACATTTCTCAAGATTTATATTGTTTATCACACAATCCATGGGAACTAGAATCCTATAGGGACATATGAACTCCCATCGAAATTAATGGCATTAACAGCATATATATAGAGTACCCTCAATATACTCATAAATTAATAGATAATCCTCAAAACATTTTTCTACATACCACCCATAAGCACTACACCATTTATTTTCAAGTTTCTCCTCTAGAATATTTTTCCACAGAGGATTTCTTTAAATAAAAAGTAGACTTTATTTTTTTCTTTTAATATTAAAAAAAATGCAATCTCTAAGTGAAATCTAACATTTAACTGTATGATCAAAATATTACCAATTCAATACCCCAAAGAAAAGAGCAATCAGTGCTCATATACACTCACTTAGATAAGTTTGCCTCTAAAAGAACTTAATTTTGGATGCCATAAAATATAGTGAATATGTTATGAATTTCCCTGGTGTTATGATAATGATTAAGTATCAAAAAGTTGGCCATAGAGTGAACACAATTCAACTACAAAAGTATCTTAGCAGTCTAGTTTTTAAATAGTGATTGGCTGGCATATGAGAAGATCTAACCACAGCAGTAATGCCAGAGAGAGTTCTCACATGGCCCAACTGTTAAATATCTCAGCATAATAAATTTAGCTGTTTTCACATGAACCATTGATGCGCAAAAATAATTTCCTGCTAATCAGTAATAATGACTATATTCTCAATGAGTCACCGTTACACTTTAAGAAGAAGACTGTGCTAATGCGTGAATAATTATTGACCTGATTAAGTGTCCAATCCTGCTCTCAGAGAAGAAAAAAAGAGCACATCATTTAACAATTCGACAGCATATTGTCTGTGAGATAAAAGCATGAGGTGATTTGGATAACTAATGCCCTAGCTAAATTCGATCAGGCAGTTCCCAAAAGTAGCTGATTTTCATCTTCCTTAAACATTTCAGGAACCTCCATTTTTCTCACCCTCCTTTCACTAATATATTGCCACCTATTTTCTTTCTCCCCCAACCCCATGCCCCAGAAGTAAGACATAAAAGAATTAAAGAAAATGAAGATTATATGCTTTTAGCTATTTATTTTATCACCTCCACAGCCAAGAGGGAGAAGGGGAATTGAAGGAGGGTGTGTAAAGAACATCTTAAAGTTATATTCCTCTGCCTTCTATCAAGACACTTAGAAAGTTAGGGTTTTATAGTCAGTATGAACCACACAAGATCCCAGATACTTACCAAAGACCTGTTGGAATGAAACAAAGAGCTGAGTTTTAATATTGACATTAGGTCACAGCTGTCTTTAGTCAAATGAGTGCCTCTGTGTTCATTACCCTAGAAATTTATCCTGTCAAGTACAAAGAGACAGTAGCTTTGTTCTCCATGAAGGTCTTGACAATGTAATTCAGGCCTGAAGTCCAAATGGGTATGCCAACTGTAAAGGGCAGTAGTTCCACTTCATTTACAAATATGTGTTATGAGATCACTACACTGTATTGTTAACATGTACCTAAATATTTTGGGCCATCAAGTGAAAGGAAGGAAGGAAAGAAAACAGAAAGAGAAATAGGAAATGCAGACAGAGGAATTGGAAGAAAGGAGAAGGGAAAAATGGATGAGAAAAGGTATTGGAAAAGGACAGAAAGAGGAAAGGAAGGAAAGAAAAGGTTTGCCCTGAATGAGTCATATAGATCCTACATGATCAACTCCATGGTAAACTTCTTTGCAATTCTCATAATATATAACTATTTATTTTCTCCAGTCTTTTGGGGAAAAGTTAGTTGGGAATCAATTCTCAACAAGGTAAAAGTATTTAATGAGTAGTGTAGTAGTAGTCTCTTCTTTTAAAGGTGACATTTTTGCTCATTAATGTCCAGTCTGCTTCTTATCTCCCAAACCACACCAAAGCAAATACAAAGCAGACCAGCCATTGACATCTAATCAAAGTAGGGTTCCTGGAGGATCTCATTTAAAAGTCTTTCAAAAATATCTGATAAATTCTTCTATAATTCCAGAAAGAGCACAGAATTTTCACTGTGTGTCTACACTCAAATAGAAGCAAAAGAAAAGAAAGTATATAATAGGTATTCTTTCCAGGTCTATTGCTACAACATGCCATTCTAATTTACCCAGAACCATTACTCAAATTCTGAGAGAAAAATTTCAAAATATCTCAAAAGTATATGAAACCAAAAGAGAAATGTTGAGATTTGTGGTTTCCTAGAGGGAGCCTCTCTTTAGAAGTAAGAGATTCTGAGTATTGATGTTTATTTGTGATCTTAGATAAGGCAAATGTGCTCCACTTCTCTTTACCAAATGGAGTGCTCATGCACCATACAATTAGAATAGTAAATTCTTAATTATAATACAGCAGCAATTTACTAAAGTAGAATTAGACTTCTATTACCTGAATCTTCTCAAATGGCTGTGAATACAGAGTTACTTTGTCTGCTTTTCTGTCTTGTTTTAAGAACCTCTGAGAAGAGGAACTGAATTTGGAATCACACAACATAAATTTGAGCTTTGCTTTATTTTTAAACGTATGACCTTGGGCAAATCACTTACCCTCTGTGAGTCTGTTTTACCACTTGCAAATGATGGAATTGTATTTAGAGGATGGCAACGTTCCCTTTGAGTTCCATATCCAAGAGGAATTTGCTCCAGTCCAATGACTTGCTTTATTTGAGTCCAACTGAACCAATAGGCAGGTGTTTTCTAAATTTATCATTCTATCTCCTAACTCTGTGCTTTTTCATAGACTTTAACCAGGTTAGAATGCACTCCCTCATTAACACTAACTTTCAGAATTTTTATATTTATTCAAGGCCCAATTCTGGTACCATCTCCTAGGGAAGCCTTCACAAATATACATGCCCCACCCACCTTGTTAGTGCTCTCTTCTTCAAATTGTCTCATATTTAGGTAGGAGCTAGCCCTGTGATTTCACAGATATAGGGAGCTTCTTCTACTGAGGCAGATTAGAACACTCTCTAAAACTTATAGTAAAAGAGTTGTATAGAACATCTGAGGTGACCTGCACATGGTGCCATAACCAGTATGTGTAAATAATAGGACTTGTAACCAGGTTGCTAAATAGTCCATCATCCTGCTTCCTACTTCATATTTGTTTATGTTTTTCACGTTATATCCCCCTGGTCAAATATAAGCTTCTTGAGGTTAAGGGCTGCTTCATTTCTAACCACAGTTCTAAGCATAGTGCCTTACATGTGGGCCATAGTTAGTAAGTGTATACAGAGTTTAGTTGAATTCACCAATGTGAAGGAGAAGTGCATTCTCTTTGGAAATGTGAACGGAAACCAGGAGCAGAGGCAAAAAAACAAGAAATATTTAAGAAAAGAGGAATTAGAGCTGCATACAACAGAGATACTATATCACAAAAACAGTGGAGGGGGAAGAGACAATTAGCAGCAATTGGTCTGATTGTGTTTACAGTTGACCGTGTAGAAGACAGTCAGGTAGAGGGATGAAAAAGAAAACTATAACAGTTCTTCCATGTCAGGAAAAAATAACATTTAAATGCTTTGAAGCCTGTAGGCCATCACTTTACCTCAGAACACCTGAAAGCTCAGTACTGTGGATGGGTGCTAGCGAGTGATTGACATTCAGTGAAAGGACAAGCTAAATCCTTCATTTTAGTAATTCTAGGGCATAGCCTTATTACTACACAGTACAATAATTGAGATTCATTATGATGATTCTGAGCCATCGAGAAAAGGTTAAATTATTGCCATAAAATCATAGAATCATAGTGTTAGAAGGACATTCAGTCCAACTCATTCCTGAGCGGTAATCTCCCTTACAATATACCTAACAAATGGTCATCAAACCTCTACTGGGAGATCTCCAGTGTTAGAGACCTAGCTACTTCATGGGGCAACCTATTCCACACTTGGATAACTCTAAGTTTTAGGAAGGTTTTTTTATTTCCTTCTATGTAGCCGAAATTGCTATCTCTGCAGACTTCTACCCATCATTCCTAGTTCTCCCCATCCTCATCAGGGAACAAGTCAAAAAAAGTTTGATTCCTCTCATAGTCCATCAAATAGCTTTCATGCCCCACCTAGATATCATCACCAGTCTAAACATGTCCAGTTTCTTTGACATATGCTTATATGGCATAGCTTACAGTTCCCAAACTATGCTTATTGCCTTTCTTTGAAAACATTTTAGTTTGTCAATATCCTTCCTAAAATATGGTGTCCAAAAATAAATATAATATTGCACACATCATCTGCCAAGAGCAAGATAAAACAGCATGATTGCTTCCCCTGTCTGGACTATTAAGACAGCCAAAGATCAAATGACCTTTTCTGGCTTCTGTGTGATGCAGTAGATTCATATTGAGTTTATAGTTCATTAAAGCCCTCCAGGCTCTTTACATGAATTATTCATTGTAATGAAGTGGTGGAGTGCGCAGACCTCAGAGCTTAGAGTCTAGAAGCATTGAGTTCAAATTATGTTTCCAACACTTAGTAGCTATGTTGACCTCAGCAAGTCACTCACCCTCTCTCAGACTCAGTTTCCTCATCCATCAAATCAAAAGCTTGGACTTAGTAACCACAAAGATCCCTTCCAGCTCCAAGTCATGCTACAGTGACAATCTAGCAAAGTCTCCACCATTCTGTACTTGTATTTATTGTATTGGTATAGCACGCCAACTTATTGTTGCTACTGCTGTTATTTAAGGGCATAAAACTTTATGTTCATCCTCAGTTGAATTTCATTGTATTCAGTTCAAGTTATTTTTCTATGTTGCTAAAATATATTTTTGGATCCACACCCTGTCATCAATATTAAGCATTCCTCCCAAAATTATGTAAATTTGATTATTTTGCCTATCCCTCTATCCAAGTTTTTGATTGAAATATTTAACAGAAGCCAAATAACAGAACTACATAGTACTCTATTATAGATTTCCTCCCAGGTTGACATTGATCCTTTCATTTTCACTCTTCAGGCTTAGTTGTTCAGTCAACTTTGAATATGCACAATTGTATTATCTTGCAATTTGTTTTTCTTTTTCAACTTGTCTAAAAAGATAACATAAGAGCTTTAGTCAAATAACTTGCCAAAATCAAGTTATACAATATCTTCTTATAGCATTCTTAATCTACAAACCTAATAACCTTAAAGATAAAAAGAAATCATATTTGCTTCATATGATATATTCTTGATGAAACCATACAGGTCCATTATGGTAAATGTTTCCTTTTCTGAGAGTACAAAATAATCCCTTTAATAATTTATTCTAGAATTTTTCCAGCACTTAAACTCAACACACTATAGAGCAAAAAATCAATTTTACTGACTTTTTATGTATAATTGTCTGTATCTAGTTTTATGCCTACTCTCCCATTTTCCATAATTTTTCAAAGGTCAGTGACAGAAAAGGGAAAGGGAAAAAGTATTTATTAAGCATCAACTATGTGCTAGGTACTGTGCTAAGTGTTTTTACAATTATCTCATTTGATACTCATAACAACTCTGTGAGGTAGGTGGCATTACTATATCCATTTTACAGTTGAAGAAACTGGGGCAGATAGACATTAAGTGACTTATAAAGGGTCAAAGGGTTAGTTAAGTATGAGGCCAAATTTGAATTCAGGTCTTCTTGATTTATCCACTGCATCATCTCCTTGCTTCAGTAACTAAAGGTTCATTAACCATACTTACCAGTTGTTTCATTACCTTGGGATGTAGCTTGTCTGGAACTGGTCTCTTGAAATTACTGAGAATAGTTACTGTAGATATTCTCTTATTGTCTCCTTTTTTTGTCCTCAGCCCATAGATCTTTTACCCTGTCAAGGAAAATAGGAAAAACAGTTGAATAATTCTACCTTTACTCTGCTGCACATTATTATCCAACAAAGTAAAAGTATTATCCCATTCCTTTCATTCTCTCAACATTTATCTGAATTTCCTTTTTGTTGTCTTTAGCATTATTTGTTGGAATGTGTTCATTCAGCATTATTGATACTATCTTACAGGACCATGCCACTCTTTCATAATAATTTTTAGTTTCCTTCCTTATTTTTAAAGAAACCTTTCAATTTTCTTTTGATATGCAATTGCTTGCGTTTGTTTCATCAGAATTTCATTCTTAATTGTCTTTCTTAATAGACACAATTCCCAGTAGAATTTTAGGGCATAAGATCTTACATGCCCTTTCTTTGAAATATTTTAAATTCACTATCCTAAAATTCAGGATGCAAATTATCCTCTGCCTACCTTTTATTCCTTACCTATCACTAACACTAAGAAGGCATGGACATTTTCCTCTAAATGCTCTCATCATTTCCACTTTAGCAATATGTTTTTCCTTATTGAAGTGGATCCATAAAAAACAGTTCCCTTCATAATTTCCTTTACTTATTAAAGAATTAACTGATCACTGAAATAAAACAAGATTTTCCAACTGTTCTACTTTTAGCAGATCAACTGAATTACATCTGGATAGTGGAGATCACCCTACCACTATCATATTATGCCTCTGTAATAGCTTTGTTACTGAGTTTCAGACTGTATCATTAATCTCTTCCTTCTGATTCAGTAGTATGCAGAATAGTTATGCCATAGCACCATGTTCCTCCTTCCAGACCCTTATCTAGATACTCCTCATCTTTCTTTACCTTTCTGATTCAAGGATTCACGTGCATGCAAATACTTTGGTGGTTCCTTATAATTTCTAGAATAAAATACATTGGTTCTTGATTTTCCCCGTTAGCAGTTGCCCCAATCCCCATATCACTTTATAATTGTTTATATATATATCATATATTTACACATAAGATAATCTTTATGTATATGTATCTTTAAGTATACTTTGTATACTTCTACTTTTTAAAGTTATCTTGATTAATTCTTACTAATATCCCTCTTTTACCATATTCCATTTGTAAGTCTCATCTCAGCAAATCTCAGTGATACCTATTATACTAAATTTATCTCTTTATATTGAATTTCTTTTTTAATAAGCCATACTCCTCACATCTGTGTATAGACATCTGAGTATTGTTGGCTATATTTTCATGTACTATTTTCTGTGAATTAAAATGTATTTTCACTGCTCTTATTCTTTCTGTGGCATGCCTCCTACTCCATAGGATAAATACCCCTTAAAATCAAAATCTTATCCTCTCACATACCCCCACCCTGCAATTTATTTTTACTTAAGCTAACTAGGAGAACTGTTCGATTAAAGCACAAGAAAACTATTCAAATAGCCCACCAAAATATAGGAGAAGTATACTATCTACAGACTACCAAATACAAACTAAGACAGTGTCATAATCTAAGAATATGCATGTAGGGGCATATACATAAAGCACATGTATTACCATTAAATATACATGACTGAATCAATTCTGATGTCATCACACTTTACCTGCTTGGGTATTTCCACTAAGTTATTGTTTTTCTCTGATGCCAGGAATTGGATTTCAAATGGAATGTAGTGTTGTTGTTGTTTTTTTCATAATAGTACTAGGTATCTGCCAGTGTTTTAACCAGCTAGACTCTGTTAGTGAGGTACTGAAGTCCTAAATCTGTCTTTGGAATTTCTTTTCTTTTTCTGTTCTTCAAGATTTCTGTCTAAAACATAGGTTCCCAAAGTGGGTGATACTGCCCCCAGGGCACTGGAAAGATCCAGGGGACAGTAATAGCCTTGGGTACAACTGGGGGGCATTGAATAAAAATAAGGAGGAGATTATAATGATTACATTATTTTCTAAATAAACATACAAAATCCAATTTATAACTCATCGATGGTTAAATCTGCTGACAGGTCTCAATAAGCAAGAGTTGGTAGGCCAGTGTTTCTCATGTTGTTGGGAAGTCCATCATGCATCAGCAGGAATATGTGTATGTAATGACTTGTTCACAATAAGATACTATATAGTTACATAACACAATATTGCATCAACAAAATTTAGATTCAAGAAAAACCCCACAAATTTACAATAAATTATTAAATTTAAGGTGTCATTTAAAATTTTTTTTTTAAATAATGCAAAATTTAAAAAAATCCTTAAGGATTAAAGAAGGTAGATTTCCAAGGGGTCACTGAGTAATTTTTTTTTTTTGAAAAGGGGGAAGTAAGCCAAATAAATTTGGGAACCTCTGGTCTAAATCATCATCTCAATTATGCTAAATTCTTTTAAATTCTTATAATACCTGTGAGTTACAACTGTAAGACTGATTCAAATAATGTCACACATTCCACTTTGCAAAACAGAAAAGGAGTATGATGGATCCAGAAGAAGGAGTTAATAATTCCTGTGCTTGCATAATCTCTAGAAAACAACTAGAAAGTGATGGATGAACCTTTTGAAGGTGACCATCTTTCCTCTACTTCTCCTTAATGAAAAGATATCACTGTGCTTCTGATACTTAGTAGAGAACAACAATGGCAGGAAAAAAAAAACCTTCTGAATGGTTTTGACTCAATATCATACTAGTGTATAACAGTGATGTTAATCATTGCTAGCATTTTCTAGTTTTTGAAAGTCATAAATATTTGAGTTCAGAAACTAGAGTTGTTAAAGCCTTATTTGTGCCTCATGCCTATACTAGTTTGTGCTTTATCAGCTAAAATGATTCTATTATTTGGTCTCTCCTTTTCAGTTAGTCTCTACCTCCTTCCCAGTTAATTTTCTGACTTTAGGCCATTTGTCTTTGTCATGCATTTATCATGTTCAAATGTGAAGCAAAAACACATTTGCCTTTCTAAAGTATGGATTAATATGTTCAATTCTTCTCTCCAGTGGGAGTCATAAACTTGTAGGAAAACATCTTCCTTGACTTCACACATGTAAATCAAAGATCTCCCTCTACATTTTCAACCCATAAGCAAAATGAATCTTTAATATATCATAATATTTATCAAGATGCACAGACAGGTTTGGAGATTTGACTTGAGAAATGGTAAAACTACAGATGGAAAATGGACTGCTAAATCTACACTACTATGCATAATCTGATTCTGCTTTGACTCTCTAATCTGAAGATTATATGGTAAGTACAAAGGGCTACTGTGGCAGCTGAGACAACTATTCTCAGGGACAGCACAAAATCTTCAGACAATTCAGGAAGAGAAGACAAGGTGAAACAAGAAGTTGTCTTTCTGGAATATACAAATCCATAATCCACAACAAAGAGCTACCTATTATTCAAAATCTTCTGAGTCTTTATTTCAACTACACTTTTTAAATCTAAGAAATTTCAAATTCTGCTTCATGCTAGATTGTGTTCCATTGAATCACAGATCCTCAAAGATGAAAAAGAACCCAGAAGTCAAATAGTCTACCTTATATTTGATAATAATGCCTTCTATAACAACCCTAACTAGTAGTCATCCAGTTTCCACTTGAAACTGTACAAGATTGTGGAATCTATCACGCCCTAAGGCATTTAACTTCTGATTAGCTTTAAGTATTAGTAAATTATTCTCTTAAGTAAATTAACTTTCCTCTGCAACTTTCACCAGTTTTTCATAGTTGTTTTGAAAGCCAAATTACATTCTTTGTGTTTACCTTTTTTACCTAGTTTAATTGAAGTTAAAAAATGAAGATGGTAGTTTATGAAAATTTTGATTAAATGGAAAATTGATTTTGAATTTGAAAGCTATACAAATATGTTCCTTCAAATACTGGTATCATCATCTTCTCAGTCACCCTGGCTTAAAAGTTCTGAATCATCCGTGGGTGAAGACAAGATAGTGGAGTAGAAAGACACACCTGTAGAAGCTCCCCCATGAAGCCCATAAAATACCTATAAAAATGACTCTAAACAAATTCTAGAGCAGCAGAAGACATAAAACCACAGAGTGAAAGAGGTTTCCAGCCCAAGACAGCCTGGAAGGCCAACAGGAAAGGGCTATCATCTCAGGCACAGAGCAGAGTGCAGTCTACACAGCAGGTACAGGACTTGAAATAGGCTTCAAGGAGCTACCAGTAACAGCAGTTCCCAAATTGTGCAACTCACAAAAGCCACAGAAGTTTCAAAGGTCAGTGAGAAAGTTTTATCATCTGAGTGAGGAGGGAACATACTCTGGACTTCCAGCAGCAGACACTGTAGAGACAGTGTCCATTTTTGGAACCCTCCACCTAAAGCCCCTGGGGGAACTGAGCAGCTGATCTGAATCTCAGCCCTGAGCTCCACCTTGTGGTGAGGAGAAGTGCTGGTGTGGTGGAGCTGGAGGTGGTTATAGAGAGGGAATTCTACTCTCTGATTCTGGGCAGAAAATTTTTGGTTGCTCCCAGACCAATGCATAGGACAGGAGTGGAGTAAACTTCTCTCCTTTGATTGTTTCACCTTGGAGGAACTGAGAACTTACAGGTCCCCAGAGTATATCCTACTCTTGACAAAGGACTCAAAAGTCATGTAACTGGTTGGGAAAATGCCCAAAACAAGGGAAAAAATAAGACTATAGAAGGTTACTTACTTGATGAACAGGTATTTTGTTCCATTCTTTCAGATGAGAAAGAACAATGCATACTGTCAGAGGAAATCAAGGCTTCTGTATCCAAAACCTCCAAAATAAATACACAATGGTCTCAGGCCATGGAAGAGCTCAAAAAGGATTTTGAAAATCAAGTAAGAGAGGTGGAGGAAAAATTGGAAAGAGAAATGAGGGCAATGCAAGAAAATCATGAAAAGTGAGTCAACAACTTTGTAAAAGAGACCCAAAAAAATGCTGAAGAAAATAACACCTTGAAAAATAGGCTGACTCAGTTGGCAAAAGAGATCCAAAAAGCCACACAAGGAGAAGATGCTTTAAAAAGCAGAATTAGTCAAATGGAAAAGGAGGTTCAAAAGCTCACTGAACAAAATAGTTCTTTAAAAATTAGAATGGAGCAGATGGAAGATAATGACTTCATGAGAAACCAAGAAATTACAAAACAAAACCAAAAGAATGAAAAAATAGAAGATAATGTGAAATATCTCATTGGAAAAACAACTGACCTGCAAAACAGATCCAGAAAAAACAATTTTAAAATTATGGAACTACCTGAAAACCGTGATCAAAAAAGAGCCTAGACATCATCTTTCATGAAATTATCAAGGAAAACTGCCCTGATATTCTAGAACCAGATGGCAAAATAAATATTGAAAGAATTCACTGATCACTTCCTGAAACTTCCTGAAAAAAGAGAAACTCCTAGGAATATTATAGTCAAATTCCAGAGTTCCCAGGTCAAGGAGAAAATACTGCAAGCAGCTAAAAAGTAATAATTCAGGTACTGTGGAAATACAATCAGAAGATACAAGATCTAATACAAGATCTAGCAGCTTCTCTATTAAGGGATCAAAGGGCTTGGAATAGGATAGTCCAGAAGTTAAAGGAACTAGGATTAAAATCAAGAATCACCTACCCAGCAAAACTGAAAAACTGGTCATTCAACGAAATAGAGGACTTTGAAGCATTCTTGATGGAAAGACCAGAACTGAATATAAAATTTGACTTTCAAACACAAGAATCAAGAGAAGCATGAAAAGGTAAACAGGAAAGAGAAATCATAAAGAACTTTCTAAAGTTGAACTGTTTACATTCCTACACGGAAAGATAATATTTGTAACTCTTGAAATTTTTCTCAGTATTTGGGTAGTTGGAAGGATTATACACAGACACAGACACAGACACACACACACACACACACACACACATAGACAGAGAGCACAGGGTGAGTTGAATAAGAAGGGATGATATCTAAAAAAATAAAATTAAGGGATGGGAGAAGAATATATTGGAAGAAGAAATGGAATGGGGCAAATTGTTTCTCATAATAGAGACAAGATAAAGCTTTTTCAATGGAGGGGAAAAGGGAGGAGGTAAGAGGAAAAAAGTAAAGCTTACTCTCTTTACATTTGGCTTAAAGAGGGAATACCTTGCTCACTTAGTTTGGTATGAAAATCTATCCAACACTACAGGAAAGTAGGGGAGAAGGGGAGAAGGGGACAAGTGGGGTGGGGGGATGATAAAAGGGAGGGCAGATGGGAGGAAGGAGTAATTAGAAGTAAACACCTTTGGGGAGGGAAAAGGTCAAAAGAGAGAATAGAATAAATGAGGGGCAGGATAGGATGGAGGGAAATATAGTTAGCTTTACACAACATGACTATTATGGAAGTCTTTTGCAAAACTACACATATGTAAAAACTTCTGAATCATCTTTAACTCTTCCACCCTCCTCACCTTCACATCCTGATAGTTGCTGAGCCATGACATTAATGACTCTACAATAACTTTACGGGAAGCAGCAAGATGTTGCAGATAATAGTTAATCTTGGAATTAGAAAATCCTGAGTTCAAGACCCATCTCTGACACATATTGGTTGTGTGACCCTTAGCTGGTCACAACCCCTCAGTGCTCAAAACAATCATCTGAAATGATAAGCTGCACAACAATTTCTGAATTCCATTGGTATAAGGAGTTTCCTATTCTGTAGTTCCCTAAACCAGTATAGAATAGAAACCAATATTCAAATGGAAACCAGGACCATGAAAGCATATATAAGGATCCCAGCAAGTTACATTAGACTTAGAAAATGGCATGTTAATATTATTCATATTTTGTTTTATTTATTTTGTTAAACATTTCCCAATTACATTTTAATCTGGATCAGGCAGCACTCAGGAATGTTACTTGGCAATGTGACCTGAGGGTCAGATATTTGACACTTCGGCCTTAAGTTCTGCCTTAAACCAAAATAATAAAATTATAGATATGGATAAAAACATAGATATGCAGATGTAGATACCTATACATATAGATATTTAAATGTTGATAAAGGTGAAACTGTATCTTTCTGGCTAAATTTAAAGGCTTTTTCAAAATCTTCATTCTTTATAACCTCTCTGCAGCTTTTGACATTGTCAACCACTCTCTTCTCCTTAATATCTCTTCTTTTGAGGTTTCCATAAAGCTATCTTGGCTCTCCTTCTGTCTGTCTGACCTCTCATTCTCAATCTCTTTGCTGTATCTTCATCCATTTAGGATGAAGAGCTCCATCCTGGGTCCTTTTCTCTTCTTCTTCTATACTAGCCTACTTGGTGATATCATTAGTTTCCTTAGATTCAATTATAATCTGTAGCTGATGATTTTGAAATCTGCTCATTCAATTCTAAGATCTGTCCTAAGTTTTAGACAGCTCAGACTGAATGTGCCATAGACATCTTAAACTTAACATATGGAAAAGTAAATTAATCTTTCCTGCATAACCTTCTCTCCTTCTGAACTTCCCTTGTATCACCATCTTTCCATTCACCCCGACTCAAAACCTAGGTGTCATTGTTGACTCTCATCCTCCATATACAGTAAGTTACCAAGTTCTGTTAAATTTGCCTTTTAACATCTCTTGTATACACACACCCTGTCTTTCCTCTCCTCTACTACCCTAGAGCAGGATCTCATGACCTCATACCTAGATTATTAAAGTTTCTGCTGGTTGGTCTCTCCACACTACAATCCATCCTCCACACACTTGTCAAATTAATCTCCTTAAAGCACAGATCAGAACATATCACTCCCCTATTCAAAAAATAAATAAATAAAATATAAAATCCTCTGTTTAACATTCAAAATCCTTTACAACCTGGCCTTCTCTACCTTTCTAGTCTTCTTATTCTCTACCAATGTCCACTGAACTCCAGTGATACTGACCTCCTTGTTCTCTTTTATATAAGATACTCCATTACCAGACTTTGGCTTTTTTCACCTATCATTCTCCATGACTAGAATTCTAAGCCTTTTCCTCTCTTCCTCCTGGGTTCCTTCAAGTCCCCACTAAAATTGCCTCTTGGATGAGACCTTTCTTGATCTCCTTTCATTCTACTACCCCCCTATTGATTATCTCCACTTTATTACACACACACACACACACACACACACACACACACACACACACAGAGTTTACACATCATTACTGACACGCTGCCTCTCCCATTTAACTGTGAGATCCTTAAGAGCAAGACTGACAGCCTTTCCTTAGACAGACAAAAGAGCACTGTCCTGTGAAAAGGAATCATATTTGTTCTACTTGGACATAGATGTCAGAACTCAAAGTTGATTTAGACATGTTATAATTTCTATTTTGTCTTCCACTAGAGAGGCTGCATGGGATAGTGGAGAGAGTAATAGATGTGGAATCAGGAAGACCTAGTTTCAACCCCTGCTTCCAACAATTATGAGCTGTGTGTGAACTTGGATAAGTCACATTAACTACTCTGTGCCTCAGTTTCCTGTAAAATGAAGGGATAATTCTTGATAAGATTAAAGGTCTTTTCTATCTCTAAATATATGACCTTTTGATCCTATGATACATTCAACAAACTTATTCATTAAGCACCCATGCAAGGCATATTGCATTTAAAATCCAAACTCAGGTATCTTGAAGTATAAGGGGTTTCCTTGAGAGTTCATAATTTCCCCATCCCCAAAGATTACCAAGCAGTGCATAGAGAGTGGGAGGGAATAAAAAATCATATAGCTCCTCCTATATGTCAGACACTTTACAAATATTGTCTCATTTGATCTTTTGAGTGTGTCAGAAGGAATTCCTATCCAGGTATAGAACATGATCTATGAGGTCTCTTTCAACTCTGAAATTCTATGATTCTCTCAGGCTGATACTTTCTCGTGATTTCATTTTTAGGACCTCTTTATTCTTTATGAAAAGCAGAAGAAAACAGGGAAAAACTCAAATAATTCTATTTTACTGCTTCTCAATAGCTCTGTTCAAAGGTTTGGCAATCCAGATGTCTAGGATTTTAGAGCAAATTTGTATTTTCCTCCAGATTACCTATGAATTTCTCATATCCATGCTATTTTCCAACTCACTACAATTCAATTTATTTTCAAATTTTAATGGTGCTTTTTGCCTTTACACTACAGTCCTTGGATATATACCCTTAATCCTGGTGCCACAAATCCCTCAGAACAAAGGAAAACAGTGAGGCAAAAACAAACAATAGAGTAACTGCATCTGATAGGCTTCTTTTTAATTCTGTGATCCTCAGATCCTTTGCCAAGAGAAGGGAGGTATGGTTCATATTAGAATTCAATTTAGAAAGTTTTTTCATGTGTGTCTACTATATAATTCATTCATATGATAAGTTTGTAGGCACAACTAAACGGCAATTAAGATATAGTCACTGAGCATTATTAGAAGATTTGGTGACTACAAATGATAGATTTATAGAATTTTAGAGCAGGGAAGGACAATACATATTATTTAGTATATCCCTGTCATTTTAGAGATGTAGGGAAAAAGTCTAAAGCATTGAAGTAACTTATTTAAAACCGTATGGCTAATGTCAGAAGATCTCAAAATCAATTTGTAGAATGTGAACAAAACATAAGAATATAAAACAGTATGTGAGTAAGTGCCAAAAAGAATGATATTCATTGTTAGTTCTATGGGAATTCAAATGAGACAGATCACTTCTGAAATGGGTGAGGAAGTTAGTAAAAGTATCTATCCTTAAAAAATGGGAAACTGTATATTTCAATGAGGTCAATGACCTCAAAAACAAGTCCATCTATGTACGAAAATATTCAAAGCAGAATTTTTATTTTGTGGTAGCAAAAAAGAAAAAAAACAACAACTGGGAACAAAGTAGGTATTCAGTGAGTGAGGAACAGATGAACAAATTGTGACATATGACAATAATGGAATATTATTGTACTGTAAAAAATAACAACTATGAAGAATTCAGAGAAACATGGGAAAATGTGTATGAGGTGAAACAGAACAAAGAGGTCAGAACTGGAACTATATATGTATATGAACACTACATATATCTTTACATATATATGTATATACACACACAATTAGAATAATGTAAACTAAATCATTTAAAGACATCAAAATTTAATAAAATGCAATGGATAATTTTGTTTCTAGAGAACTGAGGAAGGAGTATTTTTCTCACTAGATGGTAGACTATGGGGATGGAGTATGCTGTCAAGTATGTTTGTTGTTTTGGATAATTTTTCTTTGAAGTATAAAAAAAGGTTTCTATTTGGAGTTGAAGTGTTACTGATAAGAAATTGTGGTTCAAAAACAATAGCATCTACTTCGTATAGATTAAAACAAATAGAAAAGTGGATCAGCGCAACAAACTACTTAAGTCAGAATCAGAAACAAGCACAGGAATCCATTGTTCCATAACTACTACCATCCCATGATGTCATCGGTCTTCTTCTAAAACAAAGGACAACCAACAATAGGGAATGAAGACAAATCTGTAAGACCAAACTAAAGCCATTCTCCCAAAGACTGTCAAAGGACATAAGCAATTTTCAAAAGAAGAATTTCAAACCTTCAACAACAATATTAAATTTAATGGAATACTATTGTGCTATAAGAAATAATGAGCAGGAAGATTTCAGAAAAACCTGGACTTACATGAACTGATTCTGAGTGAAGTGAGCAGAACCAGGAGAACATTGTACACAGTAACAGCTACATTATGTGATGATTAACTATGACCAACTTAGCTCTTCTCAGCAATACAATGATTCAAGACAATTCCAAAAGATTCATGATGCAAAATACTATCCACATCTGAAGAAAGAACTATGAAGTCTGAACGCACATTGAAGCATACTATTTTCACCCTTTTTTCTTTCTCACAGTTTTTCCATTTTTTTCTGATTCTTCCTTCACAACATAATTAATGTGTAAAAATGTTTAATATGATTGCATTGGCATAACCTATAAGACATGGGGAGGGGGGAAGGGAGTGAGGGAGAAAAATTTGGAACTCAAAATCTTATGAAAATTAATGTTGAAAACTATCTTTACGTATAATTGGAAAAATAAAATACCATTTACAAAAAAAACTATATTAAAGAATATCACTGATTAATAATTAATAAGATAAATCCAAATTAATAGGATTCTAGGATTTTATATCATACTCATCAAAATGACAAAGGTATTAAATAAAAAGATAGAAGTAGTCGATGTTGGAAGGGCAGTGGAAAGACAAAAAAGCTAACAGAATGTTGGTAGAGCTATGAATTGTAATCATTTTGAAAAAGAACTTGAAATTATTTGAAAAAAGGCAAAATGCCTTCCACACTCAGAGAAAGAAATATGGAAGTCATTCACAAAATGTAGCAGATCATGTTTGTGTATGTGTATGTGTTTGTGTATCATGTTTTGATTTGTTATATGATTTCTTTCATTTATTTTAGTCTGACTACATAGCATGACTATAGTGAAAATATACTCAATAGGAAAGTATATGTAGAACCCATACAGAATTGTATGCAGTCGTGGGGAGGGAGGGGGGTAGTGAGGGGTAGGTGTGGGGGGGATAAAATCTCAATTGTATGGCAGTGATTGTTAAACATTAAAAAATAATAATAAAAAAAACAGGAAAAAAAAAAAGAAAGAAATTATTTGAAAAAATGTCCTTGGACACAGGGAACTCATTTGTCAGTATATGTTCATACCACTTGACCCAGAAAACCCATGACTACATGAACATTTTTGTAAAAATAGAAGATATAAAGAAAATCCTCATATGTATCAAAATATTTATAACAACGTGTGTGTGTGTGTGTGTGTGTGTGTGTGCGTGTGTGTGTGTAAAAATTGGAAGCAAAGTATAAGTCCATTGATTGGTAAATGTTTGAAAAAAATTGTAAGGGACAAATGTAATAGAATACAACTGTATTGTAATAAATAGTGAATATGCGGAATTCCAAGGAACCTTGGAAAACCTTAATGAAGTGATATAAAGTGAAGTAAGTAAAAGCAAGAGAAGAAGACATAATACAATATTGTAAACCAAGCATATACTAAAAGGAAGCTGACCTCCCAGTAATTGTAATGATCTCTCTTGTTCTTGAAGAAGAGATGATAAAATTTACTTCTCTACATTTGGTGGATAAGTGAGAAATGACAGAGGTGAAATGTATAAATTTCCAGATGTAATCACTGTGTGGGTTAGTTTTGCTTTACCAGTTAACTTTGCTACAAAGAAGGGTACATCTGGAAATGACTGTGACATAAAAAGCTAAGGTATAAATAAGACATTCTTACTCATAAAGAGAAATATCCAAATCTTTTTATCATTAAAGAAACTTCCCTCATTTTTGTTGTAGTCATTTTGCTTTTTTAAATTGAATGTTTCTTAAGGGGGAAATGATCACATCATTTAAATATAAGGGGGAAAAAAGAATATATCAGCAGACCATTTCTTGCTTCCCAATATCAAGATGCTGCCACCTCAATCTGTTACTTTTTATAACTATCAGAGATTAAAAAAAAAAAACCTTTTGTTTTTTGTTTTTTTTCTTAGTAATGCAAAGATTCATAGGTTTTTAGAACATGGATTTAGAGTTACCAGGGACCTTAGAGGTAATTAGAGGCCCAGATAATTTAAATGATTTACCAAGGTCCCACAGAAAATAAGTGACAGAACCAGAATTTGAAGCCAGTTCCTCTGACTCCAAACTCAGTGTTGTTTCCACAATACCCTAGCACTTCCATCAACCCATCATTAGATCTAGAATGTTCTACAAACAGTCATCCATTTTAGTACTAAGATAACTGAAATATCTGAAGGAAAAATTTGGTAGGATCTGAATAATCATAGTGAAAAACAAGAAGCATATCCCAGGAAAAAAGAACCAGCTCAAGAAAAAAACAAGAATGTACTCATGGAACAGTGAGAAAACCATTCTGGCTAAAGTAGAATGAAGATTTCCTTTGCAGCATAATAGAGAACGTGAAATAATTGATAGCTGACTAGAAATAATAAAACAATAAAATACGCAATTCTCCACAAGTGCAATAGTCTTATAAGAATATTTGCAAGTTACTCACTGATTGATGTATTAAACAGACACATATCTCTTATATTATGCATATAACAAAGTGAAACTTGTTGTGTTTTCTTTCTATGTCTATATGAGTCTACAGAAATTACTGAGATAAATTTCATTTTCTTCACACTCTGACTGGCAAAGTGAGTCAGCAGTCCTTGGCTGTCTCCCTGAGCCAGGTATGTTTTACTTTTGCTTGGAAACATTAACAACTATTAAAATAATTCTTTTTATTTCATCAACTATACAATAGGTAGGGAATACATGGAAACACTGTATGACTCCCTAGGTTCTATTAGCCCTTTCACAGCTGGGAAGCAAGAATACCTTTCTTTATCAAAGCAATTGTGGTATCTGGGCCTACCTTACTCAAGGACCCTTGTCTCTAAGGAAAATCTTTAAATGATTTGCATTTTTTTTGCCCCTCTTCTAGCTAATATTTATAACAGCCAGCATTTAAATAATGCTTTCAGGTTTGCAAAGAACTTTACAAACATTATCTCATTTAACCCTCACAACTCTGGGATATTTTTATTCTTATTTTACACATAGGATAAATGAGGCAGACAAATGTTCAGTATCTTACCCAAAGTTACAAAATTAGTGTCTGAGGTCAGTTTTGAACTCACATCTTTCTGACTGTAGGTTCAGCACTACATCCACTGCACCACCTTGCTGCATTTTTTTAACTCTTAATAAACTGTCAATAAAAGACATGTTAATTGTTTTGCTTTATTCATTGAAGAACAGAAAAATGTGCACCTCTACAGAGGAACTGTGTTTTCATTAGGATAAGGAATGCCCAGGTAAGAAAATTTCTTCTGCCAACGCAGGATGACATCTTTTCAGCAACTAATGTTGTCAGAAAGCTGTCTGGAGATACTGAAAACTGAGGTGCCTTGCTAAGAGTCACACAGTCAGTGTCAGATGCAATATTTGAACCCAGGCATTCCTGGCACCAAAGATAGCTCCTTAATTGCACACTATTACCTCTAGTCTGTTCCATAGGATTACACAGTGCCCCATGATTTACGTGCTAAAATAAAGCCTTTAAATAAAAGTTTTGCTAGTACTTTCTAGTCAGCTATTTTTATCAAAGATCAGAAATCCTAAAGACAGCATAAATTTGTATTTATTTTTCTTTTGTCTTGGACTTTATTCTACAATATGTACCCTCAAAAGTCAAGAAACCTCACTAGTCATTCATTTAAATGCAACATGCTTTTACTATTATCCATGTACCATGTGTCCCTTCCCAAGCTAGATATTGTAGAATCATGAATGATATAAAAGAATATTCTCTACTTTCAAGTAGCTTATAATCCATTTGAAATCATGGTAATACTTCAGAAAGTAGAAGACATTATGGCATAAACTGAGCATCTGAGTACTAAAATAATTTGGAATAATGGACAGAGCTGTGCAATTTTAAAAATACAATACAGCCGCCATTTGGGAAATTGTGCTGCTCCTTCAACAATACCAAATCACTCTTTGCAACAAAATCCTATCTTTTTGTGTCAGTAGTCTCCAGGTGCTGTTAAATAACTGGGAATCATAGAACATCTCAGTTTCTGAAGAAGTGCATTTAAGAGTGGCTCAATATACACTAGCGATATATGGTAGGTAAAAGTAGATGATAACATCATGCCAAAAATAACGTGGTGCAAAAGATATAGGAAATCCATGGGAAAGAATACAGGCCAGTCACATAGCAAGAGTGAGGGTCAAGAGGTAGGTAGTCACTACATCATGCCACATAATTGTTTTTTAGGTTAATTTATTTATTTTTAGTTTTTAACATTCATTTCCATAAGTTTTAAATTTTCTTCCCCTTCCTACCTTACCCTCTCCCCAAGATGACAAGCAATCTGATATAGCCTTTACATGTACATTCCTATTAAAGATATTTTCACATTACTCACGTTGTATAGAAGAATTAGAACAACAGGAGGAACTATGAGGGAAGAACAAAAGAAAACAAAAAAGAAAATAGCCTGCTTCGCTCTGCATTCAGACTCCATAGTTCTTTCTCTGGATGTGGATGGCATTTTCCATCATGAGTCCTTTGAAATTGTTTTAGGTCCTTGCACTGCTGAGAAGGGCTAAGTCTATCAAAGTCAGGCATCATACAATTTGCATGCTACATAATGTTAAAAGACCTAGAGGAAATCTTCTAGAATGTTAAACAGATGCTCATTGAAAGAAGTGTAGGAAGATATGGATAAGATTTACCACACAGTACAAGAAAGTGTGACTAGGTTAACATGTGTATCACTGGAAATAAGAACCCATCAATAAAACAGCATATGCATCAAAGTATTGAATAAAAATGAAAAGATCATTATAGAATGGAGTTTGTTTTATGAAGGAGATAAGTTTTCAGCTGAGTTGGTCATGTTATACAGGGATCAAGGAGAAAGATTATTCCAAAGAGATTAAATAGAATAAAAATTGAGACAGTGGTGAGTGAGACAGGGAAATAAGGAGGAGATTAATTAATGTTGATTTTTCTTGGGTAGAAGCAAAATGAAAAAGATAAGTAAAATGGAACTATCTGACAAAATCTCACAGAATCATCAACTTAAAGTTCAAAAGGGATATCAGAGACCATTTCTAATTGAGGAAACTGAGGCCCAAAGATGTCAACCTATTAATATACATTATTATGGACTTACTCTATGTTAGGCATTTAGTGCTAAGGATGCAAAGAAAGACAAAAATCATCTTAACCCTCAAGGAATTCACATTTTGATGGGGAGACAACAAGCAATAATTAGGTATGTACAAAATCTATACAGAGTTGATGGAAGCAAGCTCAGAGGTAAAGACACTAAGAAATGGTGGAGTTGAGAAGGGAGAGACTAAGAAAGTACTCCTAAAAAACAGCATTTGAACTGTCTTAAAGGAATCCAGAAAAAGTAGCAAAAATTGTAAAGGAATGCCTTCCAGATAGAGTGGACAGCCAATGCAGTGCAGGGTTTGAGGAAGACTAAAGAGGTCAGAAGTGTAGCTGGATTACCTGGTGCATGGATGCAAGTAAGAAAACTGGAAGAGGAGCAAACGGCCAAGTTGTGGAGAGCTTTAAATGTCAGAGGAGTTTATATCTGACTTTGGAGGTTAAAAGGAGACAACAGAATTCATTGAAGTACATGAGGATAACATGGTCAGAATCTGATTTTTTGGAAAATCATTTGGGCAACTAAGTAGAAAATGTATTAAAGTGTAGAGACACCTGAGGCAGGAAGATCAATTAGAAAGCTATTGCAGGCTCTGATGGGATAGAGGCTGTATGAGCTTCCAAGACAAGGAAAATTTGAAACTGACTGAATGGAGGATCATCAAGAACCTTCACAAGAATGGATTAGATGTTGGAAGAATGATCTAGTTTCTTCTTCACATGCTATACTATGTGGTAGAAAATACTATTTAAATGGGTTATTATGTGATAAGTTGACCAGCAGAACAGAAGAATTAAAGATATCCTGGGAAGGGAGAGGGACAAAACAATTAAACAAGCAAACCATAGGTATTTTAGTGAAATTTATTGCATTTAAAAAAATAGCAAGCAGGAGGGTCTATTGAAATTTGTGCCGAATCAGTGACTCCATTGTTTGCAGTATAGCTTGTCTTCCAGGAATGTTTTGAGAGAGGACTTTACCCCAACTGTACACTCATCTCTGAGATAACACTAGCCCAACCCCTTCTGAAGCCATCTCTCTATCAGAATTATCTTGCTCTTATTAACAAAAGTTCTTTTTAAAAGTTGTTCCCACCTTGAATCCTGTGTTGGTTCCAGTGACCATCCCAACAATCATTTTAGCCTTGGTGTTCTTTTTTAATAAAATACTTTTAATTTTCACAAAAAAAAGAAAGCTATTGATGTAGTTCAAGTTGAAGATCATGAATATTTGAAATAAGATGGTGGCTATGTGAATGGGAAGAAGATGAGATATATAAGACATGAAGGTAGAAACAAGAATAGTCAAAAGATGGGAATATGTCAGGTGAATGAGAGTAAGGAGTTGAAGATAATAATAAAGTTATCAGCATGGATTATTGCAGGTATCATCATGCAATGAAATAATACAAAAGTTAGAAAAAGAGGAGGGCTGGGGCAGAGGGAATAACTATATTAGACATATTGAATTTGAGATGTCTATAGGACACATGGTTCAATATGTACAAAAGGCAATTTGTGATGTGGTACTATAGCTCAAGAGAGAGCCTGGAGCTAGATATATAGATCTGGAAACTATTTGAATAGAGATAATAAATGAACTCATGGAAGATGATGAGATTACCAAGTGAGATAGTATAGAGGAAAAAGAGGAAAAAGCCTGGACCAACATTTGAAGAATACTCACCATTAAGGACAATGATGTGGCTGCAAATCACACAAAGAAGTCTGAGAAGTGATCAGATTGATAAAGGGACAACCAAGAAGGAGCAGTGTTGTGAAAACCTATAGAGGAGAGAGTATCCTGAAGGAATGGGTAATCAATAGGATCAAATGCTAAAGCAAGATCAATAAGCTCTTACCCAAGTTCAATTTCCAAAGTTTCAGAGGTGGGATTTGAACAGAGGTCTTCTTACTCAAAAGTTGAAGGTTAGTATGGCAGCAATATAAAGAATAAATAACTAAGGAAGTAACAGGAAGACATGAAGACCAACTCAGAGTCTAAGAATCTATTTCAAATGACAAGGTCCTTGATTCAATTGGATATTGGGAAGGGAGAGGAAACTATCAATGATAGGATGTTCACAATGGAATTATTTGCAAAAAAAAAAAAATATCTTAATGTACATACTAAGTGAAATAAAGGAGTGAAAAATATCTGAGTTTATTAAGCATGCACAAATAATCCAGAGAAGAACTATTGGCAGAATAAAGAAGTTGGAATAGAGAGCTAGGTTATTTGGAAAAATACCTAATTAGGTATTGTCCTAATTTGACATAATATAAAGGTACCCTTTAGGAGGTGTTTCATAGGCAGCTGTAAATACAGGATAATGTTCATGTTAAGACAAGAAGTCAAAGCAATGTTTTCAATTTCTTTCAAAAAATAGCTTCTGCCAAGACTGAGATACAATATTCTGAACTTAATAGAATAGGTACAGCTGTAGCTTACCAGGTCTGTACATCTTCCTTTCTCTGAATTTGAGTCCAAGCTAGGCCATCAACGTCATATTTCATTCACATTCATCTGGCCATCTGGCTGCAATGGCCATCTGCCCAGTAATACTATTTATAATACACTCCTGCTACTCATGTAACAACTTTAGCATCCCATTGATTGCTTCAGAAACACAAAACCAAGTCAATAGAAGATGGGCAACTTTACTATTGGCACTTTGTGATGGCATAGAAAGGATCAAAAATTTTAACCAATTGGCTCAAGGAAAATTTTGTTAAAATTTTGGTTGAAAATTTGGTTGAAAACTTAAGATTTTCAGTGTAGCTATCACCAAACATAAAACAATGGGCTGAGAAATAAAAACAAGTAAACAAAGTCAGGATATTTGTGAGGCTGGCAGAGAATTTTGCCAGTACAGTTTTTCAGTTCAAGATTCTTGACTACACTATACAGATCAGGGGTTATTATCTATTATCTATGTCTTCAAATATTTGAAAAGCTGACCAAAAAAACCCAGTGTTTTGTTTGTTTTGTTTTTTCTTGGACTGTGAAAGGGGAAAAAAATAGGAACAATTGCTAGGACTTGTAAAGAGGCAGAGGTAATTTCAACAGATATCTTAATTGCCTACTATGTGCAAAGCACTGTGCCAGACACTTGAAATACAAAGATAAAGAAAGGATCTGATCTCAAGGAACTTACATTATAGCATGATTAAACAAAAAACAAAAACTTCACAATGATTAGACGTATCCAAAAATAGAACGGGTTCCCGTGTAATGTAATGAGCCTGCCTATTCCTGAAAGTCATCCAGCAGAAGCTGGAAGACCTGTTTTCAGCAATGTGATAAAAAGGATAGAACAATTCAAGTACAGATTGAACTCGTTGATGTCCGAAGTCTGTACCAATCATGAGATTGTATTCTTCTCATTTTTAATCTCTCATGCCTGGAATGTGCTTCCTCCTTTCCTGTTTCGTAGACTATCTAGCTTCCTTCAAAGGTCAGCTCATGTGTCACCTCCTACAGAAACCTTTACTTGACTTCTCCCCTTCCCAATTGTTAGCATCCTCTTTGCCTCCCTAAATGACCATGTAGGTACAATTCTGTGTACATTTTATGTCCATCAGTACAACATAAACTCCTTGAGAGTACTATTTTTTTTCATCTTATTTCTGCAGCACGTATGATAATGCACATTCTATATAGTAAGCACGTAATAAATGCTTATTAGATTGAATCAGATTCTACAACAGAAACCATACTGGCCTTTTTGTCTAATATTATTCCCATAATCCATTAACCAGCCTCAGAATTGTTAAATATAATCACTCTGTGTCTTAGAATTTGTAGCATAAGTTTGTTATTTTTATTGTTGCTCCTTCATTGTATTTTTTTGTTGTTCCCCCCACCCCATCCCGCTCAAGCCATCTATTGACTCTTTTGACTGGCCCTTTTTATTTTCTGTGTTCAGAAATTATGTTCAGTATTCTTATGCTATTTCTTGTTTCATGTTGCTCAAATTATTTAACTTGTGCTTTTCTGGGAGACCACTGATGCTTAAATTTTCTCATGCATCCCATGTTCAAGATCGATGCTTTGCTTTTAAAGAGATCATTTTTTCTTTTAACATTATTGCTTTCTGCTTCTCCTCTTCCAAACTGTCTTTCACTTCTGTATATATGCATTTCCAATCATTTTTCCTTTCTTTGGTTTCTTTGCTGAGATTTTCTACAATGTCTTTTCTATTTTGCCAATTACTCCTGCTGTTTAGACCAAAAATTCTGATTTCAAAATTCTTATTTTCCTTTTAAGCCATTCAAGAATATCGTTAGGGTTACTGACTCTCTTAAGAATCCACTGGATCCTCTGCCTCATTCATTTTCCTTTATGTTGCAATGTTTGTTCATAGATTCCTGGATATGTTTTAGCTGATCTAAAGGCCATATTCTATTCTCTTATTAATATCTTCCATGTTGGTTTACATGGCTATGCTCAAGGTCTTTAGACTTTTGAAATTTTTATATTTTTTTCACTTTTCCCTCCTATTTCTTACTTTCTTACTGTACCTTTGATTGTAGTTTCCCTGGAGTTTTGACCTCAAAGCTATTTCAGTGTCCTCTCACACTGGGTAATTCATTTTCACCATTCTCAATCTCTGCCCCAAGTGTCTTCGAAGGGCATAGAACTGATTGGCCCAGGATGGTCACTGGGCCCTTTGCTTTAGGCAGGCCCAGTGGATCTATATACACTCTGACTCCTTCCTCCAGTTCCCCTTCTTCTTCAGTTCTCTAACTGAGCATACTCACAGCACACAAGGATGCAGTCTCAAACAAGGGAAGTTCTACATTTCTACATTTTCCATAGCACTGCCTGGAGGGGGCAGGAAGGATTTGAATTCTGTTGGAAGCCTATGATATCAGTTTGTGCAGCCTTGGCAGAATGTGGTGGCCAGTAGTGGAGGAGGTATTGAATAATCATGTTAAGAGCTCCATAAACCATCAAATTGGAAATTTCCCATCAAATTGGAATGCTAGATGCCCAAGCAGTACTAATCCAGGGGCATTGAAGTTCTCAGGACAACTCATCTCATCTGAACTTTCTTCATGAGGCAAATATCCAATTGAAAAATGACTATAGCTGGGAACAGGAGAAAAGATTTTCTTCTCTGACCCAAGGGGGTGAGACACATGCTTCACAGTTCATAGGAGGAGTCCTGGGATGACTTTCATTCTAGTTACTAGCCTACTTTTCACCTCAGCAAAGAATGCATTGTCAAAAAGCATTCTGAATAGAGCTTTATAACCTCAATCTAAGTAGCTTCATCCTTTTGCCTTGAAATAGTAGCATGGACAATTTGGAGTTAGCTTCTAATTTCATACAATTTGTATTTCTAGTAAATGGGGAAACATGATATTTGCCTTAGATAAGATGTGTGTGTATATGTATGTGTGTGTATAATGATTTGCTTCCTTGCCTTCTAAGAATATATCACATCTTGGTTATTACAAATAAAAGCTTTGGAAATGTAGGTTTCTTTGTAAGCCCTGACTGCTTGTTGAACTCAAGCTAGATGCCTCTCTCTCTCTCTCTCTCTCTCTCTCTCTCTCTCTCTCTCTCTCTCTCTCTCGTTTTGAGGTTGTCCAATAAATGTTTGAAAATGCAACAGTTTTGCAAAACTTGATTTGATTTTTTCATTAGATCCATAAATAGCCAGTAATCAAAACAAAACTTTTTTTTTTTTTTAACTAGGCTGTACTTAAAAGCTGAAGAGCCTATTAACCATACAGTTTTGTGGAACATGTTCAACAGAGAGTTTTTCTATTTATACTGGGTTGCTGTAATTTGGACATTTCCCTTCTGAAAACAGCTTTCAGCTTTTCAAAAAAAAAAGTTACAATTTGAAGTCACAACTGGTTTATTTACTTCTTTATAAAATGTGTACAGAGACTCAGCATTTAACTTACATGCTATTTGAAAAGGCAGAACAAATTACCCTCAAAATATTATATCTCCTGATCTCTGGTGTCTGTTTTTCTTCTGACAAAGTCATACACTCATTACTAGGCTTAAGCAAAATGAAATAATAATAGCAACCAGGCATACAGTCCTCTCTTCTGTTTGCAGAAAGTTGTAAGTAGCACACCTCCTGGAGCATGGAGGGGAGAATTTGCCCATTTCCTCCCAACCCCCAGCACAAATCTGGAGTTTTACAGTCAAAAGGCTCGCTGTCTTCCCTACCAAAACTGTATGGCCTAGGGCAATTCTGTATTGGCATAGATAAGGAGTCCCTCCTGCCTTCCTCTTATGTTCTTCCTTCTCCCCTCAATAAATAATCTTGGTAACAATTTATTCTCAGGTCAGTCTTCTTAGGATCATAGATCTAGACATGGAAGGGACTACAGAAATCATCTAATCCAACCCCCTCATTTTACAAAATAGAAAACTGGGGCTCAGAAACTTGCAATGACTTTTCCAAGGTCAGATAGCAATTAGTGGCACAAGTCTTGTGATTCCAAATCCAGCACTTTTTTCACTTCACTAAATTACAAAAGTCATTTTGCCATAGGCAATGAAGCTTAATTTATGTTATACTAACATGCTGATATACACATATATTAATAAATTGATACAACAATAAGTATATTATTAGTGAAGTTAATTTATGTTATATTAGTAAATTGATATAGTCATACATGCAGAAATAGGTACAGATAATAAATAGACACATAAATTATAATCAGATAAAATTTATAGAGTATTGAAGGAAGAATTTTCCACATAGTAGAAAATGCTCTTTGAATTAGACTCAAGTTCCAATTCAGCCACAAATTAGCTATGTAGCCTTGATCGTCACTATCCTTTCTGAGCTATTTATATGATTAAAGTCTTGAAAGAAAGAGTTTCAAAAATATCTTTCAGTTCTAACATATATTTTTTAATTTGTTTTTTTTAACACAAACATGAACACTTCAATATAAAAAGAAGAAAAAGAAGATTGTGCATGCAATGGCAAACTTCAATAATATACAGTTTGCTTTAAAGCATATATTAAATCGAATATGGTTTAAAAATTGCAGCTCTGATATTATATGATTCTATGCTCAAGAGAGTCAAGGTCATAGATCACAAGAAAACAGAACATAGACTGGGGGCTAAAAGGAAGTTCAGAGGTCATCCTGGAGAATTTACGCAACTAGTCCAAGATCAGACAGCAAGCAAGTGATAGAGAAAAGATTTGAACCTCAGCCTTTTTTCTCCAAGTCCATCATTCGCTGTGTTTAGTGCGCTTTCTTCGAGTGAGGGCTGGATTGTAATAATTTCCTTTGCTAGTGGTATGTGTAGCTTGTACAGATGATGAAGCAAACCGCCAGGCTGAGGGAAGGACTATCCCAAAATGGGGCAAAGAAGGTAATTCAGGAGATAAGAGAAATCCAGGCTGAGCTGGTGGTAAGATATCCACTTAATGCCAAAATTCAAAAGACAGAGATTTTTCCGGAAAATGTGTTGCTTAAGTAGGACTGTAATACAGGAAGCATGTTTTTCACCTTCTCTGTATACCTAGAGCTTAGAACAGTTCATGGCTCATAATAAGCTCTTAATAAATGTTTGTTAACTTCACTATTTAGAGATACTATAAATGTGATTCATAGCTTAGATAACTTTTAGTAGATGATCTCTGATAGCACTGAATTTGGCATTAGGAGGACTTGGGAGCAGATCTTATCTTAGATATCCTTGTTGACTGCATGGGCCTGGACAAGTCACATGACCTCCCTTGGCCTTAGTTTCTTTTGTCTTTGAAGACTCTTCTGACACTAGATCTATGATCTATGACTTTATAGTCCCTAGGACTCTGAACTTCTGATTCTGTAGGCTTCTCATTCTAAGCCCTCATCATAGATGAGGTTCCTCCTGATTAGCTCCCAGAGACTACTGGTATATTTTCTCTCCATTAGGTTAGTCTAAGTTTGCATTCTTGCTCCCCAAAAGTTTGTATCTCTTGTAATCCCTAAATTACGCTGAACTAAAAACCTAAAAGTCATTTTTTGTTTGGTCCTCTTGCCTTCTATCTGGGATACCATAATTTCTACTTGATCTGCTGAAGCATTTCTGAGCAACTGGCAAGGACCCTGGTCTGGCCTTTTGGAGATGCAGGAATCAATCCTGGGTTTGGATAAGCTGTGGGAGGCAGATCACATGTATTAGACTCATAAGTTTTGTGGGCCATCAATTCTCTACCTGTAACTTAAAAGTAAAGGATTTTCCTACTTCAGTTATAAAATTCATGGTAGCTCAAAAAATCTATGAGAGAAGAAGGAGATGGAGAAGAAGGAGGAGAAGAACAAGAACAAGAAAGAGATGGAGGACGAAGGTGAGGGCAAGGAGGACAATGAGAAAGCATTAAAGGGAATGTAACATTGTGTGATAATGAAAATTGAGTGGGAGAATTTTTTTATCTTATGTCAAGAAATTTTGTTGCTTTCCTAATTAGAAAAGGGAGAAGAGTAAGATTTTTGTTCTGCTTGTTCAAAGTAATAGTTATTACTAATAATAAAAATAATTTTATATAGTACTTCTAGGCCTGTGAAAATATAATCTCGTTTTATCCTGAAAACAATTCTGGAAAGTTGGTCTTATTATTTTCCTCATTTTACAGATGAGAAAACTAAGGGAAGCAGATGTCAAATGACTTGCCCAGAGTCTCACAGTTATTAATTATCTGAGAACAGATTAGAACTCAGGACTTAATGACTCGACATTTAGCACTCCACCCACTAGTTGTCTTAGAAAGTTTGGGAGTTGACAGAAGAAAAAACATGACTTTTCCTAGGCCTTTCATTTTTAAATTACACAAAGAAACTGAAATAAAATATACTCCTTCATTCAAAGGTGACATTTAAATTCATCTGAATTCATAATATTAAATTGTGTTGTCATATTTGCATACGTTCATAACTTATGCAATAGAATTCCTAGTATTCTATTGCTATTTGGCATAATCACCCATTCAACTTAAGGAGTGAGTTGAAGCTGAAAGAGATGGGAATTTGTTTGATTCGAAGGGGTCACCACAACTAAATTTAAAGACTCGATTCATGGATCGGTATAATTGATTTAGTACTGAGCTTAAGGTCATAATAAATGTTTTGAATGTTACCCCTGACCCTATTAGCTGGGTGACAATAGGCAAGTCATTTAACCTCACTTTGCTTAGTCACCTCATCTGTAAAATGGGGATAATAACATCTATAGTAGCTCATACTTAGGTAGTTCAAACAAGGTAGACTCAAATGAGATAATACAGGTAAAGCAAAATATAAACAAATTCTGATCTTGATCAGTTATTTTTCAGTCATGTCTAATTCTTTGTGACCCCATTTAGGGTTTTCTTGTCGAAGATATTGCAGTGGTTTGCCATTTCCTCCTCCAGCTCATTTTACCAAGAGGAAACTGAAGCAATGTTAAATGACTTGCCCAAGATTTCAGTTAGTAAGTGTTTAAGGCCAGATTTCAACTCAGGAATATGAATCTTTCTGACGGCAGGCCCAGCACTATCCAATGTGCCACCTAGCTGCTCTATAAACTCTAAAGTCACTATGTAAAACACATTTTTATATTCCCATTATTCATTAATCTGCATTTAACTTCTGGAGTTTTCTTATGCTTAGTATAATGAGGAGAAACATTTTAGGATATGGAGGAATGTTTTTACTCATTCTGAGGGGTATGTGATATTGTGAAATTGTTTCCAAATAACAGTAAATGAAATATTCATTTCCAAATGTTACATACATGTTTGACATGTCTTTGATGAGGAGTGCCTTTGTAATAGGACTGATATCAACCAATGTTTCTCCTACAACATGTTAAATCCATGACTTTCCCCTATCCCCCACAACATGAATTAGGGTCACACCTTCTATTTACTTTCTGAAATTGGGATTCATTTTTCCCTAAAATGACAAAGTGGTACCTGATACATACTCTTACTTCATTGACAGTTTCTTAGCCACCTAAGGGCATTAAAAAGTCCAACTCAACTGGAGCTGGGCACCTCAGACTGAGTAAATTCCTGAGTACATGTGAATCCCCCTACCCTACTGACCAGATGACCTACTGACCAGATGCATTTCCATTAGGAAGTAAGGGAGGCCAAGTCTACTTGCCATGAAGGTAAGTGTCTCTTAATTCTTGCTACATATCCTTTATGTGTTAGAGTAAAGTCAAGCTCCTTTATGTTAATTGGTTGATGACTTATGAGTAAGTTATCTTGTCACAAAATTGAACTAAGAGAATGCTGGCCTCAGGTCCTCTATCTCTTACTATAGATATATATATAGATATCTATCATAAGGTTAAAAATTATGAAAGTGTGCATGTGTGTATGTATGTCAAGTTTTATACACACATGTATATATAAATAATATATGCATAGATGTACATACATATATACATGCAGATATATGAATACATACATCCAAGTAGGTACATATACATATATGCATTTCTCACCTGTCTGCACTCCCTTGGATTTCTTTTCCTTGTGCTAAGTAACTTCTTCTGCTCCTTGCTTTTCAGCTTCCTTTTGTGTGTTATCTTCCCCCATGAGACTGTAAAATCTTTGAAGGCAGGGAACATTTTTCTTTTTTTGTATTTGTATCCATAGTGTCTGGCATTGTAATTTGCCCATAGTTTATTTATTAAATTTATTTTTATTATTTTTTTATTATTTATTAAATGACATACTCTCTTTCTGAGTGTGTGTGTATACACACACTTACATGCATACATACATATACAAATATATGTCACTGAATATGTGTGTATACATATGTGTGCATACATATATATGTATACACACGTATATATTTCCTGTCACCAAACAGATATATCATGTATGCTTTTTTCCGTCCAGAAGTCTTATTCTTACTGCATCATGACAAAAGATTGTATTATCAACATAGCTGAGTAACCAATTACTATGGGCAACCATTTCTAACAACAAAGTGTCTCATTGGCACACATTCTCCTTGCTGAAGGGCCCAGAAATGTCTGATGCACTTCTCTTGTCAAACATATTTTCTGTATTTTAACTACTTAACTTCTCAAAGATTCTACAACCTGTTTCTTCAATAATCACACTAAAAGGCATTTCTGTCAGACCTTCCTTAAGAAATGGAAAAAAAATAATTGAGTTGTTTTGGAGACTCAAAGTATATTTTTTACAAATAGAGATGAGAGTAATAATGAAAAACACACACAGACTCAGAATTTTGGAGCTCTTAAGGGACCTTCTCTAACCTTCTCATTTTACAGGTGATGAAACATGCCAAAGGCATTAAGTGGCTTCCCACAGTATATACCTAGGTAGTATCATTAGGAAATAAGAAAAGAATTGTTATCTCAAATTATTCTTTGACATAACACTCTAGGTAGAGACATTATGTCGTAAAAGAGAGCACAAAAAGCCTAGAGAAGACAAGAGAACTTTGGTTGAAACCCAACCCCACAAGTCACAATCTCTCTAGGTCTCAGTCTCCCCATCTGAAAACCAAGGAATTAGACAACATGACATTTAAGGTCCCTTTCAGCTCTAAGTATGATCCTATCCCTTCTTTGATCCCAGATTCACAGGCAAATATATGTTACACTTATTGCATTGTTACTAAATTTGGCAGGATCACAAAACTAGAAGCATTGTCTGGATTTGAAGTTAGAAAAATACTTTTAAATGATGCAGAATATAAGGCATCTTCAATGAGGGTGTAGTGCAGTAATCATCCTTTCTGCAACATGAAGGTGAGGGCTTTGCCCTGCATACACTCTGCCTCTGATTGCTTGTCACCTGTTACGGATTGCTCCATTATCTGAAAAAGGAAAGAAACTGGTCTGCATTTAGGAACGCCCTGAATCAAGGAGTAAGTCCCCATGTAAAGGAATCGGGGGAAGTTTTCAATTGCCTAAAGTCCTCCAATCAGAAAAAGTGAAGCAGAAAAAAGTCACAGAGCCAAACTGGTACTACTGGAAAGAAGAGACATCGTGATAGCTTCAAAAACGAATAATCAGACAGAAGTTCCATGGGGCAAAATTTATATTCAGTAAAATCCTTTTCCATATCTGTTTTACTTTCTGTATTTGTCCAATGCTATAGTGCTCACTAAATCCAGAAAATATCATAACTCTCTTTGTTTTATTAAAGAATTTCTTTTGTTCTTATATTTTCCCCTATTTTTCATAAACTGTCAAATATAAAAAATTATATACCTTAATAAAAATCATAGCTAAGACTGATAAAACTCTTTAAGTTTTGGAAAGCACTTTGCAAATATCTTCTCATTTGATCTTCACAATAGCCCTGGAAGGTGGGTGCCATTATTATCAATATCTTACAGATGAAGAAACTGAGGCAGATAGAAGTAAAGTGATATGCTCAGAGTCGAAGTGTCTGATGGGACAGGAATTCACATTTTCTTGAATCTAGGTCCAGCACTCTCTCCACTGTGGACATCGTGTTGCCCCTAAGATTCAGCAGTTTGCAGCTCCATTTGTTATACACATACATCTACACATGTACATGTGCATACACAAAAATACATGTAAAATTCAATAATTGCATCTGTAATTAGTCTAAGAACACAATACATTACAATTCAAAATTGATAATTTTTGAGCAAATAAAACTTTAGATAATATTTTTATTTGCCTAAATTAATCAAGTCACTTCAGAGCTGTAAAGGTCACTAAAAAGTAAGCCTTGCTTATACTTGCATTTGTCTTCAGACTTTTAATTTTTCTCCATAGATTAAAAATTTCCAGAAAGTATGCATCTCTGCTCTTGAATAATAATAATTCATATTTTATAGAGACATCAGCTAGGTGGCACACTGCATAGAATTCCAGACCTGGAATCAAGAAGACATGAATTTATAACGTCACTTCAGATACTTACTAACTCTATAATCCTGAGCAAATCACTTAATTAACTTCTGGCTACCTCTGTTTCTTACCTCTGTTTCTTCATATATAAAATGGGAAAAATCATAGCATCTACCTGTTTTAAGTATCAATGAGACATTTTTGTAAAGCACTTTGAGAAATTCAAATGCTTTAGAAATCTAGCTTATTACACAGTGTATGGACAGCTCATAAAGCATTTTTCTCCAACTAAACCTCTGAGGTTGATAGTACCAAGTATTGTTATCCTTATTTTACAACTGTGGAAACTGATGTTCAGAAGGCTTAAAAAATTGACCACTTTCACAAGCAAGTAAGGAACAGAGTCTGGATATGAGATCAGATCTTCTGGTTGGAAATCAGGGCTCCCTCTACTCACTCCATGAATATTTCCCAAGTGCTGATCTGCCAATCTGGCCAAGTCTGTTTCATATTTGTATGGTTCCACCAAACTTTCACTACCTCAGATTCTTACTTTTAAATAAACAAACAAATCCCAGTTCCTCTTTCTTCTCCCTGTGGCCTGCTTCTCATATTCAGGCTTATAACCTTGGCACTGTTCTCTGTTCTATTGATTCCCTCTCCCCCCAATTTTCTGTATATCTCAATTGCATATAGGTGTTTGTGTATTGTCACCATTTGACAGTGAACTCCTCGAAAATGGGAATTGTATTTTATTTATTACTTTTGTTTTGTTTTGCCTTTCTTTGTAACCCCAATGCTTAGCACGGAACCTGGCACGTTGTTTGTGCTTTAAAAAATATTTGCTTACTTAATCTGACTCCTTTGTCCTACATTTCTAATCAATTGCCAAATCTTACTTATTTCTATTTGCTCAACATTTTGGCATTTTTAATCTGTTCTCTTTGCTCAAACAGCCACCTTAGCTCAGGCCCTCCTTACCCACTGACCTAGAATATTGTCTAGCTAACTTCCTCCAATCACTTACTTTAGTTCATTTTCCATACTACCACCAAAATGATTTTCTTTAACCCAGATATAAACTGGTAGCTACTTAACAACCAGCCTTCTCCTCCCTCTCAAAAAATGTATGCACACTTTACATTTGATCTGCACTAAAACTTTCCTAAGTCTAGCCAATCAACAAAAAAAAAATCAATCCCTGACTTGTAGTGATTGCTAGTTGATGAGTTGTAAATGCTCACACTGAAAATTTAGCAACGGGTTCTCCAGCACATCCCTGACTTAAACACATATATGACCATCTTGCAGGGCTCCTGGTTAAAATATAAATAAACTCTTCTGTTTAGCTTTTGGAGCCCTTCAAAATTTGAGCTGACAATATTTCCAGGCACATTATACATTACTCCCCTTCCTTCACTGTGTGATCCAGCTAAACTTGCCTTCTCTCTGTTCCTAATACAAAGTTCTCCATCTCTAGTCTCCATGTCTTTTCATTCCATGCTGCATTTCATTCCCTCCTAATCTCTGCCTCATAGAATTTTTCTCCCTTCAAGATATATCCACATCTTTAAATGAGAGGGCTAAAATAAATGTTTTCCTAATGCCCATTTAAGTCCAAAATCTATGTTTCAATAATCAAATCAATGAGGATACTATGATCCAATGGAAGAGGACCCCATCAAAGGGTTCTCCTTGGCTTATGTTGGCTCCCCAGGCCTCCCATAGTATTTTTAAATTTATTTTTAGTTAGGGAGAGCCCCCCGACCATTTTTTTAAGAACAAAATCTCACAATCATGGACTAAATGGGAGTTACACGGAATTTTCTAACCCCAAGTCATATAATTGTCTAGCCTGATGGTCATCAAACCATTTTTTTTTAATCAGTATCTATAAACTGAGCACACATATCTCCAATATCTATATATTTGGGTATTTATAAATAACATAAATTACATGAATTATAATACACTTTTGTATATATTGTTGGAATGTTGTCTCCCCCATTAAATTGTAAGCTCCTTGAGAGCAGGGACTGTCTTGTGCCTTTTTTTTGTACCCACAGTGCTTAACACAGTGCCTGGCACATAGTAGACATTTAATAAATGTTTACTGATTGATTAACTCATACATTGAAATAATATTCAATCCTAGAGTTAATAGGGAATCAGTGGTGTTTCCTGAATAGAATGGTGAGATCTGCACTTTAGGAAAATACCTTTGACAGCTCAGTGGATAATGAATTGGAGAGGGGCAAGATTGAGAGACAGACTGAGACAATTAGGAGCCTGTTTTAGTAGTCCAGGCTACAATAATTTAGGAAGGGTAGAATGCAACTCATCTTCTCATATTCCACTTAATTATGTACCCTTATATATGCCATTACATATACCTTACATAAATTAATTACATGCCCCTAAATTATATACCCTAAATTATATACCCATGGGATCCCAATGAGCTAAAGGCCAACAGATAGTAACAGAGAGCAGCTCAGCAATCACAAAATAGCAGTTACTAGAGAGACAGTAGAGGCATGATGACACTCTGCAGAGAGGATATGACACCCAGAAAAACATTCTCATTTAAGCATTATTAGAAGCATTATTGGTTTCTCTAGTCAGGCAATTCCCTACATTTGAGTCCTCTATATATCCCTGGCCACAAGTGTCACTTATATGAGTGTCTACCATGTTTTGTCTCTGGATAGGTATTTTTCCTGTGTGTGCTCTTTTTTCCTAACACTTGGTAGCATTTTGAGAGAGTGTACCTCATGCATGTACAGGAGTGGGAATGTTTTTGTCACTTTATTTGCTATGTTATTTGATTAAATGCCTTTTGTTTTGAATTATGTCCTTTGGGTGGCTAGTAAAAATACAAACATCTGTGGGGACTAGTAAACTATTTTCCCCCATGTTTAAAAAGCATCTTAAACCTAGGGGAGATTTTCTTGAACCTTATCAAATATGAGAAGGTTCATAAGGTGTTACATAATTTTTTTTTTTAAAAAAAGCTAAGGAAATAATAAGGAAAAATCCCTCCCATACACACTGATTATACTACTTTATTGTAAAGAGAACATGCTTAGTTCATTCACCTAAAAATTTTACACTTCCAGATTAACTCTTTGCTGCCCCACACATTCGCTGATGTCATCAAGCAAGTAATCAAGAAGTTTCCAGGGTGGAGGATGGGGGAGGGAAGAAAAAAAGAGAAAAAAAAATTTACTGGATAACTTTGTTATATATTTAACAAATTTATATTCAATAATATTTATATTTAACAACAATTTACCAATATTTATATATTTAGTTTATATATTTAAGTTGTACGCAGTAGATATGCAGCTTCATGTGCAAACATCTTTTTTGTTATATACTATATTATGAAAATGCTTGTTTTATTCCAAAAATTAAAAATACAATGTTTTTTTACAAAAAGAAGCCTTAATTTTCACGTGATATTTTGCTAGGCAGTGGGGACACAAAGACAGAAGTGAAATAATGCCAACATGTACACATATGGGTATATAGAAAATATATGGGGGGGAAGAGCCAAGATGGTGGACTAGAAAGACACACTTAGGCAGGGTCCTCCCCACAGCCCATGAAATACCTGTAGAAAGGGACTCTCAACAAATTTTGGAACAGAAGTGGAGAACAACAGAGTGGAGGAGATTTCCAGCCCACGGTGACCTGAAAGACCCACGGAAACGTCGGTTGCACTGGACTAGGAGCCGAGCACGGGAGCCCAGCTCAGCCTTAGTCAAGCAGTGGCCACCAGACTCTGGGAGGAAGACACCTTGGGGGCGGAATCTCCAGTCACAGCAGCGGGTCCTCAGATCCCTCAGCTCACAGGCACCAAAGGTCAGAGACAGGGTTTAATCAGCAGGCCAGGAAGGGAGAAGGGCTTTCCCGTAGCTCCAGAAGCAGGAAATGGCCAAAGAGGGTGCACAGCAGCCCATAAGGGAAGCTCCATTGTTGGAGCATAAAAACCCCTGGGGGCACTGAAGAGCTGAGTCTTGCCTCCGCCCTGGGTGGAGGCCCTGGGAGAGCTGGTCTTTGTCTCACACTGAATGCCATCCCTGCCCATCCAGCTTATCTGAAAATCAGCCCCAGTGCTGACTTGGGAACTGGAGACCAAGTGGCTATGAAGAAGTATCTGCTAAGATTCTGGGCACAAAAATCCCTCTCTGCATCCAGACCAGAACACGCTTGATTGTGCCACCATGGAGGAACGGAGATCTCACAGATTCCCAGAGTATACCCTACTCTTGACAAAGGACCCAAAAGTCAAATAACGGATTAGGAAAATGCCCCCAAAAGGGAAAAAAAGTAAGACCACAGAAGGCTACTTTCTTGGTGAACAGAGATCTCCTCCCATCCTTTCAGATGAGGAAGAACAATGCTTATCATCAGGGAAAGACATAAAAGTCAAGGTTTCTGTATCCCAAACACTCAAAATAAATATTCAGTGGGCTCAGGCCATGGAAGAGCTCAAAAAGGATTTGGAAAATCAAGTTAGAGAGGTGGAGGAAAAACTGGGAAGAGAAATGAGAGAGATGCAGGAAAAGCATGAAAAGCAGATCAACACCTTGCTAAAGGAGACCCAAAAAAATGCTGAAGAAAATAACACCTTGAAAAATAGGCTAACTCAATTGGCAAAAGAGGGTCAAAAAGCCAATGAGGAGAAGAATGCTTTCAAAAGCAGAATTAGCCACATGGAAAAGGAGGTTCAAAAGCTCACTGAAGAAAATAGTTCTTTCAAAATTAGAATGGAACAGATGGAGGCTAATGACTTTATGAGAAACCAAGAAATCACAAAACAAAACCAAAAGAATGAAAAAATGGAAGATAATGTGAAATATCTCATTGGATAAACAACTGACCTGGAAAATAGATCTAGGAGAGACCATTTAAAAATTATGGGACTACCTGAAAGCCAGGATCAAAAAAAGAGCCTAGACATCATCTTTCATGAAATTATCAAGGAAAACT
This sequence comes from Notamacropus eugenii, assembly GCF_028372415.1. Lineage (NCBI taxonomy): Eukaryota > Metazoa > Chordata > Mammalia > Diprotodontia > Macropodidae > Notamacropus > Notamacropus eugenii. Next base: position 364,757,079 of record NC_092876.1, on the reverse strand, counting down.
GCCCTGAGATTCTAGAAACAGAGGGCAAAATAAGTATTGAAAGAATCCACTGATCACCACCAGAAAGAGATCCAAAAAGAGAAACTCCTAGGAACATTGTGGCCAAATTCCAGAGTTCCCAGGTCAAGGAGAAAATATTGCAAGCAGCTAGAAAGAAACAATTCAAGTATTGTAGAAATACAATCAGGATAACACAAGATCTAGCAGCTTCTACATTAAGGGACAGAAGGGCATGGAATATGATATTCCAGAAGTCAAAGGAACTAGGACTAAAACCAAGAATCACCTACCCAGCAAAACTGAGTATAATACTTCAGGGGAAAACGTTATCTTTCAATGAAATAGAGGACTTTCAAGCATCTTGATGAAAAGACCAGAGCTGAAAAGAAAATTTGACCTTCAAACACAAGAATGAACAGAGGCATGAAAAGGTAAACAGCAAAGAGAAGTCATAAGGGACTTACTAAAGTTGAACTGTTTACATTCCTACATGGAAAGACAATATTTGTAACTCTTGAAACTTTTCAGTATCTGGGTAGTTGGTGGGATTACACACACACACACACACACACACACACACACACACACACACATGCACACACACACACACACGCACACACACACAGCACAGAGTGAGCTGAATAGGATGGGATCATATCTTAAAAAAATGAGATTAAGCAGTGAGAGAGAAATATATTGGGAGGAGAAAGGGAGAATTGGAATGGGGCGAATTATCTCTCATAAAAGAGGCAAGCAAAAGACTTTTCAGTGGAGGGAAAAAGAGGGGAGGTGAGAGAAAAACATGAAGCTTACTCTCATCACATTCAACTAAAGGAAGGAATAAAATGCACAATCATTCTGGTATGAAAACCTATCTTACAATACAGGAAAGTGGGGGAGAAGGGGATAGGATGGGTGGGGGGGATGATGGAAGGGAGGGCAGTGGGAGGAGGGAGCAATTTGAGGTCAACACTCTTGAAGAGGGACAGGATCAAAAGAGAGAACAGAAGCAATGGGGGGCAGGATAGGATGGAGGGAAATATAGTTAGTCTTACACAATATGACTATTATGGAAGTCATTTGCAAAACTACAGAGATATGGCCTATATTGAATTTCTTGCTTCCCAAAAGGAATGGGTGGGGAGGGAGAGATGAAGAGAAGTTGGAAGTCAAAGTTTTAGGAACAACTGTTGAGTATTGTTCTTGCTACTAGGAAATAAGAAATACAGGTAATGGGGTATAGAAAGTTATCTGGCCCTACAGGACAAAAGAGAAGATGGGGACAAGGGAAGGGAGGGATGTTAGAAGAGAGGACAGATCAGTGATAGGGGCAATTAGAATGCTGGGCATTTTGGGGAGGGGGGAGGGGAGAAATGGGGAGAAAATTTGGAACCCAAAATTTTGTGAAAATGAATGTTAAAAGTTAAATAAATAAATTTAAAAAAAAAGAAAATATACACAAAATAACAACAAGATAATTTTAGATAGAAGGCACTGGTAACTGGGGGGATAAGGTAAAGATTTTTGTAGAAAGTGAGACAAGTTGAATCTTGAAAGAAATTAAGGTTTCTTAGAGAGCTACAGAAAGAGAAAAGTGTGAGGGACAGTCACAACAAAATCACAAAAACAGGAGAGGGAATGTTTTGTATGAAGAAGAGTGGAAAGGTTAATTTGTCTGGGATATAGTGTATGTGTTAAAAGAAGAAATATGTAATAAGACCAGAAAGGTAGGTTGGGGCCAGGCAGTAGTGTTTAAAGGCCAAACAAAAATGTTTTCATTTGATGCCAGAAGTAATCTCATCTTCTGGGTTGCTTTTTACTTTGACCAAGCTGCTGTTGTCATCTAATAGGCTTCTTTTTTTCACTGTTTTGGCTTCTGTGGGTTCAGTACTGTGTGTCAACTTGTAGACAGCTTTTTCCCACATGGGCTATAAACCTTAGCAGAGGGTTTTGTTTTTATTTTTCTCAGTCTTTTTATGAGTAAGACCCACAGATATACCTAGCCAGTACATAGAGAACAATAATCCCCCCAGGCCAAGTCAACCTTTATGAACTCTCTTTGGTTTCCCCAGGAGCAACTGCCTGATTATAAACCAGTAGTGGGGTTTGTATGAGTAAATTCATTTCAATTCACATCATATCCTTGGTTGCTATTTCTATGACCTTAGATACAGTCCTGAAGTTTCACTTATGAAGACTGAAAAGGTTGGGATAGCGATGGTAACCTTTTTATATTCCTGTAGCAGTATCTGAATTGTTCTTCTTCCTACACACTATATAGACAAAATAAAAGTTCAGCAATTTTATATTTAGGGTAAATGTTTTTGTTTCATTCATTCAGAACATATATTTATTAAGTACTTACTATATGTCAAGCACTGTGTTAGGTATTTCAGACAAATAAAAAAATAGTTGTTGTCCTCCAGAAGCTACTGAAGATAAACAATCTGTACAAATGTAAGTAAATGGCAAATATTTACAAAAGGAACATTTGGGGGTCTAAGAGCAAGGAGTGAAACCACCAGCTAGGGAGATTAGGAAAGGCCTTATGTAGAGATATGTCTAAATCTTTAAGGCTTAGAGGAATCTAGGGATCCTAAGAGGTGGAAGAGCATCACAGGCATGGGGAGATGACTGTGCAAAAGTATGGAGGCAAGAGATAGAATGTCATGTATTGCTGGCAGATTAATTGGGATGAAATGAGGGGTATTAGTATGAGAAAGTAGGTTGGAGATACAATATAAATGGCCTTACATGCTAAACAGAGGAGTTTGTCTTTTGACATAGATGCCAAAGTGAGCCATTGAAGTTTCTTGAACAGGCAAGTGCCACTTCTTTTTTACATAGCTTTTAATTGTTGGTTTGTTTTTAGTATTTTTAATAGTACTAACCTGGTGGCTATGTGGAGGACTGACTGAAAATTAAGGAAACAGGAGCAGAGAGAACAATTAGGAAACATTGAAATAATCCAGGAAAGAGATGATTAAGATATGAACTGAAAAGGCTGGTCTGTGATTATAGAAAAACAGGCTGATGTGAGACATTTTGTGGAGGTGGAATCAATAAGACCTGACAACTGATTGGCTATCGTGTAAGAGGAGAGAAAGAAGACAATACTGACTTTTAGGGTATGATTATGGATTGCTGAAGGATGGTGGCACCCTCAACATAAATGGGGACATTAGTGACCTTCATGGCCAATAACAAAACTATTCAAAGCTTTCCTAAAAAGGAAAACACTGTACACAATAACAGCCAAATTGGGTGATGACTAACTTTGATAGACTTATCTCTTCTTAGCAATGAAAGGATCTGAGACAAAAAAGACTCATGATGGAGAATGCTGTCCACATCCAGAAAAAGAACTATGTAATCTGAATGCAGATTGAAGCTTATTATTTGCTCTCTCTCTCTCTCTGCTCTCCTCTCCTCTTCTCTTCTCTTCATCTCTTCTTTCTCATGGTTTCTCCCATTAGTTCTAATTCTTCTTTATGTTTACATGCTGTCTTGGGGTGGGGGAGGAGAGATGGTGAGAAAATTTGGAACTCATAATCTTATGGAAGTGAAGATTGAAAAGTAAAAATAAATTAATTAATTTAAAAGACCAAAAAAAGCTACCCTAAACTTCTCAGAAATCAGAACAGAAGCTTATTTAAAATGAGGGCAAAATATAGGAAAATTGTAGTATTGATGTTCCAAAATTTCTTACCCATTCCAGCCTCTCTCCTTAGCTCACGAATTCTAATGGTGCTATAGGTTTAACCTGAAATATATCATAGAATTATAGTATGCTGGAGTTTAAAAGGATCTCTCAAATAATCTAATCCAACCCCATTATTTTAAATGAAGAAACTCAGATCCAGAGAGATTAAGTGGAAGTTTTTTCACAGTCAGAAGAAGAAATCACATCTTCTAACTCTGTCAAGTGGAGGGGCACTCTACTCATTCTTTTATAAGTGTTAGGGTAGTAGATCTTTCCCTTTCTCACAAAAACATCAAGAATTTCTCTTCATCAAGTTATCAAGTCAATAAGCATTATTAAGTACCTACTATGTATCAGAACTGCGCTTAAACACCAGGGATATCAAGGCAAAAAATAATCCCTATTCTTAAGGAGCTCACATTCTAATCAGCAGAGCACATACAACCCACTATGTACAAAGAAGAAATATACAGGATAAATTGTGGTTCATCCACCGAGAGAAAACACTAGTATTTGGAAGGACTGGGAAAGGTTTCATATGGAAAATGAGATCTAAGTTGGGACTTAAGCAGAATATAGGACTCAACAGATTTCTTTGGTTTTTCAAATGCCAGAAATAAATATCTAAAAATGGACAAAGATAATGAACTGCATCCCTAAAGAAAATCTGTCTAAACGTTTAAAATGTGTTTATGACATTCTCAGATTTTGAAATGAAAATAAGTGGGGCCTTTTTTTAATCCAGAAAAATATGGTTATTATCAGAAAAATAATCTTGTACCATTTAGGGAATTTATTTTTTACAGAGTATAACAAAACTATTTACATTTTCTTACTCTTCAAAACATGGCCACTTTGCAGATGGGGAAGAGGGAGCAAATTAGGAAAAGTGATTTCTCTGAAAGCACAGAACAAATATGTGATGAAATTAGAAATTGTATGTCAATTTGAACCACATTGTCCACAGGAATGAGTAACATGAAAAATATTCCTTCTACTATTACTCATTGGCCATAATGTGTCCCTTGGAGATAAAGAATCAAGTTTGAGGAAGATGAGTAGATCATTCTTCTCATATCCTCATAACAAGCTGGTTATTTTTCCAATACCATGCATAAGTAATGACTCTCCATTTCTATAACAAGGATCTCCTTTGTACATATCTGTCTCAAGGAACTAGAAAACACAAGTCATCTCTTCACTGAACTCTTCTGTATTAGCATCATGAAAATAATTCCATTTGACCAAGTTGATCTCTGACAAAATGTGCTTTATAGTCCAGGTATTTTAGGACTCATCATAGTGGTTATTACGGCTTAGTTCCTTAAAATCAGGGCATTTTGACATACATTTTTCTTGGTGCATTCACTTAGGCCTAATATTCTCTTGTGTATATTACACAAGAGGATATGATTTTCTTCCAAATCAGCATGCAGTCTAATGAATGAAAGCAGTCTCCAATTCATGAAAGGGCTGTGTTTCAAAAGTTTATTGGCAAGTCATCTGTTTGGAACTCAGAACACATTGCTCCATAGGGTAAAAAAAATATCTTATACTTGGTGTTAAGAGTCTCAGGCCAACCCAAAGAAGCCTATTTATTCAATAATATGCAGTAGATAAGCTATTACATTACAAATACAATCCTACATTCTGGGAGTTTAGGGCAGGGGACCATGTAAAGCAGGAAGTGCCAGCACCAGCTGATTCTCATTAGGGGAGAGGTAGGTTCAAAAAGCAGAATAAAGCATTCCTAGAGCAAACAAAGCATCTCCCTGCTTCTTGCAAGCTCTCCAAAATCCATCCCAACCCCAGCAAATTCCTGTTTCTTAATTGGTAAATGCCTTTGTTTTGCTAACTCTTACTTCTCACCAATTTTTCCCTCCCCCACCGTCATGGAATAATTTATCAGTGCAAATAAAACATCTGTGGGAGGGCACTCCTTAACTTTTTTCATATCCTATTAATTTACTTTAAATTTAAATATGAAAATGTAAATACATAATATGAAAAGAAAAACATTATAAACTCAAATATTAAAACAAATACAAAAAAAGCAACAACAAAAAAAGCATTGCCATGTGCACAATGTAAGAGGATTCCAAATTTACAGCAATAAATTTCCATTTCAAGAAAGTCTATGTAATAAATACTACATATTGTGTTCAGGGCTGTCCATCTTTTCTTTGCTTCCTTATAGGTTTTCTTTTGTTCTCTGCTTAGCACTTTTTACTTTGTTCTTTGTTTCCCCTTCCTCTCCCTACTCCCAAGAAGGCTACAATGAAGTGAGGAGATATATATATATATAAAAATACATATATACGCACACACATACACATATGCACATACACACATATACATATGCATATACACACATATATACATATACACATACACACAAACATATATACATATACTTAGATATCTATAATCATATTCATATAGAGACATATACATTCATATGTATCTATGTAAGAGGTATTTGTATTTTTAAAAAAGGATTGAGCCTTAATCAAAATGAAATTTTAATTAGTAGAAGTCGAGGTGGTGTCGTAGTCAAGCGAAAATTCAGGGAGTATGAAGCAAATCTGAATTTTGTTTGACAGTAGATGAAGTCTGAGTAGAGAACCACTCTATAATGTCAGGATCCCAATAGTATCTTCAGCACAGGTCCTACCAGGAGTACAATGCCTACTTGGGAATACTCCAGATAAGCTTATGCTCACCCATGACTGCCATAATCTCTTAAGAGAGTTCCTCATCACTGGCTAATCTTCTATGGTATCTTTTCCCCAAATTACTAGATTTTTCCCAGTGTCAGTACAATGAATATTAGACCACTTTTGGTGAGTGTTTTCCTGTAAAAATCATGTCTAATTGGTTTCTCCTTGTAGCTGTACGGTACCTTGCTCTAGATCTTCATTATATGTGAATTTGTATGCCATACCTCATGCATGAGGCTCAACTTTGGCAGTTTGTGGCCTCTGTCTTGGGCTTATGGATACAAGTAGTCTCTGTGCTATCAAATAAGGTGAGACAGCCATTATATGAACATTATATGAACTCATCACTGCAGAGGAGCTCTTTGTGAACCTGATCACTATATCGACTCTACCAGAGACCAGAGGTCTTTAGACTCTAGCTGATATACAAGAGGTGGAGAAGTAGGACCAACATAGCATCTATATTGTTTATGCCTCTCAAAGGTTCCTTAATCCCTCTACTTCTTGATCCACAGATTTTCTATAACTATAGGTTTCATCAGAAGTTTCACAGCAGTGTCAATGGGTTCCAGCAGTGACTTTGGAGGAGGGAAAGGACATTAATTTGTGTGCATTTGCATTTAGATTTGTCCTTTGAAGAATTTTATTTTTTTTGTAAATATTAGAAATATTAGATTAGAAATATGAGGTAATGAAGAAGAAGAAGCTTATGTCCTGCTTTATTTGGCTATATTACTGTTCCTGTATTTGATTTCTTCAGGTATGGCTGGTCAGTCAGGTCGGTCAGGTTTTCCCAGCAGTTTTCTCAGTGCCCTCAGGCAACTCTCTAGAATTCTTAATTGCAGAATAGTTACAGATCTGCATTGATGGATGGAGTTTCCTCTCTCTGTTGCCTACACAAATGAAATCACCGATACAGATGCTGAAATAAAATACATCATTGTGCCTTGTGTAGGCATTCCATGAATACTCAGGCCAGGTAGTTAGATAATGATTAAGTGGATAAGTGCTGGGCCTGCAATCAGGAAGACCTGAGCTCAAATTTAGACTCAGACACTTACTAGCTGTGTGACCATGGGCAAGACATTTTAACCTCTTTATGCATCAGTTTCCTCGACAGTAAATTGAGGATAACAGCCTTGCAAGATTGTAGTGATGATCAAATGAGACAATATTTGTAAAGTGCTTAGTACAGTACACAGTAAATGCTACATAAATGCTTATTCCCTTCTTTTTCCCATCAAGCCCCTCAAACTCAGTTCCTCCTCCTATCTGATCACTTAGGGAGGTATCAGGGGACTAAACCAGTGCAGCTCCACTGATAGCAGAACTCAAGAAGAGATCCTGGCTGTCCTCTGTTTCTTCCTTAGTTGTACAACTTGAGAAGTTGAGAGGTGCCTGTTCTGCAGTATCAGCCAGGCTAACAGGAAGTAATTTCTTTCTACCCTCTCCTAAAACGTGTGAGATTAGTCAGGGTCTCTAACCAGGGTCTCACAGATCTAAGTGGACAAAGGAGAAGAATGAAGTCCCCTCTTAACAAGGGACCATTTCCCCAAGACTCAAAATCATATTTAGTTTTCTCTTTTTAAAAATCACCTTTTCTTACTTTTGTTTCTATTTTTTCCACCATTCTCAGGCTCTAGAGCTTTTTATCTTTTCTTTTTTCTTTTTTTAATGGATGAGGTTCAGGGACTTACTCCTTGTTTATTTGGTTTCCTTTCTAGTTACTTCTTCTCTCCTCATTCCCAGTCCTTTGCAAAATAACAAACTGGTCATGTCTAAAAAGGTTTGAATCCTTTTGTATCTATAGTCTATTATCTCTCTACCTAGAAGTGAGACACATGCTTCACCATGCATTCTGGGAGGAGTAGTAGAGAAGAGATCGCAAGACCTTAGATTTAGAGTGGGAGTAAGAGTGCTCTCAGAAACCATCTATTCCAACGGTTTAATTTTAACAGTTGAAGAAACTGTGGGACACATAGGTATCAGAGATGGGATGTGAACCCAGGTCTTCTTGACTCTAAGTCCAGTACTCTATGATTGTTTTCCTGAAAATACATTTCTAAGGATGACCCTTGACCTCTTCTTCAGAACACCAAGCTCAAATATTCTGGCTGCTGTTACTTCTCAGCAGTTCCATTTCTACTATGTCAGAAGGGGATGCTAAAGCTGAAGGAGAAGACACGGTTTTCTTTCTGCCATTTGCCCCACCCCCCTCAGTCAATTGAATGAACTTGCTGAGCAGAGGCCCTCGTTGCTCTGCGGTGCCCTCTTCTAGTCTACTGCCTGTGGTTTGATGAGGAGACAGCTAGCCAGATGTTTTCTCTCTAGGGTTTTATCTATCCATCACTTGTCACATACAAGGAAGCAATAGCCTGCTGGCTCTTGGGATTGTCAACATTTTCATCACACTAACTCAGATAGGGTTCCTTCATGCAATACAAATTAGAACAATTTTAAAATTATTTTTTAAAGGGCAGGCAGAATGAAATAATGTATAAGAAACTGAATATACAGAGATTTGAGGGGGAAAATGTAATGATGCTAGAAAGATAGGGGAGCAATAAAGCTTGATGGGAACTGGTGCATGACTTTAGCTGACAACATTACTAACAACATAATTTTTTATATTCCACTTTTATTTTTCCTACAAATAGCATGCTATATCCAGTGAAAAGCATACATGGAATTATACTTTTTAATACTATTATTTGAATGTAGCAAGGCATAAACACAGTCTACCAACCAAATTTTGAATGTACTATATAATTCATACATATGGCAACCACATGTTCTGAACACATGGTCTGAGAAAGGATTTTTTTTTGATTTGTGAATTTATTTATGTGAAATTCCCTCAGTATTCATGGGTTCTACAACTACAAACCCGAGGGTCAGTCATGGCAACCACAGCACTGCTCCACAATAGACATCAAAAACACTCCATAAATATTAATATGATAGAGAATACAGATTTGCGTGATTTTGAAAGTAACTGGCACATTCCTTTAGTTTGTGACTCTTCCTGTTTTGTACTTCTTACTCTCTGGCAAATGCATACATATTTTTATTGTCACACTTAATGCCTTAAGTTATTTCAAGACTCTTTGTCAAAATATTAAAATTTCCTTTATATTTCCATTGTTACCAGTGACAAAGATAAGGCTATTTGGAGACTGTTCCACATTTCTAGGTTATAGAGTTATTATATCCATACACCAACCTTAGAGAATACGAGACTAATTCATTTATTCATTAATTTGACATGATAGTGGGTGCCACTGCTTGATGGCTTAAAAATGGAAGGACTAAGATAGACAGACATTTACCTGGATTAAGACCAGTTTCTCTTTCCACTCTGACAAAGTCACTGGGTAAGTCTGGGCAAACTCCTTTAACGCCTCAGTTATTCAATCTGTGAAACTGGAAGTTTGGTATTTATGCTTCTTTTTCTTTAGGATCTCCAAGAGAAATAATATAATGAATACTCATCAATATTCCTATGGGTCTATAAGCTCATCAAGACAGTTTTTTTTTCCTGCAACACATACATTACAACTCACATGTGCCTACTTTTCCTGTGCTATTTTCTTCCAGAGCCTCTCATAATTTGATCACAGGGGCTTTTATACAGGGGTATGCTGGAACCAGTCTGAATCATCTTGTAAGACCAATTGTTACATTTTCAGCATTAGCAATTAAAACTTGGAAATGTACAAAATCAGGGCTTGATTTATAATTTAGTTTTATATTTAAGAAAGTGATGGAGAAAATATTAATAATGCAGATTAAAGTTAAAAGAATGCCATGCATGAAGGGGTTGCTTGTTGCCTTGTTAGTTTAATTTTTTAAAGACAGTCAGCTGTTAAACATTTACCTGTACCATCTTGGATCACCTAAGGTACTGGGTGCTTTCTTCAAATTCTTTTGGCATTGGGAAATTGCACATGTGAGATCCTGGGTTTAGAGTACATGAGACTTCTTTTAAAGACTGGCCCTACTGGATACATGAGTTTAACATTACTTCTGAAGTATTTTGTGTTGTCTTCACATCATCACTTGCTCACAGGATCAATCAAAAGCCATAGGAACTCTGCAAACTGAATTAAGTATTTTCTAGAACTTATCCTCTTATACCTCTACTTGTGGGTAGTAGAAGAGAATGTGATTGTGAAGAAACAGGGCAGATGTGCTAACCTATGTCAAGAATGTATGTATGTGTGTATACATATATGTGTGTATATACACACACATATATGTATGTGTGCTTTTATATATGTATACATACATGTGTATGTACATGTGTACACTTTTTATATATGTATATGTGCCCATTATTTTGTTGAATTGATACAATTATACATAAAGTCAGTAAAATATAAGCAAGTTCAGAAAATTGAAGATTTACCAGAGGTAATTCCTCAAGAACTAATTATAATTGTATAAAACCAAAATGATCCATATTTTTTAATTAGGTAGTTCATATGACCACTCAAGAGAATCAAAGTTAGGGGACTGAAGGTTGTTCACTCTCTAAGAACCGCAGAAAGCTTGTCACTTTCCCAACAGGACAGAGAAAAAATCAACAGAGTTGAGTAAGGGACTGATCCATCTCCTGTTTTAATGGGACCCGCATACTGGTTAAAGCTGCCACCTTGTGGTTAAGGTTTTTGTTTGTTTGTTGTAAATATTTTTACAGTTTTGGAAGTATAAATTGATTTTATTTTAAAAATGAATGTATGTAGGAATTCCTGTTAAAGTAGCCTTCTGAAAATTCATAGAGGAGGCCCATCTCTCTCACCCAAAGTTCAATAAATATTTAAAATGGAATTATATCAAATAGTAATAAAAATAAAAGATAAGTAATAGTAATCTTCATTATCCAATTCAGAGCTACACAAAAAGGCAGACAGAAGTCTATGGAAAACTGAGAGAGGGTTGCCATGATGGACACCAACACAGACTTGGTTAAATAAACCACAGGCCTGATCAGAAAAGTTTCGGGGGCACCTGGTGACTATAACACTTTGTTCCTATGAACAGGAAGCTCAAAATGCCTAAACTGGGAAACTCCAGGGAGATTAGGAACTCACTGAATTATCTCTATGTCCCAGGACAGGAAGCAGGGATGTGGAAGTCTATATCATTTTAACTGGAGATATTCCAAATGGACCTGAGTCCCTAGCACTCTGGGCATAGATATGGCAGAGGTCTAAAACATGCCAATGTTCTGTGTTCAAACACACCATAAAAAGTGACAAGCAGCAGGAGCCCCTGGAACCAAAGTTCAGACCAAACAAGGTCTGACCACCCCATCCAAGAAAGCAAAAGGAATGGAATCTGGCTCTAGTGCAAGTCTCAAATCAAGAATTAAAATCAAATGTAAGAGTAAAAAGAAGAGTACATCAAACATTCTAAGTAAATATTATTGGTCAAGAGATACCCAAAAATAATTCCATTCCACAACTGCAATCAGAACCTGAAATGGAGTAGTGGGAAGGAAGAGTTCAGCTAGAAGGATTACAGGAGTATCTGAAGACAATTAAGTAAGAAGCAAAAATGAAATTATACCTAATCCAAAAGCACTGGAGGAAAGAACTAGAAGAATAATATATAGTTTAGAATATAAAGTGGTAAACCTTACCCAAGAAACAGCTATCCTGAAAATATAATGATCAAATGGAGCTTATTCTATGAGACCAGAAATAATAGAAAAAATAAAAAAAGATTGAAGAAACAGAAGTTTTAAGGGGAAGGTGAGAGAAAGGGAGGAAGTACTCATAAGCCAAAGAAACCTTGAAGTATAAATCTTATGAGGCAAGTGTTAAAAGTGCGAAAAATGAAAATGTAACTAACATTGATCAGGGTCTGGGGCATTAGAGTGAATAAAGATCAGTTCTGGATCACTAGAGTCACTCATATTAACTCTCTTTTACCACCTTCTACTTTCTAAAGGGGACAGGGCAAACAAGGGGGGAAGAGGAGAAGCCTAAAAGGAAAAACACAATTACCAATTAAAATTAGGAACATGAATGAAATTAATTCATATATAAAATGAGAGGAGAGTTGATTAGAAAATAGAATCTGATAACATGTTGTTTATAAGGAACATATTTGCAACAAATATTCACATGAGTTTTTTTTAATGGGTTACAGCAGAATTTCTTACGCAGAATGAGTTAGAGCAGAATTTATTCATGTAAATTCTAAAAAGCAGAGATATCAATCAGGATCTCAGATAAGGCAATAATAAAAATAGACATAGTTAAAAGACACAGAAAAAGGAAACTCTATTATGCCTCTACACATCATAGATAATGAAGTAATATCTGTACTTAATCTTTTAAAAGCTATTAAATGCTTAAAACTTTAATTTAATTAATTAAATTTTAAATTAATTAATTTAAATTAATAATTAATTAAAAATTAAAATTGCTTTCAATGATATATTTAATTACTTTTATTAATATTTTTATTAATGATTATTAATATTAATTATCAATAATATTAACAGCATAATAATTATTTTGTTAATTAGTTGTAACATTGATTTTTTTATTAATGAACAAATAATATTTGTTGATCTTTTATATTTTTATTTTTAAAATGAATGTATTCAAAATATCAAAGAATAAAATAAGTTTCAATGAAATAATCCTCCCACATTGACCAGCATAATTAGAACAATTAGAACACTAACCATAAGGGCTAAATTTATGGCTGTTGTGCTCATTACTTAGTTCTAACTTCCTCTACCACTATGGAACGAAGGTGGTTGGTTAGAGTTTATGGGGGGTTGTTGTTGTGTTCGTCCTTCTTTGCCAAAGAACATGCCATCAGAGAAATGATGACATGACTTGCACTTGACTTTGTTTTGAGTGAGGGCTGTGCAGGTCACCAGCCTCACTTCTCCTCCACAGCCATCTGAATTCAGTGACCAGATATTTCTCAGGACGATTGGACATGAACTAGGATGCACTGGGAGACCAAGGGGCCAAGGTCTATACAGGCACTCACTTAGGGTATGGTATCGCCTATTTATTGAATAGGCCTGTTAAAGAAGTAGCCACGGCAGGACCCCTTTAATGAGGTAAAGAAAAGAAAGATCTCAGGCTGGGAGGGAAACAGCAACAGTTACTATTGATAATCACTCTGAAGCTAGGAGGGTCCAGAAGAGAGCCTTTAGGCAGGCGACAGGGGCCCAGTGGTCAGACAATGGTGTCTGAGCTTCACAGTGCAGTAGGTTTGTGTTTGTCCTTCGTTGCTGAAGAAGACCATGCCATCAGAGAAATGATGACACGACTTCCACTTGACTTTGTTTTGAGTGAGGGAGGGCTGTGTAAGGTCACTGGCCTCACTTTTCCTCCAAAGCCATTTAAATCAAGGGACCAAATATTCCTCAGGATGACTGGAGATGACCCAGGATGCACTGGGAGACCTTGATCCCTTAGGCCAAGGTCTATGCAGGTACTCCCTTAGGGTGAGGTAACACTCATTTATTGAATAGGCCTGTTTAAGAAGTAGCCAGGGCAGGGCCCCTTTAATGAGGTAAAGAAAAGAAAGACCTCAGGCTTAAAGTATGCTAATCTGTTATCAGCTTTTGACAACAGTGCTCTATGTTTCTGTCTGAAGTGGAATTTGTGAATAGTTGTATAGCTCAATAGTATTTTTTAATTATCTCCTTAACAGCCCATCATGTCAAAGAAGACCAGGAGAATGCCGAAGGAATAAAACAGATTTTTAAAATGAGGATTTTTATCTTGTTTCTGCTAAAGATAAGATACTTTGAGATACTGCAATATCAACATTAAAGTAAATCAATGCTCATCAGCATTATAACACTCATAAGGACTACAAATATTTTAAATTAGAGGGAGAGGCACAAAAGATTGTATTGCGGAAATTAAAAGATGAAAAGAAAAAGCAAAAACAATTCTTTGATGCAGCAATAAGAAATAATGCCACTGAAGCAGCTCATAAAGTAGCTTATATACTTGGGAAAAGGGGAAGCCATTCAGTGATGTAAAAATTGTGAAAGAATGCATTGTCAAAGTTGTAGGAAGCTTAGACCCTGATTATGTTTCAAAGTACAAACGACTATCTCTTTCAAAGAGAACCATAACTCACTGGCTGCATGAATTAGCTTTCAACTTAACAGAACTTCACGCAATACTTCAAAAGGAGAATATATATAATTCAATCATTTTGGATAAATCGATATTGACTCAACACAGGTTTTATACTTCATTCGAGTCATAACAGAAGATTTTCTTTGCCACAAAGAATTACTTCCTTTGGGCATTCTTGCAAACAGAACATGGGGAACAGCTATCTTCACCAACTTTCAGGATAAATGTCATGAAGCTGGACTGAATTTGGTAAACCTAGTGAGTGTATGTAAAGATGTTGCACCTTCCACGACAGGAAAATATCAAGGGTTTATTGCACAGAGTAAAAAAGTATTACCAGTTCCAGATGTTCTCATTTCTTTTCGTTGTTATCTTGCATCAGCCAAGTCTCTACCCTAAAGCTAATATTTTAAGTGACATTTCACAGCAAATTATGAGTACTGTTAACTATATTCATGCAAATGAAAAATGGCATCATCAGTTTTGTAACATGATAAAGCTGAATGATGAGGTATTCAGTCTGCATTTGCCATATCATTCTAAAGAGCATTGGCTATCACAGGGACAGATTTTAGCCAAAATTTTGTCTCTGTGAGAAGAGATAGTCTAATATTCTGAAGAGTAGAATCAGCAATGCAAATTATTGAAAGATTTCTATAAGAATGCTGCATTTCCATGCGATATCATGTCAAATCAAAATGACTTTGCAAGGTAAAACTAAGTCTATATATGATACGTGGCCCAAAAAACCAAGCATTTAAAAAAAAAAAAAGCTGTCTTTTTTCAAAACACTTCTTCAGAAGGAAATTTTGGATGAACATGTTTCCCAGTTAGCAGAGGTCATGGATGAGCAGGATGATATATATGAATCATTTGAAGAATACACAGCTATTATAAAACTATTAATTGGAGAATACAACGAAAAGTTTACTGGCTTTGAGAATCATGACATCATACTCAAATTAGCATTTCAGTCTCATCTAGTTGTTATCACCAAGGCACCTAAAGAACTACAGATGGAATTGATTGAGCTCTCAGTAGATGATAGTTTAAAGTCATTGTCTGATGCTAAGAAAGATCCAACTGAAATACAGAAAAATATAGTAGAATATCCATGCCTTCTGCAGCATGCCAGAAAAATGCTTTCTTGCTTTTCAACCACTTACTGCTGCGAATATACATTCTCTTATCTTACCCAAATCAAGATGCCCTTAAAGTCACAAATGGCTGAAACTGAAGGCCTCCATACTGCAACCAAATATTCATGTTTTCCAACAAAAAACAAACACAACAAAGTCATTTAGTTAACTTTAAAATTAGCAAATAGTTTTCATTTTTTGAAATTATTAAGTACATACTAGTTAGATTTTTACAAAATAGTGTATGTTTTTAAGTATATCTAATTGAAGTTCCCCACCCCTGACCTAGGCCATGTGTGCCCATTCCTCCCCTCCTCCCCCAGCTCCACTCCTAACTTTTACACTTCTCCTGTCTCCATCCTGCACTCCTTTTTTCAGCTCCTTTTAGTGTGTTTGTCTTTCCCCCATTTAAATGTAAGCTCTTTGGAGGCAAAAACTATCCATTTGCTAATATTTGTATGGGAAAGTCCTTTGAAGTCTCTAAATCCTGAGAGACTCCATCAAATCTGTTATTTTTGGTTTCTGCAACCCAGGGCTATTTATCTCCATATTTTTAACTATATTTCATCTCTTTAGTTTCAGCATATGGCTGTGACCTATATCTTTTTGGACTCTTGCTTCTGTCATAAACTACATTAACTTTTTCCTTCCTAACTCCTTATGATTTGAACATTTAGTAAGTGCATCATCTAGGCCTTCATCCAAAAGTGCAAGCAGAACAAGATCTGGGAAGGAGCGCTGGAGTCCTTCCTCCATGTGGTTGTGATCCATTAATCTTTATTCTTTAAGTTGGGTCATATAACTAGTATGTGAAACCACCTAATTATTTTGTCCATATATTTCTGTCTTGTTGACAAGAACACTGTGAGAGATTTTACCAAATAAATACCTGTCTGAATTTAATACAGTCCTTGGTACATAGTAAATTCTTAGTGAATGCTTTTTGACTTACTTCTTTAGAATGAAAAGGAATATACATATTTTTCTGCTATATATGGCACTTCAATAAAAATTGACCATGTGCTAGGTCATAAAAACCTCATTAACAAGAAGAAAAGCAGACTACATCCTTTACTGGTCCTGATGGAATAAATTTATAATCAATAACGGATATTTGAAGAAAGGATTCAAAATTAAATGGCAATTAGAGAATTTAATGATAAAGAACTTACAAGTTGAAAAAAACAAATCATAAAAACAACAGACAATATCATCAAAGAAAATGACAATGGGACAACATTAAAAAATCTTTTGGGAGTTCTTATGGTAAAATTTAAATCTCTAAACACTTTCATAACTAGTCTTAATGATGAGAAACAGAGGAAGTAGAAGAAGGTAAACAGTGAGAAGAAAGGGAGAAAGATATTTCTGCATATAGAAAAAAGATAGGAAGAAAGAAACAAAGAGTATCAGTTGAAATTTTTAATGCACTGAAAAGAAGAGAAAGAAAGTCAAAAGGAAATAGATAAGCAAAACAGTTTTAGAATTAATGGCTTGAATATATTACATGCTGTAAAAAAGAAAACTATATATAACAGAAATTTAGTTTCATCTACAATCCTTTGTTTCTTTTCTTCTTTGTAATATATATTTGTTAATAATATATAATATGTATATTTGTTATATGCTAGTATTTGTCAAATTCTGAACAAAGATAAAAACTTAAAAAATAAGTAAATATGTCCTTGCATAGCTGTGTGTAAAGCTGATATTTGTATATCAAACTATGTTTCTCACCAATTTCCATTATAATTACAGAGGCATATTCCCCAGAAAAATTTAGTCTGAATATATCATAATCACATTTAAGAATCCTAATTTGCATATTAAAGAAGTATCTACCTTTGCAGACTATTGCATATATTGTTCCCATGCAAACTCAGAGAGTTATTTAAAAGAATAATCAGTTCACATGATCTTTGCACAATCACTTACTAAAATACAACACAGAGTTCATTCCCATTTTTATATTTTGTTTTATTTTTTCACTGACTCCAGAACATTTGAATGTTAAAACAGCTATATGACTCAATCTTTTATTTCAGAAATTTAGAAGCGTAATTTTAGGTTCCATTTCAATTGTCCAAGAGAAACAAACAATCCTTCTGGATCTCAAGGTGTTATTCTAAAACGTCTGTTTATTGACCTGAAAACTGATAACAAAGCTGTGATAAGTTTCTTTCTTATAAAAACTCCAATGGAGAGGAGAGATGGAAAAGGTACCTTTGTCCCAAGGGACACTTCTCAGAAGTAGAGTCTGAGTCTGAATCTCAGAGTGGGAGAAAAGAGAATAGGTCTCTTTCTCTACCACACAGTCCCTACATGACTTCATACATTCCAAGTGTCTATCTGTGCCTATTGCAAAGGTAATGAGTGTTGTCCATGAAAACATGGGTATGAACTCTACCTCCTTTCACCTCTAGCCCTAGGATGAAGTAAGATAACAAACACTTCTGTTTTAAAATATTTAAGCCCCACCTAGAGTCCCTCTGTGGAAGTAAACACCTAGTCAGGCTTTCCAGATACTTGATTCAGGGTGTGAACCGCTGCAGCAGGGCCTTTCTGTCCTGAGGAAATCAGAGAAACTTAACACTCAACGGATTTTCTCTCTTGCAACCCCTCTCCTACAGTGCCTTGCTATCCCTGGTCTAAAACCTAATTATATGGACATTTGAAAAATATCTTTAGCCAGCAGGGTTCTATTTGGAATGAAAACTTTTTCAAAGTGAAGTTTTACTCCCAATAGCCTGGAGGGGAGCTTCTATTCATAATCCAGTTATCAGATAAGTATCCTGAATCTCTGTGTACTTAAGTACTTTAAAAAGTACTGTAAAATCTAAACATACTCTAAATGAGCTTGGCCTATACAAGGCATTAGGGAAATGTAGAGTAATTACATGCTACCAGTTACCTAGTCACAGCTAGGAGCTACATCAGAAAATGAATCTTGGAAATGCTTTGAGCTCAGCACCAGCCATAAAGTTCAACACTGGTGACAATGCTCTTTCAAAACCTTCCTCATGGCTACATTGACCTGAGCTTCAAAGTATCTAGAATCAGGTTGCCCATGGAGCAAACAAGGGACAAAAGGTCTAAGTGAAGTGAGAGGAATAAATAAAAGTTAGAGACAGCAAAGAATACCATGCAGGTTTGGGAAAACAGATGGATTACTTTGCCATGTTTGCCCAATGGGACCAAGGAAGAAAAGGAGAATATGTGGGCTTTGTTATGGGATAACAAGTAACATTTTTATCATTTCTTAAAATTTGAAAAGTATTATATCACTTGAACCTAAAAATAACTTTGAGAAGTGCTTACTTCAAAGAGAATTATCACTCATGTTTTGCAGATGAGGAAACAGGCTTAGGGAGCTCTCAGAGGAAATTGCCCAGTCACATGACTGTGAAGTGTCACAGGAGGGATTTGAACCTCGGTCTTCCACAATCTAGGCCCAATAGTCTATCTGTTATAGCATGCTGTGCCTCCTAGCCTCTATTACCTATATCAACTTACCTAGGCCTCTATAAAAAAAAAAGGATTGTGGATTAAATTGTCTCTATAGTTCCTTCCAACTCCATATCCTATGAATCTCTTGCTAAATAATACCTTATATTTGTAAGGTCCCTCTGTCATATCTGTTATCTCATTTAAACTTCCTAAAAAGTTTGTGAAGGGAACAAGGCAAAAATTATTCTCCTCAGACTTAAGAACATGGAGGAACTGATACAGACTCAGGTTTAATTATGACTTTCCAAAAAGTGGACACCCAGTGAGTGACTAAGTCAAGACTCTAGTTCATCTCAATCCAAGTCCAATTTCTATTTCACTAACTGGGTATCTAATATGAGTTTGAGTAGAGCAATCTTCCTTTTAACTGGAGTGAGTAGTGAGAAAACCAATGCATTCATCTCAAGAATAAATTATAGACTCAATGGGAATCACTGAAACAATCATTTCAACATAGTATGGGGCCTCAAGAGGGCAAAAAATGCAAGGCAATCTCCTTCCAAAAAGAATTTTTTTTAAAAATAGGAACTGAGATTAGGCTAGCATTCTAAAGAGAGTCTTACAGATGCTGAGTTTAGGAATGGGGATAAAGATGATAACAGTAGCCAGGCTAGGAACTGGAACACATACAAACATCTGCATAACTTGAGGTGTTTGGTATCTTCCAATGAACTAGGAAAGTTCATGTGCTGGCCACAGGTTTTACAGTCATCCCTTTAAAATACCTGAATGTGAAGAAAAGCTATTTAAATCAATAGCATACCTTCCTGGGCAAAATTGGTTTTAAATTTATGATGTGTTATGGTTCAATCTGACAAGCTAGTACACATCATAAATTTTTTTAAACAATAGGATTTTTTGTTAAGTCAAAGCAACTGAGATTTTTATCTGGCAGTGGTTGGAGAGCTGAGGCTAAAGTAGAAGTCTAAGAATACCCAGGAGAAATAGTTCTAATTCTGGGGAAGTACTTACCTTAGAAGGTGAAGGTGTTTTGTTAGATCATTATAGAACTCTAATGAATGGACTTTCTTGGTAGGAGAAGGAAAGGAGAAAGTTAGCTACTTCATCTCAAACAAACTACCTCCCTTTAAAAACTCACTCATCCTTAGCCCTCCCCCACCCCCCAAAGTAGGGAAAAGCATTGAAGTAAGGAAGCATTTATTAAGTGCCTATTTAACAAGGGAAAGAGAAGGGAACAAATATTTTTAAGCACCTACTATGTGCCAGGCATTATACTATGCACTTTATATATATATATATATATATAATCTCAAGAACACTGGTCCAGAATCCTCCTTCCCTCTACTCGTCTCCCCACCCACCCACCCCTCCACAAAAAGCAAACAGGGAAGGGACAAGGGAATAAGCACTTATTAAAAACCTATTATGTGCCAACCACAGACACTTTAAAAGTATCTCATTTCATCCTCACAATAACTCTGGGTGGTGTTGTCTCTGAATCCTGCTTGGGGTTTTCTTGGCAGAGATACCAGAGTGGTTTGTCATTTTCTTCTCCAGTTCATTTTACATGAACTGAGGAATGAGGATGAGGAAACTGAGGCAAGCAGGCTTAAGTGACCTACATAGGGTCACACAACTAGTAAGTGTCTGAGGCCAGTGCTAAACTCAGGGAGAGTAGTCTTCCTGACTCCAGGCTCAGCAATCTATCCACTGTACCACCTAACTACCCCAGAAACCCTGGGAGGTAGGTATTATTATTATCTGAATTTCAGAATTCAGGAAATTGAGGCAGAAAGAGGTAAAATGACTTGCTCAGGGTCACATACCTAGTAAGTATCTGAGGCTGGATTTTAATTTAGATCTTCCTAATTCCAAGCCTAGCACTTTATTCATTAAGCCACATTCCTGCTTCTAATATCCATTAATGAATATAGGAAATTGTGGACTATGCTTTTATTTTCTTTTTCTTTTTTGGTTGTAGCTATTTTTTCATAAGCTAAAAAGTTTCAAAGTTTTATAGAATCTCTGAGTTGTTAGGTATTTCAAGGATCATGTAGTCCAGCCCCTACACCTAAGGCAAAAGTAATCTCCTATATAATATCCCATCAAGTACTCATACAACCTCTACTCTAACACTTCTTCTGAGGAGTAACTCATTACATGTAAAAAAAATCCCTTTCCTGTTGGCAGAACATTAATCACTAGAAAGATCCTCATAAAAAAAACAAATCAAAGCAATATGTGCATGTATACATAAGTATATAAGCATGTATGTGTGTACACAGCAACATGTATATGCATATGCCCATTCCTTGTGCATATGTTTACATATACATTTATATACACATGTGTTTATAATATAACAATACATGTGTTAAATATGGGAAATTTTTTGCATATTTGTTAAAATATTTTTATTTATTTTTTCATTTCAACAAAATGGAGAGGGAAGAGAGAAATTAAGTAGACTTGTGTTTAAAAAATAAATTATAAAAAGTTCTTATTTCTATAGAAAAAAAATGCCTTCTTTTAACTCTGACACACTATTCTTAGTCATGCTTTCAGAATGCCCCCTCTGTCTTATAACAATTCAAATATTTGCAAATTGCCATCATCTCTGGCCTCAAGTTTTGGTGGTGTTATTACTTTTTGTTCACCAGGTAAATGTTTCATTGACTGACAGTTTCCAAGTTCTGTATTCCAGCATAGTGTAAGGGCTTTCATAATACATCTCATGGATTCTTTATACACACTTTAAAATATTTGCTCACAACAAAACTTCTGACATCGTAAATCCATGTGCAATACCTCCCTATTTTGTAGCTTCTTTTTCGCCCCCACTCCAGCTCCTATTGCATGTGGGGCCCATTGAGCTGTAAAACAAGACACCAAAGCAGCAATCACAAATTTCTCCTTGCCAGGGTCAGCTGCTGAGTTCACTCAACTCTCTTCTATGATGGCTTAGTCACAGCTAGAAGACATTGGAGTTGCCTGTTACAGAGTAAGTCAAGACTAAGATTGTCACTGACAGTGCAAGGGCCTATCTGCTCTGGAGTTAGCCCTGCTCGGTCACCAAGTCCATTCCCTGTGGCCTGAATCTTGGTTCTAGAGCTTCCCCAGAGTTTCTGACTCTTCCTCTGATGACCAATCTAGCTGGAAGGATTCATTGAGCATCTGGTGGATATTCCTTTGACAATGTCACTGGGAGTGTTAAGCAGATCCAAACTGTGGATTTAATAGTTCTATTGGAAAACAGGCTCAAAATTCAATCTATGGACTTTCTGGAGATTAAAAGCTGCTGTAGGCTCAAAACTGCTGGGTGCATTATTTATTAGTATGAATCATTTTCCTATCATTTTGTTCTATTTAATTGTTTATCAGGGCTGAAGAGGAAAAAAATAATTGTATGCAGGATATAAGAATGCTTGTCTGCTTCTGTTGAGAATTCTTTCTATTATGCCAAGGTCATTTAACTGGGACCGTGTAGATCATCACAATTTTAAGATGGAAGCTAGGTTTGGCCAGTAGGCTAAGGCTCGGTGCTAATTTACAACTGGGTAAATCCACCTCCATTTGACAACAGGTTGGTGCAGTGAGAGGGGAAGTTAAAGAATACAATGTCAATGACACTGATTTGAGTTTAAATTCAGAGTACAGGGCTCAATACCTGACTCTGCTACCTATGACTTGTGTCTACTTCAGCCTCAGTTTCCTCGTCTTTAAAAGAAGGAGGTTAGATGTGATAACCTCTGGTGTCCCTTACATATGTAAAATTATGACCTTATCATCTATAACCTGGATTAAAGTCACAATCCCAATATTTATTAGCCATAAATTATCCTAGGCAAGTTTTTTACTTCTCTGGGGCATAGTTTTCTCATCTGCAAAATGATATGGTAGAATTTACCTAACCAGATTGTTATGAAGGTCAAATGAGCATGTATACATGAAAAACAAAAAAAATGAAAACTGCTTTGCAAACCTCAAAGACCTATATAAACATCAGACAATATTGTTATTTTTCTGAGCAAGGACAAGGTTTAGAAATGAATGTTCTGACTCTAGTGAATAAGTTGCAAAAACATAAACACAGCCATTAAAATCAGCACTGTGATCTGAAGCTTTAAAGTATGCTCTTGGAAAAGAAATATTACACGCTACAAAAGCCAACCTGCTGGCTAAACAGCATACCAACAGATAGTGCTAAGAGCCACCACCCTGATCAATGAGCCTACCCATTCTGTTTCAGCATTCAGGTCACCAAGGTGAGAAAGTAAGTCTGATTTTTATATTTTAAAGAGGAAAGGAAATGTGTTTTATGGCCTTTTATTCTTTATTTGAAGATTATCATAAAGTAAGAATTTCATATTGCAAAACCCCTGAACAGAAAACCTTTAATACGTACTGTCATGCATTGCAAAGGGTTTCATGAAGTGATGCACCCTATAATTTCCCAGTGAATAAAATTATCAGGGGCAAAGTTAAAAATCTGCCTCCTGAAATTAAAGAATTACTTTGAAATGGACATAGCCCTCCTAGATAAAGTTTATTTACATTGATCTTGTCAGCATATTTTCTTTGGTTCTTTAAAATGTATTGATTTTAATAACTATTGATTTTATTAAACTACCCCAGTTAGCAGATTTCAGATATAGGGTCATTTTGGGGATGAAGCTTTCCTTACCAAGTAGGAAAGTATATAATCAATGAAACCAATAAGAGGCATAGAGCTACATATATTGGTCGTGTTAGCATTTAAGTGATCTATAGAAACACAATAAAGCAAGGTTTGATAATCAAGGAGAGTTGCAGCTCATTAGGGAGCTCTCTCTGAGAAGCAGTCCCACATAAAAGGAAATGTCACATGCCTTCCATTTCTTAACTCTTGTCATTCTTTTAGTATCTATTTAAGGGGCTATTCTCTCTATTTGCTTATTCGCTGCTGAACAAGACAGCTGAAAAATACAAAAAACAAAGAAGGATTGTTATCCCTGATAACTCATGAGGTAAACTAGTCTCCTGCTTGGATAGATAAATCAACATTTTAACAATCAAGTCTAAATGAAGGTAGTCCAAGGAAAATGTTTAACAAAAAGAATTAGAATGAGGTTAGTAAAGAAGAAAATGATGAGTGCTAGCTGACCAATCTTAAACAACTGTGTGGTAGGTGGAACAGACAGGCACTGATCTCATGAAATCATCTAATGGAATAAAAACCCTAACAAAGAATTAAAACAAAGATGGAAGACTTTAATTGAAAACTTGATCAATTAGCAGAGAGGCCATAAGAAGGAGGCAGTGGAGCATGAAATTTGATTAAACCGAACCATACGTCCCACTTCATTTCCAGTGATGTTGTGAAACTGATGACCTTGGAAAGCGAAGATGTTTGATGAGTATAAAATAGCCATTATCTGAATGGTGGTTAAAATCTAGTTCTGATGGTGAGTGTTGTACAATAAGAGAGCCTTTAAATTAAGAATCACATACATATTCAAAACTTAAAGCACATAGTAATAAATTTGGATAATTGACACACAATCCAAATTTATTATATGAGATCAGTGCAGCTGGAATGCAGGAAGTGGCTTCATTTCACGAATCTGACAAACTGAGCAGATCGGAGCTTGCTGACTAGTCAAATAATATCTCATTTTTGGCTCTAGCCCTGTACATTCTTCAGTGGCAGAATGAAACAAGACCTAAATGCCAAGGATGTGCCCGGCAAGAATGAAAATGTGTAGGAAGGTTAGCCTTCTCCCAAAGCAAACCTTTGCAGAAATGCACTTTTACCCTTTCCAACTGAAATGAGCTAGAAGAACACTGTCAACTTTCCTTTTTGTTGTGTTACAGTGGACATTATCACCATTTGGAATCATTTTAAAGAACCAACAAAAAAAAAAAAAGGAGGAGGCGGTACAGTGAAAAGGCTGCTGGATTCAGATTTAGAAGACCAGGATTCAAATATTGGCTCTGTTTCTTATTACCTATAAAACCCTGGGCAAGTCATCTAAATTTTCTAGATGCTAGTTTCCTCATCTCTAAAATGATGAAGTTGTCTAGCTGACCTAATAGTCATCTTTTAAATAATGATCCTCGGGGGCGGAGTCAAGATGGTGGAGTAGAAAGACGCACATACGCTACCTCTGAACCCACTGCCCATAAAATATCTGTAAAAAAAGAACCACCGGCAAATTCTGGAGCAGCAGAAGCCACAGAACAATGGAGCGGAGGAGATTTCGGCTCCAGAGAGCCTGAAAACCTCTCGCAAAAGGTCCCTCGCGCCCCGGACCCGGAGCAGAGCCCAACCCTGCCTCAGTGGCACGGCATGGAAAGGAGCGGATCCGAGCAGGCTTCAGGGAAAGAATCTCCAGCGGCCGCGCGGGTCACCCACCCACAGGTGAAAAGGGTCGGTGAGAGGGTCTCCTCGGCGGGTCGAGAGGGGAGTGGGGTGCCCCCATACCTCAGGCCCCCTCAGGAGGCAGCAGCAGAGGCGGGAGCAGACAGGGGCTCCCCAAGCAGGCAGAAGCCCTGATCCATTGTTGAAGGTCTCTGCATAAACCCCCTGAGGGAACTGAGCCCTTGAGGCAGCCTTGCCCCAACCTGAGCACCTGAACTTAATCTCACACTGAACAGCAGCCCTGCCCACGCCCAAAGCCCTGAGGCTGGGAAGCAGCATTTGAATCTCAGACCCCAAGTGCTGGCTGGGTAGATCTGGAGGAGAGGTGGGGGTGGAGAGGACACTCAGAAGTCAAGTCACTGGATGAGAAAATGACTAGAAAAGGGAAAAAAAATAAGACTATAGAAGGTTACTTTCTTGGTGAACAGGCATTTCCTCCCTTCCTTTCTGATGGGGAGGAACAATGCTTGCCATCAGGCAAAGACACAGAAATCGAGGATTCTGTTTCCCAGCCCACCCAATGGGCTCGGGCCATGGAAGAGATCAAGAGGAATTTTGAAAATCAAGTTAGAGAGGTGGAGGAAAGACTGGGAAGGGAAATGAGAGGGATGAGGGAGAAGCATGAAAAGCAGATCAGCTCCCTGCTAAAGGAGAACCAAAAAAATCTTGAAGAAATTGGCACCTTGAGAACTAGCCTAACTCAGCTAGCAAGGGAGGTGCAAGGGGCCAATGAGGAGAAGAATGCTTTCAAAAGCAGAATTAACCAAATGGAAAAGGAGATTCAAAAGCTCACTGAAGAAAATAGATCTTTCAAAACTGGAATGGTACGGATGGATGCAAAGGACTTTTTGAGAAAGACAGATATCTCAGAACATACCGCGCAGATTCGAAAAATGGAAGATAATGTGAAATATCTTATTGGAAAAACAACTGACCTGGAAAACAGAATCAGTAGAGACAATGTAAAAATTCTGGGACTACCTGAAAACCATGATCAAAAGAAGAGCCTAGACATCATCTTCCATGAAATTATCAAGGAAAACTGCCCTGAGATTCTAGAACCAGAAGGCAAAATAAATATTCAAGGAATCCGCAGAACACCGCATGAAAGAGATCCAAAAAGAGAAACTCCTAGGAGCATTGTGGCCAAATTCCAGAATTCCCAGGTGAAAGAGAAAATATTGCAAGCAGCTAGAAAGAAACAATTCAAGTATTGTGGAAATACAATCAGGATAGCACAAGATCTGGCACCCTCTACATTGAGGGATAGAAGGGAATGGAATAGGATATTCCAGAAGTCAAAGGAACTAGGACTGAAGCCAAGAATCACCTACCCAGCAAAACTGAGTATAATACTTCAGAAGAAAAAATGGTCTTTTAATGAAATAGAAGACTTTCAAATTTTCCTGATGAAAAGACCAGAGCTGGAAAGAAAATTTGACTTTCTAACGCAAGAATGAAGAGAACCATGAAAAGGCGAACAGCAAAGAGAAATCATAAGGGACTTACTAAAGTTGAACTGTTTACATTTCTACATGGAAAGACAATATTTATAACTCTTCAAACATTTCAGTATCTGGGCACTGGGTGGGAGTACACACACACACATATGCACACACGCACACATACATAGAGACAGAGTGCACAGAGTGAATTGAAGAGGATGGGATCATATATTAAAAAAAAAATGAAATCAAGCAGTGAGAGAGAAATATTGGGAGGAGAAAGGGAGAAATTGAATGGGGCAAATTATGTCTCATAAAAGAGGCAAGCAAAAGACTCATTAGTGGAGGGATAAAGAGGGGAGGTGAGAGGAAAAACATGAAGTCTACTCTCATCACATTCCACTAAAGGAATGAATAAAATGCACACTCATTTTGGTAGGAAAACCTATCTCATAATACAGGAGAGTGGGGGACAGGGACATAAGCAGGGTGGGGGGGAGGATGGAGGGGAGGGGATGGGGAGGAGAATGCAATACGAGGTCGACACTCATGGGGAGGGAAAGGACCATAAGAAAATAGAAGTAAAGGGGGACAGGATAGGATGGAGGGAAATATAATTAGTCCTATACAACACAGCTAGTATGGAAATCATTTGCAAAACTAAACAGATATGGCCTATATTGATTTGCCTGTCTTTCAAGGGGAAGGGGTAGAGAGGGAGGGAGCTAAGGAGGTTAGAACTCAAAGTGTTAGGACCAAATGTAATGTTCTTACCACTGGGTAACAAGAAATACAGGTTAAGGGGTCAAGAAAGCTATCTGGTCCTACAGGACAAAAGAGAAGATGGAGACAAGGGCAGGGAGGGAGGATAGAGGAGAGAGCAGATAGGTCACAGGGACAATTAGACAGCTCGGGTTTGGGGGGGGAGGGGATAAAAGGGGAGAAAATTTGTAACCCAAAATTGTGTGAAAATAAATGTTAAAAATTAATAAAAAAATTAAATTAAATTAAATTAAAAAAAAGAAAGAAAATAACACCTTGAAAAATAGGCTAACTCAATTGGCAAAAGAGGGTCAAAAAGCCAATGAGGAGAAGAATGCTTTCAAAAGCAGAATTAGCCAAATAGAAAAGGAGATTCAAAAGCTCACTGAAGAAAATAGTTCTTTCAAAATTAGAATGGAACAGATGGAGGCTAATGACTTTATGAGAAACCAAGAAATCACAAAAAAAACCAAAAGAATGAAAAAATGGAAGATAATGTGAAATATCTCATTGGAAAAACAACTGACCTGGAAAATAGATACAGGAGAGACAATTTAAAAATTATGGGCCTACCTGAAAGCCATGATCAAAAAAAGAGCCTAGACATCATCTTTCATGAAATTATCAAGGAAAACTGCCCTGAGATTCTAGAACCAGAGGGCAAAATAAGTATTCAAGGAATCCACAGATCACCTCCTGAAAGAAATCCAAAAGGAGAAACTCCTAGGAACATTGTGGCCAAATTCCAGAGTTCCCAGGTGAAGGAGAAAATATTGCAAGCAGCTAGAGAGAAACAATTCAAGTATTGTGGAAATACAATCAGGATAACACAAGATCTAGCAGCTTCTACATTAAGGGATCGAAGGGCGTGGAATACGATATTCCAGAAGTCAAAGGAACTAGGACTAAAACCAAGAATCACCTACCCAGCAAAACTGAGTATAATACTTCAAGGGAAAAATTAGTCTTTCAATGAAATAGAGGACTTTCAAGCGTTCTTGATGAAAAGACCAGAGCTGAAAAGAAAATTTGACTTTCAAACACAAGAATGAAGAGAAGCATGAAAAAGTAAAAAGCAAAGAGAAGTCATAAGGGACTTTACTAAAGTTGAACTGTTTACATTCCTACATGGAAAGACAATATTTGTAACTCTTGAAACTATTCAGTATCTGGGTACTGGGTTGGATTACACACACACACATGCACACACGCACACACACATAGAGACAGAGTGCACAGAGTGCATTGAAGAGGATGGGATCATATCTTAAAAAAATGAAATCAAGCAGTGAGAGAGAAATATATTGGGAGGAGAAAGGGAGAAATGGAATGGGCCAAATTATCTCTCATAAAAGAGGCAAGCAAAAGACTTATTAGTGGAGTGATAAAGAGGGGAGGTGAGAGAAAAACATGAAGTTTACTCTCATCACATTCCACTAAAGGAAGGAATAAAATGCACACTCATTTTGGTATGAAAACCTATCTTACAATACAGGAAAGTGGGGGATAAGGGGATAAGCAGGGTGGGGAGGATGATGGAAGGGGGGGCATGGGGAGGAGGGAGCAATTTGAGGTCAACACTCATGGGGAGAGACAGGATCAAAAGAGAGAATAGAAGTAGTGGGGGACAGGATAGGATGGAGGGAAATATAATGAGTTCTTACACAACACAACTATTATGGAAGTCATTTGCAAAACTACACAGATTTGGCCTATATTGTATTGCTTGCCTTCCAAAGGGAAGGGGTGGGGAGGGAGGGATGAAGAGAAGTTGGAACTCAAAGTTTTAGGAACAACTGTCAAGTACTGTTCTTGCCACTAGGAAATAAGAAATACAGGTAAAGGGGTATAGGATGGAGACAAGGGCAGAGAGGGATGATAGAAGAGAGGGCAGATTGGCAGACAGGGGCAATTAGAACGCTCAGTGTTTTGGGGTGGGGGGAGGGGACATAAGGGGAGAAAATTTGGAACCCAAAATTTTGTGAAAATGAATGTTAAATGTTAAATAAATAAATAAATAAGGGAAAAAAATGATCCTCTGGGAAAAATACATATTACATACACACATATGTATTTATGTATGTGTGTGTGTATATACACATGTGTGTATGTATTGTATGCACACACATGTGTGTATATGTGTGTGACTTATATATGTGCATACATGTCCACATGGATACACACATATACACACACACTCAAAAAGAATAATTCAAAATAAATAATGTTATAAGGGCAAGGGTAGTAGTATATTCTGTGGTGTACCCAGCCAATTATGGATACAAAAAAATCATTGCCTCTCACAATGCCACAGCATACAAACTGTTGCCCATAACTAGGGGAACTAGAAATATTTTATACAGTAAACAGGGGATGTGCAGTGGGACTAGTTTGGAAATCAACCAAGTAAATTTGAATAATTTCAGAGATCATGATCTTCTAGTTGGAGATATTTAATTAAGGGTCTTCCAGTTTGGGATCCCTAACTGTGGATCTTCTAGCAGATCAAGACAGTCTCATAAAGGAGTAAATGCTTCCTCAGACCTCCCTATTATTATCCTCAGGTCCCTATGGAATCTCAGAATGTTAGAACTTGAAGGACATCAAATAGCATTAACCCAACTTCCTTGAGTTCCCTCCTTTTATACAAGAGTAAATGAAGGTCCACAGAGGTGACAAAATCTGCCAAACGTCACATAATTCCTAACAGTTGAACTATGACTAGAATTTAAGAGCTTTCCCCACTATTCTATGTGTACTCTCCCCTTTTCCTAATTATCTCTTTGCCCAGCCTCTCCTCTTGACATTCTTTTGTAGCCTTTGGACAAGTCCCAACATTTATAGCATCGGGGGAAAGCCTTAATATTTGACCCTAAAAAAAAAAAAGTGCTTCAATATATACATGCAAATGATTGTCACTGGATGAACAAGACATGTCTCTTCAACTTCTGTAGAAAAACACCCTCTACTAGTAGATGGAAAACCTCAGTTAGACTTGTTTCCTAAACTGGATTGTGGTCTGCACAATATCTCTTTTATGTATTGCTACGTTTTCTTCTCTACATCTTTTGACTTGCCAAACTATATGGAATTTGGACCTTTATAAATCCTTACCTCCTACATTTAAGTTACTTTGTACAAGAAGGTAGACTTGCATGAGGCCTTGGCCATAATTAAAAAAAAAAATGTTGCCAGGAGATAGAAATAAGAAGAAATTATCTCAGGATTACCATAACTTCTCCCCTAAACACACACACACACACACACACACACACACACACACACACACACACACACAATGTGTTCCTTTACAATGCTCTGTCTTGTTTTAAGATAGAGAACTCCAACTTATAGATCATGATATATGAAATTGCTCAGCCTTACTTGCTTCATCTCCAAACTCCTGTCATTCCCTCCTTGCAGGGTCCCAAGGGTTCCTATTGTCCCCAGCCCTTTTCAGCAACTTGCTTGCTGAGACATTGTGATAGAGTAAATAGAGTACTGACCTTGGACTCATGAAGACCTGACATCAAAACCCAAATTAGACACTTATTAGCAGCATGACGCTGAGTCAATTTCCTGATCTGTAAATTGGGGATAACAGAACTTACCTCACTTCCAGGAATTGGGAGGATCAAAAGAAACAAAAGATCTAAAATGTTTTGCAAACTTGAAAATGCTATGTAAATCTTAGCCTTTACTCTTTTCCTTCCCAACCCCTACAATCAAGATTTCAGAAAAATCAACAATAACTCACCATCTGAAAATGACTGATAATCCCTATCTTAAGGTTTGTTTCCACAAAGTTTACAAATGCTCACAAAGCTCTTTAGGGAGCATCTTATAAATTTTAAAAGAGCATGTCAGTCAGTCCATCAGTTAATAAGCATTTATTAAGCACCCTCCAAAAATCTGGAATCTTGACACAAATCAACTGACTCAGAATACTTTGCTATCCTCCAAACACATCCTCCTTGTTACTGAGTAAGATCAGGTTCTCAGCTTTGGTGCAAACTGAGATGTGTGCTATGGAGTGTCCTCTGAGTAAGATCAGAATTGGGCACACATTTTGGAATTGTGTAGGGTTAGTGTTTCTTATCTCTGTCTTTGTCTCTCCCTAATATCTTCCATTTTTTCCACTTATGATACACACAATAACCATGAATGGTAACCAACAGTGATGGACTGTGGGAAGATGAGCCAAAGCTTAAAAATTAAGACTAACTTTATGTGAATGTTTGTATGATAACCTTTAATTTGATGAAGCCAAAGACATTTAGGATCTTATTCTAACCCTAAATACTCCAATTAACCAGTAAAATTTCTAATGGTATTAAGCAACGTTTAGGTGGAAAACAGTTTTAGTATTTGATTTTTTTCCTATTACCTTTTAAGATCATATGGCTCTTTCTATTATCCTCTCTTTTTATATACCTATAGTATAAGGAGAAATAAAAGGTCATTAATTTTGTTCCTTTTTTCCCCTTCATTCCAGAATTTTGCTTTCCTAAGTGTCTTGGTCTACTCAGTGACCTTGTGTGCTTCAACCAATATCTCTTTATTTTCATCATCTCCAATAGCTGTCTTTTGTTGATGGTATTTAGTTTAGTTTAGTTGGGTTTTTTTTTTCCCCTAAACCACCTAGTATATTAGAGGTCCTCTTTATCGGTTTTAGACACTAATAATGCTTGAAATGTATCATAGTAAATGAAGTATGCTCCTAAGCACTACCCTCTACATGATCAAGGTGCACAGCACTCCAAAAACACATTAATGTTATTAATATACAGGGCAGAGTGGGTGGGTGAGTGCTCAGTTTGTAGAAGCAAGTAGTTTAGACAAAAGAAAGTCAGCATCTTTGAAAAAAACAAAACACGCAAAAGATAGTGGCAATTTTCATGCATATTAAATTGCAGGGCTCAGGGGACTAGAAAGCTTTTAATGCCTTTTTCTTTTCTAGACACACTTATAAACTAACCAAATTAAGAGATTCACAGTGTGAGCAAGCGAGAAAGCAAGTCTGTGAAGGGTGCCAATCGAATTACAATACAGCATGTCCCTCAAGGCTCATCAAGCGCTGCATCATCACTTATGTATGTCATCTTATACAGTTAACTAAAGATACAATCTCCTTATATTTCTCTACCATATGGGAAAGAGTACTTTTTTTTTAATCTGAAGGATTACTTTTCTTCTGGTTT
Organism: Notamacropus eugenii; assembly: GCF_028372415.1. Classification (NCBI taxonomy): domain Eukaryota; kingdom Metazoa; phylum Chordata; class Mammalia; order Diprotodontia; family Macropodidae; genus Notamacropus; species Notamacropus eugenii. The sequence continues at coordinate 364,724,112 of NC_092876.1, read as the reverse complement.
AATATAGGAAAGTGGCTGGGGAAAGAGAGTGAGGGAAGAGAAAGGAAGCAGAAGGACTCAGTGAAAAGATGGGGGAAGAGAAAGAAAAAAGGATAGGGAAAGTGGAAGGAAATGTGTCCTCTTCTTCAATATACTCTGGTCCCTACCCCAGTGACTTTCCTTACCACTCATCTGAACTCTCCATCTCCATACTGTTTTCACTGAATGGAGTAACTTTTCACAGCCTCACCTTCACCCAGTTTCCAGTGAGCTTCATAGTCCTCTATTTTCAGTGTACCAAATAAAGCATATTTTATAACTATATGGTGAGCTGTCAGACTCTCTGATTTTATTTTTTATCAACATTAAAGGGGTTGGGGACTCATCTTTACTCAGAGTCATAAGTAGACATTTTTTGTACCAAGACAAAGCAACAAAGACAAACCCTTAGATCAACTGTGTTGCAGAAGAAAAACCCTCCTACATTAACCCTATGAGGGGAGGCTAAGACTCTGAGACACCAGCTCCACTGGGGTAGGTGAGACCATGGAACAATACATCTTTGATGAGGAGACTACTTCTCAGGAAACATCAGAGTACAGCCAAGCTGGAGAGGAGCTCACCTGTCTTAGGAAGGAATCTGATAGCTTTCTATTTTATTTCATTATTTCTTCTAACTACAGTTATCCCTTCCACATCACAACTTTCCCCATCATGATTTTGATATATCAGAGGTCAGCATAAGAAATTAAATGGGAATTTAGGGGAGTTTTGTAGAAATTGCAGAAAGCATACAAAACAGATGACACAGAAAAGTTCACAAACTCAGAAATGCATAAAATATATGTAAAATGTCATATACTACCAACATATTTTATCTTTTAATATCATAATAATTCAAAGTTGTTTTCTAGTATGAAGGGAGAGCAAACATTTTTAGGTGGATTTTTCAGATCATGAGGGCAAGTGCTCCTAAACCCCCATGATATGGCAGAGATAGCCATAGTTTTTAAGTTGCTAAAGGAGTAGCAGTTTTGTAAAAATGAGAAGGTAACAAATTTTTGAATCGTGCAATGTTCTAAGGAGAATTTTTTTTAATCATAAGCTCTAACTTTTGGTGGTCTAGGGTAAAGCTCCAAACACTCTTCCCTAGCTGTGACTCTGCCTTCAATCTCTATTACCATTTTCATCATTATTGTCAGTCACCAACTAGGGCCAGTCATCCTGGAGGCAAAAAGGAGCTACATAACAACAGATATTTATAAGACTACAAACTATATAAACACTCAGTGCCTGATTTATGAATAAATTGTGATCCAAAGGTTTGTTTATAGATCAGTTGTTTGGAACTTCACTGCATTTTCCCACAGAAATAACATGTTGTAGCTAATGATTACAATCCCTATTCCAGCACTTAAAAGCCTATTTAAGATATATTATACCTGAAGCACATATAGGATTATTTATTACTGTTTTACATAGAATGAACATTTATTCCATTCCTTCTATGGGGGCAATCAGAGTTCAAACGAAGAATTCCAGAAATATATCTGTTTCCTCCCTTGAACTGGGGAATGGAAGGAGGAAATACTCGTTAACCTTACCTAAGATCAGACAGCTTGCCATGTCTCTACAAAAGGGAAGAAGGAACCTTTCCATATTTTTATACCTCAACATCAAGCACAAATTATTCCAATCGGTAACTGTAGAACTTTCTTTGCAAGTTTTTAAATTGAAGCACAAAAATTGAAACCAGATCAAGAGTTAAAATCTGGGGTAAAATCCAGGTTGTCCAGCACTCCTCAGTGTACTACAGTTATAGAAACACCTGTGCTAAATAACTTGGTGCCATGCCACAGTGAACACTTGCCAGATCTTTCAACTCCCTCAAAAGTCTGATTTCTTACCTCAGCTGGATTAACTTGGCAGAAAATGATGAGAGAAACAACAAAGAAAGAAAGGAAGGGTGGTGGAATGGGGAAGAAAAAGGAAAAGAAGATATGAGGCAAGACTAGAGGAAAGCAGAAAAGGGTAGAGATGTAGGAGAACAAAAAGCTCCTAAGAGAGACAACTGGTGGCTCAGTGGATAGAACACTGAACCTGGAGTCAGGAAGACCTGAGTTTAAATCTAGCCTCAGGCACTAACTATGTGACCTTAGGCAAGTCACTTAATCTCTGATTACCTGACAGAAGAATACACTATAGGGTTGTGTTTGCCCTTCCTAGGCGAAGAAGACCATGCCATCAGAGAAATGGTGACAGGACATGCACTTAACTTTGTTTTGAGTGAGGAAGGGCTGTGCAGGTCACCAGCCTCACTTTCTCCTACTGAACCATCTGGATCCAGTGACCAGATATTCATCAGGGAGAGTTGGTCCATGGAGTCATAAAGAGTTGGACATGATTGAACAAGTTCATAAGATCTTAGATTTTAGAGATATAAAAGGCTGAAGAAATGAAAAATAAGTATAGGGAAGAGAGAAAGAAGGTAAAAAAAAAAGTGAGGACAGAGGGAAAAAGATGGAAGAGGAAGGAGAAAAAGTAAGCAACTGAGATTTTTTATATTCATTCACATAGTTAAAATCAGATTATAGCAGTACCCTAAAATAAAGCTATCCTTGCTCCTCCATTTAACGGCCATATTGTTTTAGGTCAAATGAGTGGACTAAAGACCATAGATCAAAGATCAAGCAAAGCTCGAGTTGGAAGGGACTTCAGAGTTCATACAGCACAAAGTCCCCATTTTTACAAAGGGGAAAAATGAGAGTGAATTAAGTTAAATGACTTGTCTGGGTCTAGCAGATAGCAAAAAGAAAGGATTTTTGCCTTTTGGACCTCTTTTTCCAATTGAGTTAGCCTCTTTTTAAAGCTGTTATTTTCCTCAGCATTCTTTTGGTTATCCTTTAGTAAGCTGCTAACTTGTTTTTTAAGGTCTGCTATTGCCTGAGCCCATTTTAAGTTTCCTTTGGGGGCAGAGGTCTTGACTTCCTCTGACAGTATGCCTTGTTCTTCCTCATCTGAAAGGATGGGGGAAGGCACCTGTTCTCCATGAAAGTAATCTTCTATGGTCTTATTTTTTTTCCTTTTTTGGGCATTTTCCCAGCCAGTTACTTGACTTCTGAGTTTCCTCTCCACAACCTCCTAGCCTCCAGCACTGGGGGCTGAGATTCAAATGAGCTACTCCCAAGCGTCAGGGCTTTAGATGGGGGCAGGGCTGCTATTCAGTGTGAGATTAAGATCAGCTGCTCAGGTGGGGGCAGGGCCGACACACGGGGCTCAGTTCCCTCAGGGGCTTTCTGATGAGACTTTCAACAATGGATGTGGGCTACTGCCTGCTTTGGGAGCCCTATCTCCTGCTGCCTCTACTGCTGCCTCCTGAGGAGATCTGAGTTATGGGGACACCCTGCTCCCCTCTCGGCCAGCCAAAAAGACCATCTCACTGGCCTTTGGCGCCTCTGGGTTGAAGGATTTCTGTTGCTGCTGTAGATTCAGTCCCTGAAGCCTGCTCAGATCTGCTCTCCTGGGTGCCAGCATGGTCAAGGCAGGGCTGGGCTCTGCTCTGGGGCCAGTGCGTGACAAACCTTTCCTGTTGGTTTTTCAAGTCTCTCTGGAACAGAAATCTCCACTCTGTTGTTCTGTGGCTTCTGCTGCTCTAGAATTTGTTGAGAGTTCTTCTTTACAAGTATTTTATGGGCTGTGGAGCAAGAGCTAAGCGTATGTGTATCTTTCTACTCCGCCATCTTGGCTCCTCCCCCCCTTGCCCAAGGCTTTTGACTTTTTGTCCTTCCTTGCTGAAGAAGACCATTCCATCAGAGAAATGATCCAGGACTCTTTCCACCTATGTACATTGCAATAGTTACCTTTTCATCTTCATTTCTTTTCCCAGAGAACTTCTCTTTCTTTCCAAAGCTACACCATCTACTTGTGCACCCAAACCTTAACCTCTTCTAGAAGCTAATTCCCTCAGTGTTCCCCTACTCTCTGACACCTTCATTCTCTCCCTCTTCCTCTTCACTAATTCTTTGCTCTCTGCTTTCAAATATAGACAAATCACTCTATACAAAATCGAGCTGGGGTCCCACAAGACCCTCTAAATATGCCATGCATAGCTATGCAAATGTAGTTCAAACTCCTGTCCAATATATTTTCTATAAACAAAGAGGGAATAATAAATCCAATAGCAAAATGTTCAATTGGGAGAAAATAGCAAAGTGAATAAGATAAATTATGTAGTAGGCTCATTCTTAACAAAGGAATACAATTTTCCATGTTGGAGGTGGAACATGTCCCAGAGAATACATCTTATATGGCTCCATATTTAAGCAACTGGCTGTGCATCAGCAATTCCTTTGTACTCTGACTCCCTCATTCCTTCTGCTCATTATATAGATCACATACCTTTACTGTGATTGTATTACAATCCTCTATCCTATGCCCTTCTTTGTCTGTGGGTCTCTCTCTGTCTCTGTCTGTCTCTCTGCCATCTAAGTCATCTTTGAAAGAGCTAAAGCCATTTCTTCATACTGTGCAGAGAGAATGGAGGAAGTAAAGTCCAGTTCTGATGGTTCCACTACTGTGGTCAACAAGAATCTAGTGAAACATAAGCAGATGTTTCATTTTCTATTTTCCTTATGATGTCATCTATAAACACTCCTGAAATAATCTGTCCTAGTTGGACATTTCACGTCAATATATTCTCTAAAGAGAATTATTTTTTCCTATTACTTTTTCCCTAACTGCTTTTATAATTTATCTTTTACAAAACTCTTGACAATTGAAAATAATCTTGCATGATAAAATGGCATTGCCTATAGCTATAATATGTTTTCTCTTAGCAAGAAGATAAAACACTTTCCACATAAGGCAATTTCTTGTCTCTTTCGGCTATATGGTAATTGAGAAGCAATTGCCAAATTCTTAAAGAAATTGTCAATATTCATCAAAGGGAATAAATTTACTGAAATTATAATTATTATCACATAGATACCACCAAGAGAGACTGAGTTTGAGCACTGTTCTCAAGAGAGGTATTAGAAAAATGTTTGATTGGCCTAGGATCATTAACAAACAAGCACTGAAGGAAAGATAAAGATCCAGAGTCAATAACAAAATCTAAGGTCTACTGCATGAGAGATCTTTAATTTGAATTAGATGTAAGAACAGAGAGAACTAAGAAAACAAGGAATTGGGAACTTGCACTACTGTCAACAGGGCTTGCTTGCTAAGCAGATTTCTGGTAGGCCCTCACATGAATTCTTCTGGCTTTTTCTACCTATCAAGTGTTGTAATTCCCTGTGTCTCCAGTAGGAATCTAATAATTCTCTAACTATAAACTCCTCCTGAATGTCTACCAAAAGATGAGGGATCATTGGTGTGTGTTTTCTTTTCTTTTCTTTAGTATATACTTTATTAGGTCCTTTATGGAGTCTAAATGGGGAGATGCCAGGGACTCAGAGTACAAGAAAAGAGAGGAGAGACTAGAATGACTTCATGGTCCCCTAAGTAGGCCACAGTTTTAGCTTGCCCCATTCCACAACACATTCACTTCCCCCTCTAACCTACACCCTTGCCCCAGTGCCTGATTGCTCATCGGGGAGGCTTTGGCTTAGAAATCAGAATCCACCTTCTCTTATTCCCACCCCTTTATCTTTATCTTGTGTTACTGCTTGGTGATTATGGCAAAGTAGCATCAGAGTGGCTGCTACACAAGCAACACAGTTGATAATAGTGCCATGTACTACAACTCCCAAAGGTAATTATGAAGTTAGACTTTGAAGGACTTACTTAACTCAAAGAGACCCTTCAAAAGTAGAATGCCAAATAAAAAGAGGCTGGGTTAGGGTGATAGAGAAAGATTTCTGTTAAGTGGGAAAGAACTTGGAACAAGGAGGAAAGGGATATTTTTTTTGGATCAATTAATCAACATTTATTAAGGGCCACTATGTATGAACCAGGTATTGTGGATACAAATAAAATTAATGAAACAGTGCCTGCCTGAAAGGAGTGAAGGAGTCTTCACTTTGGAGAGGGTAGAGATGACATTTCCTCTAAAAGAAAGACTTGAGGGGAAGGGAGAATTCTGTTCTATAGAGGAGAGAGGTGGAAAAAATACTACAGTTGGGGCTATTTAAGCATGAAGAGAAAGAAAGGTAGTTCCTCACTTGCCCCCTCAGTGATAAGGTGTGATCTGTGAAATCCAAAGTGCGTGGGTTTTTAGGTTTCCAAGCAGCCAGATAAGACTGGCCTGAGTGGTTTGAGGGGGGAAAATCCAGTTAGGAAACCAGAATCTCAGACTATTTCCAGCAGGTAACTACAGTTCAGGGATCTCAGACTGGGAGTAAGTCTAGGTTATGGGTTGGATTTCATGCTTGTAGAGGGTCAGCCCCAAAGTGCAGAAGTAATAACAGCATCAAAGTCAAGAAAGGGAAATTTCCTTCCCCCAAAATTGAAGATGTCTGGGGCAGAGCCAAAAACATGATATTTAGCCACAGCTTCATTTGGTTCATCCTGGGTTGATCAAACCACATCTGGATACATCTGCCACTGCCCTAGCCTGAAGATCTTGCCACTCTTGTAAGAGTGACACCAAATATTCTCATATAAAGAAGTTGGTATTGGGAAATAAAAAGTTGAATGATGGCAGACAGCCTTATTTGGGCATTCTTTAATTCTTGAAGTCCAATGTCAGCCTTTTTAATAGTTCTCTTCTCAGGTTTATGAATATTTGCAGTTCTCTCACTACTGATTACCATCTTCTTCCTGGAACAGGGAATTATTCAAGATCCCTGCTTTCTGCCAGCTTGAGTCCACCAGCTAGATCCATTGTCCTAGATTGGAAGATCATCTTTAGAGACATATTTTTCTGGATCATGTGGCACTAGAATGGGGTCATCATTTCACAGAGGTTGTAATTGAAGTTCTATAGCTAAGAGGTGTCCTCAAGGGCTGCAAGTCTGGCATTTACCATGTAGCAGGTTTTTATTTTTTATAGGCTGCACTGCTGATGAAAATCATCTTCTGCACTGGGCTTGAGCTTGTGGTGCCTAGTATCCATGCAGACACTGAGCAGATCATTACCCTTGTGCCATGGCTATGGGCTCAGGAATAGCAGCTTCTATTCTAATTGAGTCATAGCCTATGGGATCTGTCTCCTCTAGGTTCTTAGAAGTGCTAAAGAAGCCTGGAGCCCAAAGTGATATCAAAGTTCACTGTGATTATTGCTTTTTAAGGTGTAATACTGGATCCTACTGGACTGTTTAGAACAGAGATTGGTTTAACATGGCTTTTGTTATTCATGTGCCATACTGGTCTAGCCCTCATGAACTTTATTTCACATTGAGAGTTGGGGTTCATGTTTGTGGTAGGTGAACCCCACGTGATTTGATCCCTCATACTTTTAAATTAGAGATGGCCAGAGTCAATTTGGGCTTTTGTACATTATTATTATCATGAGAACAGAAAACTAACCAAAAAACAATCAAAATAGTAAAAGAACTTAATTAAAACTGAAAAGGAAACAAAAAAACTAAAGGTGCTAAGCCCTAGCAATGCAAAGATAAAAATGAGATGATTACTACCATCAAGAATTTTGCATCCTACTGAGAGGGATTTGACATATACATAGTTAAATATAATGCAAGGTATGAAGGAATGGGAACAAAGGAGAGATTCAAAAAGTGAAAGTAGATTTTTATTTCTGGGGAATTAGGATCCTCAAAACAAAAGGGTCACTTATCACAAGGAACAAACTACCATTGACCAAAAACAGGAGGTTTGTCCAAGATCCAGAAGTATAGTTTAATAGTTTGGGAGTAATAGGATCCAGAGGAGAAAATAAGAAAACATGGTCTAAAACTTTGAGTCCATGACATAAAGTGTCTTTTGACACATATAAGAGTTATGTTTCCAATATGTCTTCCTCAACAAGGTGATCCTGATGAAGTCATATTTATATCTAGTATGTCAGAGTAAACACTACTTCGCTTGACCTTCTAAACAAACTTTACCTATGGTGAAAACTCTCTGATGCTTCTGGAATTGGAAAGCAGTTATTTTTGCATGACAGCACACACAGAAAGTGTTGTTAGATCACAGACATAATGTGGACAGCCAAAGCTTTTCTTTACCAATAAGAACTAGCTGGGTATCTCTTGGAGGTATTTAACTTGCTTATAAGTGGCATAGAGAACAGGTAGAAATATTACTCACACAGCTTCTAACTCTTCCAGTCAATGGTAAACAGAGACAACTATAATGTTGTAAGTATTCAAGAGAAGGAACCAAGCGTAGAAAGGGAAAAAGAAAGGGTGTATTCTAGATGGAGCTATGCAGAGCTACTGAAAGAAATTCTGAAAATACTGAATTTCTGAATTACTGAAATTCTGAAGTTCTGAATTTCAGAGTTACTGAAAGAAAGTTACCTACTTCTTCACTTCTTTCCTAACCTGAGTCAGGGACAAGTGTCCACCAGGAGAGCTTTCTGAATATGTGCAAATTTGAGGATAGTTGTAAGAAGTAATTTTTTCTCCTCAACTGACCAGAACTCAACTGTCTAAAGGCTATTACCTTCAATATGGGAATCTCATATGTCCTAGCAGAGGGCACATAAAGAAATACTAATAGAGTCAGAGTTTCAGGACCTCTGACTGTCAGGGGCTCAGAACTGCTGGCATGCCTTCAGAGTGGAAGATAGGTTAACAGAGAGTGTTCTCAGTGAAGCAGTAGCCACTGACCCTTATGGCTTCATGTCAACACAGGCATTCTCCCTCAGTCCAGATGTACTGGCTCCCCAGCTATAGACAGATGAGCACAGAAACTGAAATATCTCAGAAATATGTATATCATACCTCTCCTGACACAATTCCCAAAGGGAAAGTGATCAACAGATCTCTCAGTCACACACAGGGGAATATATTTAGAGGCCTAAAATGCCATATCCCAACATGCTGCCAAGTCATAGGCTCAATTTTAACCTGCTTTTCACTCATTCAATTCTCATATTTGATCTATCACAATCCCATGGGAGACAACAAGTGACTATGTTAAAGATAGACCACCAGTGTTAATTCTGTGTTTTTCTTAAATATTGTGGCTACCATAACTGCCAATGGAATCACTTGGACAACTCCAGCTACTTTCAACATCCAACACAATGTAAGCCTTCCAGGGAAGTCTCCCACATGTACATGCATGCAGTCCCACCTGTTCTCTCATCCACCTCCATATCCTTCCATGCTTGTTTATTTCCCCATTATGCTGACAAATAGAGACAATGTTTGCACTTTATCCAGATCACATTCTTGAATGTCAAAAATCCAGTGGAAGTGAGTTATTGCTTTTGGGATTAGAAAAGGAAGGGTACAGGAAGATATCCTAAATAATTTTCAAAATGTATGTGAAGAGGATAGGTGTCACAGATTGTCTTCTAAATTTAATTTTATGGTCCACAATCCTAGACACATTGATTCTTCCCAGACTCATCATCACACAGTATAGAGCATTTGTAGAGTGGCACATCTGTGATAACTCTAAAGCCAAGAGTTTCCAAAGTATCCTGATAATCTTGTACAAAGCCAAAAGACTTTAGCAGATTATACCTGGCCCAAAAGGTTAGGAGACTTTCATTTTAATTTTTAAAAGCATGTTTATCTTACCATATCATTCCCCTCCTCAATCAACTTCATAGATTCCTATTCCTCTAACAGTCCACCAACAGACCATTTAGTCCATGGGCCAAATTCAACACATCACCTATTTTTGTATGGTAACTTGCAGGTCATACAAAAAACAAGTAGGCAGTTGGATTTGGCCTACCAGTCCTTCAGAATCAAACAGAAATACTTCAGTTTAGCTTCTAAGGCTTTAAACAATTTTTCCTCAAATCTTTCTCTCTTATACTCATGTATTAAGAAAGCTAGATTGTACTATGGTTAAGAATGCGAGGCCTAGATTTAAGAAGACCTGAGTTTAAATCTGGCCTCAGGCCCCTACTAGCTGTGTGCCCCTAGGTACATCATGGAATCTCTGTTTGCCTCAGTCTCCTCAGCTGTAACATGGGGATAATCACTGTACTTACTTTGCAAGGTTACAGTGAAATAGTATTTGTAAAGCACCTAGCATAGTGCTTGGCATATAATAGTACTTAAAAATACTTATTTCCTTATTTCCTATGACTTTCCTTCATATACTCTGCAATCTAGTGATCATGATTCTGACTGAAAAGTCATAAAGATTTCAAAATTCACAGCCTACAGTCCACAATGTTAATTAGTACTGTTCTCCTGAAACACTCAAAGGATATGATTACCCTTGAGAAGTAGGCAGGGTGAAAATGGTATAGTGTTTTATGGAGATGAGTGGAAAGAGGCTGTATGTTTTGCCCAAGATTGTGAAAGAGGGACAGTAATATAACCTAGTACTAGAAACTTATAGCTCATTTCTCTGCCAAATATTGTCTTATCCTATAACCCTTGACAATGAAGTCAGCCATGATAAAAGCCCAACCTTAGTTACTCTATGCCAGATGAAACTAATTAGGAAAACAGATCATGTTATATTCTGTTCAGATACTACAATAGGACAGATGAAGGTAATGAGAATATTGATACAGCAGCTCATCCTAAAATTACACAATACACAATCTGTTCATGGAAAAAAAGTGAAAACCAACTGACATGCTAAGAAGGAAGAGGGGCATGGCTAACTTGTGAGGAACAAGTCACCAAACTGAGCCCTTCTAACAGAATAGAGAGAGTTTTGATGGTGTCCCCTGTGACAACCTGGTTTATGGCATTTCTGGCTACAACACAACATCAAAAGTTTTGGTAAGCAAAGCAGAAGAGCAAAGTATTATCCCATGCAAATTTGAAGATGAGGTATTGTTAAAAGAATATTAATACACTCAGAAATGTTTCTGCAGACTTGGTAAGATTATTAGAAAGACCAATTAAAGGAAGTTCTCAAAGAGCTTTCAAATAACCATATACAGCTATATTAAAGTTATATTCTTATACTTTTAAATACTCAGTCCTACAGGGGCAGCAACCCTCCATCATCAGAACCAAGCAGAGAGCTAAGCACACAAAAGGAGAACTTGGTGAGAACTCTGAATAAGGAAAGGAGGACCTTCAATAAACAAGAGCTATAAATTACCCATTGTCCCACATGCCCAAACACACTGTGTGTAAATACAGGAGAATAGATCAGACTTTTTGGGAGATGTCTTCATGCTAACTCTACTTCCAGTACTATTTCAGTAAATGCCCCTTTCTAAACTCTAAGTCTGGCTGACTAGAGAGCACACTAGTTGAGGGATCTTGAGCAACAACATTAGAAAACCTGTCAACCTCTCAGGGGTTACCAGGAGAACTCGGGGGAGTAGACATTACTCTCTGAGGACCCAATGTGTCAATGCCAAGGCAAGTGGGGACTGGAAGAGTGATCTAATAGAGAAATTATATTTAAAATGAAGGTATTAGACTAGATAGCCTCTGAGTTCCTTCCAAGTACAGATCTATGATCCTATAATGAATGACAATTTCAATTTAGAAAAAGAGGAGTATAAATGTGTAGTAACCAATACAATACGAGCTCCTTAAGGGCAGGGACAATTTTGGTTTTGGTTTTGTATCACCACCATCTAGCACAGAGTTTTGCACATAGTATGTAATTTTCAAATGCTTGTTGAATATTATTATTTGTATCTATCTTCTTTCAAATAATATTCCCAATAAGGAGTTTATAACCTATTTTAGAGAGGTCAACTTGATGGTACTGGTCCAGAAAGATAAGTTAAAGAACACATGTATTTTCTGTGCTGTTGTGGAAGCCAAGAAGTCTAGATTGCTTCCTTTAATCACATGGAATAAAGAGAAATTATAACATATAGTATAACAATAATGGAAACATAGCCCCTTATGAGATAATCACAGTTAATATTTTGTTGAAAAAAGAATGTCTTTACTCAAAGGATGAGGAGGAATGAAAGCTAATAGCCAAAGCCTTTCCCTCCTGAAAATCAAAAGTTTAAGAGATAGTGTGCGTTGGGCTTCAAGTTAAGAATACAGAATTTCAGATTCCAACTCAACTATTATATTGTTCAGTTACCTACCATCTCAGTTTCCTCATTTATAAAGTGGAGGGTAATAATACCTATAATCTAGCATTTGCTTATGTCACTCTGTTGCACATACCTATTTATCTTTTACATTTGAAAAAAAAAAAAAGCTGTTCTATATTTAATTAGTAGCATGGATTACACAGTAAATAGAGACCCAACTTTTCCATCAGGAAGACTTGAATTCAAGTCTTACATGTAACACAAACTGACTATCATACAGCCTGGGCTTAGCAGTGCACTAGGTAACAAACTTAAGATCAAAAGCTGCAGAGAAGTTTTTTTAAGCTGCATTTATACATAGTCCCAAACTTGGAGTTCCCTATACAAATACAATCAAAGGTCCTCTCAACTGATAACAAATAATACATGTCAAATGGTCCATGTCAAATGAATTTAACGAATCTCTCCAGTGAAGCTTCCAGTGTTCACAACGATAAGGCAAGGGAATAGTTGGTCACTGGAGAAAGATATAGACTCTTGGAGGGATTATGAAGGGTGGTGCAACCTGGAAATTAGGGGTAAAAACAGCTACCTCATAGTGTCATAGAATATATTGAAAATATTGGCAAATCAAGCTCTATATCAATGTCAGATTACTGTTGTTAATATTTTAACATTATTATCATTATCCCTTTCCCCCACCAATCAGAGAGATGTGCATGTACGTCAGAATTATGGCAAGTACAACAGCTGATAATGTATCTCTTTAGGTGTGCAATATGTACATTTTAATGTTTTAGTTGCTTAAGAAGAATTTTTTTCTAGCTCTAAACTCCACTGAAGAAAATGATGTCATTAGAATAAAGCTCTCTGTCTTTGCAACCCTCGAGGATCCTATGACATATGGTATCTCTCCTGTGCTTGGGAAATCCTGCTGGTGCAACCCTGTGAATACTCTTCCTTTGAAGGTGCTGCCTTACTTTCACTCTAATAGCTCCAATACAAAGCATAAATGTACTCTGCACTATCAGACTGTAAGCACTTGTTTATGCCAACCTTTTGGCGGCATCCTTTTCTCATGCTGGCACAGGAACAATCAGCAGATGCTTCTCCAGATGACTCCAGACTGATAGGCATTATATACATAATCTATCTCGTATGATTGTGCAACATATACCATCATAAACACTGCAGGTTGTTCAGGCTGCCTGCTCACTCATCAAATGCTTCTAGAGGTTTGCTGAGCAAGAGATCACAGTACTTTAGGATCTCTGGCTACCTAACCTCCCTACACAGGGAGCACAAAGTAGGACATGACCGCGGATGGAATGATTAGCCCTGGAGCTACCAGTGTGATATGGGCAAAGAGAATGCTTCCTGAGCAGATTTTCTCTAGGCAAGCAGTGTGAACAGAAATCAAAATCCAGAAGTACAGGGAGGTCAAAGAACAAAAGATCAATAACAAAAAGAAAGGCTCAAGAGACACCAACATCATCTCTAGCAGAATTTTTTTTGGTAGTAGTAGCAGCAAAGAACAGGAAAACAAGTCACTGTACACCAGAAGGGAAATGGTGAAAGAGACTATGGTACATGAATGTAACACAATAGTGATTATTGTCTTCAGTGCTCACAGAGAACCAAAATGACATTACTATGTTCTGGAGTCAAGGTACAGTGTGTCCGATTGTGGTTGATCAGACCAATATCATCTCAGGAGGCTCTACCACAGGTCTGGCACAAATAGTCCATGTGAACATTTAACGTAAAGATGTCTCTAAATCTGTACATCTTATGTTTGTATTGAGCTACTGCAATTCTGCTTTGCTCATAGAATACAGTGCCTACTTTGATACAGGCATACCATGTTGGGTAGTTCTGTGCCAGTGTCTCCCATGTCTCACCATCAATTCTAAAATCCTTCAGAAAGACCTTGAAAGTGTCCTTGTATAGCTTCTTCTGACCTCCATTGCCTTGTATGAGTTCTCTATAAAAGCCTTTTAGGCAAATGTTTGTTTGGCATTCAAACAATGCGGGCAGCCCATTGGAGTTGGGCTCTTTGCAGCAGAGTTTGAATACTCCGCAGTTCAGTTTGAGAAAGGATCTCTGTATCTGGTAACTTATCTTTCCAGGTGATCTTTAGAATTTTTCTAAGACAATTCAAATGGAAGCTAATCAGTTTCCTGGCATGATGTGGACATAATGTTCAGCTTCCACAGGCATATAATAGACCTTCAGTTTGGTAGGCAGTTTTATACCTCTTCTCTCCCACACTTCGTAGCCTCTCAAACACTGAACTAGCTTTGGCAATGCATGCATCAACCTCATCATCTATGTATACATCTCTGGAAAGTATACTGCATAGGTGAATGAACTTATCCACAGCATTCAAATTTTCTCCATTTGTTGTAACTGATGGTTGCATACATGGATGATGTGGTGTTGGTTGGTGGAGAACCTCCGTGGTAACTGTCAATCCAAAATCAGCATAAGCAGCAGAGAATCAATCCATATTCTGTTGCATCTCAGCCTCAGAGGTTGCACTGAATGCACAATCATCTTTGAACAAAAAGTCAAGCACCAATTCCCCTTCTGCTTTACTCTTGGCTTGTAGCCTTTACTGTAAGAAATGATAGGTACTATGTACTATTTCACCTTGCTCTTGCATTCACAAGTCAATTCCCTTACAGATGAATATGACTCCAAAGAATGGAGAGACAGATATGAACTGATGTAAATTGAAGTAAAAAAACCATTTTCTTGACTAAAATTATATAAATGGAATAGCCATCACAAAGCAAAAACAATTGAAATTGAATGCTGTGAAATTAGTTACCAAACCTGGCCTTAAGAAAGAAAAATGAAAAGATATACCTTTCTCCACTCTTTAAAGAGATGATAGTCTGTTGATATGGAATACTGCATATAACATCAGACATTTTCACTATGTTCATTAGTTTCACTAAATTTGTTTTCTCTCTCTTCCTTTGTATGCTTTATTATTAGGCAGTACAGTGCAATGGCTCTACAGCAAATTGGACTTCAAGTTGGGAAAGACTGGGTTCAAATCCTACCTATGACACACACTAGCTATGTGACTGTGGGCAAATTACTTAACCTATACATGCTCAGTGTGGCCTTGTAGCAGCAGAGGAAATTTTCTCATCCTGGGGTTCTTATATTAATGAAATCAAAGGTTCAGTCCCTATTCTTTCTGTTATTAGAGATTAATTTCTGGAAAGACGTAAGTAAATGGATATTTAGAAAATGTAATTGATATGAAAATGGAAAATATTAATAATAATTTATTTTTAAAAAATTAAAAGGATATCTGCATCACTCAGACACTTTCAATAGTAATAGAATAAAATTCCAAATGGCAGAAATGGACTTTGCCTTGTGTGGCCATAGCAGAGAGTTTTTGCAGGACCTGCTCAATTAAAAGCACACTAACCTTTTCTCAGGAGACAAAGCTGCTTATGTGGCAGCTATGTGCATTATTGCTTAAATACAAAGTCCCAGGATGTCCTCAAAGTAATGATTCTATAGTCAAAATGTAGATATCTAGGTGTCAGTCATCCCTGCTCATCAATTTAATAAACATGCTTATTCCTCATTCTATAGTGTTATAGAACACAGACATGACCACTGCCATCTTGTTAAGAGGACAGAGACAACTTTTGATTGGTTTCTAGTAGCTGGGAATCTGATTCCAAGAGCCTGGAACTGACTCCAAGATGACTGGGCTTGGTAGTTTTCTTGGGAAGACAGACATTACTGGAGATTCCTTTGTGCATTGGACAACCAGATCATCTTTGATACAGTGAAGGCATTTTTTGGTTTTGTATGGATTAAAAATGTCCTATCCTTCCAGTCCACCTGCAAACAAATCACCATAAATAAGGGCACTCAGAAGTTCCGAAATTTTTATCAAGAAGGAGTAGGCCCTAACCCATTGAGGGTTTTCCATGTGGCTTATTATGCTACAGTTACTAAAAGAAAAAAGAAAAGGAAATAGATAACAGCATCTAGGGGAAGCCTAGTAATTCTCCATAACACCCTGGTTATGGAGGAAATAGTTTCATCCTGCTCTCATTCCAGTTAGTCCAGCCATAGCTTGGTTTACACCTAAGTGACAACTGGAAAATTCATCATTCACCACCTGATACTTATTCCCTGATGAAAAGCATAGAAAAAAATTCCAGAAAGAGTAAGCATGTTTAACAAAATTAACCAATTATTAACCAATATTTTGAAAATGTTTAAAATTATATGAAGTATTTCACATCAACAGACCTCCACCTCTTTAAAGAAGTGGAGAAAGGGAAGTCTTATGTCTCTTTCTTGAGTCTAGATTTGGTCACTATAATATATTTTGGAGAATTCAGTAAGAGCATACTCTCCAATCAGCCCCAGAAATATCTCTTTTAGATTATAATGATAATGATGGTGATAACGATAGCTAGCATTTACAAAGTGCTTTAAGGTTTGCAAAGCAAAGTTGATCCTCACAACCCTGGGAGATAAGTGCCTTTTCACAGATGAGGAAACTGAGGTTCAGTGACTTGCTCAGGACCCCACAACTAGTAAATGTCTGAAGCAGCATTCTGTCCTCACAAGCACAGAATCTATCCACTGTACCACCTAACTGCCTCTGAAAGCTTGGAATTTTGATGGTTTGGGCGTGAGGGTCCATTCACCCAAGTGAGGGAAACTGGGCAGTCATTTCATCTCTTAGGGCTCTGTTTCATCATCTATAAAATAAGAGAGATTGTGCTAGAAAATCTCTAAAGCCTAATTCAGCTCTAAATCTCAAGTGAAGAGTAGTAGGAGAAAGCAAGGTAGACACTTCCACTTATTGTTCCTTGTTGTTGACCAAGGAGAATAACACATGGAAATTTGCTTGATAGGTGGTGAGGTAGATACAATGCTGGGTCTAGAATCAGGAAGAACTGAATTCAAATCTAGCCTTAGATACTTAACTAGCTGAGTGACCCTGGACATGTCATACAACTTCTCTTTGCCTCAGTTTCTTCACCTGTAAAATGGGGATAAGAATAGTATCTACCTTAGAGATTGCTGTGAAGATAAATTGAGTTATATTTGTAAAGTACTTAGCATGTCCTTTGCACCAACTAGCCACTAAAATGAATGCTTACTCTCCTTCCCTACTGGCTTGCCTTTTTCCAAGGTCTAAAAGTGAAATGTGTATTTGCAGTATTAGCCATCTGCAAAACAACCATGCTTAGAGTCACACACAGCATTTTAGCATTTTAGAAGTACAGTGGGCATTTTGCTATGTTAGCTTAAGAAAGAAGTCCTATATTTTGCATAAAAGGCTCCAGGTCAGGCTGATTATAATGAGCAAACATTTTTCAAGTCCCAGAAGTTAGGAACAAATAATTTCTTTAAAAACGCACACACATCCATCATCACTTAGCAATTTATTAGATACTCTAAATACCTTGAGCAGAAACTTCTACTCCTATCTGTCCAAAATAAGTTAATAATTACCCTTTGCCTTGCCAGAAAAATAGTTAAGGGGAAACAGGGAATGATTCCAGGTTTGCTTTCATTGTTTTTGTCAATTGATATCACAGATCCTCTTAAAACCTCCAACTCATCCTGCTCATTATCTAAGTGGAACAAAAACTCCCATTAGCTTGTTGGAAGGGGTGGGGAAAGTGATGGTGACTCAGGGAAAAGCTTTTTAATGTGGAACATTTCATTCAGTTGGAAAACATATGAACTAAAATAAAAAAAAAAAACGGACATCAAAAACAGAACTCACATCTCCACCAAGTATATTTTCTACATGATGTAATAATTAAAGAAAGTGATTAGTCTTTTTTTTTGTCTATTTCCACTCTCACATTTCCTCCCAATATTAATATAGGAGAGATTTCTCAAATCCTGCATCCAGAGAAGGACTGCTTTTAAAACAATGGTCTAAGTCATCAATTAGCTATGGGGGGAAAATGAAAGCCATTTTCCATACAGCAGGGATGCCTTTTAAAGCCTTCTTGTAAGACCCCTATGGTTCCTGGGTTTGTCAGTTACATTAGGTGTCACACACGGAAAGTTTCTTTCAAAAGGTCATTGCTTCCTGACATTTTCCCCTACTTATTTTTAGATGTTCTAACCCTAGTGAGTTTAACTATATAGAAGACGAGTTTGAAAAGTATACATTATGATATTGCTGAGCCTGATGCTGAGCTATATATAGAAGGCTCTGTGAGGGTGATTCTTGTCTCTTACAGCAACTTTGCTGCTATCACAGTCAGTATACACCCTTTTTGAGGCAGTGAGATTTGCAGAGGATCTTGCCAATTGGTGGTTTGAAACTGCTTTATTTTCCAACTGGTAATCGGACAATATCAATAATGTAATGCAAATATCTTGAATTCTCAGTCATGGAAGAGTAACAGTGAAAAGAAAGTTACTCATTACTCAGCTAGAAGGTGGCTGGGCAGATCTGGCACCTGGGTGTGTGCATGTATGTACATGTACATGCACATGTACATACATATGTGTGTCTATATAAATGCAGACACATACACATAGGGATAAACATAAATAAATAAACAAATGAATGAATGAATGGGTGAACAGAGTCAGTGAAATTATTGTGATTTCTCCACACCTTCTCTTGAGTAAAGAAATACAAGACAACCTTTAATTCTGGACATTTAAAATATAAAAAAAAATAGAGGTCAAAGTTGATACTGAGCAATATCTTGAGACTTGTAAAACAGAACCAAATACATCAGATTCCTACAGAAAAGGGGAAATGGCATGTATGTGGAAGTAAACATGTATGTATATATTATGGATATGGATATGGTGGTCCTGAACTAGGGGGCTTCATTGTGAATGAAAAGAGCAGGATGGGTACAAAGAATATTACAGAGGTAGAATTGGCATAATGTAGGGTGGTGAATGGTGCCTTCAACAGAAATAGGGTATAGACACACACGTATATGTAAACGTACACATACATGCAAGTATAATATGTGTATATATACTTACACATATATTTACATGTGTATATGTAAATGTGTTCATATACCCACATATATTTCAAATACATATACTCGTGTTTTATATACATATATGTGTGGATATATGGTACTGCATATATGTAAATGTACACAAATGTATGTGTAAGTGTATTTATACACCTGCATATATATTTTACATAAATATGTGTGTTTTATATCTATATATCTGTACATATATGAGTATGTGTGTGCATGTGCATGTGCGCATGCATGTGTTTATGTGTGTATGTAAAGGCCTTGCG
The DNA here is from genome assembly GCF_028372415.1 of Notamacropus eugenii. NCBI lineage: Eukaryota > Metazoa > Chordata > Mammalia > Diprotodontia > Macropodidae > Notamacropus > Notamacropus eugenii. The sequence continues at coordinate 364,704,775 of NC_092876.1, read as the reverse complement.
GAAAGATAATTGAATTTCGATTCCAAAGACTTAAATTCAAATCCAGCTCCATTAATAATCTATCTGTGTGATTTTGGATGTCATACAAGAGCAAAGGGGAAAGGAACAAGTATTACTTAAAGACCTACTGTGTATGTGCCAGGAACTATGGTAAGTACTTTCAAATATCATCTCGTTTGAACTTTACAACTACCCTAGAAGGTAGGTGCTGTTATGAGAGGAAAATGAGCCAGATAAGAGGTTAAGCCATTTGCTCACGGGCACATAGCTAGTAAGTGTCTGAGGCTCAACGTGAACTTTGGCCTTTCTTACTCTAGACCTAGAATTCTATCTATTATACCACATAGCTGCCTCAGTTTCCTTATCTCCAAAATGAAGGAAGTATACTAAATGACTAAATATGTCTCTCTCAGTTCTGAAATCTATGAAATCATGGTCTATGGGATCTATGACTTCAGCTTGCTATGGACTTGATCCCAAACCTTCAGAAGAGTGCCAAGTTGCCGTAAAGCCAACTCAGGATTAGAGATGTGGGCCAGGAGCATCCAGCATCCTAAACACTTCTGCTGAATGACAAACACCTTTTAGTAAGCCAGTTTATGGACAACCACAGAGCAGCAGCAAAAGACTGCTGGCACACAATGCTCCCTAAGTGTCTCATTTTCCCCTCTCAGTCCTTCCATTTGAAACTACTCAGAATACATTTAAACCACTGCTTGAACTTGGCACCTTACTTTGCCCAACTCTTTTAAAAGGTCTTTTTAGGATATATGATTTCCAAATCAAATCCTCTGGACAGCTGCCATGTAGACAAGGATACTGTGCCCCAGGTCAGTTTGCATGCAGGCCTTTCATTGATGATATACACTTCGATAAGACACATATGCCAAAAAACGGTACTGCTCAGCATTTAAATGTCCTATTACTTTTGTACTTAGATGCAGCCCTGATCAGCTCCCCCACCTGCCTTTAACCTTAGTAGTTCCTTCTGGCTATTGATTATCTCCAATTTATAGAATGCTAGCTGCTCAAGAGCAGGAACTGTCTTTTGTCTTTTTGAAATTTTCTTGTATCCCAGTACTTAGTGCACGACCTGACACATAACAGAGGCTTAATAAATATTTATTGACTGACTGACTCCACTTCAAAGTGACTTGGCCAGTAGATGAATTTCTTTCTTTAAGAGCCTTTCATGGGTTGGGTTGCTCCCCCATTCTTGTTTCCTAATTTGTACTCCTTGAATTGACACATTCTTGAACTGCTGGATAGAGACTCCCACTGGGAAGGGCTTTGTTAAATGCCATGGGAAGACTTGTCACCCTCACAAAGAGTATCTACAAATCATTTTTAAGCCTGTACTCCCACTAACTCACAACTTACTTCCCAGAGGTCACTGGGGATTTCTCATCATCTATCAATCATTGAGACTGTATCTTTAATTCATTCAAAGAAAGATGTTCCTCCCTCACAAAAGGATCTGGGCATAGTCCCATCTTTACAGTTAGTTTAATACCTTGTTGACACCTTGTGATTATATCTCTGAGATTTCTGTGCTTGGGTGAGTTGAGAAGAAGGGGATGGTCAAAGATCAGCTCTTTCAAATTGTGTGAATTATCTGAGATAAAAAATAATTTTTATGTATTTTCATTTTGCATAGGAACAGTCACGTGTATATGCTTCTTACTAGCACTAGAATGACTCAGAACATCTAAATTCGACCAGATGAAGCTAGGCGACACAGTGAATGCATGCCTGCAGTCAGAAAGACCTGAATTTAAATACAGTCTCAGACACTCACTAGCTGTGTGACTCTGGGCAAGCCACTTAAACCTCTGTTTATCTCAGTTTTTTCATCTGTAAAACAGAGAAAATAATAGTACCTATTTCCCAAGATTATTGTGGGGATCAAATGAGATAATATTTATAAAAAACACTTCGCACTAAGCTTGGCACATAGTAAGCACACTAAATAAATGTTAGTTACTGCCTGCTACTACTACTAACTACTACTACTAATTTCAATTAATTCCATTTCAGCTGAGTGCTGATTTCATGACAGTCAATAAACATTGATTAAGTGCCTAGTATGTGTCAGGCAGTGGTAAGTGCTAAGGATACAAAGAAAGGTATAAGATAGATCTATTGCAGAACTCACAATTCAGTGGGGGAGAGAACATGAAAATAAATATTTACAAACAAGCAATATAGGGAACAAATTGGAAATAGTCAACAGAGGGAAGGCACTGGAATTAAGGATGGAGAAAAGCACCCTGTATATCTGGACCTATGGCTCCATGCTCTCTTCTGTCATGTATTCATTTCTGAGGTTTTTAACAATAACAACATTACTACTACAACTAATAATAAATAGTTGGCATGTTTAAAGAAATTTAACATTTGCAAAGTGCTTTACACATGTCATCTCATTTGATTCTCCAAACAATTTTATGAGGTAACTGCTCTATTATCCTCATTTTACAGATGGGGAAACTGGAACTGACACAGGATAAAAAACTTGGATAGGGTCACACAACTAAAAAAAGAAAGAATTGGGATTCAAACTCAGGTCTTGCTAATTTCAAGTCCAGAGCTCTATCTACTGTGCCATCTAACTGAGGAAGTTTGAGGAACATGCTCAAAAAACTGTTGGAGATATTGCAGCAGCTACAACTGCAAGGAAATCAAGTTCTTCAAAAATCACTTAAGCCAGTGATGAAACAGCTGGACCAAAACTCAAAGGAAAATATGGTCAAAAAGGAAAAATAATCTCCCAAACTCATGAATACTATAAAACAGCCTGATTGATCTTAAGAAGGATATGGAAGCTGCAAGAAGTTGTTACTGAGTCCTCTATACTGCAATGTAAACTTCTCAACGTTAGAAAAACATTGTGACCGTTATTTTTTTTTTCTGTGACAACAAAGGGAAAAAAAAAAACTTGTCAGGGACAAAACAACACAAAAACCATAGTATTGGTAATTGGAAAAAAAATCTAATTTTTACTGATAAAACACTTTTTTTCATTTAGGAATCTAATTCTAGAAGTCCAGGGGATCCTTTAGGGTCTTAATATCTTTTTCATAATGTAAGACTTCTAACACCCAAAGTGTTTGGGGAATTTTACTTCCAGTGGGCTGGGAAGACTTCTTCCCATTGAAGGAATGATAAATTCTGATAAATATATTGTTACAGTAAGATGTAGAATTATTCTGAAATTACAGAAATTCTCAAGAAGAGATGGAATACAATAAAAATGACTTTGAACTATGCCATTTGGCTGAAAAGATTAAGAAATTTTTCCAAAAAACAGAGATAGACCTGGTTCAATGCCCTGGGAATGCATCTGATTCAAAACACATTGAAATCTAGGGGCTAGACTTGGGGAAATAGATTATTAGCCAAAATTATGCTTGATGTTCAATGTCACAAGAATAGTTTCACAATGAAAAATTAAAGAATATGTGTGAAAATTTTGTGAATTCAATGCCAATTGTTCAATGAAAGTTTTTTGAACACGTAAAAAGATGTGATGTTTATTGTTGTTCAGTTGTTTTTCAATCAAGTTTGACTCTTTTTGACTCCACTTGATATTTTCTTGGCAAAAATACTAGAATGGTTTGCCATTTCTTTCTCCAGCTCATTTAACAGATGAGGGAACTGAGGCAAACTGGGTTAAGTAACTTGCCCAGGGTCACACAGCTAGTAAGTGTCTGAGGCTGGATTTGAATTCAGAAAGGTGACTCCTTCTGACTCCAGGCCCAGTGGGCTTCATCCACTGTGCCTCCTAACTGTTTATTGTCAATAAATTTAATTATTTTACTTTTCCCAGTTAATTTGCAAACCACTATGCATGTATATCAATGTCTATCTATGGATGTATGCATATATTTCTCCTTCCAGGATCAATACTCTTTAGTCGATTCTTATAAGTATTGATGATGATATGAGATAATGATATTTAAAATAAGAATTCCATCACTATCACTTTTTTCCTAACTTCCATTTTCTTCTGCTATAAACTTAGAAATAAAGCCATAGATGAGAAGTACTTATGATTTCACAGTTCATGGAAGAGAGAAATGACTATAGCCTATCTTGGTCTAGGAAGACTTCACGGAGGAGGTGAAACTTGACTAGGTGTTAAAGGAAGACTAGGATTTAGAAAGGCAGAGAAATGCTGAAGGAAAATTCAGAAGAGAACATACATAAACAAATGAAAAGATCAAATATATGGTCCACCAGAGACCCATACTCTGCAGTATTATTATTTAGTAGAGTAAACCTGATTATATTGTCTCCTTTTCTAAGAAACTTGAAATAGAATGTCTTCATTCCTTAAGCCTTTCTTTATACTAGTAAGGTCACAGGATCAACATTTTTACAGCTAGAAAGGAACTTTATACATCATTTTGTCCAGCCCCCAGATGTGACTGGTGAGGCCCAAAGGGTTGTACTACTTGCTTAACATCACTCTGGTAGAGTGAGCAAACTGAACATTCAAAACCCATTCAAAATCAGATTTTTTTAGACCAAAGTCATACTTTTTTCCACAAATGCATGGAGCAAAATTTCAAAAATGAAATAAAAACCACTTGATGTTTGGAACAGAGTATCATCTAATAAGTAAGTAATTGTTGACTAGCTCACAGACTGACCCAGAGTAATATTTGCTTAATGGGTGTTGGGTGTTTGTGCAAGTGGCCATTCTAGGCTGGGATCCCTGGCTCTCTTTCAGTATTAAAAAGTTCTCCACAGTTAGGTACAAAATATTGGCCTTGTACTTTGTCTATGTATACATATATGTGTGTATACACAAATGAATACATGTGTACATACATACACATATAAATGTACCCAGTCTTCTATTTCCCCAGAGAGCAAGAGTTCTTGTTATGGGAACTCTTTTTAAACCAATTGAAACCAGACTGAAAATGTGTCTGTTACTTAAGGCCTTGGAGAGTTGCCTGGAGGGTACAGAGAAATTAAGTAATGACTTGCTCATAGTTACCAGTATATGTCAGAGACTGGACTTGAACCAGTCCAAGAATCAGAGAACACTGAACCAGAGAACTGACCTTGAACTGACTCCAAGGGCCAGTCCTTTATCAATCCATTATTGCACACTGCTTCTCATATTTAATCATAAGGATTTTAAAAACGTCAATATGAATATTGAATTAATTCTCAATTGCACTCATTTCAGGTAATTTTAATTATCTATTTTCCCCTCTTTGGAAAGATCGTTGTGATCCAGAAAGGTTATTAGATATGTTAGACCCTTCCCCAAAGAACAGGGAAGTGATGAAACTAATGTTCAAACAAATATATTACTGACATGTTATTCTTGAACCATAAAATAGATTCTTTTACTATTATCTTTAATGTCTCAGTATGACAATTACCTAATTTACATAAAATCAAATTTGAAACCTAAAAAGAGAGGGATAATTATGTGCAATTACTTCTCTATGGAATGTGGTTCCTTTATCTAAATAGAGTTATGTTTCTTTTCTCCTTCCTGATTATTCCTAGCTGAAATATATCCTTCACATTAGCATCATGGAAGGAGTCACCTCACAAAACAACCTCTGAGTTAATTATTAGGCCTTCCAAAAATTCTTTGAAATTAGGAAAAAAGAACATTTTGGAATCCTAGTTTATACATAATGGTATGGATGTTAGTTTCTGTGGAACTCAAGAGTCTACCTTTGGTAGACTGTTCCTTATTCTCAAAGTTTCTGAAATGTATAGTCTATAGACTGTATATGTGTATGACCCTCTGGCTTGAAGGAAAAAAGAAAACTTCGATATTCATTATTTATGGGACATAGAGAACAAAGAAAAAGAAGACAATGGCAAAAGCAATTTGGGTGTTTTTAAGAGTTTTAATTATTAAAAGTTAAAAAACCTTGAAGTCAGAATCTGATAAAAATAAGTTGATTAAAACTATGTATATAAGGCAAAGATTTACATATTATTTTAGGGCTTTCTCTTTCTCAGTGTGACATTTTTAATGTGCTAGCACTTGTTTAAACTTATTAAGATTAATTAATTATAGATCTTAAATAGATACTCTCTGAAACACCAAATTTAATAAGTGGTTCTTTAAACATATAACTATTAATAAACATAATTGATTCAGAAATACCAGGACACAGCAGGAATATGCTTATATCCTGAGTCACATTATTAAAAGTTGCCTGACTACCTGTAAGTGAATTTACCATTCCAGATGATTTGCACAAAAACTACAATTATTTTTTATCCATATTATGAGTGTGTTGTCAATTGTACTTACATAGTGTAGCCTGAATTCAATAATAAAATCCACTATCATCTTTCTAGTTTTCAATCTTACTAAAATTGCAATGTGTGAAACTTGAAAGTTGGGGTATATGGAAAGAGGGAGGTACTAGGGTAATCTGTAATAAAACCAGAAAGGTCACATCCATTTTAAACCTACCCCACTCACAGGAAATTCATTATATATTATTAGGAAAGGAGATGTGGCATGGCATAGTGCATAGCAAGTCAGCCTTAAAGCCAGGAAGGCCTGAGTTCCAGTTTTACCTTAGACACATACTTACTATAGGACCTCCCACCCCACTCCAGCAATCATTTAACCTCTCAGCCATACAAGAGAGGTTTTGAAAAACATTTTTATTTTCTTTCTACAGAAGAGGCCCTTCCTGAACTGAAGAGGAAAAATCAAGTTCAATAAATATTAAAGAGACTAAAAGATGAATAATATAAAGCGGAACTAAGAACTTATATTTTTACTGCTATTACCCCAAGTAATAGCTGCTCACATTGTCAGCTCAGTACTCTTAGAAAGTTGACTCAGTGAGTAATTCTTTGACCATTACAACCCATAAGGAAAAAAAAATACGGCTTTCAGTCCTTCCATCTCTTTCTTCAATGATGATGTCATAATAGCAGAAAAGATTTTAGATCATCTGTAAATATTACTTTCATTACTGTGCAACCCAGCATCAATTCCTCACAGATTTGGGTTCGTAATGATGAGAAAAAGAAAGCTTCTTTTGGTTCAAACTGCCATTCCTGTATAAAATGGGAAATAAATCATGAAATTCAAATTGGGTCTAAATACTCCACTACTAATTTACTTATAGAAACCCAGACAAACATTAGCATAGAATGAATAAAAACATTTAGTTGGGTCAGAAAAGGAAATGTGAAAATTTTTCAGGATTTACTTCTCAACTGAAGACATTCTACCTTTTCCCTTCCCCAGGATAGTCCAAGGATTACTCTTCCTTGCTTCTTCCATTTCAAGTTTCTACCTTCTAAGCTGGTAAAAATAGAGCCAGGTCCCAGAAGTCTTGATCCCCTACTGTTTATCACTCTTGTTTGTCACTCAAGTCTTGGCGTAGCTCTCCTCAGCCTCTGTGCTCAGTGTCAATAGATACTGAGAGTTTGTGTGGCTCTGATGTTCTAATTCTTAACTCATCTGGATACCTGCTTGTGCAGCCAATCTTACTTTACTCTGTCAGCTCAGTTTATTGTTAGTTCTATGACCAGGTCCCCTTAACATGTCTCCTCTTTCGCTATGCTTCCAATTCTTCTTTTATTCATTTATGTTAAAATTGCTTTTTTTAAAGCACTGGAATAAATTAACTTCTCTTTAATATGATAAAAATATTCTATCAAAAACAAGAATTAGTATCTTCTGTAATGGAGAAATGCTAGCAACATTTCCAGTAAAATCAGGAGTAAAACAAAGATGTTCACTGTCACCAGTGTTATTTGATATAGTTCTAAATGACAGTTTTAGTGATAAGACAAGAAAATATATTGAAAAAATAAGCAAGATAAAGAAGTAACTAAATTATTCCTTTTTACCGATGAAATGATAGTTAGAGAGACCTACAGATTCAACTGATACTAATTGAAACAATAACTTCAGTAATGTGAAAGGATATTAAAAAAAAACAGGGAAGATAGGTGGCACAGTAGAGTACTTTGTGGGAATCAAGAAGATTCATCTTCCTGAGTTCAAATCTGGTCTCAGATACTTTCTAGTAGTATACCCTGGGCAAATCACTTAAAACTGTTTGCCTCAGTTGCCATATGTAAAATGAGCTGGAGAAGGAAATGGCAAACAACTCTAGTATCTTTGCCAAGAAAACCTCTAACGGGGTCACAAAGACTGAAAGACTAAAAAACAATGGCATGACAGAAAAAGAGCGGAATAAAAACAAATTTGAAAAACCCCATAAATCATTAGCTTTCCTACATATGTCAACAGCAGCAAGAGATAAAATAAATTTCGTCCAAAATAAATACAAACATATAAAAGAGCTGGCAGGCTACTTTTCAAGATGCACATAGGAATTATAAGAAAACAGTTATAAAATACTCTTCATAGAAATGAAAGACAAATAATTGATAAAATATAAATTGCTCATGGTTGGCAATGCCAGTGTCATAAAACTGAAAAAAAAGAAACCACATTTAAATTAATTTAAAATTTTAATGTCATACCATGCCAATCAATATACCCTAGAATAACTTTATAATTCTAAATAAAATAATTTTTAAAAATCATCTGGAGGGATAAAAGATCAAGAATCTCAAGGGAAAAAATAAAAAGTAGGAAGAAAGAAAACCATCCATACCAGACTTCAAATGATATTTGGTACTCATTTAAAAAATGGAAATATAGGTTAAATGAGCTGATTAGATAAATAGAAACCAGAAACTATCAAACATAGTAGAATAACACAAGAACATCAAGTACTCTGATAAGAACTTCCACAAAAACAAAAACTACTGAAAAAACCATAAAGCAACTTGGCAAAATAAACATAAATATATTACAACAAGAGCCATTCCTCAAAAGATAAATAGCAAATGATAACTGGTAATTTTCAAAACAAGATATTAAAACCATTAATAATGACTAAAAATGTTCCAAATCACTATGAGAGAAATGTATATTAGTATAACCCTAAGTTTTCTATAAATATAATAAATATATGTATGCATATATGATAAGTGTATCATATACGATAAGAATTTATGTTCTTCCTCATACCTATCCAATCAGAAAATATGACACATGGGAAAATGACAGAGGTTGAAGGGATTATAAAAGGAAATTCACACCAATGCACCGTTGGCAGAGCAGTGAATTGATCCAACCATTCTGGAAAACATAATATTCCAGAGAATCACAGCTCTAGAATTAGAAGATTTCTCAAAAATCTAGAAATGTTCCCTAAAATTCACTAAATTTATCAATTCACTACTTTTGATTTAGTGATTCTACTACTAGGCATAAACTCCAAGATGGTCAAAGATAAAGGGATAACATGAGCTTACAAACAATATTTATAGCAGTACTTTTTATTGGAATAAAGAACTAAAAACAAAGTGAATCCCCATCGATTAGGAAATTACTGAATAAACTGAGATACACAAATACAGTGGAATATCAATATGTCATAAGAATATGGAATTTTAAGGAAGATAATTTTATTACAGTGTACCACAAGATATGAGGAAGAGGATAGATATAAAGTTGAGAAGCTGTGCATGAACTGATTGAAAATGAAGTGAAAATCAGGAAAGAATTGCTACAATAACTACAATAATGTAAAGAAAAAACACTCAAAACCTCTGATTCATGCAATAACCAATCGGGACTACAAACAACTGACAACAAAACATACTTTCTACCTCTTGCAAAGGTGATGGTCTATTGCTAAATGAGACATACATTTTTCAGATACAGTCAATGGATGAATTTGTTTTAATTAATTCTACTTACTTGCTACAGGAGTAATATTGTATTAAGTGGGAAGCATTTATGTGAAAATTTGATGAAGAGTAATAACAGCTTTAAAAAAAGAAGAAAATAAAGAAAAATGGCCAGTGAAATGTTTGAAAATATATGGAATACAGCAAAAGAAAGTAATAAAAGGGACACAGACAAATAGAAAGTACTGGTACTATCTTGTTAAATTTAATATACCTTAAGAAAAATTGTACATGCTAAAAGTTCACAGTTTAACATATAGCCTTTTTTCTGTTATCTTCAACATAGAAATGTTCAAGTTTGTTGATGTCTGTCACATTCATCTTTTTTCAAAATCTGAAGCAGTGAGAATATTTAGCAAACAAAGGTTAGGGGAGGCAATGGAATGGTGGAAATTGGTGAGAAGAAGCAGAGACTGGATCTAAGGGAAATTTCCTAATAATTAGGTGTATTCACAAAAGCAAAAAAAAAAAAGCTGTCTCAAGAAGCAGTAAGTTTCATCCTCTCCCCCACTTTGCAGGACTTCAAACAAAGTCTATAAAACCACTTGTGAGGATGCTAGAGGAGAAATAAATACTCAAATACCGATAGGTCTAGAAAGTCCCTGAATTCAAAAACTGTTCTAAAGGAGTTTTGCAAATGAAGTAAAATTTCAGATTTTCCAGATGTGGATAGGAAGCTATTAGCAGGGAATATGGGGATAATATGCCCAGAAGAAGAATACATAGACCAAGAACTAAGTGAGAAGGTTATAACAACCCAATGAATAATATTATTAACTTGATTTACTGAATTGGCTCTTGACTTCATTTCACAATTGCTCTTTTTCCCCCAAGGTGAAACATGAGCATATCACTACACAGGGTTCCACTGGGGACACTATGAATAATAAATGAAGAAAGCAAAGCACTTAACTACTAAGTGCTATGTAAGTGATTTTTTTTCAAAGATCCCACTGGGAATAGACCTTGGTTTCCCTTTAACAACTTGGTGATCTATTGACAGCAAAAAAAAAAAAAAAAGAAAGCGGTATGTGATAAATTTAAAACTGTAAGAAAGAATGAGAAGGTAGGGTGATCAATTTCTATATTACCTCTAAGCAAATGTATACTCCTATTTATCATTTGTTTTTACCATAGCATTTTCTGAAATCATGAATGCTACCTGTTTTTTATTTAGCTCACTAAAGTAAAATAAATTTTGCTCCAGCACTTCATTTTAATTATGTATAAATCCTTATATTTTAATGCATTTCTTGTAAACAATGTATTGTTGGATTTTGATTTCAACTTGACTATGCTTTTTTCCTCTGTTTTGTGGATGAGTTTATAAAATTGACCCTCATGATTTGGACAAATTGTTGATTTTACTCTACCATATTTGCTTATGTTATTTCTTTTCTGTGCTCTCCCATTCTTCTATTTACAAAAAAAAAGGGGGGGGGGAGTAGTAAAAGATAAGGAATATGATCAACACATCTAATCTATTTCTGAAACAGTTTACTTCCTCTCCAAAAACTCTCTTCTCTTTTCCTCACCTAGATCACAATCACTGATTCATACATTATTCCTTTCTATCCTTTCAATTCACTCTTTTTTTTAAATTAAATTATTTTGTTTTCAGTGTTCTACAACCACTTCCATATATCTCAGATTTTTTTCCTTTCTTCCTCTCCTTCCCCACTCCCTCCCTGAGATGGCATACAATTTTATATAGGTTCTACGCATACATTCCTATTAAATACATTTTTACCTTTAGTCATGTTGCATAGAAGAATTAAAATGAATGGAAGAAATCATAAAACAAAACAAAATAAGACATAATAAAAAGAAAATGGTCTGCTTCATTCTGTGATCAAATTCCATAGTTCTTTCTTGGGATGTGGAAGGCATTTTGCCTCGAGTCCATTGGGAATTTTTTAAGTCTTTGCATTGCAAGGAAGTACTAAATCCACCAGAAAAATTCCTCACACACTGTGGTTGTTGCTGTGTACAAAGTTCTGGTTTTGCTCCTTTTACTCAGCACCATTTCATGTAAGTCTTTCCAGGCCTCTATGAAGCTCCTGTTCATCATTTCTTATAGTACAATAGTATTCCATTACATTCATACACCACAATTTATTTAGCCATTCCCCAATTGATGGGCATCCCCTTGATTTCCAGTTTTTGGCCACCACAAAAGAGAGCTGCTATAAATATTTTTGTGCATGTGGGATCCTTTACCATTTTAATGATCTCTTGGGGGTTCAGTCCTAGAAATGGTATTGCTGGGTCAAAAGGTATGCGCATTTTTGTAGCCCTTTGGGCATAGTTCCAAATTGCTCTCCAGAATGGCTCCACCAACAATAAATTAGTGTTCCAATTCTCCCACATCTTCTCCAACATTTATCATCTTCCTATTTTGTCATGTTAGCCAATCTGATAGGTGTTATGTGGTACTTCAGAGTTGTTTTGATGTGCATCTCTCTAATCAATAGTGATTTAGAAATTTTTTTTTCATGTGACTACAGATAGCTTTAATTTCTTTCTCTGAAAACTGCCTGTTCATATACTTTGACCATTTATCAATTGGGGAATGACTTGTATTCTAGTCAATTCTCTCTTAATGTCACTTTCTGAGATTAAACTTTGCTTTACCTTTATCTATAACCTCCCAAGTCCACTCTACTCTCCTTTTTAAAAACTTTCAGTAATTCCTTCTTTTTCGCTTCTTCCCTACTATATTCCATTTTCCCTCCCTCTTCTTTCCACTCTTGAGACAATAATTACAAAACAAACAACTTTGCAAGCCTTGGAGAATGCTCCCTCTCTTAGAATATAAGTTCCTGATCATTTAACCCCTTCAAATTGCTTACTGCCATATTTATATTTCAAAATTTCTAGTCAACTCTGGTCATTTCAATAGGTATGCTTGAAATTTCTGTCTTCTATTAGAAGCATATGTTCCTCCTGGGCAGCAAGGTAGTACAGTGGATAGAGCACCAGTGCAGGAGTCAGGGGGACCTGAGTTCAAATCTCACCTCAAACATTTGACACTCACTAGCTGTGTGACCTTGGGCAAGTCACTTAACCCCAATTTCCTCATCCTGGGTCGTCTCTAGTAATCCTGATGAATATTTGGTCACTGGATTCAGATGGCTCTGGAGGAGACCTGTACAGCCCTCCCTCAGTCAAAACAAAGTCCAGTGCAAGTCATGTTATTATTTCTCTGATGGTATGATCTCCTTCGGCAACAAAGCACATATTCCTCGTATAGGATTAAATTCAGTGTTACAGATTGTTATTCTTAGTTGTAAACCTTATTTTTTGCATTTTGGAATGTTCTATTCCATGTTTTTTCTCTTTCCTTTAAACATTTTAGAAGTAAGGAAACAAAAGTTACCCTTAGGTTTGTGATTAAAATAGAGTTCCCATAAAATACAAAAAAATTTTTAATTTTTAAAAAATATTTTAAGTATAACACACACACACAAGTACCAGCTAATTTCATTATTGCACATTCCAATAAACAAAATATAACCAAAATACTTACTTGGGAATTAGTTTTAGGTAGTTTGAAAGGAAGTACCCAAAAAAGGTATTCAACATGATTACTGTACCCCAAAACATTTATATATAATCACCATAAACTGAAGTGAAAAGATCATAAAGAAAAATACACCTAAAGAGGAATATTTAATTACCAGAAAAAAACATGCCCAAATAATATTCAAAATCTGAGTTTCCATGACTAGTTAGAAAACACACACACATACACAAACACACACACACACCAATATTAAAAAGTGATCATAGAAACCCAGACATTTCCTATAATAAGAAATAACTGTTTAAAACAGGCTTTTGGATTTCAAAACACTGGATGATATTGTAACAAACTGGGCTTTCTAATTTAGTTTGACTTTAGCAGAGCTGCCATGTAAGATCTCAGCAAGGGAGGAACAATGTAATTAGAAACAAGAAGTTCCTTTTAGTTGCCCGAGTTCAATGCCATTGGTATGTCAATAATCATTTTCATGACAACTGAAAATGTAGATCACAAGTGGTATTGAAAATTTAAGAACTATACTTTAAAAAGTGGTCCTTAACTTAGTTCATTTGGGGTTCCCCAAATAGTGGTTCATGTTGGTGGGAGCAGGAAGACCAGAAAAAAAAATGGTCCACAGAGTAATGACATTAACCATGTCTGAAGCTCATGAGTTCTTGAGTTATCTTTACTGCCAGCACAAGTTTTGGGTTTTTTATTTGTTTGTCTTTTGGATGGGCTTTGTTTGTTTTTCAAACCCATTTGACTAAGTTCTGATGTTAATTTACTATACTGTGCTGCATTTTATTTTTTTAATTCATTCATTTTTCATGTGTGGGTATAGAGTATGCAGAGATATTCCCTGCCTACTTCTGGATGTCACATGTGACTTAGCATTTGAGCATGTTAATCATGACAAACTTCCTGAACACTTCCTGCCATGTGGGGACTAAGTGCTGAAAGGACTTTACATTTTGATACATTGTCAAAAACGTCAAAAAGTCCCACAGTTCTTTGTCATCCTGTGACAAGAGGGGAGGGTCGGGGAAAGGCATCAGTACGTAAATTAAGAGAAGAGAGCTCCAGGTTAGTATATTGGTTTTGAATGTCCCATGTGGCAAGCAACATACTCTGTATTTAACCTCCCTACTTTGGGGGGATGAGGGAGAGGGTTAGGTGGGAGAAATAAAAGTTAATATCATTCATATAGTATTTTATGTTTTGTAAAGTGCTTTCCAAACATCTCATTTTCAGCTTACAACAACCCTGGAAGGTAACTGTTGTTATCAGCATTTTACACATGACGAAAATCATGCAGATAGAAGTTAAGTGATATACCCAGGGATACACAGTATTTGAAGGCAGATTTAAATTCAGTTCTTCCTGTTACCAAGTCAAGGTCTATCCACTGACCTAGCTGCCAGTAATCTCTACCCTACTGACACTCTTACATGGAACACGGACTCAATCAGGCAAGCTTGTCTGCCTATTCCATTTTGTGGAATTCCATTTCCACCAGTTTCAAAGTAGAGATGACATCTTGAGCTCAAAAGATTGAGACATTCTCATTCCAATGTGAGAAGTAGTTAGGTGGTTGCAGGAGTTTTTGGTTGTTTGTGTCACTAACAAGAGTGACCTGAGAGGAAGGGAAGCTTCTAAATCAGAGAAGACAGCCCCTAAGATGAAGATTAGCCTAAGCCTAACTCTTTTTCCAGGACACATGCCAGGAGTTATTTGGATGGTACAGAACTAAAATAAAATGGAAAATGCCTAATGAATGCTCCCATAAACTACTTTATGTTATAATGAGGTTTTAGTGTCAGCCTTCCAACAGAGTATAATGAGTTATTTAACCTACTGTCAATCTACATGTCAGTTTGTATGTTTGTGTTTTAGCCACACACACACACATTATCCATCTATATGTGTGTGTGTGGATGGATGGATAATGTGTGTGTATTTGTTCCATATCTTATTCATACAATACCATTCTACTAACCATTTCAGGGAAACCCTAGATAGGAGCCTAAATCTAAGCTTCAAATAATTTGTCCCTCTGAGTTCTAGGGCGAGAGTTGAAGGAGACAAAGACTATGAGGAAATAAAACCTAGACCACCTCCAACTAAAGACCAGAAACTACCAGGATTGAAACTTGTCCAAAATGTATGCCTGTATTGAGAGAATAAGGGTCCCTTAAAAGAGAATAGAATGGTCCCAGCATTCCAGCCTCTGTAGGTCTATCAGTGGTTTCTCAATGTTAGACATTTGGTTATACACTTAGATCTCATATCGCTTAACACTTTTGAAGCACAGACTCACAAAAAAATAGAATGTAGAGCATCAGTGCTTTCAGTTTGAGGATAAGGACTCCAAGGAAGGAGGAATTTCACAAAAAATTACAAGATGGTAGCAAAGAATAAATCCTATGGTGAGGGAGCAAGATTATATGCTCTTTAAGATTTCTTTTTGGAGAAGAAAATGGTAAATCACTCCAGTATCTTTGCCAAGAAAACTCCAAATGGAATCATCAAGATTCAGACACAACTGAAATGACACAACAAGATTTCTTCTAACTCTACTCTTCTATACTTGCTTACTAATCTTAGTTCTGTTATTTCTGTTATATTCAATAAATTTGAAAGATACCACAACATAGAAAAAAGAATACTTAACTTGAATTCACAGTTCAGAATTCAGATCTACCTATTACTACCTGTCCGACACTTCACAATGCCATTTGTGGTTTTCTTGGTAAAGATACTGGAGTGGTTTACCATTTCCTTCTCCAGCTCATTTTGCAGATGAGGAAACTAAGGCAAACAGGTTTAGGTCACAGAGCTAGGAATTATCTGAGACCAGATTTGAACTCAGGAAGATGAATCTTGCTGCCTTCAGGGTCAGTACTGTATCTACTGCACCACCTAGCTACCCCTAGTAGACTATTAGTCAAGAATTTATGTATTCAGAGTATGCCTCTGACCCTTCCTTTTTAGCATGTGCCTCTGGATGACTAAATCTCTGTAATCCTCAGGCACACAAATGTAGGACTAATCTACCATGGACTGGTTATGACCTATGTTGATAGAGAAGGAAATTACCACACAAGGCATTCCCTGTGCTGACAAATTCACAGATCCTTCACATGGTGCTACCAAAACTTCAAATGTCCATAGTATGGAATTTGAGTTATGGCTTTTTTTATCCACTAGACAAAATTGATATGCACTGATCCATTCACAACCTCAATCAATTGCCATCATAACCAAGGATTTGCATTTTTGAGATTACTGGCTGGGATTCAGGAACCAAATCTTCTTACTACATATAGTCTCTTACATTAGACTGTGAGTGAAGATGGCGGAGTAGAAAGACACACTTACGCTAGCTCCGAACCCACAGTCCATAAAATATCTGTAAAAAAGAACTCCCAACAAATTCTGGAGCAGCAGAAGCCACAGAACAACAGAGCAGACGAGATTTTTGTTCTAGAGGGACCTGAAAATCTCTCACAAAAGGTCCTTCATGCTGCGGACCCGGAGCCGAGCCCAGCCTTGCATTGGCCTCACGGCACCAAGAGGAGTGGATCTGAGCAGGCTTCAGGGACAGAATCTCCAGCGCCCAAGCAGGTCCCTCTACCCATGGGGCCCAAAGGTTGGTGAGAGGGTCTCCTCGGCTTCCCGAGAGGGGAGTGGGGTGTCTCCATAACTCATGGCCCCCTCGGGAGGCAGCAGCGGAGACGGGAGCAGACAGGGGCTCCCCAAGCAGGCAGGAGCTTGGATCCATTGTTGAAGGTCTCTGCATAAACCCCCTGAGGGAACTGAGCCTGTGAGGCGCCCTGCCCCCACCTGAGCACCTGAACTTGATCTCACACTGAACAGCAGTCCCCACCAAAAGCCCTGAGGCTGGGAAGCAGCATTTGAATCTCAGATGCCAAGCCCTGGCTGGGAGGATCTGGAGGGGAAGTGGGTGTGAAGAGAATATTCAGAAGTCAAGTCACTGGCTGGGAAAATGCCTGGAAAAGGGAAAAAAAATAAGACTATAGAAGGTTACTTTCTTGGTGAACAGGTATTTCCTCCCTTCCTTTCTGATGAGGAAGAACAATGCTTACCATCAGGCAAAGACACAGAAGTCAAGGCTTCTACATCCCAGCCCACTCAATGGGCTCAGGCCATGGGAGAGCTCAAAAAGGATTTTGAAAATCAAGTTAGAGAGGTGGAGGAAAAACTGGGAAGAGAAATGAGAGACATGCAAGCAAAGCATGAAAAACAAATAAACACCCTGCTAAAGGAGACCCAAAAATGCTGAAGAAAATAACACCTTGAAAAATAGGCTAACTCAATTGGCAAAAGAGGTTCAAAAAGCCAATGAGGAGAAGAATGCTTTCAAAAGCAGAATTAGCCAAATGGAAAAGGAGATTCAAAAGCTCATTGAAGAAAATAGTTCTTTCAAAATTAGAATGGAATGGATGGAGGCTAATGACTTTATGAGAAACCAAGAAATCACAAAACAAAACCAAAAGAATGAAAAAATGGAAGATAATGTGAAATATCTCATTGGAAAAACAACTGACCTGGAAAATAGATCCAGGACAGACAATTTAAAAATTACGGGACTACCTGAAAGCCATGATCAAAAAAAAGAGCCTAGACATCATCTTTCATGAAATGAACATTAGACTGTGAGTTCCTTGCAGGCAGGGGCTATCTTTTGCCTTTCTTTGTATCTCTAGTACTTAGAACAGTGCCTAGAGAGGAGTAGGCACTTAATAAATGCCTATTAACTGACTAAATGCTTGTTGACTGACCATACAAAGATGAAAGTCATTAATTCCAATTCAACAAATAATTCTTACTTGTTTTCTATGGCCAAACAAAAAATAAAGGTAAATAAGAACTAGTTCCCACTGTCAAGAAATTTACAATTTTAGTAGAGGAGGCTTCTTATTTATATTAACTGTAGTCTGAATTATAACTATAGTTCAAAGTAGAATGCAATAAAAGATATAAGGTTTAAAAAGTTCTATGAAAATGACTTCTCTAAAGTTAACTTATGAAGTGAAATAAGACTTTCATGATCCTGAATTCGTTAAGTAAAAACAGACTATTTCTTAGGGAAAGTCACTACATTTTCACATTTACCTAACTTCATCTGGTTTGAAACTGTGAACTCCAAGAAGAGCATGTAAATTTAAATTATGCACCTGTGTAGTGACCTCACAAACATGACCCCCCAAGAATATATCCCTAAGAGAAAAGCATGTCAATTTTTTTTTCTTTAGAAAGTCCATGTACTTCCATTTTTTTAAGTCTGCTTTTCATTTCACTTAATGGAGGCATAAAGAATGGAATATCCTCTCAAGCATAAAGAATGGAATATCCTCTCAGAAAACACTGAATTACCATTAAGTAGCTATACTAATTTGTTTTAAAAGTTATACTGATATTTACTCAAGAGGTTTATATGTGGCTTGCATATTTTTCATATTCCTTTGTAGAAATCATGGCAAAGAAAATAACACACAATTGCATAATTCTTCAAAGTTTCAGAGGGTCTGCCTCACAACAATTACATTGTGAGGTAAATGACATAAATACTACTATTCCCCTTTTAGGTGAGTAAATTGAGCCTCATGCAGGTTAAGGGATTTGCTCAATATCCCACAACTAGTAAGTGTCAGAGCTGGGACTGGAGCCAAGGTCTTCTGATTTCAAATTGAGTGTTCTTTTCACTACACCACAGATCCTCTCAGTTCCTAAGTTGGCTTTAGTTCAGTTGTGAAATTTAGCTCAGTTGCTAAATTAGCTAAGGTGGTCCATCTGGCTTCTAATTCTCCCATTTTCCTAAATTGTGTCTTTATTAAAGCAAATTTATTTATATCATCTTTAACAAGCATTACATTCCAGAAATTAACATTTTTTAAACTAAAATCAAGAAATCACAGCATAAACATGGACTATCTTATAATAAATACCCAAAATGAAAAGAGGCAACCTGAAGAGAGGATCATTTGCTACCCACACACCACCCAACTGAATAATTTTAAGATACTTTCCAAACAGAATGCCAATGAGAAGAATGAAGTGCAAAATAACAGGGAGTATGAAATAAAACAAAGAAGCAATTGACTAAGAAAGGAGCAACAACATTTATAAAAGCCCATCATTTATGCATTTCATTTTATAACTTCAACAGAAGATTCTAATCTTTTTTTCCCCCTTACCTGAGAGATTTTGTATAGGCAAGCAATCCCACATATACGGTTGCCTCCTTTCAAATATCAAGAACTTTTAATGACACATTTCATGCAATAAAAGCCTATACTTATTTCCACTTGAAACTGAAAGAATTAAACATTAGCAATATTTCTGGGACAGGCAATTTTCATTAGGGAGAAGGAATGTGGTAGGGCAACTAGGTAACACTGTAGATAAAATGATGGGCCTGGAGTCAGGAACTCTCATCTATATATGTTCAAATCTGGCCTCAGATACTTCCTACCTGTGTGACCCGGGGCAAGTCACTTAAACCTGCTTGCTTCAGTTTCCTCATCTGTAAAATGAGCTGGAGAAGGAAACGGCAAACCACTCCAAGTATCTTTTCCAAGAAAATTCCAAATTCATAAAGAGTCAGACCCCAAATGAAATGACTGAACAATGTGGTATAGAGACAAGTATCCTAGAGTTTGAGTTAAAAGCAGAAGCAATTTTCAGTGTATGAGGCCAGGTGTGTGGGTACACCTTCTTGGTGAACATTATAATTGGCCCTTTTCCCATGTGGGTTAACCTTCTTTCTCCCCAGAAATAATGCTCTCAGACACACCTACGTCTATGTTCACTTATGATCAAGAGAAATCTGCATTCCAAATCTGTCTCTTATGTGTCACCATGAGCAAATTACTCATCCTCTCTGCATTAGGATCTATGATACCAGAAACCTTTATATATGAAATAATAAGAAAAAGCATTGAGGGAATAATAACCTGTAAATGTACTTATCACATCCTTCAGAGACTGGTCGAAGTGACTTGAGTTAAGTAAAAAAAATTCAGAATAAGAACAAATTTGATGGAAGTTTATATTATTAATAATACGTTCCCTGAGCCCTAAATATCTTTATCCTAATGATACATAACCATCTCTCTAGTGGTAAAGGCCTCTGGGCTTGGGAAATTTATATACAATTGTCTCACAATCCAGCTAATGTTATGAAAATAAGTCACCATGCCTCAATTGCTTTGTCACATTGGAGGATGTCTCTGTCCCTCTCCCTCCTTTTCCATTAGTGAGTTCCTTCTGGAACCTCCATTGTGAGGAAGTACCCAAGACAGCCATCCTTCACTCCGTTCTTGCCCTACAAACTGATCTGGCACCATGGAAGACAGTTTAAATTACTGGGATGGCTCAATTCAAAGTGAATTCTGAAGACTCACTGAATCTTTCATTTCAAACTTTTCTGAGACTGTGGTCAGATATAAATAACATCTTTCAATGAATTTCATTAGGACACATAAGGTGAAAAGGCATATGAGGTATGGTGAAAAAGACTAGATTGTCTTTCCTAAATTGCAGAACCTAGATAGAAGTGAAAAAAATACTACAGATATGGTCTGAACAAGGGCAAAGGTCAATAGTACAGCTTCTTTTATTCTGTACATTATAACTCTATGAGATCAAATAAGCCTTCAGGACTAACATGTTATACTATCTTAACTTCTACTGACCTCATAATTCACTAAAAAAACAAACTTAAGAGTTATCCAATCATTTGAACCACATCTTTTTGGATCCTACCTCTGTTATTCTACAGTTAACTACCCCTTCTCAAATTCATATCATCTACAAAGCATGCCTTCAATCACTTAATCTAAGTTACTGATACAAATGTTGGAGAGAATAGAATTAGGATGGATTCCTGGAGCACTCTAATAGAGACATACCCACAAATGTTTCCTTCTTGTTATTCAGCAATTTCTAAATCCCTTCAGCTCTCACCTACCTGCGATAAATGAGTTTCATTTCATTTCCATATGATGTATGTGCATACACACATGTACATGCACAGACACATATGTATATTTATATGTATTATATATAATGTGTGTACATGCATTATATATATGTGTGTATATATATATATCTCTGCTATGACAGGGAAACAAAAATAATTAAGAGCACTACACATTTTGCCATATAAAATTCATTCCATAATCTAACTATTCAGTTCTGGGGCTCTGTTAGTTCAACATCTGTTAAAAATGTATGTATTTACAAACCAGTACTATGAGTTACCCATACACCTTCATATCATGGTCTGTACAATTAAGCATATTTTCAATTGATTAGTTTTTCTTCTATAGAAAATTAGGATAAACTCTTGAGAGATTATAGATCTTATTTAGAGAGCTCTATGATGTTCTAGGGCTTAATGAAATTTTCACAATGTAATTGGCTAACAGGAGAATCTAAAAGCCTTCATCAATTATATGAAAGCACATTTTCATCTGAACTCTTTTCTGGACACCGTTTATGATGGTGCTGAACATTTCTTCCTGTTTTATACCATATTTGAAATTAATAATCAGAGATAATGAAATAAAGTTATCTTTGATGTTTGGTCTGTCGAAAATCTTATATAGTTTTAACATTTTGAGGGACATCTTGTTGAAGAGGATTTTTAAAGAGACATTTTTTTTTTCTGTACTGGGTCAAATGAATTTTTTTAAGTCAATGAAGAATAAGTAAAACATATAATATTCTCTATACCTGTCACTTAATACAATAGGTTCTTATATTCTCTACACCTATCAATTAAGCATTCTGTTTTATAATCTTGTATATAATACATAATAAAATTTATATTAATATATACAAATCTGCTTCTCCCCTTCTCATACCTTCAAAGATATCCAGGGTATATTATGATTATTTTCACAAAGGCTGGTAATTATTGATATTCTTTAATTACTTTTTTCTTCAGTGGCAATATCATCTATGACTTTTCCCAGGTATACCATCCCACATTCCCGCAACCCCCTCAAATTGTGTCATCTTTAGCATAAACCTCTTCTGTGCATACTTGGTCTGATCCAAATGCTCTTCCTGTCTAGGTGGAATAGCATCTTTACTGTTTTGTTTTGTTTTTTTTTTTAACACTTATTTATAGAGCATTGAGCCTGGAGTCAAGAAGACCTGAGTTCAAATCTGATCACAGACACTTAACTTGGTGTGACCCTGGGCAAGTCACTTAATTTCTGTTTGTTTCAGTTTCTCCAACTGAAAAATGAAGATAACAGCACCTACCTCCTAGAGCTGTTGTGAGGATCAAATGAGATAATGGTTTTAAAGCACTCTTTAAGTGTTAGCTCTTATTACTATTATCATTACTATTTTAATGACTTTTCTACCACCTCATTAAATGCGACAGAAGCTCTGAGGTCTAAATATGTTGACTCAATCATCATCAACAAAGAAAAGAGTTTCCTACAGAAATCTTGACAGATGTTTTCCCTTTTTGCTGTTTATTAATTTTCCTTGTAATTTCATCCTTAAATGTTATCATTTAAAACATCTCCTTGCTGCTTTTTTGGCAACTAGATTATACTATGTACAAAACACAGAATTTGAAATCAATAAGACATGAGTGCAAATCTTGCCTCATACACTTCTCAGCTATGTGACCGTGGACAAGTCACTTAACCTCTTTTATCTTCAGTCTCATACTTTGTAAAATGAGGATTATCTCATTAATGAGGATAATCTCCTATGATCCCATAAGGCTGCTATGAAGATCAAATGTAATATGTATAAAGAACTTTGCCAATCTCTATAATTTATAGTGCTTTAGCATTATAAAAATGGGAGCTATTTTTCCTATTATTGTGAAGGATTTATGTCCATAACATTAGATAAACCTAACCTCTTATACTGTAATTAAATATTCAGAGTTCTGTCATCTTTGGAGATAAAGAACATTTGGTCACTGTCATTCTTATAATAATATTAAAGTTATGAAATTACCCTTCAGATACTTTTTCTCTTAACTAATTCCAACTTTTAAACTTTTCCTTATTGGACTTGTTTTCCAGATTGAGGAGCTGTGTCTATGTGATATTAAATCAGCAAGTTGGAAGGTTGAAAGTTGACAGGCTGTCTTGACTGCAGATAAAATATATCTATATAGCACTAAGCAATCAGTTTTGCTGATTAACATTTTAGGGGACATCTTTTTAAAGAGGATTTTTAACTGTGTTGATCAACCAATTTATTGAAATGAAGAATGAATACATATATTTGTTCCTCAGTTGTTTCAGTCCTATCCAACTCTTTGTGACCCCATTCGAGGTTTTTTGCAAGAATACCTGGAGTGGTTTGTCATTTTACAGATGAGGAAACTGAGGTGAACAGGGTTAAGTGACTTTCCCAGGGTCACACAGCTAGTAAGTATCTGAGGCCAGACTTGAACTCAAGAAGATGGGAGTCTTTCTAACTCCAGGCCTAGTGCTGTATCCACTATGCCACCTAGCTGCCCTATATTTATACTAGAATATGAAAATGAGAAGGGACATTAGACCTTTGGAGTCACGTAAGTCCAACTTTCTCCCCAAGGGTGAATATACTCCCCAATATCCCTGAATAGTGATCATTCAGCTTTAGTTTAAATAATTCCAATGGGGAGAATTCATTATTTTTAGAGAAAATTCATTTCATTCTTGGTCAATTCTAATTAAGAAGTTCTTCCTTTTGTTGAAATGACATCCATCTGTCTTGGTCCAGTTTCTCTGTCCCAGAGCCAAGTAAAACAAATCTAATCCTTCCATCCATATTAAAAACTCAAGTTGAAAAACATTTACTAAGTGCCTGTTGGGTACCAGCACAGTATGAAGTACAAGGGATACAAAGAAAGGCAAAAAAAATAGTTATCTGCCTTCACGGAATTCACAGTCTAATGGGGAAACATCACGCAAAGAACGATGTTCAAACGAGATGTATACAGGATAAATGGGAGGTAAACTCAGAGAGAAGGCACAGATTAAGTGGGGCAGAGAAAGAAAGTTGGTGAAATGTTATCTGGACCTTGAAGACAGCTAGGGAAAGCACGGGGCAAAGATGAGGAAGGAGAGAATTTCAGGTGTGGGAAACAGAGTGAAAATACCTATAGTTGGGAGATGGAATGCCTTGTTTGAGGAACATCAAGGAGGCCAGTATCACTGTATCTCAGATTATATTGTGTGTTTGGGGCAGAGGAGTGAGATAGTAGAAGACTTGAAAGGAAGGGAAAAGTTAGGTTATGAAGGGCTTTAAAGGCCAAAGAAAGAATTTTATGTTTGATTCTGGAGGTAATTAGAAGCAGAGTTCATTGAGTGAGGTGGGTGGGGAGGGGTGAAGGAAAGAGTGACCTGTCAGATGTGTAATTTAGGAACATCACTTCGACAGCTTAATGGAGAATGGACTGGAGTTGGGAGAGATTTGTGGTAGAGAGACCAAAAAGCAAGCTATTGCAATAGTCCAGGCATGAAGTGATGAGGCCTTGCACTAGGGCAGTTGCAGTGTCAGAGAAGAGATGTTATAAAGATAGAATCAGTAGGACTTAGAAACTGATTGGATAAAGTGGGTGAGAAAATGCAAAGAGGGGGAGTAGGGACCTTAGTAACTGAGAGGATAGTGGTATTTCAGCAATAATTGCGAAGTTAGAAAGATGGAATATTTTGAGAGACAGGGAAAAATAATGGGTTCAGTATAGGAAACACTGAGTTCAAAGTGGGTACAGGACATCCAGCCTGAAATGTTCAATAGGTGGGATTTAGACTGGAAGTCAGGAAGGTTAGGGTTGGATATATACAACTGAAAATCATCTTCATAGGGATGATAATTGATGAAATCACCAAGTGAAATAATAAAAGCAGTGTTCCTTAAACTGTGAGTCACAACCCCACTTCAGGTCATGAAAAATTTGGCAACAGCAAAAGGTTTCTGAATGTATAACAACTAAAAATTAATTCAAAATCAAATGTGTAATGAATCTGAGGTGTTTCTGACAGTGCTTGCATCCTGCAACTTAGCTGCAGCCTAGTTTTGAACACAAAGCATGCACACTTTGCACTGAACATGCCCTCAGGCCACACAAATGCCAACACACACTACCCAAAAGTGAAAAGGGATAGCAAGTGAAAAAAGTTCAAGAAACTGATAAAGAAGAGCACCCTGGATGGAGCCTTAGGGTATACCCACTACTAGTAGGCATGACCTCAATAAAAATCTAGCAAAGGAAACTGAGGAGGAGAAATCAAACAAGACTGAGGAGAATCAGGAGACAGCAGTGTAATGAAAACCTATGGGAAAAGGAGCATCTAGGAGAAGAGGATGATTGACCACGTTAAATGCTGAAGTGAGGTCAAGAAGTTTGAAGACTAAGAAAATGCCATTAGCTTTGATAATTAAGAGATCACTGGTAAGTTTGGAGAGGGTAGCTTTAGTTGGATGATAAGGTTGGAAACCAGAGCACAGAAAATTAAGAAAATAGTGAGAGGAAAGGAAGTAAAGTTACTGAAGACAGGAAAACCTTCTCAAGGAGTTCAGTGACGAGAAAGAGATACAGGATGAGAGCTACTTGGGATAAATAGATCAAGTGAAAGATTTTGAGGAACAAAATGGCATAGATATGTTTGCAGGCAGAAGAGAAGCGGTCAAGAGTCAGGGAAAGATTGAAGATTAGTGATTGTGAAGATAAAAGGAGGGGAAATCTCTCAAAATACAGGATGTAATAGGATGGTGTGCATGTATTGGGCTTGTCTTTGCAAGGCGATGAGTCACCTTCATCATGTGAGACAACAATCACTTAAATATCTGGAAAACAGCTCCCATGCCTCTTCCCCCAAATTTCTTCTCTGGTCTAAATATTGCTAGTTCATCCCTCACAAATTAACTCTCATTAATATACATGAATATCATGTTAACATATACTAGAACTGTGTGTATTCTCCTCCTTAATGGATAAATAGGAGGAGAACACAGAGTAAAAAAAAGTTAAAGAGTGATAACCACAATTTTTCATGAAAGGAAAATAGAGAGAAAAATAAATCCTTTCTGATTAGCTTTGTATCAAAAAACAGCAGCTTTGACCATAAACAAAAATCACCCATAAAGAGTGCTATAAAGGACATGGTCAGGACTGGAGGGGAAAAAAAACAAAACAGGCAATATGTTCACCTGAGAATTTCTAAAGGTTGCTTGATAATACAACTGCACAGTTGATAGCCCTGAATAGCTGAGGATTAGTGTTTAAATTGATAATTCTCTTTCTCCAATAAGGAGTAAGCCATCAACAAAGTCTAGAAAGGAGGCAAATAAAGGCCCTTCTAATGGATTAGAAAGATATGCTGCATTATGTTTTGCCAATTCGCAGTGTGAAAAGAGGCCAATTTTTAAACTAAAACAAAAATCCACCTTTCTATACACTCTATCACTTTTCTGAGAAGTTCAACATGCTTTTCTAACATTACTTTATTAGTCAATAAATCAACTAGCATATATTAAGGACCAACTATGTACCATGAACTAGATTCAAAAGCTTTTAGCTTAGGAAATTAAACAAATGAACCTTTAAACAAATATGTAAAGGGTATCCTTCTGAAACAGCATGGAGCAGTTTTGCTAGCAAACTCACTATCACTTATACCCATTCTTTTGTTGTTCTGTAAGATTACCCTTCAACTAAATTGGTCAAATTCATTGTCTGCATAAGATTTATGTGCATTTCATCCTGACTACATTCCATATTATAATTTAATACTAAATGTATACCAATATTCTGATGGATCTGTTATCTTACTAATATAGACATTCCCACCAATGATGTAGATTACATTTTATCCATGCCTGGTGATTCTCACTGACTTTTATCCAAATATCCCTGTGAATTCACTGCATGGGGTCTTCTTACCCTGCTGAGAGATTTTCTGACATTCTCTTGACATTTTAAGTTTACCAATGGACTATGAAAATGGTCCTTTGGTCATTCCCTTCTTGCTTCCAGGCCAGTATATTTTTTCAATAGCATATTTATTTAATGACATTTCTTTTTAAACACCAGGGTATATTGTTCCCTAAAAGCTTTAACACATTTATTAATGAGCCAAGGACTGGCATTCCCACCATCATTCAGTTTGGCATATTTCCTCAATTAACCCATCAAGAAACAGTTATTAAATGCCTATTATATGCCATATACTGTGCTAGGAGCTAGAGATACAAGTACAGAAAATGAAAATACCTACTAACAAGAAGCTTACAATGTAATGGGGAAGGGGAAAAAGCACATAAATGTATGCATTATAAATATAATGGAAATAAGTTAAATACAGGTAGTTAGAAAGGGAGGGTAATAGTGGCTGGGGAAATCAGAAAAGGCTTCATGCAAAGATTGTTCTTTAACTGCACTGTAAGGAAGAGAGAAACTTTATGGAAGGTAAGGAAAGAGTATATTCCAAGTATTTCAGATGGCCAAAGGAACAGAGATGGGAGATGAAGTATCATGTCTGAGGACAAACAATATAATACTAAATTATCCATGTTTCTCCTAAAGCTAATGATTGCTACTGCCTAGACGCATTCCTATTATTTAAAATAGCATTTTTCTGTTTCTGAGTTTTTCCAATAAGTCTCTTGGCCCAGTCTATAGCCACTGAGAAGCTCTCTTCTCTTCCCTACTGTATCTCAATGACCCCAATCAAGTGAGCATGGCTTAATGAAATTGACGCCATAATTATGACTTGACTATATACAGTGCATTACTTATTACCATAGAAACTAAAGGAAAAGTTCAAATATATGTATATTTTAATGCTGGCCCTACTACCATAGTGGATATGACCCTTTCCAAGTTTATAGGAATGACCCAAACTTGGGAGTTTCAAGAATATAATTCAGATGCTAAAACTAAGACCTCCCTGTCATCTCCCACTGAAAACTGTTAAATGTCCCTAGCTACTTTTGCACTTACAACATTTTGTATTGTCAATGCCTAATCAGCTGTGGGAACTACAACATTTGTGTGGTGTTTCACAGGGTCTTTGTTTTCTCCTCAAGGGCAGCCATCAGGAATCTGACTTCAGACGATGATTTAGATGATTCTGCCTGTTGGCTTCCGGTCTCTCCTGACTTACTCATCACCCCATGGACCTATTCTTCCCCCAAAGCTCAAAAATAGCTTTATTATTATAGTCTCTTGAAGGAAAAATTTTCTTCTCCTGCCCCTCATCCTCAATATCTGTCTTATGGTATACATTCTACTTTGATTCTGCCTTGAGCTGATCCTGGTTCTCCCCACCATTCAGCTCTTTTTGTCATGGTAACGATTTATGGAACAGTCCTACTGGAGAGAGAGTTATCATGCACTGCACTTCCTTCTACAAAATTTCCTGTTTATAATAGGTTGAAGAATACTCATATTCAACAAGAGCTTATCCATTATTCATTAGATCATTTTCAACTTCAGAATTCTTTGGAGACTATAGTATCCATGACCAATAGCCTTATAATATTACCAGAAGAATATTGGCATTAAAAAAAAGTGGGCCATTCCTTTAAGGAAAGCATTAGGACATATAAAAGACCTTTGAAATTTCCCAAAGACAATGCAGACCATGTTGCTCCTTCTGTTCAATTCTTGGCCAGGCTTTTTAAACATAGAGAAAGTTAGTGAACCAATAATGAACTTTTGTCAACCCACTTTTACCAATAAAACAGTGTTAGAATATAAACAACAATAAACCTAGTCTGAAGTTCCTTTCTACCATTTTAATATTCATGCTGTAGCAGTCTAATTGAAACAGGCAACCATGCTAAGTGAGAATAACAATCTATTTAGGGAATCCTATAGCTGCTAAGCTCTGACTCTAAAATAAGGAAGCAGCATAGTATAGTAGAAAAAATGGGAATCACGAGAAATGGAGATAAGTCTCAGCTATGCCAATAATTAGAGGATGAATTCCATAAAGTTAACTTAAATGCTCTCCATTTCTATGTCCTCATCTGTAAAGTGAAGGAGTTGGCTTAAAATGGCTTCTAAGATCCTTTCCCAATGAAATTCTATGATGCCAAAGATAGGCCTCACTCAGTCCAATCACTGTAATCTTTCTCACCTCTGTCCTCATTCTCAGTTTCATTAAAGTTCACTGAACACAGAAGATGTGCCTTTTTGAAACATTTGGAAGTTATTGTTTTGTCTGGAGATGCACAGTCAGCCACAAATTTACCTGATACTGTGTTTAGTAACACTTGCTAATGTTGGTTAGCTAGTAACTGTTAGTTACTAGTAACTGTTAGATACACTAACATTGGATCTGAAGTCAAAGGGTAAGACTTCAGATTCTAATTTTGCTATTTACTACCTGTGTGACTTTTTGCAAGTCACTTATCCTTTCTTGGTAAAATGAATTTTTCAAACTAAATGATTGATCTTTCAGTTCTGATACCCTTTAAGCATTGTTTGTTCCCACCTACAACAAAAAATCCAACATTCTTTTGCCAACTTTCCTTGAAAAATAGTTAAGGGGGAAGTGGAGCCAAGATGGTAGAGCAGAAATACATACATACTCCAGATCTTCCTCCATAGCCCATAAATTACCAGTGAAGAAAGACTCAATGGATTCTGCAGTAGCAGAGGCTGCAGAGCAATGAAGTGGAGGAGATTTACAGTCAGGGTGAACTGGAGGGCTGGCAGGAGGGGTCTGTCACAATGGACACAAAGTACAGCACAGGCCAGCCTGGGCTGTGGTGCCTGCAGGAGCGGGCCTCAGGACAGAATCCCCAGCAGCAGAGGTTCCCAGATCCCTCAGACCACAGGCATGAAGGACAGCTTCAAAGGTCAGTGGGAGGGCTTTTTCACCTCCTTGACAAGGGAGTGGGGTTCACCCTTAGCCCTGATTCCAGGTTGTGGTGACAGAGACAGCAGCAGCAGCAGCGGCTGGTGGTAGCCATGGCAGGCAGCAGCTGGTGTCCACTGTTCCATTGTTGGAGTGCTCAGTGTAAAGCCCCTGGGGGAACTGAGAAGCTGATCTGAAACTCAGCCATGAACCAGGCCTGGGAGTAAACTCCTCTACCACAACTGTGCATGGAGGAACTGAGAACTTGCAGGTCCCCAGAGTATACCCTACTCTTGACAAAGGACCCAAGAGTCAAGTAACTGGTTGGGAAAGTGCCCAAAAAAGGGAAAAAATGTGACTATAGAAGTTTACTTTCTTGGTGAAAGTAACCCATCCTTTTAGATGAGGAAGAACAACGCTTACCATCAGGGAAAGACATAAAAGTCAAGGCTTCTGCATCCAAAACCTCCAAAATAAATATGCAGTAGTCGCAGACCATGGAATAGCTCAAAAAGGACTTTGAAAATCAAGTAATACAGGTGGAGGAAAAATTGGGAAGAGAAATGAGAGTGATACAAGAAAATCATGAAAAGCAAGTCAACACCTTGCTAAAGGAGACCTCAAAAAATGCTGAAGAAAATAACACCTTGAAAAATAGGCTAACTCAATTGGCAAAAGAGATTCCAAAAGCCAATAAGGGGAAGAATGCTTTAAAAAGCAGAACTAGCCAAATGGAAAAGGAGGCTCAAAAGCTCACTGAAGAAAATAGTTCTTTAAAAATTGGAATGGAACAGATGGAAGCTAATGACTTTATGAGTAACCAAGAAATTACAAAACAAAATCAAAAGAATGAAAAAAATGGAAGCTAATGTGAAATATCTCACTGGAAAAACAACTGGCCTGGAAAATAGATCCAGGAGAGATAATTTAAAAATTATGGGACTCCCTGAAAGCCATAATTAAAAAAGAGTCTAAACATCATCTTTCACAAAATTATCAAGGAAAATTGCCCTGATATTCTAGAATCAGAGGGCAAAATAAATATTGAAAGAATGCACCTCTCAGCTCCTGAAAGAGATCCAAAATGAAACTCCTAGGAATATTGTAGTCAAATTCCAGAGTTCCCAGGTCAAGGAGAAAATATTGCAAGCAGCTAAAAAGAAACAATTCAAGCATTGTGGAAATATAATCAGGATCTACAGCTTCTATATTACAAGATCTAGCAGCTTTTCCATTAAGGGATTGAAGGGCTTGGAATATGATATTCCAGAAGTCAAAGGAAGTGGGATTAAAACAATGAATCACCTACCCAGCAAAACTGAGTATAAGACTTCAGGGGAGAAAATGGTCATTCAATGAAATAGAGGACTTTCAAGCATTCTTGATGAAAAGACCAGAGCTGAAAAGAAAATTTTACTTTCAAACACAAGAATCAAGAGAAGCATGAGCAGGTAAAGAGGAGAAAGAAATCATAAGGGGCTTAGAAAAGTTGAACTGTTTACATTCCTACATGGAAAGATGATATCTGTAACTCTTGAAACTCTTCTCAGTTATCTGGGTAGTTGGAGGGATTACACACACATACACACACACACACACACACACACACACACACACACACAAAGAGAGAGAGCACAGGGTGAGTTGAATAGGAAGGGATCATATCTATAAGAAAAAAATTAACCAATGAGAGAGGAATATATTGGGAGGAGAAAGGGAGAAATGGAATGGGGTAAATCATCTCTCATAGAAGAGGCAAGAAAAAGCTTTTCCAATGGGAGGAAAAACGGGGGAGGTGAGAGGGAAAAAGTGAATCCTACTCTCATCAGATTTGGCTTAAGGAGGGAATACATGAACCCTCAATTTGGTATGAAAATCTATCTTACAATATAGGAAAGTAGGGGAGAAAGGGATAAGCAGGGTTGGGGGGATGATGGAAGGGAGGGCAAATGGGAGGAGGGAGCAATAAGAAGTAAACACTTGGTGAAGGATAAGGTCAGAAGAGAGAATAGAAGAAATGGGGGCAGGATAGGATGGAGGGAAATATAGTTAGTCTTACACAACATAAGTATCATAGAAGTCATTTGCAAAACTACAAATATATAGCCTATATTGAACTGCTTGCCTTCTCATTGGGGATGGGTGGGGAGGGAGGAAGGAAGAGAAGTTGGAACTCAAAATTTTAGGAACAAATGTTGAGAATTGTTTTTGCATGCAACTGGGAAATAAGAAATACAGGTAATGGGGTATAGAAATTTATCTTGCCCTATAGGAAAAGAGAGAAGATGGGGATAAGGGAAGGGAGTGGTGTTAGCAGGGAGGGCACATTGGCACATTGGTGGGAGGGGCAATCAGAATGCAAGACATTTGGGATGTGGGGAGGGGAGAGATGGGCAGAAAATTTGGAACTCAAAATTTGTGGAAATGAATGTTGAAAACTTAAAATAAATAAAAAATTAAAAAAATAGTTAAGAACTCTATTTACATGAGAGAGAAAAGAATATTCTCTGTTTATTTACTCTTAAATTGAAACATAATTTAGAGAAAGAAATTTCCTACATAATTCTTGATTATCATGATGCTAGGAATTAAACTTGGTCTCTCTTTCCATAATTTGGTCCAGCACTATAGGCCACAATCGAAAAATTCATACAATATGAATCCATTTTGTTTACGTATATACAAATAAGTTCTATCTGAGTGGTAATGGACAAATGAAAATCAGTATTTCAGAGAGCAAAATAAGTATCCACTTTAAATATTGAAGTATTTCTATACTAGTATATACTAGTACTTTCCTTATTAGCTGTTCACCAATAAAAAGAATACTGAAAATTCAAAATGCAAACATACACAAACTTAAACAAGTAGAACTCTTTTTGTAACCTAGTTACATTAATCAGAAGAGTCATAATCCAAATGCTAAACAACCCAATGAATAATGCAGATAAGAGTTAAAAAAAAATGTGAGCTGGAAATCAGAATCAAAGGAAGGAAATAAAAGGGAAATATGTATTTCAGGTAATTAATAATCTGTATTATCTATTGGTTTATCAGGCTTTTTTCTAACAAAATGAGTCATTTTTATTGACAGATTCAAAAGTACAAGTTTCCTTTTTCATTCTCAAAGTGACATACAAATGGTGCCAGATCAGGTAAATAAATGGATGAGTCTCCATAAGGAAAAATGATGGAGAGTTGCACAGATTCAGAATTAAGGCTTCAAGAACCAATGGGCATCAATTGACTTGATCAAGAAATTCCTTGTGATCATAAGATATCCTTGTGTGATTCCCAGAGACATGTGTAAGCCAAATGGTAGATATTTTTTAGATTGGGCAGAGGGGGAAAAATAAATCTCACAGATTGAAGCTTTGATTTCTAAAACGAAACCACAGCAATAAAAATTCTAGTAAGCATCTAAAGTCAGGATGAAAACACATCTAATTGAAACATGCAACAATAACAACACCATCACAATCTATAGGTACTTTAAAGTTGTATAAATACTTTCCTTCCAACTAGCTTTCATATATTTCCTCATTTCATATATTACTTTCATATGCTACCTCATTCAACCTAATATAACTGAAGTCAGAAAAATAGGAGTCAGATATTATTCCCTCTTTATGTGATTGTGTTTATAACTAGAAGTCTAATCCTTCAGATTAGAAGGTGAAGCTTCTTGTGTTAGTCATTATCAGTCTACATTGCAAAAAATAAACAAGTGAAAAATGAAACCAAAAAAAATTTCCTTGGAGCATACGTGAAAATAATTAAATGATTTCTAAAAATATCTGAAGAACTAAATAAACTAGTGACATTGCCTCAGATATATTTTCCTTACAACTCTCTTTAGAGAAAGATGTCATATTTATGAATGTTATATGTCAGGTTGGTAATATCATTTGACTTCCCAGAATTTCATCATGATTGCATTTTTTCCTGCCCATCTTGCTTGCAGTTATTCCATTTCTATCAATTCAAAGACCTCAGGATTACAATGTGATAGTAATTTATGTTTGCTCTAAAGTGGATCATGGAAAACTGCTAAAATAAAGATCAAAAAGCATAGTGCAATACAGGAGGGAAGCAATATCATCATGGGAATATACTATAGACCACCAGAACAGAAAAAAGAAATAGAAGGGGAGTTCAGAAAATTTGTCATGGAATCATGAGATACTGTTGGTAATGGGACTTCAATCACACAGACATATGCTAAAGCTCTCTTCCAAAAGTATAGCAGCTATTAAATCCTTAATGCAGTAAAGATAATTTGGTTTTTCAAAAGGCACTGGAAGCAAGGACATGTCACAGAGACTGAATTAAAATTTAAAAAAAGACAATGGCTCAATCTTATCAGAAATCCTAAAGATTGGAATGAGCTAAGTCTAACAATGAATGCTAACAAGAACAACAACAAAAGGAGGTGTACAGTTTGTTTTTGTTTTTGCTATGTTTTGGGAAAGAGGAAAGTTAAAGAACAGAGAAAAAGCTCAGAACAACAGAAAAAACAAAATAACTCAACTTGTATTTTCCTTTTTTTCCTCTAACTGAAAATGAAAGTCAACAGGCCTTTCAAAGTATATTATCTCTTCCTCTAGATTCTGGTGGGTATGTGTATGAGAGAAGGTAAGTGAGGGTGGGTAAAGGAAGTATGGTAAGAAAACAATTAGCTATGCTCAGTAGGTTCAAGTCAGAAGGTTCAAATTGACTATATTCCATGGTACTGGTGGAAAAAATGCCACATGTGATTGTTTTCTGATCATGATCTTTTTTCTTAATTATGTAAGATGTCAGAGATACCAGTGAACTTTTCCACAAAGTCATGTTCATCATCATGGTCTAACATTTCTCTCTCTCTCTCTCTCTCTCTCTCTCTCTCTCGTAAATTTGTTTTTCATTTAAACTTAAATACAAGAAAAGAATTTAAATACTAAAACTAAAATAATACAGAAAAAGAAAAAATAAAAACATTGCCATGTGTACAACAGAACATGAGAGAGGATACAGCAATGAATTTCCATTTCAAGAAAGCTTACATAATAAATACTAGGCATTGTGCTGAGAGTTGTCCATCTTTTCTATGCTTCCTTGTAAGTTTTCTTTTGTTCTCAGCTGTGTATTTTTTACTTTGTTCTTTTTTCTGTCTCCCTCCCTATCCTCCCAGAAGGTTACAATTATGCATAGATATAGATATAGATACACACACACTCACACACATACACATTTACACACATACATACATATATAGACATATACACACAAAGATAAACATATATACCCATACATACACTTGCTTACAGATAAATTTATATATATAAATATATTTAGATATATATGTATATATATTTAGATATCAATAATCATAGTCACAGACATATACATTCATAAGCATCTGTGTAAGACCACACTAAACTTATTTATGCTTAGTTTCTTTAAGGGCGGATAACCTCTTCCTTCATAAGTCCAAGTCTTTCCATATTTTTCAAGTGCACCAAATTATCATATCCTACACCACAGCAATATTCTCACCTTATCCTGTGTAGTTGTTTTAAATAGCCCAAAACAATGTTGATAAATATGGCTGACACACAGTATACTTTTCCTATTTTTCTCTTTTGATGGTCTAACATTCACAATGGCTAAGTCAGCAGAATGGAAAATGTGGAAAGTTCTGTCTTGCCAGACCTTCTTTGAATACATCCCTGACAACAGGATGTATCTCTTTTGGGAGGACCAACCTAGCTAACTGAGGAGAGATGCATCACCACTGAGTCTCCATGTATACAGTAATTGTGGAAGAATGGTAGAAAATATGAGAGAGAGTACTAAGAATCATATCTTATTCTTTTTTTAATTGATAAACTTTAATTTGACTATTGGTACTCTAAATGTGAGATTCCTGTCCAATGATCAGCAAGGGGACATATTGCTAGAGGAACAGAACTATATCAAATGTGGCATTATTACTACAAATGAAAACAGAAAAAAGGAAATTGCTGCTAAATTGAAGGATGGCTCACAGGTACTCCTTGGAGAGGCAAAGAAAGGAGTTAACAAAATCAGTTTAATCATATGCTCAAAGACAAGAATAAACATTAGTTCATGGAATACTTGGTCAACACAAATTGCATTATTATTAAGTACTTGCAAAATGAACTACCACAAGAGGAATTACAGCTTATGAACCAATATCAGTTGTTGAGGATAAAATGATAGGGAAATCCATTTAATGAACATACACTCTAATAATTGGGAAAAGTTGGGAAAGTAAAGTTGGGAAAAGGTAAGGATGGGGAGAAGTATATCGGAAGCAGCATTAAGGGGAAAGGATTTAGAGAAGACAAAGATGAAGAGATTTCATAGAAGTTTAGTACTTTTATGTCCTGAATATTTTTTAAAAGAACCAGTAGGTGCTAGAATAACAAACATCAAATAACCACAAAGAAAGAAAAAGAAAGAGAACAGATAAGAAATGTTTTGTTAATAATGTAGGAGTTAGTCCTGTGTCAGTTGTCTGTGTGCAGTCAGAATACTGACTCATCAGAGCAAAGATGAGAATTAGTTAAAAAAAAAAAAAAGAAAGAGTAATGAGAAAAATATGTGGACTAAAATTGAAAGGACTATGAATTATTTAAGGATATAATTGAAAAAGGTAAATGGGAAGTGATGACAGAATTTATATGGATACTAACTACAATAAATTTATCCAAAGGTTTAATCAGTGTAAGATAATAAACACAATGTGAAGACCAAAGGACCATATTATTAATATTTCACAATTAGCCCAAAGATGTAGATAACATAAAATGATTACCTATTATTTATTGCTTGTTGATTATTTAAAAAGCATTTCATGTAGTAGAACAAAATATCATCTTAGAGGGTTTTTCTTTTTTTATGCAAACATACCTCCCATTCATATATCAAAATCATTCCAGAATCCTTGAAAGACATAAGAACAGAAATAACTTGCTTTGAAGATCCTCTGATAATAAACAGTTATAAAGCTGAGAAATATATTTTTACCAAAATATTCACCACTCTGATGGAGAAGATCAAGCCTACTGTCCAAATTCAAGAGGCTTTCCTATAGATGGTAAGGTCCTCCAGAAGCTCTTGTTTGTGATTGATATTTTGTTATTGTGTCAAGACCAAGAATCTTAAAAGACCAAGTGTCTTAAGAAATGTTGTTTGTCCTTCATTTTTGAAGAGGACCAATGACATCATGGAGTAATGCCTGAACTTATACATGAATTGGATTTAAATGAGGCAGAGTTGCCTCTCTTCCAGAGTCATTGATGTCTAGTGGTAAGACAAAAGTAAAGATGACTGGCAATGACTCAGGATGTTAGTGTATGACCTTGGCATCTCTGATGTCTGAACAAACTCTAAGCGTTTCACAGTGCCTGCTTCATCCACCTTCATGGCCACTGGAACAAATTGTTATCATCCACCCATTCTGCTAGGCATGCTTGGTGTAGACATCCCCCTATGCACTGATGACATGGAAGCCTGCTGATTACCTTCAGTGGAAGCCTGCTGATTACCTTCAACCTAGTTTAATCTATCTACCAAGGTGGTTTTACTGGGGTATGGCTGCTATACATACTATAGCTTCTTGGAACCACACATAAGAATTGAGTGGCAGGTGGATACTAAAGGTGAATGAGCAGCCCTGAAAAGATCTCAGCTAGCCCTCATACCTGAGATGCCAGTACTCCCTGAACACCCATATAAACCAGTTACTCAAAGGAGTTTGACCTCTCAATACACAACAGAAAGACCAAGGGGTTGAAGAATATGTATTGCCAAACTGCAACATCTCTCTGAAAGATCCAAAAGTATGAAGAGGGAAAGAAGGGAAGGGAATAAACATTTAGCACCTACTCTGTTTCAGACACTGTGCTAACTGGATTTTTTTGTTTTTTTTTTTTAATACAAAATTTATCACCTTTGATCCTCACCATAACCCAGCAAGGTAGATGCTATTATGATTTCTATTTTAGAGTTTATAAGAAAAAGGGCAAACAACGTTTAAGCAACTTACCCAGGATCACCATACTAGTAAATGCCTCAGGTCAGATTTGAACTCAGGTTTTCCTGATTCCAGGCCCAGTGTTCTATCTTCTATACTACCAATTGCCTCTGGATAAACTTTGCCCATCCTGTTAAGTTTACCTACCAGTATGTATATCTAGGATGGACAGTATAGCTGGAATGCAAGATGTGCCCAGAGTTGAAAAGGAGAAAGAGAGTTTGCTGGATTGCCTTCAGAAAATTATAAAGTACCTTACTGACCCCAAGTTTCCCCAAAAGGCAAAGGCTCATCTTTTTAATTCCAATATTCTTTCAATGATACTATTCAGTAGTAAGATATGGAATGAAATTACTTCTGAAGAATTTTAAAAATAAATATTAGAGAAAGTATTGGAGAGGCATGTGATAGATATTAGTAGGCTAAAATATATAAGGAACTCTGAAAAAGACCAAGAATAAAAGATGTTACCAAAGAATTATATGATAAGAAAATGGGCTGATCACATGACAAAACTGGAGGAAGAAAAGTAAACAGTAGTCTACTTGTACTCTTGTGACATTAGGAGAAAGCAAGGAAAGCAGCTAGAATTTTTGGTTGACATCCAAAAATTTTGGAAAATGTGGGCAAAATTTTGGAAAAATGTGGGCAAGTCAGACAGAATGACTGAGTATGGTGGGATCACAATTGTATTGTTGATAGGAAATTCACATACCTATCTGAATGTTTGAAAGCAACAGAATTGGGCAGAAGCAAATTTATCTAGACTTCAACAATGGGAAAGAAGGCAGAATCTGAAAATTATAAACCAATGTCATAATAAAATTCTGGAATTTATTTAAAAGGATGGTTTGCAAACGTTTAATAAAGGAAGCAGTGATCACTAAAAGTAAACATGGCTTCACTGAGAAGAGATCACACCAGATTAACCCTATTTGATTTTTTGACACTAGGTGCATGACTACTAACAAAGAAATCGGTAGGCATAGTATAATGCTACAGCTTCTTATGCCATCCTTATAGAAAAGAGAGACTTGATATTAGTATAATTAAGTGAATTCATAACATATCAAATGAGCAAACTGGAAGAACAGTCATTGATGGGTACAGGACAAGAATATTAGGAGGTCTACAATGGAATCTCATCTGTCCTTGTGCATTTCAAGATTTTTATCAGTTACAGGGAGCATGGACCAATGACATGCTTATTACATTTAAGATAACACAAAGCCAGAAGAAATAGCTCTTATAGTGAATAAGAAGCAGGATCCCAAAAAGATTACTGAATTCTGGACTTATGAGCTATATCTAATAAGATGGAATTTAATGGAGAAAATCACAAAATCCTCCTTGAATTGAAAAATTTTGCCATACAACTATGACTTCAGAGGGACCAGGTCATAGTTTAAGTAAAAATATCCAGGTGTTTCAGTGGTAGACTAAAACAGTACAAGTCAACAATATGCCATATCAAAAGGGAGAAAAAAGTTAATATGATCTACATTATTAGAGGGATGGTGTCCAGAATAATTAAAGTGATAGTTTTACAAACCTCATCATACTATACTATGGTCATAACACAATTGTAGTGTTATATTCAGTTCTAGGAGTCACATTTTAGAAAGGATATTGACAATCTAGAGAGTTACCAAAGGAAGACAGTCAGGATGGATAGTGAATTACGCAACATAGGATTTATTGAAAAACTGGGAAAGGTTAGCCCAAAGAAAAGAACAGTAAGAGTCAATATGACAGTTGTCTTGAAAAATTTGAAGGGCTGTGGAAGAAGAATTAGACTTTGTATGGTGTTGGAGCTCAGAACTAGGGGGGAAAAACTGGGCAGAAATTGTAAAGAGTCAGATTTCATCTCAGTATGAGGAAAAACTTAATGAACTTTTGAGCTGTCCAAAAGTGGAAGATGAGGTAATGGATTTACAATGACTACAGGTCTTCAAGGGAAAGCAAGAATATCCATTTGGTGTGGAGTTAGAGGATTCCATTCCAACATAGGCTAAACTAGCTCACAGAATAATATCATAGGATCACAGATCAAGAGTTAGAAGGGACCATTAAGATTATGCACTGGGGGGCAGAGCCAAGATGGCGGAGTAAAAGCAGGGACTTGCTATAGCTCTCCTCCAAACCCAGCCAAATAACTGTACAAAATGACTCTAAACAAATTCTGGAGCTGAAGAACCCAAAGAATGACAAAGTAAAGCAAATTTCCAGTCCAAGACAGCTTGGAAGGCCAATGGGAAGTACCTACTGCAATGCGCTGGGAGCAGAGTGCAATCCAGCGTGGGCTGAGCCCTCACAGACAGGATCTGAGCAGGCCTGGCAGGGGGGTACTGAATCTCTGGCACCTGTGGCAGTTTCCAGACTTTCCAACTCCAAAATGTCAAGGACAAATTGGAAGGTCAGTAGGAAAAAAACCAACTTGACCTGTTTGAGTAGAGTGGTCTGGCCCCAGTCCCATGGCAGTGGAAGGGGTGGAGAAGCACATGGCTGCAACAGTAGCAGCAGCTATGGCAGCAGCTGTTTCTGGAGCTAGATGCCCATGGATTGTGGGGGGATCGAGTGGCTGACAGTACACCCCCCACCTCCACTGGAAGCAGAGAAGTACCTTGACAAAGAATTCAAAAGGCAAGTAAATGGCTGGAGAAATGAGCAAAAGCCAGAAAAAGAATCGGACCACAGAATTTTAATTGGTGACAAGAATGATCAAAATATACAAACAAGATCACAAAGTCAAAGTTTCTACATGCAAATCCTCCAAGAAAAATATGAGTTGGTCATAGGCCTTGAAAGAGTTAAAAAAGGATTTTGAAAATCAAGTAAGAGAAGTAGAGGAAAAATTGGGAAGAGATGAGAGTGATGCAAGAAAATCATGAAAAATGAGTCAACTGCTTGCTAAAGAGGACCAAAAATATACTAAGGAAAATAACACCTTAAAAACAGACTAACCCAAAAGAGATCCAAAAAGTCAATGAGAAGAAGAATGCCTTAAAAAGCAGATCTGGCCAGATGGAAAAGGAGGTCCAAAAGCTCACTGAAGAAAACAATTCCTTAAAGATTAGAATGGAGCAGATGGAAGCTAATGATTTTATGAAAAATCAAAAAATTATAAAACAAAACCAAAGGAATGAAGAAATAGCAGACAATGTGAAATATCTTACTGAATAAACAACTGACTTGGAAAGAGATCGAGGAGAGATAATTTAAAAATTACTGAACTGCCTGGAAGCTATAACCAGAAAAGGGCCTAGACATCATCTTTCAAGAAATTATCAAGGAAAACTGCCCTGATATCCTAGAACCAGAAGGTCAAATAGATATTGAAAGAATCCACTGATTGTCTTCTGAAAGAGATCCTAAAAGGAAAACTCCTAGGAACATTGTAGCCAAATTCCAGAGCTTACAGGTCAAGGTAAAAATATTGCAAGCAGCCAGAAAGAAACAATTCGAGTATTGTGAAAACACAATCAGGATAACACAAGACCTAGCAGCTTCTATGTTAAGGGATCTTGGGGCCTGGAATATGATATTCCAAAAGTCAAAGGAGATGGGATTAAAACCAAGAATCACTTACCCAGCAAAACTGAGTATGATAATTCTGGGGAAAAATGGTCATTCAATGAAATAGAGGACTTTCAAGCATTATTGATGAAAAGATCGGAGCTGAATTTGACTTTCAAGCAGAAGAATCAAGAGAAGCATGAAAAGGTAAACAAGAAGGAAAAGTCATAAAGGGGTTTACTAAGGTTGAACTGTTGACATTCTTACATGGAAAGATGACATTTGTAACTCATGAGACTTTTCTCAGTATTAGAGGAGTTGTAGGGATTAT
This sequence comes from Notamacropus eugenii, assembly GCF_028372415.1. Lineage (NCBI taxonomy): Eukaryota > Metazoa > Chordata > Mammalia > Diprotodontia > Macropodidae > Notamacropus > Notamacropus eugenii. The sequence continues at coordinate 364,662,716 of NC_092876.1, read as the reverse complement.
ATACATATAGATAGAGGGCACAGGTTGAGTTGAATAGGAAGGGATGATACCTAAAAAATAAAATTAAGGGGTGAGAGGAATATATAGGGAGGAGAAAGGGAGAAACAGAATGGGGAAAATTATCTCTCACATCAAAGGGGAAAGAAAATGCTTTTTCAATGGAAGAGAAGAGGGAGGAGGTGAGAGGGAAAAGAGTGAACCTTACTCTCATCGAATTTGGCTTAAGGAGGGAATAGCATGTACACTCAATTTGGTATGAAAATCTAACACTACAGGAAAGTGGGGAGTAAGGGACTGAGCAGTGAGTTTGGGCGGAAGATAGAAGGGAGGGCAAATGGGAGGAGAGGGGAATTAGAAGGAAACACTTTTCAGGAGGAACAGAGTCAAAAGAGAAAATAGAATAAATGGGGGGCAGGATAGGATAGAAGAAAATACAATTAGTTTTTCACAACATGACTGTTACGGAAGTGTTTTGCATAACTACACATGTATAGCCTATATCAAATTGCTTGCCTTCTCAATAGGGTGGGTGGGGAGGGAGGAAGGGAGAGAAGTTGGAACTCAAAGTTTTAAAAATATGTTAAAAATTGTCTTTACATGCAATTGGGAAATGAGACATACAGGCAATGGGGTATAGAAATCTATCTTGACCTACAAGAAAACAGAGGGGATGGGGATAAGAGAAGGAAGGGGTGTGATAGAAGGGAGGACAGATTGGGGGAAATGGTAATCAGAATGCATGCTGTCTTGGGTGGGGGGGTGGTGAAGGGGAGAGATGGGGAGAAAATTTGGTACTCAAAATCTTATGGAAGTGAATGTTGAAAACTAAAAATAAATTAATTAATAAAAAATAAAAATATTTGAAAGGCTAGCACTTAATTTCACAGATAAGTAAAGTTGTTACATAGTTTTCACTTACTGACCCCATTTAGGGTTTTCTTGGCAAAGACACTGGAGTGATTTGCCATTTCCTTCTCCAGCTCATTTTACAGAAGGAAAATGAAGCAATCAGGGTTAAGTGCCTTGGCCAGGGTCACACAGCTACTAAGTTCCTGAGGCTAGATTTGAGATGAGTCTTCTGACTCCAGGCCCAGCACTCTATCCACCATGACACCTAGCTGCCAAGAAAAGTGCTATTCTCTAATGTCTATTTAAAATTTGACACTCTGGCTTCTCTGATTTTGGATTTTAAAAAAATCTGTATATAGATCATAGTTTCTTTCTTTATTACTTGTAAGCTTGGCTACTTCATTTCACCTGTTTGATCCTTATTTTCTTTGTCTGCAATATGGAAATAACATCCAATGTATCTCACAAAATTGTTCTGGGGATCCACGGATATAATGTATCTTAAACTGACAAAGTATTATAAATGTATAAGCTATAATGCTTATTCATAAAGCTCAACCACGTTTACAGAGCCTTCTACTGTTCACAATGCACTTTTCTCACAATAAGCCTGTGATCTAGGGAGAGAAAATGCTACTGTATTCTTTTAATAGATTATGAAACACTGGCTCAAAGTGGTTCCATAATTTGCCTCTGGTCTGACAGAAAGGTAGTAACAAATCTGGGATTCAGTCCCAAGTTCTCTGAATCCAGTTCCACTGCCCATCTCACTATGTTGCACTATTTGCAAAAACCTCTCCACTCCCATTACCCTGCAAATGGCTATGCCTATGGGTCCCTTTATGGATAATATGTACATTTTCTTTTCCAAACACTATTCTGAAGCAAACAGTACTTACAATCTGTAGGGTGGTAGAGTGTTGGACCAGGGGTCAGAAGAATTGAATCTAGTGTCCACCCTGACCATAACATATTGAGATACGTTGAGAAAATCACTCCTCTCCTACCTCACTGCAAATGTCTCAGACTTTAGGTGAGACTAAATGGGATATAAGATTTCTTCCAGTTCTAAATCTATTATCCTATGGTAAATATTTTACCCAATATGTCTTATATGTGCTAGTCATTCTGCAAAACACTGACAATACCAAAAAAGGCAAAAGATAGTCCCCACTTTTGTGAGCTCAGAGTCTAATGGGGGGAGATAATATGTAAATGACTATGTAAAAATGGTATATACAAGATAAATGGAAAATATTCAACATGCGGAAGGCAGTAGCTTTTAAGTGGAAATCAGGAAAGTGTATCTATAGAAGGTAAGATTTCAGCTAGGACTTAAAGTAAGCCAGGGAGCAGAGACGGAGAGGGAAAATAGTCATCTTTTGAAGGCTACTAGCATTTGGCAATTAAAGTTCAAGAGAAGAAAGAGAAAAGCCTTATTACACTGCATTGATGGGGTAATCTAGTTCTTTAAAGGAAATATGCAGGGCAAATACAAGAGGCATGAACTTGGGTATATTAAATTACTATTTGTTATGAAGTCTATAAAGTACAATAGCATGTCTCCATTTACTAAGTCTTCCTTTATCTTACTTCCTTTATTGAACAGAATATTTAAAGGGATGAAGTTATAGACAGGATGTTAAGATTAAGGCATGCGATCCATAGAAGTCTCCTATTAGACCCTTCCCCTACTCCAGAATCTGAGCTCATATGGACAAGATTCAATTGTGGTGTTCCTAACACTAGAAGTCTCAGTTTCTTTCTTTGACTCTTCAGTACCACTTGGAATTTATCGAGGAAACTTTAATAGAAACTTAGGTATAACTAATGTCTAGATTTCCACAAAAGTAACTAGTTAAGTCCCTAGTACCCACATAGGTACTCATTGGTTATGTCATGGGATATTTATTAATATTTGATTATTTTATGTAATTATATAATTCTTATATATTGAATAACTGATTAAATAAAATTATTTAATATTTAATTTATCAATAATTAATAAGACTCAAATATTCATAGGCATCCATCCATGGATGAATGCAGAGGCATGAAATATAAAAAACAGTCTATCAGATTGTCACAGGAAGCTAAACACAATTTATGGGACAGTTTCTCATTTTTATGCCAAACACCCAATTGGCTTTAGCTATATCGTAACTCTGAACTCTCAGGTTCAAAGAAATCCAACAGCTTCAACCTCCTAAGTAGAAGGATTTACCAGCATAAGTCACCATGCTAGTCTGTACTAGAACATTACTGTGCAATATGAAATGAATGAGAAAATCAGAATCAAGAGAACAGTTTACACAATGACTACCACAAAACAGGGTTGTGTGTTGTGGTGGGGGGAGGGTGTTCAGGGAGGGCTAGCATCTCTAAAGCTTGCTGAGCCATTTTCCAGGCTGCTCACCCATTTTTGGTGTTCACCTGCCACCCAACTCTCACCTTTGGCTCCAAGAAGCTGTAACATTTGTAGCAGCCATACCCCAGTAAAACTGTCTTGGGGGTTAAGCCAGGATGAGGATAGCTGACAGACCTTAAACCTATTGGCAAGTTAGGGGGATACCTACTCCAAATATGAGACAACATCTCCCAGCAGAATGGGTAGATGAGAACAATTTCTTCCAATGGCCATGACCTTGGCTAAAGCAAGTACTGGTCAGACATCAAAAATGCCCAGGTCATCTACTGCCTCCTGGGCCATCACCAGCCATCATGACTTTTGTCTTGTCACTGGACTTCAGTGACTCTAGAAGAGAGACTGAAGTTGATGACTATGTGCCTCACTTAAATCCAATTCACACACAAGTCAAGACATGCCCCTTGTGACAAACTGGTCTGCTTCCAAAATGAAGGATGAATATAAAGTATCGCCTATTCAATACAAACCTACACCATTTGACACACTCACAGCAATATCATGGAGTTTTTGTCATACTCTAGATGTCATGGTCCCTGATGGCAATGGATTTAGCCCTTTAGGTACTGGTTAATGATTGAAGGAGTCTAAACTTTCCTTCTTCTCCAAGAAGCATGTTGTTAAGGAAGTCTCCTCCTTCTGGGAGATTGGTAACTGACTCTGGAACTTAGAAACTGTTAAGTCACTTAAACTTGGGAACCTGTAACCTCAGAATTATCCATGATGTAATCCCTAAGGTAGGTGAGATAAGACTCAGATATAAGTCCCATTTCTATCTTGTACATGTTGTAAAAAAATACACTATATTATTTTTTAAAATGAAGGAAAAAACCATTTGTTAAGCACTTACTATATGCCAGACTCTCTGCTAAATACTAGGAATGAGCAATAGTCTAATGAAGGAAAACATATAGGAAGTTCAGTGAAATGCAGGGCTCAGGAGACCTAAGGGTTCAATGGCAGGAGAGATGGTAAAATCTCAGTCTGGATATCCACATGGTGCAGCAGCAAGGGAAAAGGCAAGGATGTAAGCTCATCTCTTAGCCCATCAGAAACTTGACATCACCCAGCATGTCATCATTGAAAAAAAAAAGTTCACTCAGCAGGAAGTTTGGCTGCAAGATGGAAACCCACTATATATATGTTGTTGCCCTAAGGAGCCTGGTTGCTTCCATTGCCCCAGGATAGAAGGGGAAGGCAGGTCAAGACATAAAAAGACACAGCTCTCATTGCTATAGCTGTTACAATGACCACACTACCCAAAGCACTACATGATGTTTAGGGAGTTATGGCAGCAGCAGCTGAGGAGGAGGAGTTGCAATTCTGGCCCTGCCAGGCCCACTTAAGTTTCTATTGCTGCTGCTGCCCCCTCACCTCTGGTGAGAAAGACGTTCAAATATTTTTTCAGCTTACTACTTCCAGAGAGAGAGAGAGAGAGCGTGTGCTAGAATTGAGTCAAATTCCAAATATTCCCAAAGACATAAACTTTTCAGTGGAGGAGGAGGAATGAATTACAAGCCATATTAATGTTATTAAAGAGACTCCCCAAAATGAATTCTTGTCAAATTGCCAAGAGCAGAGAAGTCTAGGAACTCCATTTGATATTCAAGTTATAGCTAGGTGACTATTTATCAAGGATATTGTAGAAAAAATTCCTGCTCATATAGAAAGGAGTTATGGTAGCCTTTGAGGTCTCTTTCTGTTCTCAGATTTTATGATTATAGTGAGAACTACATGGACATGTGAGTATTCTACAAAGAGGAAAGAAAATACTGTTAAGGGTAGACAACAGTCTCCAAAAGACATCATGTTCTGTCTTCATCTACTGGGGCAGAAAATGTGCTCATTTCAATTCATTTACCTAAGAATTAATTCGTTCTGCATTTAAGTGCCTGTGTTGGGTACTACTAAATTTATCAGTATCTAAGCAGGCTAAAAGTTTGAACATAATCCTCATTCAATCAGATTAGATTTGAAGTACTGCATTCCTCAATCAAAACACAAACATTCACACTGTCATCCTTTTAAAAAGAAAGATTTTGTTGGTTGTATGTATATAGTTCCTGAAAAGAAGCAACATTAAGTAGGATTAACTGTACTAATCATGACCAGCCAAAAATGATAATTATTAATCACTAAAATCATTAAGTTGTACTACTTTGCTTTTCATTTTCCTTTATTTGTAGTTTGATAGATTTGCAAGGCATCAGAATTAATTTCTTAGTCATTAAATATTATCATATGTTTATGTTAAAACATTTCAAAGAACAAAAATGTACTCTGCTCAACCACCTCTATTCATCATAACTTACTTTTAGGACAGATAAGTGAAGCAATGGATAGAGTGCTAGGTCTGGAATCAGGAAGACCTGAGTTCAAATTTGGCTTATTAGCTATTATTATTATGCTAGCTATTATTACTTTTACTGTAGAAACTTGTGATAATTCCTCATTTTCCTTGTCAATCAAAGGTAGAGTGGCTGCCCAAGATTATAAAATCTGCCCCCCTCCAGGAATAGCATCTATTTCAGCAACATTGCAAATCAGGCAGAATATCCATCTAAAAGTTAAAACTAGTCTGGAATATTTTTTCAATTTATAAATCCCCATGTGAAAACACGTGCACAAATATATGCAAACTTACCTTTGCAAATACATTTAAAAGTCCTTGGAATCCAAATACATAAGAACAAAATCCATTCCCCAATAAATATCTGTTCAAAGGATAGATACAACCAATTCTCAAAAGAATATGAACCATGAACAACCATATGTAAAAGTATCCCAAATCACTAATGATAAAAAGAAACACAAATTGCAAAACTCCAGATCTGAAACTCATTTCCATCAAATTGGCAAAGAATAGACAAAGACTGGAAGAGTCAGTGTTGAAGGAACTGTGGAGTGAGCAGTCCACAAATACACTTTTTTGTGGAGACGCGAATTGGTCTAACTGTCCTGCAAAACAAATGAGAAATATGCAAGGAAAACATCACTAAGTTCTTCATACTCCAAGGTGGTGAAGTGGTGGGTTCCCCACTTAATTTATTTAGCTCTCTGCCTATAGTTACAGATATATCTTATGGCACCTTGTTAAGAGCACAAAGACAACTCTTGGTTGGTTACCATCTCAATAAGATGATTGGTCACTTGGAACTCAGGAAGACAAACACTGGTTGGAGGCATAAACCTCATGCCAACCTGTATAAAAGGGGAACTGACAGTCATCTATCATAATCCCAGTCCTCTTTTTTTAAACCTATTTTCTTATTAGACAACAGATCAAGGCACAGTCCAGTAGACCTTGGAATTCAAGAGAGATGAGAGGAGAAGATAGTTCATGCATACAGACTGCTTCATCCAGGAAATTTACTGGATACCTTGAGAAAGAAGTACACAGAAGTTACATCAGCTCATTCCTGGCCTTCTTACCCACTTAGCTTAAGGGGAAAATTACTGATTGCAGATATTCTCAACCCAGGTAACAGAAACAGGGAGACAGTATAGAGCAGGGGTGGGGCACCTGCAGCCTCAAGGACATTTGTGGCCTTCTAGGTCCTTGGGTGCAGTCTTTTGATTGAGTCCAAGTTTTACAGAACAAATCCTTTTATTAAGCAGATTTGCTCGATGAAGTTTGGATTCAGTCAAAAGGCCACACTTGAGGACCTAGAGGGCCACATATGGCCTTGAGGCCACATGTTACTCACCCCTGCTTTATAATATATAGAGTATTGGCAGTTCATAAAGAAGACATGACAAGAGTGGATACGTACTTGCCCACATACCTGAAAGATTTCATAACAATTTTCCTAACTCTCAATTTCTTGTGTTGAAAAGGGGAAGGGATAGGGAAAACAGGTGCTCAAGCCAGATCTAATTGGTCTGAAATTGACAATTATTAAATTTCCAGTGTGAACACTTACATGTTGTATTTAAGCAAATGCTATAAAGCAGGGTTTGATGTGGTAATCTGCCTAGACTTAAGAAAGAGATGCAGAAAACGTTAACAATGCAGATTAAATTCAAAAGCGTGCTGTGTATATGTTTGTTTTTCAGAGGTTCAGTTGTTAAATATTTACCAGCATATCCCTGGAAGAGAGGATCTAAATTGCCTATGCAATATGATTTTGGAGTCTAACCTTCTAGCAGAAAAATGAGTAGTGCCAGCCTTGAAAGTTTTAATCATGAGCTTAAGAGTTAGAGAAAAAGAGGACATTCCCAAGTAACATGCCTCTAAGAGAAAGAAGAAGATAGCTTTCATAGCCACCACAGAAGGCATAGCAGGAAAAAGATGTAAAATAAAAAAGACTGAGACCTTGCCATACTCCATTATGGACAGGAAAGATTCATACACTTCAGTTCTGATAAGAAAAGAGTGCCTTTCTAGCACTACCAAGTCTGTTTACCTTTTGGAAGGAGTCCAAACCACAGAATGACACTACATGTCTTGGGGAGACTCTGGATGACCCTAGGGGAGAAATAAGTACTCAGAGGAATTTTGGAGTGTTGTCCTGCTTGCATTCCTGAGTTCAGTCCTTTTGACCAGAGAGTTTATGAACTACTCACTCTGAGTGCTTTACCTGTTTTCTGTATCTGTTTACAGGTTCCTTTGAGTAGTCTAAAGTGTTTTATCTATTTTCTATATCTCTTTATGAACACCTATGAGTCCTCTGTGTCTTCTGAGCTTTCTTTGGGGTAAAATAAAAGTTTGCTTGCATCTAATATGCTAGTGTTATTTCAAGTTTCTAGAGACCTATATTTGGAAATTTCTTAAATTCTGAAGGGGTGAATATAAAAAAACAAAAGATGCTGACCCTTTTGTATCAATCCCCCTCCCAATATTAAATTCAGTCTTCAGAGCTTGAGAGGCCATGTTGATCTGGTAATCCCACTATGAGGTATATGGCCCGAGGAACTGAAAAACAAACAAAAAACAAACAGTCCCATATGTGCCAAAATATTCACACCAGCCGAATAAATTGTGGTACATGGGGAATGTAATGCAATATTATTTCATTGTAAGAAATATAAAGATTTCAGAAGTATACAGGAAAATATAGACAGAACAATTTTATTACTCTTTTGTTAAATGTAATATGCACATTTCTTTTCAAAAACTACACAGCAAGTTCATAGAGAATTGTATATAAAATTTTAAATTTGCATAGCTTGTTTTTTTAAAGAAATATGAATATATTTGATTTATCAAAACAGTAAAAAATTGTTTGGTTTATATCTTTTTCTGCACTTGTGAATTTTTCATATTTCTTACAGTGAAATAATTCTTGACTCTTATGCCTTTATCCCATTATGGGAAAATCTGATTCACAGCTTGGAAGTCAGGGGGTGGTAACAGAAGACAGAAGACATGAACACCAAAAATGACTTCACTATATAAAACACAAAGAATTTTGAAATGCAAAAGATACAAAGAACTATTTTACTTGTCCTTTTTTAAAGAAAATTAGCATGTTCATATTACTTTAAAAACAAACTAAGTAATAAGTTCACAGGTTCATGTACAATACTTTTATGGCTTTTAGTATATTCAAATTTGTTACTAGTTATTAAGTTCATGGTAAAAAATTAAGAAGAATTCAGAGAAACATAAAAAGACATGAATTGATAGAAAAAAGAACATTCAAAGTAATTAAAATAATGCTAATTTTTTAAATCAAGAAGCCATTTGAATTCAAATTAATTTCAATGACCAATCATGATCCTAAAGAACAGATACTCAAACACATATTTTGCCCCATCACCAGCACCACAGTTCATGGCAGAGAGGTGAGTAACTGCATGAGATAGTTATTTTGTTGTTCAGTTTTCCTTAACTTTTTTTGTGTATTACAAAATGATTCAATACAGGATATATTTGAAAATGACTCTGGTGTAATAATAAATGTCAATAGAACAAGTTTTAAAAGTACTGGGAATTGGAGGAAGTTTTATGTAAAGGAGTATATGTCAAACGTGAATTTAAAAAAAAATATGGGTTCTAGAGGCGACTAGGAGACACAACGGACAGAGCACTAGGCTTGAAGTCAGGAAGATCTAAGTTCAAATCCATTTTCTAGTTGTGTGACTCTAGATAAGTTACTTAACCTCTCTGCACCTCAATTCTTCTTATGCAAAATGGGAATCACAACATCCCCCTTAGTTTTGAGGATCAAATGAAATAATATTTACAAAATACTTAGCATAGTGCCTGGCATATAGTAGGGGCTTAATAAATGCTTGTTTCCTTCCTTCCTTCCTGGATAATGCATTTTTTCAACCATCTTTTTTCAACCATCTATTTCCTCAGTTTTATATGTCAATTCAAGTACTTGAAACGAGATAGAAAAAGATGTAAATAGCACAAAGAAATAATCAGTCTCCTTACAGTTCTCAATTTTTAATGAAAATAGCTATAATAATAGTTTGAAATACTATTATCTCTGAGGGGTAATCAATCTTCTATATATGCAAACTGCTTTGTCAGCCATTATAATTATCACCACCACCATTATATCATAACCGCTATCTCATATTTCTCTTTTTTTCTGTGTTTCAGATAGAATCTGTTACCATACTGTTACCATACCATATTATTTATTTATAGTTAACATTCTATGTACTACTGCAAAAGTAGAATAAATGACTACTTTTTGTAAATGAATGAAAGTATTCAAATGTAAGCTCATTTTAAATAGATTTGACTTTGATACCACTGATAGCAAACAGGACAACAGGAATTACACACACACACACACACATATTCATATATATATATATACGTATACGTATATATATATATATATATATATGTATACTATATATATATATATATGCATATCTTTTTCCTATATGCTTTAATCTCTTCCCTCAGATTTTCACATTTTGAAATTTGTCTCTTCTAGGTTAGGCCATTTTTAGTATTTGATATAGTGACATCTCTTAAAAATATGGTTCTGAAAGTTTTATGAATCAATATTACATCTGTGCAGTTGCAGCCAACAATGACATCTGTAGGGATATTCTGGTTTCAACATGGTTTATTTCTTCAATTCTGAGGGATATTTGTGGGGTTCTATTTGAAGGATGGGGATTTGTCATCTACTAGTATATAAAGGATAGGGAACCTCTGGTATTTAATTCTACTCACTTGGATGTGTAGGCATCCTGTCAAGGCTACATTTTTTTCCAAAGTATAGTCATAAGTTGAAGTTTTCATCATTAAATTGATGAATATTTATTGATCAATAAGTGTATTAAGGATCTTTAAGGATAAACTTTCAGCAATGACCTGACCCTGAATTGCTATCATAAACTCTTCCCTTTCTATAAACAAATCTGCATGATTAAGCCATTTCTTCTACAAGTTGTTAGATGAGTTTACACGCTTCTCTGTCTTGGAGTACCTTTTAATTCCACTCTTGGATCTTAGCCATTTTGTAGGATTTAGCCAGAGATAAATCACTGTCAGTTGTATTGAAGAAATCCAGTGACGTGTCTGATATCATATGTTTCTTGGTGTAATGAGAGCTGTTTGTTCCAAAGGTATTTGTATACCTCTAAATTCACAATCTATTTATTGTGTCATCTGAGAAAACTGATTAATCCTTTCCCCTCTTTCTTTAGCAAGGAATTACTCATCTTTCTATAGTGGTCTTTGGGAGGATAGGTTTATGTTATGTTGAAATTGTATGAGTTTTTGTATGAATATTGTCTAGATCTGTTGTCGATCATTTTATCATTCTAAAATTATATGTTAAAATTGATATTGTGGAGCTTTCCATTGTCCTAGCTATGTTTTTCCCATTAAGCTTTCATTTCAGGACGCCAGTGAGTCTCTTAAAGTGCTAAGTCTTAGTTTTCTCCTTACTAACTATTTTATACATCTTACCTAAAGAAGACCAAGACATTTTTAAGTATTGCCTTAATCTGTTGTTTCATTTTGTCCTCTGGATTCAAGCTCAAAGCCTTTGATCTCTATGGAGAAAGTTTCCATCATACTAAGTAACTATTTGTTGGCCTTTTCAGTCCTTTCTTGCAATAAATTTGCCATTATCCACTGTCTCAAACAATTAATATGATACTCTGGTATGACTCCATCTTTGACTTGAAAGTTTCAGTACTCTTCAGGAGCAATCATACTAGTTGATTTAGTGTTAAGCGTTGAGACTTAATTCAAGTCCCAGGACTTAACTTTAAGTCTAATTTTGTTAGGCTTGAACTGAGCATAGAGGACTTAAACCTATTTTTCTAGAAGATGATACATTTTATATCAGTTGTTCTTGAAGTTACTGTGTCAATGGCATGTTTTAAACAGGAAACAGTTTTCCACATGTACATCAATTACTTTAGCATTATCGTTATATTTGAATGTGCTTCATATTGTGGTGCTACATGACTAAGCCATGAATGTGCAACTGAGTCAGACTGTGCATAAAGGCGGTATAAATGTCATAGGGCTTTTGGGCAACTTGTTCAGTAAACCATGAATCAATAAGGAGAGGTTCTTTACAACCTTGAGACATTTTGGCAAACTTTTAGGCAATATGTTTTTGTTCATACTTAGAGACTTTTTGAGCAAAGAACTCTTTGAATGCTTTAGATCTGAGTGTCCTGTAGACATGAAAATGTCCAACCTGAACTCACATTATCCCCACCAAACCCTTTCTTTTTACAAATTTCTATATTACTGTCAAGTGAACCACCTTCTCTCTCACCAGGGTTCACAACTTAAGTGTCATCCTCAACTTCTTATTTTCTCTCACCCCACTCATATCTAATCTATTGCCAACATGTATTGATTTTACCTTTGCAACATCTCTCCAATACACCCCCTTCCTTTCTCTGAAACTGCCAACTCCCTGACTTAAGACCCTTATCCCCTCATGCTTATACTATTGCAGTAACTTGCTGATTGGTCTGCCTGCCACAAGTCTCTTTCCAGTCCAGTTAATCCTCCACTCAGCTGCCAAATTATTCTCCTAATGCACAGACCCAACCATGTCATTTCCATTCACCATTTACTCAAGTGGCTCCCTATCATCTCCAGGATTAATATAAAATTCTCTATTTAGTGTTCACATCCCTAGAAAACCTCAACCAAACACACAGCTTCCCAGTCTTCTTATTCATTACATTTCTCCACATTTTGATCCAGTGACACTTGTCTTTTTGTTGTTTCTTGAACCAAATACTCCATCTCCCAACTCTGGGCATTTTCACCAACTATATCTCATGCCTAGAATATTCCCTCTCTTCATCTCCACCTGTTGATTTCCTTCAAGTCCTGGTTAAAATCCAACCACCAACCGAAAGCCGTTTCCAATACCTCTTAATGCTAGTGCTTCCCTCTCTTGATTATTTCCTGTGTATCTTGTACATAGCTTATTTGTATATAGTTGTTAACATATTATTCCCCCCATTAAATTGTGAGATTGAGGGCAGGATCTGTCTTTTGTCTTTCTTTGCATCCTGAGCACTTAGCACAGTACCTGCCTACTTGCAATAAGCAATTAATTCTTATTAACTGACTGAAGTAGAAAAAAGCACATAAATACATAATTATCTTATAATTGGATGGATCACTGTTGATCTCACTTTTTGTTAGTAAATTTGTAATGCTTCTGTTAATAAAGATGGGATCAAAATTGTATCAGAGAAGAAGCAGGGAAAGTATTTTACTAGTCCTTTGCACACTATTATGAAGCACCAGGACCAACAATTATGGAGCTTACCCACATCTGCCATTTTCAAGTCTGAGAGAGAATTTAGAATTTCAGTCACCTCATTCAACTTAACTCTTCTATCATTTACTACATTAATGACACTCAGGCTAAATACTTAGGAAACAAAGTTTATTTGTATGAAATCACCTATTAAAACTTCTAATAAATTCTCTGAAGTCAATCTACATACATTAATTATCAGTTGCAAGACAGAAATATCCACTTATGTTTATTTGTTTTCCCCAGTTCAGTTCAACTAAACAAAACTTACAATGAGCAGAGTTCTGAAGTATTCAAGTTTTGTCTTCTGCCGTGGCCTCTTCTCTATATTGAAAAAAATCATCTTAGCAGCTTTATTCCATATCTGTCCTTATTTGACTTCTCTCTTTAACTGAAGTTCTGAATTTCCAAATGCCTGATGAATATCTCCAAGTGGATATCCTTCCAGCTCCTCAAGTTTACCTCTATACACCAAAGTCATCATATTTGCCCCAAACCTGCCCTCACACTTAACTTCCCAATTGTAGTTATTGTCATCATTCTGTCAATCAGAAAGGCTGGTAAGCCCAGAACCATCCCTGACTCACAGTTCTCATTGACCTCCAGTATCCACTTAGTTGCTGAGTTGTATCAATTTTTTCTACATGATAACTGTCTCATCAAAACCCTCCTCTCCACTCCAAGTAACAATATGGATTGAGAGCTGGATTTGGAAATATTTCTATATCACCAAAACTATAAAAACAGCATCTTAAATAATTCCCTTACTGCCATCCTCTCCTCAACTTTCATCTATTGGACTCTCTACTGCCAGAGCAATCTTTCCAAAGCATGTGTACCTTTCCTCTTGAAAAATCTTTGGTGATTATCTAGGGCCTGATGAGTCATTTCAGTCGTGTCTGACTCTTTGTGACTCCATTTGGGATTGTCTTGGCAAAGATGCTGGAATCCTTTGCCATTTCCTTCTTCAAGTCATTTTATAAATGAGGAACTGAGGCAAACATGGTTAAGTGACTTGCCCAGCTATGTGTGTTAGGTACTCCTGACTCCAAGGTTGGCACTCTTGCCCACTGTGCCACTAGCTGCCTAATGAATAAATTCCAAATTTTTTTCCCTTGTGTTCACAGTACCTAATTTCTTAGCAGTTTTTTTAAGTAATGTCCAATGCTAACTCCTCATCCTGTACATCTCTACCAGTTGAAATGCTTATCATCCTTCAATACTCAGTTCCAATGTTATCTTCTCCATGAAGGTTTTACACCCCACCCCAGATTAGAAATAATATTTCCCTTTTCAGATAATGATAATAGCTAGCATTTATATAGCACTTTAAAGTTTGCAAAGCATTTTAAAGAAATCTCATTTCATCAGATATCTCAAGATACTTTATTTATATACATTTATGTATCATATTCTATTGCTAATTATAACACTAGAATATCTTTATATAACTAGGATTATAGCACTAAATATTTTTCTTATTGCCCTTGTAGATTGCAGTTTCTCTGCAATTAGCAATTATGCTTTATTTGGAGTTTCTTGGGAACAATGAAAGGTTAAGAGGCACAGAGTCTCACAGCCATCATATGCCAAAGGTAGGAATAGAACCCAGGTCAGACTGACTTCTAATGTCAGCTCTCAATCCACATACCATCCTGCTTCTCTTAAGAGGCATTAAATAAGTGTTTGCTGAATTCAATTCAATTTACTTAAAGTTCAGATATGACTTACCTGACAAGAAATAATCGATTATTTATTTGGAATCAATTTTTTAAATCAGTTGTTTATGTAAGAGCCTGCTATACAAATGCTGGAGCAAAGATCAAAATAAATTCCAAATGAAAAGAAAGAATAACAATTATAAAAAGATAGGGCATGCAATGAAATCAGCTCCGAATTGACTTATTTTAACAAGCTGTAGATGTAAAAAAAAGGGATTGGTGGCAGACAAAATACCAGATGACAAGGACCACTACAATTCCCTAAGGATGTTCAACTGATGTAAATCAACCAGGAGAATAAAGAGTCCAAAAGAGTCTAAAAAACACCTTGGTCAACAAACATTTGATTTCCTGGACAAACAGAAAGTTTTGGCAATGTTTTGAAATACAAATTTATTTATAAAATCTTGGGGTGGGGTGGAGATGACAGGAAGTTGTGAGAATCAGTTGATAAAACTGTGAGAAGCAGTGGAGAGGAAAAATAAGTTTATGGAAAGCTAAGCAGATTCAAGTCAAATTGTAAAAAGAAAATTTAAAGGATGAAACTTAAACAAGCTCAATAATCAGAGAAAACTGGAAATGATCTGTCAAGATTCCTTCCATCAATAACAGGGGAGCTAACCATATTTGGACTCTAGTATTTGAGTTCCCACTGTGTTGAATGAAGTGCAAATGGCAATAAAGACAGCAAATACGGGAAGAACAGCTGGATCAGACCAAGTAAATACAGAGGGGGTCTATGATGAAGGAGAAATTATTTTGAAAGCACTGAGGAACTGAGCCTCAAGATACAAGAGAAGAAAAAATGCCAAAGTTTGTGGGCAGAAATCATAAAAATTATTACTATCAATAAAAGAAAATATCAATAAATATGTATTTTACTAATTCCTTATTTGTGCAAAACTTTAATAAGAATAATCTATCCATATATTGATACCACCCTTGATTAAAGTATGGTGAAGAAAAAGGAGGGAATTTGTAAATTGAACTATAGCATAACTACATCTTTATAGTCATGCAGGTAACTGAAAGGTGAGGAGGATGCTAGGCTTATTATTTTCTGATTATTTTTTAAAAGCATTTGATTCAGTAGAGAAAATGCTACATAATAGGCTTTTTTGCAGCAAGGTGTTTCCCATGCATATCTTAAAAACTTACAAGACGGATGTAACACCGAAGTTATTTTTTTCAACAACACTCTGATTAATCCTCTTCTCTCCTCTCCTTTCCTATCCCATCTTCTCCTCACTTTTTTCCTTGGGGTCTGCTGGCTACATTTCTTGTTCAAAGATCCAGCCTTAAACCCAATTCACTCTGGAGCTGGACAACAAGCATCCACCCACCTAGCACAGAGTGAATGTCATTGCTAAATAGTAATTGTTTCTCTTTTACCCAAGAACCCTGAGGGTCTTCCCCTCCCAGTTTGATTTTTTTTTTTATTAAAGGGGCCATCCCTTGAGTAACTTCTTAAAGAAACCTATTCATTGAATGGGTATATCTCATGCAAAGTGAGAATGTGACAAGACCTTAGCCTAAAAGGGCCATGGTCTCACATTGCATCCTGGGCCATCTCCAGTTGTCTTGATGAATATCAGGCCACTGGATCCAGATGGCTCAGGACAAGAAAGCGAGACTGGTGACCTTGCACAGCCCTCCCTCACTCAAATCAAAGTCAACTCCAAGTCATGTCATCACCTTGATGTCATGATCCTCTGCAAGAATGAAGGACAAACACAACCGATTAATAGTATCAAGGGAAGCATAAAATGGAGACATATATTTGCCAAAGGTGTTCGCAACTCTCAACCAGTACATCCACCACAAAGTCCAAATAGAAGAGATTCCTCAAATTTAATGAGGTTCTCCAACTGTTCCTGTCTTTAAGGTGACATTGTACTGATCAAGTCCTGGGAATATTACCATAATTTCCAAATGGAATATGTAATCATTCAAAAAGATTTCTATTTCATCCACCACCTCCCAAGAAAGTCAAGTGGATTAAGAATTCCTATTATACAGGCCATATTATGTAGCTAAGCTTTAAAGCTACGATATGAATAGCTTGGCCTGAGTTAACAACTGAATAAGAGAGAAGCCTCAACTGCTTTTGCAAAACTGCCCTGTACTTTTATAAGATACAAAAACTTCTCCCTGAAACAAATTCAGCATGAAAGTTCTTACAGTAAGCCATATGGTTTCAATATTTAGACTAATACAAGTCTAAAAAAATTAAAGCTAAAAAATTAAAATGCAATGGAGAGATGCATGATAAGTATGAACAGACTGCAAAAGCAGCTTAAGTATCATAATTTGAGATGTAAGACGAATAAAGAAGTCATGTTGAAAATATGAGAACTAATAATGGGCAACCCATTTGCACCTTTGGTATCCATACAAGATCCAGATATCCTCTGTGTATAATATACAGGAGGGTATGGATAAGATTCTCATAGAGTCAAAATATATAGATGGGTTGCAGTTTTCAGTGCTGGAAGGAGATCCCATCTCAATAAGATTTTAGGGTCACAGCAGCGTCAAAGTATACAATGCCTTCCCCATTTCTTAAGGTTTTTCCTCACTATCAAATCAGTAAAGGTAAAATCAAAACAAGTAAATGAAAAATTATCTATTTATTCTTGGTTTTTGACTGATAATACTGCAATTGAAACTCAGGCAGTTAAAGTCTTTCCTCAAGAAAGTATCTGATTTTTAAGTCTTTAATTTGTAACTTAGAAATTAAAGTTTTATTGTTTTTAAGCCCTTACTTAATTTTAGACTAGTCATTTAGAAAGTTTTTGTGGACTAGAAAGAAATGGGCTCATATGTGGGTCCCTGAACTCATATTGGTCCTACTTTAGCCAGGCTGCAAAGTGTTAACAGACCAGTTCTATGGGCTCTCCAATACAAGTATATATTAGTCTGAACAATAAGCATTAAATATCCACCTGAATTTTACCATGTAACTTGTTAAGCTGAACTTTTGGAGTGGTTCTATATCTCATTTATGGGGCTCTGTGGTATTTTATGACTTGCCTGCAATCAAAATAACTTCATCTGCATGAAAGAGAATCTGGAATTCTTCACCACCTTTAAAGAATCTTTTCAATCAGACCATCTCTTCAGACATCTTTCATAACAATGATAAACTCCCCTGATGAGTGCATTTCTCCTTGCCCTGATTTATAGCTATAATCAAGACCATAAGAACAAATTTGTTTCTGTATTGCTATCATGGAATATTCATTTTTTAAATTTTGATTTATTTTATTTTTAATTTATGACATGAAACAAGCATTTCCATAGGATAGTAGAAGTAAAAAAGATGATGACACATGAAACTATAAATCTATTACGTAAAACTTGATATTCCTTTTAAAGGGCCATGGTTTCACATTGCATCCAGGGCCATCTCCAGTCATCCTGATGAATATCTGGCCACTGGACCCAAAAGGCTCTGGAGAAGAAAGTTGGTGACCTTGCAGAGCCCTCCCTCATTCAAATCAAAGTCAACTGCAAGTCATTTCATCATCTTGATGTCATGGTTCTCTTTGAGAAAGAAGGACAAATACAACACTAATATTATTATGTAATTTTTTTTCCTTTTTTCTTCCTTCCCCATCCCCACCATAGGGATGGCTACAATTAGACACAAATATGCATATATCTGCATAAACATCATTCTATACATACTTTTATTTGTTCTTTCTCTGGATGCAGATAAGTGTTGTCCTATGTCCTTTGTAGTTAATTTGAATACTTATAATAGTCAAAATGACTTAGTGATTCAAAGATGTTCTTAAAACAAAATTGGTCTTTCTGTATACAATGTTCTCTTGGTTCTGCTCCTTTTGCTATTCATTATTTCATGCATGATTATCCATATTTTTTTTCTAAAATCAATAAGCTCATCATTTCTTACAGAAAAGTAGTATTCCATCATCACCATATACCACAACTTGTTGAAGAACTCATCAATGGATGGGCATCCCATCAATTTCCAGTTCTTTGCACTACTGAATCAAAATGCTTCAAAAACAAGCCTTGGGGGCGGAGCCAAGATGGTGGAGTAGAAAGACGCACATACACATAGCTCCGAACCCACAACCCATAGAACATCTGTAAATAGCAACTCACTGCGAATTCTGCAGCACCAGAGGCCACAGAACATTGGAGCGAAGGAGATTTCTGTTCCAGAGGGACCTGCAAACCTCTCGCAAAAGGTCATTTGGGCCACAGACTGGGCGCCACGGACTGGGAGCCAAGCACAGCCCTGCCTCGGCCGCGACACCAAGAGGAGCAGATCCGAGCAGGCTTCAGGGACAGAATCTCCAGCAGCCGCACGGTTCCCTCCACCCACAGGTGATGGGGGTTGGTGAGAGGGTCTCTTTGGCGGGTTGAGAGGAGAGTGGGGTGCCCCCATAACTCAGGCCCCCTCGGGAGGCAGCAGTGGAGGTGGGAGCAGACCTGGGCTCCCCAAGCAGGCAGGAGCCTGGATCCATTGTTGAAGGTCTCTGCATAAACCCCCTGAGGGAACTGAGCCTGTGAGGTGGCCCTGCCCTGACCTCAGCACCTGAACTTAATCTCTCACTGAGTAGCAGCCCTGCCCCCACTGAAGCCCTAAGGCTGGGAAGCAGCATTTGAATCTCAGATGCCAAGCCTTGGCTGGGAGGATCTGGAGGGGAAGTGGGTGTGAAGAGAATATTCAGAAGTCAAGTCACTGGCTGGGAAAATGCCCAGAAAAAGGAAAAGAAATAAGACCATAGAAGGTTACTTTCTTGGGGAACAGGCATTTCCTCCCTTCCTTTCTGATGAGGAAGAACAATGCTTACCATCAGGCAAAGACACAGAAGTCAAGGCTTCTATATCCCAGCCCACTCAGTGGGCTCAGGCCATGGAAGAGCTCAAAAAGGATTTTGAAAATCAAGTTAGAGAGGTGGAGGAAAAGCTGGGAAGAGAAATAAGAGACATGCAGTCAAAGCATGAACACCAGGTCAGCACCCTGCTAAAGGAGACTCAAAAAAGTGCTGAAGAAAATAACACCTTGAAAAATAGGATAACTCAATTGGCAAAAGAGGTTCAAAAAGCCAATGAGGAGAAGAATGTTTTCAAAAGCAGAATTAGCCAAATGGAAAAGGAGATTCAAAAGCTCACTGAAGATAAGAGTTCTTTCAAAATTAGAATGGAATGGATGGAGACTAATGACTTTATGAGAAACCACGAAATCACAAAACAAAACCAAAAGAATGAAAAAATGGAACATAATGTGAAATATCTCATTGGAAAAACAACTGACCTGGAAAATAGATCCAGGAGAGACAACTTAAAAATTATGGGACTACCTGAAAGCCATGATCAAAAAAAGAGCCTAGACATCATATTTCATGAAATTATAAAGGAAAAATGCCTTGAGATTCTAGAACCAGAGGGCAAAATAAGTATTCAAGGAATCCACAGAACACCGCCTGAAAGAGATCCAAAAAGAGATACTCCTAGGAACATTGTGGCCAAATTCCAGAGTTCCTTGGTCAAGGAGAAAATACTGCAAGCAGCTAGAAAGAAACAATTCAAGTATTGTGGAAATACAATCAGGATAACACAAGATCTAGCAGCTTCTACATTAAGGGATCGAAGGGCATGGAATAGGATATTCCAGAAGTCAAAGGAAGTAGGACTAAAACCAAGAATCACCTACCCAGCAAAACTGAGTATAATACTTCAGGGGAAAAATTGGTCTTTCAATGAAATAGAGGACTTTCAAGCATTCTTGATGAAGAGACCAGAGCTGAAAAGAAAATTTGACTTTCAAACACAAGAATGAAGAGAAGCATGAAAAGGTGAACAGCAAAGAGAAGTCATAAGGGACTTAATAAAGTTGAACTGTTTACATTCCTACATGGAAAGACAATATTTGTAACTCTTGAAACTATTCAGTATCTGGGTACTGGGTTGGATTACACACACACACATGCACACACGCACACACACATAGAGACAGAGTGCACAGAGTGCATTGAAGAGGATGGGATCATATCTTAAAAAAATGAAATCAAGCAGTGAGAGAGAAATATATTGGGAGGAGAAAGGGAGAAATGGAATGGGCCAAATTATCTCTCATAAAAGAGGCAAGCAAAAGACTTATTAGTGCAGGGATAAAGAGAGGAGGTGAGAGAAAAACATGAAGCTTACTCTCATCACATTCCACTAAAGGAAGGAATAAAATGCACACTCATTTTGGTATGAAAACCTATCTTACAATACAGGAAAGTAGGGGAGAAGGGGATAAGCAGGGTGGGGGGGATGATGGAAGGGAGGACATGGGGAGGAGGGAGCAATTTGAGGTCGACACTCATGGGGAGGGACAGGATCAAAAGAGAATAGAAGTAATGGGGGACAGGATAGGATGAAGGGAAATATAGTTAGTCTTATACAACACAACAATTATGGAAGTCATTTGCAAAACTACACAGATTTGGCCTATATTGAATTGCTTGCCCTCCAAAGGGAAGGGGTGGGGAGGGAGGGAGGTAAAGAAGTTGGAACTCAAAGTGTTAGGAACAACTGTCGAGTAATGTTCTTGCCACTAGGAAATAAGAAGTACAGGTAAAGGGGTATAGAAAGTTATCTGGCCCTACAGGACAAAAGAGAAGATGGAGACAAGGGCAGAGAGGGATGATAGAAGAGAGAGCAGATTGGTCATAGGGGCAATTAGAATGCTTGGTGTTTGGGGGAGGAGGGAAGAAAAGGGGAGAAAATTTGAAACCCAAAATTTTGTTAAAATGAATGTTAGAAGTTAAATAAATAAATTAATTTTTAAAAAAAAGAAAAAAAAAGAAATGACTAAGGGGATGGTGTATAAAACATATACCAAATGTAAAACATACCATCATAAAAACATTTCCATACATATTAGCCATGTTGGGGGAGAAAAGCAAGAAAAATAAAGTAAAAAAATATATATGCTTCCATCTGTAAAAAAAAAAAAAAAAAAAAGCCTCGTCCCACTCTGATCCATCCTCCTTGTGGCCATCAAAGTGATTGTTCTAAACAGTAAGATTGACCATGCCTTCCTCTACTCAGTAAATTCCACTGGCACTCTCTTACCTTGAGAATCAAATTCCTCTGATTGTATTTAAATCTCATAACAACCTGCACCCTTCCTACCTTTCAGTCTTCAAACACTTCTTTCTTTTCATGCACTCTATGACTCAGCCACATTGACTTAGTAGCTATTCCAGACTTTTGGGATGCCTTTTGCAGTTGCTATTTGCTGTCTAGAATTTACTCCTTTCTTACCGCTGCCTCATGGACTTCCTGGATTTTTTTTCCCCATGCCTCAGCTCTCAAGTGTAAACTTTTATGTGAAACCTTTCCTGATCCTCCCAGCTGCCAGTGCACTCTCTTCCAACATTACTTCTTACTCATTTTACGATATATATATATATGTATGTGTGTGTATATATAAATATACATATAAATACAAATACATATATAGACACACCCACACATATATATTATGGGTAAAAAATAGGCACATTATATATGTATATGTATGTATAGGTATATGCATATATATATGTCCATATCTATATGTATATGCTGATATATGGTATCTCACTAGAATTTAACTCAAGTGTAGAGACAGCTCATTTTTGTCTTTGCTATCCCTAGTACTCATTAACTACAGTGAATGATACTTAGAAGATATTTAATAAATTCTTTTGGATTGAAATATGATGGCTCCACTATAGTTGTTCAAAAAATAGTTTATTTAAAGAGTTTGATTTTGTCCAATTTCTATTCTTCCTCTTTAATCTTTAGCTGCTCCTGAGATGATCTTGCTTAAGTGGATCTCAATTATACTTTCTCCAAACTCATTTTTCTTTCGACCGGTTCCCACTATTTGATGAGGTGCTACTGCTCATAATCTTCTAGAATTCTAGAATTCTGTGAAAGTTTTTTTAATTACTATTTATGTAACTATTAAACATTCTTTTTAAAAGTATTTTACTATTTATTATTTTATTATATTATATATTGTATATAATATAAAATTATATACTTATATAGTTTATATGTAATATAGTGTATTATATTATTAATTATTAATAATTACTATTGAATAATTATTATTAACATTCTCTTTTTATATATTGAGTTTCAAATTCTCTTCCTGCTTCCTCTGTCCTCCATCCACCAAGAAGGTAAGCAATTTGCTACACATGTGAAATCATGCAAAACATATTTCTGTATTAGTCATATTTCAAAAGAGCAAGAAAAATAAAGTGAGAAAATTATACTTCAGTTTACACTCAGAGTTGATCAGTTCTCTCTCTGGAGGTGAATAGTATTTTTTCATCATAAGTACTTTGGAATTGACTTGGATCATTGTATTGATCAGAGTAGCCATGTCTTTCACAGCTGATCACCATTACAACATTTTGTTACTGAACACAATAATCTCCCATTTCTTCTTACTTCACTTTACATTAACACATATAGGTCATATCATGTTTTACTGAAACCACTCCCCTTATATTTTCTAAAAGCACAGTAGTACTCCATCATAATCAAATGCCACAAATTGTTCAGCCATTCCCCAGCTGATGAGCATTCACTTGATTTCCAATTATTTGACTCAAAAAAAAAAGAAGTCCTATAAATATTTTGTACATAATAGGTCTTTTTTCCTTTTTCTTTGATCTCTATGAGATAAATATCTGATAGTGATATTGCTGGGTCAAAGGACATGCAGGGTTTTATACCCTTTTGGGCCTAGTTTCAAACTGTTCTCCTGAATGGTTGGACCAGCTCAATATACCAACAGTTGATTAGTGTTCTTATTTTCCCTCATCCCTTCCAACATTTCTCACTTTTGATAGGCATGAAATGGTACCTCAGAGTGGTTTTAATTTTCATTTCTCTAATCAATAGTGATTTAGTGCTTTTTTATATGACTATAGATTGTTTTGATTTCTTCTTCTATAAATGCCTATTCATATGCTTTGGCCATTTATCAATTAGGGAATGGCTCTTATATTTTATAAATCTGATTACATTCTCTATATATTTGAGAAATGAGACCATTATCAGAGAAACTTATTATATTACTTCATTATCTATGCTATCTTTTAGTAAAATGTAGTTTCTTTGATTATCTCTTTCAATTAGGTCTATTTTTGTTTTTGCTTTGTTTGAGATCATGATTCCCATGCTTGCCTTTTTTTGGTTCAGCTAAAACATATTAGATTCTGCTCTAGCCCTTTATGTTTGAAGTATGTGTCGTGTAAATAACGTATTGTTGGAGTCTAGTTTCTATTCCATTCTGCTATTTATGTACATTTTATGGGTAATTTCATCCCATATACATTCACAGTTATGATTCCTGATGTATCTCCCTCCATCTCATTTTCTTCTGTTTCTTCTCTTTGTATTCTTTCTTTCCTCAAAAGTTTATTTCTAGCCACTGCCTTCCTTAATCTGCCCTCTTTTATCATTCTTCCCTTTTTCTCTTACCCCCTTCTTCTATTTCCTTTTTGGACAAGTTAGAATTGTCTGCCACCATCCCATTTCCTCTCCCCTTTAAAAGCCCTTCTCCCTTTTATGTAAAACACAATTCCCATTCTACCTCTCCCTTTCCCCTTCTCCCAGTACAACCCTTTTTTCCTTCATTTTTTTGATATTATTTCAACACAGCCAACTCACACTCATGTCCTCTATCTATGTAAACTCCTTCCAATTTCCTTCAAAATAATAAAGATTTTAGGAATTATATGTATCATCTTCCCATATAGGAATGTAATCAGTTTAACTTTATTGAGTCCCTTATGAATTCCTCTTCTGTGTTTACATTTTTATGCTTCTCTTGAGTCTTGTGTTTGAATGTCAAATTTTCTATTCAGCTCTGGTCTTTTTATCAAGAGGGTTTTATTTCACTGAATGTCCATTTTTCCTCTGAAGTATTATACTCAGTTTTGCTGGGTAAATTAATCTGGGTTGTCATCTATACTCTTTTGCCTCTAGGTATATTGCATTCCAAGCCCTCTGCTCCTTTAATGTGAAAGCTGCCAAATTCTGTGTGATCCTGATGGTGTCTCCACAATATTTTAATTGTTTCTTTCTATAGCTTAAATTATTTTCTCTTTAATTAGGGAGCTCAGGAAAATTCCTGGGAGTTTTAATTTTTGAATCACTTTCAGCAGATGACTGGTAGATCCTTTCAATTTCTATTTTACACTTTGGAGCTAAGATACTGAGCTGCTTTTCCCGATAATTTCTTGAAATATGTCTAGGATCTTTCTTATATCATGACTTTCAGGGTCCAACAATTCTTAAATTATCTCTTGCAATCTATTTTTCAAGTCATTTTTTTCTGATGAGATAGTTCACACTGTCTTCTATTTTTTCATTCTTTGGACTTTGTTTTATTGTTTCTTGATGTCTCATGGAGTCATTAGCTTTTACTTTTCCAGTTCTAATTTTTAAGGAATTCTTTCCTTCAGTGAGTTTTTGAACGTCTTTTTCCATTTGACAAATTCTGCTTTTTAAGAAGTTTTTTTTTCTTCAGTGAATTTGTGCGCCACTTTTACCATTAAGCCAATGCTTCTCTTCCAGTAGACTTAAAGCTCCTAGACAGCAGGGACTGTATTACTTATGCCTTTGTATGTTCATTATGAGTACTGCAAAATGGCAAGTGTCCCATGAAATTATCTTTTCTTACTGCCTTGGGAGGTATGTTGAAATGTACTTCAACATCATCATTACTTTACTTTCCAAGGAGTACCTCTGACCAGTCTTCCCCTTAGATGAAACTTTTTTATGTTTTCTTATTTTTAGCAAGAATGTTAATATTAGTATGATTCAAGACTTAAAGGAGCAAACTGACTCTCTATATTTAATAAGACTCCAACATTTAGAATACTAATAACTTAATGTTTATGTCAGATCCCAAAACTATACAATTCTACCCCATTTCTACTACTACTGCAGAAACATGAAAGGAAAACAAAATATCAAAGGCTATGTTGTATTTTATTTTGTTTCACAGATTGACACAGACAAGGAATTTATCACTTCTTGGTGAGTCTGCTGGTGATGAATCTCTACATACTTAATCAGGTTTGTCTTAGGACAAGCTTAATCCATCGTCACCTAAGTTATTTCTACCTATAAAGATGAATGTTTTATCAAAGAAATGTAATCCTAAAAGACATTTTCTTCACTGGCAGAAGTATTTCTGTGATCTCTAAACAATAATACTAATTTCTCAGATAAAAAATACATTTCACTTTAAAATTCTGAGTCTGTGCTTATCAAATCTTATTTTTATCCCTCTGTGAAGTATACCTTTTATAATTTTAAAGAGCTTTTCCAGATCATTACTAAAATAATTCTGCCTTTTACTCCATTAAACATGTCCTGTCACTAAAGTTGCCAAGCATACTGAAGACAACTCACTGTAAGATTATATAGAAAGGCTTGATTTTATACTCAGGCTATGGATTTTGTAGCTCTATGAAGCACAGAGTCTAACATTTGCTTTTAAATCCTGATCTAAAAATGCTATAAGTGGGAGCCAATCAGTGTGGTTTTTAAATCTGGGAGGTGGAGAGAAGAAAGTGAATATCTAGAATTATACAAAAACTTCATGTTCTTGTAGTAATCTAGCTAGTTCTGGAATAAAGTCACACCTATCCATTATCTAGCTATGGGATTTTATTAACAGAATATAAACTGCTAGAATAGTCACATATCCAAAGACTTTATAAAGAGACACGTGCTCACACTTCACCACTACCTTTGGGTCAGTAATGGTCTAATTCTAGGAAATTTAAGTCAAACGTTACTACAATCCAGTGAATGAACATTATTCAGAACAGAGACCAACTTGGAATAGTTGATCCTAGAGCTGGGAAGGAATTGACGTGAATTTATACAAAGATCAACAAAGAGAACTGGAGCTTTAGCCATCATTGCCTATGCCTGAAGTGTACTTCTACCTCAGCTCTGCCTCTTAGAATCCCCTATTTCCTTCTAAATGCTGCTACAGTGACATCTTCTATATGAAGCTTTTCTTAATCCTCCCTGCTGCTAATGCGTCAATCCTCTCCTCCCAAAGATTCACACTGAATTTATTTTGCATGTGTGTATATGTATATATATTCAATCCTCAATATTCATGCTTAATTTTCACAACTTCAAGCATTTGTCTGATTTTATTAGTAACCTCATTTTCACTTTTCCCTTGGCAACTATGAACATTCCAGGTTATCTCAGTGGAGAAAAACATAAGAAGTCTGACATGCACAAGTTTATGTAGTGGCTGGTATCCTACTAGGCACTTAACTGGTTTTGTTCACCCTACCATTGTAAAGAGCTCCCAATGAGTTTCTTGCATATTTTCAGTATTTTCCTTTAAAACTCAAGTGTTGTGTTGCAATTATGTCCCCAAAGTGTAGTGCAAGTCCTTTGGGCTCCACTGAGATCTCATCGCTCTCAGAGACTTCCAACAGCAGCAACTGAAGTACCAGCAACCTGTCCCTTGGTTTTCAGAAGGCAGCCAAGGCAGAGAGGTTTACAGTATTATAATATGCAATAAAACACTCTCACACCACTATTTAACAGTGTGAAAAGTAAGATTCAGGTGAAAAACTGCTTCAGTTTTAAGAATTTTACTTAATATACAATATTTATGACTGTGGATTTTGCATCTTATGAAAAGTGAGTATTATCTTATTATAATTATTGTTATATAATATTATATAATGTTATAATTAAGAGGTCAGCAAAAAAAGTTATAGAATTCTAGGGAATTACTAGTGAAAAAATGTTTTGCATGTTACCAATTTTATTTTGTGTACTGTATTTTATAGGTTATCAGTTACTGTGTTAGGAAAAGAGAACATTTTCAGAATTAATTTTTTTTGTAAAAACTGTATGCAGAAAAGTATATTTTCAGCAACCTCTAGCAAAAGATTATAGCTTTAAGTTGTTGCAGGAACCTAAACCCCTATTTACCATAGGTTCAATGTATCAATATTCATGTTTTCTGTTACCTTCCTGACATTTTCCAGGAATGCTACTCCTACAAAATTTGAGGATTAACTATACATTAACTTATTCATGCATGTGTTGTTTCCTCTTATAACATGTAAGTTCCTTGAAACAGGGGCCGCTACATTTTTGTGTTTTTATCCACAGCATCTAGCACAGTGTCTGGCACATAGTAGGTGCCGCACAAATACTTGGTTGATTTTATAAATGCAACACTCTAGAGACAACAGACCCTGAGTACTTGTGAATTCCTTTGCTATTAAGGGCTGTACGTATGTGTCAGTCATTCTAGGTGTTTTTATCTCTGGGGAAATAGGCTCAGTCAAAATGCCTGAATTGCTGTCTATAAATCTTTAAGAAAGGCATAGGATGATACTTAATTCTGTGATGAAAGTCATGGAAATAGAAGAATGTCAAATGACACTTTGGCATAGGCAAGGTAAAAACAGATGAGTATTTTATGAAGGATCATTTTTTGTGATTACATCCTAACCTGACTGTAGCTCCTCAGTAAGACTACCAGGCAATTCGTGATGATTGCAGATGAAAGTAAAGTGGGAAAATACCATTATCAATCAATAAACAAAATTCTGAACCTCAAGGAGCTTTCCTGTCTGGTAGGCTTAGGCAGAATTCAAAGATCTTTTGACAAGCTTTGAAGTTCATGAAAGGTAAAGAACTAAAGATCAGTGGGTGAAGCCAAGATGGCAGAGTGAAAGCAACCACTCACCTAAGCTCTTAAATAAACTCCTTCAGATACCTCTAAGGAGAGAATCTGAAAAAAAAACTTTGGAGGTGCAGGATCCAATAGGAGACAGACTGTGGCAGATTCACACCCCAGGACAGACTGGAAGGTCCACAGGAAGGATCTGTTCCATAGGGGGTGAACCCACAGAGCACAGCGCAGTGCTGTCTAGTGCAGCAGAGTGGGAGGGCCCCAGAGAGGCCTGAGGCAGTAGCAGCCAGAACTGGCTGAGCGACAGCCCAGGGCGAGAGACCAGCAGAGTTCAGTAAGTGACAGCCACTGAGCCCTGGATATCAGCTGCAGCAGCTCCAGAGACATTCAGCCAGCAGATTAAACACCTGTAAGTCACATACTTGAACTTCTGGGAGCCAGGATGGCAGAGTGATCAGCAAATGCTCTCTCTCCTCCCCCCTTGCTGAACTCAAAAGAACCACAAAATATTTTCCTAGAAAAATCCTGGATCAGTGGGAACAGCTGACAGGGCAAACAATCCCATAACACCTGAGGCTAGGAAAACAGCTAAAGGGGATTCCTCCTACTGTGGCAGAGGCAAATTGGAAGCAGAGGGGCCCCAAGTCGATGGAAACTCGCACTAGAACCCAGGTGTGCCTCAGTGCTAGGAGAGGAGCTCCACAGGAGGTGGAAACTCACACTAGGACCCAGGCAAGCCTCAGTGCTAGGAGAGGAGCTCCAGGAGGGATAGAAACTCGCACTAGGACTCAGACAAGCCTCAGTACTCCAGGGAAAATGGGAATACAATAGGGCAGCTGTGATCCCCAACCCCTGGACTTGCCTTTGCCTCAACTCAGCTGAGGAGATCTCACGTGACCAGACCACCACTGCCCCATGCTTAACAAGTTAGCCCAAGGGCTGCTCAGGGAAAAACAAAACAAAAAGATAAAAATATGCCTGCTCTTAGCTTTTTCACACCAGTCAACTCAACACCAAATTCTGAAGCTTCTAAGTAAAAGAACCAGAAATCACAACACACAATCAACATAATAAGCAAGAAAAAGCAAAACAAGGGAAAAAAAATTATAGAATCTTTCTATGGGGACAAAGACCAAAATACAAATACCAAAGAGGTCAGTAGTGAGAATGTACACCCATCTGAAACTTCAGAAGGGACTATGAACTGCTCCCATGCAAAACAGCTCTCCTGGAACAGCTGAAGAAGGAAATAGAAGAGAAACCAGCCAATGATTTTAAAAGTATGAAAAAAGAATTCCATGACGAGAACATCTCTTTAAAAAGGAAAATTGGACAAATGGAAAAGGAAGTTCAAAAACTAACTGGAGAAAACAATTCCTTAAAAGGAATAACTGGACAGATGGAAAAAGGAGATAAAAAAGTTAACTGAAGAAAACAATTGGATAAAAAATTACAATTGGGCAAGTACAGAGTAATGACTCTATGAGAAAGCAAGAATCAGTCAAACAAAATCTAAAGAATGAAAAGATAGAAGAAAATGTAAAATATCTAATTAGAAAAACAACTGACCTGGAAAATAGATCCAGGAGAGAAAATTTAAGAATTATTATCCTGCCAGAAAGCCACAATGAAAAAAAAGAGTCTGGACAATATCTTCCAGGAAATCATCAAAGAAAACTGCCCAGAAGTGCTAGATCCAGAGGACAAAATGGTCATCGAAAGAATCCACTGTTCACCTCCCAAAAGGGATCCCAAACTAAAAACACCAAGAAATATTATGGACAAACTCCAGAACTATCAAGTGAAGGAGAAAATACTACAGGCAGCCAGAAAGGAACCATTCAAATATCGAGGAGCTACAGTCAGGATCACAGAGGACCTTGAAGCTTCTACATTAAGAGATCAAAAGAATTAGAATCCAATATTCCATAAGGCAAAGGATCTGGGACTACAACCAAGGATCAATTACCCAGCAAAGTTCAGCATAACATTTCAGGCAAGGAGATGTCATTCAATGAAGTAAGGGATTTCCAGACTTTCCTGACAGAAAGGCCAAAACTTAATAGAAAATTTGATCTTCAAACGCAGGTCTCAAAAGAGGCATAAAAAGGTAAACAGAGGAAAAGAAAAACTTGTTACTCAATTTGGGCAAACTGTTTACCTCCCTATAAGGGAAGATGATAACTGTTAATCTTGAGAATTGTACATCTATTATGAAATATAAAAGGGATGTACATAGAGAGAATGGGTATAAAGTAAATGATGTGATGACAAAAATGATTTAAACATGCCAAGGTATTGTAACAGGAAGTGTAAAAAGGAGGAAGTAGAAAATGGTAAATTAAATCACAGGAAGAAGTACAAAATTATAGTAGAAGGAAAGAGGGGAAGAGGCTGAGCATTGTTTGAGAGGTCGTCTCACCTGATTTGGTTCAAGGAGGGAACAATAAACTTAAGTATATAATTCTAACTAGCTGTATAGGCAGTAGGAAGGGAAGGGGGAAGAAGGGGGGAAAGCTAAAAGGGAGGGAAGAAGCAGTAAGGGTAAAGGGGAGTAAAAGGGAGGGGGGCTAAAAGAAAGAAGGGAAGGCTGCAGGAGGTGGTGGGGATAAGTGAAAACTATTGAGAAGCCATAATCCAACAATATGTTATTTACAAGAAAGACATTTGAAATGGGGGGATACACAGGGGGTAAAAGTAAAAGGTTGGAGCAGAATACATTGTGCTTCAGCTGATGGAAGAAAAGCACGGGTAGTAATTTTAATCTCAGACAAAGCAAAAGCAGAAATAGATCTAATGAAAAGAGATAAGGAAGGAAACTACATATTGCTAAAAGGCACCATAGACAATGAAGCAATATCACTACTAAACATGTATGTTCCAAGTGATATACCATCCAAATTCTTAGAGGAGAGGTTGAGGGAGATGAAGGAAGAAACAGACAGCACAACTATACTAGTGGAGGACCTCAATCTCCCCCTCTCTGAACTTGATAAATCTAACCTCAAAATAAACAAGAAAGAGGTTAAGGAAGTAAATAAAACTCTGGATAAGGTAGATACGATAGATCTCTGGAGAAAATTGAATGGGATTAGAAAGGAATATACCTTTTTCTTGGTGTTACCTGGTACATATACAAAAATTGACCATGTACTAGGACATTAAACCTCATAATCCAGTGGAGAAAAGCAGAGGTAGTCAATGCATCCTTCTCAAATGCAACAAAAATTATATGTAATAAAAGGCCATGGAAAGATGAACCAAAAATTAATTGTAAACTGAATAATCTAAGCCTAAAGAAGGAGTGGGTTGAACAACAAATCATAGAAACAATCAACAACTTCATTCAAGAGAATGACAATAATGAGGCAACGTATCAAATCTTATGGGATACTACAAAAGCAGCTCTTAGGGGAAGCTTTATATCTTTGAATGTCTACGTAAATAAAACAGAGAAAGAGAAGATCAATGAATTGGGCATGTAGGTGAAAAAGAACAAATTGAAAATCCCCAAGTAAATACTAAATTAGAAATACTGAAAAACAAAGGAGAGATTAATAAAATTGAAAATAAAAAAACTAATGAATTAATAAATAAAACCAACAATTGGTTTTATGAAAAAACTAATAAAATTGATAAACCTTTGGTCAATTTGGTTAAAAAAAAGAAAGAAGAAAATCAAATTACTAATATCAAAAATGAAAGGGGTGAACTCACCTCCAATGAGGAGGAAATTAAAACAATAATTAGAAATTACTTTGCCCAACTTTATACCCATAAATTCGACAATCTAAATGGGATGGATGAGTATTTTAATACATACAACTTGCCCAGATTAATAGAAGAGGAGGTTGAATACTTAAACAGCCCCATCTCAGAAAAAGAAATTGAAGAAGTCATCAAAGAACTCCCTAGGAAAAAATCTCCAAGGCCAGATGGATTAACAAGTGAATTCTATCAAATATTTAAAGAACAGTTAATTGCAATACTATATAGATTATTTTTGAAAGCTAAGGAAGGAGTCCTCCCAAATTCTTTTTATGATACAAATATGGTTGTGACACCTAAACCAGGAAGAGACAAAACAGAGAAAGAAAATTATAGACCAATTTCTCTGATGAATATAGATGCAAAAATTTTAAATAAGATTTTAGCAAAACAAATACAGTATCTTATCATGAGAATAATATATTATGATCAGGTAGGATACGTACCAGGAATGCAGGGCTAGTTCAATATTAGGAAAACTATTAACATTATTGATCATATCAACAAAAAAACTAACGGAAACCACATGATTATCTCAATAGATGCAGAAAAAGCTTCTGACAAAATACAACACCCACTCCTATTAAAAACTCTGGAGAACATAGGAATAAAGGGAACTTTCCATAAAATAATAAGCAATATCTACCTAAAACCTTCAGCAAGCATTATATGCAAAGAAAATAAGCTACATGCATTTCCAATATGATCAGGGGTGAAAGAAGGCTGTTCGTTATCACCACTGTCATTCAATATGGTACCAGAAATGTTAGCCGTAGCAAGAAGAGAAGAAAAAGAAATTGAAGGAATAAGAACAGGCAAAAAAGAAACTAAGTTATCACTCTTTGAAGATGATATGATGATATACTTAGAGAATCCCAGAGATTCAAGTAAAAACTACTTGAAATAATAAAGAACTTTGGCAAAGTTGCAGGTTACAAAATAAACCCACACAAATCCTCTGCGTTCCTATATATTAGCAACAAAGTCTAACAGCAAGAGATAGAAAGAAAAATCCCATTTAAAGCTAGAGTAGACACTATAACATACTTGGGAGTTTACCTGCCAAAACAAACCCAGGGACTATATGAACACAATTACGAGACACTTTTTGCACAAATAAAGTCAGATCTAAGTAAGTGGAAAAACATCAGTTGCTCATGGGTAGGCTGAGCTAATATAATAAAAATGACAATTCTGCCAAATTAATTTACATATTTAGTGCCATACCAATTAAACTATCAGATAATTATTTTCTAGGGCTGGATAAAATAATATCAAAATTCATCTGGAAGAACAACAGGTCCAGAATATCAAAGGGACTAATGAAAAGAAATGCTAGGGAAGGTGGCCTAGTGCTACCAGAT
Organism: Notamacropus eugenii; assembly: GCF_028372415.1. NCBI lineage: Eukaryota > Metazoa > Chordata > Mammalia > Diprotodontia > Macropodidae > Notamacropus > Notamacropus eugenii. The sequence continues at coordinate 364,629,141 of NC_092876.1, read as the reverse complement.
CTCAAATTGTATTATAAAGCAGCAATTATCAAAACCACTTGGTACTGGCTAAGAGACAGAAGGGTAGACAAGTGGAATAGACCAGGCATTCAAGACACAGTAGGCAATGAATAGAGCAATCTCCTACTTGATAAACCCAAGGAAACCAGCTTCTCGGGTAAGAACTCACTGTTTGACAAAAATTGCTAGGGAAAACTGGATAACAGTGTGTCAGAAACTAGGCATAGACCCATGCCTGACACCATACACAAGAATAAAGTCCAAATGGGTATACTATCTAGGTATAAAGATTGATACCATGAACAAACTGGAGGAGCAAGGAATAGTGTATCTATCAGATTTATGGAAAAGGAAAGAATTTTTTACTAAAGAAGAGACAGAAAGAATTATGAAGTGCAAGATGGATACTTTTGATTACATTAAATAGAAAAGTTTTTGCACAGCCAAATCTAATGCAACCAAAATTCAGAGGGATGTAGTATATTGGGAAAGAATTTTTACAGCTAACCTCGGGGATAAAGGCCTCATTTCTAGAATATATAGAAAACCGAGTCAAATGTACAACAATACAAGTTATTCCCCAATTGACAAATGGTCAAAGGATATGAACAGGCAATTTTCAGAGGAAGAAATTAAAGATATCTATAATCATATGAAAAAATACTTTAAATCACTTTTGATTAGAGAGATGCAAATCAAAACAACTCTGAGGTACCACATCATGCCTATCAGATTGGCAAACATGACAGAACAGGAAAATGCTAAATGTTGGAGAGGATGTGAGAGAGTTGGAACACTAATTCATTGTTGGTAGAGCTGTAAGCTCATCCAACCATTCTGGAGAGCAGTCTGAAACCATGTCCAAAGGGCTACAAAAATGTGCATACCCTTTGACCCAGCAATATCCCTTCTAGGACTGTATCCTCAAGAGATCATAACAATGGGAAAGGGTCCCACATATACAAAAATATTTATAGCAGCACTCCTTGTAGTCGCCAAATACTGGAAATCAAAGGGATGTCCATCAATTGGGTAATGGCTGAATAAATTATGGTCTATGAATGTAATGGAATTTTATTGTGCTATATGAAATGATGAACAAGAAGACTTCAGAGAGGCCTGGAAAGATTTATATGATCTGATGCTGAGCAAAAGGAGCAGAACCAGGAGAATTTTGTGCACAGCAGTGTCTACAGTGTGGGAGAGTTTTTTTTTTTTTCTGGTAGACTTGGAACTTCATAGCAATGCAAGGACTTAAAAAAAAAATTCCCATTGGTTTTATAAGGCAAAATGCCTTCCACACTCAAGAGAAAGAACTATGGAATTCATTCACAGAATGTAGCAGATCATGTTTGTGTGTGTATGTGTGTGTGTATTATGTTTTGGTTTGTTATACAATTTCTCCCATTCATTTTAGTTCATCTACACTACAGCATGTAGCATGACTACAGTGAAAATATATTTAATAGGAATGTATGTGTAGCTCCTATATAGAATTCTATGCCATCTCAGGGAGGGAGGGGGGATGTGGGGGTTGGTAGGGGGAAAAAAATCTAAGTTATATGGTAGTGATTGTAGAACACTAAAAATAAATAAAATCAATATATAAAAGAAAAGAACTAAAGATCAGGAAACTGGGAACCACCGTGACCATGTCCCTTGAAGATGCAAGAAGGAGGTCTTTATGAGGTGTGGAGGCAGTAATTGTTTCCTGTAGTAGAAACTGAGAGGAGAAAATAGTCATTCATTGCTGTGGAATTACATTTTTAAAATGAGCATACAATCAATATCACCAAAACCTTCAAGATTTTCATCTAAATAAGGGGATCTTAAATTTTATTGTACCATAAACCTCTGCTAAAGTCTGTGAACCCTTTCTCGGAATAAGGTTGTTGTTTTCTTAATTCATCATTGTAAAAAAAAATGACAAAATTCAACGTAATTCCTTTTTTTCCCATTCAAGTTCATAGATGCCCCTGAAATCTATATGCCAGCCCCCATGTGTCCTAGTTTAAGAACATGTGATCTACATTAAAACTCCACAAGTGAAGATATGTTATACTGGCCATATGTATGAGCAAACCAACTTTGAAACAAGGACTAAGAGTTCATAACTAATAGGAAATTTTAAGTGTTAGTTAATTCCTAGACTGCAGCGTAATGTCTCAAGAACACCAGCATAAGACACACCTGCTGTGAAAGAAAATGTAGCACGCCTACTCTAATATGCTATTGCCTTTCCTAGTCCTATTGCTGTATTGATGTGAGCACTGAAGATATGGTAGCAGATGATTCCAAGGGCTTTTGCCTCTTCTCAGTCCTCCCTCTCAAAGCTCAGTAAAAATGGTAAAATTAAAACTTCCATGATTTTGAATTGAATAGAGAAGTAAAGATGCCCAAAGCTCACATCAAATGAATAGAATTCTAAAGAGTCATTCACCCTCACTCAGCCATACCTCCCATTCCCAAATGAACCAGCAATTAAGAAGTATCACTGCAGTTGTAGGGGTTTCCTAAAGCATAGTGCTCTGCCAGGGTGAAGAGCTTCCATAAACATTTTTGAGACAGGCCCAGAACATACCTTGAATCACACCCTCCTCTATCAGAGAACCAGGTGGAAAACTGCTAGCATTTCAGTTTTATGACAATCCTCAAGACAAACACAGCTGTCTGGCTAGAGTTCAGTTTTACTGGCATCTTTCATTAAATGGGCAATCAGGTAACACCCTCCCTAATGGAATTCCTTTAAAACCAACCCAAAAATGAGGAGAGAGGATAAAACAATACACAGAACCATCTTTCCTCACAAATGACAGAAATCCTTTGAAGGATTATTTTTAGCTATAATCATTGAAAAAATGAAATGATTCCTAATTAGTATTAGCTCAAAGAAGATGTTGTATAAATCATAGCTTCCATTTTCAAGTTACATCAGACTGACTTTCCCAAACAATATAGTATTAAAGTTAACTAATCTTTTTATGTAGGCAACTAGATGGTACAGTGGATTGAGTGCTAGATCTTGAATCAGGAAGACTCATTTTTCTGAGTTCAAATCTGACCTCAGACAGTTATTTGCTGTATGACTCGCAGAAAGTCACTTAACCCTACCTGGCTCAGAAATGAGCTGGACAATGAAATGACAACCCACTCCAATACCTGGCAAGAAAACCCCAAAATGGGGTCACAAAGAGTCAGAAAAGGGGGGTAGAGCCAGGATGATAGAGTAGAAGTACACACCTCTAGAAGCTCTCCTCCCACAACCCATAAAATACCTGTAAAAATAACTCTAAACAAATTCTAGAGCAGCAGAAGCCACAAAACAACAGAGTGAAAGAGATTTCCAATCCAAGGCTGCCTGGAAGGCTGACAGGAAAGGTCTGTTGAACCTAGTGCAGAGTGGAGTGCAGCCCACGGAGCACAGTCCAGTCTTCCCAGCACTGCAGCAAGGACAGGACTGGAGCAGGTGCAAGGTGCCACTGGCAGCAGCTGCGAATCCCAGATTCCTTAACTCATAGATGTCAAAGATAGCTTCAAAGGTCAGTGAGAAAACTCTTTCACCTGGAAGAGAAGGGAGCACAGCAGTCTAGCCCAGGCCCCAGGTGGTGGCAGAATCCATTTTTGGAGTCCTCTGCCTAAAGACCCTGGGGAAATCACACAGCTGATCTGGATCTCAGCCTGTGTGGCAGTCCTGGGGTGAAGAGGAGGAGCACTGGCTGGTGGAGCTGGTGAAGGCTCTGGAGAGGGAATTCTATTCTCAGAAAAGAGTGCTTGCAGTTGCTTCCAGATGACAGCAAGGTTAGGAGAGGAGTAAACTCCTCTTCCTTGGAGGAACAGAGAACTTACAAATCCCCAGAGTATACCCTCCTCAAGACGAAGAACTCAAAAGTCAAGTAACTGGATGGGAAAATACCTAAAAAATGGAAACAGAAAAGACAATAGAAGGTTACTTTCTTGGTGAGCAGGTATCTTCTTCCATCCTTTCAGGTGAGGAAGAATAATGCATAACATCAGAGGAAGACCTAAAAGTTAGAGCTTCTGCATCCAAAACCTCCAAAATAAATATGCAATGGTCTCAGGCCATGGAATAGCTCAGGCCATGGAAAATCAAGTAAGAGACATGGAGGAAAAATTGGGAAGAGAAATGAGAGCTATGCAAGAAAATCATGAAAAGTGGGTCAACAGCTTGCTAAAGGAGACCCAAAAAAAAGCTAATAAAATTAACATCTTTAAAAATAGACTAACTCATATGGCAAAAGAAACCCAAAAAGCCAATGAGGAGAGAATGCTTTAAAAAAGTGGAATTAGACAAATGGAAAAAGAGGTTCAAAAGTTCATTGAAGAAAATAATTCTTTAAAAATTAGAATGGAGCAGATGGAAGATAATGACTTTATGAGAAACCAGGAAATTACAAAATAAAACCAAAAGAATGAAAAAATAGAAGACAATGTGAAATATCTCATTGGAAAAACAACTGATCTGGAAAATAGATCTAGGAGAGACAATTTAAAAGTTATGGGACCACCTGAAAGCCATGATCAAAAAAAAAAAAAAAAAGAGTCCAGACATCATCTGTCATGAAATTATCAAGGAAAACTGCCCAGATATTCTGGAACCAGAGGGTAAAATAAATATTGAAAGAATTCATCTATCACCTTCTGAAAGAGATCTGAAAAGAAAAACTCCTAGAAATATTGTAGTCAAATTTCAGAGTTCCTAGGTCAAGGAGAAAATATTGCAAGCAGCTAGAAAGAAACAATTTGAGTATTGTGGGAATACAATCAGGATAACACAGGACCTGGCAGCTTTTATATTAAGGGATTGAAGGGCTTAGAATACGATATTCCAGAAGTCAAAGAAACTAGGACTAAAACCAAGAATCACCTACCCAGCAAAACTGAGTATAATACTTCAAGGGAAAAAATGATCATTCAATGAAATAGAACTTTGAAGCATTCTTGATGTAAAGACCAGAGTTGAATAGAAAATTTGACGTTCAAACACAAGAATCAAGAGAAGCATGAAAAGAATAATAGGAAAGAGAAATCAAAAGGGAATTACTAAAGTTGAACTGTTTACATTCATACATGGAAAGATAATATTTGTAATTCTTGAAACTTTTCTCAGTATTTGGGTAGTTGGAGGGATTATACACACACACACGTGTGTGTGTATATATACATAGATATCTATATATATACACACACAAATATATATATATATATATATATATATATATATATATATACAGAGAGAGAGAGAGAGAGAGAGAGAGAGAGAGACAGGACACAGAGTGAGTTGAATAGGAACATCTAAAAAAATAAAATTAAGGGGTGAGAAAGGAATATATTGGGAGGAGAAAGGGAGAAATGGAATGGGGCAAATTATCTCTCATAAAAAGGGCAAGAAAAAGCTTTTTCATTGGAGGGGAAAAGGGGGAGGTGAGAGGAAAAAAGTGAAGCTTATCCCCTTCACATTTGGCTTAAGGAGGGTGTACATGTACACTCAATTTGGTATGAAAATCTATCTTACACTACAGGAAAGTAGGGGAGAAGGCGATGAATGGAATGTGGGGGGGATGATAGAAGGGAGGGTGAATGAGAGGAAGGGGGTAATTAGAAGTAAGTACTTTTGGGGAGGGATAAGGTCAAAAGAGAGAATAGAATAAATGGGGGGGCAGGATAGAATGGAGGGAAATATAGTTAGTCTTTCACAACATGACTATTTTGGAAGTCTTTAGCAAAACTACACATATATAGCCTATATTGAATTGCTTGCCTTCTCAGTAGGGATGGATGGGGAGGGAGGAAGGGAGAGAAGTTCAAACTCAAAGTTTCAGGAACAAATGTTCAGAATCGTTTTTGCATGTAACTGGGAAATAAGAAATATAGGTAATGGGGTATAGAAATCTATCTTGCCCTACAAGAAAAGAGAGAAGATGGAGATAAGGGAAGGGAGGGGTGTGATAGAAGGCTGGGTAGATTGAGGGAAGGGGTAGTCAGAATGCATGGAGTTTTGGAGTGGGGGAGGGGAGAGATGGGGAGAAAATTTGAAACTCAAAATCTTGTGGAAATGAATGCTGAAAACTAAAAATAAATAAATAAACTGAGAAAAAGAGTCAGACTAGATTCAACAACAACAAAAATCTTTTTATGAACAGATAGTATCCACTGGTATCTGGAAATACATGGAGGGTGATGCCCAAGAAGACTCAGGCTCAAGCCCAGTATTGCATGGCCTCCACATACCATATTGTTCAGTCATTTCCCCAAACGATGAGCACTCTATCATTTCCAGTTCTTTGCCACCACAGAATGAGTTGCTACAATTATTTTTTTTGTAGATAGGGGCACTTTTCTTCCTTTTCTGATTGCATTTGTTTACAGGTTCAATAATGGTATCTCTAGATCAAAGTGTATGAACCTTTAGTAACTTTAGTGGCATGTTTTCAAATTGATTTGCAGAATAATTGGACCAATTCACAGTTATATGAACAGTACACTAAAGTATATATTTTCCTGAAGACCCTCCAAATTAATCATTTTCCTTTTTTTCTTATCTTTGCTAATTTAATTTCAGGCAGAATTTCAAAGCTGTTTTAATTTGCATTCCTCTAAATGGTAATGATTTTGAGCATTTGTTCACAGGGATATAGATAGCTTAAATGTTTTCCCTTGAGAACTGCCTGTTTGTCTACTCTTAACACTTATCAATTGGGAAATCCTGACAGGTTTTTGTTTCTGGTGGTTGTTTTGGGAAGTTGAATGGATTCATTTTTTTATTCCTTGTCAACTTCTCCCCTTTCCAGTAGAACTTTTTCTATGGTCACTGTTCAAAAGAAATAGTTAGACCTCTAAAACCCTGGCTACTTCAATTTAGGTAGAAAAAAAATATCCTAAAAATAGCATTAATGTTCAAGTCTAAATTTAGAATTCCAAAGTCAATGTAAACACTAGAAAAGTGCTCAAACACTGAGTTGTTATTTTCATTTTCACTTGTAGGCCTTTGGGCAGCATAACATATGTCCACACATTACAAAGAGATTGTATATGGTGATCCATTGCTACTTCACAATGATATTCTTATATTCCTTTAATTTGGTGCCTTAGTAATTAAAAAGAAGAGCACTTAATATATATTTAATTAAATAAGTAGTTACCCTTAAGGAATGTGTCTAGACTTTGACGCCTACTAGAAACAAAATTCAAAAGTTTTTACTACATTCACAGCACAGACCACTTGTAAAGAACTAAAATATCAAAGATGAAATCTTCATCAATTTTAGTTGATGGGTTATTTTTTATTATTTTATTCTTTTTAAGGAAGAGACTGTTTTACTCCCATATTCCTAGCAACTAAGAATTTTATTGACGTGAGAATTTTTAGAATATTATAGATTAAAGCATATAATTCAGAATATGTTTTCATCTAAGACTAAGAAATATCATAAGTAATTAAACTACCATTGAGATTAGAATAACCAGTTGATAGAAGTGAGTTATGCAACACTGTTTGCTGAAGAGGAAAAAATATTAAAATATTCATATATTAATCCTTTCTCTAAATATAAGTGATAGGTAAAATGTAAGAAAAGTTAAATAATAACTAAATGCTAAAATAATTCAAAAGACCTGAAGTATCATGATTACTTATGATATTAATGGCACTTCACTCATTCCAATGAGAACACGATATCCTCAATGAGATATGAAACATAAATGACAGATGAAAGACCTGAACCTCCTGAGATTCTAGAACCAGAGGGCAAAATAAATATTCAAGGAATCCGCAGAACACCGCATGAAAGAGATCCAAAAAGAAAAACTCCTAGGAGCATTGTGGCCAAATTCCAGAATTCACAGGTAAAAGAGAAAATATTGCAAGCAGCTAGAAAGAAACAATTCAAGTACTGTGGAAATACAATCAGGATAACACAAGATCTAGCACCCTCTACATTAAGGGATCGAAGGGAATGGAATAGGATATTCCAGAAGTCAAAGGAACTAGAACTAAAACCAAGAATCACCTACCCAGCAAAACTGAGTATAATACTTAAGGAGAAAAAAAATGGTCTTTCAATGAAATAGAGGATTTTCAAATTTTCTTGATGAAAAGACCAGAGCTGAAAAGAAAATTTGACTTTCTAACACAAGAATGAAGAGAACCATGAAAAGGTGAACAGCAAAGAGAAGTCATAAGGGACTTACTAAAGTTGAACTGTTTACATTCCTACATGGAAAGACAATATTTGTAACTCTTGAAACATTTCAGTATCTGGGTACTGGGTGGGAGTACACACACACACACACATGCACATGCACACGCACACACACATAGAGACAGAATGCACAGAGTGAATTGAAGAGGATGGGATCATATCTTTAAAAAAATGAAATCAAGCAGTGAGAGAGAAATATATTGGGAGGAGGAAGGGAGAAGTTGAATGGGGCAAATTATCTCTCATAAAAGAGGCAAGCAAAAGACTTATTAGTGGAGGGATAAAGAGGGGAGGCAAGAAAAAACCTTGAGGTCTACTCTCATCACATTCCACCAAAGGAAAGAATAAAATGCACACTCATTTTGATAGGAAAACCTATCTCATAATACAGGAGAGTGGGGGACAGGGGCACAAGCAGGGTGGGGGGGAGGATAGAGGGGAGGGCATGGGGAGGAGAATGCAATCCGAGGTCGACACTCATGGGGAGGGAAAGGATCATAAGAGAATAGAAGTAATGGGGGTCAGGATAGGATGGAGGGAAATATAGTTAGTCCTATACAATACAACTAGTATGGAAATCATTTGCAAAACTACACAGATTTGGCCTATATTGAATTGCTTGTCTTCCAAGGGGAAGGGGTGGAGAGGGAGGGAGCTAAAGATGTTGGAACTCAAAGTGTTAGGATCAAATGTAATGTTCTTACCACTGGGAAATAAGAAATACAGGTTAAGGGGTAAAGAAAGCTATCTGGCCCTACAGGACAAAAGAGAAGACGGAGACAAGGGCAGGGAGGGAGGATAGAGGGGAGAGCAGATTGGTCACAGGGGCAATTAGAATGCTTGGGTTTGGGGGGGGAGGGGATAAAAGGGGAGAAAATTTGTAACCCAAAATTTTGTGAAAATAAATGTTAAAAGTTAAATAAAAAAAAAAAAGACCTGAACCTCAAACATTCTGAAAATAGTATATGACAGAATCAGTAATAGAGCAGCACTTTTAAAAGTACATACTAATGATATTACTATGTATTTAGCTATTTGGTTTCCCAGGACATGATATCTGAGCATAATAATGGAAGCAATAAATATGAGATATCAAATATTTATATTTTATGGTATTTTCACACATCCAATGTATCCAAGATTTGATAAATGTGTATACCCTGCGTAAATATGGATCACACTCTCTTCCTGCCTTGGTATTTCTGTGTTGTATTTGACTTTCTTTCTCAAAGAGGCCCATGACATCAAGATGATGACATGACTTGCTGTTGATTTTGATTTGAGTGAGGAAGGGCTGTGCAAGGTCACTAACCTCACTTTCCTCTTCAGAGCCTTCCAGTATTTCTATGAAAACATAATGGAAACCTTGTTCTTGTGCTTTGGGTATTTCAGGATCACAACTGTTGTCTCCCATTCCCACTACAGGTCTGGCCCATGTCCTTTTTAAGTCATGTATTTTGTAGTGCTTACAAACAAGTTATCAATGGTAACAATTTGGAGGCTACATCTACTCACCATCAGTCTTTCCAATTAGAGGCAGCATAGAACAATAATAAGAATACTGCTGCCAGTAATTTTCAGTCATGTATAACTCTTTCTGATCCCATTTTGAGGGTTCTCTTGAAAAAGATATCGGAGTGATTTGCCATTCTCTCTTCTAATTCATTTTACAGGTGAGAAACCTGAGGCAAACACAGTTAAGTGATTTGCCCAGGGTCGCACAGCTATTAAGTTTCTGGGGCCAGATCTGAACTCAGGAAGCTTCATCTTTTTGACTCCAGGCATGCTACTCTATTCACTGCACCACCTAGTTATTCTTAAAGGATTGTAAAATGCTAGCTATTGTTATCTACTTTACCACCTAGCTATCCCTAAGGCAGGTAACAAGGATAAGTTTCTTAGATTTCTGAAACCCAGATACAAATGAGGGTGAGGAATTTAAAAAGGTCAGAACAGAATAGTAATTAGACTTTGCCCTAGATCAGATGGCTCTGAGCACACTAAGCTTTTAGATCCCTGGCCACTGATAAGATAATTGAAGAACAAAGACTAAATATGGAAAGAAGATGTCAGTGTGAATGAAAAAAATGAAATGTAAACAAAAGAGAACCAAAAAAAATGCCCAGACATCTACATAATAGAAGAATCCAGAAGTGTGCAGAGATCAGCCCTAACAAACAAAAGCAAGAAAAATAAAATTACATGATTACATCAATTTGTGCATAAATGGCTTTGACAATAATAATTCCTTTGAGCAATTAAAAAAAAAAACAACTTAGGAACAGAAAGACTTTTCCTTAATAGGATAAGTATATATCTAAAACCAAAAGCTTTCATTATATATAATGGAGACAGAGGACTTTCCAGTAAGATCAGTGGTAAAGGAAGGATGTCCATTATCACCTCAACTTTTTAAAATAGTGCTGAAAACATTAACTATAGAAATAAAACAAAAGAAATAAACTGGAAGAATAAGCATAGGCAAAGAGAAAACTAAATAAATCCTTTCTCCCTCAGATGATATTATAATTTACTTTAATATCCCTGGAGCGTCAACTGAGAAATTTAACTGAAATAACTAATCATGTCAGCAAAGTTGCTGGATATAAAATAAAGTCCCATAAATCAGTATTTCTGTATATTACCAATGAAATAAAGGAAAGACAATGAAAAATAAGTTCCATTTTAAATAACTAGAGGACTTTTAGGGGCAGAACCAAGATGGTAGATTAGGAAGAACACTCTGCTGATGTTCCCTTCCCAACAACTTTAAAATAACACCTCAAATCAAATTTTGGAGTGGGAAAGACAACAAAAGATCAGAGTAAGACATTCTTCCAGCCTAAGACACTTAAAAGTTCAGAAGGATCTGTGATCCCAGGGTGAAGGTTGGCCCAGAGCCCATATGGATGAAACACTAGTGGTGGGACTAGGTAGTGGCAACAGAAACAACAGCAGCTTGTGAGATTCTCAAGCCAGAGTCAGTAAGGGGACCTGGCAACTGGTCAGAAAGAGATTACAGGACCAGATGCTACAAATCCACTGCCTCTATTCCCTTCTTGGTGGGTAGTTCAAGGGCAGAGAGGAGTACTTTTGATCAAGAATGAACAGAGGGAGGAACTGTATCATTTCCAGTCCCAAGGAAGAAAGAGCCCTGAGAATCAGTACTAATTAAAATCTCAAGGGATCAGGGGCCTTTTCTGGGAGGAACAGTATCATTTCCAGTCCCAAGGAAGAAAGAGCCCTGAGAATCAGTACTAATTAAAATCTCAAGGGATCAGGGGCCTTTTCTGGGTAAGGACCAGAGTACAGGTCAGAAGTGCAGGGACCACACCACTCTCCAGATCATACAATCTGGAAGCATAAAAACTTCCAGAACTATATCTAAAAAGGGTGGTTCAGAAAAAGCTTAAAGCTTGAGACACTGTTCCTTACCACCACTCCTGTGCCAGGAACAGAATCCAATTTTAACATAAAGTTCAAAAATCAAGAATTGGATGGGAAAAAAGAACAAACAAAAGAACAAAAAAGAACCTGACCATAAAAGGCTACTATGGTGACAGGGAAGAGGAAAACACAAACTCAGAAGAAGATAATGAAATCAAAATTGCTACAAGCAAAGTCTCAAAGAAAAAAACCTAAAAATTGGACATCATTCCAACAAGTGTCTGGAAAAGCTAAAAAGTGATTTTTAAAATCAAATGAAAGGGAAAGAAGAAAAATTAGGTAAAAACATGAGAAGAAAGGAAAATTATGAAAAGAATATTGACAACATGGTAAAAAGGGCCCACAAAAAAATACAAAAGAAAATAAGAGCTTAAAAAAATAGAATGAGCAAAACGGTAAAAGAAGCACAAAAAATAGACTACAGAGAAGAACTCCTTAAAAAGCAGAATTGATCACATGGAAAAAGTTGTACCAAAATTCACTGAAGAAAACAACTCCATAAAAAGCAGAATTGGACAAATTGAAAAGGAGATACAAAAGCTTATTGAAGAAAATAATTACTTAAAATTAGGTAAGTGGAAGCTAATGACTCCATGAGACATTCAGAAACAACAAAACAAAATCAAAACAATGAAAAAACAGAAGAAAAATGTGTACATCTCAAAGGAAAAAAAAACTGACACGGAAAATAGATCCAAGAGAGAGAACTTAAGAATTATTGGACTACCTGAAAGTCATGATCAAAAAGAGGGCCTAAACATCATCTTTCAAGAAATTATAAAGGCATCATCTTTCAAGGAATTATAAAGGAAAACTGCCTTCATCTCCTAGAACCAAATGATAAAAAAAGAAATTCAAAGATTCTACAAATCACCACCTGAAAGAAATCCCAAAATGAAAACTCACAGGAGTATAGCTAAATTTCAGAGCTATCAGGTAAAGGAGAAAATACTGCAAAGCATCAGAAAGAAATCATTCAAATACCATGGAGCCACAGTCAGGATCACATAAGATTTAATAGCTTCATAATAGTTAAAAGAGCAGAAGGTTTGGAATACAATATTGCAGAAGACAAAAAAGCTGAGATTACAACCAATGGTAACCTAGCCAAACTGAGTACAATCCTTAAAAGGAAAAAAAAATATGTAATGAAATAGAGTATTTTCAAGTATTCTGAATGAAAAACCCAGAGTTGAATTGAAAATTTAGCTCTCAAATATAAAACTCAAGAGAAACATAAAAAGGTAAACATGAAGGAGAAATTAAAAGGGACTCAATAAGGTTTAGCTGCTTACCTTCCTATATACAAAGATGATATCTGTAACTTCTAAGAACTTTATCATTTTAGGGAAGTTACAAGGATTCTACATAGAAAAAGACTGTGGAAGTGAATCAATTACGTTGTGGTGATGTTAAAAAAAAAAAAACGGATAGGTGAGAAAAACAGATGCCCTGGAAGAAGGGGCAAGGGAAAAGAATAATGGGGAATTTTTTTTTCACATAAAAGATGTACATAAGGAAAAGTTTTAACACTGCAGGGAGAAATGGTAAGAGCAGTGCAAGAAATCCGTAAACTTCATTCAACAAATTCTAAATTTGTTCAAAAAGGGAATACACAATAGGAGGAGACTAGATGGTGGAGTAGAAAGATACACATATGCTAGCTCTTACCCCACAGCCCATAAAATACCTGTAAAGAAGAATTCTCAACAAATTCTGGAACAGCAGAAGCCACAGAACAACGGAGTGGAGATTTCTATCCCAGAGAGACCTGAAAGACCAATAGGAAAGGTCTGTCACACACCGGACACAGAGCAGAGCCCAGCCTTGCCTTGGCTATGCTGGCACCAAGGGGAGCAGATCCGACTAGCCTTCAGGGATGGAATCACCAGTGGCAGTGCAGATCCCTCAATCCACAGGTGCCAAAGGTCAGTGAGAGGGTCCTTTCAGTTGGCCGAGAGGGGAGCTGAGTGTCCCCATGACTCAGGCCCCCTTCAGGAGGCAGCAGCAGAGGCAGCAGCAGACGGGGCTCCCAAAGCAGGCAGTAGCCCGCATCCACTGTTGAAGGTCTCATCAGAAAGCCCCTGAAGGAACTGAGCCACATGTGGCAGCCCTGTCCCCACCTGAGCAGCTGATCTTAATCTCACACTGAATAGCAGCCCTGCCCCCACCTAAAGCCCTAGGCCTTGGGAGCAGCTCATTTGAATCTCAGCCCCCAATGCTGGCTTGGTGGAGCTGGAGGCCAGGAGGTTCTGGAGAGGAAACTCAGAAGTCAAGTAACTGGTTGGGAAAATGCCCAAAAAAGGGAAAAAAAATAAGACCATAGAAGGTTACTTTCATAGGGAACAGGTGTTTCCCCCCATCCTTTCAGATGAGGAAGAACAAGGCATGCTGTCAGAGGAAGTCAAGGCCTCTGCCTCCAAAGGGAACTTAAAATGGGCTCAGGCAATAGAAGACCTTAAAAAACAAGTTAGCAGCTTACTAAAGGAGAACCAAAAGAATGCTGAGGAAAATAACAGCTTTAAAAAGAGGCTAACTCAATTGGAAAAAGAGGTCCAAAAAGCCAATGAGGAGACGGAGGCTTTAAAAAGCAGAATTAGCCAAATAGAGGAGAAGGTTCAAAAGCTCACTGAACAAAATAATTCGATGAAAGAGAGAATTGAGTTCAAGGAAACGAATGACTATGAGTTAAACCAAACAATTAGTAAACAAAACCAAAAATTTGAAAAAATAGAAGATAATGTGAAACAACTCATTGGAAAAATAACTGACCTGGAAAATAGATCCAGGAGAAATAATTTAAAAATTATTGGACTACCTGAAAGCCATGATCAAAAAAAGAGCCTAGACGTCTAATTATCTTCCATGAAATTATCAAGGAAAACTGCCCTGATTTTATAGAATCAGAGGGCAAAATGGATACTGAAAGAATTCACCAATCACCTCCTGAAAGAAACCCGAACAGAGAAAATCCTAGGAATATTGTGGCCAAATTTCAGAGTTCCCAGATCAAGGAGAAAATATCGCAAGCAGCTAGAAAGAAACAATTTGACTACTGTGGAAATACAATAAGGATAACACAGGATCTGGCAGCTTCAACATTAAGGGATCAAAGGGCTTGGAGTGGGGTATTTCAGAAGTCAAAGGAACTGGGATTGAAACCAAGAATCACCTACCCAGCAAATTTGAATATAATACTTCAAGGGAAAAAATGGTCATTTAGTGATATAGACGACTTTCAAGAATTCATGTTGAGGAAAAGACCAGATCTGTATTTAAAAATTTGACTTCCCAAGACAAGAATCAAGAGAAGCATCAAAAGGTAAACAGAAAAGAAAAATCACAAAAGACTCTCTAAAGCTGAACTGTTTACACTATTACATGGAAAGAAAATATTTTTAGCTCTTGAATCTTTTCTCAATATTTGGGTAGTTGGAGAGATTGTACACACATACACACATACACACATACACATACACACAGATAGATGTAGAGTACAGGGTGTGTTATATCAGAAGAGATGATATCCATACACAAAAAATAAAGTAAAATAAAATAATATAAAAATTAAGAGGTGAAGGAGGAAAATTCCAGGAAGAGAAAGGGAGTAATGGAACAGGGCAGGCTATAACTCATAAAAGAGATAAGAAAAATCTTATTCAATGGAGGAGATAAGGGAGAAGGGGAGAGGGGAAAAAATAAAGCTACTCTCTCCATATGTGGCTGAAGGAGGGAATAACATGCTCACTAAACTTGATATGAAAATTTATATCACACCACAGGAAAGTAGGAGAGTGGGTGACAAGTGGAGCGAGGGGAATGTTAGACGGGAGGGCAAATGGGAGAAGGGAGTCACTGGAAATAAACACTTTCGAGAAGGGACAAGGGTAATTGTAGGGGGGAAAAATAAGGGAGGATAGGGTAGGTCAGAGGGCAATATAATTAGTATTACACAATATAATTATTATGGAAGTCTTTTGCAAAAGGACACATATTTAGTCTGTATTGAATTGCTTCCCTTCTCAGTGGAGCTGGGGAGGGGAGAGAGGGAGAGAAGTTGGAATTCAAAGTATTAGAAATGAATGTTGAGAATTTTTATTGCATTTAATTGGGAAATAAGAACTACAGGGAATGGGGTATGGAAATTTATCTTGCCCTGCAAGAAAAGAGAGAAGATGGGGATAGGAAAGGGGTGGGGTGTGATGGAGGGGAGGGTACATTGAGGGAAGGAATAATCAGAATGCAAGGTATTAGGAAGCGGGGGGAGGGGAGTGCTGGGGAGAAAAATTGGACATGTTACAAAGTGAGGTAAAAGCAATTAGTATTAAAACAATACACTGAATGAATTACTGAGAATAAGTCAATAACATCTTTAGTTTGGAGAAAAGAATTTCAATCTAAATTTCCTAGAGGAAGGTAACCTCGGGTAAAATTTGGCATTGATGGAAAACTCAAGGTTTTAATGGCAAATTTGATTTTATGACTGCCATTTAATCAGGAACTAGAACATGTATAGAAAGGCATGTAAGCCACTTAAGACTTGCCTCAAAAGATGTTCCCTAGCCAAAGTGAAACTACAATCATATTGGAAACATGGTTATTGGAACTTGCCATTTTTAGATGCTATGGGACTATTAAGTGACAGTCTAACTCCAGGTATGGGTAGCAAGAAAGGCTATCTGAGCCTCCAATCCATGATGGCAGTAAGCTGGTGAGATGCTGGTATGAACTGCATAAGGTGATCTCAAGGGAGATGGGAAAGCGGCTGTTCAGCATGGGCTGAGGTGGGATTCTCCTGACTCAATTTCCCCATTGACACCTGGCAGACTTTAAGCCTGACTGAAGGCAAGTGGATAATCTAATCCTGCCTTGGAATTGACATGAAGTTGGGGAGATATTGTATCCCTGCAATGTCCCTACTCTTGGTGGCAATTTCCTATATTCAAAAGATTTGTAAGCTTAATACCAGATCTATTCAATTATAGATTATTGGTAGGGGAACATCCGAGGTTGTCTAAAATTAAGCTATTAGGCACAGGACTTTAGACCAACAACAGTAAGTTAGGGTCCTTTAATTCTTAGTAATACTGTGGAGACAATTAGGTCAAGAGCTTGTGGAGTTAGCAACATAAATATTATTTGTGTCTCAGTTGGTTAATGTTTAAAAAAAAAAATTCTTTTGTGGTCCATACTGTAAATGCTTTAAAAAGAAGTATCACCTGACCAAAAGTCTGAATTGCTTTATCTGTTATACACTGTGTTAAAAATAAATTAAATAAATAAATAAATACTTCAGGATTAAGAGTCAAAAAAAAAAAAGGGAATGCACCCAAGCGCTCTCTCTCTCTGACTCTCTATCTCTCTCCTCTCTCTGTCTGTCTGTCTGTCTGTCTGTCTCTCTCTCTCTCTCTCTCTCTCTCTCTCTCAACTGGCAATAGAAATCTATCTTACCCAACAGTGAAGTAGGAGAGGGAAGTACATAAGAGAAGTAGGGGGTGATAAAAGGGGGGGAAGATAAAAGAAGGCAATGGTCAGATGCTAAACAAACTTCATAGAAGGGACAGGCTAAAAAGAAAGAGAAGATAAACGAGGGGGAAATAGGATGGAAGTGAGTGTATAGTTAACAGTCATGATGGTGAATGGGATGAACTCAGCCACAAAAAGGAAAAGGAAAGCAAAATGGGTTAGAAATCAGAGTCCAACAATATGTTGTTTACAAGGAACAGACTTGAAACACAGAGACACAAAGAGAGTGAAAATAAGGGACTGGAACAGAATTTGTTATGCTGCAGCTGATGTGAAAAAGACAGGTGTAGCAGTTATGATATCAGACAAAGCAAAAACAAAACTAGACCTAAATAAAAGAGATATGCAGGAGAACCACAATGAAGTAATATCAATAGCTAAACATGAGTTCACTAAATGGTATTGCATCCAAATTCTTAAAGAAAAAAGTTAAATGAAACACAAGTGGAAATAGTAAAACTACACTAGCGGAGGACCTCAACTTTCCCCTCTCCCAGCCAGATAAATACAACCATAAAATAAATAAGAAAGAAATTAAATGAAATGAATTGAATCTTTTCTAAAAAAACTTAAATCAAGGATTTTTTACTTACACTAAATTACACGTTGGAAACATGTATAAATTGTTGCCCTACCTCAAAAGAATTATTCTCCTCCAGTCGGTTCTGCAGTTGCCATTTTACACACCTTTGTGCCCCTCTTGCGTGACCCTCAGTCCTCTTTCTCAATGTAGATTTTGGCACCATCTCATTTGCCTGGCCAGGCACTGGTCTCTCTGCTGACATCATAGTTTCTTTGCTGTTGCACTTTGTGAATTTGCTCAGTGATGCAGGCAGCTCCTCTTCCTCCTACCCACCCTCTTGGTCATTTCTCCCCTCTCTCCTCTCTTTTCCTCTTACCAATGTAATCTCGAGATCTATTTTTTCCCCTTTCTGGTGACCATTCTCGATGGGATGTTAACCCTGCTTCCTGACCTGGCTCTTGGAGCTGCAGTCCTGATGCCAGTCACCTCTGTCCCCTGATGTGGTGTCACTGCCTCGGTGACATAGTCCTAAAGGCCTCGATGTGGCTCTTGTTATGGTGCCCTCTGTGCTCCCTGTCTCTCCCCCCTCCCCAGGGAGCTTGAGTGAGCTCCATTCCTTTCACTTCCTCCCTAGCCTCATCACTGACTCTTCTTCCAATTTTACATCTTTGAGGCTGTCTACATCAAGTTCTCTGTCTGCATCTGGGATTTCTTCCTCTTTCGCTCAGGTTTTGGGTCCAACTCTATCAACTGGGACTCTGTTGTCCAGATTTAATTCATTACAACAACCCCACGGCTTCTCCTTTATCCTAAAGCTGACTTACCCAGGCACTCCCTCTTCTCCAACAGCCTGATTTAAAAGGCACCTATAAAATCCACTGAGATCTTTCTACGCGTTACATCCAGACAAGCCTCCAAGGCAGTGGTTCTCTCTCCTTCCACTTACTCAGCTTTCCTTATAAGTATATGTAGCAAATACCTGTTTGACATAAAATTCTCTCTTTTCCGTTTCTCGTTCTCATGGAATTTTCTATTCCTCTCTTTTCTCTTGCTCCTTTTTTTATCTCAACTTCTCTTAGTAGTCTATGGATATGCTTATGCTTTCTGTCATTTACTAAAAGCAATTTAGGACTACTTTCCTCCTTTTCCCACTACATTTCATCATAAACACTGGAATTCACGTTTGGTTTGTTTTATCACCTGCTTCTTGAAGGTTTCTCTCTGAAAGTTGTCCCTCACAGAGATCTCTTCATCACAGTCATTGTCAAACACCAATGACTTCTGCAAAATAACTTTCTGAAATTGCTGTGCTTTCTTTAGCAAAATGAGACCACTATCATTGTTGTTGTTTCTCCTTCATTCTCAAAGAGGACCATGACTTCAGGAAGATGATGCCATGATTTGCAAGTGAAATGGATTTAAGTGAGGGAGGGTTGTGCAAGATCACCAGCCTCACTCCCTCTTCTAGAGCCCTCTGGGTCCAGTGGCAAGACATAGACCAGGATAACTGGAGATGGCCATGGATGCAGTGGGAAACCTTGGACTTTTTAAGCTAAGGTCTTTCAGAGTTCTTACTTTGACTGAGGCAACATCTATTCAGTGATTAAGATTGGTTAAGAAATGATCATAAGAATGGTCCCTTTTATCCAATCAAAAAAAATTAATCTAGGAAGGGAAGACCCCAGGATTTACGGCCAAAACACAAATAATGGTACTTTGGCTAGGACCTGTTGTTAGTCAATCAAGGAGAGTCAGAGTGAACTGGGTTTAAGGCATAGTCTTTAAGAAAGAAATCTACCCAGTAGTTTGGCAGTAGTAAGCACAGACCAGCATCTCACACTGTATACCAAGATAGGGACAAAATGAATGAATGATTTAGATGTAAAGGGTGATTAGCGGAGCATGGGGAAAATTGCCTGTCAGATCTACTGAAAAGAGATACAGAGGATCATACTGTAAGCAAAATGGATAATTTTGATTACATAAAATTAAAAAGTTTTTTCATAAATGAAGACCAAATTAAAAGGAAAACAGAAAACTAAGGGGAATATTTTATAGCAAATTTCTCTGATAAAGGCTTCATTTCCAAATACATAGAGAAATGAGCCAAATTTTTTTTTGACATTTTTTTTATTTTATAATGTTTAACAATCACTGCCATACAATTGTGATTTTATCCCCACCACCTACCCCCCACTCCCCCCCTCCCTCCCCACGACTGCATACAGTTCTGTATAGATTCTACATATACTTTCCTATTGAGTATATTTTCACTATAGTCATGCTATGTAGTCAGACTAAGATAAATGAAAGAAATCGTATAACAAATCAGAACATGATACACAAACACATACACATACACACACATGATCTGTTACATTATGTGAGTGACTTCCATATTTCTCTCTCTGAGTGTGGAAGGCATTTTGCCTTGAGAACCACCATTGGGATTTATTTATTTATTTTTTTTGGTAAGAAGTTCTTGTGTTATTACAAAAATCTAGGTGTACCAGAAAAAACTCTCACACACTGTGGTCGTTGCTGTTCATAAAGTTCTCCTGGTTCTGCTCCTTTCACTCAGCATCAGGTCATATAAGTCCTTCCAGGCCTCTCTGAAGTCCTCTTGTTCATCATTTCTTATGGCACAATAGTACTCCATTACATTCATATACCATAATTTATTCAGCCATTCCCCAATTGATGGACATCCCCTTGACTTCCAGTTTTTGGCAACTACATAGAGTGCTGCTATAAATATTTTTGTACATGTGGGACCCTTTCCCATTTTTATGATCTCTTGGGGATACAGTCCTAGTAGCGATATTGCTGGGTCAAAGGGTATGCACATTTTTGTAGCCCTTTGGGCATAGTTCCAAATTGCTCTCCAGAATGGTTGGATGCACTCGCAGCTCCACCAACAATGAATTAGTGTTCCAACTCTCCCACATCCTCTCCAGCATTTATCATTTTCTTGTTCTGTCATGTTTGCCAATCTTATAGGTGTGATGTGGTACCTCAGAGTTGTTTTGATTTGCATCTCTCTAACTAATAGTGATTTAGAGCATTTTTTCATATGATTATAGATAGCTTTAATTTCTTCTTCTGAAAATTGCCTGTTCATATCCTTTGACCATTTATCAATTGGGGAATGACTTGTATGATTATACATTTGGGTCAGTTCTCTATATATTCTAGAAATGAGGCCTTTATCCCAGAGCTTAGCTGTAAAAATTCTTTCCCAATTTACTACATCCCTCCGGATTTTGGTTGCATTGGGTTTGGTGTGCAAAAACTTCTCAGTTTAATGTAATCAAAGTTATCCATTTTGCATTTCATAATGCTTTCTATCTCTCCTTTAGTAGAGAATTCTTCCCTTCTCCATAGATCTGATAAATACACTATTCCTTGCTTCTCCAGTTTATTCATGGTATCAATCTTTATACCTAAATCATGCACCCATTTGGACTTTATTCTTGTGTACGGTGTCAGGTATGGGTCTATGCCTAATTTCCGCCACACTGTTATCCAGTTTTCCCAGCAATTTTTGTCAAACAATGAGTTCTTATCCCAGAAGCTGGGGTCCTTGGGTTTATCAAACAGAAGGTTGCTATATTCCTTGCCTACTGCATCTTGAGTGCCAAGTCTATTCCACTTGTCTACCTCTCTGTTTCTTAGCCAATACCAAGTGGTTTTGATAGTTGCTGCTTTATAGTAGAGTTTGAGGTCTGGTAGTGCTAGGCCACCTTCCCAAGCATTTCTTTTCATTAGTCCCTTTGATATTCTGGACCTTTTGTTTTTCCAAATGAATTTTGATATTATTTTATCCAGCTCTAGAAAGTAATTGTCTGATAGTTTAATTGGTATGGCACTAAATAAGTATATTAATTTGGGTAGAATTGTCATTTTTATTATATTAGCACGGCCTATCCATGAGCAACTAATGTTTTTCCACTTACTTAAATCTGACTTTATTTGTGCAAAAAGTGTCTTGTAATTGTGTTCATATAATCCCTGGGTTTGTTTTGGCAGGTAGACTCCTAAGTATTTTATACTGTCTACCCTAGCTTTAAATGGGATTTCTCTTTCTATCTCTTGCTGTTGGACTTTGTGGCTAATATATAGGAACGCAGAAGATTTGTGTGGGTTTATTTTGTAACCTGCAACTTTGCCGAAGTTGTTTATTAATTCAAGTAATTTTTTACCTGAATCTCTGGGATTCTCTAGGTAAATCATCATATCGTCTGCAAAGAGTGATAACTTAGTTTCTTCTTTGGCTATTCTTATTCCTTGAATATCTTTATCTTGTCTAATTGCTACAGCTAACATTTCTAGTACCATATTGAATAATAGTGGTGATAATGGACAACCTTGTTTCACCCCTGATCTTATTGGGAATGCATCTAGCTTATCCCCATTGCATATAATGCTTGCTGAAGGTTTTAGATAGATACTGCTTATTATTTTATGGAAAGTTCCCTTTATTCCTACATTCTCCAATGTTTTTAGTAGGAATGGATGTTGTATTTTCTCAAAAGCTTTTTCTGCATCTATTGAGATAATCATGTGGTTTTTGTTAGCTTTGTTGTTGATGTGATCGATAATGCTAATAGTTTTCCTAATATTGAACCAGCCCTGTAGCCCTGGTATGAATCCTACCTGATCATAATGTATTAATCTCGTGATAAGATGCTGTATTTATTTTGCTAAAATCTTATTTAAAATTTTTGCATCTATATTCATTAGGGAAATTGGTCTATAATTTTCTTTCTCTGTTTTGTCTCTTCCTGGTTTGGGTATCAAAACCATATTTGTATCATAGAAAGAATTTGGGAGGACTCCTTCTTCCCCGATTTTCAAAAACAGTGTATGTAGTATTGGAATTAACTGTTCTTTAAATGTTTGATAGAATTTCACTTGTGAATCCATTTGGCCCTGGAGATTTTTTCCTAGGGAGTTCATTGATGGCTTGTTCAATTTCTTTTTCTGAGATGGGGTTGTTTAAGTATTCAACTTCCTCTTCTGTTAATCTGGGCAATTTGTATTTTTTAAAATATTCATCCATCTCATTTAGATTATCGAATTTGTGGGCATAAAGTTGGGCAAAGTAGTTTCTAATTATTGTTTTAATTTCCTCCTCATTGGAGGTGAGTTCACCCCTTTCATTTTTCATATTAGTAATTTGGTTTTCTTCTTTCTTTTTTTTAATCAGATTGACCAAAGGTTTATCAATTTTATTAGTTTTTTCATAAAACCAACTATTGGTTTTATTTATTAATTCAATAGTTTTCTTAATTTCAATTTTATTAATCTCTCCTTTGGTTTTCAGTATTTCTAATTTGGTATTTACTTGGGGATTTTCAATTTGTTCTTTTTCTAGCTTTTTCAACTGCAAGCCCAAGTCACTGATCTCCTCTTTCTCTGTTTTATTTATGTAAGCATTCAAAGATATAAAACTTCCCCTAATAACTGCTTTTGCAGTATCCAATAAGTTTTGGTATGTTGTCTCACTATTGTCATTCTCTTGAATGAAATTGTTGATTGTTTCTATGATTTCTTCTTTAACCCAACCCTTCTTTAGAATTAGATTATTTAGTTTCCAATTGATTTTTGGTTTCTCTTTCCATGGCCTTTTATTACATGTAATTTTTAATGCATTATGATCTGAAAAGGATGCATTGATTATCTCTACCTTTCTGCACTGGATTGTGAGATTTTTATGTCCTAGTACATGGTCAATTTTTGTAAATGTTCCATGTACCGCTGAGAAAAAGGTGTATTCCTTTCTATTCCCATTTAATTTTCTCCAAAGATCTATCATATCTACCTTATCCAGAGTTTTATTTACCTCCTTAACCTCTTTCTTGTTTATTTTGAGGTTGGATTTTTCGAGTTCAGAGAGGGGGAGGTTGAGGTCCCCCACTAGTATAGTTTTGCTATCAATTTCTTCCTTCAACTCCCCCAACCTCTCCTCTAAGAATCTGGATGCTATACCGCTTGGAGCATACATGTTTAGTAATGATATTGCTTCATTGTCTATGGTGCCTTTTAGCAGGATATAGTTTCCATCCTTATCCCTTTTGATTAGATCTATTTCTGCTTTCGCTTTGTCTGAGATTAGGATTGCTACTCCTGCCTTTCTTACATGAGCTGAGGCAAAATATATTCTGCTCCATCCTTTGACCTTTATCCTATGTGTATCCCCCCGTTTCAAATGTGTTTTTTGTAAGCAGCATATTGTTGGATTATGGCTTTTAATCCATTCTGCTATCCGTCTCCATTTTATGGGAGAGTTCATTCCATTCACATTCACAGTTATGATTACAATCTGTGTATTTCCCTCCAACCTCTTTCCCACCATTTGTGCTTTTAGCTCTCCCGTCTCCCTTCCCCTCCTCAATAGTATTCACTTTTCTCCCCCTCCTCCTGTAGCCTTCCCCTCCTTCTTTTAGCCCCTCTCCCTTTTACTCCCCTTTACTCTTATTGCTTCTTTCCTCCCTTTTAGCCACCCTCCCCTTTCTTCCTCCTTCCCCTCCTACTACCTATAGAGCTAGTTAGGATTATCTGCTTAAGATTATTGTTCCCTCCTTTGAACAAATCAGATGAGAGTACCTCTCAAACAATGCTCATCTCCCTCCCCTCCTTCCCTCTACTATAGTTTTGTACTTCTTCCTGTGATATAATTTGCCATTTTCTGCTTCCCCTTTTCCACACCTCCTATTACATTCCCTTCTCATACTTAAATCATATTTTTGACATGACATCATTTACTTTATGCCCGTTCCCTCTACATATATCCCTTTTATCATAATAGCTGCACAGTTCTCAAGATTAACAGGTATCATCTTCCCTTATAGGAAGGTAAACAGTTTGCCCTAATTGAGTAGCAAGTTTTTGTTTTTGTTTTTTCCCCTCTGTTTACCTTTTTATGATTCTCTGGAGACCTGCATTTGAAGATCAAATTGTCTATTGAGTTCTGGTGTTTTGTTCAGGAAGCTCTGGAAATCCCTTATTTCATTGAATGACTTTCTCCTTGCCTGAAATGTTATGCTGAACTTTGCTGGGTAGTTGATCCTTGGTTGAAGTCCCAGCTCCTTTGCCTTACGGAATATTGGGTTCCAGTTCTTTCGATCTTTTAATGTAGAAGCTGCAAGGTCCTGTGTGATCCTGACTGTGTGTCCTTGATATTTGAATTGTTTCTTTCTGGCTGCTTGTAGTATTTTCTCCTTCACTTGATAGCTCTGGAATTTGGCAACTATATTTCTTGGGGTTTTGAGTTTGGGATCCCTTTCGGGAGGGGAACGGTGGATTCTTTCGATGACTATTTTGCCCTCTGAGTCTAGTACTTCTGGGCAGTTTTCCTTGATGATTTCGTGGAAGATTTTGTCCAGACTCTTTTCTTCATCATGGGTTTCTGGCAGGCCAATAATTCTTAAATTTTCTCTCCTGGATCTATTTTCCAGGTCAGTTGTTTTTCCAATTAAATATTTTACATTTTCTTCTATCTTTTCATTCTTTAGATTTTGTTTGACTGATTCTTGTTGCCTCATTGAGTCATTAGTTTCTACTTGCCCAATTCTAATCTTCATCGTATTGTTTTCTTCCGTTAGCTTTTGCATTTCCTTTTCCATCTGACCAATTTTTCCCTTTAAGGAGCTATTTTCTCCATTTAATTTTTGTAGTTCTTTTTCCATTCGACCAATTTTCCCAGTTAGGTTTTGGGTTTCCTTTTCCATCTGTTCAATTTTCCCAATTAGGTTTTGGGTTTCCTTTTCCGTTTGATTAACTCTTCCTTTTAGGGAGTTATTCTCTTCAGTTAATTTTTGAACTTCCTTTTCTATTTCTTCAATTTTCCTTTTCAGAGTGATGTTCTCATCAGTGAATTCTTTTTTTATAATTTTAAAATCATTGGCCAGTTTTTCTTTTATATCCTTCTTCAGACGTTCCAGGTAATCTAGTTGTGCTTGCAAGAAATTCATAGTCCCATCTGAGGTTTCAGATGAAAGTACAGTCTCAGCTCTGACCTCTTTGGTGTTTGTGTTTTGGTCCTTATCCCCATAGAAAGATTCTATGGTTTTTTCACTTTTCATCTGCTTTTTCCGATTCATGATGTTGGCTGAGTGTTGTAGCTTTTGGTTCTTTCAGTCAGAAGATACAGATCTTTTAAGTTGGGCTGCTGTGTGTCTAGGCTGAAAGCAGGCTTTTTGTTGTTGTTGTTGTTGTTGTTTCCCAGATCAACCCTGGGGTTAGCTTGTTGGGTGTGTGGGAGGGGTGGTCTGGTCTCAGGAGATCTCCTCAGCTGACCTGAGGCAAAGGCAAGGTCAGGGGATGGTGATCCCAGCTTCCCTATTGTCTTCCCTTTTCCCCTGGAGGGCTGGGGTACGCCTAGAAGTTAATGCATATTCCCGCCCCTCCTCGGGCTTGTCTCCTGGCTCTGAGGCTTGCCTGGGTCTCAGTGCGAATTTTCTCTGCCCTGGGTCATCTGTCCCTCCAGATCGCCTCCGCCACAGTAGGAAGAATCCCCCCTTGCCACTTTTCCAGCCTCTGGTGTTGTGAGACCACCCGCCCCCTTCTACTGTTCCTGCTGATCCAGGATTAATCTGGGGAAGAATTTTATGGTTCCCTCACGGTCATCAGGGGGGAGGAGAGAGCACTTACTGATCACTCCGCCATCCCAACTCCTGGAAGTTCAAGTAGCTGACCCACCGAAGTCCAGTCTTCAGGCTGAAGGTTTTAAGGGCTGCTGTGCTGATATCTGGCGCTCAGTGGCTCTCATCGGCTCGGCCTGGCTTATCTCCTACTCTGCTGGTCTCGCCCGCCACTCTTGGGCCCCTCAGGTCCCCTCTGCCCTGTCGCGCCGACCGCGCTGCGCTGTGCGCCAGGGTCTTACCCCAGCGGAACAGATCCCTCCCGTGAACCCTCCAGTCCAACCTGGGCTCCGAATCCATCAAAGTCCGTCACCCACTGGATTCTATACCTCCAAAGTCTGGTCAGACTCTCCCCCCAGAGATATCCAGAGGAGTTTTTCCAGGAGCTTGGGTGAGTCGTTGCTTTCACTTCGCCATCTTGGCTCTGCCCCAATGAGCCAAATTTTTAAAAATAGAGCCATTCCCCAGTTGATAAATGGTCAAAAGATATGAACAGGCTGTTCTCAGAAAAAGAAATCAAAACTATTAACTGTCACATTAAAAAAATGCCCTAAATCAATAATGATTAGAGAAATGCAAATTAAAGCACTTTGAGATACCACTTCACACCTATCAAATTGACTAAAAACAGATAAATAAAATGGCAAATGCTGGAGGGGATATGGAAAAATTGGTACACTGATGCACCTGTGAACTAGTCCAACCATTCTGGAAAACAGTTTAGAACTATGAACAAAGAGCTATCAAACTCTGCATACCCTTCAACACAACAATACCACTATTACATCTATATCCCAAGGAGATCAAAGAAAAGGCAAAAGAACATATCTGTACTAAAATATTTATACAAATCTTTGTGGTTGCAAAGAATTGAAACTGAGGAGATATGCATCAATTGGGGAATACTTAACAAGTTGTGGTATATGAATGTGACAGAAAACAACTGTGTTATCAGAAATAATGAGCAGGAAGAGACAAACCTGGAAAGACAAATGAATTAATGCAATGTGAACTGAGCAGAATCAGGAGAATGTTGTATGCAGTAACAATACTATAAGGACAGTCAATTGTCAAAGACATAGCTACACTGTTCAAGACAATGATCTAAGTCATTTCCAAAGAATCTATGATGAAAAAATGCTATCCACGTCCAGAGAAAGAACTGTTGAACTCTAAATGAACACTGAAATATTTTTTTAATTTCTAATTTTTCTTACTTTATGCATCATGTAAACATATCAGCCATACCCTGGAACATTTAATTATTATAAAACCATACATATACATACTATATATGTTACTGTTATAAAATTTATAAAGATTCTGTGTCAAGGAAGTTAGAATAAATCAAAAATGAAAGTAGTAAAACATGCTTATGCTTTGATTGATTACACCTCCCTCCAATTTGTCACACAAAAGAATAACATTCTTCAATGTGAACTCCTAGAGTGTTGATAAATATCGGATAGAGATGATCAAATATTGTGCCATAATATAAAAAGTCTAAAGGAAAAATAGGTTAAAATAGGGAAGTGATTTCTATTTTGTGGATTTTATTTTTCTTTCTTTCTATGACAAGGCAAAATCAGTACTCATTAGGATTAAGTTATTGTTGGCTCTGCTATTTGGTCATTTTATTAGATGGTAGAGAAGTATCTGAGAGGAATCTGAGGATGAAATGCTGAAGAGAGAGTCAGACGTGGATGTAAGATATGTGTTTAGTTCCTAACTTTGACAATTACTACATGAAAATGAATAAATGATTGAAAAAATAATTTATTAAACACTTAATCTGTGTACCAAGTATTGAGATTAGTGCTCAGAATACAAATACAAAAGTATAAATACTATCTGTTCTGAAGAAGTTTACATTATAAGAGTTGGGAAAGGAAGCTAGACAATGCAGAATGGTGAGTGGCAGCCAAAGAAAGGAAATTTTATCCATAAAGTTATATGGAAGGTAAGGACATGAGATGCAGAGGAATACAGACACAACACATCCAGGAACAACAGTGGAGCTGATTTTTATCATGGAACATAGTTCAAGGTTACAAACTAAAGTGAACATAGAGAAAGTGAAAGAAAATAGCATGTATTTGATAAGGACCAATATGGACTGAAGACTGTGAGACACTTAACATCTAGACAAACTGCAACTATAATTTACAAACACTTTGTCAGCCTGCCCCAGAGAAATTTCTACATTCAAAATGTTTTATGCGATAAAATTGATGAAATCCCAACTGATGTGAAAGGGGAGACAGATACACATCAACTATGAAATGAATGCAAACATTTTTCCTGTCTTGTGAAATTAATAAGGAAGAAAAAAGCTCCATGTATTTCCTTTCAATATGGCGAGTGGGAGGATGGAACTATTTTGTATGTATTTCTTTGGGACTCAATAATTAACTGTGTTACTAATGGTTTATCTGATGTGTTGATGTAGGCAAATCAGATTCAGAACTACATGTGGAGGGAAGGTACTTTTTTTTTTTATAATGGTAACCTGAGGGGGTGGAGCCAAGATGGTGGAGTAGAAAGACACACATATATGGAGGCTGCCCCCACACAGCCCATAAAACACCTGTACAGAGGGACTCTCAACAAATTTTGGAGCAGCAGAAGTGGAGAACAACAGAGTGGAGGAGATTTCCAGCCCAGGGTGACCTGAAAGACCCACAGGAAATGTCAGGTGAACCAGACGTGGAACAGAACTCAGAGCACGGAGCCTAGCCCAGCCTTGACCATGTGTGCCTGGCTTGTGAACAGCCCTCCAGGGTGGAATCTCCAGTCCCAGCAGCAGAGGGTCCGCAGATTCCTCAACCCACAGTTGCCAGAGGTCAGTTACAGGGTCTATACAGCTGGCCAGGAAGGAAGAAGGGCCTTTATATTGGGCAGGCAGCAGGAGTTCTCAGGGCAGCCCCTACAGCAGCCTGAGACTATCATAGCTGGATCGTAAAAACCCCTGGGGGCACTGTATAGATGCCCTGAGGCAGCTGGTCTTTGTCTGTCACTGAATGGAGGCCCTGCCCCTGCAGCTTAACTGAATCCTACCCCGCCAGTGCTAGCTTGGTGGAACTAGAGATCAGGTGCCTGTGGAGAGGAAACACTGCTAAGATTCTGGGCACAAAAATCCTTCCCTGTGCCCAGACCAACACACACTTGATTGTGCCACCTTGGAGGAAATGATATCTTACAGGTCCCCAGAGTATACTCTACTCTTGACAAAGGACCCAAAAGTCAAGTAACTCATTGGGAAAATACCCAAAAAAGGGAAAAAAAATAAGACTATAGAAGGTTACTTTCTTAGTGAAGAGATATCTCCTCTTACCCTTTTGGATGAGGAAGAACAATGCTTGCCATCAGGGAAAGACATAAAAGTCAAGGCTTCTGCATCCAAAACCTCCAAAATAAATATTCAATGGGCTCAGGCCATGGAAGAGCTTCAAAAGGATTTTGAAAATCAAGTTAGAGAGGTGGAGGAAAAACTGGGAAGAGAAATGAGAGAGATGCAAGAAAAGCATGAAAAGTGGGTCAACACCTTGCTACAGGAGACCCCAAAAAATGCTGAAGAAAATAACACCTTCAAAAATAGGCTAACTCAATTGGCAAAAGAGGTTCAAAAAGCCAATGAGGAGAAGAATTCTTTAAAAAGCAGAATTAGCCAAATGGAAAAGGAGGTCCAAAAGCCCACTGAAGAAAACAGTTCTTTAAAAATTAGAGTGGAATAGATGGAGGCTAATGACTTTATGAGAAACCAAGAAATCACAAAACAAAACCAAAAGAATGAAAAAATGGAAGACAATGTGAAGTATCTCATTGGAAAAACAACTGACCTGGAAAATAGATCCAGGAGACACAATTTAAAAATTATGGGCCTACCTGAAAGCCATGATCAAAAAAAGAGCCTAGACATCATCTTTCATGAAATTATCAAGGAAAAATGCCCTGAGATTCTAGAAACAGAGGGTAAAATAAGTATTCAAGGAATCCACCGATCACCACTGAAAAGAGATCCAAAAAGAGAAACTCCTAGGAACATTGTGGCCAAATTCCAGAGTTCCCTGGTCAAGGAGAAAATATTGCAAGCAGCTAGAAAGAAACAATTCAAGTATTGTGGAAATGCAATCAGGATAACACAAGATTTAGTAGCTTCTACATTAAGGGATAGAAGGGAGTGGAATATGATATTCCAGAAGTCAAAGGAACTAGGACTAAAACCAAGAATCACCTACCCAGCAAAACTGAGTATAATACTTCAGGGGAAAAAATGATCTTTCAATGAAATCAAGGACTTTCAAACATTCTTGCTGAAAAGACTAGAGCTGAAAAGAAAATTTGACTTTCAAACATAAGAATCAAGAGAAGCATGAAAAGGTAAACAGCAAAGAGAAGTCAAAAGCGACTAAAGTTGAACTGTTTACATTCCTACATGGAAAGACAATATTTGTAACTCTTGACACTTTTTTCAGTATCTGGGTAGTTGGTGGGATTACACACACACACACACACACACACACACACACACACACACACATACAGAGCACAGGGTGAATTGAATAGGATGGGATCATATGTTAAAAAAAATGAAATTAAGCGATGAGAGAGAAATATATTAGGAGGAGAAAGGGAGAAATGGCATGGGGCTAATGATCTCCCATAAAAGAGGCAAATGAAAGACTTTTCAGTGGAGGGAAAAATAGGGGAGAAAAAACATAAAACTTACCCTCATCACAATCGACTAAAGGAGGGAATAAAATGCACACTCATTTTGGTATGAAAACCTATCTTACAATACAGGAAAGTGGGGGAGAAGGGGATCAGCTGGGTGGGGGGGATGATAGAAGGGAGGGCAGTCAGAGGAGGGAGCAATTTGAAGTCAACACTCCTGAGGAGGGACAGGATCAAAAGAGAGAACAGAAGCAATGGGGGGCAGGATAGGATGGAGGGAAATATAGTTAGCCATACACAATATGACTATTATGGAAGTCATTTGCAAAACTACACAGATATGGCCCATATTGAATTGCCTGCCTTCCCAAAGGGAATGGGTGGGGAGGGAAGGATGGGGAGAAGTTGGAGCTCAAAGTTTTAGGAACAACTGTTGAGTATTGTTCTTGCAACTAGGAAATAGAAATACAGATAATGGGGTATAGAAAGTTTTCTTGCCCTACAGGACAAAAGAGAAGATGGGGACAAGGGAAGGGAGGGATGTTCGAAGAGAGGGCAGATTGGTGATAGGGGCAATTAGAATGCTTGGAGTTTTGGGGTGGGGGAGGGGAGAAATGGGGAGAAAATTTGGAACCCAAAATTTTGTGGAAATGAATGTTGAAAAGTTAAATAAATTAATTAATTTAAAAAAAAATAATGGTAACCTGATGACCTGATAACTCTTCTGATCAGAGAATCATGGGATCAAGGAGAGATATTAGATGATCAAATTTGGTAACCTTGACATGAAATAACATCCCAGGCATGAAGGTGGTAGGGAAAGGAAAGAAAAGAAATAAGTGAGGTTAAAAAAACTGATCGCAAGCATGAAAATTATTGAGATAATAGAAAATGGAAAAAAAAACTTTAATAAAGTTAGGAAAAATTGGAGAATTTATTAATAATTTAAAATTAGTAGGAGGAAAGAAGTTAGGAAAAAGTAAAGGTAAGCACTACAAAGCAAAAAATGATGAGTTTTGTTTAGAATATGAGCAATAAAGTGACCTGCAGAAATGTGGAAATTTGGGACTAACAAAGAATAGAGAATGAGACATGGAAGAGAATACTACTACATGAAATGTAAGCTATTTAAATAACTTCCTATGTGTAAATATTGGTCAAATTATTCCATCTACACACTGATTCAACTTCTTTATCTACAAAATTAGTGGGGAAAATTTTGGATTTAGAGTCAGAGAAGTGGGATTAGAATTCTGTCTTTGTCACTTACTACTTCTGTGGCCATAGGCAAATCATTTGATATCTTTGGGATTCAAATACTTCATCTATAAAATAAGTAGTTATAGATCATTTCTGAGATCCTTTTCAGTTTGAAATACCATAAAAATCTTATATGTTGTTTAATCCTCCTTTAGCAATCAAGAACTGCTAGACAAGAACAGTTGATCACTAGTCTAATGATTTGTTGACCTTCAGAGTTGATATATTTGGATTGATCATGTCTCTCCTCTACAAAAAAAAAAAAATCTTTCTCAGAACTGCACAGAATGAAAGTCTAACATATTTAGTCTACAGGACAGTTGTTTAATCTGTTACTCAATATCCATATCCTAAAGGAGTACTTTTATATACAGATGTACCCTGCTTTAAGGAAACTGAATGTTTTAAAATCGAAGTTTTCATAAAATAAAATTTAAAAAATGTTTTTGGGAAAAATTATTCTCTTAATAAAAGGATCGTCTATGTCACAAAATAATTCATAAGATGTACTGCATTTAGAATATATATATTATATATATGTATGTATATGTGCACATACATACATATTTAATTATATACAACTTTTACCCATGAAACCTACCTAAAATACAAAAGGAAAAATGAAACATCATTTGAAATGATTAGGCTTTTCAATTTATTTCTCTTATGCGCTAATCTTAGCCAAATAATTTTATTCACATGTAAATAAAGGTCTAATTAAATATTTAAAATACACAGTTAATGATTCAGGAATAATCTGTAGTAAACTAAGTTTGAAAATTAGTTAGCCTTCTCATATCCAAGATCAGTAGCTGGTGTCATTCTTTTTTCATAGGAAAACTAAAAAGGACCTGTCCCAATGTATTGCTATGTGCTTGAATTCAGCATTTAATAATAAAGTTGTTGAAAATGTCATGCACTGGAAACTACAGAAACTCAACTGGACTATACTAAACATTTCAAGGTCAGCCAACAGATCCAGAATGACCTATCAGTTAATTTGAAACGTGAACTAAAGCAGGAACCTAACCTTTAGAGATGACACTAAAACTGTTCAAACATACTACTTATTATACTATATGGAAAATAAGTGATGAATACTCAAAATGGAACATATGGTGAAGTTATTGTAGGGATCTCAGATGCCTATGAGGTTTTTCCCATTCTCAGCTTAGAGAGGGTTGGCAGTCATACTCTAGGAACATCTGGAAAGTCACAAGAGATGATGTGAGTTTCCAAAAATGAGTTGGCTCAGCTGGCTAGCCAACTGGCAGTATATTGGAATAGAATGTTGTGCCTGCTTTGTGGAGGTTATATTAGAACACTAGGAAGTCAATATGTTTGTAGAACAACACTGGGACATTCACCACTTAAATCTTTGAGAATTACAGGTGTACCCAATGGGAGAAGATTCATGGCAGAGAGGAGGAGTTTCAATGACCTCCATGTGGCAGATCCAAAATTTAAGGGTAGATCTTATATGAGTATTATTCTAAGAAATGTAGTAATATCAACATATTTATAATTCTATCTTCTTTGGAATGGACACTTAAAATTCTTTTTTAAACAAATTTTATTCAACAAATTTTATTTTATTTATTTTTATTATTTTATTCAAATCTTTACTGGGTATTCAAATACATGAACAAAACCACAAGAAAAGATGAAAAATTATTTTGGAAGCTAAAACCAAACAAAAAAGTTCAATTACTTATAAATTATGGCTGAAATAGTATAACAGTATAGTATATATGCTACACACACACACACACACACACACACACACACACACACACATATAGTATAATAGTGTAGTAGAGAATAGTATAATAGAAGGAACACTGGCTTTGGAGTTAGAGGATTTGGGTTCAAACCCTGACTGCTACTTAGTACTTGTATGAACTTCAGCCAGTAAATTACTCTCTGGTCCTAAGTACTTCATCTGTAAAATGAATAGTTTAGACTAAATGCTTTCTCAAATCACATCCTGTTCTAAATCTGTGATCCTATATTCCCCACTATTTGTTGATTGTTCACATCTACCTCAAACAAAAACAAATAAATATAGAACAGAAAATTAAAAGATAAGTGCATTCAGCATGACTAATGTGGAAATATGTTTGACATGATTGTACATGTATAGCCTTGTCAGATTGCTTGCTGTCCTCGGGAGGCAGAAGAGAAGGCAGGGAGAGAGAAAAATTTGGAACTCAGAAAATGAATGTTGAAAACTGCCTTTACATGTAATTAGAAAAGAAATAAAATACAATTAAGGGGAAAAAAGAAAGAAAAGAAAAGTGCATTGCCTTCAAAGAGGCGACATTGACTTTATTTTCCCATTTTGCTTTCTTTACTTTGTATACAATACAGATTTGTTGTTATAGTTTTTAAGTGAATGTTTGCAGTCAATTTCTATAACATTCTTCTTTGGTTTTGCATTCTTTTCTCTGCATCATATCACACTAATATTCCAATTTTTTAAAATTCTTCATTAATCATTTATCATGCTGAAATAATGTGTTTTATTCACATAATTTACTTTACCATTCTACAGCTAATGAACACCTTCTTTCATTCTATAATCTAGCCAAACTGGCCCTCCTATTGCTTCTTACATAAAATACCCTGATTCCTCTCTCTCTCTGCCTCTTGCACCACCCATCTTCCATGCTAGAATTAACTCACTCCTCAACTCCACCTCCTAGAATCCCTTAAGGTCTCTGAATACTCAGTTCAAGCACTACCTTATACCTGAAGCCTCTTCTGATCCTCAACTTCCCCCCCTAAACAATCCTGCATTTATTGTGTGCATACATAAATATATATGGGTGTGTGTGTATGTGAGGGTATATCTTATACATACATACATATATATGTATATGTATGTACATATATATATATATATATAAAATACACCTACATGTTGTCTGAACCAATAAACTATAATATCCTTAAGAACAGAGACTGTTTCATTTTTGTGTTTGTATCCCAAATTCCTAGCTGTCAAATAGTAGGAGTTTAATAAATGTTTACAAATTGATTAACCTAGCTTGTTTCCACTTTCTTTTTGCTATGACAAATCATGCTTCTGAAATATTTTTGGTACACAATTTTTCTCCTTTCAATAATGTCCCTGGGTTATAGTCCCAGTTGTTGAACCATTTAAAAAAGAATTACAATTCATATTAAGCTCTTGATATTTTCATAGTTGTTTTGAAGAGCTGAACTACCAAGTTTATCCTTTGACCACCTGTCTATTGGAGAACAACAATTATTTTGATTAACTTACATAATTTCTTTATACATTTTCAATGTCAGACTTTTATTATAAGTGTCTGGTGCAAAGATTTTTTTCCCTGTTTCTTCTTATTCTGGATACTTTTGTTTTTTGTAACAAAAAAACCTTATAAATTTATTTTTATATAATCAAATAATATATTTTTTTCCTGTAATTTCCCCTCATGTCTTGTCAAAAATTTATCCTTTTTCCTCAACCGTGAAAGCTATAATAAGCTACTATCCTCTAGGTTTTTTTTTTTTTTAATGATACGTTTGTATTTACACCACTCATCCATTTACAATTTCTTAAGGTGAAAGATATGAGCTATGGACCTCCTCTGATTTGTAACTAAATTGCTCTCTAACTTTCTCAACCATTTTTGCTAAACAGTAAGTAACTTCTCCCATGTTTTATGGCCTTGCATTTTTTGAACACTAAACTACTTTGCATTCTGGTACCATCTTATTATTCTGTTACCTATTCCTAGTTGTTATCCAATGCAAGTAATTTTGATAGTAACTAGAGGAAGGAACTAGAGAGTTCACATGCTTCATTGGTATCTGTGGACCTGTTCTGATTTTATACTAATTCATATTATATTTTCTCTATGAAATATAATGGATACAAGAAAAATCTCAGAAATTTTGTGGTGAACTTCTGAGAGAAAAAAATCACACAAGATGAGCAGTCAGATATATGTTTTGATCTGCATTATTGGAAACTGGAGGGAATGCCCACATCCATCTACCACATGATTATAGATCTTTTAGAGGATGAGAATCTTTGCTTAGGGGTATATAGTATGATGATAAATGAAAACAGAGAGAAGATAAAAGCTCAATTCTTAATTTGCTTCTGTTTGCTCTAAGAGGGCAACTTTTATATTGGAAATGACAGGAGGAAAAAGGCAAAAAGGGAATTGAAACTCAAGATAAGTAAAGAGATAAGGAACTACTTAGTTGCCCAGATGAACTACATCCTTGGTTACTGAAATAATTGATGGATATAATGGCAAACAATATTTGAAAAACTGAGAAAAATGTGAAAGATACCACAAGATGGGAGAAAAACACATGATGTCTCAAATCTTTAAAAAATGAGAGTAGTCTGAAAACTATAGGCCATTGAACTTGATTTTAAATTCTGAGAAAACTGTACAACAGATATTTAAGAAGGCTGGTAAACACATAGAGAGGGAAGTTGTGTTTATAGAGCCAGCATGGATTCATCAATAACAAGTCATGGCAGACAAGTCTCATTTTACTTTTAATACAGTTATTAAATCCAGGATCCAAAAGAATTTTGACACGAAAAGCATTGGTCTATGCAATAAAAGTAAAGTGAAAAAAATCAGCATCACAAATATTTTAGAGGATTAGGTGACCTAGGTATCCAACATTTTACCTGAAAAAAATTTAGAGATTTAAATGGGCTGAAAGCTCAAAAGGAGCCAACAGTATGATGTGTCAGTCAAAATTCTAATACAATTTTGGGCTGCAATAGAAGAGGCATGGCTTCCAAGGATGAGGAATTGACAGTCCCTCTGTAGTATATATGCCTTTATCAGATATAATCTGTAATTATGTTCTGGGAACTACAGTTTAGTAAGGACAGTGACAGTCAGGAGAGCATCCAAGAAAGGCAAGGATGGTGAAGGAAGGCCCTGCACCAATGTTATCTGAGGAATGATCAAAACCAAGTGAGATTTTTATCCTGAAGAAGAGCAGAATTGAGGAGGAGACCATCATAGCCATGTTCAAGAATTTAAAGTTTTATTTGATGTCAGAGTGACAAATCAAGAGCAATGGGTAGAAATTGCAAAGAGGTTCACTTCATGAGGTGAGGAAAATTTTATCCGAAATTAAAGCTATCTATTATCCCTCTTTGGAGATTTTGAAGCAGAAACTCAATAACCACTTGTGTATAGTAGTGGAAACTTCTTTTGGGTTTACCAGTGATGTTCTTTCCACAGAATTCTCAAATTTTGTGATTCTAAGTTTTGGAGTATACTACTAACATTCTGATTAACACAAAATTAACACTTTGGACTAATTTAATGAGCACAGTTTTATTTATTAGATTAGTTTGGTCAAATCAAGAGCCCTGATCTCTACTTTCTACTACTTTATTTCTAGAAACAGTTCTTGTTTTACTTGATATATATGTTATCAGTAGAGTTAAGTCCTAGATATTTCAAATATTTGCCATTACTTTAAATTATCATTTTTTTCTTATTTTATGTGTATGTGTGAATGTGTATATGTATAGAAATCTTGATTATGGACTATTTTCATATAGACTGCTATGTTTCTGAAGCTCTCATTTCAATAAATGTTTGCATTGATTCTGTTTTTTAACTAAATCAAGAGCTAATATGCAAACAGAGTTTACTTCATCTTTACCAATGCCTATTATTTGAATTTCTTTTCCTGATCTTCTTGCTTTGTATTGGTAGGACTAAGTCAAATAACGATGGTGAGAGTAAGTAGTTTTGCTTAAGCACTCTCCTGAGTGGGAAAGATTTTAAGATTTCTCTACTATTATGTAACAGTGGCTTTTGATTTCAGATAAATGCTCTCC
Organism: Notamacropus eugenii; assembly: GCF_028372415.1. Taxonomy (NCBI): domain Eukaryota; kingdom Metazoa; phylum Chordata; class Mammalia; order Diprotodontia; family Macropodidae; genus Notamacropus; species Notamacropus eugenii. The sequence continues at coordinate 364,590,987 of NC_092876.1, read as the reverse complement.
ATTGTTCTAAGGAAATATCTTTCCTTTTCAATTTTTTTTTAGAGATAACATAGTTGGTTTTTTTTCCCCTGAATTGCTTGATATAAACGTATGGAAAATATATTCTGTTTATTGGTAACATAATTTATTATACTAATTGTTTTATTAATACTGACCCACCATCCTCACATTCCTGGTATTAATCTCATTTCATCACAATGAATTTTATGATAAATTATTAAATGCTATTTCTCAGTATCTTATCATATATCTTTGCATCATATTCATTATATCTATTTGGCTATAGCTCTCCTTCTCTGCCTTGTCCTTCATCAGTATGGAAATCAGGATTATACTGCCTTATAAATTTGTTTTATAAAATTGGTGAAGTGCAATATTTCTCTACTTTCAAAAGTAATTTATATAACATTAAGACAATTTGATCTTTGAATGTTTGGTAAAATTCAGTCCTCAATTCACATGATCCTGATGTGCTCGCATGTTCATTATTGGCTTACTGAATGATTATAATATTTGTTAATTTAAATTACCTAATATTTTTGTTGATATAAACATTTATATTTTGTATCTATTTCTTTCCTTTTTATTCTAATTTCTTACTTCTAAAACTGCTTTAACTATATCCCATAAACTTTGTTATACTGTGTCTTGATATAATTTTATCATTTATTAGGAAAACTAACATAATATAGCAGGATAATGAGTTTACTGGTAAAGAGATTTACTGGGAGCATGACAATGCTGGAGTCCAAGTCCAAGGAGGGAATCTGGTGGGAAATGAAGACTTGTCAGCCCTCTTTAAATGGAGGCTTCAGGGGGTGTTCTTTGCTCTGCACACCATCCCTCCAATCGGAGGTATAGAAGGTATGTGTATATCTATATATGTGTGCATGCGTGTATGTATGTACGTAATTTCATCCTATACATTTCATTTTCTGCATTTAACACATAATTCCAAGATTTTACCAGAGTATCACAGGTGTTTGTGACACAAAAAAGCTTCAGAACCACTACCCTGCAATATATATTTGGCTAGTATAAGCACAGCAGCAACAAAAATATACCTGCTTAGTGTCATGTCTATGACAATCCTTTCAATCTATCTACACAATACATTCCACCCCTTTCTTATCATAGATGGTCAAAAATGTTATGAAGACATTACATTTACGTGCAAAAATTGTTATCAATGTACATAATAAATTATAATTATCCATGCTGGGGTCATATTTTTTTTCTACATTTTATCAACACCTTGGACAAAGCGTAGATAGTGTGTTGTTTCAATGCATGGATAACAGATAGCTAAGAGGGTTAACCAACACAGTGAATGAATCAGTATCCAAAAGAATCTTGATTAGTTAGAGAATGGGGTTGAATTAAATGAGATGAAATCCTACTAGAATGAATGAAAAGTCTTACTTGGATATAAAATTCACAAGAACAAGATGGAAGAGGTAGGGTTAGAAAATAGTTTGTCTGAAAAAAGAATTTGGAAGTTTTAATGGGCTCTAATTTCAATATGAGTCAGCAATGTGATGTTGCAACCTAAAAAGCTAATGAATTATGGGTTGCATTTAGAGGGGCATAGTTTCCAGGAATAAGAAAGTGATAATCCCACTGTATTCTGTTCTTGTCACATCTCATCTGCAGTACTGTTTAATTACGGGTACCATAATATAGGAAGCACATTGGTACAACAGAAGGTCATCTAGAGGGGGGCATTGAGTTTATCTTCTAGGAGCGGCAGTCAAAAGAAATAATTCATTTTTAAATTTTGCTTGTATTTGAGAATATTTAGAAAAATTTTCTGGAAAAAAATGGTGGTTAGATGTCTTCACATTTTTGTAGATAATCCCACGATTCTCTAATCTCCATCTTGAAATTTTAACATTTTTTGTACACAAAATTAGAAAGCATTTTTTCAGGTGAATTGTACTTTAACAACTCATTGCATTTTCTATTTCCATAAACTGGCCATCCAGCCTGAGAAATTTATTTCCCATTAATTCTATTCCTTTATTCAATTTGTCCATCTTTTTCTCCATGTTATCAATTTGCCTTATATTTTTAGTGATCATAGATTTCTGATCAGAAGCTCACTGCAATGATAAAATCACTTGTCCAATCCATAATAAAAACTCTCATTACAGACTCCTTACCGATACCATATCTTTTTTCAGTGATATCAAATTTTTTATTTATCTCAGAGTTTATATTAACCAATTTTATCTTCCTTGTATTAGGTCCATCTTTATTTTTTGAGCATTTTGAGAAATATGCTTTTTCTTATTTTCAAAGTCTTTTAGTGAATGATATAACTTCGCTGTATTGAAAATTTCCTTTTTTCTTGCTGCTTAATCAATTAACTTGTCTTTTCTATTTCCTTATCTGAGAGCTTCTTATGAGACTCTTTTAATTTATTCATATGGTAAGTCAACTTGGGGAAGGATGTGTCTGTTCATGACCTGAGCTCTTCCCTGATTTTCAATAACTGCTTTTCATGGCTTGCCATTGTCTTCATCAAATACCTCCTATAATCGAGTAATAGTATAACATTCACAAGAGACAACTGCTGACAGAAGAGGTCTTATCAAAATTTTGTACTCAGAGAAAGACATTTGTTTCTGTTTCATAGAAAGCTCATGAGGAATTTTATCACAGTATTGGTCAATAGCTGGTTTCAAACTAGGATTAATTTAATCATTTCATTGGAAGTTGGTCACTACATTTTTAAAATTCTTATTAGTCTTCTAAAAAGAAAACTTGAACCTGAAACACAATTTAGTGTTTATTCAAGGTATGGAATGTTGAGAAGACATCAAATTAGTCAAAGTACTCTCACTCTATTTTATGAAGTGACCAAAGACAGCAGAAGTGAAGAAACCTTTACAACTGTTGAAAGTACATGTCAGATGTTCTTATCCTTTCAGGCCACTGGAGAAGTGAGAGCTTCTTTTCTCAGGTACTGCTGACACAGAATGAGAAATGGCACTGCTTTCTGCAGGATCATCTCATTTCTTGGCAGTTGTTAGCATCTGAGCAGTGGTGTGTAAACCAAAGAGGCACCAATGCCCTGGTGACTGAAATGTTGTGAAAATGATTTCAGAGTAAAGCATACTGTAAGTGACTTGGAAAACTTCCACACAACCATGCTGTATTTCTGGAAATCTGAAATGCCATCATTTGATGGAACTTTGGAACTTAGTCAAGGATAATGGTGTATATTTCCTGAAAATGTTTCTTTAGCGCATCATCCATTGCCAGCTGAATGCATTTGGATCTATGACCATTCTAAGCAGAGCTAGCTTTCCTTCAGGGATTACAAAGCATTGTTATATAACACATGATGAATTTTTCTTAAGGAAACAAGATTTTCAAATATACTTTACTTTGTCATCATGGAGCTAGATGTGTTTATGAGGCATTAGTGCTTGCCATTCATCTCAAATGTCACAACATGACAAGGCAATCAGATGAAGCTGTGGGTGTGATTACATATGACTCAACAGTCGCTTCCTATGTCAAATCCTCTTCTACTGCTCTCTTTGGTCAAAAAGCTGATGGACAACAGGTGTCAATCAATCAACAAGCATTTATTAAGGGCTTACTATGTGCCAGGCAGTATGTATGGTTAGCTCTGGGGATACAAAGAAAAGCAAAAAAATAAAAAAAATATTCTCTGCTCTCATGGAGTTTACATTTTAGTGGGTAGGCAAGATTGAACGAATTAAGTATGTTCCCCATACTCAGAGTAGGTAGAAAATAATCTGAAAGGGGAAAACTCTAGCATCTGGAGGAATAGGAAAACCCTCCTGCAGAAGGAATTTAATCTAAGATATGAACCATTATCAGCAACTATATATAGGTGCATACTTTGGCTTAGAAGTGTGATACTTAGAGAGCAAGAATCATCAAGGCACTGACAGTCTAGATGAGAAGACAGAACTAACATGCTAAATTAATTATTGACTATTACAGGACAAACATAGATAGATTAGATAGATTTTTAAACATTTGTATTTAAAGTTTTGAGTTCCAAATTCTATCCCTCCCTCCCACTTTCCCTGAGATGGTAAATTGATATAGGTTATACATGTACAATTATGTAAAACAATTCTATATTAGTCATTCTGTACAAGAAGACTCAAAAAAAGCAAGTAAGTGAATATAGCATGCTTCATTCTGTATTCAATCAATATCAGTTCTTCCTCTGGAGGAAAATACTGTTCTTCGTCATTGGTCCTTAGGACTGTTTTGGATCATCATGTTGCTGAAAATTGCTAAGTCATTCGTAGTTCTTCACTGAATAATGTTGCTATTGCTGTATATAACATTCTCTTGGTTCTGTTCACTTTACTATACATGAGGCAATGTAAGTCTCTCCAGGTTTTTCTGAAATTACCTTGAAATCATTTTACAGTACATAATATTCCATTACAATCATATACCACAGCTTGTTCAGCCATTTCCTAATTAATGGACACACCTTGAATTTCCAATTCTTAACCATCACAAAAAAAAAGCTGCTATATTTTTGTACAAATAGATCATTTTCCCTTTTTTTGATGTCTTTGGGATATAGACCTAGAATGGTAGTGTTGCATCAGAAGGTATGTAGCTTTATAACCCTTTGGACATGGTTCCAAATTGCTCTCAAGAACAACTCCATCAACAGTACATTTGTGTATCAGTTTTTCCCACATCCCCTCCAACACACATTTTCTTTTTTTTTGTCATATAAGCCAGTCTAATAGCTGTGATGTACCTCAGAGTACAAACATATATAATTATACATATATATGTATATTACATACATATATATACACAGACACATTCACACACATATGTGTGTGTGTATGTGTGTGTGTGTGTGTGTGTATATATATATATATATATATATATATATATATATATATATATATATATATATATATATACATAAAATAGACTTAGGGGTACAAACTACAAGTGCTAGAGGACATTAAAGAAAAGGAAAGAGTAATGTGTGCTAGGTCACTAGACTTGGAGACAGGAAAGACCTAGGCTCTAATTCTTTTTCTGACACTTATTATGTGATCAAGGGCATCACTTAATCTTTCTAAGTCTCAGTTTCCTGTATAAATATATAAGGTGTATATAAATGTAACTACTATATAACGTATATGTAATATATAAAAATGTAACATTAATACCTATTTTATGTATGTGTATATATTTATATATAGATATAATATATGTGTATATATATATATATACACACACATATGTTGGTAAATATATGGTATAGTACATACTATATATTATAGATATCTACACATTTGTTTGCCAGATATTACTGTAATTGTTTTTGTTACCCACGTGGGAAAATTTCTTGTAACAATGGGATTTGAACAAGGCTTTGAAAGAAGGACTTGGAAATGTGTAAGCCAAGGGAGAAAACAAGGCACTGCAGATGGAGAGGAACCACATGAATAAAGATCAGGAGCAAAAGTAAGAGATTATTCTTTATTTCAGGAATGGCTTTAGTGAGGTAACAACGGGAATAGATTTGTTAGAAAAGGCAGGACTGAATGATGAAATGCCTTAAAACTCAAACTGAATGGTTAAATTTTGATAGAGTAAGCAATAGGGAAAATTTGTTTACACCAACCCCCTGCTCAAAAGCTGAAGTAGCTCCCCATTGTCTATTAAATAAAGCCTAAATGACTCTGCAATCCCAACTAAACTGAACTCTGCAGCTTTTTCTTTCTCATAAACAAATCTCCTGTATGTATACTATGCTGTATCCAAACTGACCTGAACAGATCCTGTCCTTTGGCAGTAATACTTAATCTTTGAATCTTCCCAGGAGAAGAAAGGTTCCCTGGGATTGTGTGTCCTGATTGGTGAATGAATTCAGTTCTCCTGGCTACTACATCTAGCCAGCTCTAAACCTTACTTCATATTCATCTACCTAGGATATCTCACTATCTACCACACCAGCTATACATATGGCCCTCATGCCCATGTTCCCCTCTCTTGCTCTGGGGTCAGTGATGAGCTACTTCCTAAACCAAAACTCCTTTTCTAGGCATTATGTCCTACATAATGTCCTAATTATGTCCTACACATATCATTTCCCCGTATTAGAATATAAGCATTTCAAGGATAGGAATATCACATTTTTCTAAATGCACCTCTGCACCAAATATAGTTCTTGGCACATAAGGTGCTTAGCTAATTTTTTTTCTTTTTTATTGACTTATTCATACATTCATTCCTACCATATAGGTCTAATTTTATAATCTATATCTGATAAAATTTGAGAATTAAAGTTACTTCCTACACAAACTTTCCAAATCATCACAACTCAAAAAGAATCATCCCTCTCTGAGCCCTTTCCACATTTGCTTATGCTTTATCCTTTTGTGTATATGGATTGTTTCACCTTCAACATTGTACATCTCCTGAGAGCAAGAATGGCTTTCTTATCTACGTATCTTCTTACACTTAACACAATATCTTGGTGACAGTAGGCATTTAATAAGTGTTCCTTGATCAATAACTAAATGTTGAATGAAGTATATATTAAAACCAGGAGCCTAAGGAATATTTTCCTAGCATCAGTAGGCAAAACAAATTAAAGATATGGAGAAACTAGTCACTCCCCCCAAAAAAGACTCGCATAGTTTTCCAAATTTGGGTTTTGCAGAAGCCACAGATGACACACCAAGGCCAACAGATGGCACAGAAAAAGTTGAGAAACTCAGAAATGCATAAAATATATTGATAGCATTGTATAATATCAATATGTTTTATCTTTTATTAACTCCAAAAGTTCCAGGACCACCCAGGATCTGTGGAAATAACATTGACTTGCAATGTTAAGTGATGAACATGTAGACTGAGAAAGAATTTAGAAGTAACAATGGGTCGTGAATGATGGAATAAGGGAGAAAACCAAACCCAGATAGAATGAAAATAGCAATTAACATTGAACCAGCCTCAGGGATCAGGATGTCAATGAATTAAAATAGGAATTCATTAATTAATTCTATACAGTCTACACAAACTATGACTGATCCTCTAGAGAAAAGAGAGATTATAATGACTATATTCTCTGTTCCATGATGTCTTCAATCAATCTGTTCAGAGGGTTATATTTTTTTAGCTTTGGTACTATGCTGGTTATGGACTATCAATGATAATAAATAATAATAAACACATATACGTGATAAGCACTATGTTAAAGCATTTTACAATTATCATCTCATTTGATCCTCAAAATAGCACTGGAAGGTAAGTGCTATTATTATCCCCATGAAGAAACTGAAGCAAATAGAAGTTGTGTCTCGCCCAAAATCACACACTTAGTAAATATCTGAGACTGGATTTGAATTCTTCCTGACACCAGGCCCAGTGCTCTATCCACTGCACCACCTCGCTGCCCCCATCAGAGAGCCATGAAGTGGGATTCTGGTACCTGAGTAGGGAAAAAATGGAGTCATGGAGATCATTGCATTTAGTTTGGGGTTATCTTATGATGATGAACATTTTAAGACTATTAATTATTCTTCTGAATAGGTAGTTTAGTATGCTTGATAGAATCAGCTGTTGAGTCAGAATAAAGCAGGTTCAAGATCCAACTCTGAAACATACTGGCTGTCTGACCCAGGGAAAATATCCCTTAAAATAGCAGTGCTCTAAGCAACTGTTAATTCATAATGCATGGATACAGGAAAGGGAAGGGAACAAACATTTATTGAGCACCTACTGTGTGCCAGCCACTGTACTGAGGGCTTTGTAGATATTATTTTAGGTTGCAAGGAACTCAAATGCCAATTAATCCCACCCTCTTATTCTACAGAAGAGGAAACAGAGACAGAGAGGTTGTGATCTGACCAAAGTAACATACACAGTAAATGTCAGAGGCAGGATTTTAATCTAGATCCTCTGATTCCAGCTGAAGCCAGGGCTTTTTGCAGAAAAATCACTAATCTCAAAATCACTGGCCCAAATGATAATAAAATACTTCTTATAAATAGAAGGCAATATTAAGTTAATACACAACACAAACCCACATCTCTTAAGAATGACTAAGGCCAACACCCATTTTAAAACTTTCTGTAATTTTTTGTTACCTTGTTTTCTTTTTTTTTTATTTTAAGGTTATAATTTAAACAACAGCCATCAGCAAAATATACATTTAAATAAAGAAAAAAATCATTATTCAATAAAATCACAAACTACAAAATCAATTTTAATTTAAGTACATGTTAGTATAGCAAAATAATAAAAAAAAAAAAATTTCCATGTCCCTTTCTGTTTTCCTTTTCTTCTGTAAATCACTTTCAAATCTGCTGCTATAATTGTTATTTGCATAGATACACTTGACACGTGTATTATTGTATTATCATTCTATTTCTTTTTCCTTTGGGTTTTGTATGTAACTCACTCATAATCTACTCCCTAAATTCCCATTAGCACATACCAATTGAGTCTCAAAGGGTATACCTATGTTCTATGGGTAATCCTGTTAGCAGCTCCTCCAAACAATACTCATGAGCTTCCACCAATGTGCTTCTCATTGGCAGTCAGCCAGTAAAACAACTAGCTTTTAGCAAAGGTATTTACTAAAATGGTATAGTAAGAACAACTGGTACAAATATTCCCCAAAAATCCTATGGCACAGTATTCCACAAATATACACAAGAGAAGAGTGGATTCAAACATAAAGTACATTAGTAGTGAGGCACACACGCAGAAAAGATGCATGAGAGGTTAACTCAATTATAGCAACCTAGAAGAACTTTGTTTACTTCCACAGAGACCTCAAGAAACTCCCCTTCATTTCCAGATCTCTGACAAATGAGTCACTCATCTGCATTCCCAAGATCTGTTTCTTTCTTGAGCCTAGAGTCAACATTTCTCTCCACCAGGAGAGGTCATACTCCCTGAAGCTGTCATCTTCTCTGAGCAAATATCTCACTCTGATTTTATCTTCTGTGAGCTTCGCTGCTCCAGATGGACTGACTGCCTCCAACTTGCACAACATCTCTGATCATATGACTAGCATGGGAAAAGTGAAGAGAGTCCCCAATTAGCCAGTCTCAAAGCCCAAATGACAAAGCATTGCTCCAAAATGCTCCAGATGTACCAGTGGAGCATATAGAACTCTGGACCTGGAGTTGGGAAGAATGAAAACCTGACCTCCCTTCCCTTGCTGCCTCCTGGTACAGATACAAATCATTCCTAAACCTGGAATTCTCAGTTCCCAAACTAACATTTTTTTTCTGTATAGTACCATGGGGTATGAATAATTTTCTGACCCAAAGATATCATTCTCTTCTTGACCAAATTAGAGAATATTTTCCACCTGATAAAGGGATTGAGGAATAGCCAAATTTTTATACATTATGAACCTAATCCTGTATGAATACTTTACTGTAGACTTATAGGAAAATTCTTTAAGAGTTTTTCATTTTATAATTGCATTCTTTTTAGGGACTCTGTGACTAGATCATTTGAGGTGGTAGGGGAGAATCCTCTACCTTATATATAAATCTTCCCATGTTTAATCTTACACAATTCAGTCATATTTGTCCATAGTAAATGTTGGCATAAGTGTCTTGCATAGTGGAAAGTGTGGTAAGAATTCATCAAATACTGTTCTCTTGGCATCTTGACAAAAGATGAAGGGGTATGTATACTGAACAGTATTGTTCTCTTCAGATTCCCTTAGAATACCCTGCATGGGTATTTTCAGAAATGTAATACTAGAGGTGAAACCTTCCTGTCTTTTTACTTCTGGTATATTCACGTTACCCTTGAAAAATCCAGATATTTCCCAACTGATAGTCAAGGGATATGAGCAGGCAGTTTTCAGAATAAATCAAAGCTCTCAACGGCCATACAGGAAAAAGCTGTACATCAATAATAATTAAATAAATGCAAATTAAAACAACTCTGAGGAACCACCTTACACCTATCAGAATGGCAAACATGTCAAAAAGGAAAATGACAAGTGTTGAAGGAGATGTGGAAAAAAGGTACACTAATTCACTCTTGATTCAGTTGTGACTGGTCCAATCATTCTGGAGAACAATTTGGAATTATCTCTAAAGGGCTATTAAACTGTGCATATTTGACCCAGCAATATCACTACTAGGTCTGTATCCTAAAGATACCAAATAAAAGGGAAAATGACCTATTTGTACCAAAAAAATACTTATAGCAACTCTTTTGAGGGTGGCAAAGAATTGAAAACTGAAGAGATATCCATTAATTGGGGAATGACTGAACAAGTTGTAGAATGTGATTGTGAGGAATACTACTGTACTGGACTGTGTTTGTCCCTCGTTTTCAAAGAAGATCATGACATCAGAGAAATGATGAAATGACTTACATTTAACTTTGTTTTGAGTGAAGGAGGGCTGTGTAAGATCACCAATCTCTCTTTCTCATCTTGAGTCATCTGGGTCCAGTGACTAGATATTCATCCAGATGACTGGAGATGGCCCAGAATGCAATGGGAGAACTTGGCCTTTTTAGGCTGGCCTTTTCAGGCACTCACTAAATGCTCAGTAAGACCCTTTCCATTGCTAACATTCTATGTTACATGTTCTAAGATTGTTTCTAATGCTGTTTATTCTATAACTTTCCCCAAAATTACAAGGTGTTAGAAAGAGACACAAGTATCAGAAAAACCTGGAAAGATTTATTGTGAACTTGATGCTGAGGGAAATGAGCAGAACCAGGAGAACACTGCACAGTAAAAGCTACATTGTTCAATGACTAACTTGGCAATGCAAGCATCTAAGACAACTCCAAAAGTCTCATGATGGAAAATGATATCCACATCCAAAAAAAGAACTTTGGAGTCTGAATGCACATGGAAGCATATTATTTTAATCTCCTTTTCTTTTTGTTGTTTTGTTTTGCTTATTCTTTCTCACGGTCCCTCTCATTAGTTCTAATTCTTCTTTACATCATGATTAATGTGAAAATACATTTAAAATGAATGTATAAGTAGAGCCTAAATCAGATTGCATGATGTATTGAAAAGTGGGGAGGAAAGGGAAGGAGAGAAAATTTAAAACTCAAAAAGTGAATGTTAAAAATGAAACATAAATAAATTTTTAAAAAGAAAAAAGAAAGAGATACAAATAGCTCAGAGATTCTAAAATAACCAAAGGAAAGCCCTCCATTGAGGATCTATGGGAGCACATGGGCAGAATGAAGAGGGAAGGAACATGTTCATGTACAATGATAGATGGAGTGCCCCCACCAAAGAAAGCACAGGTTCTTCTAAGCAACCACACAGAGACCAAAGCAAAAAAAAACATCAAAAGTCGAAAGGAAAAAACCCACATAAGACTTATTTGAAAAGCAGGCTACAGCAGTCATGTCTTCCATCTCGGTGTCCAATGAATTATCAGCATGCTTTGTGTTGTTCTGGAGCTCTGCCTGAACACACATGCCACTCATGATGGGGCTGTCCAAAAGTGGCCTTTTTTTCACAGGTTGTTCTACTAGCAAAGATAAACAACTCACAGGGAATGGCAACGAGGAGAAGTATGGTTTCAGAAAAACCTGGGAAGATACATATGAATCGAGGATATGTGAAGTGAACAGAACCAGGAGAATACACAATAACAATGATACTTTAACAATGATCCCCTGTGAAAGACTTATCAACTTTGATAAAGACAATGATCCAAAACAATTCTGAAGGACTCAAGATGAAAAATGTTATCTACCTCCAAACAAAAGAACTGATGAAGTCTGGGTGCAGATTGAACCATACTTTTTTTCACTTTTTTGTTTCTTCCTTTTTATTACTGCTTCTGTTGATTTCTGCAACATGGCTAATATGAAAATATGTTTTGCAGGTGACTAATAAATAGCATATTTCTTGATTTCTCAATGAATGGGGCAGGGGCTAGAGGGAGAGACAGAAAATTGTGATTGAAAAATTGAAAATGAATGTTAAAAAGAGAAAAATTCATGTATTTATATAATTTCAACAACTCTTAAAATCTCTTTCCTATTACCTTATTTCTCAATCATTCAACTTCCCTTACACTCACAAATAAAGCACCTTTGGATAAGATTTAAAAAGTAAATAAATCAAATGTGCACCATGACAGACTGGAATATAATGGAAAGAACACTGATTGTGGAATCAGAAGTCAGTATCCAATCTTAGTATCTTTCTCTAATCATAATCTCTTATTCTTCCTTTTCTCCCTCTACCTTACTATTCCTAAATCTACTGATCACCTTCATCATCTCTGGACACTCTACTACCCTTATTCCCTAAGTCTATCACATGGATTTTGGCCATACCCTCCTCTCTTTATAATCATCTCTTACCTAATATTGCAATAACTTCCTAACAGGTCCTCTTGTTTTTAGTCTTTCCCCTCTACAGTGAAAATATGCAAAATCATCTCTAGAAAATAATTTATCATGTCACCCCATTTTTCATCTTGAAATCCTTCAAAAGCTCTGTACTATCTCTAGAATAACACAAAATCCTCTGTCTGGAATTCTCCATAAATTGACTCTCTACATTTCCAGTCTTATTTCCTATGCTTCTCTTCCTGTACACTCCATTCCAGATCAATTAAACTATTAGCTCTTTATGAAACTCAGAATTTCAGCTCTGGCCTCCATACCTTCATATAGGTCGCCTATTCCTTATGCCTATGTGAGGAAACAGGAGGTAAACTTGATGACTTTACCTGTCCCTTACAGAAGCTCACTGGCAACTCACTAAGAAAATAATGATAAACACTGATTAATTATCAGAGACTAAAGTGAAACTGGATTAAACTGAAAGATTTGGAACCTCCTTTAGTCTCTCCTTTAGGACAGGTCTAGTTACTGGCATTTGTATCCTATTCTTCAAGATGATTTGGCTACCTAGACCTATTGGATAAACAGATTCTAGTAGAAGAGTCATGATGTGTGAGCCTCTAAAAATGAGTCTACAGGTGTTCCCAAGCATTTAGAGGACCTTTTTTTTTTTACCTTTTCTCTCAGCGGAACACAGAACATGGTAAAGTAGACCTGGGTTCAGGGAATAAAAGAAGATGCTTGTGCATACACACCACCACATATGGGCTGCTGGGAGACAGAAACACATTGGAGTATCACATACTTGCCTGCAGTTTTATCACTGGCTACATATGAGAGGAGAGTTCCTGAGAATGGGTTTTCCCAGATCTATAGATAATTATAACCAGTGAAATGGTACGGACGGTTTCTATAGGAATTCATGGCAGAGATGATGTGTATGACTACATGTCAGAGGGAGTTAAGATAATGCTACTGAAGCCCAATCTCCTGAACAGTGTTATTTCAGAATTCAGACTTCTTTCTAAAGGACAGTACCACCCTTGGTGTTGCCTCTAAAGTAAAGACACTTAAATTGGGGTCCGTGAATTTAGATATTTTGATTACTGTGTTTTGATATATTTTATTTCCTTTGCAATCCCATATATTTTACTTTACTCATTAAAAAACTTTATTCTGAGGTATCCATAAGCTTCATTAGATTGTCAAAAATGTTCATGAAATCCAAAAAACATTAATAATTCTTATTCTAAAGCAATGCCACATCTGAGACTTTGGGCACATGGCTTTTAGAAAAGATGAAATTGCTCAAGCAGTGTGTGTCTTAGAGATGGAAGAAGTATCTGTGTCTCCTACAGCTAAAAGATAAATAAGAGTTAAAGCCTTACATGCCAGAGCACAGAATTTGAATCCTGTGACTCAGTATTACAATGAGTTATGTGAAAAACGAAAGTTCATTTGCAAGGTGCTGCCTATCTAGCCCCACCAAAGTGTTCTTGCCTTCCGAGATTAAAACAAAGGGTTGTTAAAAAAATAAAAAACAAAACCCTCAAAAAGACTTTGTAAAACAGTGTGGTAGAGAAAGATTTCACTGGACTACAAAGAGCTGCTATGAAAATTTAAGTTCAGTTTTTTCCACGGGAGTGATTCACTAATTTTTAAAGGTTACTTTCAGTCTTTTATGCCTTCTTACTTTTCTATAGGGCAAAATAATGGCTGCCCTCTACTCAACATTGTTAATTTGAGAGCTTATATAGGAGCCAGATTTAACCATATTTGTCAAAAACTTGACATGAACTAATATAAGCTACACTGAAAGCTTCCCCACAGTAAATCCCATGTTTCAGTGACAAAGCAGTCCATTCCTGAGAGACTAGGAATGTTTAGGCTTCCCAAACGTTACCACTGCAGGGTCCAGCTATATTCTCATGTGTGCTCATCTGTGTTCAGGTCTAAGAGAAAAAAATCGTCATGTCTATCAGTTTATCTTTACAGGCCACGGTAAATGGATAACTTCTCCCACAAGAATACATTCTTTCAACCACTGATGGTCAGTGTTTTTTTCCCAGTAATCAAAAACACCTAATGGAGATTCTCAATGCTTTAAATATTTTTCTGAAAGGGAATACACCTGACAGGAGAAATCAACCCTGACTGGTGAACAATTAGTGAGGGCAGTAGGAATCCTGGTCAGTAAAATCCATTCCCTAGGAGGGGTCAAAGGGTGTCTCCAAACCAGTCCGATTTATTTTGGTCCAACTTCAGTCTCTAGCACCATATCAGGAGCTATTTTTGTCCTCAACAAAATGTCAATAGACATATCTTCACTATAAATTGATCTCATTAAATCAATTCCAGAAATTTCTGATAAATCCCTAATTCCCCTTTAATTCTTCCTCTCAGAATACTTATTTTCCTTCAAAATCCACTTCAGTTAGTACTCTCTCTAAGAAGGACTGCCCAGTACTCCCAGATGTTAGTATTCTTACCATCCTTATGCTATTTTAAATTTTCTTACCTTTGAGAATATATTTCTCCTAACAGAATGAATGCAAGTTCTTTGAAGATTTGAGTTCATTTTTTTATATCACAAACCTTAGCACAGTGCTTTGCACATAACAAATAAAAATATTTGACAAAATCTTTATTTATTTAAGTTTTCAACATTCATTTCCACAAAATTTTGAGTTCCAAATTTTCTCCCCATCTCTCCTCTCCCCCACCCCAAAACGCCAAGCATTCTTAGCACCCCTATCACCAATCTGCCCTTCCTTCCAACATCCCTCCCTTCCCTTCTCTCCATCTTCTCTTTTGTCCTATAGGGTAAGATAAATTTCTATGTCCTATTACCTGTAATTCTCATTTCCTAGTTGTATGAAAGAACAATACTCCACAGCTGTTCCTAAAACTTTGAGTTCCAACTTCTCTTCCTCCCACCCATCCCCACTGGGAAGGCAAGCAATTCAATATAGTCCATATCTGTGTAGTTTTGCAAATGATTTTCATAATAGTTATGTTGTATAAGACTAACTATATTTCCCTCCATCCTATCCTGCCCCCCGTTTCTTCTACTCTCTCTTTTGACCCTGTCCCTCCCCAAGAGTGTTGACTTCTAATTGCTCCCTCCTCCCATTGCCCTCCCTTCCATCATCCCCCCCACCCTGCTTATCCCCTTCTCCCTCACTTTCTTGTATTGTAAGATAGGTTTTCATACCAAAATGAGTGTGCATTTTATTCCTTCCTTTAGTGGAATGTGATGAGAGTAAGCTTCATGTTTTTTCTCTCACCTCCCCCCTTTATCCCTCCACTGAAAAGTCTTTTACTTGCCTCTTTTATGAGACATAATTTGCCCCATTCCATTTCTCCCTTTCTCCTCCCAATATATTTGTGTCTCACCCCTTAATTTCATTTTTTTAAGATATCCTATCCTATTCGACTC
Organism: Notamacropus eugenii; assembly: GCF_028372415.1. Taxonomy (NCBI): domain Eukaryota; kingdom Metazoa; phylum Chordata; class Mammalia; order Diprotodontia; family Macropodidae; genus Notamacropus; species Notamacropus eugenii. The sequence goes on along the minus strand of NC_092876.1, from coordinate 364,575,206 downwards.
ACCCTGTGCTCTCTGTGTCTCTATGTGTGTATAATCCCACCAACTATCAGATATTGAAAAAAGTTTCAAGAGTTACAAATATTGTCTTTCCATGTAAAAATGTAAACAGTTCAACTTTAGTAAGTCCCTTATGACTTCTCTTTGCTGTTTACCTTTTCATGCCTCTCTTCATTCTTGTGTTTGAAAGTCAAATTTTCTTTTCAGCTCTGGTCTTTTCATCAAGAATGCTTGAAAGTCCTCTATTTTATTGAAAGACCAATTTTCCCCTGAAGTATTATACTCAGTTTTGCTGGGTAGGTGATTCTTGGTTTTAGTCCTAGTTCCTTTGACTTCTGGAATATGATATTCCACACCCTTTCATCCCTTAATGTTGAAGCTGCTAGATCTTGTGTTATCCTGATTGTATTTCCACAATACTTGAATTGTTTCTTTCTATCTGCTTGTAATATTTTCTCCTTGACCTGGGAACTCTGGAATTTGGTCACAATGTCCCTAGGAGTTTCTTTTTTGGGATCTCTTTCAGGAGGTGATTGGTGGATTCTTTCAATATTTATTTTGCCCCCTGGTTCTAGAATATAAGGGCAGTTTTCCTTGATAATTTCATGAAAGATGATGTCTAGGCTCTTTTTTTTGATCCTGGCTTTCAGGTAGTCCCATAATTTTTAAATTGTCTCTCCTGGATCTATTCTCCAGGTCAGTTGTTTTTCCAATGAGATATTTCACATTATCTTCCATTTTTTCATTCTTTTGGTTGTGTTTTGTGATTTCTTGGTCTCTCATAAAATCATTAGCTTTCATCTGTTCCATTCTAATTTTGAAAGAACTATTTTCTTCAGTGAGCTTTTGAACCTCCTTTTCCATCTGGCAAATTCTGCTTTTGAAAGCATTCTTCTCCTCATTGGCTTTTTGAACCTCTTTTGCCAACTGAGTTAGCCTATTTTTCAAGGTGTTATTTTCTTCAGCATTTTTGGGGGTCTCCTTTAGCAAGGTGTTGAACTGCTTTTCATGCTTTTTGTGCATCTCTCGTTTCTCTTCCCAATTTTTCCTCCACCTCTCTTACTTGATTTTCAAAATCTTTTTTGAGCTCTTCCATGGCATGAGACCATTGAATATTTGTTTGGGATGTTTGTGATATAGAAGCTTTGACTTTTATGTCTTTCCCTGATGGTAAGCATTGTTCTTCCTCATCAGAAAGGATGGGAGAAGATATCTGTTCACCAACAAAGTAACCTTCTATAGTCTTATTTTTTTCCCTTTTTTGGGCATTTTTCCCAACCAGTTACTTGACTTTTGGGTCCTTTGTCAAGAGTAGGGAATACTCTGGGGATCTTTAAGATCTCAGTTCCTCCAAGGTGGCACAATCAAGCGTGTACACTGGTTTGGGAGTAGGGATAGATTTTTGTGCCCAGAATCTTTCCTCTTCGCAACCACCTGACCTCTAGTTCCACCAAGCCAGCACTGGGGGCTGAGATTCAGATAAGCTGCAGGGGCAGGGCCACCATTCAATGTGAGATAAAGATCAGCTGGCCTAGGGCCTCTACACAGGGCTGAGGTAAGAATCAGCTGCTCAGTGCCTCCAGGGTTTTTATGATCCAACAATGGATGCAGGCTACTGTAGGGGCTGCTGTGGGAACTGCTGCCACCTGACCCATGCGGCCTCTGTGGCCGCTGCCTAAGGCCAGAGCTATGGAAAGGCCTGTCTCCCTTCTCAGCCAGCTGAAAAAAAACCTGTCACTGATGTTTGGTGCTTGTGGGTTGAGGGATCTGAGAATTGCTGCTACTGTGACTGGGCATTCCAACCCAGTCCTGCTCGCATCCACGCTGCACAGCCAAGGCTGGCCTGGGCTCTGCTCTGTGTCTAGTGCGAGAGATGTTTCTCGGCCTTTCAGGTCACCCTGGGCTGGAAATCTCCTCCACTCTGTTGTTCTGTGACTTCTGCTGCTCAAGAATTTGTTGAGAGTCTTTCTTTACGGGTATTTTATGGGCTGTGTGGGGAAAGTTAACATATGTGTGTCTATCTACTCTGCCATCTTGGCTCTGCCCCCTAGACAAACAAAATTAAACCTTCCTTGGTCTTTTCCACCCACGTTCCTTCCAGGAACTCTCCTAGAGCAGCTGAGAATCTTCTTCTCTGCATGGTGCCTTATTTTCATCTACTTTGCCCTTTAACTGATTCTAGTAGCTTCTTCAAATTCTTTTACTAATAGAATTCCTCTATACTACCATGATCAACAAAGCATTCTTCTTAATCAAACAAGATCTTTTCTCTGAATTAAAATAAGTAATACCATACATTAACCTACCTGAATGGCTTATGAAGATATTCACTGATAATTCTTTATACAAAATTGGGATTAAAGCACTAATTGAGGCTTTATAAACTTATTTAATGAGCACTTAATGGATTCTATATTAGGGCCGAATGTAGAACTTCTGCTCCAACAAGGAAAGCAAAATGTTTAGTATATGATGTATATACCAAGGATGTAGCCTAATTAATTACCATGCAGTCTTGGGTTCCAAAAGTTTATTTGGCAAGTTGGCTATATAAAACTTAGGATATATTTTCCCAAAGAAATAATGCCATTAGAGATAGTTAAGTTCCTAGGTTAGTCTGGAACAGAAATCTACTTATCTAAAGATACAAGTGAAAAACAGTACTAACAGTTATAAAGAACTTCACAAACTTTCATTGGGAAGTCATGTTCCAAACATTTTGAAATTTTCTTTAAAAAGTGACTAAATTTTTCATATTCTTTGACACTGTTACCACTACTGCACATACACCCTCGAAGACAAGAACACATTCATTACATCACTTTTTGTGATGGGAAATGTTGCACTCAATGTGGGTTGGCTTAACAAATTGTGTTACATCTATACAATAGAATATTACTGTACAATAGGAAATGACAAATATGGAAATTTATAAACATTTTAGGAGACTAGTGTAGAATCTCACAGAGCAAAGAAGGTAGAACTAAGATATCATTACACAATGATCACAATCTCATAAATAAAACAATAATAAGTCATCAAAATTCAGATTGATATAATGTAGTCTTGATTTTGAAAAATTAATTATGAAACAAACTACTCTCTTCTCAATAGATATGTCACAGAATGCTGCACATGCTATTAATATGTTCATTGTGTCGGTTTTGTTTTATTATTTTTTTCTTTATTACAGAAGAAAATTAGAACAGTTAGAAGAGTATAAATGTTGGAAAATAACAATGACCATCAACAAAACATTTTTTAAAAGAATTCTGTCACTTGATCACCAAGATAGAGGCTTAGTCACTTTCTCCAATCCATTTCAAATCTCTAATCCACAAAAAAAGGGCAATTATCCACCAGATGTAGATTATTTGCAATTAAATCTCCAGGAGAAAAAAAACAAAACTTTTAGTGTAATGAAAAGTCTGTACAAATTAACCCATACACACACACACACACACACACATACACACACACACGCTTTAGTTCTTAGAATACTTATTCAACACATTTACCCCAACAAATTACCATGACCTAGGGAAAGGAATACAAACTAAAGACTCCTGATACTATCCTGCTCTTTCTCAGTTCTCAAGAAGTGGAAGAACCTGATTATTCCTAGCCACATGTTTTTCATCTTTTCTTTCAAAGGCCACCAATGATACAATGAAGTGATGTCTTGACTTATGTATGATTTGCATTTAAGTGAAGCAGATGATCAACCTCATTCTTGCTTACAGAGTCATCCAAGTCCAGTGGTAAAACAAAAGTCAAGACAGCAGGTGATAGCCCATGATGCAGTAGATCACTTTGGGGTCTTCAATGTCTGTCCAAGCTATAAATACTCCATAGTGCCTGCTTCAGCTGCCTTCATGGCCTTTGAAACAAATTGTTCTCATCTGCCCTTTTCACCAGGGAAGTTTCAGGTAGACATTCTCCAACTTACTAACATCTAAGGCCTGTCAGTTAGCCTTAACCTGGTTTAGCTGGTCTGCTAATACAGCTTTACCAGGTTGTGGCCACTGTGCATGTTAATGGAGGGTGCCCAGCCACATGAAACAGAAACAAAGGACTTAAAACTTGCTGCCTTTTGACTGGAGTTCCATCTTAGGTGAGTTAGAATTCACTGAGGTTAGAGTGACACTGATCAAACACTACCTTTTTTACCTCAATCCAGCAAGATATCCAGCAAATTATCTTTGTTGATTCTGATTCTGCCTAACTAGAAAACAATAAGAGAGAAGAAGGGAGAAAGTTAATGTAGTGTGGTGCCAGTGTGGAGGTTGTGCTGAGCCTGAAGGAAAGGCAACTGAAACACCACGGTGGCTACTACTGCTCTTCTCAGAGGTTACTCGCAGCAGAGACTCACTCTGGCAAACCTTATATTCCCATAAAACACTGAGAACAAGGCAACATTGCAGTTCAGCATCAGGAGTTTACCTATCAGCACAGGGGATGGTTTAGGAGGTGAATTTTTTAACGTGGAATATTTTTTTTTGGAATTTTTTAAAAGACTAAAACTCCAAAGACAACAGAAAAAGAGATCTCAGTAAAAGCCAAACCCAAAGCAAACAATGGAGGATTCTAAAACTATAAGAAAGGGCCCCAAATCACAAAGAGACTACTAAGCTTCTTTAACAAAAATAATATTAAGGAAAATGAAACAACTCCTGATTAAAGACATAATCCTGAAGACTCATCAAAAGCATGGAAAAATTTTAAGAATATCTAGAATCATTGGAAAGAGAAGTGAAATACAGAAAGAAGAATTAGAATGAATACATATCAGAAATTAGAGTTTTCAATGGAGAATTTAAAAACTCAATTTGCATATTTCGTAAAAATAATCCAAGATAAAGAATTTCTTTTAACAAGTGAGAAAGTCACAGATCTAATGAGAAAATGTTGACAAGAGACAAGCAAATGACAATAATATTAAAGGCAACAGCATAAAAACAATGTGAATTCTACATGACAAAAGGACAAACTTCAAAGATAAAATGCACAGGAATAACCTAAGGATCATATGACTCTCAGAATAAAAAGATATACATTTTTCATCTGAATTTCATAATGCAAGAAAAAATACAAAAACAGAAACATCTGACTACAGACAACAAATAATCAAGAGAATACACAAAATACTGCCCAGACAAAATAAAAACCCACACTGCAAATTCCAAGACTCTTGGAGGCCAAATTGAAAAACTTCAAAGACAAAAAAACAAATTTTGAAAGCATCCAGGAGGAAGTCTTTCAAACATAAAGAAAAGGAAATAAGATAGTATGAATTTATTCCATATCCACAAGAAACAATAGAAGAGAATGGAATAATATATTTCAAACTAAAATGGAATACCTAGCAAAAAAGAAAACATGTTCCAAGTTCCAAAGAGGAACATAAGGTATATATAACTCTCCATACCTCACAATTAGTGCCAGAAAACACACTTATACACACATACACTTGTTTGTTTCCCCTCACCCTAGATTTCCATACTCCCCTCCCCCCCATATTTCTGTGCAAATCTGACTCCAATGGCTATTCTGAGATGTTTGTTAGAAAGAGATATGATAGAATTAGGGAATTCTGAACAAGCAATATGTTGTTGTTGTTTTTTAAATCAGGGGTGTGTGTGTGTGCGCGCTAACACCCATGCAGGCAGGGAATGGGTGTTGGAAGTTGAAGCCTCTCCACTTGATGGAGAAAGATTTTGTATAATGTGGATAGAAAGGGCTGAAGAAGGAAAAGGGCTGCAGGAACAGGGACACATTTGACATTTTCTCCCAATGGAGATACATTAAGAGTAAAATGATGGTGCCAGTGGGGCATCAGATTTCTCCTGGCAATGACTCCAAGAGGAGTAGAAGTTCTAATAAGAACGAGGGATGGAAAGTTTTTGAGGAATTCAGCTCTTCTCCAACAATAGCTCCCAGAGATAGAAGTACAGAAATTTTAGTGCAGTAATGTACAATTCTGACAAAACAGGGTTGGATCTAAAGGAAATTATTTTTCTAATATATTAATAACCAACTATTAATTAGGATCTAGGTTTTTTATTTCCTCATTCAGGGACCAGGCCCTGTAATTCAATCAACCCGTTTCAGAAAAGCATGGGTGATAGAGAACATTGCCTTAATCCTTGAAATACATAATCATGGATATAGGACAGGACCCTACCTAACTACAAGACCTTGCTACTGTTTAGAATGTAAACAGAATCTGACCTAGGTGAATTCCAGCCCCAAGGCATTGATCTTGTTACTCTGTACCAATTTCCCTTCCCCTCCCCCCACACTGGAGTTTAGGATGACCAAGCTCATGAAGAAGAAACCAACTGGAGTGATCAGGGTCGAGATGGATTCCCTTGTCCAGACTGCTGGAGGTGGCTGAGTCTCATTATCAAACCACATTCTCAGCAGGAGGAGCTGAGGACTTTTAGTCCTACCCCCTCATTAATTGTTCACCAATCAGGGTTGATTTCTCCTGTCAGGTGTATTCCCTTTCAAAAAAATATTTAAAGCATTGAGAATCTCCATTAGGTGTCTTTGATTACTGAGAAAAATTACTGACCATTGATTTACTGATTATTAACTAGCCTAATTTTTTATTAATTTCCCATAAATTCTGTCTCTTGGCTTTTTTATTTGTCACAGTTCAGTGGGAGGGATCATTGAAAGTATTTGAGATGGAAATGATTCTTCAACAGTACATCTCCCTGTTAATTAATGGGAAAGGAAGTATTATCAGATAGTAAGAATAGTATACAACTCATTATCAAATACTACCATTGTAAGCATACCAGAACATATCATTAATTCCAACTCCCTACTGCTAACATAAAAATACACAGACCAACACAGGTTCCAAAAGAGTTCCTTTTTCTTTGGAGATTTAAAGATGATAGCCATCTTCTTTGGGCTAGTGCCTGGCAGAAGTGATACTGAACAGGACACACATTTTTGAACAGCACAGCAAAACACTGGGATTATTTAATAATTATAATAATTAAGTAATTACTCTGTGCTAAGCACTAGGGATACAAATAAGGGCAAAAGCATGGTCCTTCCTCACAAGGAGCTTGCATTCTAATGGGCGATCCCTACATGTAGAAAATGTACTTATAAAATATATGTGAATGAAAGAGAATCCCAAAAGAAAGGTACCATCAAATCTTCCTCTAAGTACAAAATCTTGGATAAGTTTTGTTTCTAAGTATAGCATTTCTCTGAAGAAAAAAACTACACTAAGTGGCTAATTAGTTCTTTGGCGCTGACTCAATCATATTGCTTAAAATGAAGAATTAGGTAACAAGAGGAGTGATGATAACCTAGGAAGTGGCTACATGTTACACTAATTGGGAGGTTAATTACAGTCAGTTTTGTGTTTCTCCTTGCTCCCCTGTAAATGGACAGTACTATAAATGGACAGAAGCTAAAAAAGGTCCTATGCTCTGATAGCTTGAAGCTGCCTGATCTCCAGATTCTTATATTAATAGATTTCTGATACTTGTCCTTTTGTCTTGCTGCAAAAAGATACCAATTTCCTCTAGGAATGTAGAGTGTACATTGCACAACAATGAGCTGTGAAGATACCAGAAATAAACTATTCTGAATTTTATTCGGTATTTAATACAATTATGACATTCACACATTGATAAACTATATCATTAGCAGAGGAAGAAAATAGCTAACAAACAGTTGTGTTGGAAGTGACCACAAAATATACCAAAACATTATAGTCATTCAAAACTCTGCCCTCATATACCCTTGTGATTCTGTCAGTTCAGGCTGGCATCAGTTATCTCAAAACAAGATTTGGCACTTCCCCTTACTCTGTAGAACCAAACAGTGAAACGGTAGAACATTTACTACAGAGTTAGGAGGGGGAAATGGATGAACACCAGAACATTTCAAATAGCTTTGTAACAGTATGGTGTGCTGCTTTTCCCCCCAGTACTGAATTTATTGGATTTGACTAAAATCCTTTGATTTGCATTAAAAAGGTTTTGTTTGTTTCCTTTGGCTTGAGCTTCTGTGAACATTGTAAAAATGCTAATGTCATGTAAACTAGCCAACCATTTTGGCTCATAAATATTGGATATTTTTCCTTCTTTTCCATTTCTTCATATGCTAATATATGTTTTTAACATTTTTATTTAAAATTTTAAGTTTCAAATACTATCCATCCCTCCCCTGCCCCTTCCCTTAGAAGGTAAGAATCAGATACAGATTATACCTTTGCAACTAAAGAAAACATTTCCATATTAATCATTGACTATAATGTAATTTGTACCTAATCTTTTGCACTGATCCACCACTATATTTCTTAGGCAGTATCAGACAGTTTTGATAACTATTGCTTTATAACACAGCATGAGATCTGGTATGGCTAGACCATTTTCTTTTGCATTTTTTTTCTTTGATTCCCTTGATATCCTTCAGCTTTTCTTCTTCCAGATGATTTTTTTCTACCTCTATAAAATAAATTTTTGATAGTTTCATTGGTATAGCACTGAATAGATTAGGTAGAATTGTTATTTTCATTATATTGGCTCAGCCTACACATTAACGTTTTTCTAATTGTTTAGATATGAACTTGCGTGAAAAGTATTTTATAGCTGTGTTCATATAGTTCCTGGATTTGCCTTGGCAGGGAGACCCCCAAGTACTTTGTACTGTCTATAGTTATTTTAAATGGAATTTCCCTATCTCTTGCTGCTGGACTTTGTTGGTAATATGCAAAAATGCTCATTATTATTATTAATTATTATATATTATTTATGTGGGTTTACTTTGTATCCAGGAACTTTGCTAAAGTTGTTAATAATTTCAGGTAGTTCTTGAGTTGATTCTCTAAGATTTTCTAAATTTCATATCTTCAAAGAGTGTTAGTTTTGTTTCTGCATTGCCTCTTCTAGCAACTTTATTTTATTTTCTTTTCTTATTGCTATGGCTAACATTTCCAGTACAACACTAAATAACAAAGATGATAATGGGTATCATTCTTGCTTTACCCCTGATTGTACCAGGAAGGCTTCTAGCTTATTCCCATTGCAATAATGCTTGCAAATAGTTTTGGATAAATATTACTAATCATTGTAAGGTAAGTTCCATTTATTCCTATGTTCTCCAGTATTTTTAATAGGTGCTGAATTTTGTCAAAGGCTTTTTATGCATCTATGGAGGTCATCATGTGATTCCTGTTAGGATATAATATGGTAAATTATGCTGATAGTTTTTCTAATATTGAACCAGTCTTGCATTCCTGGTATAAATCTCATCTGGTCATAGTGCATGATTCTTGTGATATATTATTGCTGTAATCTCTTTGCTAGCATTTTATTTAAATTTTTTGCATTGATATTCATTCTATAATTTTCTTTCTCTGTTTTGGCTATTCCTGGTTTAGGCATCAGCCCATATTTGTGTCATAAATGGAATTTGGTAGGACTCCTTCTTTGTCTATTTTTTCAAATAGTTTATACATCAGGATTAATTGCTTTTAAATAGTTGGTAGAATTTGCGTGTGAATCCATCTGGTCCTAAGGATGTTTTCTTAGGAAATTCATTGATGGTTTGTTCAACTTCTTTTTCTAAGATTGGATTATTTAATTATTTTATTTCTTCTTCTGTTAATCTGGGTAATTTATATTTTTGTAGACATTCATCCATTTCATTTAGATTGTCAAATGCATTGGCATATAATCAGGCAAAATAAGTCTTAACAATTGTCTGAATTTCCTCTCCACTGGTGATGAATTCACCCCTTTCATTTTTGATAATAATAATTTAGTTTTCATCTGTCCTTTTTTTAATCAAATTAACCAATGGTTTATCTACTTTATTGTTTCTGTTTTCACAAAACCCCTTCTAGTTTTATTTATCAATTCCATGGTTTTCTTACTTTCAATTATATTAGTTTCTTTTTTGATTTTCAGGATTTACAATCTGGTGTTTAATTAGGGATTTTTAATTTGTTTTATTTTTACTTTTTTTATTGCATGCCCAATTCATTGAGTTGTTTTTTTCTCTATTTTACTGATGTAAGTAATTAGAGATACAAATTTTCCTCTAAGAACTGCTTTTGCTCCATCCCATAAATTTTAGTAGTTGTCTCATAACTTTCTTTAATGAAGCTGTCAATAGTTTCTATAATTTGTTCTTTAAGCTACTTGTTTTTAGGATTATTTAATTTCCAATCAATTTTTAAGCTCTCTTTTAATTATCCATTATTGAATGTAATTTTTATTGTGCTATGATCTGAAAAGGATGCATTTATTATTTATTTGGTTGTGAAATTTTAATGTTCTAATACATGGTCAATTTTTGTGTAGTTGTCATGTACTGCTGAGTAAAAGTTATATCCCTTCCTATTCCCATTCAATTTTCTCCAGACATCTATCATATCTAACTTTTCCAGAATTTTATTCAACTCCTTAACTTCTTTCTTGTTTATTTTTCTGTTAGATTATCTAGTTCCGAGAGGGGAAAGTTCAGGTTTCCCACTAGTATAACTTTATTATCTATTCCCTCCTGTAACTCATTCAACTTCTCCTTCAAATTTTAGACCATACCCATTTGGTGCATATATGTTTAGTATTGACATGACTTCGTTGTCTATGATAGCTTTCAACAAGTTACAGTTTCTTTTTTCGCTTTTTACATGTATGTTTGCTTTTGCTTAGTCTGAAATCATGATTGCTACTCCTGCTTTCCTGGCTTTGGCTGAAGCATATTAGATTCTGCTCCTATGTGTAACTCTCTGCTTCAAATGTGTTTCTTGTAGACAATGTATTGTTTACAAAGATTCTGATTTTTAATCCATTCTCCTATCTGCTTCCATTTTATGAGTTTATCCTATTTGCATTTATAGTTATGATTATTAACTGTGTATTTTCTTCCATGCTCTTTTTCCCTTGCTTATGCCCCTCTCTCTGATTGCCCACAATTTCCCTCCTCACAAGTGTTTTATTTCTGAATACTGCCTTCCCCAATATACTCTTTCTTTGATCAGTGCCTCCTTCCCCTTCTATTATCCCCTTCCCTTTCTATTTCCTTATAGGGTAAGATAGATTTCTATATCCAACTGAGTGTGTATGTTACTGAATGTTTTGATGAGTATAAGGTTTAAATTTTAACCACCATCCCCACACCACCCCATCTTTCTCTTCATTACAATACCTCTTTCAAGTCTCTTTTATGTGGGATAATTTACCCCATTCAATCTCTTCCCTCCGTTTTCTAGTGCAATTTTCTTTCTCATCCTTTTATTTTATTTTGAGGGTTATCATCTTATCAAAGTCACCTTATATCCACACCCTCTGTCTACATATACTCATTCTAATTGCTCTTATGGTAATAAATTTGAGTTACAAATATTATTTTGCCATATGGAAATATAAAGAGCTTAATCTTACTGAATTTCTCACGGTTTTGCTTTTTTCTTTTTAACTTTTTATGTTTCTCTTCAGTCAAATTTTTTTTAATCAGCTCTATTCTTTGAAATGCCTGAAAGTGCTGTATTTCATTAAATGACAATTTTTCCATGAAAATATTATTCAGTTGTGCTGGGTAGGTAATTCTTGGTTGTAATCCTAACTTTTTAGCCTTCTGGAATATCATACTCTAAGCCCATCAGTTCTTTAATGTGGAAGCTGCCAAATCCTGTGTAATCCTGACTGTATTTCCATGATATTTGAATTGTTTCTTTTTTTGCAACTTGCAATAAATACTTTATCCTTAATCTTTGAGCTCTGGAATTTGACTATGTTGTTCCGGGGAGTTTTCATTTTGAGATCTCTTTAAGACAGTAATCAATAGATTTTTTCAGTTTCTATTTTCCCATCTGGTTCTAACATATCAGCGCAGTTTTCTTTGATGATTTCTTGAAAGATGTTGTCCAGGCGGAGCCAAGATGGCGGAGTAGAAAGATGCACATACGCTACCTCCGAAGCCACTGCCCATAAAATATCTGTAAAAGAAGAACGACCAGTGAATTCTGGAACAGCAGAAGCCACAGAACAATGGAGCAGAGGAGATTTCTGCTCCAGAGAGCCTGAAAACCTCTCGCAAAAGGTCCCTCGCGCCCCGGACCCAGAGCAGAGCCCAACCCTGCCTGAGTGGCGCGGCATGGAAAGGAGCGGATCCGAGCAGGCTTCAGGGCCAGAATCTCCAGCGGCCACGCGGGTCCCCCACCCACAGGTGAAAAGGGTCGGTGAGAGGGTCTCCTCGGCGGGTCAAGAGGGGAGTGGGGTGCCCCCATAACTCAGGCCCCCTTGGGAGGCAGCAGCAGAGGCAGGAGCAGACCTGGGCTCCCCAAGCAGGCAGGAGCCTGGATCCATTGTTGAAGGTCTCTACATAAACCCCCTGAGGGAACTGAGCCCTTGAGGCGGCCCTGCCCTGACCTGAGCACCTGAACTTAATCTCACACTGAATAGCAGCCCTGCCCCTGCCCAAAGCCCTGAGGCTGAGAAGCAGCATTTGAATCTCAGACCCCAAGTGCTGGCTGAGTGGATCTGGAGGAAAGGTAGGGGTGGAGAGGACACTCAGAAGTCAAGTCACTGGCTGGGAAAGTGCCCAGAAAAGGGAAAAGAAATAAGACTATAGAAGGTACTTTCTTGGTAAACAGGCATTTCCTCCCTTCCTTTCTGATGAGGAAGAACAATGCTTACCATCAGGGAAAGACACAGAAGTCAAGGCTTCTGTATCCCAGCCCACTCAATGGGCTCAGGCCATGGAAGAGCTCAAAAAGGATTTTGAAAATCAATTTAGAGACGTGAAGGAAAAACTGGGAAGAGAAATGAGTGACATGCAAGCAAAGCATGAAAAACAAGTAAACACCCTGCTAAAGGAGACCCCAAAAAATGCTGAAGAAAATAACACCTTGAAAAATAGGCTAACTCAATTGGCAAAAGAGGTTCAAAAAGCCAATGAGGAGAAGAATGCTTTCAAAAGCAGAATTAGCCAAATGGAAAAGGAGATTCAAAAGCTCACTGAAGAAAATAGTTCTTTCAAAATTAAAATGGAACAGATGGAGGCTAATGACTTTATGAGAAACCAAGAAATCACAAAACAAAACCAAAAGAATGAAAAAGTGGAAGATAATGTGAAATATCTCATTGGAAAAACAACTGACCTGGAAAATAGATACAGGAGAGACAATTTAAAAATTATGGGCCTACCTGAAAGCCAGGATCAAAAAAACAGCCTAGACATCATCTTTCATGAAATTATCAAGGAAAAATGCCCTGAGATTCTAGAAACAGAGGGTAAAATAAGTATTCAAGGAATCCACCGATCACCACTGAAAAGAGATCCAAAAAGAGAAACTCCTAGGAACATTGTGGCCAAATTCCAGAGTTCCCTGGTCAAGGAGAAAATATTGCAAGCAGCTAGAAAGAAACAATTCAAGTATTGTGGAAATACAATCAGGATAACACAAGATCTAGCAGCTTCTACATTAAGGGATTGAAGGGCGTGGAATAGGATATTCCAGAAGTCAAAGGAACTAGGACTAAAACCAAGAATCACCTACCCAGCAAAACTGAATATAATGCTTCAGGGGAAAAATTGGTCTTTCAATGAAAAAGAGGACTTTCAAGCATTCTTGATGAAAAGACCAGAGCTGAAAAGAAAATTTGACTTTCAAACACAAGAATGAAGAGAAGCATGAAAAAGTAAATAGCAAAGAGAAGTCATAAGGGACTTTACTAAAGTTGAACTGTTTACATTCCTACATGGAAAGACAATATTTGTAACTCATGAAACTATTCAGTATCTGGGTACTGGGTGGGATTACACACACACACACGCACACATATGCACACATAGAGACAGAGTGCACAGAATGAATTGAAGAGGATGGGATCATATCTTAAAAAAATGAAATCAAGCAGTGAGAGAGAAATATATTGGGAGGAGAAAGGGAGAAATGGAATGGGGCAAATTATCTCTCATAAAAGAGGCAAGCAAAAGACTTATTAGTGGAGGGATAAAGAGGGGAGGTGAGAGAAAAACATGCAGTTTACTCTCATCACATTCCACTAAAGGAAGGAATAAAATGCACACTCATTTTGGTATGAAAACCTATCTTACAATACAGGAAAGTGGGGGATAAGGGGATAAGCAGGGTGGGGAGGATGATGGAAGGGGGGGCATGGGGAGGAGGGAGCAATTTGAGGTCAACACTCATGGGGAGGGACAGGATCAAAAGAGAGAACAGAAGTAATGGGGGACAGGATAGGATGGAGGAAAATATAATTAGTTCTTACACAATACAACTATTATGGAAGTCATTTGCAAAACTACACAGATTTGGCCTATATTGAATTGCTTGCCTTCCAAAGGGAAAGGGTGGGGAGGGAGGGAGGAAGAGAAGTTGGAACTCAAAGTTCTAGGAACAACTGTTGAGTACTGTTCTTGCCACTAGGAAATAAGAAATACAGGTAAAGGGGTATAGGATGGAGACAAGGGCAGAGAGGGATGATAGAAGAGAAGGCAGATTGGCAGACAGGGGCAATTAGAATGCTCGGTGTTTTGGGGTGGGCAGAGGGGACATAAGGGGAGAAAATTTGGAACCCAAAATTTTGTGAAAATGAATGTTAAAAGTTAAATAAAGAAATAAAGAAGGGGAAAAAAAAAAGAAAGATGTTGTCCAGGATTTTTTTTTAACCATGGCTTTCAGGTAGTCCCATAATTCTTATATTATCTCTCCTAGAACTATTTTCTAGGTCAGTAGTTTTTCCAATGAGAAATTTCACATTTCTTTCTATTTTTTTTCTTTTTATTTTGTTTTATCATACTGTGATGTCTCATAGAGTCATTAGTTTCCACTTGTTCAATTCTAATTTTTTAAGGAATTATTTTCTTCAGTGAGTTCTTGTACTTCCTTTTCTATTTGCCCAGTACTATTTTTTAGGGAGTTATATTTCTTGGTATTTTTTTTTAATATTCTCTTGCACTACTTTCATTTCTTTTAGCAATTTTTCTTCTACTTCTCTAGTTTTCTTTCTAAAATGCTTTTTAAGCTCTTCCAGGAATTTCTTTTGGACCTGAGACCAAATTACATTTTCCTTTGAGGCTTTGCATGTAGCCATTTTGACACTATTGTCCTCTTCTAAGTTTATGCCTTGATCCTCCCCATCATCATAGTAACTTTCTACAATCAAGTGTTTTTTTTTTTATATGTTGCTCATGTTTTCCTGTCTTTTTTTTTGTGACAGTGTTTTTAATGTGAGAATTGGGTTCTGGTTCTACACTGTCCCAATTTTTTTTGGCTGGGCCTCTGAGACTTACTGTGGGCTTTCACTGGGCTTCAGGGCTTGGATGCTTGCTTTCTTTGAAGGGTAGGCTTCCTTTCTGGCTTGTACTAGGGGTTGAGGCCTTCCTGTTGGCCTCGCCAGAAGGTAGGGTTAGCTACTGACCTGCTGGAGGAGTGAGGCCTTGCTGCTGGGTTGTTATCATAAGAGTCTTTCTGGAGGATGGCCTTGGAGCACATTATTATTTACTTTCATTACTCATTGGACTAGAAACAGGAATGTGAGAGTGATAATATAATAGCTGTGATCTCTTTAAAATTAAATATCAGCAATTATTTGAAAGTACAAAACAAAAGAAAAATTCTTATCATGCTTGTTGTAGACAAAAAAATGTATTGAAAACAAAACAAATTACCTGCTGACATTCTATTTGCCAAGACTTTCAGTAAATTATTTAGCTAAGAATAACATCATTTGTCTCCACTTAATCATTATTCTCTTAATGATTCTTTGCTGTTCAGAAAATATCTATTTTGTGCCAACAATTTGTGCTCATTTATTAACTGCATTGTCCCTGAACTAAAAATTATATATTACAAGTTAATTTCCAGAAGCTGTGTGATTCTAAGGCATTTATGTGGCATTTTATCTGTTCAAAGGGGTTCCAATCATTCCCATTTCTCCTGAATATCACTTTGTAGACCTTGTAGCAAAAGTTAAATGAAAACTACATTCACTTTTCCAGATAAAGAATTAATTACAATCAAGAGAAAATAATGCAGTTAAAAACTGAAAGCAGATTATCTATCTAGCATTTATTCCAACAACAGAAAATAAGCATTCATATTATCCAGACAGCCTGTTCCTGGAAATGTATCTGACCTAGCTGTGAATGTACTTGTTCTGGTGGGACTGCCAACCAGTTCTGATCCCAAAAGATGGGAAGATAGTTATGTCAATGCTTTAAATCTAGATTCTCAACAAAGATACTAGGATGTGATGGGAAGGACACTGGCCTCTGAGGCCTTACCTCACACCAAGCGAACTGGCAATGATAATAGATGATAAATAGAAATAGTCAATGTTGGAGCAGCTGTAGAATGACAGGCTCACTAATACAGTGTTGACAGAACTGTGAATTATTCCAATATTTAGGAAATAAATTTGTAATCACACAAACTGCTCAGATGCTTTAACATAAATTTCTATCCTAGGCATGAAACAAAGATCCAATATGTAACAAAATAACAACACCAGCACTTTATCTGGAACCAAAACAGGTAGCCATCAGTTGGAGGGCTGAATAAATTGTTAAGTGACTGTATTAGAATGTTATTGCCTCATAAGAAATGATGAATATGCAGAATTATGACAAACATGCAGGATCTTGTATAAAGTGATTAAGAGTGAAGAAAGTAGACTAAAGAAAACAATTGGCTTCCCCCCAGTGTTAAGCACAACACTGTTTTCAGGTAGCTGAGAAGAATCCTGGAAAGATAGCAAATTGAGAGGGAACCTAAAGCTAGCTCCCCACAATACCACAGCAAATAAACAAAGGCACCTTAAGTGCATCAAAAACTACAAAGACAACAAGGAGAGAAAGAAGATAAGTCTTTCAGAAAAAAAGGACAAGGGAAGGGAGAAGAACTGGGGGCTGTAGACGGGTCATTTATATAGTACCTATTATCTATCAAATAATGTGTGAAGTGCTTTACAAATATTATTTCATTCAGTCCTCACAACAACCCTGCAAGATGATGTTATTATTCCTACTTTACAGTTCAGATAACTGAGGCAAAAGAGATTAAGGCCTCACCCAGTCATACTGCTAGTAAGTATCTGAGGTCAAATTTGAACTCAGGTCTTCCTGACTCCAGGCTCAGTGATCTGTTCTAGCTGCCATCAAACAACTCAAAAGGACAATTCATGTGCTCATTACCCACTCTTTCTTGGTCTTATGTAAACAACCTAAACTCAAACAATCTTAGGTAAACAACTTTTGGAGGTAACATTTTGTCAGTTTCCCAGGGAAATACACCCAAGTTTGGACTGAAGCCTATGAACCAGCCCCAGGATTCAAGATGACAGAAAGTGGATAGTGTATAAGAGTGTAGAACCTAGGGATATATGAAAGAGAAAGGGATCCAAAAGTACTGTGCTGGTTATCCTTATCTAGCATTATAAAATAAAGATCTATGCAGATACATTTAAAAATATTTCTTAAAGAAATAAAGAATGGGGGGTGGAGCCAACATGGTGGAGTAAAAGCAAGGGGCTTGCTTGAGCTCTTTCCCAAACCCTTACAAATACCTATAAAAATGACTCTAAATGTATTCTAGAACCCTGGAACCCACAGAATGACAGAATGAAACAGATTTCCTACCCAAGAAAACTTGGAGGGACGACACAAAAGGTCTATTGCATGGACCTGGAAGAGGAGAGGAGCCGTGCTGGCACAGACAGGCCTGAGGAGGCCTCAAGGCACTGAATTGCCAGCAGCTGTGGTGGTTTCTAGACTTTAAAACCCCAAAACTCCAAGGATAGATTGGAAGGTCGGTAGGAAAACCCTGTTGGACTTGTGTGCAAGAGAAACGTGGTCTGGCCCCAGCCCCAGAGTGGAGGATGGGGCAGCCAAGCCTGCAGCAACCACAGCAGCAGCAGCAATGGCTTTTTCTGGAGCTCTAGGTCCATAAATTGGGGGGGACCCAGGGGTTGATCAGAGGGGTATTGCTGGGGTCTCTTTGTCATTGCTGAGGCTCAGTTCTCTTGCTTTGCCCTGCTCGGATCTAGGTCACAGTCCTGGGGCAAGGAGGAGTGCTGCCGTGGTGGAGCATGTGGCAGTGATGGAGAAGGAATCCTCCTTACAGTTCCAAGGCAGAAAAGAGTGCTTGTTGCTCCCAGATCAAAGCACAGACCAGGAGAAGAGTAAACATCTCTCCTTTGATCTTACAACCTGCAAAGAGCTGAAAATTTACTGATCCCTAGAAGTATCTCTGAAAACAGCTGCACAAAACCCTTGAAGCTTGGGACAGTACACCACAACCACTACCACTATCATCCCACTGGAAGCAGAGAGCTACCTTGACAAAGCTCAAAAGTCAAGTTTTTGGCTAGGAAAATGAGTAAACAGCAGGAGAAAAAATCAGACTATAGAATCTTACTTTGGTGACAAGGAAGATCAAAACATACAACTAGAAGAAGACAACAAAGTCAAAGCTCCTCCATCCAAAGCCTCCAAGAAGAATATGAATTAGTCTCAGGCCATGAAAGAGCTCAAAAAGGATTCTGAAAATCAGATAAGGGAAGCAGAGCAAAAATTGGGAAGAAAAATGAGAGTGATGCAAGAAAATCATGAGAAACAAGTCAACTGCTTGCTAAAGGAAACCCAAAAAAATACTGAAGGAAACAACACCTTAAAAATAGACTGACAAAACAGCAAAAGAGGTCCAAAAAGCCAATGAAGAGAAGAATACCTTAAAATTGACCAAAAGGAAAAAGAGATCCAAAAGCTCACTGAAGAAAATTATCAGAATGGAACAAATGAAAGCTAATGACTCTATGAGAAATCAAGAAATAATAAAACAAAACCAAAAGAATGAAAAAAATAGAAGACAATGTGAAATATCTCACTGGAAAAACTGCAGACCTGGAAAATAGATCCAGGAGAGATAATTTCAAAATTATTGGACTACCTAAAAGTCATGATCAAAAAAAAAGAGCCTAGATACCATCTTTCAAGAAATCAAGAAAAACCGCAGTGATATTCTAGAACCAGGGGGTAAAATAGAAATTGAAATAACCCACTGATCACCACTAGAAAGAGACCCTAAAACAAAACTTCTAGGAATATTGTAGTCAAATGCCAGAGTCCCCAGGTTAAGGAGAAAATATTACAAGCAGACAGAAAGAAACAATTTGAGTACTGTGAAACACAATCAGGATAACACAAGACCTAGCAACTTCCACACTGAGGAATCAGAGGGCTTGGAATATGATATTCCAGAGGTCAAAAGAGCTAGGATTAAAACCAAGAATCACCTATCCTGCAAAACTGAATATAATACTTCAGAGGGAAAAAAATGGGCAATCAATGAAACAGAGGCCTTTCAAGCATTCTTGATGAAAAGACCAGATGAATAGAAAATTTGATTTTCAAATACAAGAATCAAGAGAAGCATGAAAAGGTAAAATAGGAAAGGGGAATCATAAGGGACTTACTAAGGCTGAACTGTTTAGATAACATTTGTAACTCATGAGATTTTTCTCAGTATTGGGGTAGTTGGAGGGAATATATATACATATACACACACATATGTGTATATATATATATAAATATATATATATTTATATATAGAGAGAGACACCACAGAGTGAGTTGAACATGAAGGGATGATATCTAAAAAATAAAATTTAGAGGTGAGAGAGGAGTATATTAGAAGAAGGAGAAAGGGAGAGATAGGATGTGGTAAATTATCTCATATAAAAGGCAAGAAAAAAAGCCTTTACAATGGAGGGGAAGAGGGGAGTGGGAATGAGTGAACCTTACTCTTATGAGATGTGGCTTCAGAAGGGAATAACATACACACTCAATTGGGTATGAAATCTATCTTTCCCTATAGGAAAGTAGAGGGAGAAGGGAATAAGAAAGGGGAGATCATAGAAGGGAGGGCAAATGGGAGGAGGGGGTAATCAGAATCAAGCACTTTTGAGGAGGGACAGGATCAGAGGAGAGAATAGAATAAATGGGGGGGTGGACAGAGTGGAGGGAAATATAAATAATCTTTCACAATATGACCTATGGAAGTGTTTTACATGATTACACAAGTGTAAACTATATCGAATTGCTTGCCTTGTCAGTGGGGGAGGGAGGAAGGGAGGGAATTTGGAACTCAAGAGTTTTAAAAAACAAATGTTAAAGATTGTTTTTACATGTAACTGGGAAATAAGACATACAGGCAAAGGGGTATAAAAATCCATCTTGCCCGATAAGAAAATAGAGGGGAAGAGAATAAGAAAGGGCAGATTAGAGGAAGGGGTAATCAAAATGCATGCTGTCTCGACGTAAGGGAAGAGATGGGGAGACCATTTGAACTCAAAATCTTGTGGAAGTGAATGTTAGAAACTAAAAATAAATTAATTAAAAAAGAAATAAAGAATAACTTAAATAATTGGAAGCTTATTTAGAGCTCATAGGTAGGCTGTACCAATTCAACAATAATTATAATACTACCTAAATTAATTTACAAATTTAGTGCTATAATAATCAAGCTTTAAAAAGGTATTTTGTAGGGTTAGACCAAATAAGAAAATTCATTTAGAAGAAGAATATGGAATATAATATTAAGGAAAAAGGAAAACTTTTTTTCAAATAGGAATGGGGGGGGGGGGAACAGTATTTCCAAATCTCAAATTACATTATAAAGCTCTAATAATCATCAACAGCATTTGGTATTGGCTTTTAAAAAATAAACCAATGGAACTAAGTAGACAAGGAAGAATCAGAAAGAATTTAATTCGATAACCTAACTGTAGTTTGTTTTTTTTAATAAACTTTAAAATAGAAATTACCTGGTAAGGAATTCCCTTTTGAACAATAATCATTGTGCAAATTGGAAAAACAATCTGACAGAAATTCCGTCTAGACCAAACTCTGATACTATATACCAAATAAGCTCAAAATAATATATGACATGAATGTTAGATATTATATCATACAAAAAATTAGAAGAGAATCATATTAGGTACAATTGTGATTACAAAAGATAAAATATGTAATTTTGATTGCATAAAATTGAAAAGATTTTTAATGAACACATTTAGAGCAACTAGGATAAGAAAAAAAGAACCAAATGGAAAAAAATCTCTGTAGTATATATATCACTGATATCCCAGATATATCAGCACTTACTATGTACCAAGCACTATGCTGTGCTGGGATCACAAAAAAAAAATTGCTTCATACCAAGAGCTTTCATTCACATGACTAGTACATATATAGATATGTACAAAATACAAGCTAACTAGCAGCTGAGGAGAATGAAAAAGGTATCATCCAGAAGGTTTAAACTCCATTTGTATACTGGAGAAAGCCAAGGATTCTAAGTGGTCGAAGTGAAGGAGAGCATTTCAGAGATGGTGGACAGCTAATGTAAAAAGCATGGAGATGAGAGATGGAGAAGTGTGTATGAGGAACAGCAAATAAGTCAGTATGGTTGGACCATAGGATGTAGAAGAGTAACGTTCAAGAAGACTGGGGGCATAGTAATGTGATGTTCCAAGACAATTTCAAAGGACTCATGATGGAAAATGCTGTCCTATCCAGAACAAGAACCATGGAGTCCGAGTGCAGATGGAAGCATACTCTTTTAACTTTTTTGTGTGTTGTTTTATTTTCTGTGGCTTTTCTCATTTTGTTCTGTTTCTTCTTTCATAACATGACTAATGTGGAAACGTTTACATGATTGCACACATATAACTTAGATAAGGTTGCTTGCCATCTTAGGGAGGGAGTTGCGAGGGAGGGTAAAAAAGAAACTGAAACTCAAATCTTATAAAAAATGAATGTTGAAAGCTGGCTTTACATGTAATTGGAAAAAAATAAAATGCTACTTTACAAAAAAAGAAAAAGACTGGAGCGATAGGAAGAGGTCATTATAAATGCCAAAAAGGAGGCAGAAGGGAAGGAAGAAGAGGAGAATGACAAGGAAAGAACAACATCAATACTAAATGCTGACCCAAATGTAGCCCCTAAAAATGGAGATGAAAAAAATGCACCTTTCCTCTCTCTCTCTTTTTTTTTTTTTTTTTTTTTTTTTTTACAAATTGGGGCATTATAAATGTAGAACATTTCATATAACATCAGACTTTTTGTAGTATGTTATTTAGTTTTGCTGAAATGCTTTTTTTGTCTCTTTTCTTTAAAGTAAGGATAGCTTTCTGAATAGGGGAGAGAAACATATTCAGAAATTAAAATGATATATAAACAAGACACCAATAGAACATTTAAGTGTCCTTGAAAAGTATTGCAAAAGAACAGGAAAGTGTGAGTCTAAATATTTTTTTTTTATACTGAGATTACCTAGTGTTAAGATTATACCTATCAATAAATTCTTCCAAATCATTTCAGTCTTACTCAAGTTTTCACAGAACAGGTTTGTCAAAGCTGATGACTAAAAGTTGAACTGAAGGTTTGCCCCACTGTATGGGCCCAACAAGTAATTTGTTCAGTATTACTCAAGCTATTATTTCTTCTTGAATGCCAAATGCAAAATGATTTCCTGAGGGAACCTTTCATTGGACTATCTTTCTAACTTTCAAAGGCATTTGTGGAAACATCTACAAGCTTCAAAAAAGCAAGGTCATAAAAGTACCATGTGTCCACATATAGGTTGTTGTTCCCCACCTCTATATCCTGTGATATTACAGACCACACAATTAAAATGAGATTTCTTTCAAAAGGAAAAAAATTTGGTATACAATGGAAAGTAGCACCAATTATAAGTTGTATTCAGATTTTATATAAGACCTGAGGGAAAAGTTCAGATGAAATAATATATGTGGAGAAAAAAATGATTTTGGACCCTGGGCAAAATCCTTCTCAAGGTTTCTCATTGCACAGATGAGACGTTACATTAGTGCAATATTTGCCAGAATTTCTTTCATTTCACATACACGTTGTGTAAAACGCTAATGTGTCCCACACATTTATCTTCTTTTTCTGATACAAATACAGATCAAAGACATCCTTTTCAACTACAATTTGCCATCCAGCTCTCTCATGCCAGCTTTCTCTTATCCATATACTTCAGCTAAACAGTAGGTGATCAGGGCCTACAGAAAGATTGCTTCCACCCTGTCAGGATGTCCCCAGCTAAAGTGGGATTGGATAATGTTCACTAATTTCAGCATTAATGTGATGAGCCCCCAGAAGACAGGGAAAGAGTACCAGCTTGTCTAAGGAGGTGTGAACCAATCCAAAAAAGATCAAAGCTCATATAGCCTGACCTAGTAGTGGATTCAGGCCTATGTAATCACTACACTATCTGCATCTCCATTCCCAGCACTCCATAAGGCAGATTCTTAATAGATATTTGTTGACTGAATGAACTGTCATTATTCTTTTGAAACGTAGTTAGCAGAACTAAACATAATACTCAAGAAAGTATGCAACAAACATATATTAATCACTTGTTATGTGCCAGGAACAGGCCCAGATGCTAGAGGTACTACGGATTTAGTCTGACCAACACAGAGTACAGCAAAGCTAGTATGTGCCTTAGCATTAAGCCTCTTACATTAGCTACCATTTCAAACTGTTCACTCATTCTGAGGATGAAGTTCATTAAAATTCCAAAATCTTTTTCACATAAATTGTTAGTTATCCCTCCAATCTTTTTGTCCTCTGAAAATATGATAAGCAGTCAATATATGCCCTCATTGAAGCCACTGTTTAAAAGACACAGGGCCTTGTTTAAAAGCTCAGAGCCAAGAAGAATTCCCTAGGTACTCTACTAGTACCTAGTAGATACCTTCTTCCACTGATCACCACTTTTTTAAATACCACCCTGCCTGGATGAATTTCTGGCTCTCAGGCAATCACATGAAACAAAAGGTCATGATACAAATTGGTCCTTCACTCAATCTCACCATACCAAAATAAGGTTTCCTCAATGCAGAAGATAATTTATCTAATCATTCTAAAGATGCCTGAATTGTACGTTCAGTGATTCATTCTGAGTCGACTCATTTGCCTGAAAAGTCAAATATCCCTAAACATCCTGATTTAAAGGAGTTAACATTTAATAACATTCACTCTTTTAGAGTTTCCATGAGGGACGACCTTGAAGATCTTGTCCCTGAATGTAGTTTTCAGGTCATGTTGTTTGGGTCAAGGCTCTTAGATTTATACCACTGTATCCCAGAGAGACCCTTGGCACCGTAGATCACTTTATATTAGTCTCTTTCAGTGCTCATTTTTTTCAGTTTACCTCAGTACATTCCTCAGACACAGGAACCAACCTCAACATCATTATGTCACTGGATATTGAGGTAATAGAAAATCAGGGTAATGTTTTCTTTCTTCTTACTTCCACCTGGAAATTAAGTCAACTTCCTGTAAAGCCCAAGTTTGGGTTAGAATTTTGTGGGAAGTATGGTTTTGATGTTGTTGACCTACCCTTAGCCCATAATTCACTAACAATTATCCTGGTTTCTCATTAGCATAGCAGGTTCTCATAAATCTGGCCCTAGGCAACACTATCTCTAAACCTTAAAATGTGTGACCTTTACCTCAATGTTATCCCAATATAAAAGGTGGCCTCCTTTTATGATTCCTCTGAAATTATTTTTACTTTTTCCCCCAACATATGTTCAATACCTGGGAGAATTTAACTGTGCCAAGCATCTCCAATGCTTCACCTCCCTGGATCACCATGATGTTACCAAAATGACTCTCCTGGGGTAAAGCAAACTTTCTCCCTTGCAATGGTTTTTTTGCTTTTTATTGTTAGAGATGTCTCAAAACTGGTGTTTTGAACAGTAAAGTAGTCTTCTACAAAAACGGCAAGGCAATTGGGATTTGGATACAACAAGTTTCTGACTTTTCTCTTCTCCCTGCAGGATTTTTCAGAATCTTAAATGGTATGTTTCAATACAGCAGAATAGTATTATGGTGCTGGGGCTACGGGCAAAGATAACATCTGCTTTACAAGCTTACTACATGATTGAGGGACAAATGCACTAAACTTGGGACATGGGACATGAGCTGGCCCTTGGTATTATTAAATGGTAGCACAGCAAAACTGCTGTTTTCACAATAGCTAACATAATAGAAAATTTCAAACTAAACTACATTAGTAAAAGAAAAAACTTTCATGGAGGGGGGAGGAGCCAAGATGGAGGAGTAGAAAGACACACATATGCTAGCTCCAAACCCACAGCCCATAAAATATCTGTAAAGAAGAACTCCCAACAAATTCAGGAGCAGCAGAAGCCAGAGAACAATAGAGTGGAGGAGATTTCTGTTCCAGAGAGACCTGAAAACCTGATGCGAAAGATCTGTCGCGCACTGGACCTGCAGCAGAGCCAAGCCCTGCCGCAGAGCCAAGCCCTGCCTTGGCCACGCAGCACCAAGAGGAGCACATCCCAGCAGGTTTCAGGGACAGAGTCTCCAGCAGCCATGCAGGTCCCTCCACCCACAGGTGACAAGGGTTGGTGAGAGGGTCTCTTTGGCAGGTCAAGAGGGGAGTGGGGAGCCCCCATGACTCAGGCCCCCTCAGGAAGCAGCAGCGGAGGCAGCAGCAGGCCGGGGCTCCCCAAGCAGGCAGGAGCCTGGATCCATTGTTGAAGGTCTCTGCATAAACCCCCTGAGGGAACTGAGCCTGTGAGGCTGCCCTGCCCCGAACTGAGCAGCTGAACTTGATCTCACACTGAATAGCAGCCCTGCCCCCACCCAAAGCCCTGAGGCTGGGAAGCAGCATTTGAATCTCAAACCCCAAGCGCTGGCTGGGAGGATCTAGAGGCGAAGTGGGGGTGAAGAGAATATTCAGAAGTCAAATCACTGGCTGGGAAAATGCCCAGAAAAGGGAAAAGAAATAAGACTATAGAAGGTACTTTCTTGGTGAACAGGCATTTCCTCCCTTCCTTTCTGATGAGGAAGAACAATGCTTACCATCAGGCAAAGACACAGAAGTCAAGGCCTCTATATCCCAGCCCACTCAATGGGCTCAGGCCATAGAAGAGCTCATAGAAAATCAAGTTAGAGAGGTGGAAGAAAAGCTGGGAAGAGAAATGAGAGACATGCAGTCAAAGCATGAACAGCAGATCAGCTCCCTGCTAAAGGAGACCCAAAAAAATGCTGAAGAAAATAACACCTTGAAAAATAGGCTAACTCAATTGGCAAAAGAGGTTCAAAAAGCCAATGAGGAGAAGAATGCTTTCAAAAGCAGAATTAGCCAAATGGAAAAGGAGATTCAAAAGCTCACTGAAGAAAATAGTTCTTTCAAAATTAGAATGGAACAGATGGAGGCTAATGACTTTATGAGAAACCAAGAAATCACAAAACAAAACCAAAAGAATGAAAAAATGGAAGATACTGTGAACTATTTCATTGGAAAAACAACTGACCTGGAAAATAGATAATTTAAAGAGGAGAGATAATTTAAAAATTATGGGGCTACCTGAAAGCCAGGATCAAAAAAAGACCCTAGACATCATCTTTCATGAAATTATCAAGGAAAACTGCCCTGAGATTCTAGAACCAGAGGGCAAAATAAGTATTCAAGGAATCCACAGATCACTGCCTGAAAGACATCCAAAAAGAGAAACTCCTAGGAACATTGTGGCCAAATTCCAGAGTTCCCTGGTCAAGGAGAAAACATTGCAAGCAGCTAGAAAGAAACAATTCATGTATTGTGGAAACACAATCAGGATAACACAAGATCTAGCAGCTTCCACATTAAGGGATCGAAGCACGTGGAATAGGATATTCCAGAAGTCAAAGGAACTAGGACTAAAACCAAATATCACCTACCCAGCAAAACTGAATATAATACTTCAGGGGAAAAATTGGTCTTTCAATGAAATAGAGGACTTTCAAGCATTCTTGATGAAAAGACCAGAGCTGAAAAGAAAATTTGACTTTCAAACACAAGAATGAAGAGAAGCATGAAAAGGTGAACAGCAAAGTCATAAGAGACTTTACTAAAGTTGAACTGTTTACATTCCTACATGGAAAGACAATATTTGTAACTCTTGAAACTATTCAGTATCTGGGCACTGGGTGGGATTACACACACACACATGCATACGCACACGCACACACACATAGAGACAGAGTGCACAGAGTGAATTGAAGAGGATGGGATCATATCTTAAAAAAATGAAATCAAGCAGAGAGAGAGAAATATATTGGGAGGAAAAAGGGAGAAATGGAATGGGCCAAATTATCTCTCATAAAAGAGGCAAGCAAAAGACTTATTAGTGGAGGGATAAAGAGGGGAGGTGAGAGAAAAACATGAAGTTTACTCTCATCACATTCCACTAAAGGAAGAAATAAAATGCACAGTCATTTTGGTATGAAAACCTATCTTACAATACAGGAAAGTGGGGGATAAGGGGATAAGCAAGGTGGGGGAGAGGATGGAAGGGAGGGCAATGGGAGGAGCGAGCAATTTGAAGTCAACACTCTTGGGGAGGGATAGGATCAAAAGAGAGAATAGAAGCAATGGGGGGCAGGATAAGATGGAGGGAAATATAGTTAGTCTTACACAACACGACTATTATGGAAGTCATCTGCAAAACTACACAGATACGGCCTGTATTGAATGGCTTGCCCTTCCAAAGGGAAGGGATGGGGAGGGAGGAATCAAGAGAAGTTGGAACTCAAAGTTTTAGGAACAACTGTCGAGTTCTGTTCTTGCTACTAGGAAATAAGAAATACAGGTAAAGGGGTATAGAAAGTTATCTGGCCCTACAGGACAAAAGAGAAGATGTGGACAAGGGAAGGGAGGGATGATAGAAGAGAGAGCAGATTGGTGATAGGGGCAATTAGAATGCTTGGTGTTTTGGGGTGGGGAGAGGGGACATATGGGGAGAAAATATGGAACCCAAAATTATGTGAAAATGAATGTTAAAAGTTAAATGAATTAATTTAAAAAAGAAAAAAGAAAAAACTTTCATAAAATAAATAGCTTGTAAATTCTAAAAAAGCACCAGATAATATTCAATAATCATTTGTTTGTAATCAAATATGCATATACATGCACTTATTACTTTTGTTTTTGTCAAGATTTGTGATTTCATCAGGCTAGAGATATCAATGAGAAGCTCTAGATAGACAGATAGATATTAGAGGTAGAGATATATAGATGCATACATACACGTACAAAAATATATTTGATATGTATCTTAACTGATTTCAATGACCTATAGCCCAGACAGCCTAGACTCAGTACTAGGGGGGCTCCTTCATAATCATAATCTTTCCTTATGACCCAATCCATGTTTTCCTTAGAAAGATCAAAATCTAACATGTCTAAGTCTCCACACAAAATAAAAAGGGCTCTCAACTTCTACTCAAACAATCTGGCTAATAAGATACTGAATAGGACAATTTCCTCTGCCTCCCTAAACACACACACACATACACACACACACACACACACACACACACAGTATACTCAAGTTTATTAACATTTAAAATAACTTCATTTCCCTCAGATCTATGAGCCTCTTCTCCTCATACAATAGTCCAGGTATATAGCACAACTCTGGGTGGCCAACAAAGACAAGGGGAAGAAGGGTTACTAAATAGTCAATCAACAGTCAAGTGGTAGACTCTACTTCCCAAGGTCCTCCATATTTACAGCATGACACTGGATAAGTATCTATAATATACACATACTTTCTCTCAATAGGAGAAAGTATTCATATATCTTTAGTGTCAATCCCCTTCCCTGGGCCTTCATACACAGCCCACCCAGTCACAGGATTAATGGAAAATAAAGAGTTCCTCCATGGTTCTATTACTTGCTTCTCCTTGATTCTGGTTCCTATTAAATCTAAGTGCTCCTCACTTTGATTCTTTTCATCTATTTCTAGTCCTTTAAGGTACACAGTCTCTTTATAGACATAATTTCCTAATGGACATAACTCCCTGGAAGGGTCATATGAAGATCTCCTTTTAGACAACAAAATACATTTGTGTTTAAACATCCAAGTTTCCTACTTTCATGCTGTTCCTCATAACCAACTAGTTCCAAATTATCAATCAATCATCATCAAGGTGGTATAAAAGAGGCATATAAGAGGGTCCATATCTCATCAAGGAAATATGACACCTGAATTAGGATGCATCCTCCATGTCAAAACAAAGGATAATATCAACTTTTACACATTGTGTGGATGGATATCATCAGTGCCAGATTAATGTTTTTCTCAGTAATGAGGACTGAAGACAATTTCTGACCATAACCTCTACATAATTTAAAACAACCCATGATATAACAATAGAAAAATGTGTAGGTATATATGTGTGTGTATGTACATGTCAATGTTTATAATTACCTTCATCAAAATTATTATTGAAATAAAAATTATTAATTCTTTTCCAGAAAACAGCTTTCTGAGTAACACTGGGAAATGTATAAAAACTAATATATTTTAAATTAAAATGTTAAAAATTATACCAAATTGTCCATTTACCACCCTATAATTCTCTTCCGGGAAGAGCAGAAATATGGAGGACAATGCAATAGCTTATTCTGATTTCTGCTTCTTATAAATATGAATATGAAAACAGTAGCTAATATGTGAGCAGATTGAATGAGCCTAATTTATTCTGATTAATCAGGACTTATTATCAATGCCTTACAAAAACTCTCAATCATATTTCTACGAAAAATATGAGTAGAGTAATTCTCACTCATTGTCTTATTAGAATAAATAACATTTAAAAGACAAAACAACTTACAAATTGAAAGCTAGGAAACTCATTCAGCATACCAAGAAGTTTTGGGCTGTCATTTGCTCATTCTCAGTTCTACCTTAAGTCTTTCTCTATCCTGATGACTGTAACAAATCAAGTATCACCTGTGCCACCTTTATGTCATAGTTACAATCTTTTTTTCTAATTCTGTTTGCCACATTCCAAGGATTTATATTCAATCTCTTATTTTAATGCTTTAGTATATTCTTCCTGCATAAGGACAAGATGGTATGCCAATGTAGGATGGATCCTTTTATAGCCATTTCCTTCCACTACTGAGAGTTTTGCTTTACTGCCTTGAAAATATCACTGTGTAGAAAAAGATGGTTTCAGGGTCCTTATCAAAATTCCACTATTTTTACAGGATTATTTACTGGTCTTCCAGAATACACCAGCCAAAGGCTTCAATTAGCATGAGGAAACAGCTTGGTGTTGCGGGTTTCCTGTATATCTCATAACAATAGTTTTGCTCTCAACTCCCTTGTTGGTTTCTTGTAAAATTCCAGATTTATTTTTTAAAAGTTGTATTTTTCCTCTCCTCATTTGAAATACTTAATGACATCTAGCTTATATTTCTGATTTTATTTTTACCATATGTTCCTAGTCACTTGTTCAAGTCTACATCTGCTGATTATCTGGTACAGTATGTCTTCAGTATCAACTACAAAACAATGATAGTTTAAGCCTTAAATAATTATACTCCACCATGGCTGTCAAATCAACTTCTGTTTCAAATTCCAAAGGGTAGTAGCCCTGTTAATTCTTCAGTTTTGTTCTTGGAAAACAGTAAAACTTCATCTGTCAAGCCATTTGTGCAAATGTAAGCAAAGCTTCAACTTCACTTAATGGCAGAAATAGGAATTTCTGTGCCCTAGCTGGTCAAGTTTGGGAAACTATCATCTTAGCTCAGAAGTCATATACCCTGTGACTGTTCAACAGCACAAATGCTGGAAGAAAGGGCAAAGGTAGTGACTGTGAAAAACTGAAGTACATTTACAATAACAGCATGCAGTCCCAACAAGTGAGAAAATTAGAAGCAGATGCCTCCCAGTCACTGAGAGGGAGGTGTTGAAATCCAACCCCAGTGACCTACAGTCACTCTACTCTACTGCTGCTTCACCACTAATGACTAAACTGTCCTGATCTTAGCAGTCATTGGATACCACTGGGGATAAACTACAGCTAAGACTCACTATTGATTTCCTGACCTTGAAAAAAAAACTACTATACTTGGGTCTTTGTCTTCTTTAGATCAAAATGAATCAAAAGAACTCATATACTTAATTGCATTTTTTCAAAAAATGTCTATTTCTCAAAAAATTAATTATAATTATACATTGTCAAAACAACCTCACAGATCTCAAAAGCCTAATTCATAAACACCCAAATCAATAGTACACTCAACAGCTAAATCAGTTTCCCTACTTAAGCCCGCTGGAAGTATTGGGATAATTAAATGATATGATATAGCTAGGTAGATCTGGATAGATATACTTTTTCAATTGTAAAACATCGAAGTAATTCTTGATGTCAAATTGTATTTAGGAGGGAAATTTAGGAGTTCAAGTAGTCCAAGGGAGGGTGACCAAAGTAGATATGGGACTTGAAATCATGTCATAAAAGTACTGGTTGAAGAAAATGAGGATATTTAAGCCAAAGAAAAAAAGACTTATGAATCATATTATCTTTAACTATTTAAACTGCTCTTTTATGTAAAAAGAATTAGATTTATTCTGCTTTACTTGGAGGCCATAATCAGAATCAGAAGTTCTATGAGTCCTCTCAGTAAAAGTGGAGGTGTTTTCTTGACATGACATGAAAATGGAATGCACTGCTTTGATAAAGAGTGAGCTCCCTAATAAGAGAAGTATTGAAGCAGTAGCTAGAAATCTATTTGTCAGCAATGTCCAAGAGGGGAGTCATGTTTCAGGTAAGGGTTGGACTATATGATCACTAAGGTTTGCTTCAATTCCAAGGTTCTAGGATTCACAAATATTCACAAAATATCCAAAAGGGCCATGAATTTGAGCTTTCCTAGATTTGGCAAAGGAAACTACTACACAAAGATTTATTATTAAAACTAGACACAATGATCTCTAGTGGTAACTATATTTCCTCCCCCCTGATAATGTCAGGGGAAAGTTAGTTTTCCCTATGAATCCACCACATATATATATATATATATATATATATATATATATATATATATATATATATATATATATATATATATATATATATATATATATATATATATATATGGAGATACCATGTCCCAAAAAAAATTGTTTATGATAAGGCCCCCAATAAGAGATAAGTGTACAGGTTTTAATCATAACTGGGCAAACTTCTATGAGCTCAAATAAGAGACTATAGCTCAAACAAAGCACTTCAGAGAAAAGGCTCCCACATCTACACTAGTATTTGAGCTATACAGAAGAACTCTGACTTTTAACAAGATGGAAACTCAAACCTTTTGCTTCAGAAGATGGCATCTGTGGCAAAGGTATGCTTCCTTTGACAAAGGGCTATTAATCTAGAGCACAATAGCTACCTTCCATTTGGGTAGAGGGCCACAAGGGAAACAATGATGGGAAAACAACAGAATCAACAAAGGAGAAATGAAGCCTATTTACATGTTGAGAATCATGGAAAACCTTAAGAAGAACCCTGCCACGTGAGGCTCTGTGAGTTAGAGACCATTAACTTCCATAAGTTCTGCCAAATGATCCATTTGTTTTCTGCAATCAGCTCCCTTTCTTTTCTTGTTTTCTTTCCCTCTTTCTTTTTAATTTTGTGAACTATGTGATTACAAAAGAAACAGATCACTGGGCAGAATAGCTAGCTAGGAGGTATAATGAGTAGAGGGTTGGATGTGGTATGAAGATGACATAAATTATAATTTTGCTTATACCAGTGATATGGTATTTAACCACATCCAGCCTCTTAAGGAAGTCCATCCCATTTCTGGATAGTTATAATTCGTTGCAAGTTTTTTTTTCCCTAACATAAAGCCCAAATATGCCTCTTTGTCACTTTCACCTATTACTCCTAGTTCTGTCTTATGGCACCAAATAATATAAACTCAATCCCTCTTTCTCTGGAGAGTCCTCCATACACTTGAAGACAGTTATGATGTCCCTACTGAGTCTCGCTTTGCTTCTGTAGGCTAAGCATCCCTAGTTCCTCAACTAAATTCTCATGTGACATAGATTCCAGGCTTCCCCCAGACCGTTTGCCCTTCTCTGGAAATTTTCCAGCTCGTGCATGTTCTTGTCAAATTGCGATATACAGAACTGAGCACAATATACCAGAGGAGGTCTGACAAGGATGAAATTCAAGATCATATTAGCTCTCTTAGCTGCTACATTCGACTTATGACTCTTAAGAAGCTTATAGTCCACTAAAATTCCCAGAACGTTTTAAGAATAACGGCAGACTGTCTATGTCTCTCCCATCTTATACTTGTGAAGCTAGTTTTTTTTTTTTTTTATAACCAAGCTTAAGGCTTTATATCCATCTCTACTGAATTTCATTATTTTGGCAGTTACATGCAGAATGGACCAGAGAGGGGGAGAAATGTATGAAAAAGGGAGACTAAATAGAAGGATAATGCAATAGTCCAGGTGAGAAATGATAAAGCTTGTATATCTGGAAGATGATAATGAAATTAATTTATAAATTATATTAATATAATAACTTTTACATGTGTGCAATGTCTTTTTAATGAATGCCATACTTATTTTAACATTTAAAGGTATCAAGCTTGAGCAACCCCAGCTATGCCTTGCTAGTTAATCTTCAAAAAGTACTGAAGAGGAAAAAAAAAATGTTTCCACTTAGTGGGCAACTTTCTTATGATGAGTAATTTGATTACATATTTCTGCAATTATTACTTAAAGACAAAAAAGGCATTTTAAATATGTATACATAAATACATATATATGTGTATGTGTGTAACTTTTTCCTCCCAATTCTGCTCTTCACCACTGGTCTTCAAAACTGTGCCATGACTGCCATCTCAGAACCTTCCTTAGCTCTTTGTAGTTGATATATAGGAAAATCCAATTCTGCAGCCTTCTCACTCTTGAACATCCCTCTGCTAAGCCTGTCCCTTTCTATCATTGGCATGTTTGTCATGGGACCTCCATTTTGTAGAGGGACCCAGGATGTCCTGCCTTCATTCATCCCCTGACTCTGCTCCTGAATTGTGGACTTCAAACCCAAGCCCTGACGCTAGGTACCCTCATTCTCTATTCTCCTCCCCTACTTTTCAGATTTCTGTTGCTTGCTGTCTTCACTGATTATAATGTAAGTTCCTTGAGGATTTTTTTTCCTTCTATTAATACCCTTGGCACTTAACTCAGGCAGTGGAAGTTAGTAAATACTTAATAAATAATTGGAATAGGAAATGAGGTTACAAAAGAATCTCTTTATGAAGATGACATGATGATATTCTTAGAAAATCCCAAAGACTCAACTAAAAAGTTAGTTAAAACAATTAACAATCTTAGCAAAGTAGCAGTTCATAAAAATAAATCCACATAAATCATCAGCATTCCTATATATCACAAACAAAACTCTGCAAGGAGATAGTAAAAATGCCCCATTTAAAATAATTGAATAGCATAAAATATCTGGGAGTACACCAGCCAAAACAAACTCAGGAACTATACAAAAATTATTTTAAAAAAACTTTTTTTAAACAAATAAAATCTGACTTAAATAACTGGAGAAAGTAATTTTTCAAGGGTAGACAAGGTTAATGTAATAAAAATGGAGATTTTACTAAACCTAATTTATATATTCAATGCCATCCTTATTAAATGATCAAAAAATTATTTTACTAAATTAGAAAAAATAAAAATAAAATTCATTGGGTGTATTAGCAAGCACCCTGGCATACACCAGAGGGCCTGCTGTATGGGTTCTTAGATCTGCTTTTCTAAAAGAAAAGTAACTTTTGAGAGGTCAGCAATCTAATTTAATCAAACACATACATCATTCACTTAGTTCAGGGAAAAAGTCAGCACTGTGAACTTCAGAGAAAATACAAACAGAAAAATAAAGAGCAACAGACAGGGCTTCCAACTGTCTGACCATAAGCAATCTCACATCATAGATCAACAGACAGATCTAACTGTCTGACATAGTTACATAGTTACCAGAGAAGTACTAACATATGATTTTCAAAGCCAAGGGACTGGGTAGCAGCTACCCAAGGTTCATCTGGCCAAATAAACACTTCCAATGAGTAAGCTCCAAAACAAAACTTCACCTCTGAGTATATATACACTTTTCAGAGCCAGAGCGCATCACAACCCTTGAGAACCAAATTAACAAAAGGTGTGGGTCTTCCTATAAAACAAATCTCCCCTAATCAAACTTACCTTAATGGGGAGTCCCATTATTGGGTGGGAGAGCTCTTTAACTCTCATAATTAACATTACATTTGGAAAAATAAAAAGTCAAAAATACCAAAGGAAATAACAAAAAAGGTATAAAGAAAGGAAGCTTAGCGGTAGATCTTGAACTGTATTATAAGGCAGTAATTATCAAAACTGGTACTGGCTAAGAAACAGCATTCAGTAGACATACAATTTACAACAGCAAATATAATAACATTGTATTTGACAAGTGTGATGACTTAAGATATTGGGAAAAGAATTCATTACTGGATAAAATTGTTGGGGAAAATGGTATGGAAGAAATGGCATGGACCAATATTTCACAACATTTACCAAAATAAGGTCAAAATGGACACATGACCCAGATACAAAGAGATATTTTACAAGAAAATTAAAAGAACATATAACATATTACTTACCAGACTTATAGACAGATAAACAATTTATGAATAAATAAGAGATAGAAAAATTAGGTGTTATGGCAATTAAAATAATTTTCAGTTTCTGGGTAATTTGAACATTTTGTTAATAAAACTAGCATGTTATTAATTAAAGGATAGTCATTTGGCCATCTTTCTTAGACCAAAAGGCCCCTAGTGGTGGTGGGTTCACAGTTTACATGCCTTTCAAAGAACAGGTGTTCCTAAGGAGTACCAATCAACTCTGACTGGTTAACACAATAGGAGACGGGATATATTAAAATGAGGGTCTTTGGAGTCCTATATTTGGATCACCCAAATCTTGACTTATCAATTTCCATATTACCAGTTTTGAAAGAAAGAAAGATTCAACACTTTCCCAGACCTGTCTGAGCAGGAATACACCCAGGCCAAACTTAAAATTTCTTTGATTGTCTGATTAGATCTTGGTCTAGGTAAATCTTTAAGAGAGACTTCCCACACTGGTTGGTTTCTGATTGAAAAAGTAAAAAAGGGGAAAAAAATCTTTGTCCTAATATGATAATTAGTTATCAAATATGAGAATAATATTAATTTCTCACAGTGTAAAGCAGATTTCAATTACATTAAATCAAAAAGGTTTTACACAAATAAAACAATTGTAGCCAAAAGGAAAGCAGAAAATTGGGGGAAAATTTTTACAGATGGCTTATCAGATAAAGGTCTCATATCTGAAATATATAAAGAACTTTGTCAAATATATAAGAACACAAGTCATCCCCAATTGATAAACTGTCAAGGGATATGAACAAGCAGTTTTCCAATAAAGAAATCAAAACAATTTATAGTCATATAAAAATCCTCTAAGTCATTATTGATTAGAGAAATGCAGATCCAAACCTTGAGATAATTGTTTTACACCTACCAGACTGGCTGCAATGATAGAAGAAGAAAGTGATAAATGTTAGAGAGGATGTGAAAAAAGGTGGGATGCGAATCATTGTTGGTGGAATTGTGAAATGATCCAACCATTCTGGAGAACAAACTGGAATTATGCCCAAAGAATTATTAAACTACCTATACCCTTTGACCCAGCAATATCATTACTTGGTCTATTTCCAAGATGAATAGGGAAAAGGGGAAAAGACCTACATGTTCTAGAACGTTTATAGCAGCTCTCTTTGTGGAGGCAAAGAACTAGAAATTGCAGATGTCCATCAATTGGAGAATGGCTGAATAAGTTGTAATATATGACTGATGTAATGCTGCTGTGCTGTAAGAAATAATGAGCTCAGTGATCTTAGAAAAACATGGAAAGATTTGCACGAAATAATGAAGAGCAAAGTGAGCAGAACCAAGAGAACACTGTACATAGTAGCAGTGATACTGTGTTAAGAATGACTTTGAACAAATAAGT
The DNA here is from genome assembly GCF_028372415.1 of Notamacropus eugenii. Classification (NCBI taxonomy): domain Eukaryota; kingdom Metazoa; phylum Chordata; class Mammalia; order Diprotodontia; family Macropodidae; genus Notamacropus; species Notamacropus eugenii. The sequence continues at coordinate 364,538,238 of NC_092876.1, read as the reverse complement.
TATTTTGTCTATTACAAGTACCCAAATTAACTATAAAGAACATATGAAGAACGAGGCTATGTATGTATATAGGTATATATACATATATGTACGTGTGTATATATGTATAGAGATATTTCATATATAAAATGTATATTTATATATACACATGTATATATGTATACATATATATAAATGTGTGTGTATACACACACACACACACTTATTTGTGTCTAATGGTAGCCATCTCTAAGGTGAGGGAAGAAAAGAAATTTATATGATAATTTTGTTGTCTATTTGAAAGGAATAGCAAATTATGCATAGTAGATTTGCAGTTTCATGTGCAATCATCCTTTTTATTGTACTGTTATAGAAATGCTTGTTTTATTCCATAAATTAAAAATAAAATAAAATTTCCTTCCTTCCTTCTAGCAGCACCAACAGTGTATCAATGAGTATGAACAATTTAAGCCACTTTTCTAAGAAAATTCCAAAATCTTTCAAATAGGATTTCCCACAGAAACAATGCTATAAAGGATCATTAGGTTCCATAGTATAATGAGTACTATCCTTCAGCTGTATCATTAGTTTAATAGACTTCTGTTCTTTGCTAGCCTGGGAATACTGTAACCACCTTTTATAGTACTATTTCTATGGCAAAATGTATCCTTGGTTCTAACAAACCAACTTGCAAATAAACTTTTGGAACACAAGCCATTTTTACAATGAGAACTGACTGCACAGTAACAAAACTACATCCTCCATGTGACCATCATCTGCGAAAACATTATGTTTTCCTTGTTGAAGTAGATGGGATTTCATGATTAGAACCTAATACAGAATTCATTGAGTGCTCATTGAATATGCTTCCAACACTCCAACTTGTGCTTTCATCCAAATTATCTTCCTGAATGAAATGTAAGTAAGCACATTAGAGTGGCCCTAACTTATGAGGTAGCATATGAGAGGGAAGGAGGGAAGTTTATACATACACAAACCTGTCTTGGACTGCCTTGGAGCAAAAACATATGGTAATTATTACATAGACACAACTTTCTTCCCTACTTATCCTAAGGGAAGGCCTCCTTAGAGGAAACTTCACATAAACTGAAGCTGAGACAAGATGAATTAGCTGTTTTGAAGTTACATTCCCCCAACCTAGTGAAAGATTGGTTTTGTTGACCAAAATGGAACTATTTGACCAAAACCCCTAAATTTTGAGTTTATATGACTGACCCAACCAACCAAAAAAAAAAATCACTTTTTATTCACATTTCTCTCATTATTCCTCTCTCCAAAACGTATGTAGAAATCTCCTCTTTCCCACCACCAGGAGCACTGGTATGACCTCCTACAAATGGCAGCAAGAACATGTGCTCTTTGGGTGAGCCTCAGCCTGGACTTTTGGCTTCTTCATGTGCTCGAGATCGTGTGTGTGTGTGTGTGTGTGAGAGAGAGAGAGAGAGAGAGAGAGAGAGAGAGAGAGAGAGAGAGAGAGAGAGAGAGAGAGAGAACTGAACTTTTCAGAAGTGATTGCCTCAGGAGCTAAAGAATCCCTAGTTTCCCCAGATGGCACTAAGAATACTTCAGAAAACATCCCCTGAAACTACTACATTTGTAGGAGGAAAAGACAACCACGGAGGGAAAGGGGGAAAGACTGAAGCCAAGTCAGGTTGACCAAATGAGTTTTACATCGAGGGAGCTATTAGAAGTGCAGGTTACTAAGGTGAAGGTTAAATTCCCATTCTTACAAAATATCTCATGTTTTGATCGTTGAAAAATACACCTACAAAGAGAATATTACAGGTGTTTGGATTTATGTTTCATATAACAACAAACTGGTTCTGTGTCCAGGTGAGGCAAGGGCATTTGTGAATCTTTATCAATGTTCTTTTATAGGAGTCTTTTTTGCTTTAGCTCAGGTGTAGTGGTATGGTGCTAGTCTGTGTTCATGAGATGGTAATTGGCATTCTCTAGGCTATTCTCCCAGGGCAACAGTTCTACAAGTGTGGTCTAGTAGGACCTTTTCAGGGAATCTTTTTATTTTATTTTCTTGACTAGGTAAAGAGGCCATTTTCTGCCTCATTTCTTATTAAGCCTTAATCACTGAATGGGTGTTGCCTCAGTCAAACTGAGACCTTTTAGAGACCTTATCTTGAAAAGGTCAAGGCTCCCCACTGTATTCTGGGCCATCTCCAGTTGTACTGATCTGGATCTGGCTGCTGGACCCAGATGGCTCAGTAGGAGAACATGAGGCTGGTGACTTTGCACAACCCTCAGTCACTTAAACCCAATTCATTTGTATGTCATGGCATTACCTCCCTGATGTCATGGTCTTCTTCGAGAAGGAAGGATAAGCAACAACAACAGGGAGTCTACTAGGTCAAAACTGTTTTTATAATGATATTAAAAGTTTAATTTCTAATAGAGTAATTATGAATAGATATAACTCACAGAAACCAAAGGTCTTTGGGAAGTCTTCAATAATTTTTAGGCATGTAAAAGGGTCCTAAGTTCAAAAGGTTTGAGACTTCCTGCTCTAGGGTATGACTTTTTCTTTAGTTATTCACTCCTTCTTCCAGGGGAGGAAGAGAGGAATCTCTTTCAAAAATAGTGGGAAAGAATGTGTCAATGCACCTGCCCAGGGTGCTTTGGAGCTAAATTTTCAGTATGAGCCTTGGGAATTGGCATATGCTACAAGGCAGAGTTTGAATTCTAATAATTATCTAGACTTAATAAAATGATGGAGAAAAATGTTAATAATGCCAGTTAAATTTACAAGTGAGTCGCACATCTTCAGTTTCTTCGGAGAGCTGGTTGTTAAACTTACCAATACAGCCCTGGTCCTGCCCTCCAAGGCCATCTGGGTAGGCAGAGATAGCCTCTGACACCCTAAATTGCTGAGTAATTCATTGCCTAGAAATAGAGGTCCCAGTTTAAGTCTCTTTGCCCTGGGAAGTTGTAAATATGAATCAATAATTCTCTTCTGTTCTCTCCCAAACCTCAGCCAGGAAAAATAGTGGTCTGGCATAGTGCCATAATTTTAAATTTTCTGTCTTTCTCCCTCTCTGTCTCTGTATGTCTCTGTCTCTGTCTCTCCCTCTCTTTTTCTCTCTCTTTCTTCCCTCTTCCACGTACTTCACATTGCATCCAGATAGTGACCCAGGAAGGCTGACAATGTTTATAGGGGAAAGTGAAAATCAAGTTTTAAAAGACTAAGAGGCAAATGTCCTTTTGAGAGAGCTTCAGAGAAAGGGAAGGAGTGCTAAGAGAAATCACCTGCTCCAATCAGAAGAAACCATATGGTTTCAGCACACTGATGGTCCTGGCATACAGGATTCCCTCCATCAATATACAGAAGTGTATATTCTGGTTTTGGCTGCTCGAGTCTTATGTGATTTCCTGCCCTCTTTCCACAAAGCCAGATTTTCAGTCTTCTCTCAAAAAGCTTCCCTTTGCAAGGCAGTGCAGTTGTCAGCATTCTTAGCAATGCCACAACAGCATGACAGCATTTCTTTTGTGAACGGCCTGCAGTCAGGAAGAACTCTTCCAGAGTTCAAATATAGCCTTAGACACTTACTAGCTGACCCTGAGTAAATCACTTAACCCCATTTGCCTCATTTTCCTCATCTATAACATGAGCTGGAGAAGGAAATGGCAAACCACTCCAGTATTGTTGCCAAGAAAATCCCAAACGGGGTATGAAGAGTCAGACATGTGAGCACCTGAACAACAATAACTTCTTTAGTGTAAAGAAATAGTTACCTTTTACCTGATCAGCATTGTGCATTGAGTAACTTTTTACTCCCTCTTTGGGGAAGACTCCAAAAAGTCAACAAATCTTTGTTAAAGATTAAGTACCAGCCAATCACTGAGGACACAAAGAAAGACAAAAACAGTGCCAGCCCTTAAGAATATTCTAATGGAAGTGACAATCTGCAAATAACTATACAAATACAAGATATATACAGGGTAAATTAGAAGTTATTTTAAAAGGAAAAGTACTAGGGACAAGGGCGTGGAGGAGACCAGAAAAGGATTTGAACTGGGTCTTTATGTTTTCCAATTCAATTTATTTCAACATTTATTAAATGCCTGAACTGAGTCTTGAAGGCAGCCAGAGAAGCTAGGAAGCATTTAATCCTGGAGGTAAGAGGGAGCCACCATTGTTTATTTAGTAGGGCGAGGTAACATGCTTAGATATGTGATTTAGGAAGATCATTTTGGCAGCTGAGCAGAGAACGGATTGACGGGAAGTAATATGTTTTGTACAATTCTATAAATTATGCTGTCAGTAATTTTTTTTACTCAGCCTAATCATGAATACTGAATATTTCTCCAATTGTTTAGTTATTCACTTATGTCTATAAGCATTTTTTAATAGTTGGCTATATGTAAGTTCTTTATTTCTCTTAGTTAATTTCCAAGAGTTTTATCTTTGCTGTCAATATGCTAAATGGCATTTCACTTTACATTACATTTTCTCATTTTTTTATATAAAAAATTATGGTTCTTTTGTGGGGTTGTCTTATATACTTCCATACCATCAATATTGTTTATTATTTTGCCTTTTGTTGATTGTCTTGTGTTTTCTAAATAAGTCATCATATAATCTGCAAATTGGGATATTTTAACTTACTTTCTAACCAATTCTGATTCCTTTTAATATATATTTCTTGTCTTATTGCTATTTCTAACACATCAAGAATTATTGTCAAATAATAATATGGGAGTGTGCAGCCTTTTTTAACCAGTTTTAAGTAGAAATGGGGTTATGATTTCTTTGACACATATAATACCACTTCATGTTTAAATATTTTGTATTTTTATGAAAAATCTTTATTCTTATGTTTTATTAATATAAATTTGTTTTTCTGCATCTATGGAAAGAACACATTGTTTTTTATTGTCAATATGATTTACTACATTATTCGTTTTTAAAATATTGAACTATTTCTCATTCTTAATATAAATCCTACTTGATATAAATGAACAATTTCATTGGTGGTGACAATATTCAGTATTTTGCATCAATATTTTTAATGATATTAATCTATGAGTTTCTTTCTCCATCTTATACTTCCCTTGTTTGGGGACCACAACCACATATATCTTTTAAAAAGAATATGACAGAACACATTTTTAAAAAAGGATGACATAGTATGAAGATGTTTTGTTCTCTGAATTTTTGATGAAATTACCTCATGAATCTATCTGGCAGTTTGTCCATGACATTATCTCTTTTTTTTTGATATTCATTTACTTATATCATGCATTTACTACTTTGTCAATCTGGGTATTTTATTTTCTGTGGTAATTTATTAATTTCTTTTAAATTCCTAATTGACATATAGTTGTATTAAAATCCTAATAATTTTTATTATTTTTTAAATGTAGTTTGTTCATTCTGAATTTTATTTTGGTGATTTAGTTTTTCTCTCTCCTCTTTTTGGTTCAGGTAATGTTTTTTCCTAAAATTATTAGCATTTTTAAAAAATCAGTTCTATGTTTTCTTTGCTAATTCAATGGTCCTTTTTTCATTTTGTTCTTTCATGCTTTGACCTCAATCATGGTCTCTTTTTGTTTTTAACGCATTAATTTGCTGGGGGGGGTTCATTTTAAAAAGAAATTAAGCTCATTTATTTTGTTTTTCTTTTATCATTGTAGTTGCTGAAAAGGGTCCCATTAGAATTATGTTCATTTTTTCTTTGTTTCATGAGTTGTCATGCTCAGAGAATTCATTACCAAATGACCAGCCAGCTGTTGATGTGACTCTTTATACTCAGCAAGTCTGAAACTTTGAAAAAACAGTCAAGGTACATCTCTAGAAATGTCCCTGAAGCCTTTCTAGCATAACAGAACCTGCCAGAGCTCATGGTCCGTTGTCATAGCTTTTGAGGACCCAGGGCTGTCTCCATGCCATGATGAATTATCAGAAGAGATTTTGTGGAATACTCAATGCTAGCCAAACTGGACCACTAAGTGTTGCCTGGGTTTTGATTTGTCCTCCCCAGATCTGTGTAGCCATACAGGTCCTGGAAACACTGCCTTCTCCAATGACTGAAATCTTTCTTACCCTTCAGGATGCAGGTCAAGTATTGCCTTTTCTATCCAATTTTCTCTGATCAACCTAACTCAAAGTAAACTTTACCCTCTTATCTCTTAGGGCACTTTGTCTGGACCTTTTCTTCGTGACCGTTACATTCTAGCATGTACCAGAATGATTTATATATATATGCCTTTTCTTGTAGAGAGTAAGGATTGTGCCTTTTCTAATCCCTGTCTCTAGCCAGGCTCTGGATATTGGAGGTGTTTTTTAAAATGTTCATTGAACTAAACTGAATTGAAGTATATATTGTGTACATGCCCTGTAAAATGCTTACTACAATTTTTTTTCCTTCCTCCTCCCTCAACTTCCTTGAGATGCCTCGTATTCTTGGCATCTCATTTTCAAGGAGTTATACTGTACTCTCTACTTCATCCCTACTGCTCCATCTTATTTTAGCTAGAATTGAACAAATTGTGTTTCATGTTAGCAGTTTTTACTCTTATTTGTTACCATTTAAAATTGACTATTTAGAACATCTGTTGAGCAGTTTGGGAAACAGATTTTGGAAAAAGAACTGGTGACATAATTTGATGATGTATACACAGTCATTGAGAAGTCAAATCCCAAATTCCACACAAATACTGTTTTTTTCTGACACTGTGTGTGCTTCTACTTTCCCTTTTATGTTAGTAAATGATTTTTCTTCATGAAACACTAAAGAAAAATGGCAATCACTGGAAAGTCTGTTAGCTTCCTTTTCTTTTTAATGACCATTAGCCCTCTTTTCTCTGAGATCAGAATTAACTACATGCTTTTTTTTCTTCAGATTTATGGGGTCGTTTATTTTTCAAAAGTAATGTTCCTAGATACGTTATTCTAATAGACTAACATGTGAACATGTCTCTGTGCAGGAAAACTAATGCTAAGCTCATCACCTAGCCATTATGAATGTACATTAGTCCTCTTAAAGTATAGTACTCAACTTCAAAAAAGGTTAGGTGGATGCGTTAGCTTGACTGGGTACATTCTAAGATCCTTCATTTATTTGTGCCTTCATTCATCCATTAGTTCACTGATTCAAACAAACACTCATTGTTAGGTATCATGGGGGTGGTGTTTGTTCCTGAAAGATTCTATACATAGTCTCTGGATTCAAGGAGCTTACAATGTAGCTCGGGGCAGTACATTGCCACAAATATTACATACAAAACCATGAATATATGCTTTGAGTGTCAAGTGAAAGATATAGAGAAGAGTGCTATAAATTCAATAAGCATCTATTAAGCACTCACTATGTGCTAGGCTCTGTATTATAAGCATTTAGAAGGAGAATGAGAGGTACATGTAAGAGCATTATAGGAGTAATAAAGGCAGGATTCTGATGGAGCCTTGAAAGGGAAGCAGGGTTTCTGTAGTTACAGAGCTGCAGGAAGGGTCTAGGGTAGAGGTTCTTAATCTTTTTTTGTGTCATGGACCCCTTTGGCAGGCTAATGGAGCCTACAGATTTTTTTCATTGAACAATGTTTCTAAATACATAAAAGATATAGGATGATAAAGGAAATTATATTTATTGAAAAAGCTATTTTTTAAGTTCACAGATACCAGTTTAGGAAATCCCTCAATAGAAGGAGGAGGAAGTAGAAAAGTACAAAGATAAGGGGATGAGAATCCAGAGTAGACCCTTCCGCGCATCTAACATAGGTAAGTATATATTAAATGATTGCCAAACAAGACTACAGCTCTTCTCAGAGTCAGAGAAACTCAGTTAGTTGTAACGTACCTCAAAGGTTGCCCAATTCACTATATGCTTAAATAAAAATCTCTTCTACAACATTCTCAATAAGCAAGCATCCAATATATACTAGAAAACCTCAAATATTGCAAAACTAGTATCTTAAAACAGTCCTATCTGCTTTTGAACAATTTTTGAACATGCAGTTGAAAGACTTCTCTTAGCAAGTGATAGTCCTTACTTCTGGTTCTGCCATCTGGGCCCAGACAGCCCAAGTCAATCCCTCTCTCACATGATAAACAGAGATACTATGTCTCCCCTAAGATATTTGTAGGGGGCAGCTAAGTAGCCCAGTAGGTAGGCCTGGAATCAGGAACACCTAAGCAAGTCACTTAACCCATTTGCCTTATTCCATCAGAGAAGGACATGGCAAACCACTCCAGTATCTTTGTCAAGAAAACCCTATGGACAGTATAGTCCATGAGACCACAAAGACTTAGACATTACAAAATAACAACAAAATGATAACTTCTTTAAGGCAAATACACCACATTCCTTCAAGTAATGTTTGTATGGAATAGTTTCAAGGCTTCTGATTGAATCATCTTGGTTATTTTGCTTTGGATATTCCTCAGTTTCCTAGTGACCTTATTAAGATATGATATCTAAAACTGAACACAGTGCTCCAGATGAGGTCAGACAAGAAAAAGAATACAGCGAGATTATCATCTTCTTTGGGTCATTATACTTCTACTAATGCAACCTAGGCTACATTCTCTGTTTGACTCACATTTTAATCAGTGATTCAAATAGAGATTGAAGTCCACTAAAACACTAAAGAAATTTTTCTCAAAGATTATTTGGTGAACACAAGTACAGAACTGAGGGCAAGAGGAATTAAGTGATTTGCTCAGTCATACAGCCAGTAAATGGCAAAGCATGGAACTGAAAAAAGTTCCTTTGAATTTAAAATTATTATTTTTTTCCACTAAAACAGGATACCTCCTTTAGGATCCTGATTCCATTGTCTAATGTGGAAGTTATCCCTTCCTGGTTTATATCATTGGCCAATTTAATAAGTCTGTGCCTTCATCCAAATACCTGATAAAATGTTTGACAAAAATGTTGAATGGCATGGGGCTAACAGCCCATTCCCAGGGTACTCCATTAGTAAAAATAATTGATATTAATATAACACTTTACAGTTTTAAAATGCTTTACCCATGTTACTTCATTTAAGCTTCACAATAACCCTGTTAAGCAAGTACTGCTGGCATTTTTATCCCTATTTCTACACTGAGAAAACTGAAGCAAAGAAAAATTAAATCACACAGTTGATAAATGACAGTTAAGAGTTTCAACCCAGGTCTTCTAACTTCAAACCCAGTGTTTCTTCACTCTGTCATGCTTTCTACACACTGACCTTGTGCCCTTCATCATGACTCTTTGGGTTAGATCATTCATTTCCAAATCCATTTATCTATATTGTCATCTTAAATATATCCATCTTGACCACAAAGGTATCATGAAAGACTTTGTTAAATGTCTAACTAAAATTTAGGTGCAATATGTCTTTGGCCTTCCCCTGATGCAGGTCTCCAGAATAGCTGTTTGGAGGAAAAAAGAAAGGTGAACCTAATATATCTGTTCTTAATAAACTCATGTTTGTTAGTGGTGATCATCTTAGTGATCATTCTCTATTTTTATAATACCTGAATGATGTATTAATGTATTAAATCACATTCTAACATGATATACAATTTGATGTGGTATGATATGGTATGACAACATAATGTAATATGGCATAATGAAATGCATTATTATATATAACATATATAATAATTATATATTTATAATATATATTGTATCATATATAATATATAATAATATATAATATTAGTATTAGCTAATTAGCATTAGCATCTGTATTATAGCATGGCATATACTACACCTACATGTATATACATATAAAATTGTTTATATATACATACACACATATACATATACGTTTTATAATAAGTTCTATGGTTTGTCTATCTGCACTGATGTCAGAATCTGGACAACAAGCATTCTTCATCATAATTAGCGATTCTTTTGATATTGCTTCTAGCTATGAAGGAGTACAGAGTCGTCCTTCTTTTCTCATTTCTCTTCCCTCCCTGAGTAGGATAAAGTAACTTACATTTACCTAGTATCTTAACCTTCACAAATTACTTTCTATACAATACAACACAGGTTAGGGTTCCCCTCTGCCTCTTCAAATTTTCTTTCCTCTTTGCTTTCCCTTTGAAACATTTCTTCCATACTTTCAAGGATCATTTGATTCTCCTTAATGACCTGAGGAGCCAGGAAATACAGTTCATTTTTTCTGTTCGTCTGTTCTGTTTCCATCTGTAGATAGACTCACTAATACTTTGTACACATGGCTCTTATGTGTGTGTGTGCATGTGTGTGTATGTATGTATATATGTATGTTTTAGTCTGTGTCTTCCCTACCCCCAAGTCTTATTATACATCACTCCCCTGCATTTATTTTACAATCCATCCAAACTAGTCTTCTTGTTTTCCTCCCTCGACAATCTATTTCCCATCTTCATGTCTTCACAAAGGCCACCCCCCCTAGCCTCCAATACCTAGAATGCATTTCTTCATCATTCTTCTTAGAATCTCTCATTTCCTTCAAAGCTCAGATCAAGCATAAACCTCTACGTAAAGCCCTTCCTGATGCCTTAAACTGTTAGTAGCTGATTTAGTTATTTACTTTGTTATATACATAGGCATGTATATTATTTCTCTCCAATAGAAGTTCCTTGAAATTGGGGATCACTTCTTTTTTGTCTTTTTATTCGGAGAGCATCTAGCATTGGGCCTGTACACGTTGGGTGCTTAATAAATACTTAAATGACTCGTGAAGAACAGGGACTGTCATTTGCTCACTTTTGTATCATCCGTACTTAGTACGGTATATTATGTGGTAAAACATTTCTTTAAAAGCTTGTGGAACTGAATTGGATTAAAATACTTGAAAATTAACTGCACAGAACACAGTTTATTGTTATTGGGTGAGTTGTTTTGTTTTGTTTTGTGTGCACTCCTGGCTTAATCCTTAAAATAGTAAGTAGATAGTGCAGTGAAAATCACACACACATACAACTGCAAAGCAGACACCCCAACGTTCTGTAGTCTTTGTACTCTAGCTATTAAGTAGGTGCATTTGTTGAAAAACAAACTAATTGGATTTTAAACAAATAACATGACACAGAATGGTACTTGATTTTAATGAAGGTATGGGAGAACTATTAATTCTCTAAATGACCTCTTGTGATTTCAAGGTTACAAGTTTTCCTTTCATCTTTACTCATTGCAAACTTTTTTTATCATGTAAATGTCAAGCAGGATAGGAAAAATAGTAAATTATATGTACATATATATGAATTCCTATAACATTTTTATATATACTACACATATATCACCATTAATTCACAGACCTCTTAACACAACTCTCAGTGATCTTTACTTATTCCTCCATGCACCAGCAAACAACTATAAATCTTACAAGCGCTGCTACTGATAACCTTCTCAGTATCAGTAATTACAAGCAATATCTCAAAAATAGGATTGCCTCACTAACTTGTATACTGGAATAGCACGTTTTTGTAACCATAGATCCTAAAACGTATAGTATCAGGAGGTCCAAATAACAATGTCGAATCATAAGGACAACAGATGACCTATAATGCTTTTTGATTTACAAAGTTTTTTGTTTGGGTTTTTTTTTTCCCCGACCACAGTACTAGAGGTTCATTGCAAAAGAATTATTATCCCTATTTTACAGACTAGGAAACTGAGGGCCAGCAAAGTAAATTGACAAGGATTACAAGGTTACTGAGTTACAAAGTTGAGACATAAATCCAGACTTTCTGACAAGTTAATTGTTCTTTCTCCTCTATCATGATGTCATTCCAAGTTTTAGCCTTTAGCATTACCTATATTTGCCTGGTTTGTATGAGAAATTTAGTCCTCTGCCATATTTTCCCTTTACTTTAACATGTAATCAACTCTAAGTTTTATGAATTATCTAGGGGGTCTGAATTATTTTCTCTTGTCTACAGACTAACTTATCTTTACCGTCTGCATTGATGGAGGAGCAAAATGGTAATTCTTATGTTACCTATGCAGGGGATATGATCTTTGACATGAACTGATCCCAGTCCAGAAAGCCCAGAATATACTCATAAGGTTTTATTAATAAGTTAAATTAACTATATAACTATATGGATACATAGTTATTGCATATATATACATATACATATATATAATATGCTAAATTAACTGTAAAGATTCTTCTAAGTCCCATCCATTTATACCTTTTGCGGGCATCAGTGGACAGAGAGCTGGGTCTGGAATCAGGAAATTTGGAGTGCAAATCTAACCTCAGGTGTTTCCTAACTGGATGATCTTGGGAAAGTCATTTATTTTTACTTAGTTTACTCAATTTTAAAATGGATACAATAATAGCACCTACCTCCCAGTGTTATTTTAAGGATCAAATGAGAAAATATTTGTAAAGCATCATTCATAATGCTTGGCATAAGGTGGATGCTATGGAAATGCTACTTTAGATGATGATGATGTAATTCCTCTATTGAATGAATCAGAAAGGAAATAAAGGGGACAGCACGAGGAATGACAGGCTACACTTCCAAGTGACCTTTAAAAGTCAGTTCATTTTTAGACAGACTAGGAAAGGAACTCAGCTGCTCATGGAGGAAAAAAGAAGCAGCAGAGGATAAACAGAGCCAGAAAAAAGGATGCAGATACGCATTCTGTTACTTTAATACCACTTTAACACTCTGTGATTGTGTTCTGGGTTTTCTGCAGTGCGCTGCCCCCCCCAGTCCAAGGTCATCTAACCTATACCTAATTTCAAAAAAATTATGTTGCGTTCCCCTTCTGTTAGAGTGCATCATTGAGGGCTCGTTTGTATCTCATATTAAACAGAAATAAAAGAAAGATATGGTCTTCCTGGAAATGTGACAGGCAAAGTGAACACGCATCTGAGACTTCATGGGTATCCAAGCACACTTTCTGATATGGCTTTTAAATTACTGGACAATTACATTCAACACAGAAGCAGAAGAAAATAACCCGTTAAACTAAATTTCAAAGTGAATATTTAGCCGCTTTCCATTTCAATGCATTAGTCTACCTTTAAAATGAGGCAGCTAGGTGACGCAGGGGACAGAGCTTCCAGTCCGAGCGAGAGGAAGGTCGCACGTGTGTGCCCCATGGAACGAAGAGCAGCTGCGCATGCTCACTAACTCCACTCGTCATGGAAAGGTGAACGAATCAGGATCGCCTTTTCCTTATATGGGAGCAGCCTCGGTTTGAATTACAGCCCGCCCACGCAGTGTTTATTGCCCCGGCTTCCTGAATAAACTCTTTTTTGATTTGTTCTTTCTGAGATTGCCTTATTAATCAGGGCAAAGCCCAAAGAGTTAGCACAACCCGAGTTCAGATTCAGCATCCCACACTTCCTAGCTGTGTGACCCCAGGCAAATTACTTTACCTCTATTTAAAAACTTAACCTCAGCGTCTGCCACTCTAAAGGGGGTGAAAATAGAACCTGCCTCCTGAGGTTGTCTGAAGATCAAAGGAGATTTTATTTCCAAAGTGCTTGGCTCATGATCAGGCACATAATAATATGCATTTAATAAACATGCTCCTTTCCTTCTTTAAAATGTGCCCAACCAAAAAAAAAAAAAATCCGCTTGTGAATTTATCCACTTATTCAGCATTTACTATGTGTTTACCATATGCAGAGGACTGTGGTAGACCCTGGAGGTGATAAAAAGTTCACATAAGGCAGAGTCCCTAAGCATAGCCTAGTAGGGGAATAAATAATTCCTCTCCAGGCTACCCTGCCCCAGAAAACTCTTCAACCTAGAAGTTTATGCCGCATATTAGAAGTGAATTCTATTTTGCTTCTTCCTCTGGATGGCTCCTCTCAGAAACCTTGGGAGGTGCCTTGATCAGCCTGGTTCTCATATCTCTCCAGGAAACACTCCAGATTTTCTCACCACATCTCTGTTCTTGGCACCTAAATTGCCCCTACCCTGCTACCCTCACTCCCGCTGCTTTTCAGCTTCATTTTTGATGTTGTCTTTCCCAGTTACAAAGTAAGCTCCCTGAGAGCAGGGATTGTTTTGTATTCCCAGAATTTGGCACAATACAGGGCACAGTCCTTAATAAATGTTTGTTGACTAATTGATAACTGAAAAAAGAATGAACAAATACATTCCTTTTGTTGATCTACATGTTCCTATCTTATCATCAGTTTTCTTAGTCTTCTCCCCCCTTTATTAGACTTCTAATTTTCCTTCTAATGAATTTATACAGACTTGGCGGTATAAACTTTAGGACACTCAGGCCTCTGTTCATTTCTCAAAAGTCACATACAAAACCTAATGCCCAGTAGCAAGATAATAGCAAGTATTTTAATTTGTTATAGATAGTAAAATCTGTGCAATCCAAATTGAGAGGCAGTTTGAATTCAATTGTGAAGGCATTTGGAACATAGGAGTTCAATATTGGTATTGGTTTGAAAAAATCTAAAGCATCATAGAGGTGAAATAGTGCCTATTATATTTTATCATTAAAGTTTACCTTTATATGGCATTTTATGATTTTCAAAGTATTTTCCTTACTATAGCCCTATGAGATAAAAAGTACAAATCTTAACTACTCCCATTTTACAGATGAGGAAATTGAAGCTAAGAGATTTAATGATTTGTTCAGGCACAGAGTCACAAAGCAACAGAAGGAGAACTAAAAATTTGGTTTCCTAATTTTGATTCTTACATTCTTTCCACTAATGATGAAATAACATATCAAAATTTCTAGCATTTAGCTAAAGAAATTCTCTGAGGGGGAAAAAAAATCCCTACACACAATTATTAACAGAATGGGAGGGGGGGAAGACAATTAATGAACTAAATATGCATTTTTAAAGTAGAAAGTAAATAAATAAGCGAACCTAAAATAAGCACACATGAGGAGATTTTAATAATTAGAAGTGAAATAGAGAAATTGGAAACCAAATCAGATAAACTGCCCCCTTAATAGACAAGGAGATGCTGAACTGTGATTAGTCTACATTTTTGTAAAGCAATAGGTAGAGAGGTGGGGTTTGGAAGATGCAGTATAAGAACTTCCAAACCTCTTAGGGGAAAAAAAAGGCTTATAATTAATTGTTTTTCATTCATTCCTTTTAATGGACCTACCCTTCTACCACCACCCTCAAAATAAAAACTCTAATGAAGTATTAAAATAGAAAGCAAATATTTATACTCAGAAAACAGAAACTTGAATAAATGCAAAGTTTCACTGGGATATGATTAAGGCACTGATGTGCTTCAGTGCCAGAATCTTATTACCTAAAATCTACCACTTCATTATTAATATTCTTAAACAAAGAGGGGTTATTTACTTCTTAACCAATAATAGGTCATACAGTATGTTTTGCTTTTCCTAATCCTTATCTAAATTTGTTTATACCAGTTTCTTCAAAGGCATTATCAGGGAAATGCATGACCAATTGAATAATGAGGAATGACATTTTGCATGCTCCATTTAACCTCATTTAAGAAATCTAGAATATGGCTATTGGTATATTGGGTAGATTCCCTCTCTATGAAGGATTTACAGAAGGAGAACATGGATACTGGCAGCAAAGAATAAGAAGATATAGATATGTTTCTATGTGGATCAATGAAGAGCTTTACCAAATTAATGTGCTCACAGATTCCACTGTGAAGTACGCTATTTTGATGACAGCACTGAGGCAAAACTGGATGAGGTTCAGCTTTGGGATATACGTACATCACACTCATTTTGTTTCTACAGATTAAGAACCTGCTGTTTCTCTTAAACTTTTCAATCTGTTAGTAATACAACCAAAAATCTTTCCTTGAGGCTTGCTGCCACCCGATACTTTGAAATAGCTAGCTTTATTGCCCACTATCTTCATTCTTGATACTGTTTATATGAGGACAGCAGGCAGGAATTCTCCATTTGACTGCTGCCGACAGCATCTCTAGTGGCATGACATCTATGTCTGTCTATTCTTTTCACTTCTCTACAAAGCACCGAGGTAAAAGGAGTCACTTGGGCGAAATGTATGAAAGAGCTTCAGTTAAAATGCTTTGAAAAATGCCATGTGCCCATAATGGTTTTATTTTTTGAATTATATATTGGTATTTGGGGAGCTAGGTGGATAGAGCACTGGACCTGGAGTTAGGAAGACTCCTCTTCCTGAGTTCAAATTCAGCCTCAGACATTTCCTAGCTATGTGACCCTGGGCAAATCACTTACCCCTGTTTGCCTCAGTTCCTCATCTGTAAAACGAGCTGGAGACAGAGCCTATATCACATTGCATGAGGTTTTGGGAGGGGAGGGAGAGAAAATTTAGAACTAAAAATCCTATGGAAGTAAATGTTGAAAACTAAAAATAAATATACATTTTTAAAATAAGCTAGAGAAGGAAATGACAAACCACTCCAGTATCTTTGCTAAGAAAACCTCAAATAGAGTCATGAAGAGTCAGACAAGACTAAAAACTACTGAACAACATATATTGGTATTATTGTAAGTAGAGGCAAAAATGACACCCAGATTGAAAAACCCAACCAGAGTTAATTCAAAGGTCATGAAGAAATCACTATTCATTGAAAAGTGAAAAATTAATGAGCTGAAAAAGTAAGGTAAAAATGAATTGACCATTATTTCTTACTGTGGGCCCCAAGACCTGGTTGAACTCTCCTATAAGGAAACCCCAGAGATATGGAAGCCACTGGATGGGTTTAAATGGTTACCTCCAGCACCAAGAAAAGGATAATCTGGGAGGTTCATTTAAATATAACAACCAAAAAAAAGTAAAGATTTTAAAGATCTCTTCAAGTCTGTGGTTTAGATACTCAGAAATCATTGTTCTAGGTTGATTAGAGTTGTCTGGAATCATTGGATATGTTCAAGACTAAATGATCAGTCATCATAAATAAAAATTCCCAGAGCTAATTATCTCAGAATTTCATTTTAAACAACTATATCGAAGCCTAATAATGTGGCTGTTGGTGTTCAAAGTAGTCACTTTCAAAGATTAAAACTTATTTCATTAGCAACCATTATTCAAAATACTATGGGAACTCTTTTTTTAAATTATTTTCTCTGTAAATTTATTTATTTGTTTTCAATTTTTATCAATCACTTTCATAAGTTTTAAATTTTCTCGCTCTCTCTCTGACCTCTCTCCCCAAGATGGCATGCAATCTTTTATGGGCTCTACATATACATTTTAATTAATCACATTTTCCCATTAGTCATGTTGCATATAAGATAAATGGGAGAAAGCATGAGTAGAACTAAATAAAACCAAACATAACAAAAGAGAAAACATTCTGCTTTATTCTGCATTCTGACTCCATAGTTCTTTCTCTGGATGTGGATGGCATTTTGCATCAAGAGTCCCTTGGAAATGTTTTAGGTCTTTGCATTGCTGTGAGGGACTATCTATCAAAAACAGTCTTCACACCCTGTTACTGTTACTATATATGATGTTCTCCTGGTTCTGCTCACTTCACTCAGCATCAGTTCATATAAGTCTAAGTGACAACTCTCAACACATTTATTTAAAAATCAGTCAGTAATAGATTCACACCTCATACAATTGTTTGGATACAAGGTAAACTAAGGAAAAACTCAATTGAATATAAGCACCGTTGGACTACTGGAAAAAAAAAAAACCTGAACAACAAAGGTAACTCAGAGTAGGGTGATCTACGTCCACATTTTATACCTCTTGTTAAGAATGTGAAATATTGTCATCTCTATAGTCAGTACAATTGAGGAGGAGGCTATACCACTAAGCATAACTAAGTTTTCTTTAGCTATGTTGAGGAAAAGAAAGTCAAAGAAGGGAGAGGACAACTTCCTGGGATTAATAGGGTAATGATAAAAGAACTTGGTGAGAGGGTTGAACTAAATCTTAACTCATTTTTCTTTTGTCCCATTTCCACTTCTCCCATGCTGGACAAGCTATAAACTAGGTAGGGTTCCATAAAAATTGGCAAATGTGAATATTGAGCTATGGCTGTTGATCTTTGAAAGATCTTGGAGAAGAGGATGGGTGTTTAAGAACAAGAGAATAGCAAATTTTGCTTCATATTTCAAAAAAAGTATGAATACAAATTTTAAAAGGAGGATTATAAACCAAAACTGGATGGTATAGTGCATACAGCAGTGGTCCTAGAGTCAGTTTCTTCCTCTGTAAAAGGACCATGTTCAGGGCTGAGGTTCAGATCAGCTGCTCAGTTCCCCCAGAAGCTTTAAGCTGAGGTTCCTGGACAATGGACCCAGGCTGCCACTGTAGCTGCCTGCTGCTGCTGCCGCCATCTCTGCCACTACCCAGGGTCAGTGCTGGGGGGACCTTGCTCCCCTCTCGCTCAGCTAGGAAAGCCTTCCCACACTGACCTTTGGAGCTTTTTTTGTTGCTTGTGGGTTGAGGGATCTGGGACCCTCCCTGCTGGGAATTTTGCCCCAGAAGTCTGTTCAGGTCCTGTCCCTCACAGTGTGGAGGGGCCATGACTGGGCTCTCCTCCACTCAGAGTCCCATGAGATAGACCTTTCCTGGCAGCCTTCCAGGTTACCTTTGGCTGGAAACCTCTTTCACTCTGTTTTTCTGTGACTTCTTCTGCTCTAGAATTTGTTGAGAATCATTTTTTACAGGTATTTTGTGGACTGTGGGAGAAGCGCTAGAGTATATGTGTCTTTCTATTCCATCATCTTGGCTCTGCTAACATTTTTTTAGAAAGCATTTTATAAAGTCTCTTATTCTAGTCTTTTGAACGTGACAGAGAAATATAAGCTCTATACAGGGGTGAGGAACCTGTGACATTCTAAGACCTCAGGCGCTGACTTTTGACTGAGTCCAAGTTTTACAGAACAAATTCTTTTATTAAGAGGATTTGTTCTGTGAAATTTGGATTCAGTCAGAGAGCCACACTTGATGACCTAGAGGCCACATGTGGCCTTAAGAAGCAGATTCCCCATCACTGCTCTATAAACTATACAGTTAGTTGTATATAGATCCAAAGAGTAGTCATTAGGGAGTTGAATCCCTTGAATGAAAGGTTATAATTGAGGGCCACATAATCTTGTTTTGGTCATATGCCATTCCATATTTTTATTATTTAATTGACTTATCAAAATTACATAGGATGTGAAAGTTTGAAGGGGTACCTAAGACATTGGATAACAGAATCAAAAAAGATCTTGACTGATTAGAATAATGGGCAAAATCTAATTTAATGAAATTAATGTGTGTTATTATGGGAAGACCACTGATTTTTGAGTCATAAAACCTGAATTCAAATCTTGTCTTTGGATGTCTGACCAAATTATGGCATAGAAATATAATGAGATATTTTATGAGGTAAGAAATGACAAATTCAATTAATGTAAAGAAATTTGGGAATACTAGTATTCATTGTTACAACATGAAATGAACAGAACAGAACAACTCACAAGTTTATTACAATAATGTAAAGGAGAATAACTTTAAAATGCTCCAGACATTTGATCAATGGAGTACCAAATCATGACTTTAGTCAGAAGCCTGATGAGGAAGTGAACCACCTCCATTCTGGCAGAAAGGTGATAGACTAGAGGTACACAATGAGGCATGCCTTTTCAGACATGACCAATGTGTTGACTATAGTGCTTGACAAGAGAGGGGTTCTCTTGGGAAAAGAAGTTAGTGAGTGGTTATGAAGAGAAGGCAGGAAGGAAGGAAGGAAAGACAGAAAGGAAGGAAGAGCAGAGAGAATATGTCAATTAAAAAAATTAAAATACACAGAAAAAGACAAATACAGAGAAGACATCATCAAGATTATTTTGTTACTACCATGTTACTATAAGCAATTTAAAAACCGTTCTTAAGAAAAGTTTATGGTTTTATATACAATCCTCATTTCTTTCTTTGTATACTACAATGTTCATTTGTTGATAGTTGTTAAATTCACACTAAAAGAGAAAAATTAAATAAAAACTTTTTAAAAGTTACCTTTTATATGTAACTTTACCACTCAAGGCCTTATTTGTATAATGAATGAGTTGGATTAAAGGATTACTATTCATTCCTAAAAAGAATATATGCAATTTTCCACACTTAAAAAAAGTTACTATATGTTAGGAGGGGTATTGATAGGCAATAGTTTATATAAAAAAGTTGTGTAATAAATATGCATAGTCAAGCAAAACAAATTTCCACTTTGGAAAGTGAAAATCAATGTTTGTTCACTGAAAAAAGTTATATCTGGATTTTAATGGATTGAAACCTCATTTTGAGTCAAGAGTATGATATGACAAGTCAAAAATGTTTATACTGTCCTAAGCTACATTAACTGATTCATTTCATCTAGGATGAGGAAAATGGTATTTCTGCTGAAGTTTACTATAGTCAAATAATATCATATCTGTACTCTGTGTTGGGTACCACATTTTTTTTTGCTTCTATGCAAAATTTATTTGTATTTTTTTTTTATTTTAAGTGTTCTACAATCACTACCATATAGCTTAGATTTTTTTTTCTCCTTCCCCCTCTTCCCCCCTCCCTCCCTGAGACGGCATACAATTTTATATAGGTTCTACACATACATTTGTATTAAATACATTTTCACCATAGTCATGTTGCATAGTAGAATTAAAATGAGTGGGAGAAATCATATAATAAACCAAAACGCAATACAAAAGAATATGATCTGCTACATTCTGCAATTGAATTCCATAGTTCTTTCTCTGGATGTGGAAGGCATTTTGCCTTAAAAGACTATTGGGAATTTTTTAGGTCCTTGCATTGCAATGACATTCTAAGTCTACCAGTAAAAATCCTAGCACACTATGGTTGTTGCAGTGTGCAAAGTTCTCCTGCTTCTGCTTCTTTCACTCAGCATCAGATCATATAAGTCTTTCCAGGCTTCTCTGAAGTCTTTCTGTTCATCTTTTCTTACTGGGCACCACATTTTGAGAAAGACATTGATAAGGTATAGTGGCTAAGCAGGATTGTAAGATCTTTGGAGGCCATGCCATATGAGGAACATTTGAAGGATTGAGAAGTTTTAACCAGGATAGGAGTATACTTAGTGGTAATTACATGATAGTTACATTCAAGTACTTGGGTAACTAAATGGGTGGAAGAGGAATTTGTTTATCTCTGAGTGAAGAACAATTACTAGATGTTGCAAGGAAGCAAATTTAGGATTAACTGTAAAGAAAACCTGGGAGAACTAATGGTTTTCAGAGGTCCCTGTTATCTCTAAGATTCTGTGACCAGTCCCTTTTATTTCTAAGATTCTGTGAACAATACTGAGCTAATCAGATCAGATCTGAACTACTGTGTCCATTTCTAGTCATATCAGTTTAGAAGGGGGTATTGACAAACAAGACTATTTCCATAATAGCCCTGGGTGGTTAGGAGGATGGTAACAATGTCATATGACGAAAGAGTGTGGGAATTAGCCTAGAGAAACAAAGTTATAAATGGAATAGTATAGACATCTACAAGTATTTGAAGGGCTATCCTTTGGAATCAGGAATAAACTTCTGTGTGGTTCTAAAGGACAGAAGAAAAGAATTATGCAAAGTTTCAATCTAAGGACTGAAGAGGAGACACTGATTGATATATTTAGATTCTTGCCCATCTTTCTCCAGGAAAAATAAGTTCTTTACTGGAAAGGAGGAGCAGAAGGGGACACAAGGTTGGTTGTTCTGTTCTCTGAGAGAGAAAGTACTTGATTATAATTATGTCCATCAGTCTACCCTCCCCCCATTCCCCACCAAATTCTGCTGGTCTAGAGACAGGATTGATTGAAAACCAAAAACCACTGGCTTCTCTCATTGCTGTCCCATAAAGGAGAAAGGGTTAACCAAGCTTACACCCATGGGTTTTGATCTTTCCCTCAAAATGCTGATTACACAAAATAACATACAAATAATGATTAGTAAGTGAACCATTTATACAGAAAGATAGCACACAGAAATCAGAAGTTCTAAGATTAGAATATATTATAAAATATACAAGAGTTCATGAGCCAATTTAGAGCCCAATCTCACTAAACATGAAATTCTTAGTCTTTCGGGAGGCATCCTGGAAATCAGGCACCTGAAAAACTGTCTCACCTTGCTTGCCACTTTGAAAGTCTGTCTTTCTCCAAGCGTCTGCAGTCACACCCCCAAGAAATCTGGGAAGTGGGTTTTTCATCTCACAGTAATGGAAGGATATCTTTCTTATAAGTAACTCACAAGCCAGCTCAGTCCCTCATGTTGGCAAGCACTGTCCCATCAACCATTTTCTCCACCAATTAGGAAGGTCCCATGAAAAATATTCCAGGTTTGGCTATAAAGTTGGATTACTTTCAAAAAAGTCTAAAACATTGGAAGTTGCCTGAGGAAAGTTGGGTCCCATAGAGTACCTCATTAGAGGATCTCAATGGACTATGTGCATTGCCTTGATACTGAAGTCTTTCAGTTAGGGTTGATGAGGAGGTCGAAAAGATACAGAGGGATGATGAGGAAAAGATCAGTGGATAGACAGGGCAGCAGCAAAAGACAAATCAGTCCAATACAATCCAATGAACATTTATTAAGGTGCTTATGATGTGCCAGTCACTGTGCTAAGCACAGAGGATACAATTAATGGAAAGAAAGACAGTCCCTGATCTCAACAATCTAATGGGTAAGATAATACACAAAATAAGACAGGAAAGCAGAACAGAAAACTGGGTCACCAAAAGGTATCTTATCCACTGGAGTTGAAACCAGGCAGGGCAACAGATGCAAAGTGGAGTGGGGTTCAATACTTGCTTAACAATTTTGTCTTGCCTACCCTGTATGGATAATTTCTGAACTCTGTTTTCTGCATTTCCCTCTAGACCAACCACCACTTTTCATCCTTGAAAGTCAATCTATCTATTCGTAAAAGCAATGTTTATGTGCTACACATTTTATATGCAGTTAGAGAAAGAGGTGAGAATCATAAGACAAGATTCTTTCTTGACTTAAAATACCAAGCTGATTCCCAACTCCTGGCCCAATTAAAGAAAAAAGTGAACTAAGATCCAAAGATGAAAAAGGGGCGGGGGGGGGGGGGGGGGGGGGGGGGGGAAGGGTGAAACTGCAGGATTATTTACAGCTTTAGTGCAGGTCACAGGCAAGTCATTTAATGTTCTTAGTGCCCCCGGCATCTAAACTAAAGCATTTGTCAACTTCCATGAGTAAAGGGAGTTTCCTCATTGGTAGATTCTTACAGGAATGAAATCACTTCAGTTAAAAAAAAAGTATAGATGTTTTAATAGTGTTCTTCCACTGAGGAAATATTCTAAAAGAAATAGATTGGCTCCAGTGGATGTTCAGGCATTTTAAAGTAATAATGAAGGAAATTGTAAAGGGCTAGAAATATATTGAGCTTCATGTGTTTGCTGTTAAGTTCATGAACTCTTAGTACTATGACAAGTTTTACACTATATAAAGGGCTTTGAAAACACAATTCAGTGGCGGGGGGGGGGACAGATTTTATCGTTTAACAATTTTATTACGTAGAATGCAATAGAGATACCCTGAGTACGACATACATTTATTTTGCGGGGGGGGGGGGGGGTTGGGAAAAAAAAACCTAACCTATTCCATAACTCCATTTTGTGCAAAGAAAAAGGACCTTAGTCAAAAGTAAGTGGAAACTAGTTTCAGGAATCTTTAGACCCAGCCTAATGCAAGTATAGCCTTGTTAGTTTTCTCCTAATCCCATTCCATGGACTATCAGGGACTATGCATTTCTCTTCCAGGGTGATTCCATTTACTCATCTTCTAAGTGAGAGTTTCCAACTTCAATCTAAAGGATTTCTTAAAAAATGAAACTTGCCAATACAACTATGATATTATAAATCTCCTTTCTAGCATTTTCTGCTGACATTCTAATGTCTTCCTGAACATAATAAAAAAGGTCATTTTCTACCTGAATTCATCTCCTCCAAGCCACCTTATATTACTGTAAATCCAGGTTTCAATAAGTTTTATTTTGTTCCTTCTAGAGTATTTTATTTACTTTAATGAAGCTAAAAATCCCAGCCACCACCCCATACTCTACTCTAAAAGCTTGAATAAGGATTATATTTTATTGGCTAACTGTATGTGGATACCTTTTAAGAGTCAAACTGTTCCTTCTACCTGAGTGACAGAGAATTAAATGTCCCCTTTCCAATGTTACCCATGGATTTCTTCTGATTGTGTTTCACAGGCTTATTTGATAGCTTTCCATGTATCAGTTATGCCTTTTGTAGAATTTTTAACTCACTCAAGAGAAGATAGATATCATTACAGGTTCTTTTCCATAGTCAATTCAAGTGACTGCCCTATCACCTATTTATTTTCTTTCCAGCGACTGCAACCTTTTCACCTTTGTCCAGGAGGGCAATACTGAGTTTATTGGAAATCAAAGACATCCCAAGGGATTATTTATAAATTAGTAAGGAAATAAAAGCTCCTGGTTATTTCTGATATGGATTTCCTGTGCAGGAGAATTTCTGGAATAACATGCAATGTGTAATCAGAGTCAGAGCAAGCAGAAGGGATCAGGGGGTAAGAAAATCGTGGAAGCTCAATATATTCCTGAAATCCCCTATGGTATATAAGGGTAGGGTCTACATTTTTTCATTGAAACATATTAGGATTAGGTAATGCACTCTTCCTACCAGGAACAAATTAACATATACTCTACAAAAACGAAAACGACATCAGAAATTTTTGCTACTGTAGAGGGGACTGACTGGAAAAGCTCACAAACTACCCCTTGGTGGACTCTATGCAAGAAAAGAAACATGCTCGTCTCAGCAGCATTGTCCTAGCGAGGTCAACGAGAGGAAAATCGCGGCTGCCAAAGGAGCTATCACTGACAGTATCCTAGAGCTACAGCGTTATGAATAAAAGCCTGGGAGATTTTTTTTCTCCTAAGGCAAGCTGAAGAGGGATGGATCTGAAAGTGGGGAAGCTTCCTTCTTACTCTCTTAGAGAACCGAGAGTGAGAAATGCCAAGCAAACGGCCAGCAATCTGCCACTGAGCCGGAGGAAAAGCCAAAAGCGTAAGGGGAGGGAAGGAGTGGAACCGCATCATTTAGGAAAATATTCTCAAGAATAGAGAAGCTGCCAAGACCTAAAGAGCCAACATATGCTAAACTGCGTGTAAGGAACAATTGGAGGGAAAGGAGCAGGGACTCCCTTGGGAAGAGGATAGGGATTAATGAAGAGCAGCCCAGTTTACCTTTGCCCTTTCTCCCTAAACCTCATGCCAGAGGGAGCAAAGATCTTGGTGGCTTGGCTAAAATCAAATGAGGTAGACTAGAGGAATGGATAGTGGACCTAGTCCCCCGGACTCAGATAAATGTAATCTATCTCAATTAGGGTAAATGACCCAGGGGAGGGTAGCAACCAGAAAGGGTGCGCCCTCTCTCTCCACGCCACCAGAGGGGTGTCACCATTGGAAAGCAGACTGTCAAGGCTGTCATTCGAAAAGAAAGCACTAAGAAAAATTTCCATCATTTCACCCCTTCCTTTCACTTATCAGCTTGGGGAGACCTAGGAAAAAAGAAGCAGAGTGAGTCATGGTGTTTAAATAAGGAGCTTTTATTGAATACATTAAAAAGAGCAGAACTTTTTTTTTTTTTTTTGCCGTTCTTTGAAACATACCAACTTTTTTTCATTCTTTGAAACAAACCGACCTTCCCATCTCCTATCTCCTCTTCACAGAAGTTATTTTCTTTGCTTCTGAAATCTCTATTTCTTAAGTCATAGTTTACTTCCCTTCCCATCATCTCTCTCCCTTTCTCCTTTAACTTTTCCCCTAATTTGACTTTCCACTATGATCCCCATTTCTTTGTTGTTTGTTTCTTTGTTTTGACCTGTTTAGTTTGTTTGACTAGTTTGGTGGTTTCTATTGGAAATCCATTCTCTTTATAGATGGGTCATACCATGTTATCAAGAGACAATTATCAGTCATTTATTCCTTAGTTTGAATTTAAATCAACATATTATTTTTCTAGGGGGACTTACATGTTGTCATAATTGCAAGATGAAAACTTGGTCCCTAATTAAAGTAATTTCCGCACATCAATCTTTGACCAAATGCAAGTGTTTTGGGGAGAGAAAATTTCAGGAAGTTCTTCCTTGTACTCTGGGTTACATAACCGTAGACACCTGCTAGGTGGATACATGTTTGAGGAGAGAAAAATGTACCTTTTTTTAGGTACTTACCAAGTGCAATACATAATTCTTGGTATTGTGAAGCTTATAAAAAAAAGTAGAAGACCTGGTATTTGCTCTTCAGGACATTCTCATTGCTTTTTCTTGTCTCATTAAACCACAAAGTCAACATAAAAAGGAAAAATAAATAAATGACATCAACAATAAAAGCTTCTGATAAAAGACTCCATAACCTGGAGTCAGGAAGACATGAGTTCAAATCCAGTTACAGAGGTTTACTACCTATTCGACTGTGGGCAAGTTACTTAAGTTTGCTTCAGTTTTAACTGTAAAAAGAGGATAATAATAGTACCTACCTCACAGAGTTGTTGTGGAATTAAATGAGATAATATTTGTAAAGCACTTAGCACAGTTCCTGGAATATAGTAGATGCTATATAAATGCTTATTCCCTCCTCTCCCCTGCCTCTCCCCACACCTAGCAAATTATAGCTCCATGAGAACATGTACATGGGGATTTAACATTTTCCTCAAGTAATTGTTGGGACCACCTAAGGAAACTGGGGAGAACATTCTTAGGACTAGGCAAAAATGATAACAGAAAGGATGATTAGAAGAGGGGAATCAGAGATTTATATGCGTACAAGCTAAGTGAGTACAGTAGTTTGAGTTAACTTGAAGCAGAAGGAATAATTTTCAGGATTAATAGGATATGAGAGGAATTAGAGAGTATTAGCTAACCAGTAGAAACTCACTACCTTTGGGTCAGGGAAAAAAAATTGGCCAGGAGGAGCTAGAATCTTGACCTTGCCACACCAATGGCTGTCAAAAGTGAAATCAAATTTAGGAAAGAGGCCCTTAAAAGATTAGATAGTTCATACTTCTCTTAATCCTATGTCAATCCCCTTCCTTGAAGCAAGATCCAAAGAAGAAATTATCTTGGCTGTGAAATTCGTCACTGAGGAAATTCAGTCTATGGAAGGAAATCAGCAAAAATGAGACCAGATTATGCACAAAACATCCAGCAGCACTTATCTCTAATTTCCAAAAGCTCCCTGGTACTGATCACCTTAGAGAAATGCCCGCGGAAAGTCTTTTGTTTCCCGTTAAAGCTCATCTTCACCTTGAATCCTGGGCATTGTGGAGGGGGTTAAATGTGAAGAAACATTGGCCTAGAGTAGACACTAGGCTTATTTTCATTATTTACATGACATTCTCCCAGAAACAGAACAACACTCATTCCATATATAATTACATAGTAGATATTAAGAAATGGAAATGTCTAGAAATTAGTTAATGCCTATAGATAATGTTTATTGTTTTCTCTTTGTGTCCACTACTTATCCCTCTAAACCAGGACTGCACAACCTGTGGCTACTTGTGGCCCTCAGGTATGTCAGAGGATTTCAGGTGGCCCTAGGAAAATATAGAAGATAGATTCCTCTACATTTTCTCATGGGCCACCCAGCCTTCTCTAAACCAACAGGTCATTTGTTACCTTTTGGCAGTATCATGAAACCTACAGACCTCTTTTCAGAGTAATATTTTGTTATTTATGTTCATAATTGAAGGAAATGCTAAATTTCACTTAGAAGTTAGTGAAAATAAAGAAGTGTTTTTCTCCCCATTCAAGTTCTTAACCCTAATCTAGCTTAAAAGCCCCTGTTTTAAACCACAGAATAGGAGAAGAACACTATCTTCAAAATGGCTGAATTATTTCCTCTTCCTTCCACTATCTATGATTCTATTATAGCTAGAGAAAATCAAACAAAAATAGGATTAAGAATGAGCATATGAAGTAGTGCAGTATAATAGATTATTCTGGGAGTTATGAATTCTAGTTTTGTCTTGACCAACCATTTAATCTTCATTACTCAGTACCTCAGTTTGCTCATCTGTAAACTAGATGAGCTCTAAGGTCTCTTCTAACTATAAAATTATATGATTCTATGAGTGAGGTAGATGAAACATTATGAATAATTTATTAACAAGACAATAAAGACTCTCTGCTTGTGATTACCAAATTGAGGTTCATCCTTGGATGCAAAGATGTATTTATTTTTTTCTCTTTAACTGAATTGACCTAAGACATATCTCCTATTACATATTCCTTCCATTTACAAGCATAATCACTTAAATATACCATTACTGTACTTATATGTTATCATATGATCTTATTTAGTCTTGGAATATGTTATCGGAGTATTATACCTGTTTCTAGAGAAGAGGAAAGGGAGATGCGTTTTACTCCTTAGAAATGGAAAAATGAGAGAAATCTTAGGAAAGTTTCTCCTCGGTTTTTCCACACACGTGTTAGGGGATCCCACTGTTAAGAGCAATAGGTGAAGAAAAAGTTGATGACCTGGGGCTATCATATTAAGTGGGTTATATTGCAAGCTAGTACGATATCTAATAAGACCATAGCTTTAAATATAGTACTCATACTAACTAGTGGGCTCAAGGCTATTCCTATTGAATTGGATGGAATTGGAATGCCAGTGCAAATTACATTGAGTAGTCCACCACTCCTTCTTCTAACCATACAAAAAGATGAGAATATCCTTTCTTCTCTCCTATTTTCTCTCCTTCAAATGTCTTTTTCTCTTTTCTTTCCCCCCATTCAAGGCAACCCTTAACGTTCATCTGAATTTGATTTTACCTATGTTAAAAAATATTGGGGGAGGAGGGAGAAAAAGATGTAGGAAACAGTTTAAATTGACCTGACTTTCAAACCTTCTAGGTTAGACTCTAAGCCTACAGTCCAATACAAGAAATTCAGTGTTTGTGTCCTTTTATAAGTACTTGTTATATCACCAATACTTACTTTATACTTCTATATGATTTGAGAGTCTTTATAAAAATGGAATAAAGATCATTTGTTACCTTTCCTTTGGGGATTTATCAATTAATTATAACATACTTATTGACATGAAATGCAAAAAAATTTTCATCTAACATTCTTCCTCCATACACATACAGCACACAAACCTGCTAAAATACATAATAAATTTTTATGAGATTAACATGAACAAACTTTTCAAATATAGGTTTCTGCACTTGTTTATGTATTTAATTATATAGTATTCTGTTTTCTCAAAAGTCTTTCACTTTAAAGTATAATTATAATATGAAATGATTCAAGTAACAATTTTAAATACTTCTACATAGTATTGAAATCCTGGACATTAAATTAAATTATTTTTGAAAAAGTTATGAATCATCTGTGATTCTGAAATCCATTGCCTGACATTAATAGTTTGACCAATGCACCCTACAAGAGCAAAATGTAAAGGACAGATTGGTACTGATGATTCTAGCTCGTGTACTATTAATTTAATGGACCCTGGTATCAGATTTGTAAGCATCCCTAAATGACATGTTATATAGAACACAACCCATTATGGGTTCTCAAAAACAGTTTAAATAATTGCAGTGGGATTTTGTTTTTGCTTTTTTACCTTATTAGTGTTGTGTGGCACTCAACTAGATTTTGGATTATTCTACTCATTTGCTTTGAAATGGCAATTCCCCATTATGAAATGCAAGATGGATACCTTTGATTACATTAAACTGAAAAGTTTTTGCACAACCAAACCCAATGCAACCAAAATTCGGAGGGATATAGGAAATTGGGAAAGAATTTTTACAGCTAATCTCGGGGATAAAGGCCTCATTTCTAGACTATATAGAGAATGGACTCAAATGTGCAACTATACAAGTCATTCCCCAGTTGATAAATGGTCAAAGGATATGAACAGGCAATTTTCAGAGGAAGAAATTAAAGCTATCTATAATCATATGAAAAAATGCTCTAAATCACTTTTGATTAGAGAGATGCAAATCAAAACAACTTTGAGGTATCACATCATACCTATAAGATTGGCAAACATGACAGAACAGGAAAATGCTAAATGTTGGAGAGGATGTGGGAGAGTTGGAACACTAATTCATTGTTGGTGGAGTAGTGAACTCATCTAACCATTCTGGAGAGTGGTTTGGAACTATGCCCAAAGGGCTACAAAAATGTGCATACCCTTTGACCCAGCAATATTGCTACTAGGAGTGTATCCCCAAGGGATTGTAAAAATGGGAAAGAGTCCCACATGTACAAAAATATTTATAGCAGCACTCTTTGTAGTTGCCCAAAACTGGAAATCAAGGGGACGTCCATCAATTGGGGAATGGCTGAATAAATTATGGTATATGAATGTAATGGAGTACTATTGCCCCATAAGAAATGATGATCAAGAAGACTGCAGGGAGGCCTGGAAGGACTTATATGATCTGCTGCTGAGCGAAAGGAGGAGAACCAGGAGAACTTTGTGCACAGCAATGACCACAGTGTGTGAGAGTTTTTTCTGGTAGACTTGGAACTTCGTAATAACGCAAGAACTTAAAAAAAAAAAAAAATTCCCAATGGTTTTCTAAGGCAAAATGCCTTCCCCACTCAGAGAAAGAACTATGGAATTCATTCACAGAATGTAGCAGATCATGTTTGTGTGTGTGTGTGTGTGTGTGTGTGTGTGTGTGTGTGTGTGTGTGTGTGTGTGTGCATTATGTTTTGATTTGTTATATGATTTCTTCCATTTATTTTAGTTTGTCTACATAGCATGACTATGGTGAAAAACATATTCAATAGGAAAGTATATGTAGATCCTATATAGAATTGTATGCCATCTTGGGGAGGGGGGGAGTAGGTGTGGGAGGGTAAAAATCTAAGTTTTATGGTAGTGATTGTAGAACATCTTAAAAAATAAATAAATAAAATTTAAAAAAATTTAAAAAAAAAGAAATGGCAGTTCCCTTATTTATGTTTACTGAGAGTGATACATTAAACCCAAAAAGATATCTTTGATGCTCTGAATAAATAACTTGAGTTCTGCTTCCTTGTCTGTCAAGCTGTACACATGCCTCCAAAACCATTATTAACTCCAAATTTTTTATCCTGTTATGTAACCTAGGTGAAAGACCTATTTTGATCTCATAGAAATTATATTTACCAATAATTTTTTTTATTTAAATATAATATTCAAAAGTACACTAATGAAAATTCATTATTTGGTGGATGTTGACTCTTTGGGGATCAAAATGGACTTTTTTATTGATAAAAATGACTAGCCTTGAAATCAGAACTAGATTCAAGTCTTGCCTCAGATAGATACTTATCAGTGTGACCATAAGAAAGTTGATTAACCTCTCAGTACTTGAAGCAGCTCTAAGAGTGTATTACTCTAAGAGAGTTAATAACATGCATAGGTGGAGGGAGTTTCCATATAAATAATTCCTTATATCAATGAAAGCAAAGGTCCAGATGATCCCATTTCCCTCCCTCTCCCCAGTAAATAAATAAGAAAAACAATAATTATATTTGTATGTGTGTATAGGGTTACAAGATAAAGTATAAGTTCTTTTCTCAGTTTCTACAGATCTTTAATTTGTCAGCCCCTTATTCTTGAAAGAACTGTGAATCACAAGATAGAAGGTAGAAGAAGTGTCATTACAAATAGAGGTAGCACTGGGGATCATCTGTAGAATGCTTAATCAAATTTAAATTTCTTTAAAGGTGTCAAACATTTAAGTAATCCCACTGTGAGTCACTTTCTATTTATTCAGTGCTAAAAGAACTGCTTCTTTCATCCTAAAGTTGCAAATATACAGTGACCTTTGAAAAGAAGTTCCCAAATAGCAGGGAAAACCCAGAATACATCCTGCTTCATGATTAAATTTTATGCACCTAATATAATCACTTGTGGGTTATTTTTGACATCAATTATATAGATGTAGTGTAGGATTCATAGTAAAACAGCATAGCAAGGTTCTTTCCTCACTTCTCATGTAGAGGTTAGGAAACCAAATGAGTGGATCTCTGGTTAAACTTGAATTGTTGGTTTTCTTTTTGTTGTTGTTTTTATGTTAGTTCAGACCTACAGTCTGAAGGAAGTACTGGGCATTTTCCAAGACTCTGAAGGCTTTTGTTTTAGTAATATAGCTAGATAGTTAGCATTATTGAAGATGTTGATAGAGATCATCCTCAGTTATAGAATTACACTGTTACTATGATTTTACCACTATATGAAATCAAACATAGTATTCAATTCCACAAATATCTGAGTGGCTATGCATTAGGGACACAAAAGTCTCCAAAAAAACAGCCTCAAAGAGCTTACAATTCAATTGTATAGGTGATAGGAACTAGACCTGTGATTTCATTGAGATAGGGCACTGCCAGATGAGAAAACTAACTCTGCTGATGCAGACTGGCATCTTCTATATAAAGGATAAACTTAGAGATTTGCCTAGCATTGGGAGGTTACATGATTGACTAATACTACATGTTAAGTATGTGTCAGAAGCAGAGCACTATCTATCCACTGTATCCAATGTCTCCCTTCAATTATATATCATTCAGGAAATTTAGATATCTTATGTAGTACTTGTGTTGAAAAGAAGGAGGAGAAGGAAGAGGAGGAGGAGGAGGAGGAGGAGGAGGAGGAGGAGGAGGAGGAGGAGGAGGAGGAGGAGAAGAAGAAAAAAAAGAAGAAGAAGAAGAATTATTTTTGTTCTATCTCTATAATTTGCTAGCTACGTGATGTTGGACTAATTACTTAACCCTTCTGTACTTCATTTCCTTCATCTGAAAAATGAGTGGCTTGATCTTGATAACCTCTAAGGAACTTTTCAGGCCTTGATTTATGATCGATCATCCTTGAACCAAGATAGTGATTCCTGGAATAACTATGGCATAATTTCTCAAAGGACTTTAGGATTCACATGAAAAACTAACGTGTCTATTTGTGAATATGATCAATTCATATCTGTTGTTAATTCTGCAAAATTTATCAACAAATTCTGCTTTTACAGGATATCAAACCTGTCTCTTGCTCTTCTTTCCAACCTCTGCCATAGTCTTAATCCAGATGCTTTTAGTTTGTCTTGATTATTGCTCTGAAAATGAATATCAAGGGCTTTGAATATATAACATATATGTAACATAAAATACTTGTGTGCAACATACATATACATATTACGTTTATATTCAACATACATATGTATGTATATTTTAAATATGGAAGTCTTTCTTAAACTGATTTTGAGCATAATAGAAATAAATTTACTTAGAGTCCTTAGGATATATATGTATATATACACATGTGTATACATATATGTATTATCTATATTTTATACATTTATTTATAAGCGTATATATAGATATAGATATTAAGGAATGAAGATGGTAGTTTAAGATCAATTCTGAATGTAACCCAAGTTTGGGCTGGGCTTCTATGCAGTGGGCATAGTGGCCACACACAAACACATATGCAAACCAAGATTAACTTTAAAACAAAACCCTAATTTCAAAGAGGCAGACTTAAAAGTTTAAGTTATTCAAGTGTCTAGATGTCCTTGATTTATACCCTTGACTTAATTTAATTCTAGAGCCTTCTTTGCTTAGGGAAAAGACTTCATTGAATAAATCTAAACTGCAGCAGTTGAGCAAAATTCACCCTATAAATGTGAATTCTGATCTGTTGTCCTTCAAGAAACATTCTTCCTAAAAAAAAAAAAAAAAATCCCAAAGGTGGTTCTTAAGGCAAAATGCCTTCCACACTCAGAGAAAGAAATATGGAAGTCACTCACAAAATGTAGCAGATCATGTTTGTGTATATGTATGTGTTTGTGTATCATGTTCTGATTTGTTATACGATTTCTTTCATTTATTTTAGTCTGACTACATAGCATGACTATAGTGAAAATATACTCAATAGGAAAGTATATGTAGAATCTATACAGAATTGTATGCAGTCGTGGGGAGGGAGGGGGGTAGATGGGGGGGATAAAATCTCAATTGTATGGCAGTGATTGTTAAACATTAAAAAATTAAAAAAAAAAAAGAAACATTCTTCCTGTTTTCGGTCTGAAATTAGTATGCTTAAAACAGAAGTACCCAGATGCCTTGAAGATCAAGAAAATATCTTAATCTGAGAAGGAAAACAAACAAGAATTCTTGAATATTGTACTTTGGAATACCCGCACATCTAACCAAAACCATACAAAACGCCAAAGTTAATGTGAAGAAAAAAGAGGAAAATAGATGTTTTGTTCTATTCTGTTTTGTCACCAACATAAAGCAAAGCTTAAAATAAATTTTCTTTGGCTTCTGGTATGATGGAACGTAAAGGTCAAGGGTCATGTGATAGTTTTTCCTGGGGGTTGGGGGGGAGTCTTTAATATGTCATTCTCCTGCTTGTGGTGAAAGAATACCACCTGGTCATTACTAGGTGGCATTCACTGTGGGGAATCAGCTCCACGCAGGCATGAACCTGTATTTCAGAAAGGCTGAATGCTTAATGCTGAGATGTGCTGATTCAGAAAAGAGATTTTGCTATACTTAGGTAAAAAGAATAGAAAACTCGAGTCCCTAGCTTAAACCCTAGTAGAATTACAACACCTCCTCCCGGATGCCTCTGACTGAGTTCCGAAAAGCTTCCGATGTCTTGCTGAGGAGCCAGTCCTGTCACCAGAAATTCAGAAGCTTTTAGGTCTCTTCTAACGCCCGTGTTTGCGAAGGCAGGAAAGCTTTAGACCTTCATTTCCCACAACTTTAAGGTTTTTTTTTTTTCTTATTCATTTCCCGCTTGATTTAAAATGAATGGTCCACGATTCTCCCCTCCCCCCGCCCCCCCAATCATTCTTAAAGTGGGAGAAGAGTTTTATGAAAATAACTCCACTGGAAGATTCGAATTTGTCGGGAGGGGTGCTGGAGGGGAGGACGTGGAGTTGGTATTGGGAACAAATAAGCAAATATCGTTAGCGTCTAGTCCACGATGATTATTCAAGAGCTTTGACTTCAAAAAGAAGGAAAAAAACCCCAAACGTCAAATAATCCCCTCCCGTCCCTCCGGCTGCAACCAACCAAAAGCGATTCCTGTCTCCTCCAGAGGCTCACTCACCCTGTTTTCTTTCGCTCTGTTTTGTTTTACTCAGACCCACCAACCTAGATCCCAGTCTTCTCCCTCCCCCACCCTACCCTAGTCATCTCGTCCAGCCGCGGGATAGCCTTCTAAAAAGAAAGATGCACAATTCTAGCAGAGAAAAAGAAGGGCGGGAAGTAAGGGAGCGGAGTGATGTTTCCGTATGGGAGAAACGTGGAGAACTTGTCCTTTTCTCAGCCAAGTGGGAAACAAAAAAGACATAATGTCACATGAGTGATACTAGCAAGACCTAGGAAGTGGCAGTCCCTCGGGAGCCGCCGGGGTACCAGCCGAGACGATGCTCCCCGGGGATATCCTTTGCTGGTTTCCCTTTGGCGGTGCGCGTTCCCGAGGGGGCGGGACTCCCAGGGTGGAGACCTGCCTACTCCAGTATCCCTGGAGCGCGCTTCGCACTCCCCATCCTCCTAGGACCTTTCTAGTGCCAGGCTCGCAAGGCTCGGTCCTGCAGCGCCCCTAGGCGGCCAGTGGGCGCTTCAACCACCTGCTCTGTTTAGCGGGGAGGGGTAGGAGAGAGACGTTGCTGGGGGGGAGTGGGGGAGGGGAGTTTGAGAGAGGGTGGGGAGGAAGGAGGAGAGAGGGAAGGAGAAGCTTACACACGCCTTCCAGTCACTACCACTCAGAGCCTAGTTCCCTTCGATCGCAGCTGCGGCTGCTACTGCTGCCCGCCGCTGCCACTGCCACCGCCACCGCCACCACTACCACTGCCTCTGCCGCTACCGCTGCCACCTGAGGAGAACTGCAAGACCCGCTGCTTCTCATCACCTTTCTCCAGTGATTTTTTTTTCATAGCACCTGGGCTTTTTTTTATTGCGAGTATTATTATTGCGAGAGAAAGAAATTAAAGAAAATAAGGACCACCTGCAAATTACAAAATTACTCAATTGTCTCTACTAGAGGGAAAAAGCTCTGGTGGTTCACCAGCAGGGACGGGAACTGTTTTGGGGGTTTTGTGGGGGAGGGGAGAGTTGGTGGCACTGGTTGTT
This sequence comes from Notamacropus eugenii, assembly GCF_028372415.1. Classification (NCBI taxonomy): domain Eukaryota; kingdom Metazoa; phylum Chordata; class Mammalia; order Diprotodontia; family Macropodidae; genus Notamacropus; species Notamacropus eugenii. Next base: position 364,502,200 of record NC_092876.1, on the reverse strand, counting down.
GGAAAGTTGCGTTTGAGGAAGAGGACAAGGTGCAGCCTCAGATCCTGGCGGGGGGGCGGTGTGTCTGTGCAAAGCTGCTGCCCCCCATTCCCCTTTTCCCATTCCTAACCTCCAAGTGGTACTGTTACCGAGAGGACTGGAGGACGACGCCCCCCTCCTGTGAAGTGGACTGTGTTCTTGCACACAGAAGAGGAGGAGGAGGAGGAATATGGCACCGAAAGCAGCCCACTCCTGTCGCCTGGTCGTAAGCCTCCTGATCTCTGCCGCCGTTCTTAGGCCAGGTGAGCAGCAGCGGAAACGTGGCCACTCATAATGCCAGGGTGAAGAAAGCGGGGAAAGAGGGGGGACGTTTCCTGGGACCTCCTCCTCCAGTATGCCCGGGGCTATGCGCAAAGGCATTTAGAGGAGGGAGGGAACTGGTTGTGGGGGGCCAAGAGAGTGTTCTTTTTGGAGCTGGGACCTGTCACTCGTGCCGCCTGTTCAGGCTTTGCTGGTTTGTTCAAGTTTGGGTGACGAGCAGGTGCACTCTTTGAATCTCAAGTAACTTTATATAAAACTGAGGGTGTGGGAGTGATTGTGGGAAGACGACCTCTTTATCCCTCTTCCTTCATATTCTTATGTTCAGTGGTGATTTTTTTTCTTACCTCATATACTCTGTGAGTGTCTCTACAGTGTCCAAGTCCACGTCATTGCCTTCCATGCAGTTTTTGCATATTTAGATATGGCAGGAAATAATCGCAGGCTACTTTTTTTCTTGATGAGTCCCCCAAGACTATATCCTATGGCAAGAACAGGTTGGAGATCAGAAGAAATTGACGAGAGAGAGAGAACTGCATCCTTTTCCACACTTGCTGCTTGAATATGGTTTTCCCTCCGTTGGTGTGTGTGTGTGTGTGTGTGTGTGTGTGTGTGTGTGTGTGTGTGTGTGTGTGTGTCCAGAGGAAAACGGAAAGGGTTAGGAGCAACACAACCAGAAATGGCATCATTAATGCCTAGGTTTCTGAGAGGTACATGGATTGGTGGTTTGTGGTTCTTCCAGTTTGGGTGAGCTAACAGTTCTGAATTGTGTCTGGCTATTCAAAACCCTTCCCCCCACCCCCAACTAAGATGTCACACAAAAACCGTTTCCTGACTTTCCACCTCTGGTCTGGCTGAAGTCCTTTTGGACCACTATTGCTGAGGTATAGCAGCCACTTGGCGGTCACTTCCTTCAGAGTGCGGCAGTTGCAGTATCCTTGCTTGCTCCTTCTCCACCCTTGAATTTGATTTAAAATATAAATCTGTATCCAATGTATATTTAAAGTTTTTACATGTTGTATGACAGCTAGTCGGGTGTTTCTGTTGATTCTTTTCCCGCATTTAGATCATAAAAAGAAAGCTCACTTTCTTATTGTAGCTCAACATAATTCAGAGCTCTTCAATTCTTTGCTGAGCAAAGCCATCAAACGGGTTTTAGAACCTCCAAACCGCTCCCAGGCAAAATGAAAAGAGAGAACTGTTTGTGGTGGTGGGGTGTCTGTGCCTGTGTTTGGGGGGGAGGGGACGGAGGGGAGGGAGAGAGAAATGTGAGAAGGTTTGAATGTGTTTTGGGGGGGCAGAAGAGGAGTAGGGTTGGGAGTTTGCCTCTCTCCTTTTTTTTTTTTTTTTAAGTTGCTTTACAGGTTGAGGTAATGACCTCACCTGCAGTCCTGAGGCAGGCTGAAAACAGCCCCAGCAACAATTCTTTAGCGTTTAAGAGGAGAAAGAAGCTAAGAGTTTGAGGGGGTTTTAAATGTGTGGAGGGAGTTGGGTGAGCTGAAAAGAGGGAGATGAACGGAGGCAAAATTAAGGAAGAGTGCAGGGTCAAAGATTCTGCAAGATTTTAGATCTCTTCACTTTTCCACAATCTCAGTGACCAAAAGGGAAGTGAGCTGGATAAAGAAGGGGGGGGAGGGGGAGAATGGCGTGGGAGAGTGATGAAGCCTATAAAATGCAAACCCAAAAAATGAGCATGTAAATTTTTTCAGTTTAACCATTTCGTGACTTTTATGGAATAATCTTAATTGATTACCTCCCTTCCCGCTGCTCCCCCCAATTTTCCTTTCCTTGCGGTTGCTGTTGTTATTTTCTGTTGGACACGTCCCTGGTCAGGTTTCTCTGCACATTGAACAGTTAAGCAGGGAGTGGTTCTGCCTCTAAAAACATTTCTTTCCCCCCCGCTGTGCAGTAGTCATTGCAGCGATATTTATTTTAGCCCCGAAGGATTGTGTTGCCAGCAGTAAATGTACAACACGAACGCGTGAACAGTGCTGGGAGAGTGTATAATACACACACTGTCACATAGTAACAGGAGCATACACACGCACTGTCTGATGCCAGGCTTCCTCTCTCACTGAATAGTAGGTTGGATATTGTAGACCTGAAAACCGAGAAGCCAGTTACTGGACTCGCCAATGTGGAAGTAGACCCCCTTCCAATATCGAGGATAGAGGTGTGAGGAGTGTGTGTGCATGCTTTGAAAAGCTCAGTGTCAAACGCAGCAACTAAAAGTCTCATAGTAGCTAAATGTACTTTCTTCAGACCCCTTTGAAAAACTGACCCCTGTGGGAATGCAGTATAAAAGCCTGGTACAATAGACTGGGCAAGTTAGATCTCTCTCCTTCCTCCCCACCCCCCTTTTTTCTTTTTTATTTCCTTTCCAGAGCTTTTTTTTTTTTTTAAAGTAGTGCTTGGTCGGATTGGAAGAACAAAAAAAAACTCCAGTTTGTGAAAACTGCTCTCCTCTTTCTTTTCTTTTGCTTTTGTTTAGCACTCTAGCATATTATGACTTTTAGTATCTATAAGACCTTCTATGAACATACTTTTGCTATGGGATGTTACTATGTACCTTTTGGGGTAGGGGATATTAATCACCAAGACTGAAGTGAATATAAAGGCTAAGGAGTATGTGTTCTGCATTCAAGGTAGACTCATTATTCTTGTAGAAAGAGCGTCAGCCTGTGGTGACATTTTGTATTGCTTTAAGAAAGGCTTTGCCTGATTACATTTACAACGATAAGAGGTTATTGAGGTAGAGCTGTGCAATTAACTGTTTCTCCTCTGGGGTCACCTATTTTTGTCCTCCTTTTGAAGTTTTCCAAATTGCTTATCATTAAGACTGATTCCAAAATGGAAGTTTAACAACAGTTGTCACACGTTACTGCTTACTCTTCCCGTGTGAATGTTTTTATCGACCAGGCCTTAAAAATCACATTTGGCATGCTTAGTCTTGAGGATGTCGATGTTCTGATTTTTTGGTCAATGTTTTGATTCTGATGTAGTAATATTAAAACAAAACAAAACATACTTTCAAAAAACAATTGCAGGGTAATTAAGTTCTATATTGTTTTATTCTCTGTATTTTCTTTTATATCAATCTAATGTTTCTTGTGGTACAGTAGGAAATAGCCTAGACTGGAGACCTGGTAGTCTGGAGACCTGGGTTCTAGGTCTAGCTCTGCCACCAACCTCATATGACCTTGGGAATCTTTAACCTTATCCTTAAAATGAGTCAGGCAAGATAATTGCTAAGATCCCTTCCAGGTCCCGAACTGAATATTTTTATGACATAAAGGTTGAAAAGAGTTTCCTTGAGCCAGATAGGCAGACTGAGGTTCAAATTGTTTGTTTCAAAGATTCTAATGATATTAAATCAAAACCTTATAGGCACAATCAGGGAAAATTTGAGTTTTAAAGATTGTTTTGGAAAAGTAGAAAGCAGCATGTGACATAATAGATAAAGGACTCGCTAGGAAGACCTGGGCTCATGCCATGCTTCTGACACATATCTGTGCCACATAGGGGCCAAGTTACTTTATCTCTCAGTCCTACCAACTCTTTAAGATGCTGAGAAAGGTGGAAATAGTTTGGGATGTTTCCACATCAACAAAATCATGTCTATACCTCCTTACCATAACTACTACCACCACCACTATCCTGCCTTAACCCTAGGAGAAAAGGAACTATTGTTCCTAAACAAGAGTCGCTATTCTTTGTTCTGTAATTCTACAGATTCCATAAAAATATCTTAAGATTAAAGTTCTTCAGTCAGGGAACTGGTATTGGGGAAATAAGGAATCTAGTGAGAAATATACTGGCACTTCCTTCCCCCTCCACAAGAGAAGGTGCCATAGCGTTGGAAAGCTTTTGGACTTAAGAAAATTGTGGTAATTTAACCTGTCTCCACACAAATGGCAAGGTGCTTTTAGCCAACCAGTAAATAGTTCCTAGACTAAAGCAAATGTTATTGTTAATGTTTCATTGTGGAAAACCTTTTTCTCTATATGCTAAAGCTTGAAAAGTGACTATTCAATGTGGTAGAAAATACTTATTAGTCAGTGTTTTTAATTTGAAATGTTTGAGGTTTTTGTTGATTTGTTTACAAGTATAGATGGAGAGTTTACAAGTATAGATGGAGATCCAACCTGAATTTTTAAAAATTTGATTATTCAGAAGGGTCAGTATTCTAAGATTCATACAGTAGAATATAACTGGCAAGGAGACAGGAATTTTGTGCCATTTTCAGCTTTTCCACATGCACATGGTATGACTTTGGAAGAGAGTTACAGTAGTTCCTACATATTCTATTCCCATGGATAAACTCAAGAATCTTCGTGACGCTTCCTTACTTTTGTAATCATCTCATAAGTAAGGCTCTGTTTAAGATATTTATTTGCACAACATTTTCAGTGCTTTAAATGAAACCTTATTTTAAACAGAAATTTATACATTATTAGCAGCACTTTTTTATTTCTTACAGTCAATGAGTGATTTGAACATCATATCAGAAAGCAAGCAAAATTGTTACATTTTTAAAGTTCTCCAAAACACCTCTCAAACCAGTGATACTTGTAAAAACTGAGTGATATTGAAGCTTTTCAGCAGTACTTTTGTGTCATATGATAGTATTTTGTTTCTAACTCTTTTCATAGTCATTTTTTTCTTAACTTTAGCAACCACACCTCTTTTTGTTCTGCTTATTAGTGTCAAATAATTTCAAAGACTTCTTAGTTCCTTGAAGCTCTGGATTCAAGTAGATATATACAGTACTTACTCCAAATATGCAGACTGATAAATATGGGGAACTACTGAATATAGGAATGTAATTATATATATATATATATATATATATATATATATACACACACACATATTTATGTAGACATATATATGAGTCTTATACCTCTGTATCTGAAAAGTATATAGCTATAGACATAGTTATTATGTACAACTGCAGCATGATGTACTATATAGAGGGTCAATGTTTCTATCAGGAAGACCTATGTTCAAATCTTGTCTTTGACAAATTATTTGTATGACCATGAGAAAATCACTTAACCTCTCACTGCCTTATTGTTCTATGGCAATGTTACAGGTGAATTGGAAAAATTGGAGTTATTCATTTACATTAGTGTAGGGAGTTTTCATATCCATCCACAAGTGTGATGTGAACACATACTTGGGAAGAGGGATAAACTTAAACCTACTTAATTTTAATGTGTTAGGGTCATTGACAGAGCTACACAGACATGCAGTTTCCTAAACACATAAAAAAAATCTGAACTGATCAAATACTAATAGAGAACATGTTTACCCATATTTGAATTAACTAATAGAAATTTTATTTTTATATTTTAGCTTCATATTCTTTTTTGTAGTAAGAGATGAAACAATATATATTTTCTTCACATATTTCACAATCTTTCTTCACCAGAGAAGTACTTTATTTTTCAAGTGGAGAACACAATCAAAATTAAATATTTCCTTTACATAAAATGATCTCCTAATACATAGTATCATATGTCATTGTTTGCAGTGTTGATTGTATCTATACAAAATGGAAAAAAAAATACTATAATAGCTAACTTCTACGTGCATTATTCATGTTAAAATGTTTCATTCATTATGATTTCTTTATTAAAGTATCATATGGATTATGGTTTCTCTTTTTCTTATCGTGAGCCGAATACAGTATAGGTTTATGTACTTCATTGAGTACCAGCAGCAAACATATGATGGAATTCAAAAAGCATTTATCAGTCTTAATCATAGCTTATGTTCCAAGGATGGAATTAGTCATTAATGTTCCCATCCTTTTTTTCTTTTTTTTTTTTTCCCCATTCAGGTGTGTGTGTGTATGTGTTTAATTTTTGGCTTTGGTATATGTTGTATCAACATAAATAAATCTTTTGTACCTGAAATTCACAGTCCTTTTTTTTTAAATGAAGTTACATTATGAGTAACAGATTAGGTAACTAGACTATAGCTACATAACTTCTCTTTCTTGCTCCCCTTCTCTGCTTTTCTTCTCATCTCATAAAATCATAGAAGCTAGTTGGAGGCTTATATTCTTCCAAGGACAGGAGAGAATATTAAGCATTTTGATTTAAGAGGCACTTAAGTATTTTGATGTAAAAGGTTTTCCTTCCAGCTCCTACTGGTTTGCTGAGTTAAACAGAAATTGTAATCATATCAACAAAGGGCTTAAATAAAGAATAATCATAATTCATGTCAACAAGAACACAAAAACAAAATTTTCTGGGGATAAGTCCTTGAGTGAATTTTTCATTCTAATATTTTAGAAAGCATTAGGTAACTATATATGCTTTACACTTACAAATATCATATTTTCAGAAATTTGAACCCTAAACACAACATGGCTTTCCTGAAGTCTTAAGTCTTTTGGAGTTATACTTCAATTCATTGTTGAGGCTGCAATCTCATTAATGTGGATACTGCCTCTTTCTTATCCCTGTGTGACTCTTAACTACTCCCCACTCCCACCCTAGAAAAATACTGGAAGAGCTTAGAAAGCTGAGACCTTCTGTGTGGGATAACAGATCTCTCAATGCTTTGTGTTCCTTAGTCTCATTATTGTGACTTAACTAAATATTTGTCTCAAAACACTTAGAAGAGTAGTGTACTGAAGTAGTGCTAAAGTATTCACCTCTAAAACTTGCTTTTCATCATGAGTGTAATTTTTTTTAATAAATTCTTTTTGGTGGCAGTTTCAGGGAAATGTTGTTTTGGGGTTAGAGACCCCATATTTTTATCCTTAACACTTATCACAACACCTGGCACCTAAAGAGTACTTAATAAATGTTTTGTTGATTGATTGATTGACTGATTGATTGTTAAAGTTACTTAGCCTTATCAGCTTTCTCTGTAGCTCTGGAGCCAAGCCTAAATCTCTCCCATACCCTCTGTTCTCCCACCCCCACCTTTAGAAAAACCCATATTCTTATCTAGAATGTTTGCAAAAGGCTTCAGAGATGCCTTAATCCAATCCCACTCTTAAATTCTTTCCTGAAGTAGTCAGAGGTATTTGCCAGAGGTAGCCTGTGGCCTGACTTTAATTGACAAACAGGAAACCTGGCTGTGGATTATTAGATAATCCTGTCTTCTGTTTCAGGCATCTCTGAGTTGTCAGAGAATTCTATAAAGTGAAAGTAGGATAATGGGACAGTAGTTATAAATGACACAAGTGAAAGGACAGGCCAAGATTTGACTTTCTCCTGGCCTGAGAGTAGGACAGAGACCTAGAGAAGAGGGTTAGTCATTGGGACTATAATTCTTCAATCATTTTTAGTCTCACTGCTTACATCTAACAGTTCAAAAGCTTCTAGATATACAATCTATCAGCCCCAAATGAGAAATTGTAGGATCATAGATTTAAGATAGCAAAATGACCTTAGATATATCTGAGGTAAACTCCCTTCTTTTACAGATGAAAGAACTGAGGCCTAAAGACATGAGGTGATTTACTCAGTCATACAGATGGAAGATACCAGAGTTGGAATTTGAACTCCCAGTCTTCTGACCTTAGATGTGATGCCTTTTTAAGTGTAATATGCTGCTACTATAAAGAGATTCTACTACTTTCCCTATGCTTTGGAAACTTAGCAGTTGGGGAGATAAGAAAGAAGAAAATATAGGAGTAATGAAGGCCACCAGAACAATTGAAGACAGTGACTAAACTAAAAGGGAGAGACAATTAGTGTAGCTGTCCTGAACTGTCAGCAGAGTGCTTTCTCATAGAGAGGTTGCTCTTTAACATTCACATTGCTTCATCATCCTTTCAGTATGAGTATGGAGAGAAAAGGATACAGTTGTGTCAGATGGTGATAGGTACATCACTGAGAGAAACATGGAGTGAGGCACAGGGTAGGATAGGAAGGATAGGATGGTGTTTTGAGGATTTGCCTTAGGAACACAATGTACTTGTTATGGCTCTGTCCTTGAAAGAAAGACTGAAGACACTCTGAGGTTGTAGAGTCAGAATCATAGAACTGGAAGGGTTAAGAGGCAGAAGCCAGGATTCAGAGTTATTTAGAATTGAGACAATTGTAGCACAGCAAAGTCTCTTGTAGCTTTCCCTTTTCATATAAAATAGGGTTTTATTTAAAGAGTAACTCTGTAACTTAGAGTTACTTTAGCCTTAAATTACTGGGCCTATCAGGAACACTTTAACTTGATGACATCAGGAATATATTAGTTAAAGAGAATGTGCCGCCAGAAAATCTTATGTACCACTCTATTAGGCAGAGTAATACTAACATTTACAAAGTATGAACTTGGCTCTTAAGAGTATTGGGTGGAGGTGTTGGTAGTTGTTTAAAAGGTATCTGAATGCTGAAGCATATGAGTTAAAAATAAAGCAGTAAGAGCTTGGCATATCTATCTTTCCTGGACCTACCTTTGCACCTCAACTGCATCTTTCTCATCAATTTTTGGGGGCTGTTGTAGGCACAGAGAGCCCATGAAAATGTAACCCAAATAGTAAATATTCATAATATCACTCAAGCACTATTTCTTTTGAATGAAAAATGTATGCTTCCATCACCTACAGTCCATTTCGCCTTCATGACACACATTATAATAAAATATTTATTAAGTCATCTGTCATTTGGCCAAATAAAAGGAGAAAGAAAACGTTTTATAATTTGCTATCTGAATATTTAATAAGATCCTATATATTCTTTACATTGTGTCATTCTATTGTGTTTTTGAAGGATACAAGACCTAGAACTAGCTTTGATTTATCTGTAAAGTAGAAAAATTGAAACTAATAGACTACTATAGTTTTTTTGTTTTTTGCTTTCTTTCTAGTCACCTGAATAACTTCTCTTATGTCTTTAAAGTTGAATATTTGTGGGACAGAAAAGATAATGAACATGAAGCTGTTGAACAAAAATGGCATTGACCAATATAGTTATATATTGACCAGTGCCATTTTTGTCATAGGACTTGATGATGTACTTCTGAAAAAAACCCCAAATATTCCCATTTCAAATATCTAGTATTCCCAAAAACGTCTCTGATGGGGATTTCAAAAAATAAGTAAATAGTCCATCTTAGGTTCTTAAACATTTTCTCTTAGGTATGACATAGATGGTTCATTAATAAAAAGTTTGCAGAGACTCTTCACCAAGTTGGTTGTAGGGATATAAATATTTTGGTTACAGAAAAAGTCACCTACTAAAATATACAGAGGCATTGTGGTCTTTATTGGTGGAGGGATTTGCCCACACCTCTGAAACTCCTTCATGAATAAATGTGAATATAGAAATGAGATCACTTCCATTACAAATGGTTGTTTCTCCTTGGCTAAGTCATATCAATTACTCATTTTCTGTAACTTAATGTTCTCTTTCATGAAGCCCTTTCTTACTCATTTTAAATCTTATATAAAATAAGAAAATGGACACAAATAAAATAGACACATGCATACACTGAAATTCTGAGCAAGATCAAGCTATTGTGTGATCAATCCCTAGTTATTTCTTGGTGGCAGGGAAGGCTCAGTAGCATGCGTGGAAAATGGCAGCATATCCTAGAATGCTTGCCATAACTATGCCTCTTTGATCAGAAGCTGAAACTTTTTAATGTAGTGTAACTCTAAAGTTGGTCTACTTTGAATCCACCTTCTTATCCATCTTGGAGAATTCCTACTGCACACTAGGAATTAGATTGTGTTTACCCTGCTATCAAAGCCAAGATAAGAGGCATCATGTGATTCCTAACACTATTGACATTGTACTTCATTACACTAGTGGTGAAGAATTCCATCATTGTTTGTCCATTGTAGGTATGATAAGTGATGAATTGTATGGGAGGACTTATTAATACCCTTTGGCAATCTTTGAGAAGAACTTTTTTTTTAATTCAACAGTTTATTTTGAAGAGAGTCATTTTTTATGGCTTTCTCAACAGAGCTTAAAATAATATATTTATCAGGATTTTTAAAAAGTTCTCCAAAAAGTTACCATCTACTAAAAATAAAACTGTGCTCTCTTCTACTTAATGGAATTCTCACGATATGATTTCTATCTTTTTTTTTGCTTTTGTTACAACTAAAAGTTAGAAAATTTATTTCATAACTACTTTTATAGAAAAATTAGATAAAAGAAGTGAAAAACTTTCAAAAATTACTTGTTAAAGGTAAAACAAAAACTTATGCATTCTCTCTTTATAAATGGATACCATTAATATGCTAGCTTTGAAATTCACATAATTAGATGGCTTCTATTTGGATTTGGTTTGCTATGTTTGTTTGTGGTAGATGCACTTTAACCTTCACAAACATTTTCTTTGTATGAGAAGAGGTGTGCATAGTTTTTGAGAGGAATTTTTATGTTAGTTATAAGATTTATAGCATAATCTTGTAAACAAGTTTTCATGTTTTTGTAGGCTTTAAGATGATGAAAAATGGGCATGACTCAAAATATGAATAATACTTTTGCAAGTAGACCTATGAAAAGAAATAATAAATATTTAGTTTTACTGTGGGTGGATTAGTCCTCACCCAGCCCTATCCCAGTGGATGCTAATCTAGTACTCTAATGTGATGATTCTTTGAGGAATGTCTGTATAGTCTAAGATTAAATTGCATTTCTTACCACACTAGAGTGGCAAATCAGTACCTGTTTATTAAAATAAGGCCTGCATCTGCTCAGCTGTTTTTTTTTCTTTCACAGATAAGAAAGATGGCTTTTTTTCTAAAAGAATTGATAAAATAGTGAAAGGAGTAAAGTTTCAGGGTGTGATTTGGAGTTTATCATTGTTTAGAACAGTACTGTAATATTTAGTTAAAAAGAACTTGAATTGGTTTTGAAGTGTTTTCTACAGACAACTAGAGTACCATGAACCTACTTCATGATAACCAACAAAGATTAATTTTGCTGCTTAATTTCTATAGGCCAGTCAATGCTGACATGGTTAAGTGGATCCATACTTCTAGATCAGCATTTTTCCATTGTGCAACCATAATATAATAGAGCTAATTTATTCATACTAGGAAACATTTAAACTGTGTGGTAATTTTCATTTTGCTGATGACATAAATTATATTACTTTACACTTACATTTGTAGATATATTTGACATATCACTAAAATATTGGGAAGTATGTTGATATTAGGATATTTGATATTAGTAAATAAAGAGTGTAGTTAGATGAGTTTTATTAGATTACATGTTAGAAAAAACACAAATTGAAAACTGTAATTTTAAAAATAATCTTGAAGGAAAGCCTATAAGAAATAGAAATAAGAAAATACCAGTACTGAAGTTGTCAAGATTGGATAATACAATATGAGAGATTATTCCTAGAAATTAAAATGTGTTTTCCTTTCCAGACTTTACATAAGAGGGAATTGTAGTAATGGCCAAATGGAAAGAATATTTTCATTTATTATGATGATGGTAATGATGATAGCAACATGTTGATTTTAAATAAAGGCACATTTTCTCAAATATAATTCAATAGAATTGAATTCTATTCAATATACTCAATTCAATATACTCTACTACCTTTTTGTTATATACATAGTTAATTTCTTTTTTCAATTAGGAAATTATCTATTTTGAACCTAATATTAAACATCAATAGAACTAAACTATTTACATTAAAATAAATTAATTTCAGCACATAAATGGATTTACAATTTTCATTCATTTCAATCTTTGTCCCCTCCTTTTCATTCACATTTTCCTGTTATAGGACTCTAGTAAATTTGTACTTTTTCTTTTTTTCTGCTTGCATTATTTCATAGAGGTCCTAGATTTGTTTATATTCTTTATACTTGTTTGTTTTAATTGCACTATAGTAAGATGTATGCTGGTAAATATTTAACAACCAGCTTTCTGGAAAAAAGTGTTCACGATACACATTTAACTTTAATCTGAATTATCAACATTTTTTCTTTCTCTGCAAGTCTAAACAATCATCAGATTTGTAGTGTTTGCCAGTTCCCAAAGTGTAAATGCTTACACTGCTAATTTATGCTAATAAATGCTAATTTAACAATTAGCTTCTCTCCAGCACTTCAGCACCTTGTTAATATATTCCTTTATGTCAATGTAGTGAATTGAGAGCTGTTCTCAGAGGCAGGAAGGTATGGTTCATGCCCCTTTTCTGATATACTAATTGTATGATCCTGAGCAAGTCACATAACCTATTAGTGCTCTAGGATACTTTTTCAACTACAGTTTGCAGAGAAGGTACAGATCTTTACTGGTAGAGGGAATTTCCTTATTTGGGAATTTCCTGTAACAATGAAAGATTGCTAGGTGCCACGGTGGATAGAATCCCAGACTTCGAGTCAAGAAGATTCATCTTCCTGAGTTCAAATCCAGCCTCAGACACTTACTAGGTGTATGACTCTGGGCAAGTCACTTAACCTTTTTTGCCTTAGTTTCCTCATCTGTAAAATGAGCTGGAGAAGGAAATGACTAACCACACAGTATCTTTGCCAAGAAAACCCAAAATGGAGTCATGAAGAATTGGACACAACTGAATAACAACAACATATCAATAAAATCACAGGTCCAGTCCCTATACTACTGCTGAACCTATAGATTGCTTGCATTTAAAAAAATAGTTATAAATAATGTTGTTAAGAAAGTATTTGAACAAAAATACTTGCATGTTGATATATAGATGTGCGTATTCACATTATTAATACATACATACATACATACATATATATACATATATATATGGATAACAAGTGATACGATTACTTAGGTAACTCTTACTTCCTTCAGCCAATAAACATCTGTTAAGCACTATGTGTCAGACCCAGTGCTAAACTGGGTATGCAAATACAAAGATAGTCCCTGACCTCAAGGAGTTTAAAATCTAATGGGAGAAGACCACAAGAAAGATGAAAAGAAGGAATTATGTGGCCCCCCCTAAGGCATGACAGAGAATTCTAAGAGGTCTAGAAGCAGTGTAGCTGGTAAAAAATGGAAAGTCAGCTTCATTTCCCAAATTCTTTAAGTAATCAAAGACATCAATAATGAGTGAGTAGACCTGTTTCTGCACAATCCTGCCAGCATTAAGTTTTATTGCTTTTAATTATTTTTGTCAACTTGATGAGTATGAGGTGAGACCTCAAAATACTTACTTTAGATCTCTAGGTAAGAGGTTGAGGATTTCATTTTCAAATTATCAACAATATGTTTCCTTCTTTTTAATTTACAAAATTGATCTCCAATCCATGATGGAAAAATAGTTGAAGGATATAAACAATTTTACTATGATGCATTGAAGAGGGCCACTTAAGGATGAAAGTGAATGAGAAAGAATAGATTTAAAAAAAGAAAAAGAATCCTAATGGAGATTTAGAAGGAGTGGCCAACAATTTTTAGTATTTTGTGTATCAAAATTAACTTATTTAAATATAAACCATTTTAAAACAAGTTAAATTAGTTGAATTGTTGTACTATTCAGAGATGGGAGTGGTCTAAAGAGAAGCCTGTGTAGCTGCTGGCACAGGTAGTATGCCAGGTGTGAAGCTTTGGCCAGGCTCACTTACTTCCTATGGTTTGGTTGGTTCATGAAAAGGAAAATTCAAGCACCTTATTACCAAGGTGCTGATTCACTCCAGAGAAGCTTAAGGAACAGGACCTATATTCTACAAGATAGGAAGGATAGGTCATAATTTCCTTATACTTCATTGCTTGGCACCACTCTGTGGAGACTGGGGGAGGAGAATTCAGGGTCTGATAAGGAGGCTCTTAGCACTCAGTCCTCTGGCCAAGGCAAAGAAGAGCAGTTGATTAGCAGCAACTTCCAGCAGCTTTCAGATCCTTGCTGTGACCTGATTTATAGTTGGAAGGATAGTGAGGGAAAGGTTGAATAGGTGTCATACCACATTTTACTATGACAGGGCAACACTGGCTAAGAATTCTTCAGAGTTCTGTCAGCCAAGGGACAAAGAAGGCAGGAGATGCTCATCTGTTCAGCCCTGGCAATCAGTAAGAGAACTCAAAGGGATTTTCCACTTCTCTAGAAGGATACCTAGCCAATCTCTGGGGCTTTGATACAGCTCTGGGGGCCTGGTTAGTTGGGGGGACAAAAGGGTGAGAATTCTCTCAGCTCAGGCCAGTTTGAGATACTCTTTGGAATGTTGGGGAAAAGTATGACTCCTTTCTAGACAATGATATTTCCAGGTCTAGACCAGTACATGAGCCACAGGTGGAATAAGAAAAGCCCTCAGTAACTTCTGGACCCTCTATCCAAATAGACCTGGATATGGGAGGTAACAGATGGTTCCAGTTTGAGAGAACTAAGGGCATAATGCTACATGTCAGGTTCATTGGTAGCTCAGACTCCAGGGCAGCAGGCCAGGATGGTGGCAAAAGAATAATTAAGGTGACAATCTCTCCTCTTCTTTCGTGATTTTTCCAATTTTTTTGTTTTCCATTTCATCTTTGTCTTCTTCCCCTTCTGACTGAAAAAGAGGTGCCTAGGTAGCAATTCTTAATAGGTGAGAGTATTTGTGCAAAGCTGGTTCCTATGGCTTCTTGGTGCTGTGGTATTTTATAGGAAGGCCTTCAAGATGATTCTTTTTGACCTATGTAGAGAGTTTTATTCAAAATTTCAAAGTCTAAGCTTAAATTTTGTTACAAGAGAACATGTTCATTAAACTGATGAATAGGAATGAGGAAATACTGAATAAGCAGACTCTGCTCACTGAGTTAAGTTGCGGATATAACCTATTGATCTTTTAAAGTAGACAGTACCTCAGGAGGAGCAATGAGCATTACCACATCATTAGGGTTTATATAGTAGAGTATATACAAAAGAATAAACAACTTTTTGTGGTTACTTAATGTATATGTCAGGTCACCAATGCGTACGTGTGTAATAATCACAGTTCATTTATAGTGCCCTTAGAGGAGATAATTTGGACTTACACAGGATCATTACTTCAGGTAAGTCACCTGAAGATGGTTACATAATGACCTTTAAATGCTTTTCATTGTATTTGGCTACATGAATGACTTATAAGCTGTAGGATGCTATAGGAGAAATATAAAATAAATATTGCATTTAGATTTTGAAACAATTTTTAAAGGAAAGAAACCCCAAAGATTCTATTAGAGGATGCCAAATAATAAGAGGTATAGCCCTTGGGTGATTTCCTGATGTTTGACCCAGAGTTTGGTCTCAGTTAGGGAAGAAACAGGAAGACATCCCAAAAAAAGAAGATAAATTTAGATGCTGTTATTAGTGTTAGCCATTCACTAATCAGAGATTCATTATAATGATACTCACCTGGCTCTTCCTAAATATAGGGGACATATAGGGAATTATTAGTGCAGTAAAAAATCACTGGATATTATTTTTAGAAACTCATAAAAATACCTAACATCTAACATGTATATGGTGCTTTAAATTGCTTTACACAATCTCCTCATTTGATTCTTACAACACTCTGGGATAGATACTCTCCCCATTTGACAGATGAGGAAACTGAGAACCAAAGAAGTTAAATGATTTACCCAGAGTCACATAGCTAATAAGTGTCCAAGGCAAAATTCCAATCCAGGTCTCCCTTATTTCAAGTCTATCAGTCTTTCTACTATGCCACACTGTCTCTCCAGGTGATATCTCTAAAAATTAGAAGAAGAGAAATTATAGACCAGGCTGCTTAACTTAATTGTTGGTAAATATTATTAAATTAAATTAAATATTATTAAATATTTGAACAAGTCAAACTTCACAATTTTTAAAATCTATAATTTTGTAAACATTCTGTGCACTGAAGTTGCCACCTGGCAACACTACTTTAAAATTTTGTAGCAAAAAAAATTATCAACCTGTGCTTGATGATGTTTCTTTCTGAATTTAGTATACCTAGCCCTTGAATTACAGTCCTGTGCAGTATGGTTTTGATGTCCAAATTAAAGCATTTCTAGCTGAGTAAGAAGTACCAGAACCTGTATTTCATTAGAATTCCCTTGGAGAACCTGAGGATTAATATGATTAATCAGAGATAAGCAGCTTAAAATATAAATGGATGATCTCCCTTTTGGTTGAAAATATATTGATAATTTTGAATAATGTAGATGGGGGGAGGTGTTGAAAACACATTTCACTTAATTTGAAATTCTGCCTATGGCTGTCTTTCCTGGTCTAAAATATACTTAAAAAGAAAAGGGTGGATACATAATTAAATAGATGGCTATAAAACTAATAGTTCACTATAACTGTAGGATACCATATTAAATGGTATTTGAAAATGGTCTTCTTGGACCTACTATTTTTCATTTCAATAAGTCCAATACCATTAATTTCCCATTATTTATAACTTTCTACAGTCTATTTGAGTAAATGTTATAACATACTCACTAAAAATAAAGTAACAATTTGAGAGGTTGTTGCCATGAGGCAGTTCATGTTGGGTTTCCAAGACCAGTGAAGGAATTCCTAAAATGATAAATTTTTTCAATTAGAAGAAATTTCCGATGTTATCTAATCATCAAAATTCTTAAAGAGCCCTCGAATTATGAGTAACTCACTCTCCTACAAGACAGTTCATCTGATGTTTGGAAAAGTCTCAGAGCTAGAAAGTTCACCCTTTTATTAAGCTCAAATTTTCCTCCCTATAGCTTTCACTTGGGGGCTCGATTCAGCCAGCATAATATCATATGCAAACAGGATCACTTTATGGCCTTTAGGGAATAGCTTTTAGACTCAAATATTAAACTGGATTTCCTGCATGCAGGTTACGAACAGCTTTGTCGAGCATTTGTCTCTCTGTTTTTTGCTTCTCCTGACATTAATGAGCAGAGGACTATTGAGCAAGGTTATCTCTATTGTTATATCTCTCAAGGAATTGATATTGTTTAGGAGACACTTTGGAAAGGAAGTCTTTAAGGCTTATTTTTCTGTATGCAAACAACAAGCATTTATTAAGAGCATCCTACTTGGCTATGCTAAATGATGAGAAGATAAATATAAGCAAAAAGAAAGAAAGAAAAAGAAAGGCAGTCTCTGCCTTCAAGGAACTTACATTCTAACTTGGAAAGACTTTTTATAAAAGTGATCTGAAAAGTGGAGATTACGGTAAAGAAGTTACCTGTTCAGGGCCATAGTGTCAACATCTGAAGTCCTGGAAATCAGAAGCACAGCCAAAGAAGGAACGATGAAAGACTAGCCTGGGCTGGTCCCCAAAATGCAGGCCCCCTTGATGAAATCACCAGTGGGAGAAGAGGAGGTCTGCATATTCTGGGCTGAGAAGGCCACACATGCTGGGGGAAGTTTTAGGGTGAGGCATTTGAGAGGTGGGAGCACAACTGGGAGAGGAAAATACCTGTTTCTTTAAAATACCTTCATCAAGCAAATGTGATGGTGCCAGGCCCAATCCTGGACCTTTGGGGCAGTAGAATGTATGTCTGTAATAGTCTGCCATTCTTATAAGAGTTCCAACCTAGTTTTTTAATCCAGGAGAAACAAAAAAGCTATTATTAAGTGCCTACTATGTACCAGATTCTGTGCTACATATAGGGAATAAAAAGAGGGAGAAGTCTTTGCCTTTAAGGACCTCAATCTAATAGGGGAGAAAAGGAAAAAAAATACAACCAACCTATATACAGGATAAATGGGAAATAATTAAGAGGGGTTGGAAAAGGCTTTCCTGTAAAAGACAAAATTTTAGTTGAGACTTGAAGGAATCCAGAAAAGTCAGAAGGCAGAGATAAGGAGGAAAAATATTCCAGGTTTGGGAAACAACCAGAGAAAATATCTAGAATGGAGAACTGGAGTGCCTCCAGCTCCAGTGTTCATGGAACAAAACTGTGGGCTGGGGAGGGGTGGGGTGAGCAGTGTCACTAGATCAATAAGTAGGGTTATGAAAAACATTGAACCCCAGAGAGTGTATGGTGCCTTCTGTTAGCGCTTAACATGCCCTACTAACAAATGTATACAATGGGAGAATTCAGCAAAATTCTTCCATTTGTCCTGAACCTAAAGTGGAGAGGTTTTAATAGTCCAAATCCCTCTTTTCAGATCCCAGACCACTCAAATCAAACTCCTAATCTCAGCCTAGAAATCCATATATATTAAAAAAATCTTATCTACTAGAACCTCACAACACCTGTCAGACTGGCTGACATGACAGAAAATGACAAATACTGGAGGGGATGTGGAAAAATTGAGACACTTAAAGCATTGTTGTAGAGTGGTGAAATGGTCCTACCATTCTGGAGAGCAATTTAGAAGTATGCCCAAGTATGCTATAAAACTGTGCATACCATTTGATCCACTACTATGTGTCCCAAAGAGATCAAAACTGCTCTTATAGAGCAGCTATTTTTTTGTGATGGCAAAGAATTAGAAATTGAGGGGATGCTCATCAGTTATGGAGTGGCTCAACAAACTGTTGTGATGGAATACTATTGGATTACAAGTAATGATGGTTTCAGAAAAACCTGGAAAGTTTGATGCAAAGTGGAATGCGCAGAATCGGGAGAATATTGTACATAGTAACTGCAATATTTTAATGATGATCAGCTGTGAAAGACTTAGCTACTCTGATCAAGAAAATAATCCAATATAATTTCAAAGGACCCATGATAAAAAATACTACCCACCACTAGAGAGAGAACTGATGAACTCTAAGTGCAAACTGAAACATTCTTTTTTCACTTTATTTTTATGTTTCTGAGTATGTTTTCTTTTGCAGCATGGCTAATATGGAAATATGTTTTGCATGACATATATAATAAGCACTATACTGCTTGCCTTCTCAAGGGGTGAAGAAAGGGCAGGAGGGAGGGGTAGAATTTGGAACTCAATTTTTAAAATGAATGTTAATTTTTTAAAAAATTAAGAAATATTTAATGAAATAAACATGTTTTTAAAAAACCTTATCTGCTCTATTCCTCAAGGCTCTCTCACATATCAGCCATGTAGCCCACTGAGAAGACTTGGCAAAATTCCCATACTAGGTGCACAGTGGATAGAGCAGTGAAGTAGGACCTGAGTCCCAAAATGGCCTCAGATACTTGCTAACTGTTTAACCCTAAGCAAATTGCCTAATCTCCATCAACCTCAATTTCTTGAGCTATAAAATGATGATAATAACAGTTTGTAAGGATAAAATGAGATAATATTTTTAAAAAATGTTTTGCAAACCTCAGTACTATATAAATATCAACCATTACTCTACTGCTGCTGCTGCTGCTGCTATTGCATCCCTAGAGCGTCCTTGGTACTGACTTGAGGTCCAGTTTCTTATGTCAGGCCAAGCCATCATTCCAAGCAAAACAAGATTCCTCAAGACAGGGTCCTTTGAGCTAGTGCGGGAAGAAAGAGTTGCGCCTGAGGCTCAATGTCTCAGCTTTGGACATCACAGCTTCCTCTGTTACTACTGGGGAGCTGCTGACACCTCAAAAAGATGATGTTCAGTAAAGTGAAGGCAGCAACAGTAACAAATAGAACACAGAACAAAGAGAAACCTAGATACAAAACTGTTGTTGTTCAGTCATATGACCATATTTGGGGTATTTTTGGGCAAAGATACGAGTGGAGTTTTCCATTTTGTTCTCCACTCATTTTATAAATGAGGAAAATTGAGGCCAATAGGATTGTGACTTGCCCAGCATCACACAGCTAAGTAAGTGTTTGAGGCTGGATTTGAACTCAGGTCTTCCTCACTCCAGACCCAATGCTCTATTTACTGGACCATCTAGCTGCCCCAGGTACAGTACTGTGCATATTCACAATAAATAAAAAGAGTGGTTGAATTAGATGATCTCTCAAGCCTTATTGCATTCATATTCTGAGAAAAGTCAGACAGAAAAAAAAAATACCTAGGGTTTATGAATATCCTCCAAACTGTATTGCCAGTTTTGCATTTTTGTTTTGTTTTATAATAAATCACATGTAACTGAATAAGTCTTGCCTTGCTGGAGTCAAAGTGCATACACTGTGTTTTCACAACTGGAGTGAATATGATCCTAATACTGGCTTTGTAATCATAATATTTACTCCTCTCCAGGTGAATTTTTCCAACTTTCTGTTTATGTGTCAGTACTTTGTTTCATTTTTCTGTTGTATTTTTTCCCTTCCCTTATGACGTAAGAGGGAAGAGGTTTCTAGGCTGGTTATGAGGCATAAAGTTGACTTTCCTGGCTTTGTACTGTGCTTCATCTTACAGAAGATCTCCAATTGCATTTTTTTAATTTCAAGACATACGTGCAATTGGATCAATTGACCTAAGAAAGATACCTGGAAAGGTTTTCCTTCTTTTGTTATAAGTGTGATTATAAACAATGCTTTTATAATAGTAATTTTTTTTAAACCCACTACTTAGTACTCTTTGGATAATAAATCAACAGGAAAAAGAGGTTAGGGATATTTTTGAGAATTGTGCCTTAATCTAGAATATGAAAGCTTCAAAGGAGATCAAAGTGGAATTCCAAATGTACAGTATAACAGCAGTAGAATCTTGCTGGAATTTAATTTAAAGGCAGATATTGAATCAAAAGAATTATATTTGAAAGGAAGTAGAAAAATAGATGGTATTTTCCTTAATGACTCTGTCTGAGTTCTATAACAAAATGATTATAGAGTCCTACTTCGAAAAATTCTATACTTAACTTTTTTTTCTTTTTTGAAATCTTCCTTTGATCGTGGATGACTCCAAACTAAATATTTTAATCAGAGTAAGTGTCCCATTTACCCTGTGTTTTACTCACCTTTCCATTCTATTTGATTTTAACGAAATGATATTTTTATACCATGAGAGTTTTTCTCCTTTCTTCTAGTAAAATGGTTCAATTTTTAAGATGACATCAAAGTTAAATGATTCCATTTAAGAGCAGACAGTGTTAGAATAGATAGAGGAGTTATGATGTGATTAATCTTTTGCAACATATAAGTCTACCCTGCGGAGGGTGGAGGGAAATAATTTTTACTTATAAAAGAGCACATTTCTGAATTGGTATTTCTTAAATGTAAATGTTTTCTTATTTTTTTAAAGTTAATTTAGGAGTTATTAATTTATTTAATTATATGGAGATTAGAATAGTCTAAACTGTATGGCTTCTCAAAATTGTAAATAAATGTTAGAAATATATTACACTGCAGAATCTCCAATGCCTCTTTCACATTTTTAGAATAGATTAGTTGCCTAGGAAGACATTACATTTAAGTTATTAATTTGACCATTTTATGTAGCACCAGTAGAATCATACAAATCAAAGAATCTGAGTTGGAAGAGACCTTGGAAGTCAATTACTAAGGCTCTAAAAAAGTGTAACTCCTTATGAACCAAATACATTGTCAGAAAAATGATTTAACTAAGGCATGAAAGTAAATAGAATCCTTGGAATATTTTGGGGAAGTGCAAAATATATTTGAAAGATAGCAACCATTAATGCTATAAAAGCAGGAATTCTAATTTAGGTCCTCATAACTACAAAGAAACTCTAAAATGAGACATTTCACAATGGATCAATGTTGTAGTAGAAAAAAGCAGTGAACTACAAGTCAGGAAGCATAGATTTGAGTCCCAGGTGTGCCATTAACTTGCTATGCGTCTTTGATCTAGGAAATCTTGACACCTGACTTTTCTGCTCTACTTCTGCAATATTCAACATTGCTAGTATACACAACAGTATTCTTTGGAATCTGCAACAATGGCTCCAAGGTTTTGAGATTAGTGTCTTTAATAGAATTAGGGAAGTCTTAAAATGAGATTGAAGTTGGTTCAGCATATCTTTAATGTTAACGATATTTTATTGCATCTTATTCTTTGAAAAGTGAAATCACATATAATATTTAAGATAATTCATTTCAAATGTAATATTTGATTTTTATTAGGGTACTCTATTCCCTTACAATACCTAATGATGATTTCTATTATCAACTTCTTCAACTTTCTCTTCCCTAGATTAAATAATCTCAGTTCTCATAGGGACTCATTTCACAATAATGAATCATTTTCATTGCCTTTCTTTGGATCCTGCCCAATTGCTCTGAATATTCCTCAGTTTCATAGTCTTGTTCTACCATTCACCGCGGATAGCTTTGCTAATAAATTCTCACTTGTTTGGCTCATTGGCCCAACTTTCTTCTGAATTTCTGCCAGGATATTCTGATATTAATTTTTTAGTCCAAAGGAATCAGATTGATTGTGGTGATAAAGGGCAAGGAGGGAGATGGGTTATTGGGGACCTGTGTCATTGTCCTATATAGTGTATGACCTAGAGTCTAGAGAGGTTCATTTGTCTTACATGTTTTTTTAAAAAAATGATTTATTAGAAGTTTAAGATTAAACATCAATGAAACAATTATACTTGGCTAGTGATTACTTATATTTAATAAAGTTTAATGCAAAAAGTATTAAGACACTTTTCTAATCCTTACTTCTAAGTTCCTGTCAAGATCTTTTTTATGAGTATTAACTTGCTCTCATATGCTCCTAGTAAAGAGGTAGATTTTATTTATCCACTCTTCTGGTTTTATTTTTTTCCATTTTGAATTTTTTTACAAAGATCTTTCCCTAGATTTCTTTATGTGAGCTATTTCAATTTAATTTTAATATTTCATAGCATTAATGTACCACAATTTATATATTCTATTTGGGGACATTTATATTGTTTTCAGAATTTTTTTCAATTATACATAATGCTGCTATAGCAACCTTTGAACAGATACCTCATTTTTTGTTGTTTATGACAACAGAATCAGGGAATATTTCCAACAATGAAATTATTGGGTTGAAGTGTATGATGATTTTTCTGACTTTTAACTGTGTAGTGCCACTTGTTCTCCAGAAAGATTCTATAACTGGCAATATCACCAGCAATGAATGAATATACTTGTTTTACTACAACCCCTTTGGCATTGAACATGTTGTTTTATTTTTATTATTTTGGTGGATTTAGGGTAGCTATTTTAATTTACATCTTTTAAAATAATTAGTAAGGTTGATGTATTTTTGCTTTTGAAAATTATATTTTTTACTGTGGTCAAAGTGTACTAGGAATTTCCATTGTGACTATCAACAGAGGCTTTTGTATTTAATGCTTACATTTTTACCTCTAGTATTTGTCATAAATATTTTTCTAATGTATTATTTTTATTTTTTCTTTTACCTGTATTGTTATGTAGAAGTTGTTTATCATCATCATCATGTTGTAAAAGCACACCTATCCCCCCTCTTGATAATTCCAGACATTTGTTGAGTTAAAATACATTTGTCTCCCCTCTACCACTGAGATAAGTTCTGCCTTCTATTTTCTCTCATCCTTTCTGAAGTTCATTTTTTATGCTTCAACCTCTCATCTAGCCAGAAATCACTGGCATGTAAAATGTGGCTACAAATTTCTTACCCATAAAATTACTAACATTTTTTATCAAATACTTTTAAATAGTGATTTATTCCTTAGTTTTTATTTGCTAATTATTTTTCAAACACTAATCCTTTTTATTCATTTGCTAGGATACCTAGAATAGCCATTTCATTCCACTGATATATTTTTCTATTTTCCCTCAATACCAAATAGTTTTGATATTCTGTTTTGTAATATATTTTGAAGTCTTGGAGTTTAAGCCTCCCATCATCAGATTTTTGTTCCAATGTGCTCCTTAATATTTTCATATGCTTGTTTTCATACTGATTTCATTATGTTTTTGTCTAGTTCTACTTAGTCAATACCCCCTTTTTAATGTCACCATTATGCCTGCCCAAATATTATTACACTGTTTTGGCTAGAACTTTGAATTTTAATATAAATTTAACTAAAGCAGCATGATGCTCTAATAAATTCACCTCCCTATAAATAATCATATTAAATGTCAGAAAACTAGATGTCTCAGTTTTCTTGGCAATAGGATCCAGGACTAGTACTGCAAAATCACATAGAACTGCAGATTCTAAGTGTTGAAAGGGACTTCAGAGCCAATATAGTCTATCGTAGAGATAGACTAGGTCAAAAAAGGGACTTCCTCAGAGTCACATTAAGTTTTGCAGAAGTGGGAATCCAGGTCTTTTGACTCTCATTCTGTGGATGAGCCTTGGATCAGATGTCCAGAAGTTCCCTTATTTGGGGAACTACTTTCATGGCTCTACTTTGGAACTGCCCAAAGTTTATTGTAGGATCTTGTTCACAAAGAGTTGGAAATATAGGGGAGTAAGATGCTGATGTTCTTAACCAATACCCATGGGTCTGTTCTTCTGCTAAAAGTGGTAGGAGATAATGAATAATAATGACCATTCATAAATATTTTTTTCCTTGGCAATAGGATCCAGAAAAGGAGTCCTTCAAGGGTTTCTGGGCCTTGAATTAATGAGGACCCTTACGCCAATGTAAATAGAGATAAAAAACAATGTAAACAAGAAGAGGTTATTGGGAACTTTTCAGTACAGAATGCCTTTGAAGGAGTGGACTTCTGGGTTCAAGTGTACCTGTACTGCCTATGAGCTCCCTGCTTTGGACAATTATCTTTAGGAAACCCTCCCTTCCTCATGCTCGTTCCTCTCTGCATTTTCTTAGAACTACTGTCTTCTGATTCATCTCTCAGTTTTCCTCCTCAGTGTCCTTTGCTTAACTCATCACTCCCATCATGCCCCTTGACTTGAGGTGTTCCCAAGGACCTGTTACCTTCCCCTATGCTTTCCCATTCGGTAACTTAATCAGTTTCAAGAGGTTAACCTTCGTCTTTATGCTGATGACTCCCAGGTCTAGATATCCAGCCCCAGTCTCTGGTCCAAGCTTCAATCCTGAATCATCAATTCAATCACTATTGGACTTTGCAGACTGGATTTCCCAGGGAAATCTTAAACTTAGTATGTTTAAAACTGAGCTCATTATCATTGTCTCTAAACCTCCCCTCTTCTAAGCTTCCCTTCACATATCCAATAAGGTGCCAAATCCTTCAGTTCCTGTCTGCACAACATCTCTCACATCCAACCCCCATTCCAATGACCACCATCTTTTGTCTGACTCTCATTACTTCTCACAACATCCTTCTAATTGGTCCCGTGCTTCAAGTCTCTCACCAGTCCATTCTGTTTTATACTACTTCTGATTTTCTGGAGCATAGATCTGACCAAGTGACTCCCCTACCCAACCAACACTTATGGCTTCCTTTTTTTGCCTCTAGAAATAATATCAACTACTTTCCTTAGTTTTTAAAGTTCTACTAATCTGGCCTCAACCTCCTTTTACAGCCCCATTAGATATTACTCTTCCTCATACTCTCTGATCTATCTAAAGTGACCTTCTCTCTGTTCTATTTAGAGTATTCCCCATATACTTTACCTTCTGTCCTTATGCTTTTCTGCTGGCCATCCCCCATGCCTAGGATGTACTATGTCCTTACCACAGCTTCATGTAGTCATTCTCTCTAAAATATAGTTTAGATACTTTCTTTTGCATCATTTCTTGATCCCCTTCCCACAAATACTTTCCCCCACCACTTCCTTGTATTTAAATATTATGTGTATGTACATATATTAAGTTTATATGCTATATATATTGTATATGTACTTCTCTCTGCCTTTAGAATGTAAGCTCATTGCAAGTAGGGATCATTTCATTCTTTGTACTCGTTTTCCCAGCGCATAGTATAGTTCCCACCACCTAGTAGGTACTTAATAAATGCTAATTGATGGATTTTGCTTAAGCTTGTCTATAGCATAATAGAAATAGCATAATAGTCTTGAAGAAAAAAGTTGAACTTGGTATCAAGACACCTCTGATACCTAGTGCATATATGAACTTTTGGTCACACAGTTAATTTCCATGGGCCTCAGGTTTGTCACGTGTATACCCTTTCTAACTCTAACATTCTGTTTTTGTTATGCACGAAGAGGTGTGACCCTTTCTTTAAAAAGGTAATTTGTGTAGGGACTGAACTATAAAGAGACTTGGAGCAATCAGCCAGGGAATGAATTAAATGTAGATTAGAAAGGGTTGAGGTGAAACGAGCACTTCTTACAAAATAATAAATTCAGGTTAGGATTTGTAACCTATCTTGGAGAATTTACTACTGTGGGTGGAAAGGATCATCACAAGGATTGTGTTTGCTTATTTTTATTCATATCAGTAGCACGATGTTGTCCTGGGATTTTCTTTCTCTTTCTTTTTTGCTTTAGGCAAGGAAAAGAGGAAACATACAAGAGAATACTGAATTATAGTGTTGTCATTGGGTAACATGCTTAAATTTCTTTTCTTTTAGAGCAAGAAGGGAAAGATTATACTGAAACTGCCTGCAAGGGCTTTTGTTGCAAAGTTGCCATTGAGGCCTAAAACCTGCTGGTACTTTGGACAAGTCCTAGATGGTACCATAGTCAAATTGAAAAATTATGTTTGAAATAAATATTTAAACTTAAGGGAGAGAATGACATTTGGGTTTCACTAAGTAGCACTTGGAGAAATTTTACAGGTTAGTGATAAAAATAATACTAAATTCAATGTTATAATAATGGTAGTTATACACATGTATTTTGTATCATTTTAAGCTTTATGTACCACTTCTATAAGAAAGCAACTAGTAATGCTTATAGAATTTTTTGCGAAGATTTTTTTTTAAAGCAGCGTGAAATAGGAAAGTATCTTATATTTCCTTGGACAAATTTTAAAATATCCATACAAAGGCTGTATGGAGCATGAGTTCATCATATAAGAACTACTGTGTGTTAGCACATCCCAGTCATGGGCATAGGACCTAGAAGGTCTTACAGGACAGGACAAGAAAGAATCTTGTTTTTGGAATGCTAGCCTTGCAGATCTATACTGATTAAGTAAGAGTATATAGGTTTTGTTGTTGTTCAGTTGTTTCAATTGTGTCCCAACTCTTTGCAGCCCCATTTGGGGTTTTCTTGGGAAAGATACTAGCACTATTTACTGTGTTGCCTAGTTGCCCACATATATGTTAAGTAGAGTAAATAAATTAAATATGTAGATAATCTGAAAATCTTGCTGTTTCTAATAAACCTTCAACTAGAGTTGTTAATAAAAAAAGAGATTAAAAATTTTACTTCCTCTTTGTTTCCCTGCTCATTTTGGAAATGAGTACATTTTCCACAGAGAGAAATACATTTCATCTACCATGTGCAGTTGTCTCCCAAGTAGATTTTCTAGTGATAAAGTAAAAAGGAATAGTAGGAGGAAATAAAAATAAAATTAAAAACTAGGAAACATTTTAAAGCAAAGAAGTTTTTCTTCATGATAATACTACCTTTTCTGTTGTTTTTCCTTTTTTATCTCCTGGAAATATTGTACAATTTACTAGGTTTTTCTCTGAACTGTTTGCTGGACATAGAATGTACCACTTTTTAAAAATATTGACTCATACAACTACACCAGTTTATACTTGCTAGACACATTCTTACATTTCTCAGGACAGTCTTTTTACTATGAGTAAAAAAAAAAACTTTAAAAAAGTCTGTATTCTTAATATTCTGGCCCCAAAATTCCACACCCTACTTATTGAACTAGAAAATTAGAATTTATTTATAGTTAACTTTTTATTACCGTTATGAGGATTAATTGTTATGACTTTTGTATTGTGTGACATCCACGGTCTTCTGGGACTTGCCCTTCTGCCTTATTTATCTGAATCCTGAGTTACCAATACAGCAAGAGAATGCGAAATGCAGGGTACCTCTTATCCTTGTCCCTAATTTGAGCAAGTAATTCAAATCCCTCTAGACATTTGTTTCCTCATTTGTAAAATAAATGAATTGGCTGTGGGTCTTTTTTAGCTCTAAATTTCTGCAGTTTTAGTTGAGCCAGGAAATAGAGAAGATGCAAGAGGGTAAGGTGAAGATCTAAATGCAAGAGTATATATAGTTATATTAAAACAAATAAAATCATTTTCTGATGAGCAGTTATTTTGTATTGACCTTGCATCTTTCCTCTCTCCATATCCATACAAATGAATAATGGTTTTCAGAGAGAGAGAGAGACCAGGAAATCATAGTGGACCATGAGACAAATGAGTCAGGAATGAAATTTTTAAAGAAAACAAGTACTGACTCATGTAACGTTTGAGGTCTGGGAAATAATCTGTCTGCTATGCCCAATACTGGCTAGATTTTTTCATTAGGGTAGTACATCCTTTTTCTTCTTGTTTTTTTGGTTTTTTTTTTTTTTTAAGAATATGGAGGAATTGGAGGGGATCCAGAAAAGAGTAATGAAGATGATTAAGGATATAGAAAATAGCCCCTGTGAGGAAAGGTTAAAGCTTGGTGAAGGGAAGACAAAAGGGTGACTTAATAATTGTCTTCAAATATATGAAGGGGTTACTGTGATAGGGAAGCTAAGTAGTTGTTCTCCTTCCCCATAGTAGCCCAAACAACAGGAAATAAGATTAAATTGCACCAAGAAAAGTTCATCTAATAAGTAAAATACAGAAGAATTAATTGACTTTGAGTTGTGTAAACACTCAAACAAGCTACTTTGATTGCAGAATCCCTATCTCTAGAGATATTTTAAAACAGGTTGCTAGACATCTGTCTGTCTTCAATGGGTGTTTACTTGCCTGAGGGCACATACCTGAGGCATAATGACCCCTTGCTCTCCCTTCCAGCTCTGATAAGAGTTCAAGGGTTGGGATTTGGTAATGAAGGAATGAGGGCAAGCCCATGATTTGCCCAATGAAAAGTTAACCGTTCATGTTATTTACATTAAAACAAACAAGATTTCTGATTCCCTTTTATAAAGATTTATTTAACCTTATTATTAAATTTAGGAATTTTGGTTAATTTAGGGGAAGTGAATGTTTATTTCTATTTTAGCTATAAATCAAAATTGCCAAAGAGTTCAAATTCTGACTTCTTTTTTTTTCCAGGAAAAAAAAAGTTTGAATTAGAACTTCCTTTCTCTTTTAAACGATATCATCTCTGTTCTTGGGGGTTTTGTATTGTTTGTATGATTTAATAGTAGCATCACTCATCATTATGTCAGATGGTTAAAATCTTTTCTTTACTATGCCTCTGGCAAAATACAGTGTTGAAGTGTCTGAGATGGATGTCAGAGACAGAGGTAGAGATGGCAAAAATAGGAATCAAATTAGCTTTTAGTACCCTTTGTATTTTCCCAATGCAGCCCAGGTTGCTAGTGAGTGAGACAGGTGAAGACTTCTCAGACTATCCTTTAAAATATAGAAAGGGCTCTTGATGAACTACAGGCCTCAGTTGCGTGCTCCTGGCCATCACATGAATTTTTTTTGGAAACTGCAACCTAAGACCCCAATTTCATGATACTCATCATCATATGATTTCTTAAGATCCTGAAACCTAAAGATATGCTGAATCTGTGTTAAAGCTTTATGTTGGCTAACTACATATTTCCTTGTTCCCTACCCAGGGTAGATTTCCGCGTTAGGGTATATAACCACGCTTTTGCCTTCTGTAAGCTTCTTCTTCCTCCCTGATTGGTGGTCGGTTTGAAGTGGCCCTTTTTTGTGAGATTGTAATAAAATCCTTTTCTGCTTTCTACCTTGAGAAGCCTCTGACTTTAATCTGGGTAAGGGTCTCTGTACCACACACTAGCATGTAGTTTATTGTTTATGGAGTTTAACTTCAATCAATAAGGATTTTAAAAATGCATTTTATTTGTTTCTTTAAATATTGTTCAATGACATTAAAAAAAAAAATCTAACTTTTTTAAAAATTGTGTTCCAAATTCTCTCACATTTCCTCCGTCCCTTGAGAAGGCAAGTAATATGATACCAATTATACATGTTAAGTCATGCAAAGCATATTTCCATATTTGCATTGTTTCAAAAGATAATGCACAAAAACAAGAAAAATAAACTAAAAAAATGTATTTCAATCTGCATTCAGAGTTCAGTTCTTTCTCTGGGAATGGATAGCATTTTTCATCTTGGGTTCTTTGGAATTTTTTTGGATCATTGTCTTGATCAGAGTAGCTAAATCTTTCACACTTGATTTTCCTTACAACCTTGCTGTTATTATTTACAATTTCTCTTGCTTCTGCTCAAATCACTTTGTATCAGTTCAGATAGGACTTCCCAGGTTTTTCTGAAGTTATTCTGCTCATCATTTCTTATAGTACTTCTGGTAGTATTCCATCAAAATCATGCTACAACTTGTTTAATCATTTTCTAATTGATGGGTAGGCATCCCTTTGATTTCCAGTTCTTTGCCACCACAAAAAGAGCTGTTGTAAATATTTTTTGTTTGCACAAATTCGTTCTTTCCCTTTTCTTTGATCTTTTGGGATAGAGTATTAGTAGTGGTATTGCTGGGTCAAAAAGCATGCACAGTATTATAGCCTTTTGGGTGTAGTTCCAAATTGTGCACCAGAGTGGTTTGACTACTTCACAACTCCACCAGCAGCGCATTAATGCCCCAATTTTTCCATAGCCTCTCCAGTATTTGTCATTTTCCTTTCTGTTATGTTAGCCAATCTGATAAATGTGAGATGGTGTTTCAGATCAACATAGAATTATTGAGTTTCTACTATGTGCCAGGCAGTGTTAGGTTCTGGAAATACAAAAACAGAAGCGAAACGGTCCCTGCCCTCAAGGAACTTAATTGTCCTCTTAACATTACATCAGTGTTCTGAAATTATTTTCAGCTGTTAATATGCATATATATATATGTGTGTATATACATATATATTTTTCAATATATAAAACGCTGAAGTTTTTCAATGTCATGTCTTTATGCCATCAAAGAAACGATGAGTTTACTGAGTAAGAAAAATGTATAGTTAAGTTCCATGGTCTTGAAAAATAAGATTTTAGAGTTGGCTTTATTTAAGTAAATCTTTAAGGGAAACTGTAGTTTTAGTGTAAGAGTATGCTTACAGCTCTATTAAATGTTTTAAACAAAAAGCTGAATATAGCAACACCTTTTGTTTTCTTTATTTGTTTACTGCCTAACTACAAGGAAAGAAGAAATGGAAGAAAGTAAGCAACCAGTTTAGGCTAAGATGAAAACTGCACAAATCACTTAATGCAATTAGCCCCCAGTGTCATTTTTTCTTTTCTACTTTTCTCATTTTCTGGCATTAGAGAAGATGCTTGTGGTAAATTGCTCTAGTAAAAGAGAGACAAGATGGTTTGTTGAGGTTGGCATAATGAGTCTTAGGCCTGGCTTGTACTTTTTGCTGCTGTTATGGATTATCACATTGTCATATTTGATATATACGTGCTATACATATGGGGTCATATTCTCCAGGCCTGTAAACATTGCTCACTGCTTCCCACCAATTGGCCTCAGTTCTTGAGAAGTATGACCCAGTCATTTTGTGAGCTTTCAGCTATGAAATCACCACCTTTAAGTGTTAAGTGAAATAATTGCCCAACTATGGAATATGCAATGCTATTCTGGATACGTCATCTCTTGGTTTATAGTTTCCGTTTCACCGTACAAAGGTTTTACTTTGCCATAAATTAAGCTGTCATTTTAAAACATTGGTATTCTACTTTTGCTTTTCACTTTTACAGCTTTAACATTTTCTTGCCCCTAAAGAAAGTATTAATTGGTGTAACCAACTATTTAAACCGCTCTTCAGCCCCTCCCTTCAGCCCCGTCCTCCAAATGGTGAGTTCCTCTAGCAACCTCCATTTTGAAGAAATGTCCAAGCCAGCCACTTTCACTTCTCTCCTGGCCTAGAGTACCTTCTTCTTCTCCTCTCTCTTGCCTTTAACTCACTTAATAATATGGTAGCTAACATTTATGTAAATGCTTTAAGATTTGCAAAATATTTTACAAATGTTGTTTAACTTAATCCCCATAACCATAGGAAGGGTTGCTATTATTATCCCCATTCTCTATTTTTACAAATGAGGTAACTGAGGCAGCTAGGTTAAGCTAATTAGTGCCAGAGGCAGGATTTTAGCTCAAGTTTTCCCAGTTTTGGGTCCAGTGCACGCTATTCACTATGCAACCTAACTGCTCCCTCCCTCCCTTACACACACACACACACAATCACATATACTTTATATATGTCTGGACAGTCCCTTCCCTTAAACAACTTAGATTCTAAAGGGAGAAGAAAACATCTTCTTTCATTAGAATCTAAGTTCCTTGAGGGAAGGGACTGTTATTTTGTTGTTGGGTTTTCCTTGTACTTGTATTTGCAGTGCTTAGCACAGTTTCTGGAACGTGGTAAGAGCTTAATGTGTTTGCTCACCTCTGTTTCATCCAATATTCTCTCTAATTTTACCTATCTTGACAAAGTACCTCTTTTGTTACACAGTACAAGTCAGCGTTTTCATGCTGTTTCAAGGTTTTCTCACTTTTGCGAAGGCTTGATGTCTGCTTTGCTGCCTTTTCACACCTTATTTGGATCTGCAATAATTGGGTGAAAGGGAATTCTGATTGATCATGCATGTCATTCTGAATAGCAAAGAATAATAGGGCTCTATTATCACATATTAATGAACTAATAGTACTTGGATATTTATGAACTTAAGGAATAATCTCTTCAGAGAAATAAAATTAAATTTTCTGAATCATTCCTTTATGTAACAGTTTGTTGGAGGGTTTTAGGACAGTGTCCCTTTTCTTATTTTTCCTGGATTCAGGGTCCTCTCCTTGGCCTTGATCCACCCACCCAGTTTACCCCATTTACACTTACATCCATTTGTTCTTAGCAGATTTCTGAGAAATAATTTTATAGTAAAGAATGGGAACAATTTGGTCAAAATAGAAAACATATTGTCATCACAAAATGTATCAACAACAAGCATTCCCTTCACCAAAGGCCCCAAGGAAAACACCCTGATTCCTTCTAGTACTCCATGGATGGAAGGTTGGTTATAGTTATAGTTTAGCCTAATCTCAACCCTAAGACTCAACCCACAGATAATACTAGATAAGTGGGAAGCATTGTAACAACGACTTGTCCATCATCACCATAGGAACATTGACCCTTGGATAGTTATCTTTCCTCTTGTTCATGCATCCCTCCTTCCCTTCTCTTTGATATCTGTGTTCAAAAACCTTTATTTCTATGTGTGTGTGTGTGTATGCATTACTTCTGTGAAAGGCAAAACCTTTCTTTGATTTAACTGATTTGTTAGATTGTGAAAATCTTTGACATACAATAAAATATATAAAAATTTATAATATATAATTATTATAAAATAATTTAATAATTATTTAATAAAAAAATTTTCCTGGTTTTAATAAAAAATAAATAAAATTTAATTAATAATGAAATAAAAATTCAATAATTGAAAGGCTACACTCTGAGTAGTCAGTGACCCTCTATTGCCTGCAAAATAAAGTCCAAACCCCTATTATCTGTCATTCAAGGTCCCTTCCTCAGTCTGTTACCACTCCTACTTTTCCAGATTTATCTCATACCCTTCTTAGTTCTTGATTCTTCACTGAAGGCAGATTGGATAGACTTCTCTTCTTTTTCCTGAAGCTACACATTCCTGACTCTTTGTCTCTGCTCATATTCTTCCTTCCTTTTGCCATGAAAGTATTTTATCCCTTGATTGACAGGCCTTTCTGACTCATGCTTTGAAATCCAACTCAAATGCCATTTCCTTTGTAACAACTTTCCTTATCTCCTCCAGCCTTTTGCCACATGGACCTTAGAAAGCACCTGGTTTTTTCTCTTCTCTAATATTATTTTGTGCTACATTTATCTCTCTCTGTATAGATAGATAGATAGATAGATAGATAGATAGATAGATAGATAGATAGATAGATATCCTGTGGCTCTACCAAACTAGAAGCTCGCAGAGAGAAGGGACTATGTTTTATCTAAACTTTACATTATCCTAGTGCCATTATTCTAGCACCTGCGTGGTGCTAGAGTCAGAATATCTGAGTTCAAATCTGGCCTCAGACACATGAGCTGTGTGACTCTGGACAAGTTACTTAAGCCTGTTTGCCTCAGTTTCCTCCTCTGTAAAATAAGCTGAAGAAGAAAATAGCAAACTATTCTAATATCTATGCCAAGAAAACCCTAAATGAGAGATCATGAAGAGTCAGACACAACTGAAATGACTGAACAACAACAGTAAACAAGGAATTTACACTTTCGGTTCTTCTTTGCAAACCCAGGCGTCATACCAGAGAAGTATTACAGGGTTCTTGGGCTGCTACAGACCTCCTTTGGGGCAAAACAGTGCATTAGTTAAGATATTCTGCTGTTCACCATTCACAGACCTTGGGTACCTTTTCTCATCAGAGACACATAGGTTCGAAAGTGGCAAACTATACAGATATAATCTGTACATCATATTGTTGTTCAGTCATTTTTTTGGTCATGTCTGACTCTTTGTGATCCTATTTGGGGTTTTCTTAGCAAAGATTCTGGAGTGTTTTTCCACTTCCTTCTCTAGCTCATTTTACAGATGAGGAAACTGAGGCAAACAGGTTTGAGAGACTTGCCCAGGATCACACAGCTAGTAAGTGTCTGAGGCCAGATTTGAACTCAGGAAGAGGAGCTTTCCTGACTCCAGGCCCACCACTGTATCCACTATACTACAAAGGTGCCATACCTCATATTAAGGGCCATAAACAATTCCCCTACAAGATTCCCCAAAGAAGGGCAATCATCAGAGGACGGGAGCACACAGGAGAGAAACAAAAGAACCCTGTCTCATGTGTGGTCTAAAACACTTCCACATGTCTGAGTCACTTACATGGCTTCTCCCTCACTTTACCCTCACAATCAAACTACTTATTGTCCCACAACAGTATTAATTATCTGCTTGCCTTAAGTAACCTAGCTAGTATACTCCAATACCAGTAAATACCCTTGCCCCCTCACTTACCTTTACTAAGTTTCTGACACAGTGGAAACCTACCAGGGCAGGTGCTAGTGTGGGCATACCTGGTTCTAGTTGTATGACCGTTATGCATCTTCCTTTCGTGGTATTGCTATGCAGAATCCCCTGGCATTTAAGTCATAACCATTAGTTAGAGATGTATTTAAATAGTAATTACACCAGAAAATATTGTAATGGTATTGATGAACCCTTGTTATTTTCTAATTTTATAGTGTCCATCACTTCAACTTCTGGGTATCCAATTGCATGTTACAGCCAACTTTCTAGGAACACATATAAAGGATACACATACATTGGGATGTCAGATTGGTATATGATTGTCAAACTGAAGGTAAAATGATTTTTTAAAATAAAAAAGGATTTAATTTTCCTAGAAATTTTTTTTTCACTAAAAGGTATAGTGTAAGAATAATTTTCTTCTCAGATATATGTTAATTCATTTTGAATGGAGAAGTCTGGGTTTCTAATTTGCTACCAAAGTCTGAAATTTGCAGCACATAGTCAATTTTAGTACAGCAGTGCTCATAGTTTTTGTGCTATTTTCCCTTCCTTTAGAGGTATATACTCATGTTGACCTTTGTAATAATCACTACAAGCAACTCAGGGAAGTTATAGTAATATTTTAATTTATATTCGTTGACATTTATTTTTTTTTCAGCAATTGTTCATGGCATAATGGAAAGAAGATTGAATTTGGATGCAGAGGACATTTGTTTGAACCTTCCTCTGCTATGCACTGTCTCCATAAACTTAAAAAACTGACTTTTCCTCAGAGGCCTCAGTTTTCTTATCTGTAAAACAATGAGGCTAGGCCTAAATGATCTCTAAGGTCCCTTCCAGTGTCAAATCCTGTGATACAAACTCACATTTCAGTTTAAAGTCCATTTTTAAGCAGATTATACAGTACATCCAAATGTCAGAATTTTCAAGTAATTTACAAATATTGAAACATATCTACTAAAAGAAGTTCACAGTCTCATATAGAATCTTTTAAATAATAATAAAAACATTGAACAACATGAAGGGATAGTTTGGTATTTTGTTTTGGTTTTTTTCCTGTAGGAGGGTAACTAACCATTTCAGGCCTAAGTTTGACTTTGGCATTTAATTTGTTGCCTGATCTTAGTCAAAGTCATCTTTCTAGGACCTCTGTTTTATCATAAGTAAAATGAGAGAATCAGACTAGAAGATTTCTAAAGTCACTTACTGTTCTAACCTTTTGTAATCCTGTGATGTCTGATAAGAAGAGAAGAGAGGAGAAGAGAAAACAAACAAGCAAAAAACCTTCACCTTCAATCAGCAACAAGAAGATATAAAATGTGACATCCCTAAAGCAGCTCCTATGATTAGCCTGAGGGACTAACAGGAGGGGCAGATAGGTGGCCTAGTGGATAAAACACTGGGTTCTGAGTCAAGAAGACTCATCTTCCTGAGTTTAAATCTGGCCTTAGACTAGCTGTGTGACCCTGAACAAGTCACTTGATTCTGTTTGCCTCAGTTTCCTCATTTATGAAATGAGCCGGAGAAGGAAATGGCAAACCAATCCAGTATCTTGGGGTCACAAAGAGTAGGACATAAGTGAAAGGACTAAACAGAAAAAATCATAACAGGAAGTAGTTTCTCCTATAATTTGGATAGGCTGGAGAGGAAAAAAAAAAGCTGGTCACCATTTTTGTTTTGAGATATCATGAAGCCTAGGGTTTAAACAATCAAGTATTACTCCAATAACTAGTCAGGTCTAGGAACCTTGAGCTAGCTATGTGTTCCTTATTTCAGTCAGGGGGGCAACATTTAAGAGGATTTCAGTTTTACATAAGCAATAATCAATAGCAATTGCAATCAATAATCAAAAGCAATAAGCAATAAATATAGAGAATATTGCAAAATATTAGACTGGAATACTAAAGGAGGTTGTTGAGTCTCTTTTTTCTAAAAATATATTTAAAATTAAAATAGGTTCTCATTTATTTGTGGCATTTTCAATGTAGTTTACCAGAAGGTCCTTGGAATGATGATATCTCAAGGTCCCTTTTGTGATTCTATGTGATAAATAGAAAAGGCAGAAATAAAACTTACTAATTCTCCTCGAAACTGTTTTAAAAATAATGAAAAACACATATGAAATTTTACACAGGAAGATTCCTGAATAATTTGGAAATTTATTATGAACCAAATTCCTGCTTTGTAGACACTTGGTACTGATACTGTTCTTACTCTTTGGAAACATCCAGTAATAACTGTGTTACTATTTACTATAGAGCATTAAATAGTAAATACTCCTTGGGTAAAATTTATAGCCTATAAAAGATTTTTTTAAGGCAGTGGACATGACGAGCATAAAATACTTCCATTCAAAGACTGTTCACCTATCACAAGATAAACTTAAAAATAATTTACCCCCCATTGGAGGTGGCTAGGCAGCATAGCGGATAGATTACTAGACCTAGAGTCAAGAAGACCTGAGTTCAGAGCTAGCCTCAAATCTTAGCTGGATGACCTCAGACTGGTTACTTCACCTCTGACTGCCTCAGTTTCCTCATATGTAAAATGGGGATTACAATAGAACTTACTTCCCAAGGTTATTTTGTAGCTAAAATGAAATAATATTTGTAAAGCAATTTGTAAACCTTAAAAGTGCAATGTAAATTGCTGTTATTCAATGTCTTTTCATTATTAGGAATCCTGATAGGTAATTTTTAGATGTTGATTAGACACACATGAGAATAAAATGTAAATATATAATATTAAAGCCCACCTCTGTGGTCGGTGGACATACAGGGTCAGGATATAAATTAAAAAACTTTTAAAAACTAGGATTTAATCTTGGGATGGCTGGGCTCTTGGGTAGCATGACTGTAATTCATCTCCTTCAGTGATGTAATCACTAGTGACATCACTAATATTTTCTAAGATTTTTGGGGGGGAAATGGGGATAGTTTCAAGAAATGATTTCATCAGTTTAGGGAGGTTCTATGTGAAGAAGCTCATTCTGTCAGCAGAAGGAAGGGAAGGAGGAAGGAAAGAAAGAAGGAAGGAAGGATTTATTGGGCACCTACTATGTGGGGGCACTCTGTTAAGTGGTTTACAAATATCTCATTTAATCATCACAACTCTAGAAGGGAGATGCTATTCTTATCCCCATTTGCCCCAGCTGAGACAAATAGGTTAAGGGATTTGCCCACTCATTCAGGTAATTAGTTTCTGATGTCTGAATTGGATCTCAGGTGTTCCTGACTCTAGGCCTAGAAGTTTATCCTTGCTGCCACCTAGCTGGTGTATAGTAAATGTTCTTCTTAAAGAATCTCCTGAGACACAGGTTTAGCCACTTACCCAGAGTTATATAGCCAGTATGTTTTAGAGGCACAATGGGATCCTAGGTCTTTTCACCTCTAAGACTAGTTTTCTATCCACTATTCCCCATTCCCTGTTTATTTTCTGTGATTATCACTCATCAAGTGGCAGGTCTGAGATGGCTGGGGGCCCAATTCTTTCAGTTCTGATTGTGTTCCAGCATTTAGAAGTCCTAAGTGATTAGACTCTCTTTTGTACACAATATTCTACTCCGAGCTAGGAGAAACAATTTTAAAAACATGTTTTATTGATGCTTTTTGCATTTACATTAGCCATTTCAAATCCCATCCTCTTCCAGATTGAAACCTCCTAATATATACAGTGATCACATGTGATAATGTATACAATATCCTGTTCTCAGACTTTTGGTCTTTATGCTTCATTATCTGTTCTCTTTCATTTTTTTTTTTTTAGTTACTCAGAGTTCTATTCCCTTTTAGAGATCTTTTCATTTACATTGCTGTAGACATTGCATATAGTGTTCCCTTGGTTCTTCCTTCCCCACCCCCCACCCCCACTTTGTATCTATCCATGCAAGCCAAGAAGAACTAATTTCAAAATGATAGGTCTTTTCTTCCATAAAAATATATGCGTAGTTATCTCAGGAAAAGTAACTGATTTTTCTTCATTTAAAATACAACATGGAACAGGGTTCTTCACCTTTTTTTTTTTTTTTTTGCATTTTCCTTTGGCAGTGGGTGAAGTCTATGGATTCCTGAGAACATTGTTCAAAAATACACAAAAATAAAATGTCATTTTTAGGATTAAAATAGGATTAAAAGGATCTAATAATATTGAAATTTAGTTATTGAAATATTTTGAAATCAACGTCATAGACTCAAGATCCTCTAACACAGAAGATTTTTTTTGCATTTTATATAAAATGAATAAAATGTGTAATTATTCCCTCTTTTTATCTGCTGTATTCCCACCTCCCTTTTAAAGCCTAAATCACATGCTGCTGCCTCTTTGAAGACATACTTGATCATACCTGTTGGTAGCAGCTTTCTGCTACAGACCAAAAATATAATTTTGTTTTATACCTCTGAAATGTGCTATTCACTTTTATTGTGTATTATTGCTATTTAAGAATGTATCTCATAATCACTGCTGGACTCTAAGCTCTCCGAGGTTCAGGGCCTATCTTATCTAAACTTTGTATCCTTCTAGTTCTCCTTACAGTGCTCTTCATAAAGTAATATAGGATAAGTGTCTGTTGAATTGATACTTGGCGATACAGATTTTGTATATATATGATATTACATGTAACATGTATGTTACATGTAATATTATATACATACATAATTACATATAATACCAGTTATTTACCTGAATTCTAGAAATAGTGGAAGTCAGTCACCACCCCACCACTCATCTTCAGTTTCTCTCACTATATTGGCTCAATTCCTGATGCCTATACATTTTTCTCTTATTCTAGGAAAGCAAAATTAAAAATAATTCATATAACCTCTAGACATTCCTGAGTATTATCCTTTATTTCTTTTCTACCTCACTGCAAAAGCAAGAAACAGATATCTATATTCAATACTACTGCTTCCTTACCACTCATTCCTCAAACATCTGCAATCTAGCTTCCTAAGAGAAGTCTCATCCTTAGGGCTTCACCTTCTCTAACCCTTCTTTCATTCAGCTTCCAAGATAATTTTCTAAATATGGTGGTCTGGCCATGCCAATTCTCTGCTCAAAAATGACCAGTGACTCCACAATGGTTGTAGAACAAAATTCAACCTTTTTAGCCTTATATTTAAAGATATTTTCAGCCTGGTACCAATCTACCTTTCCAGTCTCATTTCATAGTATTTCTTTCACATGTGATCTAAATTTTAGCCAAATGAATTGTTCCCACCTCTCATCCAGTATTCTACCTCCTTTATACGTTTGTCAAGGCTGTTTCTCATTCTTGTAATAGATTTTGTCCTCATCTCTTCCTTGCAAAATCATTGGGGTTTTTTGAGGCAGAATTTAGAAACCAACTTCATGAAACCTGCACTGATCTCTCTTTGACAATAATCTTCCTTTTGGAATTTTCTTGCAACACTTTGTATATTTTTGCCTCACAGCACCTAGAATAGTACATGGTACATACATATTAGGACCTTAGTAAGTGTTATTGAATTATTGTTTTGTTAAATACTTAGAAACATTTATTCTACCTGTTCTTGGGCCCTATAACTCTATTTAGAATCCTTTGATTCTGCCATGCAACAAGAACTACGTGAGTTGGTGATTGCGTATCTAAAAAATAGTTAAAGATTAATTTTAGGGGATAGCAATACAGAAATTTAGGCAGGTGAAGGAATTTGCCAATGGCATTGCAGCTACTAAATATGAGAGCTAGGATTGAACTAAAGCTTTCTATCCTTAAGTTATGTATCCTTTTAAATGAAAACTGAGGCAAGTTAGTGACCACATTTTTTAAAACACAGTTAAAATTAATAGCTGAGAAGTATTAGCTCCATTTTACAGATGATAAAACCAAGGCTCAAGGAGATTAAGTGATTTTTGTCCAGTCTCATATAGCTGAGCAGGTACAAGAGGCCAAATCTGAACCCAGATCTTTCACTGAATCCAAGACCAGCATGCTATCCATTACACAACACTAATCTTCCTAACAGATTGACTTTTCAGAATCAGTTAGATCAGCCTTGAGCTTTTGTTGTCTCCACCAACTTTCTATTTGTGTGGAAAGTAGCTTTGTAATTGGAGAAACAGATGCACCATGGATTATAATGACCATAATGCTTCTGCATTTTCATAACACAATAATTGGATGCACAGTAAACAAAATATGAATCTTAGGCAATCCAATTATGTTCCTAGTTTATCATAGGTTAGCAAATCTATATATACAATCTGAGTCTTAGTCAAATGACCAGCCCACCAACTTATTAACAAAAGATACATGTTATACTTTTCAATATTTGTCCATTACTTCTGTATAGAATTATGATGGTTACCATTGCTTCTACTGTATTTCTCAGTTTCAAATTTTATTTACTGTTCACAGTTGCTCTGCCTGCACCTCTTGGTCAGAATCATTTTCTGTATAGTGACCATTCAGAATCCAGCTCTAAAGCTATCCCAAACCATAGATCTCAGAGATCTTTTTCTTCATGTTTTGATTTTAAAATTGTAAATTTTATGACTCATGAAGGAAAATTGAAATCAACAATGATAGTGTTACTACCACAACATACTTTGGACATAACTAAAGTCTGTGTTTAATGAATAAAGTGTTAAATGTTTGGGCTGTCCCCCACTTGGCTTCTACCAATCAACTCTATTGTGCATCATTTCCCCTAGCTAAGTAAGTTAATATTTTAGCATATTTTACCATTTAATTATCATAAAGGAAAACAGACATAAGTGTGCTATTTAATTCAGTCCAACATGCATTTATGAAGTGCCTATTATGTGCAAGGCACAATACTAAGTATTGGGCCCATGACATTGGCCTATAACCCAAATTTCTAGTGGGAATAAGTATTTATTAAGTGCCTTTTATGTACCTGCAAAAAATTCTCATTGATCCTCACTATCCTGAGGGATAGGTGCTGTTATTATTCCCATTTTACAGTTGAGGAGACTGAGGCAAATAGAGATTAAAAGACTTGCCTGGGATCATCTTTCTGGTTCCAAATCCAGAACTGTGTGTGTTTGTGTATGTGTGTGTACTATACCATTCAGCAGCCATGACAACTAAAATTTCATCTACAATGTATAGTTTCCATATACCATTATTGATGTTTATGTTTCTTCTTTCCTTCTCTTTTTTGACACCACCTAAAGAGTTTTGTCTCCAAACATAATATCGTTAAAGCAGGCTTAACATAACAGCAGGCCATTGAGATTTCCCCATTTTTTGGCCCTTTCAGTCGTACTCAACACATGAGATAGGTCATATTCAACATAAATTTAATTAATTTTTAAAAATAATATTTTTTAAGACTATCAAATTATAAACTCTAGATGTACAACATTGTTGTATTTCCAATTTTCTATTTGCATTTATACTTTAGACTATAACACAACAAAATACTGTTGGCTACAAATTTTCCTTTCTGAAACCAGGTTCTTGTGGCTCTGCTGACCCTCTGAAGCTCATAAATTTTTCTCTTGATATTTGTTTCATTTTTTAGCTGACATCATAAGTTAGAAATTACAGATATCAAGTCTCTTCCTTTTAAAAGATTGTTTTTGCTGATACTTTTTCTTTAAATACCTAATACTTTAAAATAATACTTTTCATATATTATAGAATTATGTACATGCAGCATACCTCTCCAATGTTTCATATTAAAATAATGTATCACATAATTATTTGAATAAATATTTTGGTTGTTTGTGTGCTTGGATAAGGGGAAATGGTGGTAGTTAGAACATCACGCGCAAATTAGTAACTTATTCTAAATGACTATAATTAAAATTTAAGAACTACATTCTCATGTAAAAAGAGAGGTGAGAGATTCCAGACTTCTAAGACATAGAAAATAGTTCAGATTCACTTCTTTGATGACATCTAAAGTATCCTTAGATTTCATTTATTCATTGATTCAATCAACAAACAGTAAGTACCTACTACGTGCTAGAATACTGTGCAAGGTGCTAGGAGTAAAGAAGCTGCCATTCTCAAAGAGGATTCACCCTTTTGTGGGCGAAATAGTTGTGATAAATAGATAGACAATAAATGTCTGAATATACATATATTCTTAATTATATATGCAGAGTAATCTCTGTTGGAAGGGCACTAGCAAGTGGGGTGATAAAGATAGTCTTTTTGAAGTGGCACCTGTAGCAAGCATTGAAAACTCAGGAGGTGAGCAGGGAGTAACACTCCAGGTATGGGAGCCTGTGCATTGGCCCAGAGATGGAATGCCACATATAATGAATGGAAAATGGGCTAGTTTGACTGTCATATAGAATTCTTACAATAAACTGATCTGTAGTAGACTTAGGTAGGGTGGGGTCAAATTATAAGTGATTTAAATGTGAGGCAATGTTTAAATTTTGATTCTAGAGGTAATAAATAGGAAACCACAGGAGCTTTCTGAACATGGGAGAGTGACTGGTGCTTTACAAATAACAATTTGGAATGGTGGGGAGAATAGAGGGAACAAAGCTCCCCAACGAGAAGGCTATTGCTTCAGAGTTAAAGGTAAT
Source organism: Notamacropus eugenii (assembly GCF_028372415.1). Taxonomy (NCBI): domain Eukaryota; kingdom Metazoa; phylum Chordata; class Mammalia; order Diprotodontia; family Macropodidae; genus Notamacropus; species Notamacropus eugenii. The sequence continues at coordinate 364,458,613 of NC_092876.1, read as the reverse complement.
GAGAGTCTAAAGTAGGATGGTGGCCATGTGAAGGAAGAGAAAAAATTGATGCAAGCCAATGATAGAGGTAGAATCTTGACAAGATTGGCAACTGATTGGATATGGGCAATGAATTGAGGATAACTCTGAAGTGGCAAAGCTAAGTGGTACCTTAGCAGAAATAGGGCGAGTCAGGAAGAAAAGAGACTAAAAAAAGATCAATGAATTATAGTCATGTGGAGCTTAAGAAGCCTATAGGACATCCAGTTAGAAATATCCAGAAGTTCAAAATGATGTAAGACTGGTTCCTGGGAGTGGAAAATAAGGTTAGATATATAAATTTGGGAGTCATTTGCTTAGACATAGGAACTAGGACAACTGATGAGATTATCAAGAAATATATATATAGAGAAGACACAAGGGCCTAGAAGAGCCCTGGAGCTACACCCACACATAGGAGGCCAGACATGGATGGATAATAATCCAGCAGAGGAGAAGGAGATTTATTGAGGTTGTACATTTTATTTAATATTTCTATTTCTATTCACAGTGTTGCAAGAATCTTTCATGATATCATAAGCCATTTTTGACTAAAATCTTCACTTTTGTAATTTAGCTAATTTTGTGTACCAATTTGTGGAGGAAATAAGTTCTCCCCCTTCCCTATATTTTACTTATTAGCTCTTAAGTCTTTTTATTGGATAGGGGTGACAACAGAGGGGAACACTCTCCTCTCTTTAGCAGTGAGATATGATCTAGAATTGGAAATTATATTAATTAGAACTTATACTTAGAACAGTTTTTAAAATATAAGTTTACAATATGGCACATTTCAAATTACATGAAAAGAGATAAGAAACTGAGTTAAAAATTCTTTTTAACCCTATTTTATTTTGACAGAATTTTCTGATTCAAAGTAAACACAGACAAAATCTAAGACTCTGCATTCCTCACAATACTAAGTGCTATGAAAGGAATAATTAATATTTAGGAGAACAGCACAGGATAGTGAAAATGGCTCCATACTATAATTCAGGAACCTCGGTTTCAGGCTTGGCTCTGCCAATAACCCTTGTGAGTTAAGGTAAGTTGCTTTGCCTTGTGGGGCTTGAATGACCTAAAAATGGAGATAGTCTGAGAAGTAAAAGTAGCTACAGGTTCATGTCGACAGAACGAACATGGACCTCTCTAGTTGTTATGGACATTATGTTTGTTTAGGCTCTTGCCTTTGTCACTCAGCAACTATTTTATAAGAAGCAATTTCATACTATTTCTCAGTTTCATAAGAGAGTATTTCATGTTTGAAATAAAATAAAATGGAGATTATTAGATTATACTTCTATTGCAGAGGATTGTTGCAAGGAAGTATTTTAGAAGCTGTGAAGTTCTATAGGATGTTAGTTACTAGTTAGTTACTTTGTTGTTTTGACTTGTTTAGGACCCACACCTTAGCTTCAAAAGGAACCCTATGTTTCTGGGAGGTAGGGAGGTATCATTACTTTGATATCACTCAGCTTTCTTATTAAGATTTTAAACCTTAAAACAGTGATCCATAATACTGTCAATTTTTGGTATTGATTCATGGAATGGATAATTCATTAAACTTCCACAGCTGTAAACAAACAAAAAGCTATCATTTCATAGCAATAAAATCAGTATACATATGTAGCAAGATTCAGTCTAATTAGATTTATGGTATAATATTCTCATTTTAAAAAAAATCTCTTTCCCAAATTATACCGAGATGCTAGTAACAGGAATTTTAGTGTGAAAGTGAAAACAGTTGAGCAAATTAGTGCTAAACATATGCGCCTTTATTGCCATTATCATTAAATGTTGTATAGCATGATGCTTGTATCCTTTCAACCCAATCTTCTCCTTTCTAGGAATCTGGCCAGCTAGTCCTGACCACCCAGACAGTGAAAGCTTGTCCTACCTAGCAAATGCAAAGGAGCAGGGCAGTGTACACAAAAACTACAAGGACAACTCTGTTTTTTAAACTCTGGCAATATTTCAGCAGAGCAGCCAAGGTTTTTCTGATGCAGCCCTATCTTCCTTTCCACTGCCTAAAGTGCAGTTACTTAATAGGCAGTCTTCATCCCTTCTTGTATGAGGGTTATTTGTAAAAAGTTATATTTCCCCATGTTTTCTCTCAACCCTGTTCCAATGCTTAAACCCTGACTTGTTGATAGCTCTTATTCTTATTCCTGGTGGCATAGATTCTCTTGTCTAACCCTTTCTTAGTCCTTTCTCTTTGAGAATGGGACCATAGAGTTGAAGAAGGGCTCTCTAGAATTTCTAGCCTGTTAAAGTAGACACAAGTATATTATATTAGAGCATACACACACAAGTATCCATCTTTCTGAGAATCAGCAAATTGTAAAGGATCTTGCTCATAAGTTCACTCAACGTAAGTCTCAAAATTTTTAACTCTTCACTACTTTCTGGCTATATCCATGCTATGCTGCTTCCACCCTAGCCATCATACTCATCCTTCTGACATAATAGTGTCCATATATTCTCTTCCCTGAGATGCCAGGCTCTTATTGCTGAGATTTCACCTTATCTTGCCTGTACCAGGCCTTCATGCTACTTTTTGGTCGTTTCTACAACATATGGTCTCTCTTTTGTCACCACCCCATTCCTCCAAGCCCCCAGTACTTTCCCAGCTCTCCTTTCTGTGTTGTCTTCTGCCAGAATAGTGGGGACTTCTTAAGGGCAAGGACTGTCTTGCTTGTTCATTTTGTACCCCCAGACTTTAGCACATTTATTAGCGTGTGAATGTTCATTTCACTTATCCATCAAACTATCTAGCTATTGGGATAAAAAGATGTATAGTACTATACAGTAGTGACCATTGTGCTTTATTTCTGATGTTACCTAATGTTTAATGATAGAACAGAAACATCAGTTTACTATGTCATTGTGTATGAGAATGCTTAGAACAATGAAAATCTTAAATTTTGGTATTTTATACAGTATAATAATTTTCTAAAATTGATCTAATTATAAGAAAGTATAGTTATGTTTCTTTGAATATGGGTATAAATATGATTACATCCTTTGTTCATAAAATAATAATGTGATAATAATGAAATATATCATAGTGGAGAGTGGACAGTCTTGGAGTCAGGAAGACTTACTATGTGACCATGAGTAAAAGAATTAATTTCTCAATGTCCTAAGTAATTCTCTCAGACTAGCAGGTGAATTGCAGGTGAATTTTCATTCTGAATTAGTGGGGAGCCCCCAAATTGATGTAATCAGGGTTTGAACAACTCTTCCCCACCAAAAAAACATGGAAAAGAATGCCAAATTTAGAGTCCCTGGAATCAGGGTTCAAGTCTGCCTCTAGTAACCTAGGTGACACTGGCAATTTACTTCACCTCCTTAGGCATCAGTTTCCTCACCTGTCAAATGATAGGGCTTGTCTCAATTGCCTCTAGAGTCACTTGCAGGGGGCAGCTAGGTGGCACAGTGGGTAGAGCACTGGCCCTTGAGTCAGGAGGACCTGAGTTCAAATCTGCCTTCAGATACTTCCTGTGTGATCCTGGGCAAGTCACTTAATCCCTATTGCCTCAAAAAAAAAAAGTCATTTGTTCTATGATTAAAATCCTCAAGTCAAAAAGCATCAAACTTGTTTTTAAAGGAATTACATGTTAGTAAAGCTTCTGAAACGGCAACTAGGTGGTACAGTGGATAGAGAACTGGGCTTGGAATCAAGAAGACATGAGTTCAAATTTGGCCTCAGACACTTACTAGCTATGATCCTGAATTAGTCACGTTAGTCACTCTTTGCCTCAGTTTCCTCATGTATAAAATGAGCTGGAGAAGGATATGGCAAACCACTCCAGTATCTTTGTCAACAAAATCCCAAAATGAGCTCATAAAGAGTCAGACATGAGTGAAATAACTGAACAACAGCAAAAAAGCTCCCAAGCCATCACATTACATCATGGAGTGTTTCTGAATCAGTTTCAGAGAAGGATGAAACCTTTATGTGTAGAGTCCCTCTTTTCCTTTAAGTGAAGTTCAAGTACCATCTGCCTTATGAAACCTTTCCTGGTTTACCCAATCTCTAGTGTCCTCCCTCCCAAAATGACTTGCATTCAACTTCTTTGTGTGTATACAATGTATACATATTCACTTTATTTTTATTCTGCATATATATATACATATATATGTGTAAATATACACACACACATATATATGTGTGTGTGTGTGTGTATATATATATATATATATATATATATATATATATATATATATATATATATATATATATATATATATATATATAAAATCTCCTCCATTAGAAAATAAATTTCTTAAATGTAGAGTTTTTTCCCCATTCTTTGTAGTTGCATCCCCAGCACCAAGCACATTGCCCAACATGGTTGACTCTTAATACTCATTGATCAATTCATTAATTGATTTTAATCAACAAATAAACTGTGTCTTCTTCTTGGGAGGAATAGTATGATGGCCATTATGGTTACACAGCCTGTTAATATCTGCTGTCTAATAATCTAATACCTAATAATCTGCTAATATCTAATATCTGCTCCCAATGAGGCTGAGACTAGTGAATTGCTTGAGCTGAAGAGTTCTGAGTTCTGGCACACTGAGTAAATCAGGCATGTTTACACTGTCCAGAACCAATATAATGAGTATCTAAGAGCAGAGGGAATGGGAGGCTGTTTATGGATAGGAAACAAACCAGAAATGAAGCAGATTAAAAGTCCCATGCCATTCGGGGTGGAGTGAGGTCAGTGAGTGGCCACTGAATTCTCAGCCTTGGAATAGGAAGATCTCTTCAGAGGCAGAAGGACCAGGAAAGGTGATAAAACAATATTATACAATACAATACAATTCAATATAGTACAATACAATTTAAAAAAAAGGTCACAAAATATAACTCTAACCTAGTCCTTGGACCATAGACTCTCACAATGTTCCTCAAAATGGCTTTCCATTCCATTTTTCCTATCTCCCTATTTTGTCACCTGGATTTACTTTGCTTTGAGCAACCCCTCGGTCTGTTCTAATAGTATTTTGACCCAGCACAATATACAGCTTAAATTTATATAGCACTTTATGGTTTACAACATAATAATGAGGAAAAAACATTTACCTTACCAGCTGTTCCTAGTTGCCACCACAGAAGGTAAGAAATTGAAAAAAAAAATCTTTGGGAGGTGGGTTCTTAACGTTTTTTTGTGTGTCATGGATCCCTTTGACAGTCTGTCAAATCCTATAGATAGTTTCTTATAATAATGTTTTAAAACACATAAACTAAAATGCAGAGAATTACAAAGGAAACCATTTTGCTGAAATAAGATGTAATTCTTTCCTATCCAGGTTCATGGACTCCCATAAGTCTGTCCATGGTCACCATGAGGGTTTATGGACCTTAGGTTAGAAGGTGAGCCTCTGATTTAGAAGATATTCTCCTAAAGAGAGGAAGGGTTATATCACCATTCTGAACCTGCACCCCTCCTCATTATTATTTCTATTATACTTAGTTTTGATTATAAAAAGGTATCCCATGTGTCATTAATATTAATACTGCTACTGATGATAATAGTAATGATAACTAGCCTTCAAAATTATGAGATAAAGCATAACACCCAAGTGCTAGGTAACAGATGATTCTAAAATTTGATAAAAGTAATACTATAGCAGAAATTATGTAAAGCTTTCTTGCTTAAAAAAACACAGAAAACTATTCCTTGGAAAACAAATATTTTGTTTGGGTAGAAGTAGAAAAGGTATCTTGACAACTATGGTAATTTGACGTAAAATATATCAAGTACCAAAGAAGTTGGATACTTTATTTAAATTGATATTATTCAATTTTGTTTTATTGATGTTGTTTTAGTAAAAATAGAATGGGAATTATAAATATAGGTAAATGGTTTTTTGTTTTGTTTGTGTTTTGATACCTGTATATCAGTATTACTGGTTCTTGCATATTTTCTGCTTTTAAAAACATATTCAAAGAAGGGATCCATAGGCTTCACCAGACGTAGAATAAGATTAAGGACCTCTGAAACAGAGAAACAATACTTTCATACACATAGGGGAACAGCTATTTTACTAGTAGAGAAGTTTTTTAAAAAGTCAGTCAATAGTCAACATATACTTGAGTATTTACTCTTTTCCAGGCACTATATACTATAGTAGTCCTTCTCTCTGATCGTGTTTGTTCATAGAAACACTCACTGTTAGAAGGGGGAAAGGCTTTGGAAACTATCTAGGCCAATCACCTTATTTTATAGTTTCCAAAACTAAGGCGTGCTGATTTGTCCAAGGAAAGTCAGACAACCAATTATTGACAGATCAAGAACTGGAAGCCAGGTCCTTAATTGCCAGTCTAGTGCTTTTCCCAGTATACTGACCTCTCTTAAGCTAGATTCCACTGTTTTAAAAATAAAATGCCATGAATTTGATACTTTTAATTTTTCCAAAGCTCTTATTTAATGATATCCTTACAATACTTTTGCTTTTCTTTTGTTTTTTTTTTTGGTTTTTTTTTGCAACTGGACAAGCTATCCAGACCCAGTATCTCTGCTTTGCAGCTTCTAGGTCACTGGTCCAGGTTTCAAGTTAACCACTTTGAGTGAGACATTAGTGTGGCTAGACAAATTGGATAAAGAAAAATAACATTGTGAGAGTGAAGCATAGTCCTTAAACTAAGGTAGGTATCTGGGAAAAGTGCTTAAAAGTCTGTAGATGAGAGATTCTTAAATGGGGGTCCTCAAACTGTCTTTAAAAGTAATCTAAAACTGCATTTCTGAATAAAATTGATTTCCTTTACATTTTATTTATCATATCACACTGTTTTTCATCAGACTTCCAAAGATGTCTGTGATACATAAACAGATTGAAAACCCCTTCTCTAGATACTGGAGCCAAAGAGTAATAACTTTTATAAGTTATCTAGGAGTGAGGTCATGTTGTACATTTAAGTATAGTACACACTCCTTGACTTCTAATTGGTTGCCTTTACTGAAAATCTAGAATCCATGTTTGGTTTGTTTTAGAAATCTAAAAGTTAACTTGTTAATTCTCTTTACCTTTCAAATGCAAACAGGGTCAATGGATTTTACAGTACCCTAAAACTTTAAAGGCTGAGAAACTTAATCATTTTTTGACCATCCTTAAATTGCTTAAATGCTGTATACCTTAGGTTCTTCATATAAAAAAAGGGATAATACCATGGGATAAATTTGAGAAATAACTAATAAAAATAATTACAAAACACTTAAAAATATAAATATATAGAAAAAATATTTTGAGATATCTTTCCATTTATTAATATTTTTAAAAGAAATCCAATATTTCCTCTTTTAGAGTTTAACAATTTGATCTTTAGTTTAATCTCCAAATATGTAAAAATATTTTGTATTTTTATATTCTTAATTTATTAATGGTGTTATTAAATACCACTTGATATTGAAAAATATTTTACATGCTAAACTTTTAATTAACCTTAACAAAGAACATTAACACATTGTACAAAATGGCAGCCTTTTCTAGCGTTTAGATCACTGATCTGAGACTAGGAGTGCTAGAATAGAGGATTCACTCCAGGTTAACTGTGGAACTTTTCTTTCAGATTCCTTTTGGCAAGGACCCTTTCTATTCTTTAGATGGAGATGACATTGGAAGTGGTTCAGTGATGTTTTGGAGGCAGCACTAGATTTGAAGTGAGGAGGACTTTAGTTCAGGTTGTGTCTCAGATATGATCTCTGTCAGCCTATGCAACCTCTAACAGCCTCACTGTGCTCATCTGTAAATAATAGCACTTGATTTATTGGCTTGACTATATAAATGTTAGTTATCATTAGTAGTAGTAGCAGTAGAAGGTCTGAACCTTCTGAGGCTCAAGATTCTCTGATAATCAGATTCTCCTCCAAGCTGCTTCAACTCAGAAGGGAAGATATTCCTGTCAGAGGAAATGCTTATTGAATACCAATGGGAATACTTACATCCAAAGGGTCTGGTTGAGTAGGGCTGAGCTGAACAGGTAATGCTGAGACATGCCCAATGAATAGGCTGCTGAAATCCTTCTGTTGCTGTCACAGCAACTACTGCCATGGATGCTTCCTGGCTCCTGTGACATAGTAATAAAGCATGTATAAAATGCAGCTTTTGCATCCTGGAGTTCTCTTTTATTTTGGGACCCCATCCCGTAAGAGAGAAATACAACCTAAAAGGAAGGAATTAAGATAACATCAGCCCAAAGAAGAAGAAAAGGATGAAAGGTGATTTGATCACTTTTTTCTAGATTACAAAGTTACTAGAGAGAGTGAAAGAATAAAAGAGGAATTGTGTTTATGTGTCAACAGAGGGAATTCAGGTAGTAAGAAAACAGAAAAGTGAGGGTTTTTTTTTTTTAATTGAAACATGTTTTGGGGGGTGGAAATGGATGCCTGGCATTGTGGGGTAGCCAAAAGAATGCTCAGTGTCCTGGCTCAGTCACTTAATAGTTGTGTGACCAAATCATTTTCTATCTCTGCATCTCAGTTCCTTCATTTGTACTATAACAAGTTAGATGTCCCTTCCAGCTCCAACAGTCTATATTTCAGTAATAAATTCTGCTTAGAGGGGTTTACGCGAAGCCTGTCTGACTGACTGACCTCTGAAATGTCTTTCCAGTCTTACAATTTTAATTAAACAATTAAAATTGTAATGTCCTTTGACTATCTTCTATATAGTAATAAGTTGAAAATGTATAAAAATAAATAGTGGAAACATTTTATTCTTACTATTGGTGATGATAAATTTACTTTTATCCAGATCTTTAAGGTGTACAGTGTAGTTTCATTAGATGAAGATGAAAATCTTGATGGTGAAGGTCACTGATGGCCTCCATTTGAGATCATAAAATCATTGATGATGGGACACTTCCTACAATGTTATCAGTTTACTATGCAATATTCAATAAGTGTGTTTTAAACATCACATTATGATTATTTTTGTTTCAAAATTCCATCAGTAATAACAGCAATATGGGCTGTTTTCTCAATATGGGCAAAATTGAGGGTCCCTCTTCACTTGTTTTCATGTAGATTTCTAATCTTCTACTGTAGAATAATGTATCAGGAGTGCTTCAAGCACGATTGTGAATATTAATTTGAAAGTGGCATACTATTTCTTTTACAGGTGAAATAATTTTAAATCTTTGAGTGGTATGTTTTTTTTTAAATGATGACAGATTAATCTTTGGGTAGAAAATGCAGAATGTGAACCCTATTTCATGTAGCTTGTTAAGAACTCACCCTCACTCCAGTTTTGATGAACAGAGATAATATATACAGAAAAAAAAATCTATGTTGTAAAATAATTCATACTAGACATATGGCTAGCATAGTTTCAGCAGAACAAAATCATTTCTCTTCTTGCTCCACCCCAAAAAAGATTTTTAGAAGCAAATTAACAAAAATTCAGGGAAGTTTTATCTGCTATTGATTCAGAGTGTAGGGCTCAAAGATGTACTATAAATCGTATTTCACAATAATCATTACAAAATTATGAGATGTTTCTTGCTTTTCTGGTCCTGAGCAAGTGATTTGACCATGATAAGCACTTAATAAATTTCTTTTGAATTGAATTAACTTGGTTTATATGGCTACATGTGCATTTGGTAAATAGATCCTTTCAGTGCACAATAAAAACATGTGAATGAACCACTTCAGGTAGTTTATATTGATGGATAAAAGGTAAGCAGTTATGGGACATGGATGGGGAGACATGCTAATTTATTCCTGAATTTTGAATTTATTTGCAAATAATATGTCATAAAATATCAGGCTATAAAGGTAGTTTTCCTAATCTTCCCAAATATAATCCCACATTATTCTACCACTTAAAGGGTGATGCACAAATGAGTAATTAGGCTGTGACTTCTATTTATGTATGTATTACATTATTGTGGCTTTAAAAACAAATTCCTATCCTTTATTATAGAAAAAGCAAAAAGAAAATGAATCAGAATATACTTTTTACAAACTTTTTGAGTGAATATTTACCTTTACAGTATTACAGATGATATGTTTTGTAAGTAATTCACTAGGAAGGGCACATTTATACACTGTCTACCATGTGGCAGCCACTGTGCTTAAGCACTTTTTACAAATGTTACTGACCCCCGACAACAACCCTGTGAAGTAGAGGTGCTACTATCCCATTAATGGGTGCTATCTCATTAATGACTTGTCCAGAGTCACACAAATAGTAAATGTCTGAATTCAGATTTGAACTCAGGTCTTCCTGATCCTAGGCCCAACACTCACTATCCACCGTACCACCAGCTGCCTCATACTCCTCTGAGCCACTATTGCCAAAGTGATTTTCCTGAAGCATAGATATGACCATGTGACTCCTGTGCTCAAACAAAGCCAGTGGCTTCTTATTACCTCTAGAATGAAATATAAACTCCCATGGTTTAATGCCCTACACAAGTTGGCCCCAACCTGCTTTCCAGCTTCACTGGACATTACTCTGCTGCCATATTCTACAATTCAGCCAAAATGGCCTCTTGGTTTCTCACTCAAGAGAGAGTACCTTGCACTGGCCACCTACCATGCCTGGCATGCTCTCCTTCCTTGCCTCTGCCCCATAGAGCCTTTCTCACTATTATTAATAAGTGTCTACTATGTGCCAGGAAGTGTGTGAAGTGCTGCAAGCAGAAATGAAAGGCCAAGAAGAAAGTTACAATTCAGGCACTCTCTTCTGCCTCCTCCCACCCCAAACCGCCTTATATTCAACTATTTTGTGTGTTTGTAAAATTTATATTTACATATACATTTTTATGTGTACTCATCATTTAAGCTTATTGCAAATATGTATGGTTTCATTATTTATACTTCTTATCTCTTGCACTTTATCCTTAAATGTGGCCTACTGATGATTGTTTTTTTTAAATGTACTTAGACTTGCTTACTCTAGTGTGTTTGTAAAAGGTTTTAGCTCCATTTGTCTATCTCATGATAAAACCCTACTGATCCAATGCCCTATCCCATTTTTACTCCTTGATTCGACTTTGCAGTTGGGCTGTACTTCTGGATAGATATTTATGGATTTCAGTTCATAGCCTAATTAAGAGTAACAGTGAAGCAGGAACATGTCTCATTGTGTCTCATGGGAGCAACTATTCTTCTGATGATTTATATGCTATCAATAAATATTATATCATATACTCTCAATGTTGGAAGCCATTTAGTGCACCTCGCATATGATCAAGAATTCCCTCTGCAACGTGCCTCAAAATTCATGATCTCACTCCTGTTTGATGACATCCTTTGATAGAGTGTACTCATCCCATTTCATATTTCTAATTATTAATGTTTCCCTTTCAGCTAGGTAAGATGGTCTCTGGCCTATGACTGCCCTAGAATCTTTAGACTGAACTTCATGGGTATTAGAGAACTCTGGGTAGTCTATGTGCCCATAAACAGTCACTTTCCAAGTTCAGAGTTTCCATAGCAATTTCTTTAGATATAGTTAAAGTGTGAGGTGGGGTGAGTAAAAGTAGTCATATGAGCATGACTATTTCTATTCCTATAGATCCAGAACTAGACAAATGAGCATAGAGATGGGAACCTTCTAATTGGTTTTGGATGGGGTTTTTTGCCTAAGAAAATTATTAATTTTTCTAGTCCTCATTTTTCTCTTTCCTAAAATAGGAATAAAGCCAACAGGAAATTTAAGCTCTTACCTTCATAGGTTATTGGGCATTAATCATTTTAGGCTCTCAGAAGAAGGAACTATGGGGTACAGTATCTCCTGAAATAAGCCTTGGAGGTATTCCGTCTTGAGCTTAATTTTAAAGGGAGATGAAGTCTGAATATTGAAATCAAATAAATTCAAAACCAAGAGACAGAATTGAAGTGAATGGCAAGCCAAACACAAACCTACTTCTCCATGTGTTAAATACAAGGTTTTGCATAGGTGACTCAACATCATTCATCCTCAGAGAGCTAGGAGCAGGTGCACCCTACAGGAAAACCACCTGCTGACCATACCAACTGTGGCATTGATGCCAGCTGTGGAAGCATCTGTTAGTTCTCTTCCTAAGCAGTAGGAATGAGAAGCTGGCTTGTTGACTCAATATGGCGCACTCACAAATTTGTTTAATTGGAATCCTTAACCTTGTAGTTATTACTGATACATCTTTGTTGTGTTTCTTCTACCATTAATTCTGGACTCTCTTCTCTTCCTTTTCAGTTGCCCCTACAAATTTGTACAAGAAATTACTAGGTCCTCTCATTTTTACTGGAGACACAGCATTGATATGGCTGGAGTGAGTAAGAAGGTCACAAGATGTTCCAGGGCATGTATTCAATTTTTATTAAAAATCCTGCCTACAGCCTGGATTTTTTTAAGTCTCTTAAGGAACTGTCCATGTTAATGGAGCATTGGCTCAAGAGTCAGGAAGACTGAGATTCAGACTGTACCTCTGATACTTAGTTATGTGGCCCTTGGAAAAGTATGTTGGTCCCTCTAGACCTCAGCTTCTTCATCTATAAAACGTGAGAGGTTGAATACCTCCCTTCTAAGGTTGCTCCCTGCTGTACATCTGTAATGCTATAATTCACTCTGGAGCGTTTAGACTTGCTTTAATCTACCTCTTTCCTATTATATTTTGTTTATGTCTTCTCTTTTCTGACTTTTAATGTCTAGTTCAAGGAACAGAAGTCTTTGAAACTAGTGAATTATGTATCTTAAGTATGGAAAGTGGACATATCACTTTAGCTGATAAATATTTTTAAAATGTGAAAGTCAGTTACATTAAAGATATGAGATCCAAACTAGAATGAGTAAAATAGATAAAGAACAATCTCCTTATCCCAGTGCTTGGTGCAACACATATCTTTGTATAAACCACATCATGTTTAGTGTAAAAGGTAGTCAGCTTCTTTCAAGCTATCTCCTGTTGATATATTTTTGTCATTTCTTTTAGCAATGATCTCTCTTTTGGTCCATCAATAACGTATCTGCAGTAGTCTTTTAAGTAATCTCACCAAAGTTTAGAGGATCACTGATGACCCTAAGTGTTGCTTGAAGTACCAGTTATATAAAATTGTTACATAACTTTGTTATACTGTGGGAGGAAGCACTTAGCTCAGTTAAAAATAGAATAGAATTTTCATCTCCTTTTGATTCACTTGGTCAGGTGATTGGTGTTGATTCACCCACAGTGAATATGTAAATGATTTCACTAATTTCTCATTTCATTTCTTACCCTATGTCTTTCATGGGTGCAATTAAGATCTTTAAGTATAAGCAGTGAAATAAGTATTATATTAATCTCTTTAAAAGGGTTTTATGGAGTAGACACAGGCCTCTATATCTGCCACTGTTTGAACAGATGTGCCCATTTAGATTAAGTTGACTCAGTGGTTATGCAAACTGTAGGTTTGGATACCTGGAAAGGGTGAGGCATTATATATAATAATAGCCACCATTTAGGTAATAGTTACAGCTAAGTGACTCAGTGTAGGCCCAGAGTTCAAGTCTGGCCTCATATACTGGCTGTGTGACCCTGGGCAAGTCACTTAACTTCTCTGCCTTAATCTAGTAGAGAAGGAAACGGCAAACCACTCCTTTATCTTTACCAAGAAAGACATAGACAGTACTAGTATGCAATGGTCCATGGCAGGGTTGGGGAGGGGGGAAGTGTAACAAAGAGTCAGACATGATTGAATGAACAACATTTGGGGTGATTGCTACCCATTGAGGTAGGGCTCTATCTGAAGTGCTCTGTATGTACAATGCTCTAAATGCATTATCTCATTTGAGTCTCTTACAACCTACTTATGAGATAAATAGTATTATTAACTCCATTTTACAGATAAGGAAACAGCAGGTAATATGCCCATGAAAACTTAGGGTACAAATTACAGAATAGGATTTGAACCTAATGCTTAGCAAAAATGTCTGACACAAAGAAACGCTTAATAAATATTAATTGACCCCCTCCAAAAAGGGGAGGTTAGTGCTATCTTGTCATGCTGGTTTGAGTATTCTCTGCCTTTTAAAAACAACCCAGTCTAGTTCATTTTAAAGAGTGAAAGAAGTTACTGATATTTTTAAAAATTCTTTGAGAAGGCCAATCTTTACCAGCTGTCCCTTTTTAATTAAATTTCAATTTTTCAGTCTGGGCATTTGTGTGTTGACTAGCTTAAGAGTTGGAATTTAAATATAAGAAAGGAGTTTTGAAGTTAATACTCCATTAAGAAACAGCTGAGAAACTAAGCATTGCCTTGCTCTTCCTCCTGGAAGTTGCAGTCAGCCAGATGCAATTCTTTCATTCTGTCTGTACAGAGATGAAGGAGAGGGAAGCTCTCTTCATTGAAAATAATATGACTGAAACCTTGGATTTTTCCAAAATGAGGATTCTTATTTTTATATGATTATGTCTGCTGACTAATCTTTTAGTTTCTTTGTTACATTAGAGCTCATTTATAACAACTTTGGGTGCTTTGAGTAATGGCTTTTAGAATGGAAATAATTCCCAAATAAGGTGCAAATGAGTTGTGGAATATTATACACAATAAGAAAGTTAGGACAGAAAAACAAGAGTTCATATGTAATTTTGTAATGTCTCATCATCCTTCTTTTTCATAATTATTCAGCCTGTCAAAAATGTTGTAAATTTGCTATAGTACATCTTATTACTAACTTTCTTTTTAAACTTTAGGCTGACAGTATTTTATCATATTAACACCTCAAATAGTTTATTCTTTTTTTTCATAGTCATATGCTTTCTAAATTTTACTCTTTCACTTCCTTTTCTGTATAATATTCTATACATAATACTAAATCTATACTGTTTCTGATAAACTTGCTTCCCTTCTCTTCCCTTTATTAAAAAAAAACTATTCCAAATTATAGGAACATAGAATCAAGGATCTAGAACAGGAAGGGTCTTCAGAGGCCAACTAGTGTATCTCCTGTCTCTTAGCCCCCATTTTACAAATAGGGAATCTAAGACTCAGGTGATGACTTGCCCAGTTTCACATAGTGAGTAGACATCAGAAGCTGGATTTTATACGGCATCTCCCACTTTCTTTGGTCCATTGTAGATAAAAGAATTTTTTATACTGCTCCTCAGTTATTTTGTTTAAACTTTGCGGATCTGAGAATGGCATGAGAGGGAGGGAAGCACACAATTATATAGCATGTGCTTTTGCCATTCTAAGATTTTAAAAATAGAGATACTTTATTTATAGTAGATTCAGTAACGAAGAAGCATTTCTCAAGTTGACAATCAATACGTTCTCCTATCTTTTTTTCCCCTTGGGAGAAAAAGATATAACTTTATCATTTCTGAAAGGTAGCAATGAAAACAAAGATATAACAGTTCTGGTAGGAATCTGATCAAATTTATCACTTAATAAGGCTTCTTAATTCCAGAGTTAGGTATAGCTTTAAATCATCCATTTAATTGCTTTGCTTGAGAAAATAACATAAAATCAGGTAAATTCAAATGCAATTCAGAACTATGGAAAAAGGACAACTTCCAAATGGAGGCAGAAAAGCACTAGTGAATTTGTGGTGTTGATGAATTACTGATATCAGTCAACAGAGAGCTATGATGACCTGGTAGGTGGTCAAGGTGCTGTCTTGTGTGCTTTAGGTCACATAACAGTTGATATACTAAATCTAGGAAGAAATAACAAGCATTTAGGTAGGAAAATACAGAGAACAAGAGAATAAAATGAACTTAAAAGACCAGTTTTTTTAGGTCTATATTTGTGAATAAGGTTATAGGTAATAAAAATTTCCCAACTGGGAATTTTTTAAAAATGCAGCAGACTAGAAAATAGAAGTGATCCCAAAGGAGTCTTATTTTTCCAGTTGAAGTAGCTACTACTAATCTGATACTACACTGTACAGTGTGGTCAAAGGAAGCAGGTGGTTTTAAAAAATTAGATTTCTCCAGAGAAGGAGTAATTAGAGTTTCAAGCAGAATAATTATAGTATCACATAGTTCACATTCTGCAAAAGGACAAATAGAAGAGAAGAGGAATGGGGTCTTTTTAAATGTATAATGTGTAAATACAAATAATTTCCAGCAATTCTAACAAAATCACAAATATAACATATTTTACAGTGACAGTAAATCAACAAGTCTACACTAAGTAACTAGTATGTGCCTGAAACTGTGCTAGGTACCAAGGACACAAATACATTAAAAGATTAACATATATTATGTCAGTACTTTTAAAGATTTCTGAGAATTTAGGCTTTTGGTTGTTAGGGAATATGTCATTATTAATATTTGTATCTGCAACACCTAGCACAGTGTCTGACACATACTAGGTACTTTATGTTTGTAGACTGATTGGTTTGGTTCCATTAGTGTGAATATCTCTTCTAATAATACAGATGGCAAATTTTTTTGTATCCTTATAATAATAATAATAATAATACATATTTTTGTGCAAAGACCCATGGATCTCAGACTCTTAAAGCAAAAAGGAACTTCAGAGATCAACTAATCCAACTCCCTTACTTTACAGAAGAGAAAACTGAGGTCCAGAGATATTAAGGGATTTGCCCAACTACAATAATTCCCCTTTCAATCAATGCTGACTGTTCTTGACTAATGCAACAGATAGAGGTAATGTTGGTCAGGGAATAGGATCCAGACCTTCTGATTCCAAGTTCACTATTCTTTACCCTCTACTACTGTGGTTGAAGAGAGCAATTTGTTTTTTATCACCAATATTTCATCTAACCCTCCAGAAGAATGAATGATGATTGGAGAGCATCTTATACATTTAAATAATTAATCAATATATTAAGTAATTAATATATCAAGTAAGTAATCAATATATCAAGTAATTAATCAGTATATTAACACAACCAACATATTAAGGTAATTAATCAATACATTAATAAAATAATTTAGTATTTTTTTTCTGAAGAGGGCAGTGTCATCGTGGAATTGTAGTCAAAGGATATGGGTTAAAATCCTGAATCTGTTATTATCTACTTGTGTCTAACTTTAAGTAAGCATTTAACCACTTCAGGACTCAATTTTCTTATCTTTAAAATGAGTAGGTTTAACTTACTATTCTCCAAAGTTCATTTTAAGTTTATATTGTTTGTCATATATCTCCAATAAGTTTACTATTACTTTTTAATTCTTTTTGATATCATTTTCTACAAATTTGTGTATGCTTGAACTGAGAAGGCAATAATTAGAGAAGTTAGGGTATTACTTTCTTGAATAAAGTTCTAATTAATTTCAACAAAATTAATTGATTACATATGGCACACAAAGCCCTAGGGATACAGAGAACATAATTCTTGCCGTTACATAATTTAAAGTTTAAAAAGGGAGATATAATACATACACAGGTTGCAAATAGTAGCTTGGAGATGAAGGTTAGTCAGGGAAAGGGCTATGACAAATATGAGCAGGAAGAAAGCATCACAGTAAAGGCAAGTCAAAAAGCATTGCAAATTTGTAAACATTGGTGTAATTATTATTTTTATTAGCTTTTCATTATTCGCTAATAGAGTACCAAAAAGATAGGGTCTTAAGTGGCATTGTGGTATATTGTCTTAGCTTCTTAGGCTTAGACCTGGGTTCAGGTGTTACCTGTCATGCGTATTAACAGTGTAAATCTGAGCAAATCACTTAAACTTTCAGTGCCTCAGGCAGTTCTAATGATTATAAATTTCAAAAAGTAAATATTGTAATAGATAATTATAAAAGGTTATATCATTATATAATAATCATAAAGATTAAAATATACGTTAGTAAGGGGATTTTCCTCACTGGGGAATTCTCTATAACAATTACATCATAAGTTTAGATAAATAATCATGTTATTTTGTTGTAACTTTCCTATTTATCCTATATATTACATTTACAGTAGTTTGTGTGTGCCTGGAGAGCTCTTACGGTTTTTTGTATCCACAGTACATAGCCCACTGCCTAGCATTAGGTAAGTGTTTAATAAATGTTTATTGACTCGCTTACAGACTAGTAGGAGACAGGAGGAATAAAAAGAATGCTTATATTTTTGGGGGGGAGAATAACTATATAATAAGACAATAAGATCTCACTATTCATCTTTTATCTTTTAAAAAAATTATTTTTATTTTATTTATGTATTTTTAATATTTCTTTTTAAAAATTTAGTTCCACAAACACTTTTTCCCCAACTTTTCCTTTGCCACTCTTAACTCTTTTTTAAAACTCTTCCAGGCCTTCCTGCTAGCTTTAGGTCCAATTGGCATTTTTCTTCAAGACTTTGTGTATAGCTGTTTTCGTGTTGTTGCCTTCTAAGTATATGCCTTGATTTTCCTTGCCACCATAGTAGCTTTTTATGGGCAAGTTCTTTGCTGTTGTTGTTGTTGTTTGCTCATTTTCCTAGCCTATTTCCTTACTTTGCACTTTATGTTAAAGTTGGTCTCTGCTCAAGCTACAAGCTTTTTTTGTGTGTGAAGTATTTTATTCAGAGCTGGTTCTAGGGGGTCTGCAAGTTTTCCATGCTTCAAAGGTAATGTTATCCTGGGAGAGGTGTGGTTACTGCTCCCTTGGTCTATGCTCTAGTCTTTACCAATGAAGGGTCCCTGATCCCCTGTAGCTGCTGATACTAATGTTCCTCTTGGCGCTGAAACTGTGACAAGGATCCCTGATCCCTCATAACCAATCACAAATGCACCTCTCTGCCCTAGAATTGTGACCAGAATTGCTTATAGGCAATAGAATTGTCAATCAGTGCCAACTGCACCCAATGCCAGTAAAGGATCCTCTGTAATCTCTTTCTGACCAGTTGTCTGACTTCTTACCATCTCTGGGCCAAGAGTTCTGAAAGTTGCTCCTGCTTGCTGCTATTGTGGCTGCCTCCAAGGCCCACCACTGGTGCTCCTGCCATGCTCTGGACCTGCACACACCTCTGTGTTACAGAACTCTCCTACAGACTTCCTAAGTTGTCTTAGGCTGGAAAAATGTCTCCTACTGACATTTTGTTGGCTCTGATACTTCAGAATTTGATTTGAGAGATTTTATAAAGTTGTTTGGAGCAGAATGTTGGGAGAGTTCAACTAGATTCTAGCCTGTACTCTTCCTGATCTTCACAGTTCATTGAAGACATCTTCTGACAATCTCAAGATAAACAAATTCACTAATACTGTTAAGGGATAAGGACTAGATCTGTGATTTTAATGGCATAGAAAGTTCTTGAATGGGGAAGCTATTGATACAGGTCACATCACCTTCTCTGCAATTTATATTCTTAGAGATTAACCTGGGGCACATAGAAATTAAATGATTTGCCATGGCAGCCATACAGTCAGTATATGTCCATGGCAGTACTTAAACCAGTTCTCTAAAAACAATGGTGCACTTTGTTGTTATTGTTCAGTTGTTTCTGTCATGTCTGACTCTTCATGACCTCATTTCTTGGCAGATACTGGAGGGTTTGCCATACCTTTCTCTAGCTTATTATACAGATGAAGAAACTGAGGCAGAGTTAAGTGACTTGCCCAGGGGTATTTACACAGCTAAGTAAGTGTCTAAGGCCAGATTTAAACTCATAAAGATGAATCTTCCTGACTTCAGGCCTGGTACTCAAAAGAGTGCCACTGTTACGCCCAGATGCCCCTATGGCACACTATTCTGCACAGTTCTATATTGGACAGATAATAAAATGTTTTCCCCTACATTTTTAGCCATTTGCCTTTTTGCAGTGTTATGTGGTATTTACGTATATAGGTATATATGTACATGATATATATATGTATATATGTCAACATTTTATATACTAATAAGCTTTAAAGGCACAAATGTTGATATTGTATGTAAGTATGTATATTTTTATATGTGCGAAGAGGCATAGAGTACACAACCACTGTGGAAGCCAGGAAAAAATTGGGTTCAAGTCTGACACATACTAGCTGTGTGGCACTGATCAAGTCACATAATGTTTCTTAGTTCTACATAACTCTAAGATTCTAAGCTTCACAGAAGATGGCTTCCTGCATTAGTAAAGAAAAATTCCTCACTTGAGAATTTGTTATAACAATTAATTCATAATTAAATAGATTGAGGAATTAAATTAAATAGGTCCTATCTCTATGTATGCACATCTATACGTATGTAAATATGTGTATCAGTACGTGTTTGTGTGTGCGTTTGTGTGTGTGTAGAGACACAGAAAGAGAGACAGAGACAGACAACTGTCTACTAACGTAAAGAAGAAAAGTGACACAAAGGAATAATCAGAAAAGTAGAAGGGGAACCAAGAAGGTACAAAGTATAATAAAGAAGGTATTCCTCTTTGACAGTTACCATATCAAGAGTTATTTCAGTACAGTGAAGAAGAGGGAAATCAGGCAGAACATGGCAGGGGAGGGGGAATGAAGTAGATGTGAATAGAACATTAGAACAGCTGTAGCCATGAAAGGGGGACGGAGATGAGTGGGAAAGAAATAGTGTAATTAACCAAAAGGGACAAGAGGAATCCAGGTGATGTTTTCCTCACAATTAGAAAGACCTAGATATACTTATAGAGACAGGGATATGGGGAAAATTTTATAATTCTACATAATGGCTCTGGAATTAGATGAAAGGAGAAATTTGAGAACATGAAATTAATATAGAGTTGAGGAAAAAGTGTCTTATTTTCTCTTTGGGGCTTTCAGAAAGGAGTAGCTAATGGATTAAGGTGAAGGTGAGGAATTGGAGGGAGCTGAAATGAGGAAAGTGATAGTTGGAGGAGCTTGCAAATGAAAGACTTAATTTTTTCCATGAAGCAGATCAGTTCTAAAAGAGAAAGAGGAACTCTGGATTTTAAGAACATCTCATATGGATTAAGGGGCTAGGGAGTCAATAAAGTAGAAGTAGTAATATTTCTTTGCAGCAGTTTTCTCAGTTGTTGTATAAAAGCAAAAATTTATCATGTGCCAAGTCAGTTCCTTTCTGGAAGAAAAATATGACAGGAAATGCTAAGGAAATTTACAATGAAAGTTACTTTCAAATTAGCAACTTGCAAGCCAAGTGATGCCAATAATAGTAAGAATGTGGATACATTCAGTAAACTGTTATTTTAAAGCAAGAAACAAACACAGGGAAATTAGGAGATCAGATAGTGAATTTTAAAGGGGAAAACATTACAGCTTATTTAAAGATAGAAACCACTTTAAAACCAATGCTTTCTGTATTTATAGAATCAAAGGAATATAGATAGTGTGGGTCATAACATCTGAAGTCCAACATGTCACAAAGAATAGTATCTTAAATTCTATAGATGGGCCTAGTCCATATAGTGTATTTGGAGCTAACACACGTGAGTATGTTCTAATTCAGATAGTCCCAGTGTCAAGTCATTCTCACACTAGAAATTCTTTTTTTTTTTTTTTTTTTTTTTTAAGACAACATTGGCTTTTATTTTTCATTCTCTGGTTTCTCCAGTTGGCTTCTAAGATCCTTGAAAGCAGGGATAATAGCTTATACTTAAAAAAAAATTTCCACAGCTCAGGCACAGTTTTGTGCATGCATCAATGCTCGGTAAATACTTTTTGAATAAATAAACTGACCTAGACTTAGAATTATAGCCACTGCCGATAACCCAGGGATAACTACTTTGATGCTGAGGCCTTCTGCCAAAGAGATAGGGAACTCCCATGTCAGAAGGATTTTAATTGAAGACCTTTGGGTTTTGTTAGACATCGATAAGAAAGTTGTGAACTGATTGATGAGTTTTTGACTCAGTAGTTGCCCATCAGACTCATTGAATAGGTATGTGGGGATGGGAAGGAGAAGATGGGATATTGCTTAGTGATAGAAGTATAAATATCCTCATTTTCCTGTCTGGTGTCTCACACTAGAAATTCTGACAAAGGAGATACAGTATATTATAGTGGAAAACTGACCACAGGCAATTAATTTAATATCTTTTTAAGCCTTGGTTTTCTTATCTATCAAATGGGAATAATTATACCTGTTGTCTTTCTCAAATAAGTATCACATGTAACATTATATATAAAATGGGTCATAAACCATAAAGACCTATGTAAATGTCACCTTTTCTTACTATGAAAATGTCTTTTCCATTTATGAAACTTGACTGCTTCTGTTAGAACCAGGCTGACTTTCAAGAATTACATGGGTATGTGCCTTTGGATGATGAAAAGGTAAGGTCCTTGTTGAAACTGAAAAGTATCCATGAATACGTTGCATTAGGCATTGTAGGCAGAAACCCTGTCTTAGTTAAGCATTTCACTTTCCTTTTCTACAGGAGTCAATATACTTTATGGACAATGATTAATGAATTAAACCTGCTGATTTTTTTTTTTTTTTTGCTTCATAGCTGAGATGCTTGTAGCCTTGGGCAAAAGTGTGTGTTCCTCTAAACCACAAGTATTAAATGAGAAAAACGTTTCCCTTCCTCATCGCGGGGCTGTACTGATTATTTAATGTTGGAAACCTGCTGAAAATTATTATTATGTTACAGACTTGAATTTCTTTGGGGTATGAAGGGCAGGATATTAACTAGTCATAATATAGAACAGCTTCTCAAACAGCCTGAGTCCAGGCCATTGCTAATTATGAAATTATGCCAGATGAACTTCCTTTGTTCTCTTACCACTTCCCTAACCGTCAGTGGGATGTGGAGTGATCAAATAGGGGAAAAGCACTAATGGACAGAAAGAGCAAATGCCTTAATTTCTCTGGGGAAATGATGCATAGTTTGCTCACTGTATATAGCTACTGTCCAAAAAACCCCAAACTGTTGAGGTTTATAACTACTAGTTTTCCTAGAACCATGTTGAAGATAAAGCAGCCACGTCATTTTTTGGAGTAATATGTACTTGTCTTGTTGTTTTATTTACTATGAATTCCTTCAGTTTAAATATAAAAAAGGGTAGCTGGCTCCTGGTGTATTTTGAAAGATGATGAAAAAAACTGATGTTTTAAAAAGTGGGCTATTCCTATATTCTCATTTTATGGAGAATAAATAAAGTTATCCAATACGGTATTAGTATTAAAATCATTTATTGTAAATAGTATGTCTTCCTTCCTTGGGATATGGAATTTTGATTTGTCATGCAGCACAATATCTGATTTATTTTCCTCATGGCTTAGGAAACAATACCCACCATTATAAGTCAATGTTGGCCTTGTCTGTGGAGTTTCATTTGTGTATTAATTTCTTTAGTGGAAAGACAAATATGGATAATGTTATGATAAAGACATAAAGTTCATCATTTACCTCAGACCCTGGCAGTACTGAATGAATTTTTAACTGCAGACTTTATGAAATCACATTTAGTAGGACTGGGTAGATTTTTTTGTAGTGTTTCTGTTTTTTGGTTTATTGTCTATTTATTCAGCATTCTTTTGTTGCCCCAGGGGGAAAACACATCATCAGGTATACTTATGACTTATTACAGTTTGCTCGTATCTAATTCTCTGCCAGGACTGTGTCTCTTTCACTGAAGAACAAATATCTATATTAAGTCAGTAGCAGCTATACCACTTTAGCCAGTATTGCAGTTTTTCCCTCACATTTTATTAGTCACTGATATAACTGTCTTCAGCATCCTCAGTCTGCATATTAATGTGACTTTAAAATGTCCCTTCAGCACTCAATGCGTGTTATCTCAACTAAAAAAAAACACAACTTCAGTGTTTAAAGCTTTTAATTGAAGAGGAATGTCATGATTCCACCAATTTTAATGGAAGTCTTTAGGCAGTAATAAAAGGGCACCATACCTTTACATAAAAAGTGATACAATTATTAAAGGGTTTCTGGCTTTTAGTCTTTCTCTTCACTGCCAACTTCTGCCCTTCTACACTTATATTTATGCTTCCTCAAAATATCCCAACTTCCCAGTTTTTTAGGCTTTTCAGTACCCATGACCTGCTCTCAGTTCTACCTCAGCTATGCACAGAGATAGCTATAGTTTTGTTCTTCTCATCACCCACAAATGTTCTTGGAGCTCCATAAACTTATTCTTTTTGTGATTATAAATTTTTATCATTCAATCTTTCTCTATACCTTATGATCCTTTACACTATTTTTTATCATCCCAATGACCTCCATTCTCTGTCACTCCCCTCCCCTTCTTTGTCACTGAATTATCTTAGCTCATTTCGACTCTGCACTACCCCTTTCCCTTCAAATCCCTTTCCACTTTGTCCTGTCACTAATGATCTTTTGACAAAAGCCAACCATGGATTACTCCCAACATCCATCTCCCCTCCTCCTCTTCATGTAGTTCGAAGAGAACTGGAGAAAACATGAACTTATATTGATTAGGACTACTAAAAATTTATGTTATTTAATCTCAGCTTGGCCCTCTCTACAGCAAGGCAGTCATTCTACTGCTCCCTAGTGAACCTGCTATCCCACTCTCTGTGGAAGCTAGCAACTGTGCCAAACAGTTTTATTTCTTCTCACTGCTTCCATAGAAACCCTATCCCCTACCTTCTGAGCTAAAGACCCCACTTCATAATCTACTGAAACAAAGCCATTCACCAAGAGTTTCCTTTTCTCCTCATTTCAAATCACTCAGACATCTTCCTTTTCATTTTAGTATCCAGGAAAGAGGTGCCCTTTTATTTGCCAAGGCTATCTCCTTTACTTTCAACCTTGATCCTGTCCTCTTCCTTTTCTAACAGAAGAGCCCCACTAACATCACCACTATCTCTCTAATCCTCAGCCTCTCTTTATCAACTGGTTAGTTTCCTGCTACCAAGTAAAAACTTCCTAGTTGATTATACCATCCCCACTAGCTTTCTTCTTATCTTTCTCTTCCATTCTGAGGAATATTCTTGCTGATGGTGACCCAAAAATAATTGTACATTATCAACGAAAAATATTTTAGGAGTGCTTCGTGGCTCTGAAGTGGTTTTGCAAATGTTATGTTCTTTAACCTCCAAGTTATACTGGGTATGTTAAATTATCTGAAAAATCTTATACCTTGATACTGAAGCTTATTCTTCCAAATTATTGGGGAACTACCTGGAGGTATAGATGTAAAGAGTCAGTTGTGGTATATTAGATAGATATTAGATTAGATAGATACTCTAGACTTGGAGTCAGGAAGGTGTGAATTGTGCCTCAGACATTTACTAATTGTGTACTCTGGACAAATCATTTAACATCTCTAGACCCCAGTTTCCTTATCTGCAAAATGAGGGGACCAGACTTCATGAAGGCTCTGGTCCCTTAGATCTTTGAATCTATGATCTTATGTTTTGGTTTCTTTTTTCTTTTCCGTTTTTCTAGAAATAACTTATGCAAACTATAAAATCCTCTCCCTAAAGATATTTCCTTGTTTATTATGGTCTAATCAACTATTCAAGGAATCTTGCCATTTTACTGACTCTGCTAAAAGTTTGTGATTAGAAAAAGTTACCTTGAGTTTGCTCTCCATCATTTTTAAACATTTCAGTTTAAAAACAAATAATGGAGAGGCAGTGTAGTGTAGGAGGTAGAGAGCTGAACTCATAGTCAGGAAGACTTAGGCTCAAGACCTATCTCTGATGCATACTGCCTATGTGAAAATGGGCAAGTCACTTAACTTCTCAATGCCTCAGGAAACTCTAAAGGCTATACCTTATCTATATCCTTATATAAAGGCTATAGATATTATAGATGAGTTGTAGACATTTGGTATACTCTGCTGAAATCTGATCAACAACAACAAAATTAAGCAAGTTACTCTAGGAAATATATAATTATTCCTATAGAATTACAGAGGAAAATAGGTACAAAAGATTAATAGGGTAAAGCATTTGAATGAATTCTGATTAGTTCTGTTTAAATTTTAAATGTATCATGCAATACCTTATGTTAAGAAGGCTGAAATTAAATAGCCACTAACATACAAATGATGTAGAACTCTGACTAATATTACATTTTGAATGTCAGATTAGTACATCAATGTGGTTGCTCAGTGGTTTCTGGGGAGTCTCTGTGTCAGTCATTGAAATCTAGGGCCTTTTTTGATTAGGTTGTGGTTGGAGCCATTGATTTAGCTGATTGCTGGGCCATGACTTGAGCAATTCTTAGGAAATGGTAAAGGTTCCATTTCCTGTGCTATTATGTGGAGGCTGTGTCTTGTTGAATAAGGTCCAATTCGAATATATTTGCTATTATTTTACCCCTTCATTGGAGGCCTATGTTCTTAGAAAAGGTAGTGAATGAAACTAGAAGGACTCCTGGAATCAGGAAGGATCAATTCTTGAGTTGTTAGAAGTCCTATCTAGACTTTCTAAACTAACTTTAGTACTAAAAATGCTTATAATTCAAAGCAAAACCTCAATCCACCTCAGTTTAGAAAAGCTTTTAATCTATATTCTAAGTTTGCAAAATTAATTTTAGCAAGATGTTAATATGAGAGGCACCGGGATGCAGTGGATAGAAAGCTGGAACCAAAGCCAGTAAAGCCTGGGTTCAGGTGTCCTACCTCTGACACTTACTGTCAGTGTAATTCCCTAGGCAGTTTTTGCTGATTGTTAGTTGCAGAGAAGGTAGAGGGTAGAGAGTTTCCTTACCCAGGAGCTCTCTGTATCAATGAAATCACAGGTCCAGTCCCCATGTCCAAAGTGCTAATATACCCAATGACTAGTATCCTTCCCAGGTAGTCTTGAGTTTGGATAAAATCTGGCAAAATTTTATGTAGGATTTAAGAATGCCCAAAGCTTCATTGAAAACAAGATCCAATTCCTGAATAATGATGATTGCTGATATCTTTTTAGTTACTTTTAGAATTATCAGGGGATAAGGAAAAGCACATAACATCTGGCAAACAAGGTTCAAGAGAATGTGTCATTGTGTGTTCTTGAGAGTGATTTCCTCAGGGAGCTCACTTTATCCTTGGATGGAATTATTAATATAGTCCTAACTCTGAGTTTTATTGCAAGTTGTGAATTAGCTTAGGCTTTTTTTTTTCTGACTGCATGAAATACGACCTAAGAGAGAATAAAGAGCTTTAGAATCACCAGATTACCAGCACTAAGTTTTCCCACTTTTTTCCTTTTAAGAATGTTTCTCACTGTTGACCAAATAAAATCAAGCTTCTACAAAATGCATCAGTCACTGTCTGAGAGATCATAGACATTCCCCTTCCCTTCTTACTGTCACAGGGAAGTTTCATTCTTTTCTCTTTCATGCCCATTGCTACAGACCCAACTGTTCTCAAGGGATCTCACCCCTAAGCCTCACCCCAGCTTTTCACACATCACTGTAGTAGAAGGGTCTGTGGGGTCTAAGAAGATGACAGAAGAGAAGAAAAAGCAAAAGATTCCACTTCTAACCCACACCTTCCTCCCCCATAACTTAAATCAAAGTCCTTTCAGTTCTAAAGTTATGGTCCTATGATTCCCTGCAGAAGGAAGGAGGAAAAGGAAAAAAAAATAGTAAGGAGAAAGGAAAAACAGGAGATAAAAATACATTCCCAGTAAATGCGTTATTCCTCTGTCTCCCAAAATGAGGCCTTAGACTTATCTTCAGCAGCTTTAAAAAGAAGAAGTAAGTGTGAAGGAGAGGGTACAATAAACCCTGCCAAAGGATCCTTACCACTATCCTTTCCATCCTGGTACCATTTTTCTTGCCAAAGGTGAACAAGAGGAAGGAAGAAGGAAAGGGGAAAATCAAAAAAGGAGAACAGGAGAGAGGAATGAAGGTTAAATTGGATTTTGTTGGTTTCCTTTATCCCATCTGTTACCCCACTAAACCTCCATTCCAACTTGTTTCCCCCTCGAAATAATGTTCCACTCCTCACCCATGACCTATGACCTCAGTTCTTCAGTCCCTTTCTTCTGTTTCTTCACTCCATACTACTCCTCGACCCTTGTATCCTCCTGGCTCTAATTCAACTCTTTTCTTACCTCAAAACACCTTTCCCCATTGTGTCCCCTAATGGACACAGTTTTAGGTTCCTGATTATATCCCCACAGATCTGGAGCTAAGGTATTGTGCCCAGGTCAGAGAATGAAAGAAAGACTTACCACAGAGAATGGAAGAAAGACTTACCACACTGACTTCTGAGATTTAGAACATGCTTTGAGTGTTGAAAGATAAATTCTGAAGTCATTCTTTCCATAAAAACTTTCTTATATAAGATGATTAGCTTTCATAATACAAGCCTACTATAGATATAGCATGGAATAAATGGGCTATTGTGTGCTTACCTGGGAATCTAACCATTGAGTTTTCCCAACAAATTCCTTATAAATGACCTTTCAGAAAATGCCCCTTTAATAATTTTGGGACTACCTGCAATATAAATCTGAAATAAAAGAGGGAGAAAGTAATGTCAATTAATGTTTTCTTAATTTAGAAGCTGATTAGAGATAACATGGGAGGATCCCACCATATGTTACAATTCAAAACACCGAAATTAAGTATTAAAATCCCTTGAAAGGCCTGAAATGGTTATATCTACTTGGGAACTCAGTTGCTTATGTCAGTTATAAACCCATAATGGAGCAAATACTGTAGGATATAAGCTTTCCATTGGAAATATCAGTTCTTTAACATAGAAATTCCTCAAGATAATGGGGAAAGAAGAGCAGCAGAATCTACAACTATAAATACTTTTTTTAAAGGGACTTTGCTTCTTTAACTCATTCATCAGTGGTCTAAGAATATAATTTGCATCACTAGGTATTTTCATAAGTGATACAAGATGGATGCATAGAAGACATATAAAATGCTGCATTTTCAGCTCTCCAGTAGTGATTTCAGTTTTGTTTCTCTGTGCAGAATGCACAGAATTATTTCACTAGCTACTGAAGAAAAGAAGACGTGGGCAGAGACTCAAGGAGAAATTACTAAAATTAGGTGCATATGTTGTGGTGAGGGCATGTAAAGATTAGAATAAAGGGCAAAAGGGGGGTTCATGCGTGTAGGACAAGGTTGTAATCAATGCAGTGGGGCTGAGAGTGAGTCTAAATTTCAGTATATAATTGGCATAATAGGCCTTCAGGAAAGAGAGAAATAATCCTTAGGAATAGGGCTTAGTCTTTATCCTTGTTTAAAGTAAGATACTTAATTTATCCTCTATAAATCATTGACAATGGGCCTGTTTTAGGCTCTCAGTAAATAATTATCGTTCAGTGATTCATTACAAAGAAAAAGCATCCTTGGTAATGTTGTACATTAGGGGATCAAAGATGGTAAACTATAGTTTGTACTATATAAATATATATACATAAGAGATTACAAAAATACATACAAGCATACACGTACATATGTAATGTGTGTTTACATCTGTGTATATATGTGCATATATATGTATGTATACACACACATATTACTAAGGAGTTTACTTTCTCAAACATTTAATCTGTTTTGTGGATACTGTTCGAAAATTACGTCTGCTAAAATTGTATTTGGTTTCTAAAATTTGTATTAACTCTGCCAACATTTACCAATCTCTTTAGTTGGTACAAGAAGAATGCTTTTGTTTGAAACCAATACCAAATTTCTTACACAGATTCCCATGAAAACTGAGCAAAAAAAAAAGAAATAGAGAACTATGGAATATTAAATGCCTGCTACACCTGCTTCCTGATTCTTATTAGACCAGCTGACTGATTCTCATTTTGTTCGCTCATTTTTTTAAAGCCCTGGGCGCTTGGGTCAGTGCATATTTTTGTGGCTGCACTAAACATTTTATTAAAGCTATTAAAAGATTAAGAATAAAGACCTGGCACACATAAAAACCAAAATGTAATTTTCCATATGTAGGTGATCTCCTGGAATGCTTATCCACTGAAGGAAGATTGTAGTTGCTAAGCAGATTGGTGATTTATTAAGACAGGTATTAACACTGTAAATATAAAAGGATATTTAAACAGCTGGTGTCTCTGTGATTCTGTCATCAATCTACTCTGTAGATACAGTGTCAAAGATGTGTACAGAATAGTTAACACTCCTTTCAGAAAGTGCTAGTGAAAATGGACAGATTCACTACATTCATCTTGGCTTTTTATTTTCAATACAACAAAAATACTATTAATTGGGCTCATCTAAACGAAGTTTAAGATTAAAATAAATTGCTTGAATTTTTCACTGAATTTCATTTTCTTCTTAAATTTTGTGCTTTAGAATTACATATAAGTAAATGTCTATTGTGTATATATATATATATATATATATGTATATGCATAGGTATACACGTGTATATGACATCTCAAAAGCTAAACTACCAATCTGGTAATATGTATCTGTATGAAATATTCCTTGCTAATTTTTTATAATAAATTGTAATTTTTAAAAGCCTGTGACTGAGGATCTCAGAGGCTTTTAATAAGAGTATAATGAAAATAATTTGTAGCCATTTGTTCAATTTAGCAAGCCTGAAAGCTCAGATGAGAATATTTTATGGAAACAATGAATTCTACATGATTCATTTCTATTCTGTGAACATTTAATGTATATGAGACACTGTGGTAGATGTGAGGGAGCTACAAAGACCATGAGGCATGGTCCTTACACATAAGGAACCTGTAATACTGTAGGGGAGATAAGATGTTCAGGAATAAATATAACACAAAATTATTTGACAGTTTGAAGGCAGGAGTCATTTACAGCAAGCATTTATTATAGGTACCTACCATGTGCCAGGCACTGAATGTACAAAATCAAAGACAGGGAGAAACAGATGGACACAGAGACAGAGACATTCTCTAACCTCCAAAATCTTAATTCTGCAGTGGGGAAATAACATAAATGTTGGCAAATACAAAATAATATCAAGGAAGAAGGTAGGGAATAACAACAGGGAAATAAAGAAAACTTCCCATAGCAAGCAAACAAACTGGGTATGCTATGAGGTACAGTTGAGAAAGAAATACATTCCAGGTATGGGACAGCCTGGGCAAAGGCACAGGAACAGGAGCTCTAATGTCCTGTTAGACATTAGAGGGGAACAGCAAGTAAGCCTGTTTGTCAGGGACATAAAATACATGCAGGAGAGCCATATGCAATAAACTTGGAGGGGGTACGGTGCAAAGGGTCTCAAAAAGAACAGGTTTGTTTCTGGGGGGAAAAATTGCTTTTCTGGGGTGGGGTCCAGATCTGTGATTTCATCCTGTGGGTTACTCCCAAAGTAGAAATTCTTTCTATTTATTCAGATCAGCAACTCAAATTAAACTGTACTTCAATTCCTGGGTAAATTCTAGAATGGCTCATTAAGGAGATGGATGGCAAATATCAAGAAAGGGAAGTGGTCATTATAAAGTGGTAGCATGGATTCATTAAGAAGTCATGCATAAAGGCATATTAGTGGAAGCCTTAGTTTAATGAATATGCATACAGGTATTGACCCAGTAAGGCCCAGGGTCAAATCCACCTCTGACACATCCCAACTGTGTGACTTTGTGCGAGTCATTGAATCTCTTTGGACCTGACTTAATTTTCCCTTCTTTAAAATAAAGGCTTGGCCTCAAAATTACCTTACAGCCTTAAATTAGTGAGTCTTCCAACAAGATATGGAAAAGTCATGGCAGACTAAATTGATTTTCCTTTTTGATAGTTTACCTAGTCTTAGTAAAACCTTTTTGATAATAATATCTCATGATGTTCTTTTATAAATATCTGATGCAGGCAGAGGTAGCAACTAAATGATATTATAATTAAAATAGATTCAGAACAGATTCGATGGTCATAACCCTACAGTCCTTTTTTAACAATTCTTATAAATGTGGCAGGATGTCTCTAGTATTGTGCCCCAGGGACCTGTATATGGCCCTGGCCTTTTTTACATTTTAATCAGTGATTTGAACAGCATGCTCATCCAAGTTTCAGGTGAGATTTTCTAAACCTGGGAAGGATAACTAATGTGTTTGTTGATAGAATCAGGATCCAAACATATCTAGACAGGTTAGGGTATTGGGCTTGAATATAAGAAGATGAAATTAAATAGAAATAAATGGAAAGGCTTGCAATTGGGTACAAAAATCAGCCTCATAAATACAAGATGGAGAAGCTATGATTAGACCACACTTGCTTAAAAGAACTGGGAATTTTAGTGAGCTTAAGGCTGTAGATGAGTCAGAAGAATGATTTGGCATCCAAGAAAAAAAAAGTAAAACTAACATAATTTTGGGCAGCATTATGAGTGGTATAAATTCCAGGAAGAGGTAAGTGACAGTCCCACTATACTCTACCTGTTTTGGAGTTTATCTGTAGTGTTATGTTCCATTCTGTATATTGTTGTTAAGGAAGGATGTTGATTTGCTGGAGAGTATGCAGAAGAGGAGGGGCAGCTGGGTAGTGCAGTGGATAGAGCAGTGGCCCGGAGTCAAGAAGATAAGAGTTAAAATCTAGTCTCAGACACTGGCTGTGTGACCCTGAGTAAGTCACTTAACCCCTGTTTGCCTCAGTTCTTCAGATGTAAAATGGGGACACATGGGAGAAAGAAATGGCAAACCCCTCCAGTACCTTTTGTCAAAAAAAACCCAAGTTGGGTCACAGGGAGTCAGACATGACTGAACAATAACAACTATCCCCGGAAGGACAAGTAGGCTGTTAAAGGGTCTTGGATCAATGTTGTGTGAGAGTTGGTTGCAGGAACTGGGCATGTTGCACCTTAAGAAGTGAAGATTCAGGAGGGCAGTGACATCTGACTTTGAGTATTTAAAGAACTGTTGTATGGGGAAGTTAGTAAATTTGTTCTTTTTGAGGCAGAGTATGGAACCATGAGTGAAATTTGCAGAGAAAAATGTAGGCCTCGTGTCTGGAAAGAATTATCAACAAGTGAAGTTAGGTCCAAAGCAGAACATGCCTCCCTGGGAAGTGGTTGGTTTCCATTTCTTTGAAGGTCTTAAAGTAGAGGTTGTAGGATAATTTCTCAGTCACATTGTAATAAGGATCCATTTCATATCCATATGGACGATTCATCAGGATGCAATAGAAGACTGAATAACCCTTTTAAAGTTATGGTCTTTTCCAGTTCTCACTTTGAGTGAGGCAACGTCCATTCAGTGAATAGGTCTCTTTAAGAAGTGAGTCAAGGGATGGCCCCTTTAATCCAAAGGAAAAAAAATCAAACTGGGAGGGGAAGAAACTTAGGGTTGCTGGTGGAGCCAGGAGGGCCCCCAAAATAACCATTAATAACCATTGGGCAGGGACCTATTGTTGTCCAATCCAAGAGATCCAGGGTGAATTGGGTTTAAGGGTTGAGCTTTAAGAAAGAAATCTAGCCAGTAAACCCCAAATTAACTAGGTAGTTTTTGACTATCAAAATTTACCATCCTTTGGGCAGAACACCCTCAGGTAAGGGAAGGAAAGGAAAGCAAGAAGACCAATAAAGAGGCTGTTGCAATAGTTCAGACAAAAGGTGATCAATAACTGATCTAGGGCAATGACCACATATAAGAGAAGGGATTACTTGGGATATAATCTTTGCTGGTTATATCTGTTTTAATGTTAAATTAATTTTCAGTATCAAGTATGATAGTGCTTTCAATGCTTTATTATTATCAGATTCATCAAATTAAAGATGCCGTCCTCTCAATTAAAAGTACAGGGCAATAATTTGCTTCTTTATTCTAAAATATGATGGATTCTAATAAAATGCATAAAAGCAACAGTAAGCCTCCAGTATGAATGAAAATTTGATATACACAAAAGTGAATTATAATAAATAGGCTTAGAAGAAATCAGCCAAGACCAGGAATCTTTTTCATATGAATTTATTCCAAACTTAGACATATGAATAAACCCTTCTTCAACGATGACTTGGTAAAGGATAAACTGCTACTTTTAAATAGGTCTCCATGGTAATGCTCTGTCAAATATGATTAATTTACAATCACAGAATAAACAAAATGCAAATGTTGGTTTTGTTAAAAAAAAAAAAATAAGGTAAGCCATTAATTTAAGCATTCATGCTTTTCAAATCCTTTCTTTTCCTATAGAAAATCCGGAATAAGCTAATCTATAAAAACTCTTTCAAAACATTGAAATTAATCAGTGGTGGTAATGGAAACACTTATATTCACCTAATAACCTCCAAATGGCTTTTCCATTGAACTTCTCATTAAAGTTCAGCCATCTACTATCTCTAGTTACCCAAATCATTATGGTGTTTTTTACTTTAAATACACCTTACTCCCCCAATTCCATGCCTTTCTACCACATTTAGTTTGACATTTAGTTGTTATTGACATTTAGTTATTCACTATCCACAACTCCTAAAACTCTCTGTTTAAAACACTTTTACCCACAGAGTTATGTGGGGATTGAATATGCTGAATAGAAAGCAAATAGGTAGGGAGAATACTAAAGAATTTGTCAAAGTAGTAATCTAGCATGAAGTAACATTATTTTGTTGATTTAAATCCACTGTTGATTAAATTATATCCCTTGAACTAACTCATATAGTAAAAAAGGATGCTGTAACATATATGCCTCTTAATACCAACCTATCTCAATAATGCTCAGTATTCCAGTCTGTCTTTGGTGTGGATAATCTTTCTGATACTACAGGTTGCAACTGATACATGCCTGCCCATCCTACATAACTCTTGTGCATAAACACCCAACACATTTGGGTCTTTACTCAGTTTATTTGAAATCATATAGATGGTAATGGTTCTCCATCTAGGATCCCTTCCTTTTACCTAGTGACCAGCACACCTTTTTCCATCATACATTTGTTTTATATCTTTATCCTGCTTCCCCATTGTAATTCCTTTTTAGTAAAACATTGCACCAATTTGCTTATACTATTGTTTCCACATCCATTGCCCATTGAGTCTTCCAAGACTGTGGTCTTCCATGACAGAATCACTAGAAAAATTATTGACATTAAAAATGTGGATCTTTGTTTCAGGAAGAATCTTGGTTTCAATAATACTGTTATGTTTTTGGCTGGGGGACTTTAGAGATTATTCAGAAACCATTACATATGCAAAAGAAAGAAGACTTCAATTTAAGGTTTACAACCTGAGGAGGCAGTTCAGGATCCGAGTTCAAATTTGACCTCAGACACTTACTAGCTGTGTGACCTTGGGCAAATCACTTATACTTCTTACAGTTTCCTCAACTATAAAATGGAGATAATAATAGCACCTACCTTGAGGGATGTTGTGATGATCAAATGACATAACATTTGCAAAGTGCATAGCACAGTGCCCAACACATATTAAGCTCTAGCTATCATTATCATCATCATCAATATTATGAATAGCATCATCATTATTATTAGTTATGAAAGTATAGTTTAGAGTTTATTTTTTCCTCCCTAAAAACTCATTTTCCTCATATCCAATAAATTCAGTTAACCAAACAGATGATTTTTGAGGCTAGCTCTTAATTTTGCTCTGCTCTTTCTACTTATAGCTTCTCCAAGAAAAAGTCTCGGAGAGAAACATACTAGGTTCAGAATTTGATGCATTCATTATAGACTACCTGCCTTTTGTCTCTGGAGCACTAATCTCACATCACCAACTACCTATTGGCTATTTTGAATTTAATATCACACAGTCAGCTCATTCAATGTGTCCAAAACAGGACTTGATATTTTTCTCCAGTTAAATCTACCTCTCTCCTTAACTTTCCTATTTCTGTCAAGGGAAGCATTATCCTTCTAGGCCTTCAACCTTGAAGGCATCTTCAGCTCCTCCTTTCTCACCACACAATCAATTGCTAAGTCTTATTGATTGTCCCTCCATATCTCTCTCATCCATTCCTTCCCTGTCACTCACACAGCTACCACCCTAACTTAGACTATCATTATCTATATCATTACAGTGACTTTTTAATTGGTCTTCCTACCTCAAGTCTCTGCTATGCATCTCTGCACAAGACTCTCCATCTTCTACGCAGCCTCTTAAGTGTTGTTCCTAAAGTACAGTTTTGAAATCATGTTAGTGCCCAGGTTGGTAAACTCCAATGACTCCATATTACCTATAAGATTAAATCCAAGCTCCTTTTTGGCCTTTTTGCACATTACTGCCATATACATACTATTTGGCCCAATCACACTAGCCTTCTTAATGTTTCATTTCCCAAAGAGATCACAGATTGGAATCAGTTAACAATCATTTATTAAGATTCTACTCCAGGCCAGAGTCAGCTAGATGACCCAATGGATAGAATACCATTCCTGGAGTAAGGATAGACCTAAGTTCAAATCCAGCTTCAGATACTTACTAGTCATGTGACCCTGGGTACATAACTTAACTTCTGCTTGCCTCAATCTTTAAAATGGGAATAATGGTAGCACCCCTCTCCAGGGTTGTTGTGAAGATCAAATGAGATGATAACTGTAAAGTGCTTAGCACAGAGCCTGGAACATAGTAAATGTTTAGTTGATTATTATTTTGTGCGGGCACTGTGTTAGCTGATAGAAAGACATTCAAAAAAGAAGATCTTGACTTTAATGGAGCTTACGCTCCATAAGGGAATATTTTCTTATATTTGAGAATACCTTCATTCATTCAGGCCAATTGCTTTCTCCTGTAAAAAGACCTTTACTGATATCCCCATCTGTTGGTGTCTCCCCCACGTAACCAACATATGTATTTTCTTTATGTTGTACACACACACACACACACACACACACGCACACACACACACACACACACACACACATGTTGTCCTCTTATAGAGAACATTCAAGTTCCTTGAGAGCAAAAATTGTTTTATTCATATCTTTGTATCCCCAGTGCCTAGCTAGCATGGTATCTGGCACATAATAGAAGTTTAATAAATGCTTTTTGATTTATTGATGAATTCATTATGTAATGTCCAATATGCAAATTGAAGCAACTTTGATCAACTGAAAACAAAATTGTTGTGGAATTTGGATTCTGTGAATTTTTTTCTTCAGCTTCCTCAGATTCTAGAACTGGATTTTGTCATATTACCTTTTTTAAGTCCTTGGAATACTGGGGTGGGAGTGGGATAATTTGGATTTCTAACTATGACTGACATTTTTTACTTTCCTTGAAAGTATGTACATTCTAATGAGCATACTGATTTATTGGAGAATTTGACTAGGGATAGAAAATTTACATTTTGTGATGTCCCATGACTAGATGGTCAAAATTAATCTACCACATGAAGAAAATAAATCTTGTTTTCTTGGGTCCATTTTCAGTAATCAAGATGGTTAGGAGCAGTTTATTTGTGAATTTAACTTATTGTTGTGTTTGGTTATAGGAGGCATAGAAAGGGATTTTAAGAAGGTGACACTACAGAGTTCTCAACAGTGTTTTTTGGGTTTTTTGTTTGTTTGTTTTAGGATGAATCATACCAGTTTTCCTCACAAAGTATCTTTACCTTCATAATTTTTTTCCAATTAATTGCAATAATAATGCTTTGCCTTTTAAAAAATAAAGCCTTTCATCCATGGTACTTCAAAGTGTTTTTCATTTGTTAGAGTACAGGTACAAACATTTCCAAATTCATTATTTTTATATTTTACTATGATTATTTTTATGATTATAAATTGGTTTTTTATTATGAATGATCTTTAAAGTAGGGAAAATGCTATGTTTAAAAACAGATATGGTTTTAATAAACCTTTCCCCCAGATGCATGTAGAATTTATCTCTTAGTTTAGAAATTTTATTTGTCCCTTGCCAAATTGGAATTAGGGTGTAATATGCATATATTTGAATATTACTTGCCAATGTCTGTTTTCATTAGTCTTTAATTAATAAGTTGGTCACATTTCAAAAATCCATATTATATTAACTGTTATAACACTTTGACTCACAAGAATCTAAGTTTGATTAGAAAGTATACTTTAATAAACTTATAAATTTATAAATCACAACTGATTTCATAAGTAATAAAGAGAGGATACATATACACACACATATATAATACATATACATATACACATATATATGGGGGCTAATGTGGCTAAATAGACAGCTTATCAATGAATTCAGATTTCAAAGAGATATAGAGAAGAAAGAGATGAGTAAAGTAAATCAGGCATGAATACAAGAGGGGTAAAGGAAGGTCCTAGTGTCACAGTGTTTTAATATGAGCTGAGATATGATAAATACAAAACAAAACAAAAAAACCCACAATTTTTAAAAAGTGCTTTCTCCAGCTAGTTAGGAGCAAGAGGAAGATCAAAGACGGAGTAGGATCTCTGCTGGGAATGGGAATATGTGGGAAGAAAATAGTGATGAGATTGTGGAACCACTTTAATTTCTATTTTGCTTCTGTTGTTACCATCATGCAATGAATAAGTCAACAAGCACTTATCAAACCCTTACTACGGCCAGATGCTGTGTTAATCATAAGGGATATTAATAGGGGGAGGGAGAGAGAGAGAGAAAGAGATGCATTCAGTCTGTGGCAAGAATGTAGCTTGAACCTCAACCCAGAATTTCCTGGTTTCAAAGTTTACCCCCTATATATTTATCAACCAAGCCAAGGGGGCTCTATCTATAAAATTCAAAATTATGAAAAATGTAAGTTCTTTTCATTTTTTTTAGCTATAGAAATTTCAGAGCCTTGGCCAAACTTCACTTCTTTTAAGTTGTAATTTATGTTTTGTCACATGTGTGCCAATGGGGTAGAGTATCCAATATATATTTCTTAGTGTCATGAATGATGCAGCAGTGGGGTGTTGATCCCTATTATTTTAAGTAGACTTTTTTAAAAAGCATTTCAGAAAAACTTTAACATAGGAACAAATTTAAAAGAACTTTGACTCACAGCATTAAAACCGTTGTCCACAATACATCCCCTAGCACCTACTGGTTGATTTCTCTTTGAACAAATAAAGAAAGCAACATCTAGAAGATATGCTTTTTCTCTAAGATTTTTGCAAATATAAACAACCTGAAATGTTGTTTAAATTGTCACAGACATTGTTTTTGTCATTTTGCTGGGTCAAGGACTCAGTAAAATGTGAATATATTTCTTTCACCAATGATAGTCTTAAGCTGTTCTCCCCTTACTTCCAAATTAACATCCATTATATCATAATTTCTTTGTCAGATTTCAGTACTTTGGCTTAATATCATCTTACAGTCAAGAGAATATCGAATTATATTCATATGCCTATTAAACCTTGCACCCTTAAAGGTAGCCCAGAGGATTCTTTCCCCCTTTTAGGAAAAAATGAGCTAAATGTAGTGATCATTGCTTCAAAGAAAAAGCATGGTAAGATCTGTTAGAGTATTAAATGTAATAGAGTCATTGTCTCTGTGGTGCCTTATCTTTCTCATGCTTGTGGGTGGTCTCATATTACTGAAACCTCAACAACAGAAGGCCATTCAACTAGTAAGCAAAAATGTATTGAATATGTATGTGTTTGTGCTACAATACGTGTATTGTATTGTATTATGCTACAAAAATGTATTGAATATATATATATACATATATATACGTTTATGCTACAATAATAGTGGCTAAGTTGAGTATGAAGGGTCTTTTCTATTTAAGTGTGGTGAAGGTCTACAGTGTCCGTTGCTTGTTCACTCATCTATTTGTTTATCTCATTCATTCATTCATTGATTCTTCATTTATTGGTTCATCCATTCATTTTAGTACATAAATTTGAACCTTTGCCTCACCATAACAAACAAGACATGGTGATCTTTAGAAAGCTGGGTGCCAAGTTGCTAAGCCCTGCTTTACCATGCCTTAGGAGGAATATACAAAAATCGGGCAAGGGAAACACCTTTTTCAAAAATACCTACCTCTACCCCAAATCACACTAAGTAGAAGTTAATTTAGATTTACAAGTTCCTCTTTTAAAATGCAAATACTCTTTACCACCTTTAAGTCTGTGGAGTATTGACACTTAGGTTTATCTTAATGAGATAATCAGATTGGTTTCCTCTTTAGTATTATAATCAGATTTCATTCTTCTTATCACTTAGATAATATGTACCTCCCACCTCCCTTTTAGGAAAAAAAAAAAAAAAGGATTTTCACTTTAATCAAATACTCTTGCAATGGTGGAGACCTCAGTGACCAGGATAATGATGAACTGGGAATGGAGCAAACTTGTATGCGGAGTACTTTAGAATTTAAAACAAACAAACAAACTAGGAGTTCAGAAGACTGAATTCAAATCTAGTTTCAAAAACCAGCTGTGTGACCCCAGGCACATCATTTTAATCTTCAGCTTCCTCATCTATAAAATAAGGATAATAATAATAATAACTACCTCTCAGGGTTGTTTTGAGGATAAAAATGAGAAAACTTTTTTAAAAGAACTTTGCAAAACTTAAAGCACTATATTCTTATTGTGGTGCTGGTGGTAGTGATGGTGATGATGATGATGTCCTTCTCATTATACCCTCCCTATAACAGAACAAGCTAGGCAAACCAAATCAATAGCAACTCTGTCTCACAACCAACATTTGCAACATTTCTCAAGTTCCACACTTGTAATTCCTCCTCTCTGCATAGAGAAAAGGAAAGTGCATTTCATTATCTGTTCCATAGGAGCAGTTTGTTTTTTTTTTTAAGAATTGTTTTTGCAATACTTTATGCTTTAGAGATATATAAGGCACTGGGTAGGAAAGGAAAGAGAAGAGTGCAATAAAGACATTAGGTGATGTAGTCAAAGCACAAACCCTGCCCACTTTGAAATTTTATTCAGGTCCCTGATAGCAATAAGAAAAGTATGTAGCCCTAGAGAATGTTGTCTCCCTTGACCGAACCCCCAATCCTGGCTCTGAGCTCAAGTAGAACCACTGGGTTAGCATTAATAGAAGCTAGGTATCACTTTTTTCCAGGTTGACAAGGAATCTAATAATAAAGAAAAATAATATTTCTTTAGGAATCTGGCCTTGTTTCCTTCTTTACTTATTTAGCACATAACTGATTCCATTTTAAATGTTAGCACACTTCCCTTAATAATGATGATAATGTAATAGTCTCAATGGTGTAATTGCTACTGTGACCCAAGTTCACAGTTCAGAGTCTTTTTACAGTGACATTTCAGTTTGTTGATTTGAATCGAATTTCTGTTACCTTTTTTAAAAAATGAATGCTGATGGATATCATCAACATATTTATTATGCACATCTCATTAATCCCGTTTGTCAACTTTCTTCTCTTTTTTTAGTCAATTGAAAGAAAAAAAAATTTCCCAAACTTTCTGCTAAGGAAAGGTAGTGTTTAATCCCTATAAAATAAGATTTTATATTTAAAAGAGATATTGACCTCCATTTCTCCATCTTTGAAATGGCTTTTGGGTCCTATGATAAATGAATAATGCAATAATAGCTTCTATTAACATTGTTGTTTACAAGTCTGTAAAGTACTTTTCTAATAACACCCCCCTCCCACCTTACAGAAGAGGTAATTGAGGCTCAGTAACTTGTCCATGGTCATGCCAGTTTACAAGTATAAGAGCCAGGAATTAAACCCACACTTTCAGACTCTGAATCAATGCTAGGCCTTTTCTGTTACTATCAGAGGTTACATTGTTCACCATCAGATTGCAACCCCCAAACATATACTCTTACCTACACACATCTTTTATCTATACTTTCATGAGTCATTTTTGTACATTAGGCTCAACTTTATAAGATTCTATGAAAGCCAAACTTGAATTTTACTCATTATATTCAAGGTATGTCAAAACAAAAGGACCAGTTTCTAAATAAACAAACTCAGGCATCCATAAGGCTCCTGTCTTCTTAAAATTCAAGTGGAATGAGTAAAGTACTTTGTAAACATCAAACAAAATGTGTTATGAATGTCAGTTATTGTTAATTTTTTTTTTTTTACTAAATCTGTCGTATTCTGAAATCATGAACTAACCTGAACAAAGATGCCATTGCTGAAAACCTTTTACCTCCTCTTGGAATTCTCTTCAATGCTAGCTGTCGCATCATGGTGTTAGTGGCATATGATACCCTTGTGATTTTAGTTGACCAATACGTTATTTTTACTGATATTGTGATAATGATCTGTTTTCCCTTTTGAAGATATATCTCTAAAATTTTAGACAACCAAGGGAATTCAACTTTAATAAGATTTCGTTATTTGAATCTTCCAGCTTCTGAATGCAATGAGCAATGGAGAGTTGAAATATGAAAGAATTAAAGAAAAAAATAGATTTAATGCACCTGGAATCAAACCTGTAAAGCTTCTTGCATCAGTGGGTTAGTCCAGGGGTGGGAAACCTGCAGTCTCGAGGCCACATGTGGCCCTCTAGGTCCTCACAATTCCAGAGGGATTCAAAGGGCTGCACTTGAGGATATAGAGGGCCATGTGTGACATCAAGGCCATAGATTCCCCACCTCTGGGGTCAGTCTATAGCTAATGGTAATAGGTATCTATTTCTCTTCAACTGACTATCCTAAAGTTTGATAAAAGGAATGGGAGGGTGGGGACAAAACTAGGGATATTAGAGAAGGAGGAAACCCCACATAAAGTATGCTGACAATATGTGGGGACAAGGTGAGAAGCTAAAACTGAAGCTAACAAAAATCTGTGTAAAGTGAATGAGATAAGCCATCTACCTTACTTTGCCTAAGAAATGGTAAATACATGGGCTTGTTATTTAGACTGTGGCTTTGCATTCCCAACTGAGGCAAATAACAATCTAAAGTAGGAGACAGCTAGGTCATATTGTAAATATAGTGTTAAGAAGGCCAGAGTTCAAATCCAACTTTAGACAATTACAGTTGAATGACCCTAGGCAAGTCACCTGACCTCTCAGCCTAAATTTCCTCATCTCTAAAATGGAATAATAATACCACCAACCACGTTGGATTGTGGGGAGGATTTAATGACTTTAGTTAAAGCACTTGCACTTAGAGTGTTACATGACAGCTACAAAGTTACCTCACTCAAAGTGAGAACCTGTATAGACCTTAACCTAAAAGGGCCAGAGACTCCCATTGCATCCTGGGCCACCTCCAGTCATCCTGATGAATATCAGGCCATTGACCCAGGTGACCCTGGAGGAGAAAGTAAGGCTGGTGACCTTGCATAGCCTTCCTTCACTCAAATCCAAGTCAATTGGAAGTCATGTCATCATTCCTTGATGTCATGATCCTCTTCTAGAAGGAAGAACAAACATGGTAGTAGTGAGTAGTCTCATCTCTCTCCTTCTCTGTCACTTCACCTGAGGGTGCTCCTCCCAAAAGAAGCTACATTTGTTGGCTGAAAGTTGCCTAATTAACTTGGGGTTTTCTGGCTAGATTTCTTTCTCAAACACCAAGACTTAAACCCAGTTCACTCTGGAGCTCATAGATTGGATAATAATGGGTCCCTGCCCTCCTAACACAGAGTGAATGTAAGTAAAACACATAATAAAGAGGTAAAATAATCTGTAATTTATTCCACTGTATTGAAATACATCGAAAATTATCACTTATTCCTGTGCAACCCTGTAGAAAAGAAAGCTGAATCTGGAGTTAGACTATTTAGCACCAATGCAATATTCACAGT
Organism: Notamacropus eugenii; assembly: GCF_028372415.1. Lineage (NCBI taxonomy): Eukaryota > Metazoa > Chordata > Mammalia > Diprotodontia > Macropodidae > Notamacropus > Notamacropus eugenii. The sequence goes on along the minus strand of NC_092876.1, from coordinate 364,415,246 downwards.
GCCCATGGCAGCCATGAATACCATGGTGCAATTCAGAATCGTGAAATACCATAGACTCTCCACATGGAAGGCAGAACCAAAGCATTTATTCAAACACCAGCAAGCCAAATCCATCACAGTAACAAAAATCTATACGCAATAACAATGCCGAGGACAACATCATCCTCAAGTCTTCCCCTGCTAGGCTTCTGACAAACCAGGTCCATTACATTCATCACAAATAGGCTCTCTTAAGCAAAATCACAAACAATCACAAAATCACTCATGCCACTCAAGAGCCTGCATCCTTCCTAGTTCTGACTGCTCTCAAGACTAATTTCTTCTCAGTTTTGCCCAAGCTCTAACTTTTCCTGTTCCACCCATTCAGCAAACGCCACCCGTCACAGGTTTCATGTGACTTTTAATGGGCCTATTAATGAATAGGAAAGATTTTCCAATTCAGATTACCATTATAGACTACCAGGGCTCAACTTCCAGGTTAGACACTTACCACATGTGTGACTTTGGATAAATCACTTAAAACCTCAGTGGATTTTTGTTTCCTCAACTATAAAATGAAGAGATTGGATTAGGTGGACACTGAGGTCCCTTCCAGCTCTAAATCGAATAACTTTAAGAATAATTAACAGGCAGGGAGGGGATATCTTTAAATACATTCAGAAAGTAGAGCACTGGCCCTAGAATGAGGAGGACCTGAGTTCAAATTTGACATCAGATACTTACTGGGTGTGTGATCCTGAGCAAGTCACTTGATCCCATTGCCTCCCAATAAATAAAAAAATGAATCAATCAATCAATCAATAGATATATACAGAAGAAAATAATATAAGTAAATAGATTGTGTGCTACATACTATATATAATGTTGCATATTATATGTCATATTTAAATTTTGTTAAGTAATAATAGGTATTATTACAGCAGATATAGTTCCTCCACTATAGTTTGGCACAATGCCTTACTTTGGCACAGAGGTGACAGACTGAAAGCCTATTCATATGGAGTCCATTGAAGCCAGAAAGCCTTGAGCACTGCCCTGGTCACAGACCCGATGCCTTTTAGCTCAGCTTACTTTGAAGTACCTGTTAGGTATTTTTTTAAAAATGTCCCCAACAATATTCAAAAAACATCTACTAAGTTATTAGAGAAGTTACAGTTTGTGTTGTCAGAATTATTACACCCATCAGTGACATCTTAGATCTGTCTGAGTATTGACGTAGGTGATGATACATGAGGAATTGTAGGGAAAGCTTGTGAGTTATCGTGACTAACCCATGAAAGGAGGTATGGAAGAGACATTATGATTGCATGAGAGAAGAATTGCATAATCAATGGAAATGATATTTGAATTTGTTCCAACACTTAGAACAAATAAATATAAACCATTTCTAAAATAATTGATTACATTGTAATTTTCTGGTAATATTTGTTTAATACATTAACTGACATTCATGTTATATTTGCTTACGTTAAAATGTGAATAACAAAGAAGTGTTCAAGACCAAGGTTAATATTCAGATTTAATCAATAGAAGAAGAATTGTGTTTTATTAGGTCTTTTCTTTAAATGCCAGGGAAGTGTGAGGTAAAACATAATTTAAAATTGATTTTTTCACTTTAGTATGATTTGCATTTGGAAGTTTGCATTTAGACTATTAAACACAAGGGCTCAGATGTTAGTTTTCTTAAGTCATATGCAGATAGCTTTAAACACACACATCTGGATATATATGTAGATGCATTTATACATGCATATGTGTATCTTTATGTGTATATGCATCTATTTATATACATACATATTAACATTGTCCCTGTTGTTGTTTAGTCTTCTCCTGTTCTTTGTGAATTTAATTGGGGTTTTCTTGGCAAATATCCTGGAGTGGTTTGCTATTTCCTTCTCCAACTCATTTTACAGAAGAGGAAAAATGAGGCAAACAGGGTTAAGTGACTTCCCCAAGGTCATATAGCTAGTAATTGTCTTAGGCCAGATTTTAACTCAGGAAGATTAGTCTTCCTGTTTCCAAGCCTGGAACTCTATCCACTGCAACACCTAACTGTCCCAAGTTTTGCTATTTCCTTCCCAATGGATTAAGACAGAGGTTATGTATCTTGCCTGGGGATAGTAAGCTAGTAAATTTCTGAGGCTAGATTTGAACTCAAGTTCAGGTTTTTTTGACTCCAGACCCAGTGTTCTGTCTACTGAGCATAACTTCAAATCAGGTTCTTTTAAGTTTTCATTCTTTCTTTGTAACAAATTCAGAACTCTCATTTTCCATCGCTTACAGAAAAACTGCATATTTTCTAAATGCACCCTCTTTGAATCATTCCACATCCATTTTTGGAAGTCTGCCATCACAATGCAGAAAACATGAACTGTGGCTGTAGTTAGGTTTCTGGTAAGAAGACTTAAAAAAAATTAGTTAAAAAAAACAGTGATAGTTCAAAAGCAGAACTCATATTATACTATTCCACAGAAAACAAATCCACCATGGTTCAAGTGCCTTTGGAAAATCATCTGGAAGACATTGACATGTCCATTATAAATCACAGATCTGAGCACTTCCTTTTTCCCCTCCAAATGAAAACTGTGAAAAAGGGAATGGAGTAGCTTAATTTGTAGGCAGAGCGTCTTGTGTTCTATTCTTGGCTTTCTCAGCTGTTTGATGTGGGGCGAATGTCTTCACTTTTGGGGCCCTCACTTTCCTCATCTGAAGAGTATGGATTAGGCTATCCCTTCCAGGATCAAATCTATAACTCTTTATACGAAGTGCATTGCAAAAAGATCATCAAAATATTATTTGACATAAAATTATGTAATTATTGCAATTTGATATAGAATTATATAATTTGATGTAGAATTATGTAACCTAGCCTTCCTAGATCTTAAAATATAATTCAATTCAGCAATCATTTCTTAAGTGTCTACTGTGTGCAAGGCACCGTGTGAGGCTCTGAAGATTGTGAATGTAAGTTGTTTATTATCATTGTGATTGAGGTGAAAGAAGTCTAAAATAAACCTACATATTAAAACATTATACAAATTGACTTACCATCTCATTTTTTCAGAATATTCAAATGACATATTTGTAGGGGAAAAATGGAAATGCCTTCTAACAAGTACACCTGTGTTTAGATTGTCCCAATTATTTTTTTTAAAGTAAGTGTACTTTTAATGATGCTTTAAAAGTGAAACACATGAACTTTTAAAAAAAGAATCATAAACATATAAACTCCTCCAACACCTTCCTCCCTATACCAGGTATACTTCAGTCTCTTGGGGAGTTGGAGAGAAAAGGGAGATTCGATTCCTGGTTTTATCTCAGTTTTTAAAGAGCACAGTCCCAGTTCCAAGCCTAAAACATCCCTTTGGTGGTAATCTCAGGCATACACACACACACACACACACACACACACACACACACACACACACACACACACACACACACACACACATACTCTCTCAATAAGGCAAAAGAAATATTCTTTGTTAGCGTAGGTGTTTTGCTTTTTGGTTCAGAAATTATGATTGATAAAATATTAGAGTAAGAAGAGAATAGTCTTTCAAATTGACCCCCAAATAGAATTGGTTCTGTTTGCTTCTACAAAGGTTTGCTTCTACTACAGTTCTGTCTTTTAAAACTACCAGATATAATTAACAAATAGAATATTTTAAATTTCCCTAAACTGGTATAACCAAAAGAATTCCATGTAAAAATTTGTTCTTAAACTTCAAAGACTTATTCTTTGAGAAAAATGTAATGACCATTGTCCTCCCAAATCTACATTCCTTCTATATGCAATATAGATTAGAATTTAGAATACACAGTTAGAATTTAGGAGACTGAAAACACTTTTCTCAGTTTATGTTCCTTTAAAAATAATATATGCTGTTTTCATCTTCCTGTATTATTTTAAAAGAAAATCAGTCCGGTAAGCAATCATTATAATAGTCTTATATCATAATAAATCATGATACCAACCTGAGTTGTGATAACAGGTATGAATAATGACTTTTCTTTGAAAACCTTGAAAGCATTCCTAAATAGGGAGGTTATTATAGCATTTCAACAATGGTTTATTTATCCTACATAATCTTTCCTAGAAAATAGAAGACAAAGAAGCAGAAATGTATAGCATTTGTTAATTCATTCATTGATATAATGGGCATTTATTTAACAACTATTCTGTGTGAGGCAGTATGCTAGGCTCTGGAGATATGAAACCAAGAATGAAATAGGACCTGCCTTCAAGAGGCATATACTAGAAAGACTATTGAATCAAGAGATAAAAAACCTAGATTTGACATCCAACTCTACTACCTTCTAACTGTATTACCTTCAGCAAATCATGGGTCTCAAATTCCTCATCTGTAAAATAAAGGAGCTGGACCAGATGGCCTCTAAAATCCCTTCTACTTCTTATTCAGTAGTCCCATTTAGCAGGTGCATCCAAAAAAAGAATTAATGTCTTATTTGACATTGTACTATACAGTTTTAACAGCCTTGCTAAATCTTGGGCTATAATTTACTTCAGCAAAAATGTATTAAATGCCTATTATGTGCAAGGTCCTGAGGCACTATGATACTATAGAACTGATAATGATTACAAGATATTTACCTTCATTATAACCCAGATCAAAGAACATTAGAATAAGCCTATGCATGTTAGAGAGAATTAGATAATGTAACACTCAATTGCATTATTAATGAATTGCATTAGTAGCCATGCTGAATTTATATGAAGACAAATTAAAATATGTCTTAATGTTGAGACAACTTGGTGACTCCATGGATATGGATAGGGCATTGGATTAGGCCTTTAGAAGGCCAAAATTCAAATCTAGTCTTAGCTTGATCTACTATTTACTAGCTGTGTGACCCTGGGCAAGTCACTTTAATCTTTGCTTTAATTTCCTCAGCTGTAAAATGGGGGGGATGATAAATAGTATGTAGTGCCCACAATTGTTATGAGGATCAAATAAGATAATATTTATAAAGCACTTTGCTAACTTTACAATGTTTTATAAATGCTAGCTAGCTAGCTAGTAGTAGTAGCAGTAGTAGCAATGTCTGTGTGTTTCATAGTTCTGATGCGCAAAGGAGTATGAACAACACATAGCTGATCACTCCCTAAGATGAGAAGAAATGGAATTTTGAATAAAATATTCTAACACCTATAACAATATCATCTAGATAGTGGCATAATTTATTGTTATCAAGTGATACTGGAGTTCAGGATTGACAGCACATGTTAGTTTTATCAATAAACAAAATGAAGATGAAAAGATACACAGCATGTCCCAAAAGTCTTGGTACAATTATAAGTTTTAATCGCTCTCGTTGTCTCTTTTTCTTTGTCTTTCCTCTCAGTATGAATCATGGCAGCATAAGGAAAGAAAAAAACTGTATCATATAAATATTGTTGTTGTTCAGTCATTTCAGTTGAATCCAGCTCTGTGATTTCATTTGGGGTTTTCTTGGCAAAGAGGTTTGCTATTTCCTTCCCCATCTCATTTTACAGGTGAGAAACTGAGGCAAACAGGGTGAATTGCCCAGGTTAACACAGCTAATAAGTGTCTGAGGCCAGATTTGATCTCAGAAAGATGAGTCTTCATGACTCCATGTCCAGTTCTCTATCTACTTCACCATCTAGCTACCACCTAGCATATAAAGATAAAAAGGAAATTTTAATTCTGGTAATACTACTCATTAGCTCTATTTTGTTTACGCTTTTTTTTTTATCATCATGGACCCTATTTGCTTAAACCAAATAGAAATCAGGCTGATAGAATTGTAGAATTTTTTTTTTAATTTTAGTGTTAACTGAAGTTTTTAGTAGAGAGGGGAGTTTCACGATGGTATCTTGGAATAGAGTTATATTTATTTTGGTAAACTAGGTAGGAACCCTGTGTATCAGCTCTACAATTTAGAAAATTCTTTATCAAACTGTATGGGAAGTAAGTACATTTTAACTACATAAGATTAACAGCAATTCTGTGATGTATATGCTTTATTAAATCCATTATGTAGACAGATTTAGCCACAGAAGATAATTGATTAACCTAGGACTATGCTTTATAATGAGTTGGTGTCAAACCTGATTTTGTTCCTTGGACCAAAAAAAAAAAAAAAAAAAAAGTAGGGCATTTCCTGCCCTCCACTCCAACACAGACCACCAGTTAAGAGACTAGCTCCTGTCTTAACAAGATGCTTTCCGACCTTTTGCTTTATCCCTGATAATCTCTGGTTATGGTTACTTGCTCCCAGCAGTTCGTTTGTAGCAGGAGCCATGAGAGCACTCTCCTGGGGAGAGTAAGGAGTCTGCTTTGCTTCTACTTGTAGGGACAAATGTGGATGGAGCCTAGAGGTTCCTTCTGCTCACACACTGACATTTCTCACCTCTCAGATCTCTCACTCTCATCCCCCAAGTAGCCTTGCTTTTCTAGGCTGGCAGGCAACCCATTCCTTGAAGAGAGGAGACAGACATTGTTTGATGATGATTAACCAGAACGACTGGCAATAGATTCGGACCATTCATTTTTTCTTTAGCAGCTGCTGCACCTGGGTTCTGCCCTGGTATCCAAAGTGGAGGCAGGGCTTTATTGTAAGGAAAAGGAAGGAAGGAAGAAGGAAGGAAGGAAGGAGGAAAGGAAGGAAGGAAGGAAGGAAGGAAGGAAGGAAGGAAGGAAGGAAGGAAGGAAGGAAGGAAGGAAAAGAAAAGAGGGAGGTAGGGAGGGAGGAAGGAAAGAAAGAAGGAAGAAAGGAAGGGAAGAAGGAAGGAAGATTTAGAACACTTTCAATTACAGATAAACAGTCTCAAGCTAGCTAAATTATTTTCCCCTCTTATCATAAGCTTTAAAATATATCTTTTATTCTGTGCTCAAACCCTCATCACTGTATAGTGGCATTCTCCTCAACAGATGCACCTGAAGTAAACAGGGGTGTTTTGGTAGCACAGGGGACATATATTTGAGGGTGAATAGTTTGAAGAAACTTTGCAACAGTATTTTTGATCTAATAATTTACCCCTTTTTCTAATATTCCTTGAGTCTTTAATGAGTTCTTGCTGACCTGTGAGTTTGCCACAAGATGGGATTTTGATGGTGGTAGATTCCCTCAGTTTGCCTGCAGAATATACAGGAAAGCCATTCGTTGATTCAGTAACTTCATTTTAAAAAAGCCACACCTTTTCATGAGCTGTGCGCTTTTGCAGTTTTCACAAATAAGAATTTGCCCAGGTATTCTGAACATTTTAAGGAGACTAGGTAGATATTTGAATTTCTCCTAATAAAGATGAAAAATCAAGGATTGGTGTTTCAGGAGTTAAAAATCCAATTCTACAAATGATTGTGCTCTTCAGGGTATAATTTATCTTTGCAGAAATATATTATGTTGGGTATTTGATTAGATTGACCCAATATACAATTAATCAGTTACCTTCAATATCATTCCTCAGAACTATTAATTAGCCTGTTATACTGTAAGCCAGGCCCTCCTTTCTCCTCTTCTTCTACTCCTCTCCATTAAAAAATATATACTAGGAACCACTCCATGTAAAGATGCTTTTATCAATGTCATATGAAAGTTGCCACGTGACTTACTTTTTTCTTTATTAGGTTAATCAAATTAATCAACCTTAAAGGGTTTAGATTCAGCCAGCAATTTTAATGGGGTGAAACTTAAGCAGAATAGAGGAGAAAAATATCATCTCTTGTATGCCATGAAAATAGTTTCAGAGTATATATACCACAGAAAACATATCTGATTCTCTTTATATGTATGTAAAGAAAAAAAATTGAGGGGTCAGAAATTATTTTTGGAAATATAGATTTTGGTATTGCTATATTAAAAGAGGCAGCACTGAATTAGAACAGAGAACCAGACTTAGATGACTTGGGTGCAAATCCTACCTCTGAAGCATAATGGCTGTGTATTAAATGTTGAGGTAAGTCATTTCCCTGTCAGTATCCAGGCATTTCTCTAATCCTCCAAAACACAAAACAGTTACTGATCTACATTAGTAGAGGGAGTTTGGAATTGAGGTGTTAGGGAACTTGCTACACCAGTGAAATCACAGTTCCAGATTAAAAAGAAAATTGTTATGCTGTGCTGTGATAATCTGGAGAGAGTGGTATAGCAAATAGGACTGGAGAGGAAATCAAGAAGACCTATTTTGACACTTAGAAGCTGTGTGAGCTTTGTACCTCAGTTTCCCTGTCCACAAAAAGAGAGAATTTGAATCACTGACCTCTAAGGTTCATTCCAGCTCAAAGAACCCTCTGACTTTCTGATTCACCATGGCATATTCCACTAAAACTGAGAAGCTAAAGCTCAGCTGACTTTATATAATCAAGATGACCTCCACTGAGGGTTTTCAGGCAAATAATTTCTTTTTTTTTAACTTTTACATTTTCACTTGCTTTTTACTATCAATGTGATAAACATTTTAATATGTAAAAAACAAAAAGTCATATATGTAACTGTGAGCTTATGGAGATATATATATATAAAATACTGTAGTGTCAGTCTGTTTCCACACACTTAAGAGTATTAACAGATATAACATTACATTTTTGACCATTGTAATGTCTTAGCCTCTCACTCTGGGCACAGGTTCTTGCAGCGTGTTTTAATATTTGCTCTAAAATAATCCATGCTTAACAGTTCCTGTTTGTCAATCCTGCTTTTTCTACATGATTTGTGCAAGTTCTTTATTATGTTGTTTTTATGTTGTATTCAAAGTATGAGTAGTATAATTCACCACCCCACATAAAAGAACTTCATAAACCCTTCAGCTTCTGATTCATTATCTTAATGCCGCTAGTATAATGAACTGTATTCTTGTCCAGATCATGTTATGTCCATAGAATGCATGTTTGCTTATGAACTCCTCCATTAGACTATGAACTACATATGATCAGGGGCTTTTTTTGTGTGCCTTTTTTTTGTATCCCTGATGCAAAACTGTGGGCCTGACGTGACATATTGTAAGCACTTAATACATACTAGTTGGCTTGACATCTGTGTTTTGATTTTAGCCTAGTCTGTAACTGGGAACTTTGAATGTATAGACAGAGGGAAGATATATGTGTGATCTCTTTTATCTCTTGGTGAATTCTAAAATAAAGCCAAGGGTTAGCATTACGAAGACAAGGAAAACAATGGTCAGTGGTTTCCAACTTGGAAAATATAAATGAGTTCTACATATTGATTACTTCATGAATCCTTCTTGGAGAGTTAATGGAAAGAACTTGAGCTTTGCCCCTTCTTGTATATGATGCTTAAGCAGGCGTGTTATCCATTAATATGATGTTATTTGTTCAGTGAGACTTTATCCAGGATTAGGCTTTGTGTGAGGGATGAATTGTTCAGGACCATAATGACAGAAAAATGAAAAACAAAATAGATGTGATACAAATAAAAAAAAAATCAACACCAAATCATACATTGAAATGCCTGCAACATAAGGTAAATTGACCTTTAAATGCACACAGTGACAATGAGAATGCAAATTGAGGCTGTCTTTTCCACTAAAGCGAGCTCTTAAGAAGTGATTTTTATGGCATATAAGGCATAAACTTTCCATACTTGCTTACTTTTTTTTCCCCAGTAAGAGTATGTTTATAGCAGCTAGTATAGCTGATTGTTTGAGCTTGGATATGTGTTCTTTAAGAATCACAAAGCAACTGCTTATGTATTTATACTTAAATTTGAATATAAAGTCAGTCAGTTCTCATTTAAGCCTTAAAAAAGTGATGTATTTTTCTTCTTAATAAATACATTGGAGCCCATCCAAAGATAATTTTAAGAAGCATATTAAAAGTCAAAAATAGTCTCAAATCAAATGTCACAAAGCCTCATTTCATCAGAATTCTTAGAGAATTATTCATTTTTAAATAATTTAATTTAGCTGAGGGTGTGATAATTTCAGTTTTGAGATATATTTTTTAAAAATTAATTTATTATAAATTGGTATCTTTTGACATTTGTGTATGTGTTATATTTCCCTACTTTTTAAGCTGGGTACAATGGTACTTTTCCCTTAATAATTTGGGGTCATTATTATGAATGGATCAAGAATGAATGAATGTGATTTATTTGTTAAGCTCTTAAAATGTGCAAAATGGGGCAGAGAGGTGGCCAAAAGGTAGAATGTCAGACTTGGAGCCAGGGAGACTCATCTTCCTGAGTTCAAATCTGGCCTCAGACACTTACTAGCTGTGTGACCCTGGGCAAGTCACTTAACCCAGTTTATTTCAGTTCCCTCATCTGTAGAATAGACTGGAGAAGGAAATGGTAAATCGCTCCAGTATCTTTGCCAAGAAAATCCCAAAAGGGGTCATGAAGAGTCAGACATGACTGCAAATGACTGAACAGCAAATGCGCAACATGTTGTGTTAAGTATTGGGGGTACAAATAGGAAGTAATGCAGTCCCTGTTTTTATTATTTTTATTTATGATGGTGATGAACTTAGTCATGGAATTTTTAGACTGGAAAGGACCTGATTCAGCCATTTATAGGATCTTAGATTTAGAACTATAAGGAGCCACCTTATTATTCACTGAGCCTAACTCCCTCTTTTTATGAATGAAAAAGCTATGACCCAGAGAGTTTAAATATCTTGCCCAAGTTCAAAAAGCTAAGTATTTAAAGGGGGATTCCAACCAAAGGCCTCCTGACTTCAGATCCAGTACCCTATCCAGTATAGGGATAAGGAGCCTAGTACCCCAAAAGATGACATGACTTACTCAAAGTAAAACATCTACGTACTTTGCAACAGTGATAGAACTTGGAACTCAGGTTCGCCAAGTCCTAGTTTGGTGCCATCTGCTTAGTCTGCTACGCTGTCTTCTCATTCCTTGCTTTAGATCATTATGCAGTGATGAACTTGGCTTATTGTGGCAGGGAGGAGCATCCCCCATCCCCTGTTTTATGACCACAGGCTACTGTACTTTTTGAGTTCTCGTGTCTGTTTTTATTTTCATGCCTTCCTTCTTACTTTCAGCTGCCCCTCTCTGCTATTTTCAGTGTGCCTGTCTTTGGGCAGCCATTGTCTCCTAATTTCCTTTTTCTTATCTGGTATGGACTGGGAGACTCTATAACCAAACTTGTTAGAATAGTTTCTAAAATAAGAATAAACAGGGTTTTTAGTGAGGACGTTCCTGCAAGTAAAGTGTATCGACTTTGCAATATCTATTTCAGCTATTCAAGAGGTCTTTTGTTGCTTGTTTCCTGGCTAAAACTCTCAGTTCTGGGCTGTGTTCCAGATAGTTGAGGTTGCCAGATAAGTGACCTCCAGGTAAATGAGGTGTCCCTGTATTTTGTCTGTGTTCTTGGACTTTTTAAAAAAATTTAAACATCACCTGTTAACCATGGAAGGTTAAACTAAGAGGTGTTCTGATCAAACGTGGAGTAGAGATGTTTAATATCTATTGTGGGGTCATTTAACTAAAATAATGTTTAGTTAAGCCTTTGTTCAATCTTTATGGTTTTTGCCTGTATTACTTCTTGAGGCAATATATTTCAGATATTTATTACTTGGTATGGAAAGTAACATTTCTCTTGATTTGTTCTCTTTCCAGCTTCAAAGGGTTCTCCTACCTCTGTTATTCCAGGTTTTGGTGGATAAATCTATTTTCCTTTTATCTCTATCCTTTATAAGTTTATAAATAATTCTATCCCCTTTGAATTCTCATTTTTCAAGACTGAAGAATCTTCCTGTTTTAGTAAGTGATCATTATCAAGAAATTTTATTATTTCATTGTCGTTAATAATAATAGCTATCATTTATATAGTACCCTAAGTTTTGCAGTGGGCTTTACAAATATTTTCTTATTTGATGCTCACATCAGCCCTGTGAGGTAGGTGCTATTATTTATTTTTCCATTTAATAGATGAGGAAACAGAGGGTGAGAGTTGTTATTTGCCCAGATACATGCAGTTAGTAAGTACTTGAGGCCAGATTTAAACATAGCCCTTCTTGACTCTAGCTAGGTTCAGTGCTCTATCCACTTTAAACGTTTTATTTGCTCTCCTCTCATCTTTTTCTAGGTCTTCTGTATTTTTTTCTATGTGCAACATTCCCTATGCAAGGATACCAAGATTTTTCACAAGGGCAGAATAAAAGATAGGTGATCCCCCTCACGCCCAGTTTCCATTCTGATGATTCCTAGAACATAGTCTTATCTTTTCAAGTAAGAGTATAAAATGACTCTTAGATCCCTTTCTTAATTCATAGCAGAAAGCCCATAACCCTAAGAATATTTTTGTGTTGTTTTTATGTGCTCACAGACATAGTCATGGAATAGCCAAGGAAATGACATACTCATTTAATAGAGAAAGGAATTATTCTATTTCTTTTCTTTCCTACCTTAGACGCTGGTCAGGAAATGTTGGCTATGACACTTGCTACCTGTATGACTTTGAACAAGTCATGTAACTTCTCTGAGACTTAGATTTCTCAAATGTAAAATCAAAGATTTAAACAATGATTTCCAAAGTCAATTCCCTCTTTTAAGTCTGTGATCTTACAAGCATCTTATATAGACGGCCCAGAATTTTAAACTACAAACAAGTTGGGAAGCTATAGACAATTTCCAAAAAGAATTGGTGCTATGGATGGTGAATATAAACAATTTTGTCTCCACTGAGGTTTCAAGACAAGAAATTAGGGGAAAAGAAGATCACTTGAAAAAAAGACATCAGATAATTATTAACAAAAATATATTTTCATGTATTATTATTATTTATTCTTTTTCATATAAGATATGAGAAAAGAGCTAACCTGTTTGATACTTCTTTCACCATTCATCTTTACTCCTTTGTGCTGGTACTGTTTAGGCCAGTTGTGTAGAATCTTTAGAATTCAGCAGCAAATTACTTTTTGTTAGCCCTGCTCTTATCATTTATGAATCAGATGCTATGAGCTGCTAAAGGAACATTCAAGGAAGACTTTAAATTCTCATACAAATAACAAACTTTTAGTCATTTAGTAAATGTATTTTATGCATCTACTATATACTAGGCACTGTGATCCAAGAACTAGTGATCCAAAGAAAGAAAAAAGAATCCCTGTTTTTAAGGGGCCAACAGTCTAATGGGAGAGACAACATGCAAACAACTGTACAAACAAACTATATACAGGGAAAGTGAAAGAATCTATAAAGGCTCCCTTTAAAAAGTGGAATTTTAGCTGGGCATTGAAGGAAGCCAGGAGTCTCAGATGAGAGACAATGTTCCAAGCATGGGGGACAGCCAGGGAAAATGCCCAGAATTGGGAGGTGGAATGTCCTGTGAGAAGAATAGTAAGGAGGCCAGTGTCACTGGATCAAAGAGTACATGGGGTAGGAAGGTGGTCTTAGACCTTTTCATTCATAGCTGCTTGGCAAAGGTACCATTCTAAGATGATGAAAGGATAACAAACTGTCAAAATAGGGGCCATGTCATGTAGCTTTAGCAAAGGATAAAATAAATTCTAGTTCAAAATGCACAAAGAGGTGAAGAAAACAAGAAAAAATTTATTCAAGGAACATCATTGGTGGGGGAAAGCAAACACAGAGCTAGAGAGGGTATTGAGGTGAAGGGGAAAAGGAGATAGGCAGCTCCTTGAAGCATATGGATATTTTACAGTACAGCTAATTGAGAATTGATTGTGCATATAGAAAGGTTATGTTTTATTAAGGGAAACCTTTTCCCCCTTTGTCTTTATGAAATGCTCTCATCTGCAGATGTTATTCCCTTCCCATACTAAGCTCTCATCAATTTATAATTCACCACATAGTTTTAAAAGTGCTGTACAGATTTCCTGTTTCTATCATAGAGTGTATTACTAATAGGTAAAGAGCTACTGTGCAGAGTCAAATAGGATACAGGTTGATATGCTGCATGTCTATAAAGGGCTGGATGCCAGACATGCTGGTGCCAAAAACATTTAACCCAATCATCTCTTAGATCATTTTAAGTTTTTCTAAGTGCCATTTTTTAGGCTTCCTGAAAATGAATTCACCCACTAAAACAATGCTTTTCAGGGTTGACTGTAAATGGACTCATTGGTTTCTGGCATATTAAATGAAATCCCAAAGTACTAGAGTCTGTGAGGAGTGCCATAAAGGGCGTCTATAATTTTTGGTGCAAGTCTACTCACACAGAATAGTGAGCATAGCTTGATGAGATACAAGATCTGTCCATTAGAACAGGAGCATTCCTTAACATGTTTCCCAAGAGAAATATTTGAAGCCTCATGTCTTGAGTCATTACATAACAAGACTCAACAAAGCACCAAAATATGTGTTAGGGAACAAAAAAATGATTGACTTTTAAGTGTAATGATAAGTTGTACCTTGTACAACTTCCCATTAAAAGAACCTCCCAAATATCTTGTGGGATTTAGCTGATAAATACATGAATCTGAGATTAGGAATTCAAGTGTTGTTGAAATACCGGAGCAGAAAAAGGTAAAAGACAGTATTCCTGTGGTCACACAGCAAGAGGGTTGTGGAGCTGAATGTATAATGTTTGTCCTAATTGCCATTGCACTAATCTTTATGTCACATCACCTAATTGCTCAGACAAAATGAATGGGTGATATCAATGCATCTTTCTAGGAGCTTAATTTTGTGATTGTTTAAAAAGTGATGTTAGGAAACTAATTTAGTCTTTCAATGCTTCCTATCTTACTTTGTAATTATCACAAAATTGGCTCCTTCATTACAAAATGATTTTCTCTGTGTGTGCTTGAGTTGCTAGGTAGATGCAGAATTAAGAATTGGACCACAGTTTCTCAGAATTTTCTCTCACTTCCTGTTCATGAACAAGGTTAAATGAGAAGAAGAGATAGTGGGGGGAAAAAAACCCTTTCAGGAAGAATTAGAACTAGATAAGGTTCTAGATAACTAGATAAGAGGTCATTCAGAGCACTGGTTTCCTAACCTTACTTCAGGACAATTCAGCAGGTGTTTATTAAGGAGTTTATCCTGAACTGTTAGGAGGTGCAGGGATTTAAAAAAAAAAAAAAGATATGGTGTCTTTACTTTAAGGGAATTGAAATCTCTTGGAACTGGTGAGTACCCTGGATGTTGAGTCTATAACTGTTAATAGAGAAAATATAAACATAAACAAAAAGGAAAGTGAGAATGAACTTTTTTTGGAGAAATTCAGAGAGAATGATTTGAACAGAATGGAGGCTGTGTTTTGAGCAGTTGAAGGCACATTTTGATGTATTTATTTGGCCCAAATCCTATGGAATGCTTGAAAATAGATTTAAATCTAATATATTGGGTGATAGAGATTCACTGAGTAACAGAAAAAAGGGTGTTTTAGACAGATACTTAAAAATCAAATTGTAGGATGGGTCATATGGGAGAAGAGAAAGGTAGCAGGGCAAACAGGGATGAAAGGACAAATCTTAGATATTCTGAAGGAAAAGCCAATAGGACATTTTGACACATGGAATAGATTTTTGGGCATCACTCTTCCTTCTTGTATTTTTTGAGACTGAGACATCGTTTGGCACCTCTTATTAAACTCATGGTAAATAAAAATTGTAAGTTATTATATCGTACCATTGTGAAGTAGTTAAGAGCTAGCAGAATATTCTGGAAGATGTAATAAAGTAATTCTCATAGGGGTTCACTAAGTATCTTTCTGCTAGCTAGCTCACTAAAGGTTGCTAAATATTATTTCATAGCCCAGACTTCCTGTTTAATGGAATCTAAATCTACGATTTTGAAACACAAGGCAAACTCATTTACCCCAGGAGTTCAATCGTGAGGAGTTTAAGTGGGACTGGGGTATGTCTGGGGACATGTAGGGTTATTAGGTTTACATCTCCACTCCCACCCTTGTAAAATCATTGAGATCTGTAGGGCCTCACATCTGTTCAAGAACCTTGGGATTCTGAAATGTTAGGAAGTATTTTGATTAAGTTAAAAATAATTGGGATCTCACTGGAAGGAAGCAATAATTCCTCAGGGGCTCCGTGGATGGTAGAGGCAGCATATCATCTGAGCATGGTTATAGATTGTTTCTCACCTTGAGGCTAATATAGGGATCCTGGAGGCACTAAGGCCAGGATGGCCTTTACCTACCGAAATGAGTGCATATCAAATAAACACAGAAAAGATGAAAACATCCAGTGTGTTACATCTCTATCCTCTTATTTCGCTAGGGAAAATGTCTGCAATGATACTAACAGTGCACATTTGAGTACAGTAAAATTTAAAGTTATTTTTCATGCATGTATATATTAACAACACCAACAGTACCCTCTACCACTAATAATTAATAATGATGATAACTAGTTATAACTAGAACTTTATAGTGTGTCACTTTATCCTTACAATAGCTTTGGGAGGCAAGTACCATAATTATCCCCATTCTACAGATGATAGAGATTCGGGCTGAGACTTTAAGTGACTTGCCCAGTCACAGAGCTACTGAGTGTCTTTGGTCACATTTGAACTCAGATCTTTCTCACGTCTGGTCCTGAAATTTATCCACTGCTGCCACCTAGTGGCTGTATCAATATGCATGTGTGTATTTTAGTTTTAGCCTGGTATAGAGGCAGTACCTCTGTAATCCCTGCCAGTAGAGAGGCTGGGGCTGATGGACCTTTCAAACTTATGATCTCTGACCTTCATTGTGCTCAGATGATAGGTTTGGCACCAATATGGTGAGTGTTCAGCCAGATCAGAATCAAAGCACTTGCCTATCTCACTGCCTATCAGTGGTAGACTTTGGTCTGTGAGTAGCTACTTCATAATACATTTCTAACCTGGGTGAGGTAGGGAGACCCAGTCTCAAAAACAAACAAATAAACAACATTTTAGATGTCAAAGAAAATTTAGAGATAATCTGGAGAACAATTAGCCCGAACCTAAGGAAGCCGATTCAGAGAGGCTTGGTGACTTTGCCCAGGGTTGCATACTTAATTACAGGCAGAGTTATGACTAGGACTGTGGCCTCTGGTTACTTCAATGGCACTTTTTTCACTGTATAATGATGACTTCTATATTGGTAGAGAAAAATTAAGTGTACTTTATGTACACCATGCAAACCTGCCCATAGATGAACAAGTTCCTGTATGCACACATACACACACACACACACACACGGTAAATTCAGATTATTACATTTATATTGTATTTTTGACTACTTCCAGAGGAAAGCAAAGTCTTAGGAAAATGAATATATCATTTTGTGGGATTTCCATAGCCCAGGAAAGTCTAGCTTTCCATATTACACCACTTTGTGAAATAATTATTTTCCATGATGATATAATATCCAGAGGTCAAATTGAACTAATGGATGAAGGTAATACTTACAGATTCTTGGCCTCCTCTAGGTAATACTATACACTGAAGATAAAGCTATCAAGGAGAAAACTATATCTATTGTATGTCAAGATATCTAATGGAATCCTGAAATCAAAGCTCAATAGGAAAAATACATTTAAATAGCAGTTATGCTTAGTATTAAACTCAGTGTGTACTTTTTGAACTCTAAGGAGGAAAATAACCACCACCACAACAAAACAGGGTCCATCACCTTAAGGTAGCTTATAGAAAGATGAATATTTCCTTGTCAAAAGGAGGAGGAAGATGAATATACATTCTCAGAATACATGAGAAAAAGGTTAAAAACTTAGAGAAATACTGTTAGAACAAATATACATCACTTCATTGAGCAATAGCAAAGACTGGAAATAGACACATGCCAACACATTTGTCCAAAGTAACTGTTGGTGGTTTACCTCTGGATGGAACCCACGACATGATTGTAAGATGCAGTAGTAGGATCAACGGGCACCTCTCCATAGGCAAGGTCCACATGAACTCACACAACTGATAGAAGTGTAGAACAAGTGGAGTTGTTTATAGAAATGAATGGGTTTATGATGGTAATTTGGGATCAGATCATTCTATTGATAGATGTAGGCTTAGCTAGGAAATGTTAAAATATATATATACATCACATAACTGAGGGTGGCAAAAATTTAGTACCTACCATATATCTAGCCAGACAATCTCTGTTGGATAATACACATGAGAAGATCACTATCTTTAATTTAAAAAAAAATTGAGATGTGTCATTCTATCTGGCCTAGGCTGAAAGTGATAAAGGTAAAACATGTAAACCCTGACCTGATTCATTCCCAACCTGAGTCAGTTCATCTTTTTTAAGGCAGCCTGGTAAGCCCCTGTTCTTCAGGGCTCACCATTTTGATATCAGACACAGTGTAGACCCCCAAATAACTTAGCAAACTGAAACTCAGAACTCCTGAACTCAAGCTGAACTAGCCTCTGCTTTTCCAGTTGTGGAGTTTATAGGCTTGTGCCACCACATCCATCTATCTCCTATAAACTATCAGGTCACATATGTACATAAATATCTAAAATTATCCTTAATTCAGCAGATAAAATGTACTAGAACTATAAAATTTTCCCAGATGAAACTGTTATCTACAATTACTCATTCATATACTGATCCATAAAATTGTAAGAATAATGTTTTTTAATAGATATCACAATACCAAATAGTCATAATCTTCAAGCTGTGTGCAATGAAAAGCTTTTGAAAAACAAGGGCCTACTAGAAGAAACCAGAACCATCTGGAAACAAAATGAAATGTATGTTATCCCCATAATCCTGTCTGCTACTTGAGTTGTCCCAGAGATGCTTTCAGGGACCTACGGATGTTGAACTTATTTCATAATCCTTTGATTCAACTGCAAAAAGCAGTTATTTTTATCCATGTGTGAATTAGTCTACAGTATATTGACTGTAAAAGAATAAAAACAAGATAGTGACATGTACAAGGGTTGATTCTGTTTGAACTATATTGAAAAGAATGAAGTTATTGTTGTTGTTAATTAAATAGTGACTGGAGTAGGGGTTGGGATCCTGCAGCCTCGAGACCACATGTGGCCTTCTCGGTCCTTGGGTGCAGCCTTTTGACCCAGTCCCAAGTTTTACAGAGTAAATCTTTTTATTAAGGATTAATGATTATTTTTTCATTATAAATTAATAATTTGTTAATTATTATTTACTCTAGCTGCTAGAAAGTTGACCTCAGAGTTAGGACCAAATGGGTTTGTTCCACCTCTGACACATTGGCTTTGTGACCTATGACAATCATTTAATCTGTTAGTGGTTCCCAGGCAACCCTCTAAGACTATAAATTACAGAGCCATCTTTACCAAAGAGTTCCCTGCATCAATGAAATCTGGACAAAGTAATAGCCATTGTCATAAAATTTATCTTATGCATTTATAAAAACTGATGAGAACTCATGAAAATAATCTATATCATTAAAAAGTAAGTATGAGGGAGCTAAACTGAAGATGCAGAAGTCAAGGAGAACTGAGTTCAGCTCCAGCATCAGACATTTACTAGCTGCGTGACTTGGGGTAAGACACTGAGCCTCTGTTTGCTTCAACTATAAAATGGAGACAATAATAGCACCTACCTGCCAGAGCAAGATATTTAATCTCTGTTTGCCTCAGTTTCCTCAACTGTAAAATGGGGGCAGCAACAGAACCTACCTCCCTTAGTAAAGATCAAATGAAGTACTATTTGTAAAATGCTTAGCACAGCACCTGGCACATAATAAGCACCATATAAATGTTAGCTATCATTATTATAATTATCATCATCTCAACAGATATTTACCGAGCATTTACTGTAACAGTAAACAAAAGATTAATGCAACTAAAATATGTACTCTGATTCACTGCATCTTATTCTCTCTTGATAATTTCATGGAAAGGTTGATTAGCTAGTTGAATTCCCATAGATGGACTTCATTATTTTTCAGGAAGAGATTGTGTAAATTGACCTAGATCATGGCAGCATGTGACAGTATCATGATAGCTTAGGTCTTCTTGAACCTCAGTCTTCAATTTCCTCACCAGTAAAATGAGGGAGTTAGAAGAAATGATCTTTGTTTTCTTTCAGTTCTAAATCCTATGAGTCTAAGGATAGATAGAAACATAGATATATAGAATGGTGTGTTTTTCCTGTGAAAAAAAGAATTGCTGCTTTCCACAAAGCTGGACACCAGGACAAAGCAGAATTTTGGCTTTACACACCAGTTAATTAGAAGAGAAATAAGCAGACTGGTATGTAAAATTCTTAAAGCTAACTGCTTTGGTAACATTGTACAAGCTTTCTGGTCTTTGGGAAATAAACTAGTTTAATTTTAAACTGAAGCACAATTTATTTCAGATGTCCCGAGTGTGATAGTGTACAAAGTAAAATGTTGAAAGAGTAGTTGCATATCTAATAAATGAGTCTGAAAAAGTACTGTAATAGAAAACTCCACACTAGTCATTGCCCACAGCAAAGTAAATTCCAGAACATAAAGCTAACAGATGTCCTATGTTCATGTTTCAAACTCAATATTGCTTTTAAGAAACCATCAAACAGTGCAAAGCAATGCCAAAAGCCTCCGTTAAAGTCTATGTGGCTTAATGTAAAATATACACTTACAAAGTCTATATTGCATTGCAGAACTTACTTCAGAAAACACTATGTTGCTGGCCTAACCTTCAATCCATTTTTCACAGTCTTCATATCCAGGAACGCTTCCAAGACACACACAATATTAGCTGCACACTCTCTAAATTTAACTTGAAAATTTAAAGAGATCAGATCCATATGTGCAAGAAAAATAAAGTGTCAGCATGACCATCTTAAATCTGCTCTGTACATTTTAAAAAATCCATTCCTTTGGAAGTGCCAGGATGTGCAATTTGTATAGCACCTTTCAAAAAACTATATTTTCATTATGAAATAGGACACAAATCAATAGTCAGTTATAGGATATACACTTAAAAGTGATATGCCTGTGTTTGAATTTTAGTAATATGTCATTTCCTGTTAGATTCTTTTTAACCTCATAGTTGTAGCAATATCTTAAGCTTTCAGTGGTCAGGATGATCTTTTACCTAACATTGTTTCTCTTGCATTTATTTTCTGCTTGCTCTAAGGAAAATTTTAATGTTCATAAATGTGTTGTTTGATTTCTATCTTTCTGTGTTCATGACATTTAAATCTGTATTCTAACCTCACATTCTATACAACTAGATAGCTAGATAGAAAGAAAGAAAAATAAACTAGAAAGAGACATTTTTTAGAGTGTTTAGAGACATGTTTAGAATGATGTGTTTTTCGTGTGAAAAAAGAACTGATACTTTCCATAAGCAGGACACCAGGACAATAGCAGAGTCCAAAAAAAATCCTGGCACTACACACCAGCGAATTCTAAGGGAAATAAGCAGACTGGTTTGCAAAATTTCCATAGCTAACTTGTTTTATAACATTATACAAGCTCTCCAGTCTTTGGGAAATAAGCGAGTTCTGTATATTTCAACTGTCCCAAACATGGTAGTATACAAAGTAAAATGTTGAAAGAGTAGTTATATATCTAATGAATGAGTATGAAAAAGTACTGTGACAGAAAACTCCATAGTAGTCATTACCTGTGGCAAAGTGGAATGTTTTAAATTGGATTTTCCAATAGTGTGGTCCCTACTTAACACACAACACACACACACACACACACACACACAATGCTTATCTGTCACTTTGGTGCAATAAAAAACTTCATTGTTAATTTTTGTGTTAAAAATGTAATATTCAACAATGTGAATTTTGGAGAGCCTATAGAAAAAGATGTTTATTTGAATAGATACCATCTGCATTAGAAGACCACACTGATTCTTTTTGAAAGATCTAGATTTTGCAGTTACTTTATAATTTCTTTGGTGAATTTGAAGATGACACGTCTGATGTATTTTCCACATTGTATATGTAATATTTAATTGGAATTGAGGACTCCACCCTATGGATAGATGTACTTGGAGGCTTTTCTTGTTTGCTTTATTTATTACAGTTTTACTTTAACTTCAAGTCACAAAATCAGTGAAAAGAATTACCACTCCCTACCCCACTCCAAGTTATGCTATCTGGGTGACTGGCAATTGCAAAATTTTTGTCTTTCAAAGAAAGTTCTCAGAATGCATCGATTTTTGTTTCATTACCATAAGGTAAAGTACACATGCAGCCTGTTTTGTCACATTCGGTGCATATGAAATATCTGTTGATCTCGGAGGGAACACATCTGTCAACTACCTTATCAGTGCTAAGTAGTCCATGGAACAGTGATATATTACACAGCTCAGGTGCATAATTTCTTCCTTGTCCTATTGTGTCATGCTCTAGTATTGGTGAAACAAATTAATTTCCCATCAGCATTTTAACTTTGTTTCTAGTTCTAGGGTTTTGTTTTTTTAAAAAAACATGGTAAAATGTTACCTTTCCCTGGAATTCTACTCAGGATAAATTAATCGCTGTATCAAGATAATTGTTGAAAACACTTCCACAGAAAATCTGCTTCCTGAACAATTCTATTTTCTGTACGTAGAATTTAAAGTTAAAGAGAAAATGACAGAAAGAAAGCCATTGCTTATAATAAACAAATGAAAATGGTTTCTTTGTGTGTATGTATCACGTCTCTATTAGATTCAAATTCAGCATTTATTTGGCTGAATATAGTTCAGAAACATACGTAGGTAAGACAGAGTCCCTGTCCTCATGAAGCTTATGGTTAGATTTCAAGAGCCTCCAAGAGAGAAGGTTAGCTCTTCTCTATTTTATCTGTTATTTCTGTCCATTTTATCTGTATGGTGCATGTGGCAGAGTCAATAATGCATAATGAGCGAATGTAAAAGATTTTGATTGCATCAGGTGATGTGGCATAACATATTATCATTGATTTTTCACTTTTAATCCTAGACTTAATCTTTCCTTCCCTAAAGCCCAGTGCAGACAAGACTATCACCTTCTTTGCAGTTTCTCAGGCATTGACCACCATTGTTAGAGTAGTAAAGACATTATTATTAAAGACTTAAAGACTAATATTAACCAAGTGTTTGTAGTTAGTTGACTTGAAGACAGGTCAGAACACTTATCTTTCAGTCTTAAACCTGTTCCTTTATCTTGTAGTTGAGCTACATCTTGCCATGAACCTGATTAATGAGTACTAATCAGGAGGTTTGGGAACATATTAATTTGATTGTTGATCCTTTCATCCTAGGGTAAGCTTTGAAGTTTATTTATTAATGAAACTTAGCTATTATCTGGTAGACACTGTGCTAAAATATCTATACTATCCATTTTATTCAACCTGACCTACACAGTTTTCCATGTGTTACTGCATTATTCAATAGAGACAAAAGGGTTTGGATTTTACTAGCTACTGATGCTTTACCAGTTCCTCAATATACTATATTAACATTGCCCACACACGCACACGCACATGCACACACATGCCCACACACACATATATACACATATATATTTAACTTCTATTTTTTTGGCAGTTAATAATAAGATCAAAGGATATTGCTGCCTTTTCATTTCTCTTGAGTGAAACTGCTTTCTTAACTCTTCTTAGAGCTAAACACTTCCAACAATCAGGAGTATATCTACTCAGCAAATATCTGCAGGCAAGTTTTACCAGATGTGGGGAACCTGCAGCCTCAAGGCCACATGTGCTTGGGTGCACCCGTTTGGCTGAGTCTAAGTTGTACAGAACAAATGCTTTTGTCCAGGGGATTTGTTCTGTGAAGTTTGAATTCAGTCAAAGGGCTGCACTTGAGGATCTAGGGGGTTACATGTAGCCTGGATGTCACAGGTTCCCCACCCCTGCTAGTCATGCTCCAGGAAAGCACTGACAGATTGGCCTGGGTGGCAGTACTTTGACATTCGAATAGTCATTTCAGGAATCAGGAGACAAGGAATAGGTAAAGGCATTCTTTTCGTTGTTTGCTTTAATGGTTCCTTACTTAATAAAATAATCTGTGTGTTCAGAAAATTCTTCTTTGTGCTTAGTACTTGCTGCTGAGTCCTTTTTCTTGGGTTCATTTGATGTCCCTTTAAAAACAACAGTAACAACAACTTTCTTTTTTCCTTCCCAGCTTCCTCAGTTATCTTTTTTTGATAGTTCCAAATGTAGCACAAAGGTTACAAGGGACATTCCACTTAATCAAGAGGTGGTTGTGATTTCACTACTCCTAAGACTAAGAATGCAAAGGTTAATGACCCTAGAGGGCGAGTACATCCTTCCAACATGTTAATTAATAATGAGTGGCCTGTAATGATTCAGTTTGGATACACAGACTTTTGGGTGTTTTTATTAATTTTTTAAATCTTTTTATTTTTTTCAATTCAAAATCCCATCCTGGCTTTTTCCAGGCTGGACTCTCCAGGATCATCTGTTTTGGTAGAGTAAGCCTTGTTGGATCTAGGGTCCTGGCCTCAGCTTTATGGTTCAAAAGCTTAATTTTATTTTTTCACCCAGGAGTGGCGAGGCCCTGGGCAAACCTTTCACACTAACCAAACTCACAAGAATTTGATTTGTAAAGCAAAGTGACACAGTATTATTCTACCATGATAAATACACTAGAATAGAATACCTGATATCACCACTTTTCATAATACTTTATATGCTGGTTTCACTTCAATCTTCAGTCTCTTTAAAGAAAATAAATTATGACACAGAAGAAAGCATAAAATTAGAGCAAAGAGGGTTGGATATTCCTAAAGGGAATATTTCTATCTAAATAACTGATAACCTTTCAAAAGAATCAGAGCATACTTCTTCTGAACAGTAGCAGAGACAAAATGATCCCCCCCAACGGCTTGTGCCTTCCCTCCCAAACTACTTTGTATTCAACACCTTTGAATTTATTTATAATTGTTTTCTTTTTGCTTATTTCTTTTTCCTTCTTTCTTTCTTTTTTGGAGGCAATCAAGGTTAAATGATTTGTCCTGGGTCACATAGCTAGTAAGTGTGTGAGGCCAAATTTGAACTCAGGTCCTCCTGATTCCAGGACTATTGTTCTATCCACTGCACCACCTAGCTGCCCTGCTTTTGCTTATTTCTTTATGAATCTTTTGTCTCCCCTGTTAGAACTGAGAAGTGATTGTTCATTTACAGTGTTTGTGTCTCCAGACTGGCACAGTGCCTGACATATATGTTTTTTGATTGATTGATTCTTTACAATATGACTCTACTTTCCCCCTTTCTCTGTATCAGTTGCCAAAAGCACCTTGGTAGGAACTGTCTTGTGCTTTCCTTTTGTGTTCCAGAGTGCTTAGCACAATCCCTGGCACATAGTGAGCACTGAATGTGTGTTGACTAATATCTCATAATGGACATAGCAGAATTAACAAATTAGAGTTTCTCTTATATTCATTAGATTTTAGATTGATATCTTCTTGACAGTATTTTCAGGAGAGACTCTAAGATTCTTGGTAAGAGATTTGGGAGATGCCCTAATCCAGGGAACAGCATATCTATAGATCATCTTTCACTGTGGATTATTTCCACCCACAACTAATATTATCTGTTTGTTAGCTTCACTTTTAAAGGCTGTCACTTTCTGTCATTGTCTCATAATTTTAGAATGTGCCGATTTGAAGTCTCTCCTTCCCCTAAACCAGGGGTGGGGAACATGTGGTCCTCTAGGTCTTCAAGTGCAGCCCTTAGATTGAATCTAAGCTTCGCAGAACAAATCCCCTGAATAAAAGGATTTGTTCTGTAAAAGTTGGACTCAAAAGGCCACATCCAAGGACCTAGGAGGCCACATGTGGCCTTGGGGCCACAGACTCCCCACCCCTGCTCTAAACCCTAACTATACTTAACAAGAGCATATTTAGCAATATTATTTTGCAAAACTAGTTTGAAAATCTCAAATATAGAGCAAATGGACACCCTGGTCACTACCACCTTACTTCTTAAAATGTGTTACTTCCTCTTTCCTTCTCCTCCAGCAGTCTCAGGCTGTCATTATGAGAGACACTTGGTCTGGAGGGATTATTTCACTGCTATTCCTTCCTGGCCTATGTAGGAACATATGGAAAGTGTAAGTTACCACATGGAACCAATGGTAAAAGTGAAACTGTCTTTGTGAGACAGTCTAACCTGGTGACAACCCAACTAACAGTCCTGATATGCCCAAGAAAGGAAGCCTGGTGTTGTGAAAGAGGGCCAACTTTGGAGTCAGGAAGACTTGGGCTCAAGTCTTGAATCTGACATATATTAATTGTATGACCATGGGCAAGGTGCTTAATCTCTTAGTACTGACAGGCAACTCGCTTAGACTAAGTTGTAGACTAGTTGTCTATTTGCATTGACAGGATGAATTTTTTACAGGCAAGTAATCAGAGATCTGAACCAAAAACATGCTTAAAAAAACTCAACTGGAAGGAAATTCAGAGGTTTCTCTTGCTCTTACATTTGGAAATAATCTCGGGGAAAAAAACTAATATTTGATGAGTAGTCTTAAGCATGCAGATCAGATGTTGTACCTGGTCTGCTTTGAGTTGCTTACAACTTCCCCTCGTCGTTATCACACATTTCTTGCAATATAACTCAATTAATGACTGTATTAAAAGAAAGGTCAGAGTAATGCCAACTGATAAGTGATATAAAATTAAAAGAAATCATTTTAGGGTAGGAAATACTGACTTGAAAGATATACAGAAATTCATCACGAATTTTTATAAGCTTTAAGTTAAATCCTAAGACCATTTCCTAATGGAATACTATTGTTGTCTCATTACTTTCACATTCAGTTTTATCTCCTGTATTTCTTCTTTGGAGTCAATATTCTTTTTGTTCAACCCAAACATTTATTAAGAATTTAAAACATTTGTTAAGAACTCATTGTGTGCAAAGCAATATGGAAGGAACTGAGGTGTGTGTGTGTGGGGGGGGGGGGGGATGTAGATGCAATTTTTTTTTAAATGGACTCTGCCCTCATACATCTAGCAGGGCAGTAAGACCCAAATCAGAAACTATGACACTTGACATGATATCCTAAATTTTCTGTACTTTGGATATTTCAACGAGGAAATCATTTGTTGGGCACTTAACCTTTCATTGTGGATGTGGCTGATATCCTGGAAATAAGGTGAAGGTATGTGTCCAAATTCCTGAATAGGCTCAAAAGAATTGGGCATGTTTAGCCTGGAAAAGAGAAAAAGAGAAGACTGGGGAGAGGGTTAGGGAGTAGGCATTAGGGGGAGTGGGGGAAGGAGGCAAGAGGGATGTTAGCTGTCTGTAAGTATTCCAAGGGCTGCCTTCTAGAAGGACTAGATTTGTGCTTTGGCCCCCCAGGGCAGGACCAGAAGCAACTGCTGGAAGTTACAGAGTAGTTAGTGTGTTCCTCTCCAACTGGAAGTTGAACAACCACTTTGAAGTATTTTGTCAGGGGATTTCCTTTAACCCATGAGTTGAAGTAGATGGCCACCAATGTCCTACTTCTCTCATATTCTCTGATCTTGTAAATTACATTCTTGTCAAGCAAATAATAAATATAATGCCCTCATGCTTTTTTTATGCAGCACCACCTGTCCAAAATATTTTTGTTTGTTATACCATTTCCTTCCATAATCTAAATCCTGTCTTTTCTACCTGTCCTTAAAAGTCCAATCTCAGTCTCATCTTTTCCATGAGGCTACCCTGATTGCTACAATAAATCTACCTTCTCACCTTCCTCTGAACTCCTACAACATTGACTGTCTGGGCCAATTATTTTGCCCCTTAATCATGCACGCCGTCTTAATTCATGGGTGCTGTTTCATTGGTGCATGTGTTATCTCTCCATCTAGCTAGCAAGAACCTTGTTTTATACTCTGCTATGTTCCCTACAGTGCCTAGCACATTGCTCTGTACATAGTAGGTAATTAATAATTGTTATTGATTGAATGGATAAATTGATAATCAGATTCAGAGAGAGCTGGAAAACTGTCCAGGCGACCTTACTGCTTCTGGTGCCCTGAACTCCTTTCGAAATACTCCGAAGTTCTCTCTTTTTCTGACTGACTCTCTTGCCATCGTCTTTGTCTGAATATCCATCTCTTTCTCCTGGTCTCTTTGTTTCATTCTCTCTCCTTCCCTTGATTTCTGTCTCTATGAATATCTCTCTCATTCTCCCCCACCCCCTTCCCCTTCAGTTAGGCCTTCTCTGTTGGGAAAGAATTTAAACTATTTGACTTAAAAGAAGTGCTATTTAGCTCCAGCTTGACTTCATACATAAACAATGATCCAGTCTAATATCAACAAAGGACTTAATTAACAAAAGTAGGTGACAGTGTCTATAAGAATTGGAAAGCCAGATTTACTCAGACAAAAAGTGGAAAAGACATGGTAGAAAGGAATATCACTAGATTGCTAAAAGGGAAAAGCTCCTTTTTCTGCCACTCAATAGGTGTTTTAAACACCTAGGGCAAATCATGTCTTTTTCTGGGTCTCTTTTAAATAAACAAAACATATCATGTAGGTATTCATGTATATACATATGTAATATGTATATCTACATAATACATATAAGCATATTCAGTGTCTTCCTAATTTATTTATTTTGAAGTATTAACTAAGGTGGGAAAGAGGGCTACTAAGGCTCTTTTGAGTTATTAAGGCTTACGTTGCACTAAGGCTTTGGGGATGCCCTACATTTTAGAAGGGTTTTAGAAGTGACCAGGATTGAATGAAAAAGGTTATAGTGTTTTATTTTGTTTGCCATTTTTTTCTGGCTGACCTTGAGTTGGCCAGAAAATTCAATAGATCAGAAATATTCCAGTTAATTTAAGTTGTATGTAATGTAGTATGTAAAGAACATCTTCAAGTCCAAGCCTCTGTGTGAATTGTGACAAGTAGTTAACCTTTATTCAAATTTTAATTCCTGAAATTCAGCTACTTTTCCCCTAAAATGTATAGGATGGCAATGAGGAAGAAATGAAGGAAAGTGGAAGAGTCTTTTATTTCTGTACATTTGGGTCAATTTATTAGTTTCTTTTTGTTTAATTAGGGTAATGCTTATTAAGATTTTATTGTTGTAGAACAGACCAAACTTGGTAGTGTGGGAAATAAGATTCTTTAATGTTCAATAATTAAATCATTCCCTGTTGGAAGTCAGAACTTAAACTTGTTGGTCCAAGCTAGTAAAGAAAAAGAAAAGCAAAAAAAGAATTTATAGTCAACAGCTACATCAACTTCTAAGACGTTCTTGGCTGTTAGAAGCCTGATTATTACGCTATAAAAAGACTGGCAAATGGAAAATGGATCTAGATAAAAGTAGTCAACTTTAGTGAGATAAATTTGGTACTATAGAGAACTCCAGATAAATGCAACTTAATTGTACCCTAATCTTCCTGAAGGGATAAGATTCCTCATAGAAAAAATAAGCTAACTTATTGACTTACTATTCAGTGACTTAATGGAGAGCATGTTAGTATAACACTGTACTTTTTACTTGGGTGATTAGAATAGGATTCATTCTGTGCTTTTTTTAGCATTGTTCCTGAATTAATTTAAAAAAGAGAAACAACTGCTTTGAAGCTAAGAGAAGTAAATAAGGTCTTTAAAAAAACTTTTTTTATCATAAAACTGTAGCTACCATGTTCAAAAGCTTATATAAAGGTAAAAGTAATCTTACTTATTAGATTTCAGTAGTTTTGAATTAAAGAGTAAATGAAAACTAAACTTTTCTTAAATTATAGTTGTGCTAAAAGAAAAAATGCATCATTCATTGTTTTTTCTCCTCCTATCACCTGTCTTCTCCCCTTCTTTCCTTTCTTGCTTAAATTAATTTTAGTGTTCTAATACTTGAAATAATGTATTTAATAGACTCCTCACTGTTCTTCCTGCTTCCAATTCCTTATCACTTCGTTCCATTTTGTATACCACTATCAGATGAATTTTCCTAAAGTACAGCTCTGTTCTGCCATTTAATGACTTAAAAGCATTCATTGAATACCCTCTGACTAAGAAACAGAGGTTTCTTAGCATGACAGTCAGAACCCTTTTCCAGGAAAAAAGCTTTGTCTTTCCAACCAGAAGTTGGAAAGAATTGACTCCTCTGTACTTCTGTGGCACATTGTTTTTATTTCCCTTATGGTACTCACCATATTGTACCTTGCATTATAGTTATTTGTATTGCAAGTATATTCATGGATTGTGTTATCTATCTTTGTGGTCTGAATGACAACCAGCACATGGAAGGCACTCAATAAATGTAATATTATAATTATTGACATCCAATATTTTTGTGGGAGTTTTTTTTTTATTCTATCTACAGCAGATTGAATAGTACTCCTAGAGTCTTACTCTTTTATTAGTAAATTTTTTTTGGTGATGCTCAGTGGTTAAATGACTTATAAAGCTAATAGTAATAGATATATTAAAAACTAGAACTCAGAACTTCTCCTTCTAAGAGTAGTTAACTATTTCCTCCTCTGCCACTTTTACAGACTGCCTCAAACCTACTAAGTATCATAACACTAATATAATTTAATCTAATCAAGGCACTTTCTAGTAATATTTCCATTTAATTATCCATATTTTTATTTGTCTTTTTATTTTATATGTATGTATGCATACATACATATTATGAAACATAACCTCTAGAGAATGCCTTAATAGTATGAATCTGTTTGCTGTGTAATGCTTAATCACTCCTTCTCCAATCTCTCTATACCTTTGCACTGGGCTGTGCCCAATGACTGAAACATTCTCTCTCCTAAATTCCAATTCTTTTAAGTTCCAACTCAAATTTTCCCTTCTGCAGGAGGTTCTTTGGCTCCCCTAGCTACTGATGCCTTCCTCTCTAAGATTACCTTCTGCCTACTCTGTCTATCCTCTGTATATACCTAGTTATTTTCTTTATATCTTCAATGTTTAATGCAGTGTCTAGTACAGAGTAAATGCTCAATAAATGCTTTTTGATCAGCTAATTCAGAGGCAGTGTGGGAAAATAGAAGCAATTATCTCATTTGGAAGCAGAAGGCCTGAAATCATATATACTTCTATTGCTTACAGATTGTATGATCATGAATAAGATTAGTAAATAATACTCTATTTTCCAAAAGAAACATAATTTAAACAAACATATAATTATCTAAAGAATCATGAAGATATATTGCTATAGAAGCATCAACTTGAGTGTTTGTTTTTATTCAACACCTAGTAGAAACAATCCCAAGAAATTCCTGTTTCCAAAACCCATTTTACCATTACTGAAGATTCTCCCAAAAGATAAATGAGACACAAGGATGAAGATGTGTAAACAACTTAAAAAAACTGTAGTATCAATCATATTTCTTTTACTCATACATGATATTATCATACTTTTTGGATAGAAAGAATCATTCTCATTTTGCAAATGGCATAAATGAGGCGAAATCTATCATCCTTGCTACTAGGGAAGTTGAGACTGGTGATCACTTGAACTTAGGAGCTCTGAGCTACAGTGGACTATGCTGATCTAATGTCTTCACTAAGTCTGGCACTTACTAGTGATCCTAAGATGTCTCAGGAGAGGCAAATTAGCCCTCATTAGAGATTGGAACAAGTTAAGCTTCCATGAGTGACTGCTTCACTTCCAGTCTGGGCAATACAGGGAAGCCTAGGCTCAAAAAAGGGAGACTATGGGCAGGGGGAAGAATATGTAGACAAGGAAACTTCCCAGAGAACTTACATAACTAGTCTAATAAGGTCACTCAGCTAATATGATGCAGAGTCAGGATTTTAATTCAAGTCTTCTAACAGGTTTTCTAACTCCAATAGCACTCTGTTTTATATTTGTTATAGCAAGACTCAAAAGTATGAAATATGTTTATGGGATTTCACTAAATACAAGATGCATTTTTGCCTGGTATTTGGGATTATATGCACTGAGAAAAACATTTTTCTTTGCTTTTGGAGACATTGTTTTGCTTGTCTTGACTTAGGTCTTCTCTCTGTGTTGTTCATTCATTGAAGATCATCATTAAACCTTTTCAATATACAATGCACTGTGCTAGGCACTGTTGATAGAGAGAAACTGAAAATCCCATTTAGAAATAATTCGAGTAACATTGAATGTTTGAATACAGAAAACAGATGAATAATGTCAAATGTTTCATTTTTTTGTTGCTCCTTTGTTAACCTTACTAGAGCCAGGTATACTGGGGAGAGAATTTTTCAGAATGAAAACCTTAAAAATGAAAACAGTGAACAACAAAAGGAAAGTATTGCCCTATTGTGCAAATGTAATAGTTTATCCAAGGAGTATGAGACATTAGTAGACTATGGGTGCTTCTGAGTTACTTGAAGCTAGTAAAATTAAAACAGGCCTATGAAAACTCCTCCGCAACACAGGTAATGTACCATTTGTCCAGAAGCAAAAGCCATTGTGAAGTTCAAGTTCTCACTTCTTCCTCCAGCTTTAATGATCAAATTTCTATTTGTATTCATAGTGCTTAGCAGAATGCTTTCCATACAGGGACTGGGCATTTAATAAATTCATTTTCATTCATTCATTCATCCATTTAACTTCTTCTGATAGCACCTATCATCCTTCGGCCATCTGCTTTTCCTTATCATCTCAGAATTTATCCCATCACTCACTTTCCATATTTAGTCAACTGTCACGCCTTGGATTTCAGATCTATTGAATCTGTTTCCTCCATTTTATTGCCACTAATTCAGGTCCTCATCTTATCTCACCTCAACTATTGTAATAGTCTCCTAACAGATGTTCTTGTTCTTGTTTTTATTTTTATTACTCAAAGGGCAACTAAGTGGTGCAGTGGATAGAATACCAGGTCTAGAGTCAGGAAAACTCATCTTCCTGAGTTCAAATCTGGCCTCAGACACTTACTAGCAGTGTGATCCTGGGTGAATCACTTAACCCTGTTTGCTTCAGTTTCCTCATCTATATAAAAGAAGGAAATGGCAAAGTATACTCCAGTATCTTTTCCAAGAACACCCCAAATGGATTCAGAAAGAGTTGGACATGATTGTAAAAATGGTTGTATTAGCAACAGTCTTATATTAGAAGTAAGCCAAATAGGTGTGGTTACATATGGTGGAAGTGGGGTGGGGAGGAGGTTGACCAGAAAGTTCTCCTTTAATACCTAGAAATATCTCCCTAACTGTACTAACACTCAGCCAAACATTCTAATGTTCATTGGTTTGGGTGTTTCTATCTTTTAAAATGCTGATATCCACAGGAGGGTTAACATTTTAAGCTCAAGTCAGTCATTAACACCTTGGTGTGGATTAAAATATCATCTGTTTTGCTCCAGTGTGACTAGATAAGGAAAAAAGACTGTGAGCTGAATAGCACTTTTAGAGATGAAGAGAAAGGTAGACCTATTGAAGTGAGAGAATCAGAGAAGTCAAAAGTCAGGAAGAAGTAGATGGGTCGAGAAAAAGAAGGTAGCCCAAGGGAAGCTAGAAGCAAACCTTAACTATGTTATGAACTGATGTAAAAGTAGGTCTATTATGCATTTGTTTTTATGGTAGCTAATTTATTGGAAATACTCTAAATGATGCATAAATTAGTTGTTATATTTGAACAAAGCATATTAAATTAGTTTTGTCTTTGCTTTTATATCTCTACTCTTAAATCCTTCAGTCTTGGATCAAAGGATTTCTGACAGTAGTCAATTATCCCTGAGAGGTTTAACACATTAAGCTTTCCACAGTCATTAACACCTTGATATGACTTAATTTATCAGCTATTTTAATGGTGCAGAGCATTTTCCAGGAGGGTAAAAATCCATAATGTACCACCACAATGGTTTGGGGACTATCCCAGTAGCAAGGAAACAGAACAGAGAATGGAGAGGTGGCTCTGAACTGACTAGGTGTCATGGTAGTTGAGAAAATGAGAGGATCCTAGAGACTTGGGATTCATCTCAAAGGCATGTTCTTTTTATTTATGGGGTGATATCCTAGCTTCTAACTAGAATAATAACCCTGGGGTAGGATTCCATTTATCTTAAGTGCTTTGCTGGTTTAGGGTTTAATATTATTCCCTCACAATGATACAATTGCTAGACAACAAGGAACTCTCCACTGTCACACAGGCTGCCATATTTGATGTTATGGTTGTTGGTCCCCATGAAAAGCTTTTTCACCTCAAGGAGCAGGTGTATATCATTAATAATAATAACAATAACAAATAACAATTAAATGATAATAAATAAAATAATAAAAGTGATAATAATAGCTAACATTTATGTAGCACTTACCATGTGTGAGGAACCATGCTAACCTCTTTGCAATTATTACCTTATTTGATCCTCACAGCAACCCTGGGAGGTAGGTGCAATTATTACCCCCATTTTACACATAAGGAAATAAGGCAAATAGAGCTAAATGACTTACTCAAGGACATAAAGCTAATAAGTGTATGCCTGGTGCTATATCTAGTGGTTCCAATAACTACCCTAATCTAATGGAACAGCTTGGTAGCTGAAATGATGCTAAAGAGTTTGTGTGGATAATGTATAAGTAATTCATTGTTGGTAATAGTTTAGTAGTGGTTTGATCTTTCTAGTGCTAAACATAAGTTAACCCTGCTACTTTATAAATGAAGAAACTGAATTTTAAGGAGACTAAATGACTTACCCAGAATCATAGCTATTAAGTTTTAGAGACAGATCTGAACCAAGGTCTTCCTAACTCTAGGTCAAACACATTATCCACTACACGAAGGATAAAGATGAGATTCTAGCCCATTGCAATAGCTTCTATTAGACCTATTCAAAAATGGGAAATAGAAGAAGGAAAAGATATTGTACCCATTTCCTGCAAAGATTTAATCAACATAAAGTAGTTGCTACAATGAGAAGAGTGCACAAACTATCATAGGCAAAAAAACACTTTTATCTTCTTGCCCGGAAAATCAATAGCCAAAGACAATAGCAGTTTAGAATATAAATCCATTTGTAAAAACAGTATGAAGAGAAGGATGGCAGAGGATTCCATAAAATAGCAAAGAGCAGTAGAAACAAGACCAAGATTATAGAAAGCTTGGCAGGAGACCCAACCGAGCCACATCTTCCCAAGAACATTCTTGGATAAAATTGGCAGGAGAATAAATGGACAAAAAATGGAACAGATTTTCCAAAATGACCCATTTTCATTCTCAATGGCAGGGGAAACCATGACATTTGGATGTAAACCACAGTCTCTAATGTGCTATTCAAGGAAGTGGAAATGTTAGTATATCAGAAAGAGTAGCTATACGAGAATCAATAAATGACTAAGGAAATCCATGCTGGTAGTGACAGAATTTCAGAGACCATTTTAAAAGATATCTCTGAAAGGAGATTAAAAGAGAATGGGAAAAAAGTCACAGGCAATATATCGTTACATAGAAAGTCTGATTAAAGGATATATGTCAAAGAAATCAAAGAAAGAGAAAAAGAATCCATGTGCACAAAAATATTTGTCATCTCTTTATGATTGTAAAGAATTGGAAAACTGAAAGGATGCCCATCAATCAAGAAATGACTTAATAAGTTATAATATATGAATGTGATAAAATACTATTTAGCTGTAAGAAATAATGAAGAGGATGGTTTTTAGAAAAACCTGTGAAGACCTATATGTACTGATACAAAGTGAAGTGAGCAGAACTACAAAAACAATTTATACAATAACAGCAATATTATGAAAGATAATCAACTTTGAAAGACTTAGCAACTCTGTTCAACACAATGACCCACCACAGTTTTAAAAGACTCATTCTGTAAAGTGGCATCTGCCTCCAAATTGTGACCTGATGAACTCAGAATATAATTGAAGCATATTTTTCTCTTCCTTTTTTTTGAAACATGGATAATGTAGAAATTTATTTTGCATCGCTATACATATTTGTAATAGGTTTTGTTTTTCTTGACTTCTTAATGGGTAGAGGAGGGGGTAAGGGAAAAAGAAGTTAGAGCTGAAAAAAGTCTCCATACTTTTACAAATTTAATTTTAAAAAATTAAAAAGAAAGAATATCAGTCAACAAACATTTATTAAGTGCCAGGCACCGTGAAAAGCACTGGGAATCTAAATAAAACCAAAATATAGTGCTTGCTCTGAGTGAGAACCAGAACTCAACCTGAGGAAAAGAGTGTTTTTGACATTTGGGAAATGGTGTAGTTCTTTTTGCATGATCCTAATAAACTCTAGAACTCAAAAGAAAAGGAAAGAAAAGAAAAGCTCGTGGCTCTTGTAATTTTTTGTCAGTTTTGTTTTTAATCAAAATTTTCACATGGTAAGTTTATATATTATGAATGATATAGGTATATGGTTGTGTATAGGTGTATGGTTGTGAATCCAGGAAAATCATAAACTTTAAATAATCAAAATTTTGGATAATACAAAGAGTGACAATAAAATATTAGAATGACATCTGATGGGTGAAGGTAGGTAATTGTATATTTCCAATAATGAAATTTGTGCTAGTAGTTTGCAGAGGAGATAGCAAGGAAATGAATAATGAGAAAAGAAGTTCATTTAGACTCTGGAATGAGAGGTGCTGGGTGCAAATCCTTCCTGTGCCACTTGCTACTTATTCTCTGCGTGACCTTGGACAACGAATTTAATCTCTCTGGGCTTCAATATACATACACATACACACACACACATACACACACATATACACTACATATATATATATATATATGTGTGTATATATATATATACATACACACATATATGAAATATATATAGTGTCTAAGAATTCAACTAGATAACCACCAAGGTTCCTCTGTGTAATGAGAGCCAGCACAAACAGACGCCCCTATCACAGTAAGTGTAATTTTTTTTAAAAAAAAGCACCTAGTGGGTGGCCTTTCCAGTATGTTGGCTGTATCCTCTATGGAAGATCAATAGGAGAAAATGGATAAGAGTCATGTAGACTGAAAAGGTAAGTAGTTCCCACCTATTTAGAGAAAACCCACATGAGAAGTCATAGATCCATTGTATTCTGAGAGGAGGATTTGGATGAGGCTTCTAAAGCAATGGATTAATATAAGGAAGCTAAAAAAAATGTAATGAATGAAACAATGCTTTTCAAATAGGGCAGTTAGGTGGTGCAGTGGATAGAGTACCAGTGCAGGAGTCAGGAGGACCTGAGTTCAAATTTCACCTCAGACACTTGACACTCACTAGCTGTGGGCAAGTCACTTAACCCCAATTGCCTCATCCTGGGTCATCTCCAGTCATCCTGATGAATATCTGGTCACTGGATTCAGATGACTCGGGAGGAGAAGTGAGGTTGGTGACCTGCACAGTCCTCCCTCACTCAAAACAAAGTCAAGTGCAAAGTCATGTCATTATTTCTCTGATGGTGTGGTTTTTGGCAATGAAGGACGAACACACACGCACACTTTTCAAATAAAGTACAAGTCCTGAGACAAAATTTGGAGATAGTGCAACAGGAAGATGAGAGGCTACACTGGCCCCTAGAAACAATTAAACTAAAGATCCTGAAATGAACATTTTGTACTTACTGTGTCCTGTAGAAGCTAAAGAAGAGAGCCCAATTTAAAAAAATGTGTCTAATTTTGACACCCCCATATATATGCATACACAAATTTAGGCACAACAAGAGAGAATATCTTTGCTATGGTATCCAAAGTCTGACTTTCGAAAAGTAGTCATAGAGAGAGCACCAAATGACTTGAGTCCTGTAGTGATGCTATTTTGGAAATCAAATGCTTTGTGATATGCAAAATTATTTCATTATAATTTTAGGTGGGCTGTAAAGGTTGCAAAACTCTATGATTGGATTTAATTCAAGAAACATTTAATTTTAGCAAACATTTACTGGGTACAGAGCATTGAATTAGCCACTGAGAAACATACAAAAGTAAAATTAGGCACTGTTTTTGCCTTCATAGAACTTCCAATCTTGATAAAGTATTCCAACTTATAAACAAATCATTACAATACAATATGATGGTTAAATAATAAAAATAATAAGTAACACTTATATAGCATTTATTGTATACTATAGTAGGCACTGTGCTAAGTGCTTTAAAATTTTAATCTCATTTGATCCTCATAACAACCATGGGGGGCCGATACTATTATTACCCTTGTTTTACAAATGAGGAAACCAAAGCAAACAGAGGTTATATGACTCCCCAAGGTCATACAGATAGGAAGTAGCTGAGCCCAGATGTGACCGTAGGTCTTCGTGACACCAGACCTAGGTCTCTATCCACACTCTACCACCTAGCTGCTCCTAAGAGATTGTGAAGTCTACGAAAAGGAAATTCTTTTGTACTGTGGAGCATTAGGAAAAGCTTCCTAACATTTGCGGTTGATCCTATTGGTAAACAGGCAAAGAGTTTGCTTTACACAAGTCACAGCAAGCCTAAATAATTTCTAGTGAGCTTTATGCTATACCTAGGCATCGTTCTCCATTTTAACAATATCTAATCCATTGGGGTTTGGGTAGGAAGGGAAACACCAGCTGTGCTTTCAAGTTTAAGCACTTTCGGGTTTTGTTTCTTTTCCACTCCTCCCATTCCCCAGCCTGAGCCTCCTCTACCTAAACTTCATATGCCTACAAATAACCAAGTTTACAAAGCAACCCCCTCACCCTAATCCAACATGGGGTTATACATATAGGAGCTCAAATATTTGTTGAACAAATAGTCATCAATTCTGCTTCCCTGTGGGATTTGCATTGTCACATTTCCCAGTTACTTGAGCCCCTAGGTAACTGGGGAAAGGAATTAAGCTATTATTACTTTATTTTTGATAGGGCTTTACATTTTATAGAACTTTTGTATATCATCTTATTTTTTTCCTTATAGGCAGATGAGAATTTATATTATTATCCCTGTTTTATGGTTAGGGAAATTGAAACTCAGAGAAATTAAGTTACTTGCCTACAGTCAAATGACTAGTAAATGACACCACCGCAGAGCCAGAACTGGAATTGAGATCTTCCCTCCAAGATCTGTTCTCTTTCCATTCTTCCCTTACAAAAAAAAAAAAACAAACAAATCAAAAACGAAACAAACCAGTCTGGCTATTTTAAAATGAAGGAATCATCCACCACTGAGATGGAAACTGAATATTTAGGTCAGCTTTTCTTAAACTTTGGGGTTTCAGGATCCCTTAACACTCTTAAAAATTGTGGAGGAACTTAGAGAGCTTTTGTTTATGTGAGCTACCTATCAGAATTTATAAAATTAAGATAAAAATTCAATATATTTATTAATCATTTAAAAATAACAAACCCTTATGTTAACATAAAGAGCATGTTTTATGAAAAAGTACCTATATTTTCCAAAACAAAAAATGGTAAGAATTAAATTGTTTGACATATTTTTGAAAATTTCTTTAATGCCTGATTTAATAGAAGACAGCTGGCTCCTTCTATCTGCTTCTACATTCAATCTGTTGTGATAGGTAGTTTTGCTTGAGTGTATGAAGAAAATTTGTCCTCATACAAATACGTAGCTGGAAAAGGGAGGAATATTTTAATAGATAGTTAATATCTTAGTGTTATTATAAAAATAGTTTTAACCTTATAGACTGCTGAAAAGGGGACCATTAAAGGTATGAACACCAAACTTAGAGAACTACTGATTTATGGTATCAACATCAAGGGCATCAACCACTGCCATTTTTCTTTCTTTCCAAAATGTATTGCGATTGTCACATAAACATAGGCACTGTGGTGTAGAGGAGAATAGACAGGAGGGAGACAGAGGGAGAGGGGTAGGGAAGGCAGTTTTGTATTTATAGCATGCTCCATAGGTAGAGGTTATATTTTGTATCATTTAATTGAACTGTCTGTAATTTAGAAAGTATTCTCTTAGGTATTAGTAATTACCCAAAACATATGCTGTTTTTCCTACAACATCAAATAGATTGTGTGGACTTTGTTACAAGAATTTTGATGCTGTTCTGCTATTTGCCCTCCCATAATTTTGAATTTAAAATGTAATCAGTCACTGAATATCCCTGTTAGTATTCACGTTCCCCTCCCTGTGTGTGCACATGCAGTAAGTGTGTGTGTTCCAGCTTACAGTAAGTGATTCTTAGAATTGATTGATGTATTATTCAGGACACTTTATGAGAATTTGCTTTCTCTTGTTCCATGACAGGTTGTCCAGGCAGATTAAATTTTCACTAGGATGCGAGGTGAATACCTAGGATACTTACAGCATTCATATATAGTTTAATGCATAATAGGTTTAATTTTCTGAGTAGCTCTGCTTTCAATGACAAATATTACCATACAGATTTAAGGGTCTTTTTTTTTATAAAAAGAAGAGAAAGTATGTCAACATTTCATGTTAGGAAGTGAATGTGCTTAGCCCTCTCTTCCTTTTATAAGTCACATTTGGACACCAAATTAATGGTCATCTGCTTCCTTGATAATACTGGACGTAGAGGTCATGGACAGTGGGTGTATGTAATTACATGTTGTAATAGTACAATATCACAATTTATTATACAAATGACTTGCAAGAATTATTGTAATTCCCTATTTTCCATTTTGTATTCTGGCTTTTCTTCTTGGAGACTTTTCTACCCCTACTATAGCTTCTATAAAAATTGGTCAGCCACAATCCTCCAATATCATGGCTTCAATAGTTCTGAGTGTCTAGCAGTTGTATAGGTCTATAGTAGTGCCTTGGTTTCACCAAAACTTGTAGGTGTACCATTTGCCATGTAAATGTAGGCATAACTAGAAGCATAGGCAAATCTACTGTCAAGGAGTTCCTTAGTGACCTAACTCAGAACAAAAGTTTTCTCTGCTTCTAACTTGCATCCCATCTAAACTCCTAGATTATTGTGTTGCCAGGGTCCAGGGAACCCCTTCTCAAAATGTTGCTTCAACATTTGGAACTTAAATTGATGGTACCAGAATGGTTTTTATGGAGTTGTAAGTTTACCCCTTTTAATTAATCAATTAGCTAATAAATTAGGATTAATTATATATGATTTTACTTAATATAAATTAGTAAAGTAAATTAACAAAATTAATGAATAAATAGTTAATATAACCATTAACAATGTGGATTGCACAAGGTTTATTTTATATTAACAAATAGATCATTGAGTACCATAGAAGTTTAGAATGGGAAGGAAAATTATAGATTATTCAGACAAAGATGTAAACATGTATAGCCAGAGGAATCTAATTCCATCTCAGTCACTTCCTGGTAACCTTAGGCAAGTTTCTCTGGAACTTCCTTTCCTCAGGTATAAAATGAGGGAATTGGACTTGATGGCTACAAAGATCTTTTAGCTCTTCTATCTAAGATCTGATATTTTATCAGTGAGGAAGCTGAGGTCCCTAAAGCCACACAGCATTCTAAGGGTAGAGCCACAAATAGAAGTCAAGACCTTGGAACTGCGTGATTGTAGATTTAGAATTGATAGATGTCATTTAGTTCAAGCATCACTTTTTAAGGATGAGAATACCTACACAGAGAAAGCAGAAAAAGCTTAAGTGATTTGTCCAAGGTCATCTGTATTTGCAAATTCTAATCCAAATCCTCTGACTCCAAATTCTTGGCATAAATTTTATCTTGGGACCTCTGAGGGAAAAAATGGTTAAGGTAAATCTGCCAAAATAAAAAAAAAAAATTACATGTCCTCTAGGTGTCCTGTCACCCTATTTCAGCTGTGTATTCTCTTGAAGTATATTAACTCCATAATTTGACATTTTCCTTTTAATTGGCATTTACAGAACAGATGAAATATGCCTGTACTTTTTTATTAACTGGGGCACAAGTTAACCAAACAGGCTTAATAATTTTTTAAAAATTGTCTATTTTTAAGCATTTAATATTTTCATACTCCGCAATATCTGTACTTAGAAGAATGTTTTAAAAATTATGTTAATCATGGAGCACAACCTCATTTAAATTTCATTTTCACATTTTCTGTGATTACCAGAACAACTTTTGGGAGCTAACCTATATTAATCCTTTAAAAAATACCCATTTTCATAGCTGGATAAAAAAAACTCAAGTGATTTCATAATATTATAATTTGGAATGATAATTCTATTTTATTTCAAGTTCTATAGCAATAATAATTTTCACACTTTTAAAAGCTAAAATGCTATGGGATAATATTTACAATTGAAATAAACCTAATTTCTTCTTACTTGTTTTTTTATGTTCCTAGCAATCATATGTACTTACTGTATTGTTAGTCTGAATATTATATTTCAGCTTTTAAAAATTTTGGTAAGGACCATTACCTCTGATAGCACAGGTTGGTGAAGATAACTCCCAGTGTGGAAATTCCCCCTACCTTAACAACTGGTAATTTATCTAGCAGCTATACTTTTTACCATTAGAGAACCAACTTCCATATGACTGATCACAACACCAGTATGCATCAGAGGCAGGATTTGAACTCGGGTCTTTCTGATTCCAAGATCTGACTCTTGTCCACTGTGCCACCCTTCCTCTTACATGTTTATAATTGTCATATAAATTTTCACATGCATTTTACTATCTCTTTCCAGTCATGAGATATTATAAGATTTATTAAAGATCTATTTATATAACAGGATAGATGCTTTAAAATAGCTGCAGGGAATGAAAAATCATGGGCAACTGGTACTGATTTAGGTGCATTTGTGTATCAAGCTTCCTTATTTTTACAGCCATGACAAATTAAAATGCTCCAATATGTTTTTAGACACAGAATAAAAATGAATCTTAAACACCATTTGTCATTTTTGTGCTCAGATCATCATTATTTAAAGTCTGCAATGCAAAAAAAAAAGATTTTTTTACTAACTAGATCGTTGTCTCAGTACAATGTGATTTGTAAAATTTATTTTGATTATATAGCGAGGTGTTTAAATATATTGAAGATGTTTGGAGTGAATATAGTATATACATTTCTCTAGAAGTAACTCATTTGTATGGCATCATTATTGAATAAGCTGTTTACATAAGTGATTTTAACTTTTCTAAGCACCAAAACTTTAAAAAAAAATGTTAGCCATTTTGATGGAAATGTTTCTAACATATATTATCTACTTCTCTGCCTTCATAAACATAATGCCTAAGTGATAGGGGTCCTGTCATGTACTTTTGTATCCTTCACATTAAGATTAGAATTAACTGCATTTTAATTGATTGATTGATTCAGAACCTAGAACAACAAAAGACATTCACTGATAAAGTAAGTGGAGAACTATTTCATTATTATTTAGGAATTAGACCGTGTCTTCTTCTGAGTAGAGCCATTGAGTCACCTCTCTAGAGCTGGAAAGGACCTTAGATGCTACCTAATCTAACTCTTTTACTTTGCAGATGATGTTATTGAGGCCCACAGAAGTTAAGTGACTTGACCCAGATAGAAACATAGGCAACAACATTTACAACTCACAGCAATTTCTCTTTTCACCCTTTCATGTGGTAATTGGATACTATAAGCTCCTAAAGTAAACTTCAGCATTATCACTCTCTTTAACTGATGCTGACAAGAACACACACATAGTGAATTGAGTACATTGTGATCTATCCTACCCTGTGATTTAGGAATAGTTTCTGTACATTTCAGACTCTAGCTAGAATCTTGTATCTATTTCTGGTTACCACATTTTTTTCGGGGGATGGACAGCGAGTTGGCTCAGTGGATAGAGTGCTGGGCTTGGAGTCAGGAGACTCATCTTCATGAGTTCAAATATGGCTTCAGATACTTAAGAGCTATGTGACTCTGGGCAAGTCACTTAATCCTACCTGCTTCATCTGTAAAATAAGCTGGAAATGGAAATCGCAAACCACATTAGTATCTTAGGCAAGAAAACCCCAAAAGGGGTCACAGTAAGTTAGACATGACTGAAATGATGGAACAACCATATTTTTTAGGAAGATCTTTGATAAACTGGAGCAGGGTTCCCTCAGACTAGAGAATATGCTATAATGTTAAAAAGAAGATGGGTTCAAAAGAACTGGGGATGATTTCCCCAAATAACCAAAGATTTTAGTAAGTCGTAATAAAGTCAGGTAATTGAAGGGCCATCACATAAAAGGAAGGTTGTAGTTGTTCCACTAGGCCCCATAAAACAGAATTAGAAAGGGAGGGTGGAAGCTACAGAGAGAAAGCAAAATTTGGCTGAATATAAGTAAAAACATCCCGACAAAAAGATCTATCCAACAGTGGAATGGATTTAGGAGATAGTGCTCAACTGGATCCCTGTATCATTAATTGGAATGCTCTTTTCAACTGCACAGTGCAGCTCCCTATGCTTGCCTACCCCATGCTACCCTTGTTCTCTTGTAGCTTCCTAATTGCAAGTCCAAAGTGTTAGAGGCCTTCCTCAATTGCTCCTGAGATATCAGAGATACCAGTTGAGCACTTGGTTTGTCGACCAGTAATCCCTTATCCTCACCCTATCATGTGTTTCACTAAAAATATATTTACTCTTTTAAAAAATTTCTCATTGCTTGCATATTGCAGTTTGCTCACACCCACCATGTACCTCTCCATTGTTCTCTATAAGATATTCATTTAAAAAAAAATTCTTAAGATCAGAAGATTATAGACTGAGAGGTAGAAACGGGTTTAGAAATCATCTAATAATACCTTTTGATTTTTGCAGAGATGCTGAATTTCTCATTTAATGTTGTTGTTCAGTTGTTTTTTAGTCATGTCTCATTGTTCCTGACTCTGTTTCAAGTTTTCTTGGCAAAGATAGTGGAGTGACTTGCCATTTCTTTCTCCAACTCATTTATAGATGAGGAAACTGAGACAGATGGGGTTAAGTGATTTGCCCAAGCTCACATGTCTAGTAAGTGTCTGAGGCCAGATTTGAACTCAGAAAGAGGAGTCTCTCTGACTCCAGGCCCAGCGCTCTATTAACTGCACTGCCCAGCTTCTTAGAGGTCCCCAAATCAAGGCTGATTAATTATTTGCTTGGGATGTTGTAGGCGGTTCCTATTCAGGGATAAATCAAACTAAATGTCCTTTGAAGTGCCTTCCTACTCTGAGTTTATATGAGTCTTTTATTGAATTTAAGGTGCTTCCTTCTGT
The DNA here is from genome assembly GCF_028372415.1 of Notamacropus eugenii. Classification (NCBI taxonomy): domain Eukaryota; kingdom Metazoa; phylum Chordata; class Mammalia; order Diprotodontia; family Macropodidae; genus Notamacropus; species Notamacropus eugenii. Next base: position 364,370,381 of record NC_092876.1, on the reverse strand, counting down.
GGTCATCAGGAAATGGCTAATCTAAAATGTTGCTAATGTAAAAGCAGCGTGATATAACAGTCAAATAAACTTAATATGATCAAGGGCTGCATTGAGATGCATAGCTTCTAGGAGTAATGAAGTGGTATTTTCTTTGTCCTCTGCCATCAGGAGACCTCATTTAAAGTATCGTATTTGCTTTTGGATATCATGGTTTAAGAAGGGCATTGATAAGCTGGAAGACATACAGAAGAAAGGTCCCGGATGGTGAAATGCTTTGAGTCTATGTTGTATGAGGATTGGTATAAAAAGAATTGAAGAAGTTTAGTTTGGAGAAGAGAAAACTAGGAGAAAATGTACTTTATTCGAACATTTCATATAGAAGAGGCGTTAGATTGTCCCCAGAACTTGGAAACATGAGGAGTGGGTAGAAGTTAAAAAAAGACTGGTTTTAACTTCATTTTGGAGAAAACTTCCTAATGACTACAGCTGTACAAAAATGGAATGGGAACCTCAAAGAGACATTGGATTGCTGATCTTTGGTGTTTTTCAAGCAGAGGATGGATGACTATTTGTCAGGTATATTGAAGTGGGAATTAATTTCTACTATGTATTGGACTAAATGGTTACTTGGGGTCCCTTCCAACTCTCACATTCTGATTACAGAAAGCAGGGTGAGATCTTAGACCAGACGTGGGGAACCTGCGGCCTCAAGGCCCTATGTGGCCCTCTAGGTCCTCAAGTGCAGCACTTTGACAGAATTCAATGAAGCCTGGATTCAGTCAAAGAGTAGCACTTTGAGGACCTAGAGAGCCACATGTGGCCTTGAAGCCGCAGGGTTCCCCACCCCTGTCTTAGACTCATAGAATGTTAGATCTGGAAGGTACATCAGAGAGTATCAAGTCCAATTTCTAAATGAAGCATGAATCCCACATACACTGTTTCCACTAAAAGGTCATTCAGTCTCTGCTTTAAAAATGTCAGTTGATGGAAAATTCAGTACCCCCATCAGGCAGCCCTTTCCACTGTGGGACAGATCTAACAGAGATTTGTTTCTTATACTGAGCAGAAATTTTCCTCCCTGTAACTTCTCCCCCAGTGATTCTAGCTCTGCTCTCTGGAACCAAGTACACAACAAATCACTCTTCCACATGACAGACCTTTAGAAGTTTGGGAACATTAATTATATCTCCTGTATGTCTTATCTCCTCCAGGTGAAATATTCTCAATTTCTTTAACTGCCTCTTCTATGGCATGAGTTCTAGCCTCTTTGCCATCCTAGTCATTTTATTTTACAAATGCAGAAATAGATTCAAAGTGCGAATTAGGAAGTAATGAAAAATATAAATAATGGTAGTGGTCACCACATAGACTAAAGGAATAGTTGTTAGATACAGCTGGACTTGACACACTTGGCCTGTATTTCCCTATAGTGGAGGTAGGTGCCTCATGAGACTATAACTTTTTAACATTTTTCTCTCTCACTACACTCCCATTTTCAAGGCATCTAATCTTTATTTGACTTTTTAAATATACAGATTTGGGGATTGGGGGAGGAGTATTACTGCCTGCTTAGAGTTATTTATCATTGTAAATTAATTAGCATTAGAATTTATAAATCATAATGAGGATAGTGCAGGGGATAAAGCACTGACTTTGGAGCCACAAAGGCCCGGGTTTGAATCCTACCTCAGGTACTTACTATCTCTATGAGGTTGAGAAAATCATTTAACCCCTCTGAGTCTCAGTTTCATCATCATAAAAGGAATAATTAGAACACTTATAGTACTATAAGGATCAAATGAGATAATGTCTTTAAAGCATTTCATGAAACTTAAAGAATTATCTAAGCATCAATAGTTATTAAAAGAATCTCTTAAGGGTTTAGTCATTGTGATCAAATTTACTTTCTGTACCTAAACAGCAAAGGCTCAGATTTTGAATTTGGTGACTCCATTCAGATGAGACCAATCTACTGAAGTCCAGTCTAAAGCAACCAGTGAGCTTTTCTCCTTAACTTTACTCTATCCCAGGTCAAACCTGCTGAAGAGACAGCTGGTGCTATTTTCATGTGATTTATTAATGAACAAAAGGTAGAGGAATGCCATAAACACACCTTTAACATAAAAATGGTTTAAATACTTATTTCTTCAAAGACTCTAAATATCAGGTCTGATTCTTTTTAAAGTTTGTTATTGCTTTGTATATGGGATGCTAAAGTCTTTGAAATGACTCATGAAACGTGGATTGGGAAGGGTGCATTCTGAGCCTCTGATTTAAGAGAACAAAATCATAGAGCTCTCTACCAAATCCCCGCAAGTCATAGCTTCAGTGTGGGATATCTTGTGCGAGTCTTGAGGGGGAATGTTAGGGTAATGTAAGCAGCCAGACAGGCCATGAAAAAGCAATGGATTTTAATTCCCTAAACTCAGATTTTTCTCTTTTCTCCTGCATAGCCAAAAGCCTAACTTTGGTTTCTGGTATTTTTTATGTGCTCTTATTTTAAGCCCCTTGTGTTAGTGAAATAAAATTTCACATAAAATGTGTTTTCTGGGCACAATTTATTCAGGTTTGAAAGTGCTTACTGGAGATACAAGCACAGCCTCCCTTTCCCCTTTCTTACACAGTAATTCAATAGAATTGCTTGTTTGGGGATTCTTTCTTTTGTTTCCACTATGGTAGAAAGAAAGCACAAGAGAGTAAAATTCATTTGATTGATTGATGAGATTACATTCAGACTGTGACAGTGCATAACTTTCCTCATTGCCCTAATAGTTGACCTCCACTGGGAGTCTGAGGGCCCCTCAAGCTTGGGATAGACTAAAATCTGTCTCTTTGTTAACACTGCCCTCAAGAGCACGGATGATTGGAAGTCATGCTAGTGGAATTTGGAGAATATATTTCTTTACCCAAGATGTGAGTAATTCAACTGGTAAAAGTCTGGTGCTAATGATGTCACCGCCATGGAATTCAATCCTGACACGGCAACCCCTTGAAAGGCAACATAGTACTGTGGATAAGGACCTGGCTATGGGGTCAGGAAAGGTGAGATTCAAGCTTTACCTTTACCACATCCTAGCTATATGACTGTAAACAAGTACCTTAACCTCTCTGGGGTCAAAGCATTCAAGTCAAGTTATAGACAAATTGCTCTTCTAGCTCAGTGAAGGTAGCTTTCACACTGGGAGTTGCTTACAGGGACGAAATCACAGGAATGGACAAAACAAAAAAAGGGCCAACTAACTAACTACACCTAGAAAAGTTCTGATTTATGACCATAGCCATCTGTACTTCACTTCCTTTAGAGTTTTCCTCAGGGCTAGCCTTCATTATGAGGCACTAATTGCAATGACAGTAATTTTCCTAATAATCATGGTTTATTTGTGGCATCTAAAAACAATGTTACTATTATCTAGCAGTCTCACAGTTTCATGGCATTGGTCACAGGGGGAAGATTGAGAGAGGGAGTTTGAATGGCTCAGCAGAAACACATATATTACCAGTTCTAACTTTTTTGTTTGTTTTATTGGACTATATAAATTTAGTTACTATGAAGTTGCTTTCCTTAGAGAGACAAATCTCTACTCTGGTGCTGTTATCATTTGCTAAACAAAAAGGTACTAGACAAGTAGTCAGGAGGCCTGGATTCTAGCTACCACAACTAAAATAATATTAATAAGAACAATAGCTAACATTTACGTAGTGCTTACTATGTGCCAGGCACTATACTAAGTACTTTCAATTTTTATCTCATTGAATTCTCACAATAACGCTGGGAGGCAAGTGTTACCATCCTCATTTTACAGATTGGAAAACTGAGACAAACAGGTTAAGTGACTTGTCCAGGGTCACACAGCTAGTAAGTGTCCAAGACTAGATTTGATCTCAGGTCTTCCTGACTCCAGGTGTAGTGCTGTATCCACTGCACTATCCAGCTCCCTAGGTATTTTAATACTCATTATGTAATTGGGAGAAAATTACTTAATTGCTCTGTGACTGAACCCCATCACTGTAAAATGAGTTATTCAAAATGATTGTGAAAGTCTCTTCCAACCTTAACATTATGTGATCCTAAGAATCTTGCAGAAGCATATTTTTGACCATCCACCATTTTTTATCTGTGAGCCCTCATCCCTTGGGTAACCTCACCATTCAGTTACTTTCTTCTCTTCTGCTTCAAGGATGATGAACATCACTGAAGAGAGACAGGGAAATGAGCTAATTTCATCAAATATAATTTTATAATAAATAACCTCAGCTGAGCCCTAGATACTGCTCAATAAATCCTTCCTTCTAACCTTATTGACTCTTCTCTCATTTCTCACAGTCACTATTCTAAACTTTTTTTCTTCACTTCCCTCATCTCCAGCAGCATTCTACACTCAGGGAAGATTATTGAGTCTATAGTCTCACCTAAAAGAATGAAGCTATATCTATATCTATCTATCTATCTATCTATCTATCTCTCTATCTCTCTATCATCTATCTATCTATCTATCCTCCTTGACTCCCCTCTTTCATGCCCCCAAATTTATTAGCATCATCACATGCTTTCTGTTACATTTAGGCTTCTTAAAACGACTCTCTTCCCCAGCCCCTGCAGAGGGAGAGAGAGAGAGAGAATGATGTGAGAGTTTCAGAAAGGTTCCATAGATGTAGATGTAGGTGGAAGACATATGGTTAAGTTTAATTGTCATTATTAACATTTTTCTTCATGATTTTCTTAAGTCTAGGCAATTAACAAAATAATAGGTCAAGCCCTGGTTTGTAGCATTTCTTAATTCCAGAGGGGTAAATGCTTACATTGAAAATTTAAAGACTGGTTCAAGCTGACTCTAGGGCACCCCAGTTACTATTTCCATCATCTTGAGGGAATCACTTAATTTCTTTTAGCTTCAGTTTCCTAGTCTATAAAATGAAGGGGTACGACTAGATGGTTTTCTAATTCCAAATCTTTGATTTGTATTCCCATATCAAGGAAGAAGGTCATAATAATATAGTTATGACCTTTCCAAATTAGAAAGTCTAATTTGCAACTGAGTCACAGTGTCATAGATATAGACCTGGAAGGGTCAAAATCTAACCACCATCTACAGATAAGGAAAACTGAGAGAAGACCTAGTCACATTTATACAGCTAGTTTGTATCTGAGACAAGATCTGAACTGAGGTTTTTCTGACTCCAGCACCAGCATTCTGTTCTACCATACTGCCTCTCAACCACTCTCTGAAAGCAACCAGACTTTGTACAAAGTCTCATCAGTATTAGACAGTCTAATCCTACAACTCCATTCTTCTACTTGTAGCTTATTATTCTGCTTTCCTAATTGTGCTACTATACACATTGCTTCTGTGTGGCCATGCTGGTGAATCAGTGCTACACATTGTCCATTACTGGGGCTGTGTCTTCTAGTGCTGAAATAGCGTTAGTTCACCATTTTTGTTAGCACATTCATTTCTCTTTGTTAAGATCCCCCCACCTACATCCTTGATCCCAGTCCATCTTGTCTCCAGTACTTCTATCTGGAAGTCCTTTTCTTTTTCTCTTGCACCTTCAATCTGTTGCTACTCCCTATTTGACTGTTAACATATAAATATCCCCCTCTCTGTCTCTTCTGCTCTCCTGGCAGCTCTTCAGCTTTGCCCCTAACCCCTTGAGAATGTATACCTGCACCAAGGTCATCTCTGCCTCTGCACTTGTGAGAAGCAGCTCTCAACTGAAGCAGTAAGGGTAAGGGTAAAGTGGAGTAAAAGAAGGAAGGGAAGGCTGCAGGAGGGGGTGGTGAAAAGTGAAAACTATTGAGGAGGGGAAGGGAGACGGGAGAACTAAAAGGACAAATGGTGGGAAAGAGGATGGAGGGAAATACACAGATTGTAATCATAACTGTGAATGTGAATGGAATGAACTCTCCCATAAAATGGAGACGGATAGCAGAATGGATTAAAAGCCATAATCCAACAATATGTTGTTTACAAGAAACACATTTGAAATGGGGATACACATAGGATAAAGGTCAAAGGTTGGAGTAAAATATATTGTGCTTTAGCTGATGTAAGAAAAGCAGGAGTAGTGATCCTAATCTCAGACAAAGCAAAAGCAGAAATAGATCTTAATCAAAAGAGATAAGGAAGGAAACTATATCCTGCTGAAAGGTACCATAGACAGTGAAGCAATATCATTACTAAACATGTATGCTCCAAGTGGTATAGCATCCAGATTCTTAGAGGAGAGGTTGGGGGAGTTGAAGGAAGAAATTGACAGCAAAACTATACTAGTGGGGGACCTCAACCTCCCCCTCTCTGAACGTGATAAATCTACTCTCAAAATAAACAAGAAAGAGGTTAAGGAGGTAAATAAAACTCTGAATAAGTTAGATATGATAGATCTCTGGAGAACACTGAATGGGAATAGAAAGGAATATACCTTTTTCTCAGTGGTACATGGCACATATACAAAAATTGACCATGTACTAGGACATAAAAACCTCACAATCCAGTGCAGAAAGGCAGAGATAATCAATGCATCCTTCTCAGATCATAATGCAATAAAAATTATATGTAATAAAAGGCTGTGGAAAGATAAACCAAAAATTAATTGGAAACTAAATAATCTAATCCTAAAGAAGGAGTGGGTTAAAGAAGAAATCATAGAAACAATCAACAACTTCATTCAAGAGAATGACAATAATCTGACAACCTACCATATCTTATGGGATACTGCAAAAGCAGTTCGTAGGGGAAGTTTTATATCTTTGAATGCCTACATAAATGAAATAGAGAAAGAGGAGAACAATCACTTGGGCAAGCAGCTGAAAAAGCTAGAAAAAGAACAAATTGAAAATCCCCAAGTAAATACTAAATTAGAAATGCTGAAAACCAAAGGAGACATTAATAAAATTGAAATTAAGAAAACTATTGAATTAATAAATAAAACCAATAGTTGGTTTTATGAAAAAACTAATAAAATTGATAAACCTTTGGTCAATTTGATTAAAAAAAGAAAGAAGAAAATCAAATTACTAACATGAAAAATGAGAGGGGTAAACTCACCTCCAATGAGGAGGAAATTAAAACAATAATTAGAAATTACTTTGCCCAACTTTATGTCCACAAATTTGATAACCTAAATGAGATGGATGAGTATTTTAAAAAATGCAAATTGCCCAGATTAACAGAAGAGGAAGTTGAATACTTAAACAACCCCATCTCAGAAAAAGAAATTGAACAAGCCATCAATGAACTCCCTAGGAAAAAATCTCCAGAGTCAGATGGATTTGCAAGTGAATTCTATCAAACTTTTAAAGAACAGTTAATTCCAATACTGTATAGACTGTTTTTGAAAATTGGGGAAGGAGTCCTCCCATATTCTTTCTATCATACAAATATGTATCATAGATACATACAAATTTGATACATCAAATACAAATTTGATACCTAAACCAAAAAGAGACAAAACAGAGAAAGAAAATTATAGACCAATTTCTGTAATGAATATAGATGCAAAAATTTTAAATAAGATTTTAGCAAAATGAATACAGCATCTTATCACAAGAATAATACATTATGATCAGGTAGGATTCATACCAGGAATGCAGGACTGGTTCAATATTAGGAAAACTATTAGCATTATCTATCATATCAACAACAAAACTAACAAAAACCACGATTATCTCAATAGATGCAGAAAAAGCTTTCAACAAAATACAACACCCATTCCTATTAAAAACACTGGAGAACATAGGAATAAATGGAGCCTTCCATAAAATAATAAGCAGTATCTACCTACAACCGTCACCAAGCATTATATGCAGTGGACATAAGCTAGATGCATTTCCAATAAGATCAGAGGTGAAACAAGGATGTCCATTATCACCACTATTATTCAATATGATACTAGAAATGTTAGCTGTAGCAATTAGACAAGATAAAGAACTTGAAGCAATAAGAACAGGCAAAGAAGAAACTAAGTTATCACTCTTTGCAGATGATATGATGATATACTTAGAGAATCCCAGAGATTCAAGTAAAAACTACTTGAAATAATAAAGAACTTTGGCAAAGTTGCAGGTTACAAAATAAACCCACACAAATCCTCTGCATTCCTATATATTAGCAACAAAGTCCAACAGCAAGAGATAGAAAGAAAAATCCCATTTAAAGCTAGAGTAGACACTATAAAATACTTGGGAGTTTACCTGCCAAAACAAACCCAGGGACTATATGAACACAATTACGAGACACTTTTTGCACAAATAAAGTCAGATCTAAGTAAGTGGAAAAACATCAGTTGCTCATGGGTAGGCCGAGCTAATATTAAAAATGACAATTCTACCAAATTAACTTACGTATTTAGTGCCATGCCAATTAAACTGTCAGATAATTATTTTCTAGAGCTGGATAAAATAATATCAAAATTCATCTGGAAGAACAAAAGGTCCAGAATATCAAAGGGACTAATGAAAAGAAATGCTAGGGAAGGTGGCCTGGAGCTACCAGATCTCAAATTGTATTATAAAGCAGCAAGTATCACAACCAGTTGGTACTGACTAAGAAACAGAAGACTAGACAAGTGGAATAGACTAGGCACTCAAGACACAGTAGGTAGTGAATTTAGCAACATCCTGTTTGGTAAACCCAAGGACCCCAGTTTCTGGGATAAGAACTCACTGTTCGACAAAAATTGCTGGGGAAAACTGGATAACAGTGTGGCAGAAACTAGGCATAGACCCAAGCTTGACACTATACACAAGAATAAAGTCCAAATGGGTACACGATCTAGGTATAAAGATTGATACCATGAACAAACTGGAGGAGCAAGGAATAGTGTATCTACCAGATATACGGAAAAGGGAAGAATTTTTGACTAAAGAAGAGATAGAAAGCATTATGAAGTGCAAGATGGATAATTTTGATTACGTTAAACTGAAAAGTTTTTGCACAACCAAACCCAGTGTAACTAAAATTCAGAGGGATGTAGGAAATTGGAAAACAATTTTTACAGCTAATCTTGGGTATAAAGACCTCATTTTTAGAATATATGGAGAACTGAGTCAAATGTACAATAATGCAAATCATTCCCCAATTGACAAATGGTCAAAGGATATGAACAGGCAATTTTCAGAGGAAGAAATTAAAGATATCTATAATCATATGAAAAAATGCTCTAAATCACTTTTGATTAGAGAGATGCAAATCAAAACAACTCTGAGGTACCGCATCACACCTATTAGATTGGCAAACATGATAGAACAGAAAAATGATAAATGTTGGAGAGAATGCGGGAGAGTTGGAACACTAATTCATTGTTGGTGGAGCTATGAGCTCATCCAACCATTCTGAAGAGCGGTATTCCCAAAGGGCTACAAAAATGTGCATACCCTGGGTCAAAGGGTATGACCCAGCAATATCCCTTCTAGGACTGTATCCCCAAGAGATCATAAAAATGGGAAAGAGTCCCACATGTACAAAAATATTTACAGGAGCACTCTTTGTAGTTGCCAAAAACTGGAAATCAAGAAGATGCCCATCAATTGGGGAATGGCTGAGTAAGATGTGGTATATGAATGTAATGGAGTACTATTGTGCCATAAGAAATGATGAACAAGAACACTTCAGAGAGGCCTGGAAGGGCTTATATGATCTGATGCTGAATGAAAGGAGCAGAACCAGGACAACTTTGTGCACAGCAACAACCACAGTGTATGAGAATTTTTTCTGGTAGCCTTGGAACTTCGTAACAATGCAAGAACTTAAAAGAAAAAAATTCCCAATGATCTTCTAAGGCAAAATGCCTTCCATAATCAGAGAAAGAACTATAGAATTTATTCACAGAATGTGGCAGATCATTTTTGTGTGTGTGTGTGTGTGTATTATATTTTGATTTGTTATATGATTTCTTCCATTTATTTTAGTTTGTCTACACAGCATGACTATAGTGAAAAAATATTCAATAGGAAAGTATGTGTAGATCCTATATAGAATTGTATGCCATCTTGGGGAGGGAGGGGGGTGGTGGGGAGTAGGTAGGTGGGAAAAAATCTAAGTTTTATGGTAGTGATTATAGAACATTAAAAATTTAAAAAAACCTTATATGTTCATATTTCTTAATACTTAAAAAAGCCTTCTCTAAGTTATCCTTTCTAGGTCGTCTGACTACTGATCCATCTTTCCCTTTCCTACTAAATTTCTTTTTCAAAGTTCCCTATGCCTAATACTTCCATTTGCTCATTGACCACTATCCACAATTTCTTGTTAACTGATTTTTATTCCTACCAGAGGCACCTGGCGGCACAGTGGATAGAGTATTGGACCTGCAGTCAGGAAGACCTATGTTCAAATCCAGCCTCACTTGCTAGCTATGTAACCATAGGCAAATCACTTAATCTATGCTTGCCTTTGTTTCCTCGTCTGTGAATAGCGTTGATGAGGGCACCTCCCACCTATACATAAAAACAGATCATATTTGTAAATCCCTTTACAAACCTACATACATGCAAGTTGCAGGTGTTCCTGTGTTGTTCTTATAGTTATTTACTTCCCTTGGTTTCAGAGACACCATCTTCTTCCAGAATGTTATCTTCTTCTCAAGCCCTTAGGATAGGGCAGGAATTCTCAAAGTGTGGTCCAGATCCCAGTAATCTTTGAGATTTCAGGGGAGACACAAGGTCAAAATAATTTTATAATAGCACCAAGATGTTTTAATATATAATGTTATAACTATATAATAACATAATGACATGTTTAATATCTAATATTATATATTATATAGATAGAACTCACATGAACAAAAGCTTTTTGAACATTTTATTTGAGCTCAGTAATGTTTAGAAGTGTGAAGTGGTCCAGAGAACAAACCATTTGAGAATTGCTCATAGATGGCATTCCCTAAAGATATCTCCTTGGCTTCTTTTGATTTTCCCTCTACATTTCTCCCATGTGGATGTAATCTTCATGTAGTCAGAGATTGCTCCATTTCTATCTCTACACACTGACATGCTCTGAAATGAGAAGCAGGAAAAACCGGGACTGTGAATAATGCTTTAAAAAGTCAACTAGAAGTTGTCATCTTTAGGCATAGATATGGGTCTAGAACTCAGAAGAAAAAAAAAAGGTAAGGGCCAGGAGACATCTGCATTAAAGCAGTCGTGTCAGTGTTTGTAAGGCACAATATTAGTGTTTTAAAAAGGCAAAGTATTTGCCACAAAAACCTAGAGACCAGGGGTTTCTTCATCAGTTTTGGTATAATGGACCCTTTCCTCAGACTGATGTAGCCTATTATCTTCTTCTCATGCATAAAATGCATAAAATAAAATTTTATTTTGCATAAAATAGATGCATAGAATTTATTTACAATGCATAAAATAAAATACATAGGATTACAAATGATGCCAATTATATTAAAATGTAGTTTTAGGGGAAAAAAAAGAAGCTCAAAGACCCCAGGTTAACCCCCACCCCATCAACCCATCAACAGACAAAATGAGATTATAGGAAGCAACCCTTACCTTGGCAGTAAGAAGCATCCCCAAATCTCAGCTATTCTAAGGTACAGTAAATATTTAATATTTAAATAATCTTTTATTCAGTTTTTAGTTTTCATAGTTAAATCTTGATTTATGAAAATGAAGTACACTATTATACGCTGGAATAAAAAGAAAAGGGAGTTGTCTAAGAGAGATGCAAGGTCTGGAATCTCTAATGTTTCATGAAAAGAAGCCAATGGCTTATGAATTCAAATTACTAACATTTGTACACACAAACTTTACTCTGAATAGGCCACTACCTTCTTGGATCTGCTTTCACTGGAAGAAATAATGTCATTGTACTGCAGAGAAGATGACCCAAGAGGTCAGCTAGTCCAAGCCATTGCCCTTTTGATCACAATGGATTCAGACCATGAAGTAGTGAAAGTCAAGTTGGAGATATATATGAAAAATCCCCTTGTGACTGAAATACTAGCTACTACAACAAAACTTGTTAAATCCATAAATCTGACCCAGAAATGATGTCTCAAGCAATAGATGCTCAAGAAAAAATTTAACAGTCAGTGGAGAGTCATTTATTGGTAAATTAAATTCATTTGCCTTAGTTGTCAAATAAAACGTTAGAAGGAGAAAAGGGAACAAACATTTATTAAGTACACTTAGTGTGTGCCAGGCACTCTGTTATATACTTTGGAATATATTTTCTCATTTGATAATAAAACAGTAGTCTACTATTGAATGAATAGCTAATGTTAATGATGTTAAATGTCTCAGATTTTCCATGTGGCTTGTAGTTCACTATTGTATTTTTAAATGTTAATTCCAGTAGTAAAGACAACTATACAATTCATAGAAACAGAGAATTGATGTTAAGAGGAACGTCTGATAAAGATATTATTAGACTCCATAAATTAGTGGTGAATTGGTAGTGAATGAATTTGCCTAAGTACTAAATTAATATCTATAGAAAAAAAGTTTTTTATTATAAATAATTTAAAAATTTATTATGTTATACAGCTGTTCCTCCAACTCTTTAAGAGCATTTTAAAAAATTGATCTTTATTCTGACAATTCTGATTTTTTCTGAATCTAGATGCTCTCAAATGAAAGTGCTGTTCCTACTGTGTCTCATGAGACAGCATCTCTGTTGAGAAATCTCATCAAAATGATAGCCCCATGAAAGAGACACTAGTCCAGTTTGTTGAACAAAGACACTAATGTTGAACAAATTATTTCTAAAGCCTTATTTGAATTTTAAAGATATATTGCTACATAGTGGATTCATATACTTTGACACTTTGAGAGGTGGTTGTAATACTTAAATACTTATCATGTTAATGGCTGAACTTTTATGTAATGCTACTGAAGTAAATTATTAAATTATAATGTATTTTCTGCATTCCATTGGCCATCTAAGACATTTCAACAAACTTAATATTATCCTTAAATTCAGCTCAATGATTTTTCCATAAAAAAGTATTGAGGGTAGGAAGATGTAATATTGTAAGGGAGCCAGCAGATGGCATTAAAAAGCCCATTTTACCATAACACTATCACATTGTGCTCTTGGGTCATAGACAAATGACATGTCTAACCCAAGGAAGGGTCCTTAAACGAGATTTTAAATATGCCCCATGCCAGAAGTGGGTTCCCACCTTAAGAATGACAGTGAGCATTGTGAGCCTCAAAATGTATTATTTGCATGTTTAATTGACTGGGCAACAAGATGAAAACATATACCTTCAAGGCCAGATCCCATTAGATGTTGGACTTTTGCAAAGGTCAGGTCTAGAGAGTTAATCAAATGCCAAGATTTAGGTATTCCAAAAAATACAGATGGAATAACTATTGCTTCAGCAAATGGCTTCCATTTATCTTTTAACATTACTTTCAAATTGAGTAACAGAAGATCTGAGTTTAAAATGAGTAAAATGTATTTTGAAAATGAACACATGCATTTCAAAAAAAATTAGGTTATTTTTAACAGTAAATTATTCTTTGCTATCTCTCTGAACAGAGCATGAGCCATTTTTCTTTTTTGCATACTAGGATTTAAAATAGAGTACCTAGAGAATTGTGCAGCAAAGGAAGGAAATTTTTGCCACTTTTGCAAGAGTTTTTCATCTACAGACCCTGTGAAGATCAAAGCTTTCATTTTGGGGGAATCAAGATTTCCTTAGAGGTAGAAATATAAATGCTAGGGAATTTATGGGGGTGAAGGAAGGATCCAATATTCTAAAAATAAAGTTGTAATTTCAATTTTAATTATAATTGTAAACATCTTTGGTAAACATTACTTTAATCCCAGCCTATTCTGATTGGGGAGGAGAACAACTATATATATTTTTTTTTGGTTCAGGACTGGTGAGTGATGATGTTGTAATAATTATATGAAAATAGTTATATATAGTAGTTATATAAAAGATGTAATAGCTTATATACAAAATGCTGAAAGTCACGCAATTAAATATTCTATGAACTCCAAATTTATTTAATCAGAGACATTTTCTTAAAAGTAATCACCTCCTCACTGCCTGATTTAATTTTCCTCATTTTGACTTTCTACTTGCTGTCCCTTCCCCTTATACTTAAAAGAAAAGCCATTCTGTGATTGAATGTTAAGCTGAAGCAATAATAATTTTTTTCCATTTCTGATAAGGTTGCTGGACGGTTTAAGCCTTAGTCCAAATTCTGCCATTATATAGATCTTTGACCTCAGTCAAACCCTATTAATGTCTAAGGGCCTCAGGGTTATCATCAACATAATGAGGAGGTTATACTACATGACCTCAACAATCCATTCCACTCCAAATTCTATGAATAATCACCAATTCAATTCAACAAGCATTTGTGTAGAGCCTATGCTATATATGTATTATGATATGTATATATGTACATATATGTATACACACATAGGTATATGCATGTATTGTGTGTCTCTATATACTGAACGTGTGTGTATACTGAGAGTGTGTATATAGTGTGTGTGTATGTGTGTGTGTGTACTGAAGACAAAAATGAGGGGTGGTTTACAAGTAGTATTGAGGATAATTAACCATCATTTATTAAGTACTTGTTATGAACTGAGAGGCATCATGGAGGCATGGATAGAGAGCTCAGGATAAACCAGGAAGCCCTGAATTCAAGTCTTCTCTCTGACACATAGTGGTGTTGTGACACTGAGCAAGTCATTTAACCTCTTGAGGTTTTACTCAACTCTAAGACTATAAAATACAAAGAAGATGCCAACCTGTATTAGTAGAGGGAATTTCTTCACCCCACAGAGGTCTCTATACATTTTTTGAGAGGCAGTCACAGTTAAATGACTTGCCCAGGGTCACACAGCTAATAAATGTCTGAGGTCCAATTTGAGCTCAAGTCCTCCTGACTCCATGGCTGGTGCTCCATCCATATGCCACTTTGCTATCTCCCTCTATACCAATTATATTAGAAGTCTAATTACTATTCTTTTCTGTGTTCCACGCACCAGTGCTAAGCAGTGGGGATACAAAGCAAAAGGGAAAATTGTCCCTGTTCCCAGGGAGCTTACTTTCTAATGGGGGAGACAACACATAAATGGATATATGCAAGATACATATGGCGTAGATAAGAAATAATTTTAGAGGGAAAGAAATCAGGCACTCTGAGGAGCTAATGACGCATCCTGAATTAGGTGGTATTAGAGAAGAATCTTGAAAGGAGCCAAGGACTCTAAAAGGTAGAGGTGAGGAAGGGGAACATTCTAGTGCAAAGGGGCACTATGATGGGAGTTGCAAGGTTGTGTGTGAGAAGCAGCAAGCAAGTCACTATTTCTGGACTACAGCGAGCTTGGAAAGCCGTAAAAAGAATAGATTAGAGTAGGAGAGTCTTGGAAGGTTGGTACCAATTAGGAGGCTATTTCCAGTAGTCCCTACAGGTGATGAGGACCTGAACTAAGGTTGGGGGGGGGGGGGAGGTCGTCATGCCCAACAAGATAAGATGTGTTCATTGAAAAATACCCAAATATTTTAAGTGCTTAAAAGATGGATAAATGATGAGAATTCAAAAGAAGTAGTGATTTCTGAGGTGAGATGAGTTAGAGAGAGAGGTTATCAAGGAAGGCTTCTTGGAAGTGGGGTGTTTTTTAAGCCAGACTTTGGAGATTGGTTAGATTTCAAAAGATTTTGATTAGTGATGTTTGGGGTGGAAGAAAGCGCAATTTTAAGTTTAGATAATGAGATGACAAAAGAAAGGAATATTCCAGAGAGAGAAAAAGTAGTATGGGCTGGAGAAAGTCTCTCTGTGGTAAAATTCCATTTGTTATGCATATGCATATGACCAAAATATCCTTCCATAAATTATTATAGATTATAACTTTAAAATGAATTTTGAAAGGTTAGAGGATCAAAGTGATATATTTAGAAATTACTGTTAGAATTGATGAATAATAAGGACATTTGTGGAGAGGCATGGACTAGTGATGTCCTTGCTGCAGACAAACTAGGATGTGATGAAAGGAAAAAAAAAACTTTTAGAGAAATTTTTAAAAATCATAAAACCAGAAATTTGACTAAATTGATATTCTTAAAGCACAGGTTTGATCCTATCATTCCCTTGATCAAAAATTATTTCTAGCTCTTTATTGCCTCCAGAATAAAATGAAGAGTTTATCCTGGTATTTGTCTCTTCAGATATGACTTCACATAACTTAATAACCTAATTTCATATTACTTATTTTCAGTCTGGACCACAAACTGAAGTGACAGATGACAGTGAGCGGAGAGGGAGAAGAATCGTTATCTAGAAAAGTATGGCAGTCTGGGGGTAGTTAGTTAATGAAGGAGCAAATAACCTTCTACACATCTGTAGCCCCTGCAGGCATCTCTGCTTTCTAACTCAGTACAATAAATGATGATATTACAGTATGTAATATTAATTAGGTTTTCAAAGAAATGTTAAATTACTTTCAATACAATATGCTTAATATGGTCTAAGGAAGTGAAATGTATTATCTGTTTTGGAAAGATTTCCATTGATAGTAGTTAAAATGAATGTTGGTATTAAGGGGATAAGTTTTTTACCTGAAAAATGTGCTCATCCAGAACATCTAAATCTCCAATGATTCTGGATAAATGAGATGTTATTTAATATGTATGCATTTCCATATTATGCTGACTTTAGGCACTCCTAAATTCATTTGCTGATGTTTCATATAAACTATTCTTTCTGTAGACAGTGCTGGCTTAGAGAGACAACTTATTATTTTAAAAAATGTCTGTAGATATTTTTTCCATATATCATTTAAATTCATATAGCTTATTCTCCACTTAGTGATTTTTACCAATAATTTTTACTTTCACTTTCTAGCAGTGCTGCTAATAACAGTTCATAAAGTAGAAATAATGTTGCTATCAATTCTTACCTCCCAGTGCCTAATTCAAAATAGAGCAACAAGAAACATTTTTTTACTGTAAGAGTAGTTTTAAATTTATTTTTTATTTTTGTTTTCAGTTTCGGATTTTCTCCTCCCTCAGTCCCTCTCCCCATCCATTGAGAAAGCAAACAATATGACATGTTATACATGGAAGTCATGTAAAACAAAATTCCATGTTAGCCATGATGAAAAAAAAAGCCAGAAAAATAAAGAAGATAAAAAAATATTATTCAATTTACAGTCAGTTCATCAGTTCTGTCTCTCAATGTGGATTGCATTTTTCATCATGAGTCTTTTGGAATTGTCATGGATCATTGCATTGATCAGAGTTGCTAAGTCTTTCACAGTGGATTATCATAACAATATTGCTGTTACTGTGTACAGTGTTCTCCTGGTTCTGTTCACTTCACTTTGTTTCAGTTCACATAAATTTTCCCAGACTTTTCTGAAACCATTTTGTTTCAGTTCACATAAATTTTCCCAGACTTTTCTGAAACCATCCCTTTTGTCATTCAAGAAGCATTTATTGAGCCCCTTCTATGTGTGTAGTCACTGTGCTAGACATATCAAATACGACAGCAAAAGTAAAATGGTTCCCACCCTGAAGGAGTTTAATGTTTACTGGGGGATTAGAGCATGTGCTCAAGTAAGTAAATCCAAAGTAATTGGGGGTGGCAGAGGAGAGAGCAGACAGAGAACTAATAATTGAGGGAATCAAGAAAAATCTCCTGTAGGAAATAGCATCAGAGTTAAGCCTTGAAGGAAGCAAGTAATTCCTAAAGGTGGAAATAAAGAGAAAGAACATCCTAGGCATGAGGACCAGCTCATGCAAAGGCGAGAAATACAATATACAGTGAATAAACCAGTGTGGGTATTTTTATGTACTCTGTATAGTAGCCACACTGATTTCAAGATGCCTTTAAATATTTTAATTTCAATTTAAAGGCATCTTTGTGACTGACAAGGCAGTGCTCTAGAGATGTAATGTTAAAAAAAAAACAACAAACTTTCAGGAATGCAAATGATTTTCAGATACATATATTACTTCATGAGTAAATTTAGAGATATAAAATATTCTGGAAGGACCAGAGTGGAAGAAGGAAGGAAGGACCTTCAGACCCTGTAGTTTTATTTACACAGTCATAAAATTTTCTGAATAGTTTGAAGCTTTTCTTTCCCTCCTTTTACCTTTTGTAACTACTCAGATAATGTTTCAATGTGAGACCCTTATACCAATTCGAACTTGACTATCACCGAAAATTGTTTTATAATTTTTACAAAGGAAGAGTAGAAGAGCAGGGCTGCAGCCTGAAATTAAATGCTAGATTTTAAATTTTGATTTGCAGGACTATTTACACAGATACATGTCTTGTCTGACAGAGTCCTTTTGAGTAAATATGTAATTTGTCATTAGTTATTCATTCATGTCTTGTGAGGGTTTAAACTTGATAAACTCACAGGGTTTATCAAGTCATTATTAAGGAATACGTGGAGTAGATATACGGAGGATCATAACAAAGTTAAGATTTCAAAAAAATTCTGTTTATCCAAAAATTTGACACCCTTCTAGTCAGGTAGCATTTATTCCACACCTACTATGTGCCAGGCACATGTAAAAAAGGCAAAAATAGTCCCTGCTCTCAAGAAACTAACAGTCTGATGGGGGAGACAATATGCAAACAATTACATACTAACAAGTTATATATAAGAGAAATAGGAAATAAGGAACAAAAAGAAGGCATTAGAATTAAGAGGATTAGGGAAGGCTTCCTGGAGAAGATGGGATTTTAGTTAGGATTTAAAGGGAGCCAGGGAAGCCAGTAGGTTGAGATGAAGAGGAAGAACATTCCAGGCATGGAAAGAAAATGGCCAGAACCAAGAGATGTAGTGTCTTATTTATGGAATAGTCAAGAGACCAGTGTCACTGAATCAAAAAGTACATGGCAGGGAGAAAGGTACCAGGATCCTGGAAAGGAAAGATGCTGCTAAATTATGAAGGGCTTTGAATGCCAATTGGAGGATTTTGTCATTTGATCCTGTAGGTGATAGGGAACCACTGTAGTTTATTAAGTGTGAGAGGTAATATGGTCAGACCTGCCCTTTAGGAAAATCACTAAAGTAATTGAATGGAGGATGGTTTAGAGTGGAAAGAGACTTGAAGTAAGAAAACCCACCAGTAGGCTATTGCAATAATCCAGGCATAATGTGACTAGGGCCTGCACCAGGGTGGTGGGAGAGAAGAGTGTCTTGTAAATACCTCAGAATCCTTTCAGACTTTAGCTAAAAGATATATGCTGAGCCAGGCCTTAGGGTAAATGCCTATAATCCCTGTAATTAGAGGAGACCAAGGTTGATTGATCTTTTGAGCCTGGAAATTCTGAGCTGCTATGGAATTAAAGGTGAGCTAGATTCGACATCAGTATCATGAGCGCCCAAGAGCAGAGGTCTGTCAGGCTGTCTAAGGACAGCTGAATTAGCCCACATCATAAACAAAGCAGGTCAGAGTTTCCATGCTAATAAATAATGGAATTAGCAGTAGAATCAGGTCTATACCTGCATGTTTGGCTTAGACAAGATAGAGACAAGTAGCTTTGAAAAAAATAATTAAATTAAAATGCATTCTGACAAAGCTACAATGGTGCTCAGAAATGAAGAGTGCGACATTTTTCATCGTCTGTAATCTATACCTGGCAATCAGCTGCAGACTGAAAGGAAATTAATAAGAAAGATAAATTCCCCACAGAGGAAGAAACTATGCACAGAATGATACAAATTTTAAATAACTTATACATTCTCAGGGCATCTGTTCAGGTTGAGTGCTGCTGTTGTAAGGAAAAGATAATGAATAGAGTTAAGACACTGGGAAAGAAAAGCAGGGGAATATTTTAAGAATGTGATCAAGGATCTAAGAGGGTAGACCCTGAGTTTTCCCTCACCTCTAACAGGTGCAAACAGAAATGCCAGCAACTCTGCAAGTTTCAGTCAGTCAGAAGAGTTGTTGAACCTTCTTATAATAAGATCCAATCAGTTCATCTGCGGAACCATCTCACCATTCCCTATAGGGATTCCTAATGAGAAATAGAATGTGGGATATATAAAAAATTAGATAATTTGTGGAGATGATTTCTCAAAACCCTGGCAGAACCCATTTGTTCACCTTCTTCATCATTCACCATGGTGTATTTCTGAAAATTCTTTTCTGAGGATATAATACATCCTAAAGGGATGTAGGTATCAGTTTAGCAAGGAGGAGAGGGCAAGCATCTCACTACCAAGAGATTAATGACAGATCTCTGATATGAACATGTGAGGGAAGATTCCTAATGTGTTAAAACTGTATCTTGTTCCACCTCCTACCCTTCTAGTCAGTATAGTTAGTAAGTTTTAGGAGGAAATAACTTGCAAAGGGGAACCTGGAAGTCATGCACAAACCATCCCAAAGATCAAAGGAGCATAATTTACAAATTATATTACTTATTAACTAAAATTCACATTCTGGTAATATGTGCTGAGTCAGGAGAGAGCATATCAAGGCTTCTGACCCTATGATATGTAAATTTCAAATAAAATCCACACCTCCACGGCTCCAGATCAGTAGAATATCAGAAAGGTGTTGATAGCTTTGAGATAATGACTTTGAAATTTTACCCCTAACTTTGAGAAGATTTGGATATGTTAATAAATTAACCCCAAGGTGACGCAAATAGGAGCTAGTCTTTTCCATCCCCCAAAAAATAAAACACAATTAAAATGAGACCTCAAATTCCTAGTCTCTCAGCATTCTTCCATCGTGTCCTTGATGCCCAGTGCTTCCAACTCCAGTACTTTGTTATATGAGTAATGTTCTCTGCCCCTCCTCCTGCCTATGGTTTTCCCCATGCTGCCTTCCTTCACCACTTCATTCCTTGTTCCATGGCACCTTCTGCTTTTGTGTCACTTTTGCCATTTGTCTCTGTTTTCCACTGCCAATTGTGGTCTTTTCCAATGAGTACCCAAAGAATTGTGTGCAGGGTATGCCTGCAACAATTTCATAAACTAATTCTAAATTGCTTACTAAAGTCATTACTTGAAACCTCATTGAGACACAGAACTTATGAGGTTTAGCAGTCTGTGTAAATAAAGATGGTTTATTTAAAGAAAGTTTCAAGGTGTATTCATGAGAAGCCATTGATTTTTCTTTCCTTCTTCTACATGGATAGAAATTTCCAAACTCCAACCCTGATAATCTCAAAGAAATATTCTGGGAAGCTCATTTCATTCCATCCATCCATTTATTTATACATCCATTCGCCAACAAAATGTAGAATAGTAATGGTCCCATCTTTAAGGAGATTATAATCTAGTTGAACTGATATAGCAACTCTTAGATGAAATATTTTATTTGCAGAAATAGTACCCTAGCCATGAATTAGAAGCAACTTACTCTTTTCCCTGAAGGGTTATTTTATCTTACTATAAAGAGCTGCCATAGTCAGGCCTTTGGATGAAAAATAGGCTGATTTGTTTTTCCTCCTCTCTTCTCCAATTTTCCGTATGTAGGACATTGGCCATACTGACAAATCTTCAAAAGAGATAAAGGTGGGGAGGAAAAAGCAGAGAGAAGAGTTTCAAATGAAAAAACATTTATTATGCCCTTAATATACAAAGACATTGATAGAGTCACAAAAAATAAATAAGAAGCTCAAGCTAACACAAAGATTTTGAGATGCAGATGAATTTATTTTCACATGGATTCCTGCTGATGTGAAATCTGGGACAAATTTAACAGTATTGTAATTAATAATTTTGAACACTTTCCCCACCAAAATCTTTTAGAATGTGTATAGTAAGTAGCACAGTTTATTGTCTTACTCAGTTCCTTTTACCTCGACTGCCAACCCTCTGACAGCATTTTTCATAAGTGAAGTGGACCAGGAAAGATAGAAGATAGAAAAAGACGGTAAGGATGAGTTAAAAACCTATGTCAATTGAGTTTATTTTACAAAGTAACATTAAAATCAACATGCTTACCTGCTAGGTAACATATATTCTGTTCTGGTGAGATTGATATTGGAAGAATGAGAGAAAACAAGAAAATGAAACTAAAGGAAGAAAGAGCTCATAAAAGTATGAACTAACATAAGCCAAGTCCTATAATTGGAAGGTAATGTTAGTTGTTTAAAAATTGTCTTGGTGTACTAGTTACTCCCTCATTGGCAATAGGCACTGACAGTACAATCAAAAACAAGAAAAGAGCTGTCTGTTAAAAAGATTTTTCAGTCATGTAGCCAATAAGTCTTCATTGAATAAATACTCACTATGTGCTGGACACTCTACTTAGCACTGGATGAGGATGGAAAAAAAATATCAAAAAGTAGTACCTGCCCTCCAGACATGTACATTCTAAAGGAGGAGAAAATTTGTGAATTATTGGTACATGCACAAGATATATCCAGAGTAGATAGATGGTAAATCTAAAAGGGGAGGTATTAGCAGCTAGGAGGACTAGACAGGGCTTCTGCAGAATGGAGCTTTGAGCTAAGTCTCAAAGGAATCCAGAGAAACTAAGATGTGGAGGTAAGGAAGCAGAGCGTTCCAGGCATAGAGCAGCAAATGCCAAGACAAAGAGTCCCATGCCATTGGATTGTAGGGTGCATGGAAGGTATTAAACTGTAAAAAAAAAAAAAAAAAAAAAAAAAAAAACACAACAAAACCAGAAACAAACTAGAAAGGTAGGAAAAGGATAGGTTATGAAGAGCTGTCGATGCCAAATAGGAATATATATTTGGTCCTGCAGGTAAAAACTGGAATTCACGGAGCCAGGGGATGCCATGATAAGACCTACTCTTTAGAAAAATCTCCTTGACAGCTGAATGGAGCATGGATTTAAGTGGGGACAGATGTGCCACCATGTTAAAAGATTTTCATCATAGCATCATGTAAATTGCAACAACTTGGAATCAAAGTGAATGTCCCATAGTAGAGAAATGGTTTAAAAATGTGGTACATTAGTGAATTACAACAGTGTCGGAAATATGAGTAATATAAAGAAATCTAGAAAACTCTTCATGAAAAATACAGAGTAGAAAAAAAAAAGCAGGATTTTATGAAGCAAAATGAATGAGAATGAATGGACAAAGAATCCTAATAGGTATTTGGCATAACGGGGGAAATGTTCTATTATGTTGTATGTTAAAGTAAGTAATTAAAATTTATAATTACTAAATTACTTTGTTGTCTTAAGTTGTTAGTATGGATGTTCACTGTTAAATTTTTGCATAAATTATTTAAAGAAACAATAAAACTTTTAAGTTGTTTTAGTAGAAAGTTCCATCTTCAAAGAAAGCTGAGCTTATAGACCAAATCCAATAAGAGCTTTAGCTGAATTTTTATTTTTCAGTCTAGTAAAACTAAAATTTAAATTAGATGCAAATAATATATTTAAAATGTATACCATTTATAATTAAACAAGCCTTTTTAGCTTTTTCCTTTTTCCCTCTGGTTATGTCCTTTCATTCCAACCAATATGTTTGACAGAAAGCCCCCTAATACCTTTGTAACCTTTACTTAGCCTGCAGTTTGAAATTGCAGTAGGTTACTAAGACATGCCTTGTACTGGACAGAAAGAAAGCATTCCAACACTAACATACACCTACTACTTGATAATATTAGCAAAACACTTAACCTTCTTTGAGTCTCATCTCCCCACCTGGAAAATGGGGGAAAATAGTATTTTTTCTTTTAAGGATCAATGAGATTATATCTGTGAAGCACTTTGACAGATACATGGATCTTTAGAAATGCAAAGAATTTTTTTATTCCTTTTCTATAAATTTTATCCAGTTCAGCCATTCTAAATGAATCAACTTCTTGCCTTCTTGAAATCACACCCCAGTGTAAGATCTTGCATGGTAGAGTCAGAAAAGTAATTGAATTGAGTCAGGCAGTCTGCAAAATTCAGAGATTAGCCTGTTTGTACTCCTAGGTACCTTCTTACTCTGTGTCTTTGATCTTAGAATCCAATGACCTAGGTTCCTAGTAATTTTTACTAACTTTGTGACCCTGGATAAGTTATTGCCTCATCATCTGTAAAATGGAAATGATAATACATACCCTATATATTTGCAGGGTTTTTGTGAGGACAGCAACCTTTAAATTATATACATTATTTCAATTTGAGTTATTGATTTTGGCATTTCTGTGTTTGTTTTGTCTTTTTTTAGTCATATCCAACTTGTAGTGACTCCTTTTGGGGTTTTCTTGGCAAAGATACTGGAGTGGTTTGCCATTTCCTTCTCCAGCTCATTTCACAGATGAGAAAACTTAGTCAAGTGACTTCTCCGGGGTCATACAGCTAGTATCTGAGGCAGGATTTGAACCTGGAACGAGGAGTCTTCCTGATTCCAAGCCCAGCATTCTATCCACTGCACCACCTAGCTCTGGTATTTTATAAGAAAGGAAATAAATGTATGTCATCAGTCTAAGGTGACTAGAGCAACTAGAAACTCTACGGTAGTGGCATCAACCTCAGTTGGAAATAGGAGCCACTAAACCATACGTAAAGATCTCTGTAACATATTAGCATTCTATTGTATTTTTATTTATTTTATTAAGTGCTTTCATTCAGATTTTAACCTTGGTTTGAGAGTGTTAGGGTCCAGTCTGTGGCAATTTGTTTGACACTTTTGCTGTAGAATGCAATAAAAGCCTCTTTAATTATGAAGCCTTTTCAGATGTGCTCAGTGCTAAGTTATTGCTGGACTTCTTCAGAGACTTGTTTAATGTGGAAGATGTGAAAGGAATAAATATGGAAAACTGTCAGACCCCTCTTGAAAAAGATATGTTCAATTCTGATATAGCAACAATACATTTTCTTTAACCTTATAAGGCATACACCTATTTATCCTGTCTCTTATTCTCCCTCTTCCCAGATGCCTCTCTTGTCCTCAGTCCTCTAATCCCTTCTTTTCTCTTTCTTTCAATAGCTTCCTTAACTCCCCTTTCCACTTATTCAGTCTGAGGAAAATCCTATTGCCTGGCAGCTTTGCATAATACAAAACTACTGTCAGCCAAAGTAACACTAGGTCCTGTGTGCCTGAAGGATAACTGAGATGCTGTACTCAGGACAACTATACCTTCTCTCTGCAACTGAATCCAAGGCTGCATTCCAAATCAAAAGCACTGAAGCCACTGAAAATAAAGTTCTGTGATTTCTCCTGTACTCCTTAGGAGACAGCTTTTTTGAGTTGCTAAGGCCAAAAAATTTCATTACCTGTTGGCCAGCTCTCTAGGCATGAGTTTCTCAACTCAGCTAAATGACAGTCAGGCAGTCTGTAGCTAAGACCATACACAGAAACCTTTGTGGTGTAAAAGAATATGCCAGTTTGAACTCAGGTAGAATTATCTTCTAGAACCCAAGATCACCCAAATGAGCTAATCAAGTATTGGAAAAAGACTTTAGTGGATCTGATCATGTAAATTCAGTGAATAGCCTTATTCCAAGGGCTCCAAATTGTGAGATAGGAGTAGGTAACACATTACCAAGGTGTGTTCATTATAATAGAGCAACTCTCACATTATTGATTTATTTCTATTTAAGATAGACTTAACAACCAGACTGATAGAAAAAACTCAGTTCTGTTCCCAGAATATACTAAACCTTCACTTTTCATTTTCATATGTATGAAGGGAAGAAGGAAGTTGGAAGAAAGAGGTAGAAAAGTGAATGGGGAAAGCAATTTAATACAAAATGTAGTGGATTTGTCTGCAATCATTCAGAGAAAGATGCAAATTCTGTTTCTCTGCCATGACCTTCATTCTCCTTTCACCTCAGCATCCCAGTCCCCTCAGGCCTAACCTGGACATGTGCCCTCTCACTTCCCATGTTCAACTTCCACTAAGATAGCAACACTTTCCTCAAAGGGCAGCACTTTTGATATGCATTGGTGTTAAATACCTTAACAGGGCAAAGAGAGCTAGGTAGAAAGAGTGATCTTTGGATAAAACTGTAAGGGAAAGATTCTAAAAATTAATTACTATTAATAGAAAAGGTCTGTGATAGGGCCAATTACTTATTGACCTTGGTACAGTGAGAAATTCAAGTTGAGAAGTCAAAATATTTTTACAGGATATGTAGGTAATATATAAAGAAGGGACCAAAGAATAAGATTGAAAATGAACTCTCTAACGTTGGAGAAAAGAATTAAATAGATTTTATTTCTCTCTTCCTTCAAACTAATACCTTTTCTAACTATTCCAAGTAGCTAAAACTTTCTCCTGCTGTATTTTTAAAGACCAGGCTGATGAAGAAAATAAAGTTATATAGTATTTTTAATGGAAAAGTATTCTTCTAAAATATTCTTCCCCCTTAAATCTAGAAAAGCTCTAAGTAGAGGAAATTCCCCTTAACGCATTTTTTTCTTGACAATAATGAATCATTCTTGAAAGGAAAGAAGAATTTTAGAAAAGGTCATAGAATATATTGGAGAATAGAACTTATTTCTCTCCAGGTACTAGAAAACAGGAACAATTTTCTGACGCACAAGTCAGAAGGGAAAGTAACTTGGAAGTCTTTACTCTACTACATTTGAAACTGTATGTAATTCAAAATCTACCACCAATGAATTTTACAGGAAGGTGAGATAGAATAATGCTTACATGCTTTCCAGGGGAAGTCCTTTTACTGCACATTTGTCCCTGGCATGGTGTGCCACAGTTCTTTAGAGGAAATAGAAGCAGGCATTCATAAACTAAGCTGACACCCCCTTATGCTGCTGCCTGCTTTGGAGATGGAATCTAATCAACAGGCAGCCCTAGCTGCCCTGCGAGTTCTCCATGATGACTTCTGGATTCTGGCACAGCAATCTTTGGAGGAAATTTGCATCTTTGAACTTGATAAAGGGAGAGGGTGTGGTGTTATTACTTTTCTTTTTTAATGTTTCACAGATAACCATATTACTTTCTCGAAAATTGATGGCTTTATTCTCTTCTAGCACTCATCAATCCAGAGATGATGCTTTGAAGTAAGATTCTATCTAGAGTAGTCATTGCAACTGATTGCCCTGGGCATGTAGGTCAGGGTCCATCAGGACACTATAAAAATGCTGCTTGGATAATTTGTGTATATCCATTTTCTTCGCAAGCTGTACCCAACAGAGTTCCTTTTTTTCACAGTAACTGTTCAGAATATCATTGCTGTGCCCTGACCTGCCAAACAAGCTGAAATTTGAAGCACTGATGGAGTAGGGAATTCTTCCAGAAATTAAATGTGAGAACATTAGGGAGTCCTGATCTCAAGACCAAAAGGAAGATTGGATTGCAATTTAATTTGTCTTAAACTTGATACCTCATTACTGCCATATTCTGCTTGTCAGCCTGCCAAATTTGGTTTCTTATCTGTTTGTTTATTAGCACAGTACATCATTACCTATCTTGCTGCTAACAGAAAAGAATTAAATTCTAGCTATTAGCTTCATGGCATCAATGAAGATTCAAAAGAAGCTTCCCAAAGTTATCATCCATATATCAGTGCTTTGTCCCTGGAGGACAAATGTGCCATTGATGCATTACTGAAGGCTGATGGGAAATGGGAAAAAGCACTCTGTGTGATTAAATTCACATATATGTAAATGTGTAAAATGAAAAGACAAAAAAATTACTCAGCTTGATACTTTTAAAATTCCCAGTCCCCTTGGTTTTTGTCCTTTGGTTTGTTTTTTTTTTTTTCCCTCAGTTTGGCTTAGTTTTGTCCCAGAATAAATGCCATGTTTTCTCTTGCATGTGATAGGAACACTAAACTCTTTCAGGCAGCTGGTAGCACGGTCAACAGCATGTCAATCCTAGAGTCAGGAAGACCTGAGTTCAAATCTGGCCATGGTCCTTAGCTGTGAGATCTGAGCAAGTCACTTAATGTTTGCCTCAGATTTCAGAGTTGTAAAATGATGATAATAATAGCACTTACATCACAGGGTTGTTGTGAGGATCAAATGAGATATTTGTACAAATAAATAAACAAATGCTTATCACAGTTCCTGGCACATAGTAGGTGCTATATAAATTCATATTCACTATCCCTTCCCTCCACTTCCCTTTCAGATTTATATTAGATGTTGATGTTAGGCTCTGGATCATGTTGAATACCAATAGCAGTAAGAACAAAAATCTTAATGTAATTACTGAAAACAATCACTTGTCTTGGTGAGTTTATAGGGAAAAGATATTTGATAAAATGAGATAGTAATGATATTGCTTCTAAGGTGACCAAAGGGCTCAAAATGTCAGAAGGCAAAATGTTAACTCACTTTTTATGGATAAAAATAGATATTAAATAATGACTTCTCCAAAATCATGTGGAAAATCAAAAGTAGATCTATCACCATCTCTAAATTTAGTTATGTCATTAGAAAAAGTAAGTTCAATAGAAATGTGCCCTCTAGGAGGCTGTGGTATATGACAAAAGGTGGCTTTCAATAATGCATTTATGAGTGGAATTTGTTGTTCAGTCTTTTCAGTTCCGTTTCACTCTTTGTGATCCCATTTGGGATTTTCTTCAGAAAGATACTGAAAGAAAGGAAATGGTTGCATTTTCTTCTCCAGCTCATTTTACAGATGAGGAAATTGAGGCAAACAGGGTTAAGTGATTTTCCCAGGGTCACACAGGTAATAAGTGTCTGAGGCCAGATTTGAACTCAGGATGTTGTCTTCTTGACTGCAGGCCCCAAACTCTGTCTGCTGCATCACCTACCTGCCCTCTTATTGAAATTAAGGGGGGAAAACCTTAGAATTTTAAATGATAGCAAATACATATACTTTAGTATTTAAATGTTTCCAAGTTCTTGATGTGAACATTTTCTTCAATAGTGCAAATTGCAATCCATGTTTATTTCATCATCCTGTTCAACTATTCTCTTAAACCTCCTTCTTCAAGAATCCATCCAATATCCCATAGGGGTTCATCTAGATCTTTTAACATTTTACAAGAACCATTTAAGCTGTGTGTTATTCATGATTCTGGTTGCATGACCAGCCTGCCTCTTCATATGTTTCCTTACAACCTTTTATACTGCTACTTATACATAGGTCATTGTTGCTAATATCCTGTGACCAAATTAAATCCACTGTATATTTCCTCACCATGTTTTGCATCTCCCCTCCTATTTTGATTCTTTAAAAACCGTGATGATCCATGATGAGAAACCACATAGCATCACCAGAAATCTATCAGGGTTGAAAAGATGATTTTTGTGTGTGTCAAGAAGTTGATAGGGATAAAGTAGCTAGGGATAATTGAAAGCACTGTACAATTTTCCTAAATGCAATCTAGTCCGTTTTCTTCCTGCTATTCAATTGAGTTAAGGTCGTTGTCCATCCATCATTACATATGTAGCATGACATAGGTACTGATGGACTAACTTAATGGGCAGTCCATCAAGCTGAATGCCAAAATTTGGACAGTAGACATTCTTCATTCACTTGCTTTTTCCACTTGTGAATCATGTGGATCTCAGGAAGGAGGCTGTGTAGGATTGTGGGGCTTGTCATTACTGTGTCATCTTGAAAATGGAGTACCTAGAGAACCTCACTATTTATAAGAAATCACTCTTCCATTTGAACTCTGAATAAGATATTTCTCCTATCTCTCCCTTTTTCCTGTTTTCAGAAAGGATATCCTTAAAATGTACATATATCATTTCCATAAAGATTCTCTAGAGATGACAAAGTAGTTATATGGGTTTGTTGCCTTGATCACATTTTTTTTCCAAAATAATACTATCTGTAATTTTTTCCACTCCTAGGGTATCTTCCCCTCTTTCAGATATCTTAAAAACCAGCTTCTCTGTGCTTTCAAAACTATGCCATCTCCAGCACATATTTCTCAATGCATTTGGTTTGTCCCACTGTTTCTGCCTTGTTTAGACCCATTCCTACCTCCTCATATTAGAGATTATAGTTTTAGAATCTGGATGTTATGGTTCCAATGCCATCAATGTGGAAAATAACCTGTTATAGCAAGTTATGGCATACCTGCGCCATATTTGTTTGTCTCTATTGTTCTACTTTGTTTTAATCCACTTTAGTTTTGTCTCACACAAAGCTTTCTGCACATTTGTCCTTTCCTCCTCCTCCTTGCCCCACTCCTTATTTATAAAAATAAGACATCACTACTCACATTATCCCAATATTCTCCTCCATAAGGTTTTCAAATGAGTCTGTATTCTGAACTAGTGTCTCACTGTTTGTCAAGGAGATCAAGGTCAAGTGTTTGGTGACTGAGGTGGTTTCTTGCCTGCTCATTGTGATGATTATTTTATACCTGATAAGCTTCTAAGAAACAGGATAACATACAGGAAGAAAGCCTTAGTCAGAAAGGCCTAGGTTCAAGTGCTGTCTTTGACAGATTCTAACTGTGTGACCTGGATAGCTCACTTAATCTCTCTTCAAATGCGATATTTTGTGGACAGCTCTACTCATTACAGAATGTGCTTGGTGGATCTTCATTAAGTTTTGATATCATTTAATAAAGGATATCAAAAACTCTTCCTATTCCACAGTATTTAGAAAAGTATTTCATACATAAGTTTTTTTCTAGGTATAAATGAATAAGAGCAGTATTGGTAACTATTTAAACAAAGCCCTAAAATTCATAATTTGCCTCCCTAGAACACAAATATCAGCAATCAAATGCTGACCCCAAATTACCAGCACCATCATTTACTCAGCCAACGTTAACAGAACAACTACTTCATTGTGTACTAAGTGATGTGAGGGACAAGAGGCAGTGTGATAGAAGAGCTTTGGATTTGAAGTTACAGAATTTGAGTTCTAATCTTAGATTAAACTCAATTATAAATACATACTATACAAGGAAATATTCTGTAAGTTGTTGTTTGTCATTTCAAGAATGATCTTGGAGAGGACCATGGTATGAGGGGGGTGGTACATACAAGCAAACTGGATTTAAGTGAGGGAGGGCTGTGCTGAGGCACCAGCCTCACTCTCTCCTCTGGAACCACCTGGGTCAAGTGACCAGATATGGATCAGGATGACTAGAAATGGCCCTGGATGCATGGGAGACCTTGGCCTTTTTAAGCTAAGGTCTTTAACAGGACAGGTCTCAGTTTGACTGAGGCAATGCCAATTCAGTGATTAAGGCTAAGTAAGAAATGAGGCAGAGAATGACTTCTTTACCTAGTCAAAAAAATCAATCTAGGAGTGAATCAGTAAGCACCCCAACATACACAGGGGAGCCTGCTATCACAGGTTCTTTGATCTGCTTTCTTCTAAAAGGAAAGGCAACTTTTGAAGGTTTAACAATCTCCTTTAATCAAGCACATATATGATTCACTTACTTCAGGAAATCAACAGACAGCACTTTCAAATGACATAAGTACTAAATATCACAAATTAACAGACAGGTCCAACTGCCTGACCATAGTTGCCAGAGAGGGAAGCACCAACATCTGGGTTTTCAAAGCCAGGGGCCTCTTTAGCTGCTTCCCAGAGTCTTGTCTGACACACAAAGCTTCTTCCAAAAACTTAGCCCCAAAATAAAACCTCACCCTCAGAGTATTTATACACTTTTCAGAGCCAGAGGGCATGACCCTCTGACCTCGTGCCTCAATAGGAAAAACAAAAGGTACTTGGGACCCTCCTACAAAACAGCTCCCCTAATCAAGCTTGCCTCTATGGGGAGGCCCGTCAGTGGGTGGGGAAGATCTTCATTAATCACATTCAAATAAAGGAATTATATTTTTTTATTATACTGAAAAAAACAACAAAAGATCCTATTTTTCTTGGCCTCACAAGGAAGGGAAGACCCTTACAGTTTCTGGTCAAAACAGAAACAATTGCTATTTACATTCACTCTTGAGCCAGTCAGGCCCAAAACAGTGATCAAGGGTTGGCTTGGGACCTATTGTTGGCCAATCAATGAGAACCAGAGTGATGATACATATAGTTAGTGCTATAGGAATTCAAAGGGAGAAATCTTTAAAGTGAGAATAAGTAGGAAATGGATCTTGACCTGGACCTTCAAAGCAGTTGGTAGTATTCTAATAGGTAGAGATGGGTAGAGGAGCAATTCAGGTGCTGCAACTAACAAGCTGTGCAATCTTGGGCAAATTATTTAACTTTAAATGAGGATGTTAAGCTATGTAATCTCTCAAATCTCTTCTAGCTGTAAATATCTATAAATCCAGGTAGGATTTATCAGAATGGAATTGTAGAGGTAGGGAAGTACAAAGTTAACTTTACGGGAGGAACATTAAATAAACCAGTTTGGCTGGATAGGGGAGTTCAGAAAGGAGAAAAGGAGATAAATATGGAAAAATGTGGCAAGATGTTATGAAGGGCTTTCATTGCCAGGCTAAATAGTTGCAACTTTATTTGAGAGTGGGTCACTGAAGGTTTTTTGAGAAAGGGAGGGACATCTTCCTATCTCAAGCAATGATTTAGGGCACAGACTTTCCTGATGTTTTAAATCATTACCAAAAGTTGATTCACATGTTGATTTCAAATATGATTGTTGATAAGAGTATGAGACAAGTTTATAATGAGCAAGTTCTACAGTATCCATTTATCTCTTTGTTGATCAGAGGAAAGGATTTTTCCTGTAACAAATCTTGCAATTCTGGGAAAATTTTGGAGCATTTTGAATCCTGTGTTCAGGGTTACACACAGTTAAGACCTTAAGCCATCAACATGAGCTCCTTTGTTAATTAGCAAGTGCTCTTTTTCTTCTTCCAAATCCTCACTGTACTGATTTGGCTTTCAGTTATAAGCAGATAGATTTAGAGTTCTGCAGAATGGTCTCAGAACTTGATACTAGTTAATTCTGTCTCTTACCTGAGCAAAGTTGAAGACCTGAAAGTACCTTTGCCTTAAATAGACCTATTGTGAGTGCTCAGCCTTCCAATTACGTGAAATTGTACAAAAAGAACCTCATTGGTATTAAATACACTGTTGGATCCTGCATTGTACTAAGCTGTTCATTAGAAGTAATGTCAAGTATAAATGACCTGAACCAGAATTCAAACCAATCACTAAGGATTGAAAAAATAAAAGGGAAGTTTACTAAGCACAAATGTTAACCTTTAGAGAAGGACTTCTTAACCTGAAGTCTATGAACTTGGGTGGGGAAAAATTACAGTTTTATTTTCGGTAACCTCTAACTGATATTGAGCATTTCCTTCCAATATGAATATAGGAAATAGCCCCTCATAGTTATAGCATACCTGTGACTGTCACCAATAAAAATCACATATATTTTCATGTCACGTTACATTATAATCTTGGAATAATATTTATGCTCATCACTACTTGAAAATTATTTAGTCATTAGAACCACTATAAGAGATGTTACTATATCACATTTTTAATATTTGATAACTGCATTCTAAAATAATAACTAGCACTTATATAGAACTTTAAGATATCTAAAACACTCAATAGCTCAACTCATTTGATCCTCACTATAACCCTGAATAATTGATTTCCTGTGTATTTTATTATACTCTTATTTAAACATTATTATTCTTAGAAGGAATCCATTTGCTTTACCAGATTGCCAAAGGGCTCCATGACACAAAACAAGGTTAGGAACTCCTGCTCTAGAAGATGGAGATAATATGCCAAGATGACCCTTTTTCTTCGAACTTTGATTCATTTAAGATATATACCCATAGAAATAGAGAAAAGTATCAAGAGAAATAGAGCTGTGTTGTTCTTAGGGCTGTAATAAAAAAAAGAAATGATGAATTTACCTTATATTAATGCATTTGCCTCTTTTTATATCTTTTATTCATGTAAACATATGCATCTTTGTACATCTTAATGTACACACATATGTGAATATTTAGAATTTCATTGAATGTGATTAGCATTGTTACTAAAATCTATGATAAGTACCTGGGCATTTGCAAAATTAGTAAAAAGTAAAATAACAGCATTCTAAGAAAAAAGAATTATATTTTCTTCAATTACCTTTTTTTTGTGGTTGTTTGTTTCACTTTTTGAGATTCCATCTCCCAGTCTCAGTGATTATGAGCCAGTCCCTCTGCTGATTGGTACAGATGCTTTGACCTACTCTTTTCTGACGTGAGCCAGTCTGTCCCTCCCAAGGCAGCATGGTGACTTCCCACTCCTAGGAGGCTGCCATGTTGGCCCTGGACCTATGATAGACAATCAATAGGCCGGACCACAGCTCTGGACATCTTAGCTCAAGATATTCACCGGCCTCAGCTGGTAGAGATTACAGGCACATTCAAGATGTCTAATATGTTTCAGTTAACTTGCACAACCAAAGAAAAGTATTTCAAATTGAACTCAGGTATAGAATTTTGATTAGCAGCATCATTTTATCTTGGTCAAATTCATTCTTATCTTAGTAGAAATTATTTATGCTGAAAATGTTTGGAGTATGTTCCTCCTTTAATCATTTACCAAAAATCACAACAGTTCTTTTTTTCTTCCTCCCAGTATGAGTAAGATATTTTCTCCAAACTGTTTATAAGATGCTAAATGTGTGTTTGTTTAGAGTGGAGGTTGGGGATGGGGAAAAGGATGGACATATTCTCCCAAATACTAGAGATTTCACTAAATAGTTTTAACAACTTGAAAGTATAATTATATACTTTTTTTGGGTTGGGGGAAGATACTGAATTCCTTTCATTGGAAGATTTCAAGCAATGGCAGGAAGAGTGACCACTTGCCAAGAATATTGTAGGGGAGATATTTTGTTTATGCACAGATTAGAACAGATAGCCTTACAACTCTGAGATTTGCAAAATTGATATCTATAATATCATGCTAGTTTCCTGAGACAGCAAACTTTGTTAAAATAGTGATTCATGGTTACAGAACATTTCAAGGCTTACAAACTGTTTTCCTTACAACAACTCTGTGAGATGCCTAGTGCAAATAGTTGGATTAGAGCATAGTGATAATTAAGACAAGGACCCAGGTTCAGCCATTCAGCCATATCGAACTCCATCATGAATAGGTATCTTTTTAATGTGTGTTGGTAACAGTAAAGGGAAGTAGTTGAGAGAATGAGTAGATTTAGTAGTCACTACTGGTAGAAAAGAGAAAGAGACAGAGATAGAATAAGTAGTACCATTGTTGTATATAAAGACTAGTAAATTTGATAGGTTTCTTTGTAAATTGACATTTTAAAAGTTCTGTAAAGCTTAGAATCTCTTTTACGTTGGGACTTTAAGATGTTTCACTATATATACTATTTAAGATGTTTTACTATATATACTATTTTGCATATTGCAGAGGTAAATAAATAAATTAGACAAATGATGTATTTTTCTTGAAATTTCTGCCCCCCACCTTGAGATGCCATTTATTTTTGCTGTATGATATTTTTACTTTATTGTGGTTTTGAATACAAGTTCTGAACTACAGTATTGATATTTATTTGACTTCAAGGTTGATTCATTCTAATATGAATGGGAGCTAAAGAAATTCTTTTTTTCCATTTTTAAGAAAGTGAAAGTTGATACTTGTATATAAATGAATTATGTAACTTATCCCACTATAGTCATCATAACATGTTTTCACAAGCAAAGGTCATTATTAGATTTGTTCGTCTTCTGGTTTCTATATAATTACTGGCATCTCAACTCTTTCTTTAAATTTTCTTATATTGCATTGCCTATTTCTTTCCTTTGCCCTTGTTACATCTAACCTTGGATAATACTTATTTGTATGCTTGTTTTTTATTACATTATAAGCCTTTTGAGGGAAAGAACTATCGTTTTTCAACTTGGTTTTCCAGGGCAAAGAGCAGAACCTTGCATACAGTAGCCAATAAATTTTTGTTAAATTGGATTTGTTGAAATGAGCTGTGGAATGCCAGTATCTCATTGCCTAGACTAGGCTAGTCACATCACAAGGTCCCCTTCAAGAACTCCCCTGTAGAATCTAACTGTTAGAAATTTCTCTTAAACAGTTCCTTCGAAATGTATATACTCCTTGAAAAGGTTTAGTTCACTGATCATTCACACGTTAGAGCATATTGCTTTAGTAAGATCAGCTTATAAAATCCAGCAGAAATCAGCTTTAGTGATTAGATGTAATGATTTACATTGGGGAAGAGGGGAAAAAAAGAAATGATATGGAAAAAGTAGAAGCCTAAACCAAACATATACACTGTCACTGTAACCTTTCTGTGGGTATTCAAGAATTTTTCTGCTGTGAGGAATATTTCTGCAATTCATCCCGTTGAAATGCTGAGTGCTGCTTTCTATCTAAAATTTCTAGAAGTGGCTTTTAGGAGAGTCTGTCAAAACTCAAGACACCTTTTTTTTTTTTTAGAAAGGAATTGTGTAGACCAGGGGTAGGGAACCTATGACTTTGAGGCCACATGTGGCCCTCCAGATCCTCAAGTGCAGACCTTTGAATAAATCCAAACTTCATAGAACAAATGCCCTGAATGAAAGAATTTGTTCTGTGAAACTTAAACTCAGTCAAAAGGCTGCACCCAAGGACCTAGAAGGCCACATACAGCCTTGAGGCTGAAGGTTCCCCGCTCCTGGTATAGCTTCAAATATATCTTCAAATAGGTAGGTACCTTCAGTAATTTCAGGAGAGTACTTCTTGCTTGTTTCCTTTTTGTTAGCCCTTGCCGCAACCACGTTTCACATGAACTAATAGGTTTGTGGCACAAACTGGAAATTAGTATGTCCTTTGTTAGATCTGTTTAGCTGAAATAAGAAGTTGAGGCAGCACCAACTTAACTAAATTGTCTCAATAGGAGGAAAAACTTACTTATTTAGCCACACACTGTTCTTTGCCTTTCCTTAGGACAGGAAATAATCAGAATATATAAACCATCATAATCTTCTAATATTCAATTAGCAAGAGTAACCAGCATCAACACTGGACTTCTTTCACTAGTTTCTAATTCACTAAGTGGGTGTCTATTACTATTGCTTTGTTTTTGTTCAGTCATTTTAAGTTGTGTCCTAATCTTTGTGACCCTTTTACTTGCCAGAGACTGGAGTAGTTTGCCATTTCCTTCTCCAGCTCATTTTACAGATGAGGAAAAAATTCAGTGACTTCTCAGGGACACACTACTAATTCCTGACTCCAACGCCAGCATTCTATCCACTGAGCCACCTAGTTGGCCCAGCTGTTGCTTTAGACAAGGTTAACTTCTAGTAGAATGCTTTTTTCATCAATTTATCTTTACTTTTAATTCTTCCTTAACTTTGTAACCTATTGGAAAAAATGAGAGGGTAGGAAAACTGCTGATAAAATCTTCAAAACTCAATAGTGGGAAAGACGGTCTTTCCATTATCTAACCCAAGGTTTATTAAGCTTATGCCATATTTCCAGTGGGAAGATCCTGTTCTTACTTGGAAATTCCATTTGTACCAAGAGACTAAAAATGCCAAGAACTTTTAGACAAATTCGTTATGAGATCTCTTTGAAGTATAGAATGCAATAATTATTCATTCATCTAGAGATTCCATATCTGAAACCTTAACTATTCAGAACATAGTCAATGTGTTTTGGTACTTTTGCAACAGGCTATTTTCTCGGCCTAGAATTCCTCTTTCTCTTTGAATCCCTATCTTCCTTCAAAACTTAGCCCAAGTGCCAACTCGACAGGAAATAGAAATACCTGGTCCCTCTAATTGCTAGTGCTCTTCCTCCTAAAATTACTTTGCATTCTCTTTCTGTGTATGTATAAACACACACACACACACACACACACACACACGTATTTTGTATTTACCCATCTGTATACCACTTACATTTCTTCTCCCAACTGAATGTAAGCTCCTTGAGGATAGGAAGGATTTTTTGCATCCACAGTAACCTAACATTGCACCTGTCTCAATAACAGGTGCTTTTGATGAACTGAATAGATTTAAAGAAACTAGAAGAAAATAAAAAGCCTGTGAGAGGCCAAATCGATGTCCAAAGGGTCATCGGTTAAAGTCATGTACCATTTTATGTTTAAAAAGTGCTTTCTTCATAACGATCCTATGGGAGAGAAGATGCAAATACAGTTATCCCCCTATTAGAAGGGAGTAGGGATAGAACCTTGCCCATAATCCCACCAGTAATAAATTTTTGAGCTAATCCCCATCTCTTGACTACAGGCCAAGTGGTCTTTTTTGGTTACCAAATAATATCAAAATATTAATGTTATGGACATTCCCTTAGGAGAATCTATCAGACTTATTCAGAGGCTTACTTTTATTTTATCCACAATTTGTTCAAGCTTTGTTTCTTATTTAAAGCCTATAGCATGTTGGAAGCATGGAAGATCACAGGTACTATTCTAGAATCAGGTAGAGCAACAATAGGAAGTGATAGCTTTCAGCCCAGTAGTGGTGATATCAAAGGGAACATCTGTCTGGGGCAATTTCCCACAAGATCAAATAGTTCAGAACACTTTAGTTAATGCTGAGAGCATATTGTATTATTATAGGGCACTATAATAATAATCATGATAATGACCTTGAGTAATCAAGAAAAGGTTAAACTATTTAATACAGCAAGAGAAACTGTAATATATTTTAAGAGATTTCCACTAAATTTTTAAAAAAGATTTATAAACTTGAACATCATTGTAACTAATTAAATGTGCTTAAATTTAATTTTAACCCACAAAATATCATAAACTTCAGCCATTTCCTCTAAGTTTCTACCAATCATGATTATTTGTCCATTCCTTCTCATCCACTTCTCACATTGTCATAGTAAAAAAGAAGTAATCAGATTTCTCTTTTTTTGTTTTACAATATTCCATAGCTGTCTTTCCAGATTTCTTTACATTTCCCGTATATGCTGGATCTTAATTGTATGAGAATTTTCAATTAAATTAATGCAGCACAATTCATTTAACCACAGCTTTATTGTTTGGCACTTAGTTTGTTTACAGCATTCTTTGAAATTATACATAATGCTGCTATGAATATTTTTGAAAATAGCTTTTGTTTATGGAAAACAGTTTTACTATAAAACAATTGAACACAAAGGAGTATATGTAGGAAAATTTACTTATGTTGAACACCTCTAACAGTGATAGATATAAAAGGTTATAGTATTATAGACAGAGCTAGAATGAACTTCTAAGAACATCTAATCCAATCCTTCATTTTACAAATGAGAAAATAGACACAGAAAGTTTAAGTGACTTACCCCAAAGTCACACAGGTACTAAAGGGTAAATTAGAGACAGGATTTGAACCCACGTGCTCTGACTCCAAAGCCAGTGCTCCTTACCCTATACCATGCTGCTGTGATTCTGAAAGGCAATTAGCCTTTCATTATTCCTAATGAAAAATTATCAATAAGTTTTTATTCATTCAACATTTATTAGATACCTGTTGTGTTCAGATCATTTTTAAGAATATGGTAGCTAGTTTTTTTAAATGTATAAGATACATAATTCAAATATATGGTTTTAAATTTTATGATAGTTTTTGGTAGTAATATATGTGTGTACATACGTATATAATATGTATGTATACATTTATACACACATATATATGTGATACACTTTCTACTAACAAACACACTGATCCTTTCTCATTGAAGGATCAGATAGTAGAACATGCAAATGAAAGGTACTCATTACGAGCATGAAAGCTCATTAATTATGTGTCTTTGTCTGAATAAACCTCAATACTGAAAGTTAAGAGGGAAAGAAGGAGAAAGAGAGGGAACTTGCTAGTTGTGTAGCAGTGACTTACTAAGTGGATTTCACTAGTCTTGTAAATTACTAGCTGTGAGGACATGGCTCCCAGTCAGTCCTTGGAAGTTAAAACTTCCATCTTTGAAAGAATTTCCTAATATAAGGAAAATACTTAACTTCAGAATAGTCAGGCATCATTTGCCCAGTGATGGCAAGGAAGGCAAAAAGAGATATAGTTACAGGTTAGTCAGGTAAGATGGTTCAGGAACAAAGCAAGACTCAACCTGAAGCTATGTTAGACAGTATTATATCTTAATGAAATGATAAAATTGAAATAAAAAAATGCTATCCTTCGTCATTACAGTGTTGAATTCCAGTGCTTACCTTTGTCTGATCATAGACTTATAGTGTAAATAATACTGATTGTTAGAATACTAAACATTGCTGTGAATTTGTGAAGATACGCAAGTAATACAAAGTGATATCATGGAAAGAAAGTAGGATTTTGAGTCAGAGAACCTAGATCTACATAATGGATTTCCTGCTTACCTCCTGTGTTACCTTGGACAAATCCCTTGATCTTAAGCCTTGGCTACCTAATCAGTAAAATGAGATTTTTGAAAAGAATGATCTCTAAGGTCCCTTCTAGCACTAAATTGTTGATTACTACCAAGGATGATTTGGAACATGGCCATACACTAAACCTGGCACAGATAACATTAATTCTCTTTCTGCTCCTTAAATTGTGTTACCATGCTTGGTCCCAAAACACAAGATGGTTGGTACAAAGGTTGAACAGTCTGACAACACTGAAGCACAATTTCAAATTTAACTTTGGAATTGTCTTTCTCTCTGTGTTGCCAGAATTAGGGATGGAAAAAGGGATGGTATGTGTTAGTACCAAAATAGGTTTTGTGCTAAAAATTTGTGTTTGGAAATTCAGATTCTCACCTCTACAAGAGTTAATATTTGCTTTGGTCTACTGTGCTTGTTTATTCTCAAGCTTTGTGAAGTAGCTCACATAAAAAGGCAGCTTTTTGTTTGCCTTATAACTTTGTGATTTTACACAAAGTGTGAATGTACTTCTGAAGAGACAAAGCATTAGCGGTTTTCCACCAGAATAAAATCCATCAATGTCTTGGAGAATATGAACTAGATCATAGGATGCAACAAAGATTAAAAAATCCTCTTGATCTGTTTATTAAAAAAAGTTGGAAGCTTTCGATATGAATTTTTAATAATTTTAAGTGCAATAAAATCCCCCAAAAATTATTTTAAAAAATAAATCACTTTTAAAAAAATCATTAGCACTGGTTCGTGAGAAAAATATAGTCCAGAACTAATCGAATACTTCCTATATCAAGTCCTTTATTCTTTATAACTATATACCATGTACCCCATGGTCTGATATTTTAAAGAACTTTATTTTCTATACCATCTCTAGAAAATAATACCTTCAAACATTAGGTCATTAAATAATATAGGTCAAAAGTATGACCTATAGTTATTGTGTTTTGTTTATCTGGAATATTCAATTTTATTATTTTTGAGTAGTTTGCATTAGTTTCTTACCCATATGATGAGAATTTGGCTTAATATAACACAGGTTTTAATAGCCATAGACTACATTTTATGTTGTGCTGTCATTTCTGAGTACTGAATTTGAATCAGTCCTTTTTATGGATTGTTTCACCTTGGTGACTGCTCAGCCATAAGTCTTCTTAGAAATTTCCTTTGACATATTATTGTAACTTATTTATTGGTATTAAAATGCTTGAGTTAGCCTGAAAGTCTGTGATTTACTGAAGCAAATCCTCCTTCTCCCTCTAGCTGAACATATAGTAGGCACCACATAGATACTTCTTCATTGATTGATATTTGATTGAACTCATACCAAGAACTATACTATTATATTCAAACTATCTGCATTTCCAAAAATAAAATAAAATAAAAAGTGACAGTTCATAGCAACATAGTACTTGAGAGGTGGGACTATGGTGGTGTAATTCCTGCATTAGTAGTACTAACAGAGTGATGTCAAAATTTTTTAGTTACATATAGACTATGTATTTAAGATGATCATTAGGATTTTCTGTTACTACTAAAACATTATCATCTCTTTAATATTTTGTTTGACTGGTTTGATTTATTTATTGAGAAGTTTGTGCACACTATGCTTTTTGTTGTAGAGTTGGAATGGGAAGGAGATTTGGGAACATGTTAAGTATAAAATTTAAAACATTCCTAAACAAAACTAATAATTCATACGAAATATTCTAAACTCTTGCCATGGAAATTACTGCTCTTCTGTATGATCTGGCATTCTTTCACTAGGTAAGAGTTGCAAGTATTCTTTTAACCTCAACTGTACTATTATATAGAGGTTATTTTTTTTTTGTTATAAGCTCTGAAAAATAACAAGACTGAAGAGGATATGTGTTAATTTTCATCTAGGGGAATTTTTGGTGTTATTATCTCTGCAAGCGGTGACCACAACATCAAAGGTTTTTTTTTTTTCTTTTTAAATGGAAAGATGAAGCACATGTATTAATGCCTCAGTAGGGAAGAGAGCATGTGGAATGAACATAATCATGAAGTAGCAATTGACAATCTGTACTACTGTCACACAGAACACACTGAACATCAAAGGTCTCAATAGTGTCAGAAAGTTAGAATATCTACTGAGACCTAAATATTCAGTCCTAGCCCATGCTGTGATACAGATCACCTCTACTGATGGAGGCTCCAACTTTGTCCTTGAATACTTTTGTGTACTCCCCTCTACTTCAGTAAATGTTAAATGACACCATGGAAAGGCAAGATATAGACTATAGCTTTGCATTGCTTTCTGGAGATATATATTCATCCATTTCCCACCCCCCCCCCCATACACATGCACACATACACACATCCCTCTAAATTTTTTTTGTTATTTGACTTGGAAAATCAGAAGGTTTTATGGTTTTTCAGGCAATGCTGTCAAAATAATGAAAATGGATGGAGAAGAAGAAGAAACCACTCCAGTATCTTTGCCAAGGAAACC
The DNA here is from genome assembly GCF_028372415.1 of Notamacropus eugenii. Taxonomy (NCBI): domain Eukaryota; kingdom Metazoa; phylum Chordata; class Mammalia; order Diprotodontia; family Macropodidae; genus Notamacropus; species Notamacropus eugenii. The sequence continues at coordinate 364,327,828 of NC_092876.1, read as the reverse complement.
CCATGGACAGTATGGTCCACAGGGTCGTGAAGAATAGTACATTACTGAATGACTAAACAAAAACTACAATGAAAAGAGAGGAAAAAATCCTAAAAATCTGCCAGCTTTAAACAATGAAGTAAAGGAGTAGGGTAAAAGCATAGGAGAGGAAGATGATAAAGTAAGTATTAGAAACAAAAAATAAACTCAATTTAGTTCCATTTAACTAACATTTATTAAATGCTTATTATTAAGTACCAATATGCTAGTCACTTGGAGATACAGATATATATGTGTATAGGTACATATATATATCCTTATGATCCAGGTAATTCTCAACTAGTATTATGTGTATCAAAAGTATGATTCTCCCATTTTTGGACAATTTTCTCCATTTGCCAGAATGTTATATTTTTTTTTAACTAGGGCACAGAAGAGCTTCAGTTATCTTGCTTTTGAGAAACTATATCCTTGATTTTGATTTTACATCTCATCCCTAATATTCTAGTATGTTCTGAGAAGGATTTGGTGGAGTATCAAATGATGTCCTGGAATTAGATAGCAAATATTTCCATTCAATAAAATGCAAAAAGTACCTACTATGTTCAACACAATATGCTAGGTATTCAGGATAAAAAGATGAACAATGACAGAGTTCCTGCCCCCACAGGGTTTATAATCTTAAATGGAAAGAACAATATAGTGCAAATAGTATAATATAGCACAGTAAAACACATTTACATTGTAAGTGCAAAGAAGTTGCCCAAAATGTATTGAAAAATCTTACGAAGAGTTCACTTTTATCTGGGGGGTATCAAGGAAGGCTTTATGGAAAAAGCCGTACCTAAGTTGGACCCAGTGAGGTTGGAAGTGGGGGCAATGTGGTCAGGAGGAGCTGTTCCAGGAATTGGAAATAGCCTAGAGGCAGAGATTTAAGTGTGAGAAAGGAAAAAAATGGTTAGTTTAGGCTGTTCAGATGAAGCTTTTTAAGAGGCAATATTTTTCAGGATAAGTACAAAAAGGCCAAATCAATAAGCAAACCTGGACCAGATGCCCAAGAATATGGGTTCATTAATAATTCTGTGATTCTCTTAGAAATAAGAAAAATGAGCAGTTTTTTAGGCTTTCTCTCTCCCAAGTGATTTTTTACCTTTCTATACTTCTTATTACTTATCAATTAAGAATATTACCTGGGGGAAAAACAAAATTGAAGCAGACTTCCAATTGTCTCTATTTTCCCCTGTTCATCAGTGTTCCTTACGTTGAAGTCCTAAGCAGGCAGGGAAAGAATTTTATTTCTATACCATGGATAATGCCAGCTAATTGTAAACATTTATTCATTCACTTTTTTTTTAAATGCATTATTTTCTCAAATATTTCAGATTTGAGAGAGAGCATGATTGAACTTAGAGTCCATGAACTTGGGTTCTTATAACATCTATGGTATTTGTCAGTTGTGTAACCAGTCATTTAATTTCTCACGGCCTGTTTTCTCATGTATTAAATAAAGAGCTAGGTGCAACAGTGGATAGAGCCAGGACTCAGAAAGACACATCTTCCTGAATTCAAGTCTAACCTCAGACAATTACTAGTTGTGTGAATCTGGGCAAGTCAATCCTGTCTGCTTTAGTTTTCTTATCTATAAAATGGGCTGGAGAAGGAAATGACAAATCATTCCAATATCTCTGCCAGGAAAAATCCCAGCTGGCATCATGATGAATTGGATGTGACTGAACAGTAAAATAAAGACTATTTGATCATAAGATCATGGATCTAGAACTGAAAGGGACTTCAGAGGATATAAAGTTTGACCTCTTGATTTTTATAGATGAGGTCATGAGGAACATGAAGTTACACAAGGTCACACAGGTACTATGTATCAGAGTTAGGATTCAGATCCAAGTCCTTATGTATAAGACCCAATGCTTTTGCCATGTTTCCACTCATTCTGCCTTCTCAAGATCCTAGAATGAATTGCCATTATAAAATTAAAATAATTGAACTGGTTTTAATATTTTGAGAGTGCCTTCCTTTTGTCTCAGTCCTTTTTCAGTCATGAATTCATTTCATGATTTCTTGGCAAAGATACTGTAGCAGTTTGCCATTGTCTTCTCCAGCTCGTTTTATAGATGAGGAAACTGAGGCAAACAGAGTTAAGTGATTTTTCCAGGGTCGCACAGCTAGTAAGTGTCTGAGGCTAGATTTGAACTCACAAAGATGAGTCTTCCTGACTCCAAACCTGGAACTCTACATACCAGGGTACCTAGTTGGTCTGTCTTCCTTTGCTCCCATTCACATTTTTCTAGAAAATGATATGCTCTTTCTAGTATAAAAATTATATTAATCTGAATAATTTTCCTAAAGGTGAGAAAAAATGCCTTACTTAGAAAACTTATAATTCACTACTTCTGTCCTTGAGTCATTCTGTTGTCTTCTAGTAACATCATAGACTTTAATAAAGAAAACAAAATCTGAATCTCTACATTTGTTCTTTTCCATTTTGGGTTTAAGTTTACTTTCTGTATTTGATGAATCAAGTATGTATTCACAAAGGATAGAGACCACTTGAACAGGATGCATGTAAAGAGAAGGCCCAAAGCCTTTATCATTGATCCAAGTTTTATGATACCCTGGCAAAACGGAAAATTTGGGTATTCCTGATGTATCATAACAGTGAAAAAGAACCTAGAGTGTATTGTTCAATAGACCCTAAAAATAAATGTTACATTTTTCTTACATATTTTGAAACGCTAAAGGCTAGCATTTTTGGAATGTACTGTTTGGGTTAGGAGAAGCATAGTAGAAAGAATTCTGAACTGGCTGCCAAGAAACATAGCTTCTGGTCCCATCTCTGCCCCTCAATAGCTGTCTGATGTTGCATAAGTTCTTTTATCTCTTTGGGTCTTGTTTTCTTATCAGAAAAGAATTTCTAGATAATTTCCAAAGTTCTTGTCAGTTCTAACAATAAGGTCACAGGGTTTGAGAATTGAAAGCTACCTTAGAAATAATATAGCAAACATTTCACAAATGGGGAAACTGTGGCCCTATGAGAAGAAGTGACTTATCTAAGTTTGCAAAGGTAGAATGTGATGTTGTAGTGGAAAGAGCTCTGGATTTGGAGTCGAGACATCCGACTTGAATCCAGAATTGTATCCAGGATGGAGGTCTTGCCAGTTATATGACCCTGGATTAGTTATTCTTACTATCTATGCTTTGTTTTACTCATCCCTAAATTGGGAGATATAAGACTGGTTTTACTTGCTTCAGAGGGTTGTTGTGAAAATTATACCTCGTAAATCTTAAAGTTATGAATAAATATAGCTTTCTAAAGTTGCATCATAAATGGAAGACCTGGGATTCCAACCCAGTTCTTTTGATTCTCCATATTTGTTTTACAAAATTATCAAGAATGGCTGGAGAATGCCTCCCCTTAAACTGTGCATTTCTTAATATGTATGAATTTTTTAAAAGATGTCATTTTGTTGTCACAATACAGAATTATTTGTGTAAAACAAATTGAATACTAACATAATGTCTTTAAACTTTTTCTGAAGATAGTATGGAACCACCAAAAGTTTCCATTACTTAAGAAGATGCAATTAGAGTCTTTTGTGGCATATTGTGCCTGCATTGCTGATGATAGTACTTTCATGAATACAGTGCAGATGCTATTTTTGCCAAAAAAAGTTGAACTGCATTCATAGTTTCAAATAGAACTTACATCAAACATGCATGAGAAAATGCTACTATTCTTCATTTAACCAGCTTTGATAGTCTTAATGTCTAAACTTGGACTTTAACGCTGAGGGAAATGTTTGGGATCTTAGAATATATTTTTTCATCTTCCATGTATCATTCATGTTTTTTGTATTGTTACCAAATATAGGTCCTCAAAATAACCCTCTCTTCCTAATTTCCAAATTAAATTCCCAGGATGCTTTATTTATATCTGTAGTTTCAGGAAAACAACTAATACTGTGCCTAATATCATAATAAAACAACCAGTTTAAAAATGAAAAGCTGAAATAATTTTTTCTAGTAATAGTGTCTAGAGAATGCCAAATAACCAATTTCAATCCAATTCAACATACATTTATTAAACATCTAATATGTGCATAGCACTGTGCTAGGCTTATAAAGATGAAAGTACCACAGACCTTACCCTCAAGGAAATTTCAGTCTAATATGGAGGATATTAAAAAATTACACATTCAATTGATCTTTCTATTGCTTTCACTATTTACTATATTGGTATGTTGTTTGGGTTTTTTGTATAGAAAACTCATGATAAGGAAAATCTCTACCAATACAGGTTCATACCTTTTATGTAACTTCTAGTTTTGCAGACTAAAGCTCTCAGTGTTTTAGATTTTGACACCTGGGGTGCTGAGAGATCATACAGGGTCACACAATCTGTGTCAGAGGCAAGACTTGAACCCAGAATTTCTTGACTCTTAGATTGACTCTCTACCCACTGCAACATGCTGCCTCTTATTATTTAGGTTATTTAACTGAGTTGAGAGGAACTATATATCATGGAAACAAAAGCAGTTCAATTCTTGCATCAGGATCAAGCTAGTCAAAAAGATGAATTGAACTTGAAGAAAATGTTATCTTTATAAACATCCTGAATAATGTGCAAAATGTTTCTTGTATAAGCCTTTCCTGAGCCACAGTGTGATGTAGAAGAATGAGCACTGGTCTTGGACTTAGGATTCTACTTTTCAAATACTGCCTCTTCCACTTCCAACCTGTGCAAAATTGTGTCCAGCCTCTCTGGGCCTCAGTTGCCTCCTCTGTAAAATGAAAAGGTTGAACTAGATAGCCATTGAGGTTGCTTTGATTTCTAAATCTATGACCCTAAACTGGGATGACAGTGAGAGAGAGATGAAATGAAATCTTGGCCTTTTTGTTTTTTAGCTCTTTTCACTACATTTTTTTTGTCTTTTTAAAATCTAAAATAGTGTACTTTATTCATTTCCTTAACTTTTCCTTTATGGTTAGTATTGTAAATCTCCAACACATCTCTAAATAGAAACATATACCACGTTGAATCATTGTCACACAGTATTTACCTTTTCTGATTCTCCATAAGGAATATAATACAATTTCATATATATATATATATATGTGTGTATGTATGTATGTATGTATATATGTGTGTATAACATATATCAGTCAAAGATCAATCTAGAAATAGAGAGAGGGAAGAGGAAGAAAAGGAAGAAAATAAGGAAGGAAGAAAACAGAAAGAATTGAAAGAGTATATAGGTAAAGAGCTGAATCAAAGGTTGAAAATTAGGAAGAAAATGGACTAGGCTGCCTTTGGGACATGGTACAGTTCTTTTGATAACTCCAAGATTAATTCTCTGAAACAAAAATCCTTTTAGCACTAATATTTTCCAATGATATTGTATGGCTATAAGTCATAGAACCTTTATCATATCCAGAAAATTGAAGTGAAGATCACCCTTGAGGCAGTGGAGAAGTATTATGGTGGATAAAGGAAGGCTACAACATACAGGGAATTGGAAAGGACAAGCAGAGTAGAGGATGATATCAAATGAAGTTAAAAAAAGAAATTGCTTATGTGTCAAAAGCAAAGATGCCCAAAGATAACCAATATGTGCTCTATTGGTATACTCAAGAGATGAGGAAACCTCAAGGAAGGCCACCAAGGTATTGGTTGCCCCACCAGTGATAAACTCTTAGGAGGAAATCGATGAGCATGGCAGAACTGTGATTGGTATCATTGGAGTGGATATCCACATTGATGAAATTGTAGAACTGTGAGTATTTTAGGGTTAGTTAATGATAAACTAAGGGCAGGTAGGTGACACAGTGGATAAAATGCTGGGCGTAGAGTCTGGAAGATTTATCTTTGTGAGTTCAAATCCAGCCTCCAATACTAGTAAGCTGTATGATCCTGGGCAAGTCACTTAACTCTATTTTCTTCAGTTCTTCAACTGTAAAATGAGCTGGAGAAGAAAATGGCAAACCACTCCAGTATCTTTGCCAAGAAAATCCAAAATGGGATCAGGAAGAGTCAGTCATGACTGAATAACAACACCAAAATGATAAACTCTAGATTCTAAAGTGTTTTATGTTAGTGTCTGAAGCTGATATTGCTAAAATAATTCCATGGATCTAATATTTCATCCGTTCAGTCACTCCTTTCACCAATACAGAACATTAATAGAAAATCTTTATAAGTTTCTATGCTGAAAAAGATTTATCACCTTCCTACCAACATGGTGAGGACCGGAATGTTAGTCCTTAGATGGTGTTAGTCCTTAGATGGTTAACATAGAATTCATTGAGCTACCTTTAATTTATACTTTTTAAGGTTTTCTGGTTATTCAAATAAGAAAATGGGTATCATGAACTTAATCTGTTATCCTAATACTGCTTCTCCCAGAAATCAGATTTCAATTACATTATTTTTATTTACATAACTATACATTCCAGTTACAAAGCCCACCGTAAATGTAAATTTGATATAGTGGAAAGAACATGGAATCTGACGTCAAAAGACCTGGATTTGAATCTTGGTTGTTCCATTTTCCAGCTATGTGAGCCAATACTCAAACTTTCTGAGTTGAGGGATTTAACAAGGTGATCTTTGAGGTTCCTTATAAGTCTACAGTCTATGACTAATCATATCTAGCAATTTAGAATCAGGATTTAAAGTCAAAAAGGACTTTATAGAATATTTAAATACCCTAATTGTTATAGTTGAAAAAACTGAGAACCACAGATGTTAAATAAATATCCCAATTTTTAGTTGTACAATAAAATTCAATATTTAATACTATTTTGATGGGCAAAACAGCTTTATTAAATGAAAGTGACAGACTGTTAAAGATTTAAACAATTCCTATAAGTATTCTGTATGTTTTAATTAAGTTTTCTATGAACCAATTCATTAATAAAAGGAAAAGAATAAAATTATGCTTTATCTGCCAGAATCATTATATGCCAACATTTAAATAAAAACCCCAATAAAAACTTTAAGGCAGAAATTCCTAACGTGTGTGTGTGCGTGTGTGTGTGTGTGATGGACTTTTTCAGCAATCTGTTGAAGCTTGTGGACCCTTTCTCATAACAGTGTTTTTAAATGCATAAATTACAATACATAGGACTACCACCTAGTCAATTATGCTGAAATAGAGTTATCAATTAAAAAAAAGTTTACAAATCCCAGGTTGAAAAGCCCTGCCTTAGAGAAAATATTAATTTCCTTACCCTCACCCTTTCTGTGGAAAATCAGTTTTAATAGTCTGACCTTGGTCCCAACTCATTCTATAAAATGTAATTTTGGTATAATATCAACAGACATTTATATAGCCCTTTATGTTTGAAAAGTACTTTCACTCAATTTATCTCATTTGAATCTCCCAGTAGTTTTGTGAGATGGGTTCATAGATATCATGATCCCCATTTTATAGACGAAGAAACTGAAGGTTAGAGAGGCGAAATGAAATTACCCATGGTCCCAGCACCAATTAGAATTTGCTCTGGATTCAACCTCAGGTGCTTGAATCCAACACTCTTCATAGAATCATACTTCATTTCTACTATCTATCCTTTATGTATATTTGTAGACATTATTGACATCTTCCTTAAACAATATGTTCTAGAGCATTAGGACTATCACAGCTGCATTGAAGTATTTAATAAATGTTTTAGAACTAGTTAGATAGATAAGGCATTTATTAAACACCTTATGCCAGGCACCATCCTAAGTAATGAGAATACAAACACAAGCAAAAAAGATAGTCCCTTCACTCAGTTCACATCCAGTGCTTCTCACTATCTTTTCCATAAAACTCATCCCCCTTTCCCAATTTCGCTCTTTCTCTTTAAAGCATCACTTTTCTTCAAATTGTTCAAGTTCACAGCGTTAGAATCATTCTTTTCTGGGTCCTCTTCCTTATCCCACAATCCAACCACAAACCACAAATTCAATCATTTACCAAGCTTTGTTGATTTTGTCTCCTAAACATCTTTTGGTTCTCTACACCCACACAGTTAACACATTAGTTCAGGTCCCTATCACCTCTTACCTGAAAAATTGCAATATAGCCTTTCAATTGGTGTCCCTGATATGAGCCTCTACACTAGCCAATCCTTCCTCCATGAAACATGCTAACAAAATGGTTATAAAATATAGGTCTGAGCATATCAGTTCTCTGCTCCAGAAACTCCAATGACTCCCCAACATCTCTAGGATCAAATATAAATTCTTCTGTTTGATATCTAAAGCCCTTCAAAACCTAAATGCAATTTAACTTTCCAGATTTATTACACATCTCTCCCCACGCACTTTACAGTCTAGTCAAACTGGCCATCTTCCTATTTCTCACAGACAGGATTCCATCTCTTAGCTCTTTGCCTTTGCTTGGGTTATTCATCCCCCATGCCTGGAATTCACTCTGTCCCCACTTGTGACTCTCAGAATCTCTAGTTTCCTCCAAAGTTTAGCTCAACTGTTATCTTCTAAATGAGATCTTCCTTGTTTTAATCAGTGACCCCTCCCAGATTGTCCTGTAATTATTTTGTACGTACTTATATGTGAATATGTTGTCATTCTTAGGCACATGCTGTTTAACAAGGCTGGAGAAAATTATGAAACCATGAAGCCTTTGTCCACTACAAATCTGTTACATAACTTCAACTGAGCCCTCACTCCTACAAGGCAATCCTTTTATACCTCCCTAATTAACTCACTACCCCATTCAACATAATAGTTCTTCCAGACCTTTTCATCCCTCTTCAAACTTCCATGGCACCTCATCCCCTACTCTCTCAGCCAAGAAACTTTCCTATTCTTAAAAATTTTTTACCAAAAAACAAATTGATGAATTAAAAATAAAATAAATAATTACAATTAAAGAGACACCTCTTTTGCCCTCCATCATATTACATCACCTTCAGCCTTCTCCCACTACCTTCTCTTTCACCTGACATAATAAGGTGGACCTCTTTCCCAAGGAAAACCCCTTTATGTGGACAGATGATTCCATTCCATTCTGTCTATTTCAGAGCATTGGCCCCCATTATCTCACTCTCACACATATCTTCAACCTTTCCCTGTCTACTGGCTGCTTCCCTATCATCTATGAACATGCTCATGTCTCCCCCATCCTTGAAAAACCTCACTTGATCCATCGTTTTCCACTAATTGTTTTCTCATATCTTTCTCCTCTTCTGTAGCTAACTTGTTTGAGAAGGCCCTTTCCAATAGATGCTTCCACTACCTTTTCTCTCACTTTCTTTTTAATTTTTCTATAAGATAACTTTCAATCTTGTCATTCAACTGCTCTCTCCAAATTTGCTGATGATCTCTTAATTGCTAAATCTAAAAGACCTTTTCCCAATTTTTATCCTTCTCGATCTCTTTGCAGTCACTAACATTGTTGATCACCCTATTCTCCTTGATATTCTCTTACATCTAAGTTTTCATAACACAACACTTTCCTGATTCTCCTCCTATCTGCTCTCTCTTTATCCTACTTTACTGGATCCTCAACCTGATCCAACACTTTAACCATGGGTGTTCCCGTCCTATGTCCATTTATCTTCTCCTTCTACATCCTTTCATTTGGTAATCTCATCATCTCCCATGGATTTCAGTGATCATTTCTATGCTGATTATCAGATTTACTTATCCACCCCTAATCTCCCTGCTGACCACCAGTCTCCTATTTTCAACTGCCTGTAGACATCTTAAATTGTATAGACTTCAGACATTTTCAATTCGGCATATCCAAAACTGAACTCATTATCTCTCAATGATCCCTAAACCCTGCCTTCTTCCTAACTTCCCTATTACTATTGAGGGTACTAGTATCCTTCTGCAGCAGATAGAGTGCCAGGCCTGGAGTCAGGAAAATTTACCTTCCTCAGTTCAAATCTGGCCTCAGACACTTACTATCTTTGTGACCCTGGGCAAGTCATTTAACTCTGTCTCAGTTTCCTCATCTGTAAAATGAACTGGAGAAGGAAATGGCAAGCTAGTCTAGTATCTTTGCCAAGAATGCTCCAGATGGGGTCACAAAGAGTTGGACACAACTGAAAATGACTTAACAGCAAAAGCATCCTTCTAGTCCTCCAGGTTCACAACATAGATGTCATCCTTGACTTCTTACCCTCTCTTACTTCTCATATTCAATCTCTTGCCAATGCCTATCAATTTTGCCTCCATAACATCTGTCTCATTTTCGCCTTTCTCTGCTCTGAGACTGCTACCGCCTAGGTACAGGCCCTCATTGCTTTGTGCCTAGATTATTACAATAACTAGAGGGCTGGTCTGCTGTCCCAATTCTCTCCTTACTTCACTCTATCCTTTATTCCACTATCAAGGTGATCTTCCTAAAGTTCAGACCTGACTGTGTCACTCCTCTACTAAGTAAACTTCCTATCACCTCCAGGATCAAACACAAAATCCTATTTGCCTTGACTTCTCTGCTACCTTTCCAGTTTTCTTAACATTACATATCTCTAAGTAGTCTATAATCCAGTGACAGTGGCCTCCTTGCTGGACAAGACCTTCCATTTCCTAATTAGGCATTTCCCAATTCATCTCTACCTCCAGTATTCCTGGCTTCTTTCAAGTCCCAGCTAAAACATTACATTCTACAAGAAGGCTATCTTGACGTCCCTTAATTGTAATGCCTTCCCTCTGTTATTTTCAATTTATCCCATATATAATTTGAATGTTAACTCCTTCAGTAGACTCAATAGCTTGAGATCAGGAACTATCTCTTACCTGTCTTTGTATCCCCAGGATTTAGCACAGCACCTGGCACACAGTAGGCACTTAATAAATGTTTGTCTGACTAACCAATATAAATATGATCCCTGGCAGGGCTGAGATAATTTCCTTATTATTTTTTTTTTTTTTAGGTAGTGAGGTTGTTTGGTGAATAGAGTGCTAGGCCTAGAGTCAGGAAAATCTGACACTTCAGATAGAGTTACTAGCCTTGTGACCCTGGGCAAGTCACTTAACCCCTATTTGCTTCGGTTTCCTCAACTCAGAAATAGGGATGATACTGGCACCTACCTCTCAGGGTTGTTGTAAGGATCAAATGAGATAATAATTGTAAAGAGTCTAGAAAAAACGCTTGGTCTATAGTAAGCATTATATAAATGCTAGCTATTACTATGACCACCACCACCTCTGTCTCTGTATCCCCAGTATTTAGTAGAGTCCCTGACACAGTTGTGTTTTATAAAATGCTTGGTTGACTAGCAGTATTTCATTGTCGCTGCAGTAAATAGTGATAGTGATGATGACCTCTGCATGACCTCTAGAAAATAGTAGAATCTATCTATTGAATTGCCATTCAACTTAGAGTTAAATGTACTATTTTGTCCCTCAGACCATTCTGAAACAGCAGTATTCTCTAACTCAAATGTTTTGTATTTCACTACCAGAGAGTGATTCCTCAAAACATGTACAACTGGCCAATTTATGTAAAGCATCTGATGTTCAAAATATAAAAGTGGTTATGTTCCCTATAAAGTTATATTCTGTGTAGAATTTTGTCAGTATCTATTTTAAAAATTTGCCCCTCCCCCCAAAAATCTGTGAATATAATTGATATGTGCCTCATGTTGACAAATATCCTGTACTTCAGAATGTTATGTTGAGAGATTATTCCTATTTTCTGATCAGTCTATTGTGATTCCACTTGATTCCATTATTAGCTTTCCTGGCTGCATTGCTCTTCATTTTTGGTTTAATAACCCATTATAAAAATACTTAAATAATTGCCTATTTCTCTTAAAGTATAGCCCATTTTCACATTTTATTGTTTGCCATGACATTTTGATAGTAGTAGTAGGCATAGTAGTAATAATTCATAGTAATGGTTTGCATTTATATACCACTTTCTAATCAGAAGGCTTGAAAAGCAATTTAGAAGCTTACTATGTACATATCTCTATGTGCGTTTGTACATATGCATAGAGTGGGCCAGTATACTTACATGCATAATATACCCTCCCATCCTCACCCCTCACCAGCCCCAAACCAACACACATTCTAAAATGCAATTGCTCCAAGAAGAAATATGGCAACCATTCTGTATTTGTAACTGGGCCCAATAGTCTTTAGGCTGCAAAGCTATGAATAATTTATCCAACTAAAATTATAGGGGGAATTCTGGTAAACTAAATGTAATTTCTCAACTTAGGCCTGGCAAGGAAATCAGAATAAACAGCTCTTCCTCCTACAAAAGGTGGAACCAGGATCATTAGTGATGACAGTCACTATGGGTCTTAGCTGGCACTTCATCTGAAAGAGTTAAGACATCTCTAAAAATTAGGAAGCTAACATCACCAAATTGCTATGGTCGGCTGCCAGAGCCCAAACTATTGGTCATCCTACCACAGTAGTTGTAAATACTGCACAGCAGAGGAGAAGCTGACGCGTTCATGAAAGACCATGAAAAGAGTTTTCTGAAGTCATTTTGTGTCCTTATCCCTATCACCTGATTCTCGTTTGACAAGCCCAGGGCATATAATCCACTGCTTATGTTTGTGGCACCTTCATCTACTGCCTTTATTCCTAATACCTTTATTCATAGAGGAGCCAACAGCCCCCGCAATGACTACTTTTCTCTGATATTCAGAACCCACTTATATTCTCTTGACATTAGAATTCTTCTTGCCCCTCCAGGAAGAAGTTCAAATAGTTCTAGCACAATCTTTAAATAAGCAGACTAGAGAGAACAAAGGTGGGTCACTCCCTTTTTAAGATTCATTGAATCATTGATTCTTTCTGCCCAGTGGGCAGTAAGGTGATTTTTTCATCATACTTAAGAGCCCAAATCTTTCACACACACACACACACACACACACACACACACACACACACACACACTCTTTCTCTCTCTCTCTCTCTCTCTCTCTCTCTCTCTCTCTCTCTCTCTCTCTCTCTCTCTCTCTCTCTCTCTCTCTCTCCTTCTCTCTCCCTCTCCCCTCCCCCCAAGGGAAAAAGATATGAATTGCAAGTAACTCTCAGTGTTCCAATGACTTTTTGTTTGCTTCTATCAAGAATGGGATGTCACCTAAAACAAAATCTAAATAGTTATGATAGCAAAGGTATACAATTTTCAAGACACTGTAGATTCAGAGTATTCTACATAGTACTTGCAGTGGTATGAATAGGAAGGGAAATGGCTATCTTTGACTTCCTAATTATATAAATGTCAATCTGTGTTTGTAAGTGGGGAACAAAATAAACAAGGTAACTGCTACTTTCATTAAGATAGAAGTGGAAGTGAACATGTTTTAAAGTTCTTTTTGACTCTTCTTTTTAGAATATAAGCTCTTAGAGGACAGGAAGTGTTTCAGTTTTCTCTTTGCATCTCTAACACCTTAAGCACTACCTTGCTTGTAGTAGGAATTTAACGTTTGTTGAGTGAAATTGAGTTATCTCTTCTGAATTCTGTTCCACCAAGGCCATTCTAGTCTTTAAGGAATTTATTCTAGATTAACATCTTGTACCATCTTTTTTTAAGCTTTGAATTATCATGGTTGCCTGGTATAATACTTTTCTTTTAAAGTACTTCAGTGTTTTTGAAGGTCTTATTTCTATCCCTATAGAGACCAGATCTTCCTAAGAAATTTTTCTTGAGTTTCTGAGCTACTCCTCTAGAGAGTTTTGCAATAGGTCCATTTTCTCTTCAGGGAAAAAGAGAGGGGAAAGTTGGTATCTTTTATTGTTTTCTTGTTGGGTTTCCTTATTCCCCACCACTTTGGTAATTTCCCCTTGTTTTCCTTTAGCTTGTAGCATTTATTCATCTGTAAAACAATGGTTGGACTAGATTAGACTCGGATGCCCCTTCTACCTCTTCAACTAGGATGCTAAGATTCTGTTGTATGTGGACCTCTTTTCTTATATATTTCATCAATCTCTTTCAGTTTTCCTGCAAGGTTTTTTTTCTTTCTTAGGAAAATTTTCCTCCCTCCTTTCTTCTCTTTTATCCTTGGTGCTTGTCTACTCTATTTAGCACAATTGATTGCTCTTCTGAGGTGATGAGTCATCTTGCTGGAACCATTTTTTAAAAATTCAGAAATGTCACATACATGCCAGATAATAACAGAAGAAAAAAAAATCTAAATAAACGAATGTGAAAGAGGGCATCCTTTAAAAAATGTCTTTTGTTTTTGTTCTGTTTTGTTTTTAAGAGCAGTGTGGTATAGTGGGGAGCACTGGAATGAGAGAGTTAGGAGGCCTGAATTGCTGTCCCAGCTCAGCCACTAACTAGGTGTACAACCTTGGGCATTTGGGTTAGTCTTCCTATACTAGTTTATTTTTTTCCTAATTTGACTAATCCCTAATGTCCCTGTATACAATCATTTCTTGCATAGTACAGCAGTAACAGTGCTTTTCTAAACCAAGGGTTTCTAAAAACTGTCAGTTCTAGGGTAAAGCAAAATGTACTATCCTCTGGGCTATCATTGATTCCTGTTACTCTGTGTGCAGTTCTAAAACCCCACAGCTTTCATTTTAACAGGGGCAACCATGTTAAACATGCCATTTCTTCTTTTACTTTTTTACAAGCTTTTGGATGGTATAGCATTTTGAGTGGTTTAGATTTGTTACCTTAGCAACCTTTAGGGGGTTTAACTTTTTGTCTATTAAGGAAAAAGAGAAAAAAGTCAAGATCATTTTTCATTGTGAGTCTTAGCGTACAATGGTGATTCAAGTAAACCTCTTTATAACAGGTTCAAATCTCTTAGTCTGTAGTTGAGTACTGTTTGAAACTCTGTACATCTAATTATTTCCTACTTGTTTATATAAAATATTCGTCATTTATATGTATATACATTTATGTAAGAATATATGTTTATCTGTTATTTTAGGGAGCTGGCAAACTGCTTAAAGGAACAATGTGTCCAATTAACAAATATTTGAATTATGACTTCATTACAGTTTTACTTGGAAAGTTTTTTATTCCTATCCATCTAAATTTTATTTATAATGAGGTTTTGATGTTTGTAATGCATTGGTTAAGATGAGGTTCCCACCACACCCCTGTAGGCCTCAGCAAAATGTAAAGCTATTTTAGTGAGGAAGAGTTTAGGTCATTTAACTCTGCGTTTCTTCAGCACCACCTGGTGGATTAAATGTCTCCTGTTTATTTTTTCCCTGATTTTGAAAATAATTGATGTTGAACTCTAAAACCAATTAAACATATTTCCAAGGGCCATTGAATCTTGATCTTCTGTGTATCTACTGAAATTTTAAAGGTCTTTTCAGCCAAATGGAGGATTAGCAAAGTTAGGGAATTTAACCTTTTATATTGTCTTAATATTTCACACCCCAGTGTTTAACATAACAGCTACATGTCTTCTTAGTTTTCATAGTCTGTAGCATAGATACAGTAAACATATGTATAAGTGATATATAATATTAATTATGTAACAATATAATATATGTAACATATAATATCTCACTCTTTACATGGTTCATTTTTTCATTTTTCCCAGTGATTAATAGAAGTCAAGAAATTTCTGTTTATTGGTAGCAAATTGTGGTTGGAATTTTAGAGTCAGAACATTTGAAAGAAATTTTGGGAAAGCACTTTATGATTTAATACATCTCAAATAGTTTATTTATGTAATAAAATCCCTAATCCACCCTTATTATTTATTTTTAATTTAAGACTGGAATTTAAATCTAAACTATCCTAATGTTAGTGCCCTAATATAGGCATTTCTTCCTTTCATTAATATTCATATTGTGAATGAAAAATGAGTTTATTGTGAACTAAGTAAGTGGGCAGTTTTGTGGAAAGAATATTAGATTGAGTTTGAGTCTTGATTCTACCTATACAAATTACTTAAGCCTCAGTTTCCCCATCTATTACAATGGTCACACACACACAAACAAAACCCTATAAATCCTGTTTTAAGGTTTACAAAACACTCTTCTAAAATAAATAAACTTTAAAACAGTATTCAAATCTATGTTGAGAGGCCTCCTTGTGCAGGAAGTAGGGACTTTAAGTCAGGAAACCTGAACTCAATTTTGCCTTAGTCATTTACTAGATTTGCAACCGCTGTCCCTGATTTTCAAAGTGCCTGCCTCACAGATTTTGTGGGCTTAAATGAGATAGCACATAAAAAGTATTTTGCAGGCTTTAGAAGTCAGTTTTGGCTCATTCTGAGAAAAAAAATGGCTTGACAGAAGTATCCAAAAGTCAGTATATCTTGGGAGATAGTGAGTTCCCTTCATTAGAAATCTTAAGCAGAGGCTCACTAGTGAATTTGGAAATGTAAAGGGGACTTGTGTACAAAATCACAAATTTGTGATTTAGGAGGTCCTTCTACCACAGTGATAATATCTAAGTGGGCAAAATAATGATCTGTTGACATTATTCAGAGGATTTGGAAATCTTGACTGTAGAAAAAGCTAAGAGATGATCCCTCTTAGAACCAAAATGATCAGTATACATATTTTCAGTAAATTATGTGGAAATTTTGTCTGTCCATTATTTACTTTTGTAAAATCAAAGAGTACTTCAGGTTATATCCAGGAACCAGTGTTGATTTTAGTGGAGAGAAATGTTACTACTTTTTAAAAATTGGTATTAAAAATACAGCAAATATTTATGAATTTTAAAAATAGTATAGTTGTTATTATAGTCACTATGAGTATCTCATTTTTTAAAATTGTAGTGGCTATTCTTATTTTTTGATAAGCAAATTACTTATCAATGGATAAGGCAGAGTTTTCAAATGAGAAAGACAAACATTATTTAGGTTTAGGTTATAACTTAATGTGTTGGTGAAGTCTAGTTGAAGGAGCCAGTCTATCCTCTGAATACGCATTTCATATTCCTTTCCCATAGAATAGTATTTGTGTATCCAGAGGGCAGAATTAGGCCCTGCATATTTGAACTATGCCTGGGAGAGGCAGTATAACTAGTGGATAAAGAGCCAGTCTTGAAGCAAATTCACCTACTGGAAGTGTGATCTTGGTCAAGTCACTTAAGGCATCAGTGCTCAAGGCAATTCTGTAAGTTGCAGAGACTTTGTCAAAGAAGTTGTCAATTTGCAATGGTAGAGGCAGTTTCTTCATTTGGGAGTTCCCTGTGCTAGTAAAATCACAGGTCCAGTTTATTTCTCTTTATTTGCACTGTACAGTGTGACAAGGGTTAATTGGTAAAGAAAAGCTATTAAGATTTGAATCACAAATATGTTTAGTGCCTTGTAACACCATTTGGGATAAATAATAACAGTAATGAAATACAACCAACTTTACAAATCCATGCTTCTTTTTAATCTTGAACCAGGCTTAATTAATTTACCTTGCTGCTTTAAGATAATACTTAAACCTTCTCTTTCTTTTTTTCTCCATAGGCCTTGGATTGTACACTGTAAATTCAGTTTATGGAGATACCATTGTTATGCCTTGCCGTCTTGAAGTACCTCAGACCCTTATGTTTGGAAAATGGAAATATGTAAGTGTAGCCTACCTTGAACCTGGTTAATTGTCTCCCATTTTCAAAATAAGATTCCTTCTGTGAGTAAAATGGGAGCTTCAAATTAACATAATTGCAATATTCTGCTGTCAAGTAAAATGTATGAAGGTAAAATTAGTCTTATAAATATGCCGCAAGGATAATTCCTTGAGTCCTGCATGCTAGAATTTATTCTTCACCCTCCTTTCCCCCAAATGTCTGACCTGTTCATCTAGATCATATTAGTTTGAAAAGACATCTTTATGCATTACATGTGATGATATTCCTAGGACTTAGCAAGGAAGCTTTGTGCCTTGTCTAAATGTTCAGGAGCCATACTTTAATGTCTCTCTATTATTCCCTAATTTTTAACATACACTTTTCAAAGAAAGTCACTTAGAGCACAATTCAGAGACTGTCGTCTCTGAACACAGTAAAAATTACAAGTGTAGAACAAATAAATTGGGACTTATTCATTAAGTTTATGAATATTCAAGTGGGGTTTTTTTAGACATGTTTTACATTTGTGTTCCAAATTTCACCACCTATTTCTCTCTTTTTACTCCCTCTTCCAACCATGACCCTCACAAAAATGACTTTTCCTTTTACTAAAATTAAGATCCTGATTTTTCAGTTTCTTACCTTCACAAATGTAAATATCTCAGTGTAATTATTTACTTTCTCCTCTTTTCTTCTCATCCAAAGGCTATTTGCCACAGTTAAACTCTGCACCTGGACTCTAGATTCAGTCTTCTCCGTATCCTCCAAAATCTTGTTTCACCAGCTTTCCCCTTTCTCTCATGCATCTTTACACTCCCCCTGACCATCTGCCTACAAATCTATTTAGTTCTTCTCAATCAGCTCATTGGGCCTATAGCTGTAGCCTAGATGGAGTATAGCCCTCTACAATTCAGCCATTCTCCTTCTTCCCTTTTCCCTTTCACTACCAAACTTCTTTCAAAAAAAAGCCTAGATACAGTGTTTTTCCCATCCATTCCCATCTGGTTTCCATCCCCATTGTTCTAATGAAACTGCTCTTTCAAAGGTCACTGATGACCTCATGATCATTAAATCCAATAGCCTTTTCTCAGACTTCATTTGCCTTGACCTTTATGGAACATTTAACATTGCTGACCCTTGATGCTTTTTTTTGTCTCTTGGCCTTTGTCACACCATACTTTCTTAATGATGTTCTTACCTCTGTGACCACTCCTTCACTTAATCCTCTTCTTTATCCCTTAGGTTTTCTCAGTTTCTCTCTCAATGTCATCCACTCTCACAACTTAAACTATAACCTGAACTTAGATGACTCCCAAATCTTTTTTTACCATCCCTGAACTGTCTGCTGACCTGATTCAGATTTCTAATTACTTACCATTCATCTCTAACTGGATTTCTTAGCAGCACCTCAGATAAAACATGACAAAGGAGAACTTGTCATCTCACTTCTTTGGACTTTCTCATTTCTTTCTTTGTCCTTACCATTTACCCAGCCATTCATTCTTGAAACTGATGTTCATTGACTTTTCTTTTGCATTCCATTTTGCTCTATACAATTAGCATCAGGATACACTTGGAATTGGTCCTAGAATCAAGGGACCTGAATTCATATGCTTTAATGCTTACTGCCCATGTGACTTGGGACAAATATTCACTCTCCTTGGGTCTTAGCTTCTTCATATGTAAAATGAGAATATTGGACTATATGCTTGTTGAGGTGCCAGCTTAGTCTTCTTCCAGCTTTAAATCTGTGATGCTATAAAATATATTTCCCCTTTGTTCCTTTCATTCCCCCTGCCACAACCCTAGTGCAGGTTATCATTCCCACTTCTAACTATTCTCTCTCTACCTCTTGACTCCTCCTCCACCAATCCATCCTTCACACCACTGGCCAATTCTTCTTTCTTATGCCTAGGAATAAGTATTTTTGAATACAGTGTGCATGTAACCTAGTAATAAGTAGGGGAATAGGGAAGATTTATTTTTGTGAGGGAAAGAGAATAATGACAGTTTCACAAAGAAAAGTTTTCATTGTCCAACTACATATACAATATGAACTGAATCTTTTACTTATATCTGGAAAGACCTTTTTGAAAGCCTAATTTGCTCTCTGACTACTTACAGAACACCAGAAGGGTTAAGCAACTTGCCCAAGGTCACAAAGCTAATAAGTAGCAGATACAGGATTCCAGCTAAAATCTTCTGGCTCCAGATCCATTTTTCTTTCCTTATACACCCACTGCCTGTAAAGTAATTTAAGTATACTTTCTCTTTAACAATAGAAAACATTAGCACATCTCATATTTATAGTGCCTTCAATAAAGATTATGAACATTATGAAATATTGAAAACAGTCATTTCCTGTCTTTTTGCATAAATAAGAATCAAGGTGGGAAATGGAGAATGAGACACAAATACACACCCATAGAGAGAGAGAGAGATTCCACATAGAGGCAAAGATACTTGGAGAAATATTCCAGCCAATCTGGCAAAAACAAATATGATGGATTTAATTACCATTTTACTCTTAAAAAAAGAAAACAATAAACCAAAGGTCTGATTACAAATTCAGATAATCTCAGATTTAGAAGATACCTCACTATTCCTCTGTTTGCAGTCCTCCACAAGAGGGGATCCGTATCAAAAGATCTTATTCTACATTTAGACTAATTGTTAGGAAGTATTTTTCTTTTTTTTCCTCTGCATCAAGCCTAAATCTAATTCTTTGTAATTTAAGCCTCTGCTCTTAGTTCTTTCTGCCCTCTGATGCTGAGCAGGATAAATCTAATCTCTCTTCCATGCTAGAGTCCTGCAGACATTTGATATTCTCCCTAAATCACTTACCCAGGCTAAACCTGCTCATTATCTTCAAGTGACCATTTGTGGTCTGGTCTGCAGCCTTCTCATCATCCCATTTACCCCCTTCTGAATGGGCTTCAGTTTTTTATGGCCTTCATGTAATATAGCATCCGAAAAGGGAACAAAGTTCCTCAGATGTGGTATGACCAGGATAGAGTATGGCAGAAATATCAATTCTCCTTCTGGACACTCTTCCTCTATTAATACAGCAGTGTAACATTAGCTTTTATTTATTTATTTGGCTACAAAGTCATACAGTTGACTTATATCAAGCTTATAGTCCACTAAAACCCTCAGACCTTTTAAAAAAATGTATAAAAGTCATTATGTAGCCATACCTCATTGTTTCTGTACTTGTGAAGTAGATTTTTTTTTAAAAATTCAACTATAAAATTTGACATCTGTCCCTATAAAATTTAATCTTATTGGATTATGCACATTATTTTAAACTGCCATTTTTTTAAATCCAATGTTAGCTGTCCTGACAGCTTCATGTTGTATCTACAGATTTGATAAGCGCATACCTCCTATAACAGTAACAATAAAAATGAATCCTATTATAGGTGACATTTCTTTG
This sequence comes from Notamacropus eugenii, assembly GCF_028372415.1. Classification (NCBI taxonomy): domain Eukaryota; kingdom Metazoa; phylum Chordata; class Mammalia; order Diprotodontia; family Macropodidae; genus Notamacropus; species Notamacropus eugenii. Next base: position 364,306,933 of record NC_092876.1, on the reverse strand, counting down.
GCTCTTGCTCTGTGCCAGGCATAATGCTAGGTACTTTATAATTATTATGTCATTTAATCCTCACAACAATCCTGGAAGGTAGTGCTATTATTAGTTCCACTTTACAGATGAGGAAACTGCGGCAAACTGAAAAGAAGTGACTTGTTCAGAGTCACATAGCTAGCAAGCATATAAGACTGTATGTGAACTCTGGTCTCACTGACTCCAGGCTGAGCACTCTAGCCACTGTAGTCTGGCTGCCCCATTGCTTAAAAACATTGACTAGGACCAAGGAGGTATGTATCCCTAGGGCACTACACTAGAAACCTCCCTCAAAATGCTCTTTGAACCTGATATATTCAACTAGTTCTGAATCCTCCTGACTATACTAGCACATTTTCATTTCATTGACGAGAGTAGCATAACAGACTTTGCTAAAAATCTAAATAAGTTATGTTACTAGCATTTGCCCAATGCATTTATCTACTGAAAAAGGTAATGTGGTTAATCCAGTATGATCTGTTCTCAATTAAACCATCATAGATTTTAAGGATCTCTACTTCCCTTTCTAAGTTCTCACAAACTACCCCTTTAATAAGGTGTTCTAGAATTTTTCCTAAAATGGAAGTCAAGCTCAGTGACTTAGAATTTTTAGATTAAATTCTTTTCTATTTTTTAAAAATTGGAACATTTGTTCTTCACTAATCTAGCAACACTTTTCCTCCATCACCTTACAAAGATCGATATCAGTCCAGCAATTACCTTTGCTGTTTTTTTTCAATATTCTAGGATACTTTTTCTTCCTTCCTGGTGACTTGAAAACACTGAAGGTAATTAGATAGATGCTATCTTACCCTATGTTCACTTATCTTGAATTTCTATGCTGTGTTCTTCATTTTTGCTCCATTCCTCATAGTCCAATTATTAGTCTACTTTGGGAAAAAAGGGAAGACAGAAGCAAAAGGAGAATTGAGCAGGATGACCTCCTTATCACTGTCAGCCTTTATCATTATTACATCCACCCCAAATATCATGTTCTTCCTCTTTTTAAAATACTCCAGTAGTTCCCATTCATGCTCTAAATAAAGTCTTAACTTCTTAGACTATCATTCAAGGCCCTCTCTTGTCTGAAGGCTCCTTGACATTTTCAGCTTTACTTTATACTATTCCTCTCCATGTTTATTGTGGTAAAGCCAACTGTCATACTTGAATTTTCCTCTATAATCAAGTACTTATATCCATCAAAGATGCCCAGTGCCATCATTCATGAATGTGCAGAGTTTTCCCATTTCTGGGCCTTTAATCCCAGCAATTTCTGTACCTGGAATTCCTCATCTCCCTCCCATCTCTTTCTGTTGTACTTCTTAGGTTTCATCATTTTCTAATCTGCATAATAGTTATTGTTCTGTTATTGCATATTATATTTGATATAGATTGTGAATTCCATGTGGCCAGAGACCTTATTATCTTCATTTCTCCCCATTGTGTAATTTCTTCCCTCTTTCTGTTGCTCTCTGCTTTTTCCTTTCCCTCACAAAACACTGTTAAACACTCCCTCTCCCTCATCCCTATAGCCATGCTGTTGCTAAGCTTTATTGATTCTACTTCCACAATTTGGTTTGCATCTGTTCTCCACTTACAGAGCCACCCTCCCAGATCAGGTCTTCATCACCTCTGACCTGGACTGTGTCAGTAGCCACCTAACATGTGGAAAAAGGATGGGTTTTGCCCTTCTTGACACCAGAAGCCAGAACCAGGAGAAAAGAAGTAACAAGGCAAATTTCTACGTACAAAAAAAAAAAACAAAACACCTATGAACAATTAGAGCTTTCCACAATGGAATGGAATGAACTGCCTCAAGAAGTGTTGGATTCTCTTACTTGCAAATCTTCAAAGATTTGATGTCCACTTGTCATATGTATCACCATGTATGTCATAGTGGAGATTCCTTTTGGGTATGGGTTGTGCCTTATGGCTACTGAGCTACCTTCTAACTCAAATTCTATAATTCTGTAAAGCCTCGCCATCTGACACACCTAACAAAGTCATATCACTAAAGCTCGGGTATACCATGTCATCCTTCCACTCAGAAAACATCAGTTACTCCCTATTACCTATGGGACCAGTTACAGTGTATGTTTCTCTTTCCCCACATCTTCTACTTCTTCTCAAGGAACTCATATTGGATAAGTCAATGAGAAAGCATTTATTAAACACTTACTGTGTGATTGGTTCTATGCTACAGTTCCTTTTTGATCGATTTATCCAATGTAAGTGCCTTAAGAAGTGGAAAAAAGAGAAATATACTCTGTATCTATGACTAGTAAATTCAGTTCTTTACAGCATAGTAATCATGGATTCAAACCATGCATATTTCAGGTATTTTTTTATCTTTTACACACTTTAGACTGTACACCTAAAATCCTGCTTCAGTTATTTATACAATTGATCAAAGCAGACTGTATATGTCAGGTTTCCATTAATTCCGTGACCCCTCAAAATTCTCCAAGTCCAGCCTGTATTGTGATCAGGTCAGGTAAAGTAAAAAGACATTCACATATAGAAAAATAAAATGTATAAGTAAATATCAGATATCTACAAGAAGGGTCTAGTTAATCTCAGCATCTAAATAAAGCACTATTACTTAACTAGAACACTGCTATTCTATTCAACAGACAGTATTCTCTTTACTATAGCAATCTTTGCTACCCAGGTTCCAGCATCCAGGATTTAGATTCCTGGCTTTCTTGTCCTTGTGTTTTTTTCTAATTCAGTTCAATAAACATTTATTAAGTACCTACTCTGATGTTTCTGCCAAATCGCCTACTTGAATAGATATAGTAAGTGAACAAATATTGCCATGCTCAAACCTTTGATGCCTGAACACATGTTGTGAATTTAAGTGGTGATCCAAATATGCTGCCTTTTATTATGGCAAATAAATATGTTTCACCATTATGAAAAAGAGAAATTAAAGCAAAGAGCTAATTAGATTCCCATAATTCTCTAATTCTTTGAGGTTAGAGACTGAGTCTTGCCTATACTTGAATTTCCCCATACCACAATAGCACCTAGCACGGTGCTTTGCCTATGGCTAAGTACTCAATAAATATTTGTTAAATTTGTTGAATGAATGATTTTTGGGAATCCCCTTCTAAACAGCAATTCAACTGTAAGAGCCAGTAGATTTCCTGTTGGAGAATAATCTGCCAAGTGGCATCTCCCTAGGTAATGAAACTTGGCTTATACATCTCTAGACGTAATCCCCACAGTGCCTAGCAGAGTGCCATACATATCCCATTAACTGAATGAATCTCACAATAATCAGTGAGATATTTGGGCCTGCTGATTTTTTTCATGCCTCCTTTCCAGTGATTTAAAGATTGAAACTATAAAGAGTGGTGGCTAAAAACATTTGTCAATATCATCCATATGTTTAAAACACTCAGCAAACCCAGACGTCAGTATTTTTCAGGGTTCATTTAATAATAATTAGTTATTTTTAACATCATTGTCACCTTATAGACACAGCACTTCATGCTTTTCAAAGCACTTTTCGAAGTCTCATTAGATTTTTTCATTAATACCTAATAAACAAAGAAGGGATGATCCCTATATACAGAGTGAATTTTAATGAGTATGTATGAGGGGGAAAGTATCTCCATGAAAACAGAGGGAGAAAAGCTGTGTATTTTAGAAAACTTTTGATCAAGTTTTACCAAAAATAGTGTTAGACTGTTGCTTTTGGCTTCCATGGATGACTAAGATAATAAATACATGGCTTTTAGTCATTAATATTTATTTATAATTAATATGATTGGTTTTCAAAGACAAATAATATTCATCAATAGAATCCATTTTTAATATGTGTCCTGTTAAAAATCAGACCTGCCACATGGGATGAACAATAGACCTTTAAATATGGTGATAAAAAGAATCAATGCCAAATATTATTTGCACGGACTTTTTAACTTGTAGTTTGCAGGCAAAATATGTGCTTGCTACAGTGGGCCTTTGAATTTCATTCTGTGCAAATGTTCATATTGTTTTATTTTCATTCGTTGTTTACTTGCAGTGAGAACATTCCTTGTCAGTGTCTGAATAGATCACTGATTCTTGTCCAACATATCCAGGGGAAGCTCCAGTTTTTTAAAGCATTTGTCTTTTCACTTCCACATGAGCAAAACCAAATCCTGGAGAATAACCTGCAATTGCTTTTCTTATGAATATTAACTTTCTGTAACCAAAATTTATGTAAAAGCTTGCCTCTGAAATTTTTCTTCTTGGACAGAAACTGCAGATATTAGTAGAAAAAAATGCCCAAGGAAGTTATATTGTGCAGGATTTAATCCTGAAATATCTGAATGAGCCTATGTTTAAACCTGAAGTAAAAAAAACAAAACAAAACTTATTTTTATTTTAATTTGTAGGAAAAACCTGACGGCAGCCCAGTATTTATTGCCTTCCGATCCTCTACGAGAAAAAATGTGCAGTATGATGAAGTACCTGAATACAAAGACAGATTAAGTCTCTCTGAAAACTACACCTTATCCATCAGTCATGCGAGGATCAGTGATGAAAAGAGATTTGTGTGCATGTTAGTTACAGAGGACAATGTGTTCGAGGCCCCAACAGTGGTCAAGGTGTTCAGTAAGTAGCCTCTGGTGTAACTGTTAAATGGGATCAATAGTGATTACCAGAAAAATTTTACTTAGAACAGTGACTGAGTTATCTGCCTTGTCTCTCTAACTGGCCTCCAAAACAGACCTAGAAATCTTCATTCTGCTCATGCATAAGGTTGGCATTGAATACAGCAGCCTGAAATTCAAACAGTAGAGTCATAGTGGAAAGCCAGGAAATGTTGTCTGTTGTTCTGCCTTGGAGATTTACCATGTGATAAGAGATTTTATTTAATACTTAACTTGACCAAAGTATTTGGAATTTGGTTGACCTTACAAATAAAAGCCTGGCACATTTTTTGGAGGGGGGAGATGTTCAATTTTTTTTTTTTTTACTTTGAAAACTTAATATCTGTCCTACTGTTTCGCTCCAATTTATATTTCAAAAATTAAATAACAGATTCGCAGCCTGTTTTGGGGGGAATTCACCAGTGTTAGATACTTAGAAATTAGAAAATTGCTTCTTTGGCATGGGAAAGTAATAGCTTTGAGCCTGCATGACTGTGTGGGAGGGAGCAGGTGATTAAAAGAAGAGGTAGGCAGGAGAAAGAAACTTGCAAAGAACAAAAAGTTAGAATATCACTGTAGTCACAATCACAAAATTAGTTTGCCTAATGATATGTGACTAGTGTTACCACGAAAAGGGTCCTGACAAGAAAGTTACTGGAGAGGTCCTAATTAAAGCAATGCAGCTTCTCAAATGCAAGTAAAAACGCCCCACCTCAATTACATCAAAGAGTTTTAGAAATTAGAGAACAAAGGCTTCCAACGTTACTATATGGCAAACAGAGGCCTTTAAAAATTAAGTAATCAAACCTTCACTTAAAAACTTTTTTTCTTGCATTTTGATATCTCAGCCACACCTAGAAATTACTGTTGGAAGCAAAACACAGGGTTTTCTAACTAACCTAAAATATGTATATTAATAGAATATACAGCTAGGCAGGAATTTCCCCATATACTTATATCAACTTCAAAGTATCTACCTTAGCGTGGGATTCAAAGAATGTTAAATAATCCAGGGAAACCTTTGTACTCCAAAAAGAGCCTCTAAAAATAAAGTCCATATTTCCATTGATTACCTTTCAGCTTCCAAGGTCTTTTTCAAAAAGTGAGCCAAGAATCCTGTCAAACAGTTTTATAAATCAAATAAATAAGTGTTCATCCGTCATGGTCTTCCCCTCCTTGTCTCCCAAATTTTATTAACTACACATCCATTTGCCAATGGATGCCTTGCTCATAGTCAGGACCAGTGATTTAAAGATTACTATGATGAAGACACTCCTGTGTATCCCCTTTCCCCCTCCTTTAAAGATAGCAACCACTGGGAAAAAAGCAGTAAAAACTATCAGGATTGTTGGTCCTAATATTATCAATATAAACAGATACAGAGGGTGAGCCATGGTACAGACAAAGTTAGGCTCACAGAAATGCATTATTTCTCTGTGTGTTCATATTCACGTATAGAATATAAACTAAGTGTTGTTTTTTGTTATGTCTTTGCTTTGTTTTTAACATGGTGAAAGCATGTCAAGATAGCAGGAAGAGAAATGAAGAACTAACTTGTATTTTGGGATTTAAAAGGATTGATTGAGATGCCATTTAGCTGTGGGTTTTTGTGAGTTTTTTGGGTTTGGTTTTTTTTTTGGTCTGGGTAAGGGGATAGGAGGGTGCTGTAGAATTACCCAAGGAAATTTCAGTTGGTCTATTTCAATAAAATCTGCAAGCTGCTTTAGAGCACAGAGGATTTCTATGATTGTGAAAACAAACTTCCCCCACCTCTTCTGAATGTTGTTGAAAACAAAGTAAGTCTCAGAAACAGAATCTGCATTCCAGGCTCTGGGCCAGGAAGAATTTAAATAGACAAAGTGACACACTCTTAGAAATGGTGTTTTTATACAGGAAACCGTGAGACCCTCCAAGTCTGACAGAATGAAGTGAACAACTCATGATAAAGACAATGTTTGAAAAAGCATATATAATCTTGACTTTTTTAAAAAAATGTATTTTTAAAAAAAATGTATTCACTTGGGGTAATATTGGTAAAGTTAACAGCAACTGTGACAAGGATGCTTTTATGTTATATTGTCGTTGTCTAAGAATAACCAGCTCCATCAATCAGCCCTCTGTTTCCCTCTATTGAGTCACCTAGCAACATACATGGGGTAACACATAGTTGAATATGGCTAATGAGAACCAATCACAGAGCTACTTGCTGCAGATTACCATGCACATGGGCTCAAAGAAAATGTGTGTATTTCCAACTAGTGGCCAAGGCTAGTAACTATAATGAGGAATTCGAGTTTTGTTTTTAAATGTAACTTACATAGTAGAAATCATGCCAATAAATAGGCATAGATTCAAAAAATATCCTTAAAAAAAAACATTAACACAGAATTTTAGTAACTGAAACATATCAACATCAAAGAGTGGTTGTATTGAGCATAGACTTTGGGGTTCATGAAGTCATCCAGTACAAAAGAAAAAAAAACAGTTTGCTTTTGAACTTCTGCCCAGAGATTATATAAACAGAATAGAATTCAAATGTTGCCCCTGTAGAAGAGGCATCATCATCTAAGGAACCGAGGAGACTTGTTCTACTCATCTCTTATGACTGTGGGCAAGTTAGCTGACAACCTCTCTGAGGTCTAAAACACCTCATCTGTAAAATGGGGAAGGAGTTGAACTAGATTGTTTCAGGGTCTCTTCCAACAGTGAGATTCTATGACCCTTGGTGAGGAAAAAGAAATCTCTTTGTAAACCCATGGATATGAAGAGTGGTTCTTCATAAGGTTGGCTACATTCCACAGGCAGTCCAGAGCCTTTCTATCATCATCTCTTTTTTCAAGCCAGCCTTCAATATCCTTTCATAATTAGATTATGGTTGTCCACTCAAAATATGAACAATATTGTTATGTTTTAAATCCCCTAGTTAAGTTTGGATGCCTGTCACCGTTTGATCTTTTAATCTTTGTGATTTGTGAAACAAACGAGACTACACTACACTATGCTACACATGAGTCTTCACTCTGCCTTTCCTCTGCAACAATTTCACATCTCATCATTATGATGTACCTGTGCTCTCACCAATAAATGTGATTATTTCTTGTCCTTGGGAGTTTTGTAAAGGGGATGACACTCAGAGATGACTAGGTGGCACAGTAGTGAGTCAGATTCAGAAAAACCTGAATTCAAAATCAGGCCCAGACATTCCTAGCAGTATGATCTCAGCCAAGTCACTTAAATTATGTTTCCCTTATTTTCTTCAACTGTAAGAAAGGGATGATAATAGCACCTAATTCCCAGGGTTGTTGTGAGGATCAAATGAGGTATTTGTAATA